>NC_059160.1:43306042-44631359 GCF_019923935.1 Bubalus bubalis | reverse complement strand
TCTGATCATTTTCATTGGAATGGGTTCCCAGTAAGGGGGTCTTCCCATACCATGTGCATCATACACTATCAGAAAACAGGCTTCAATGTGGGGGTCAATCTCCTCATCAGGGCCCAAGAGGACCCTCCTCCGGGGAATTCCTGATAGGGGCCTTTTGTTCCCATAAGGGCGGGGAGGAATGGGAGAGTGGGAGCATCTCCTCTCCTGTTCTGAAGATCCCCTGACTGTCTGATACTCAGATCTTACAGATGGTCTAATTGGGAATATTTCTCCAAAGCTCTCAGGAGCGGATGGCCTGACTGGAGATATTTCTCTTACTCTTTTAGGGATGTTTTCTGCTAGGAGAGGCCAATCCTCATCAGAATGATATTGAGCTGCTGCCTCCTCTAAAGCTGTTTCGTCTTGAGGGGAAAGCTGATCTTTCTTTTCATCTTTATGAGTGCTGGTTTTCATAGCAGCTAATATAGTCCTTTGTTCTTGATAGGTATGTATGGGCTCTTTATTTTCATTTTCTTTTTTATCAGGTACCGTTTCATTTTCATTGCCTTTTTCTACAGGTACCTTTCAGGCCCACTTTCTTTTCTATCTGGTATTTTTTCATTTTTATTTTCCTTTTTATCGAGTCCCTTTCCAGATTCAAGAGCGGGATCTAAAGCATCTCTAATCATATTCCACAGAGAAAAGGTGTTGCTGCTGCTGCTGCTGCTGCTAAGTCGCTTCAGTCGTGTCCGACTCTGTGCGACCCCAGAGACGGCAGCCCACCAGGCTCCCCCATCCCTGGGATTCTCCAGGCAAGAACACTGGAGTGGGTTGCCATTTCCTTCTCCAATGCATGAAAGTGAAAAGTGAAAGTGAAGTCGCTCAGTCGTATCCGACTCTTAGCTACCCCATGGACTGCAGCCCACCAGGCTCCTCTGTCTATGAAATTCTCCAGGAAAGAATACTGGAGTGGGTTGTCATGCCCTTTTACAGAAACTAACATAATGTATGTTAATTTTATTTCAATTAAAAAAAAAGGAGGAAACATTCTATGCCCAAAAATGGCAGAAAGGGGAATACTGACTCATGTGATTGGTAAATCCAAGAAGGTTCACATATATCTTGACCCAGAACTCAACAACTGCCATGAGAATGCTGTTTCTATTTCTCAGAAATACCTTGTATTGCATTGGCTACCTGCTCAGACTGACTGTCCCTTGAAGGTTACAAGATGGCCTTTCCCTGCAGCACTGTAAACCTTCAGGACCAAGCCCTATGGAGAAAAGGGAGCCTACTGCCCTAAAATCTTGATCAGTATTCCCAGGACTGAGTTTCCTTGACTGCGATTAGCTTGGCTTGGTCACACACCACCCTTAAACAGGTCACCTTCAGTGGCAAAGGTTGCAGAGGCCTGGATTGCAAGGCACCTTCAAGACTACACCAAGGGAACTGCACGTGGAGGAAGTGGGGCTTCTGGGTGGTCAAAGTCATGAACCATTCACTGCATGAGTCTCGGGGTGAGAGGATGCCCAAGTGTGCCAGGCACTCGGGAGGTTTATGCCCCAAGTCCTTGGTGAGTTTGATGACAGTATACTTTTGAACTTCTCCAGAATGATTCACTCTGGAGCCTAGAGCAGCCTTTCTGAACTTGAGATCTCCATCTCCATCTTGACCCTTGTGAGGCCTAACAAGCAGCTACTCCCATTCCCGTGGGCCTCTGCTTAGAGGTAGCAGCGGAGCCCAATGGCATTTTCTCCTAGCTTTAGGGTTTCTTTCAACAGTAATGATGCAGATGAGTAGGACATATGGATGTCACATTCCCACATTGACCTCACCTCTTCCATCCCTTCAGCCCTGAAACTGTGCCTGGCCTTCAGCTGAACACTTCCACTTACACATTACTGAAATGGATCCCATTACCCTCCTTTTGGGCTTCCCAGGCTAAAGAACCTTCCTGCCAGTGCAGGAGATATGAGATTCGGGTTTGATCCCTGGGTCGAGAAGATCCCCTGGAGGAGAACATGGCAACCCATTCCAGTATTCTTGCCTGGAGAATCTCAGGGACAGAGGAACCTGGTGGGCTACAGTCCGTAGAGTTGCAAAGAGTTGGACATGACTGAAGTGTCTCAGCATGCACTCATACAACCTCCTTTTACAGATGGAAAAGCTTAAGTTCAGAGAGGTCAAGTCCCTTGCCCAAGGTCACATAGAAGGCAGGGACCAGAGTCTGGTCTGTCTGCTTCCACTCCTGTCCTGTGCTGTCCCCAAAGTCTGCTCTGGCCTCCCAGCTGGTGAAGAGAAGGAGGCCAGTGTGTGTGGGTCAGCAGTCTGCTAGCTGCTGTCTGCCAGGAGACAAGCATTCAGCTGTCAGCTTCACTGGTGATATTTCATTAGTTCACACTATTTCCACCTGCTGTGGTGGGGAACAGGATACAGAGTTCCTCACATCCAGGGCCCTGTCGGGCTGGGTGGAGGCTGCAGGATCTAATGATATTTATGAGGTCAGCCCTGTGAAGTGATGTGTATTAACTCAAAGGAATGTCAGCCTCATTCCGTCTTGAGCCTGTGGCCTTGTTTCCCCTCCGGCCCCCCACTTGTATTTAAGTGCAATTTCACCCCTGAGAGAGAGAGGTCAACGGGTAGAAAGTCCTAAGAGTGTTAAGAGCATGCAGGTAGACAGCCCTGGGTCCCTACCCTGGCTCTGCCACTTACTTGCTGTGTGACCTTGAGCTGGTCGCTCTGCCTCTCTGGGCCTCAGTTTCCTCATCTGTAAAATGGAGCTGAAGAGGAAGCTGTGATGAATACTGAATGAGACCCTGCCTAAGGAATTTGGAGGATACAAAATCCTACACAAATGACAATCAGAGTGGTTATCATTGTGAGGAATTTACCCTCAACCCAGTCCTGCCACTGAGGTCTGCCTTTGTGGAAACACACAGAGCAGCTTTGTGGATAGGAATATGGAGAATCAAGGAGTGCCAGCCCCTGACAACCACTGGCTTTTGGACCCAGTGTCCTTGCTGGGGAAATCAGGAGTTGCTGATAAGGGAGAAGGAAGAACTAGAGGATGTGAAAGGTACAGGGGCTGAAAATGGGGTCTCAGACCCAAGGTGGTCCTCGCTGGGGCTGGGACTCTGGCAAATAAGCCAAGGCTGGGGCTGTGTAAGCTGACGTGATTATAGCTCTTGGCCACCTGAGTTTGAATCCCTTCCTTGAAAAGCTCACCCATCTCGTGATGCTCGGAGAAAACCAGGGAAGAGTTCAGTCTGTGAGGCTGGAGTTACAAAGGGGAGCAGCGCATCCCAAGGTCATGGCTGTGAACGTTGGAAGACCCAGTAGAAACTGGTAAGCACCCAGACTGTCCCTTCTTGGACTGTACTGGGTGATGTGTGTGGAGAAGCGGAGAGATGTTGGTTTGCAGAGTAAACTCTCTCGGCTCCCAGATGCCTGCTAACATCAGGGAGCAGACAACATCCTACCCTGAGTGCAGCTCAATGGATAGAGCCATCCTAGATTCTAAAGGCAGGAGCCTTTCTCACATTACCATTTCTTCCTCAATGCACTTCTACCTCTGTCCATCCTGGCTCCCATCTCCATGACAACCCACATCCTATAACAAGAGTTAGAATGGTCATCAAGGACTTTCCTAGTGATGCAGTGGGTAAGAATCTACCTACCAGTGCATGGGACACAGGTTGGATCCCTGATCCAGAAGATCCCACATGCCGTGGAGCAACTAAGCCCATGCGCCAGAACTGCTGAGCCCACGTGCCTAGAGCCCGTGCTCCATAACAAGAGAAGCCATCACAATGAGAAGTCCGTGCACCACGAGGAAGTGTAGCCCCTGCTCACAGAAATGAGAGAAAGCCTATGCACAGCAAGGAAGATCTAGTGCAACCAAAAATAAAATTAATTAATTAATTAAAAAAGAATGATCGCTTGAAAGAGGTTGTGTATTTCTGTGTGTATGTGGTGTGTGTGTGTTGGCCCTTGCACCCATGCTCATGCCCACAGGGGATGGCTGATAAATTTCCATGTGTTTTTCTGGAACTCCCATCCTATGGGCTCTTAACTGACTCTTGGGATAGACAGTGACTGGCACTCTCCCAAGATGGACCCAGGAGCTCTAACAATCAGCAGGTGTCCTCTCCATCATCTAGCATCTTTGCCTCAAAATCAAGTAAATACTAATATTCTGAACTCTGCTACAGTAATGAGGGAAAACAAAGGACTCATATCTGTACCCTAGTGTTATGGTTTGAGTTGTATCCCCCCAGTTTCATCTGTTGAAGTCCTCACCTCTAGGACCTCAGGCTGTGACTGTATTTGCTGGCTTGGTGTTTGCAGAGGTAATTTACCTGAGATCACTGGGGTGGACGCTAATCCACTGTGACTGGCTTCCTTATGAGAAGAGGAGTTCGGGATACAGACATGCACAGAGGGAAGACCATGAAGATACAGGGAAAAGATGAGTGTCTGCAAGCAGAGAGAGGCCTCAAGAGAAACAACCCTGCAGACACCTAGACCTCGGACTTCTGGCCTCCAGGACTGTGAAGACATTAATGTCCGTTGTTTAAGCCCCCCAGCCTGGGGTCCTTTATTGTGGCAGCCCCAGCAAACCATTGCAAGAATGACACAGAGAGACTGCTGACGGGGGTGTAAGAGGGAAGGGGTCTTAACACATGGACCACGGTCTCATGAAAACTCTCCATGTCTTTTGAAATGGTTACCTTTCCTTTCTTAAAGAAATTTTTTATTATAAAAGTGACATATACCCTTTAAAGAAACAATGGAAAATAATGGGGTTGGGGTCGGGGAGTCTTCAGGGATTCATTGCTACCTGAGTACAACCAGCCTTTGTTTTTTGTTTCGACCACGCCACATGGCTTATGGGATCTTAGTTTCTCGACTAGGGATCAAACCGTGCTCACGGCAATGAAAGCGCAAGTACTAACCACTGGACCACCAAGGAATTCCCCCAGTACAACCACTGCTATTATTTTTGGAGACTTTTTTGCCTTCCCGCTTCTGCCAGGCCACCCACCTGTCAATCATCCTTGGTGAATCAGCTTGGATCCCACTACTTACTGGCAGCCCTCTTTGGTTTCTCCCCCACTTCCTACCAAATGCCCCTCCTGGCCCCTGCATTTGCCTTCATCACTCCTCAGTAATGGCCCCGTTATCCTACCTGTTCTGTGTTTCCAGCTGCCTTTTCAGCTGGGAGTTTGAGGCACAAACACCCGCTGTCCAGCTTCTCCAGGAGGGCCTCCAAGGAGAATAAATCAAACTGATGTTTTTATTTTTGGCTGCATGTGGACAGTGGTTCTCTAAAACATGCTTGGATTGCTACTTATAATGCCATCTAAAACCATTTATCTACCTGTACTTCAGAGGCACCTACCGGTATATAATTAATGTTTCAGGAACTGCAGGCTAAGAAGCAATGTTGTAACAAATTCAATAAAGACTTTAAAAATGGTCCAGATTAAAAAAAAAAAGGAACTGCAGGCTACCCTTGAGGTTCAAGCTTCATATTCATGGAGTTCTCACTTAGACCGAAAATTGCAGCTCATATTCTGATAGGAGAGGATGCTTTCGGGAACTGGAAACCAGATACTGGAAATCAGACTGAGCAAATCTGGAATGTTTGATACCTATATGTCTTGGTGTCTCTTCAGCCAATGGAGGGAGGCCTGATGTTGGCCCCCTGTGGGGAAGCCCTCGGTGATACAAACAATGTGTTTTAAGGGCATGGTTGAGCCATCACTTTTTCTTATCACCTCTGTATTGCTTACATTCTGATTCTGGGTTGAATTCTATTGAAAAAATATTATAAATCACAGAAGCTGAATCCCTTTGAAAACCCAGTGCTTCCTATCATGCTCATGACCCTAGACTAATCCACAGATGGTGTTGGGCCACAGGACTGAGGCTTGGAGACAGTGACTGAGAATCGGGAAATACACATATTGGCAAAGCAAGGCGGAGAAGGACTGGCTGGGACTGCAGGCTGTGCTTCCCACCCTCCCCGCTATCTCTCCCCTTCACTATCTCCCTCCCATCTCCCCTCCGCTTTCCCCTCTCTGTGCCTCTTTCTTGGCTGGACCATTCCTTTCCTTTGTCTCCTTGGCCAGCCTTTCTCTTCCACAGTTCTCAGTCATGACTCCTTAGCCTTATAGTTCTATTGCATTGATAGGTCTTTAGAGATGAATTTACCCATCTCATTTTCAAGGTTTTTCCTTCTGTTGCTTTTTGAAAAATTGTGATAAAAATGCACAACAAAATCTGTCATCTTAACCACTTCAAAGTATACAGTTCAGTTCAACCAAGTATACCGTTCAGTTGTACTAAAACGTGTCAACCATTTCGTTTTGCAGATGGGAAGCCTGAGGCTCAGAGGGAATGGGACATGTCGGGGGACATGGCAGAGAGAGGACTCACACTCAGACTATGGATCGCCTTCTGGGTCCTGAAAGAGGGCAGGACATGCCAAAGGGAAGAGGAGGAACAGGGTAGAGGGAGAGGTGTGAGGCATGGGCAGGAGGTGCTGGGTCATAGTTAGACAGTGGTCCGCTCTCTGTTCTCTCCTCCTCAGTTGGAAAAGGCATGAACTATCAAATGAAAAGAACATACTCAGTGAAAGAAGTCAGGCACAAAAATCATCCATATACTGTATGATTCCATTTACAGGAAGTATCCAGAATAGGTAAATTCATCAGTGCAGAAAGTGGGTTGGTGGTGGTCAGGGGCTGAGAGAGACTAGAGAGTGACTGCTTAATGAGTAAAGAGTATTATTATTATTATGGGTGATGAAGAGTTTTGGGAAGTAGACAGAGATGATGATCCCACAATACTGTGAAGACATTAAATGCCACTGAAACATAGTATTCATCCAAAGAACACTGTCTTTTATTACAGGTTAAATATTTAAAGAGGAACATAATAATGTATAATAGTACGTAAATAATAATAATGTAACTGAAAACTACATTATATTTCGTATTTATTATTATCTACTGAATTTGCTTTCACTTATTTAAGAGGTGTTAATTGCTTCTTATGAATATGGAACTTTGTTTTCCTCCTAATGAAAAAAAAGCCACTGAATGCTTTACTTTAAAATGGGTAGCTTTCTGTTCTGTGAATGTCACCTCAGTTAAAAACATTTTTTTTTCCCCAAGATTTTTAGTGAATCTTGCAGATGACAGAATATCACATAACAGATGTTTTCATGGGCATAGTCGTGGTGGGTGACACTCACCAGACAGGAGACAGACAGGAGACACCGCCTTCCTTCTGCCTTGAAGGATTTCCTCGTCCACCTTGACAGTAGCTTGTAGGAGTGACCAGAAGGGACAGTGTGCTCCCTTTCTGGATATTTTTCCGCCCTCTCCCTCCTGCAGGCCCATGACAACAGTCGCTCATCCCTCATGACTTAATTCAGGTGTCAACTCTTTCCGGAAGCCCTCTTTAATTGCTCCCCACCCCCAATTGCACTCCATGCTTACGTTCCCTGCATTTACCAGGACAGCTGCTGTGGAGCGATTATCCACTGACTTGTCTGCTCCCACCCTGTCTATGGGCCTGTTGAGATCAGGGACCTTTCAGAGGCAGAGTGGAAATGTAGATGTAGACCTTGATGCCACATCTACCTGGGTTCAAAGCCTGGCTTGGCCGACTTATTAGCTGGGTGACTTTGGGGCAAATTGCTTAGCCTTTGGGAACATCAGTTTCACATCTGGAGAATGAAGATGAGATTTCCATTATAGGGCTGTGTCAAGGCACCTTGATTATATAATCTTTTTCCCTGAGAGATTTTTATCTTTTTCTTCTTCTCCAGCTCCTCTTCCTTTTCCATTATGATTATTTTACTTTTGATTTTCCCTTAGTTTCAGCCCTTTCTGAATATTTTCAAACTGTCTCTCTGACCAGGTGAACAGCAGAATGGGTAACCTGGTGTCCATGGGGGCAGGCTGCAGTGGTGCAAGTGGGGCGAGCTGAGTGAGGTGGGTAAGTATCTGGGAACAGTGATGTCTGCTGCCATCGCCTAGGGGCAGGAAAGGACAGTATTAGCTTGGATTGCCAGCTCATCCTATGTGATGCAGCCAGAGAGTCACCCTCTCTGAGCCTTCACTTCTGGTTGTGTAAGTGGGGGTTCATGTGAGGACTTCCCTGGAGTGTAGTGAGGATGAAATACACACCAATGCAAAGGTCCATATAGTCAAAGCTATGGTCTTTCCAGTGGTCATTTTCAGATGTGACAGTTGGACCATAAGGAACCCTGAGCACCAGAATTGATGCTTTCAAACTGTGATGCTAGAGAAGACTGTTGAGAGTCCCTTGGGCAGCAAGGAGATCAAATCAGTCCATTCTAAAGGAAATCAGTCCGGACTATTCATTGGAAGGACTGATGCTGAAACTGAAGCTCCAATACTTTGGCCACCTGATACGAACAGCTGACTCATTGGAAAAGACCCTGATGCTGGGAAAGATTGAAGGCAGGAGGAGAAGGGGATGACAGGGGATGAGATACTTGGATGGCATCACTGACTTAATGGGCATAAATTTTGAGCAAACTCCGGGAGATAGTGAAGGACAAGGAAGCCTGGCATGCTGCAGTCCATGAGGTCGTGGAGTCAGACACAACTGAGTGACTGAAAAACAACATGGGAAGACCTGATGCAGACAGAGGTCATAGGAATGGAGCGTGTGCTCAATAGCTGCACATGCGCAGACATACTACCAGATGCCTTGCTTTTGTAGTATCCCTGCTAAATTGGAGGATGATGTCATGCACAGAAATAGAAATGTACTCAGCTATTTGCTGGGTTCTAAACAGATTCTTCCGTCAGTGAGCTTTCAGGAACTCCAAATTTCTACCCAAATTCTTAAAATGATTTGCAGACAAGTAAGAAAGGAGACAACTTGGCAAATGAACAACAATAACAAGGAAGGAATTCGGTTTCCCAGGTGGTTCAGCGTCTGCCAATACAGGAGATGTAAGAGATGTGGGTTTGATCCCTGGATTGAGAATATCTCCTGGAGGAGGGCAAGGCAACCCACTCCAGGATTCTTGCCTGGAGAATCCCATGGACAGAGGAGCCTGGCAGGCTACAGTCCATGGAGTCACAAAGAGTCAGAAATGACTGAAGCGACTTAGCACACACACAGAAAGGATACTTCTGTTCTTCTTTCTTTGCCTTTTTAAAATTGAAGTTAAAGTTGATTTACAATGTTGTATTGGTTTCTGGTGTCTGGCAAAGTTCAGTTTTATATATATGTGTGTATATCTGGATAAATTCTTTTGCATATTCTTCTCCATTGTAGTTTATTACAAGATTTTGAATATAGTTCCCTATACTATACAGTAGGACATTGTTCTTTATGTCTAGTAGTTTTCATCTGCTAATCCTAAACTCCTAATTTATCAATCCCCCATCTTTTCCCACTTTGGTAACCATAAATTTGTTTTCTCTGACAGTATGTTTCTGTTTTGTAAATAAGTTCATTTGTATCATCTGTTAAATTCCACATATAAGTGATATGATATGACATTTGTCTCTCTTGGACTCACTTCACTTAGTATGATAATCTGTAGGTCCATCCATGTTGCTGCAAATGGCATTATTTCACTCTTTTTATGGCTGAGTAATAGTCCATCACATATATGTATATATTTATATATCACATCTTCTTTATCTATTTATTTGTCGATGGACATATAGATTGCTTCCATGCCTTGGCTATTGTAAATAGTGCTGCTATGAACATTAGGGTGAATGTATCTGTTTGAATTAGAGTTTTGGGGGAGTTCCATTCTTGTTGTCACAGCTGGTGCCTGGTCTTGCAGGCTGAGAGGTGAGCAGGTAAGGGACCAGAGGCAGGAAGTGACACCCCCACTTGAATTTCCTCAGACCACAAGTGTGGGCTAAGGCCCCCCACTCTTGTTGGGTGAGGAGGGTTGAGAAACATGACCTGGACATGTGAAAGTCAAGTCCCAGTGTTGAGTGACTTTGGAGCAAGAAGGGAGACGGGGGTCCCACCCTCCAGGCTGAGTAGGCTATAACAAGCAGCTCCCTAAAGACTCTAAACTCCAGGGCAAGAGCCCAGTTGAAGTCTTAGATCCATAATTGGTAAAGAAACATCAGTAGGATGAATCAAAAACATGGGCTGGTCCCTGAATTCCCTCTTCTCACTTTCCTCCCTACTCAATGGAAGGAAATGTTCTGCAAATTCTAGACCACCTGGGAACTCAAGGAGGTGCTCTATCCACTTGAGCTCAGTTTCTCTATATGTCAAATGGGCACAGTCTACCCACTTCAGCAGATTCCTGTCTAAGATGCTACGTTAAGGCTCCCGTCCAGGGTGGGGTTTCACACAGGCTCAGCAGGGCTGTTCCTCTCTCTTCTCTCTTACACTATATGGAACCACTTAGCTCTCCAGACTTCTGTCTTCTCTGAAAAGTGGAGGAAGTATGCTGTCCCCGTTCCCACAAAGGGAAGCGTGTGAGCTGCAAAGGCAGTGGTTGGACTCCCCTTCCCCTCAGCCCAGGAAGTGCTGAGTGGGCAGTGCAGAAGGGCAGAGATGTCCCAGGAGCCAACGCTGCTCTGCAGCATGGTCCCTCCTTCCATGGACACCCTCCTGGTCTGTTCCCAGTTCTCCTTGACTCTCAAGCTCTGAAGAAACAAGATCCCTGTCTGGCTCCATCCTCATCTGTTTCCTGAGATTCCTTCAGAGGCTCATGGACTGACCGCCCATCCTGGGCTGAAGAAAGGAGTCTTCTGGGTCTTTCTTTAGGTCCACCTTATGGGCATTAGATGGGACAGACCTGAGAATCTTTCTCTTCATGATGTGAAATCAGTCAGTGGGTCCCTAACAGGTATTCTCTGAGCAAAACACCTAGGAAAATACTTCTGCCCTTAAAGAGGATGCACTTACAATACAGATTAATATATTAATATATCTACCATGGTACTTGAAATATATGTGGATACATGTAACTTTGTACATGCATGTAAATATGTATATATGCCTCCAAGCATTTCTTCACCAACTCTCTATGCCCTACAGTTCAAGCTGCTGTAAAGTCTTTCTTTGACCATCACAGTAAATATCCATATAGACATATACACAAGTAAGAGGTGATAATATTCCTACATGGTGTTAACTCTGGGCATAATTCCAGCCATTTTGCATTTTCCAACTCATCTATCATCTAAATGAGTTTGAGCAAACTCCAGGAGATATTGAAGGACAGGAAAGCCTGGCATGTTGCAGTCCACGGGGTCGTGGAGAGTCGGACATGACTTAGCAACTGAACAACAGCAATCCTCTAAAATTATCATTATTTCCATTTTACAAATGGAAAAACTAAGGCATCAGAGAGGCTAAGTATCTTGCCCAAAGTCACACAGCAGATAAGTAACAGAGCTGGGATTTGAACCCAGGCAGTCTGGCTCCAGACCCTGTGCTCGTCATTCTATAATCTCCTGACACTCACCAGCAGCAGCCTCTGATGTGCACATCATCTGCAGAATCAGCCCCTTCAACCACTCTTCACACACTCTGGAACCTACCTCCCTATTACCTAAAACCCTCCAGCTCACCCCTCACCCCCATCTTTGGGATAGCAGTGAAACCCCTTCAGCAGGTCCTAATGTCCTCCTCTGCCTCCTTTTTAGAAGTGGCTCTTTTGCAACATGCACTTGAGGATCAATATCTCTGTCTTTTTCAGTATGAAGCCTCCTTTATAATGTCAAAATAATTCTTGAACCAAGCATGGTAATAGTTCTACTTTTAGTATCTATTGATTTAGAAAACATCTACCAGCGAAGAGCTACCATGAATTCCGTAATACTTTAAAATATATTTGATGAATTGTGATATGTGATATATTACTTTTTCAGTTTATAAACCAGGCTGGATTCAGAGATAAATTTTCAGACTTATACTAAATCCCTGAACCCAGAGATTCTTATCCCTTAGCTAGGAAATCCCTGTTTTTCTCCACTCTTTCAAAATTTTGCAAGTTCCCAAGGCACATTTGAACATTCTGATAACTTGTCCTGGAGTGACCCTCCCTAATGACCCAGCTAAAGCACCACCTCCTCTGGGGAGCCCTTCCTGACTCATCTCATCACCCCATCATTGCCCAGCAAATAGCTCTGCTCCATTGTCTCTGCACCATGGCTCTTCTTTACCATTGCTCAGTCACATTGGCCCATCGTTATTTGTTTGCAAACACTAGTGTATAATTTGGCCAAGTACAGGAGCCTTGGCATCCATGAGACCCAGTTTTCTGTCTTGGCTGTAGCATCTTCTAGCTTTGTGTACTTGGGCAAGCTTGAGCAAATGCCTTCTCTATTTTTGAGCATCAGATTCTTCACCTGTAAAATGAGGATGCTTGTACCACCTGTCTTCCTAGCATCACCTGACACATTTCTGATAACAGAGCCATTCTTTCCTCTTTTCTTCATCTCTATTTTAAAATAGAGTCCATTCTATGTGGTTTGATGGGGCTGCAGTGGTGGTAGGTGTTCCAGACCTGGACAAAAGGAGGGCTCCATCTCCTACTCACAGTAATTGACTTGAAAGTAGGCATGTGGCTCCAAACAAGCTAATCCAGTCCTGTCTGGAACTTTCTGTAAGAAAATAAGGAGAGATTTTCTTGTCACTCAGGGGTTGCTATGCAGGTAAAATGTGGCTCTAGAGGGGTGGACAACTACCTTACCTATCACACAAAAAGAATCTAAGAAATGGAGCAGAAGATGAAACATTGACTACATCATACAAGTCTCTTGATCCAACCATTCCTGAAGACAGTGAACTCCTGGGTTTCTAATTACAAAAGCCAACAAATCCTTCCCCACCCCTTTCCTTATAAACTTAAATTAGCATAAGTCAAGTTTATTTCCTTTGTACCAAAAAGAATTCTATGGCAGTCTATTACGTTGGTGGTTCTTGATGAACCATGCTTTTTAGTATTCATGCCCCTGAGTTGTCAACGCCTATCGACTATGGGCGGAGCTTGAAAGTGATCAATGAAATGAGATGGAAGTCATGCTGTTCCTATTCTGGGCCTAAGTCTGAAGAAGGCTTGACAGCTTCTGTCCTCTTGGAAGGCCTGAGCGGCCCTGTAAGTTCAGGAGAGACCATGTGGAGATGCCACATGAAGAGGAAGACATCCATATGCCACATAGAGAGATAGAAGCTCAGTTTTCTGGTGTCCCAGCTGAGTCCAGTCCCCTGTCAACCTTCCAGCTGAATGTAGCCACATAAGAGATCACAGGCAAGACCAGATAAATCATCCAGTCTAGTCCTGTTCAGATTACAGTATTTGGAGTGATGATAAAATGATTGCTGTTTTAAGCCACTGTGATTTGGTGTAGCTTATCATATAGCAGTAAATAACAGGAGCACTGACTAATATACTTCTTCACAGGGTTGTTGTTAGAACTAAGTTACTGCATGTAAATTGCTTAGCATAGTGCCTGGCACATAGAAAATGCTCATTAAGTATCAACTATTCCTTTTCTTATCATTGTTATTATTATTGTTACCCAAATTTTGTTGTTATCCAAATGTTTGCTGCCCAAATTAGATTGTGATCTCATTGTATGATATACACTGCTATATCCCTGGGATCCAGCCCAGAACA
Source organism: Bubalus bubalis (assembly GCF_019923935.1). NCBI lineage: Eukaryota > Metazoa > Chordata > Mammalia > Artiodactyla > Bovidae > Bubalus > Bubalus bubalis. The sequence continues at coordinate 44,617,723 of NC_059160.1, read as the reverse complement.
TAACATATGTTTAGCACTCTGTCAATGCTGCTTTCAATGAATGAATGAATGAATGAATGAATGAACAGCAAAAGAAGTGTTCACAAATGCAAAATTCAGTGCATCATGCATAGTTTATCCTTAGCGTGTATTTTTGATCTGTGTATATTTCAGATGGAATTCGATCCACAGTTGTCTAGACCACTGAGGGTCTAGAAGACTTTCCAGGACAGCTGATCTCCTTGTAGTAACTCAGTGATCCAGATTGAGGGAGATTTCAGAAGTCTGTGGCTATACCATCTAGAACATGGCCTCTGATTGGGTAGTATATCAGGTGAACACAGACATGGTGAACACCACATCGGCTCTTAAATTCTTTCCAGTAGAAGGGCACACCATACTTCCTGTTACACTTCATTGGCCAAAGCTAGTCACATGGCCCCATCTAATTTCATATGTGACAGAGGGCTGTTCTCAGGAAGAGGGAATTCCTTAAACCTTCCCCCCCTCCAAGCAGGTGCTTATGCTTTATGGGCAAGATGGTCAACAGCTCTACCACTAGATTAGCCCTGGTATAGTGAAAAACAAAGATAATACTCTGTGCATCTCATTTTACAGAGAGAAAATCAAGACTAATAAGCAAAGTGACTTCCTTAGACCCCCAAGACTGATCAATTTTTAATTTAAAAAATTTAATATATATGAGATAATGCTAGTCTAGCAAAATGTTAAGAGTAATTTTCTGCAGTGGAGACATGGTGTTCAGTAGAATTCCTTCAATTTTTCTGTACATTTGACATTTTCTATAATGTTGGAAATTTAAATTTACTTTTAAAATAGTTAACATTAATACATTTACATTATTCAAAATTCAGAAGGTATCAAAAGTTAAATATTATAAAGTCTTCCTTCTCCCCTGTCCCAGGTTTCCAGGTTCTTTCCCAAAGGGAACCAATGTTATCAGCTTCTTATGATTCCTTCAAGATATATTCTGTGTCTGGGCAACCACAATTGCAAACAGATGCAGTCTTCTCCATTTTTTAAAAAAATTATTATTAGGTAGCAGAGTTTTGCCAAGGGAACACACTAGTCACAGCAAACACCCTCTTCCAACAACACAAGAGACGACTCTACCCATGGACATCACCAGATGGTCAATACCAAAATCAGACAGATTATATTCTTTGCAGCCATAGACGGCGAAGCTCTATACAGTCAGTATAAACAAGACCAGGAGCTGACTGTGACTCAGATCATGAACTCCTTATTGCCAAATTCAGACTTAAATTGAAGAAAGTAGGGAAAACCATTAGACCATCCAGGTATGACCTAAATCAAATCCCTTATGATTATACAGTGAAAGTGACAAATAGATTCAAGGAATTAGATCTGATAAACAGAGTGCCTGAAGAACTATGGACAGAGGTTCGTGACATTGTATGGGAGGTGGTGATCAAGGCCATCCCCAAGAAAAAGAAATGCAAAAAGGCAAAATGGTTGTCTGAGGAGGCCTTACAAATAGCTAAGAAAAGAAGAGAAGCTAAAGACAAAGGAGAAAAGGAAAGATATACCCATCTGAATGCAGAGTTCCAAAGAATAGCAAGGAGAGATAAGAAAGCTTTCCTCAGTGATCAGTGCAAAGAAATAGAAGAAAAAAATAGAATGGGAGACTAGAGATCTCTTCAAGAAAATCAGAGATACCAAGGGAATATTTCATGCAAAGATGGGCACACTAAAGGACAGAAATAGTATGGATCTAACAGAAGTAGAAGATATTAAGAAAAGGTGGCAAGAATACACAGAAGAACTATACAAAGAAGATCTTCATGAACCAAATAACCATGGTGGTGTGATCCCTCACCTAGAGCCAGACATCCTGGAATGCAAAGTCAAGTGGACCTCAGGAAGCATCACTACGAATAAAGCTAGTGGAGGTGATAGAATTCCAGCTGAGCTATTTCATGTCCTAAAAGATGATGCTGTGAAAGTGCTGCACTCAATATGCCAGCAAATTTGGAAAACTTAACAGTGGCCACAGGACTGGAAAAGGTCAGTTTTCATTCCAATCCCAAAGAAAGCTCAAAGTGAAAGTGAAAGTGAAGTCGCTCAGTCTTGTCCGACCCTCAGCGACCCCATGGACTGCAGCCTACCAGGCTCCTCCGTCCATGGGATTTTCCAGGCAAGAGTACTGGAGTGGGATGCCATTGCCTTCTCCAAGAATGCTCAAACTACTGTACAATTACACTCATTTCACACACTAGCAAAGTAATGCTCAAAATTCTCCAAGCGAGGCTTCAACAGTGTGTGAACGGTGAATTTTCAGATGTTCAAGCTGGATTTAGAAAAGGCAGAGGAACCAGAGATCAAATTGCCAACATCCATTGGATCGTCGAAACAGCAAGCGAGTTCCAGAAAAACATCTACTTCTGCTTTATTGACTATGTCAAAGCCTTTGACTGTGTGGATTACAGCAAACTGGAAAATTCTTAAAGAGGTGGGAATACCAGATCACCTTATCTGTGTCCTGAGAAATCTGTATGCAGGTCAAGAAGCAACAGTTAGAACCACACATGGAACAATGGACTCGTTTCAAATTGGGAAAGGAATATGTCAAGGCTATATATTGTCACCCTGCTTATTTAACTTATATGCAGAGTACATCATGTGAAATGCTGGGCTGGATGAAACACAAGTTGGAATCAAGATTTCTGGGAGAAATATCAATAACCTCAGATATGCAGATGGCACCACTCTTATGGCAGAAAGTGAAGAGGAACTGAAGAGCCTCTTGATGAGAATGCAAAAGCTGGCTTAAAATGCAACATTCAAAAAGTGAAGATCGTGACATCTGGTTCCACTACTTCATGGCAAATAGATGGGGAAACAATGGAAACAGTGACAGATTTTATTTTCTTGGGCTCCAGAATCACTGCAGATAGTGACTGTAACCATGAAATTAAAAGACACTTACTCCTTGGAAGAAAAGTTATCACCATATTAAAAAGCAGAGACATTACTTTGCTGACAGTTCTGTCTAGTCAAAGCTATGGTTTTTCCAGTAGTCATGTACTGATATTAGAATTGGACCATAAAGAAAGCTGAGTGCTGAAGAATTGATGCTTTTGAACTGTGGTGTTGAAGAAGACTCTTGTGAGTCCCTTGGACTGCAAAGAGATCAAATTAGTCAATCCCAAAGGAAATCAGTCCTGAATATTCATTGGAAGGACTGATGTTGAGGCTGAAACTCCAATACTTTGGCCACCTGATGTGAAGAACTGACTTATTTGAAAAGACCCTGATGCTGGGAAAAATTAAAGGCAGGAAGAGAAGGGGACAACAGAGGATTAGATGGTTGGATGGCATCACTGACTTGATGGACATGAGTTTGAGCAGACTCCAGGAATTGGTGGTGGACAGGGAAACCTGGCATGCTGCAGTCCATGGGGGTCACAGAGTTGGACACAACTGAGCAACTCAACTGAACCCACTGCACACATAGCTATACATTGACAATGTCTCTTGCACTAGCTAAATGCTTTGTACCCAGTATCACTTTAATCCTCATAGCAAGCCTGTGAGGGAATTGTGATGTCCCCATTTCATGGATGAGAAAACTGAACTACAGAGAAATTAAGTGAATTGTTCCAAATCCCATGAATAATAAGTGGCAGCATTAAGATGCTAATCTAGACTTTCTGACCCCAAATTCCAGGCTATGAGCTGCCACCTGCAGCACAGGCATGGAGGATCAGGGGGATGTTCTGGTATTTTGTACACAAAGATGGCATTGAAACACACTCCTTCTGATGGGACTCAAACCCAGCCATGCCTCAGACTAGGACTTGAACCACAGTTCTTGGCTTAGAGGGGAAGCAAACACACTGTCTTTTAGTTGAAACATCTCGTTTGATCTCAGGACTTACTGGAGCTCAGGTTCTTTTGTCGTGATGCAGAAAGGATTCAGCGTGAGGCAAAGTGATGGACAAAGAGTGAATTTATCAGCATAAGATGCTTGTGAGAGATATAAGCAGGCAGGCGAGGGAGCGCAGCCCTGAGAACAAAGAGGGCTACATTTTTATAATTAAAGAAAAAGTGGGGAGCGAAGAAGACCATCTTCTTTCCCCAAAGGGTAGACGTCAAGGCTTACATCATTAGTTCCTCCTTTGAGCCTATATGGTCTAACCGGAACTGTTGTGATGCTATTTAAATAACTAGTATGTTGGCACAGGGTGGTAACATATACTAACATATGGTGATTCAACTCAGGTTTCAAGGTAATATCCACCTTCCCCTAGTTTTTTCACCTTTCACCTATATTCCTGTATTAACTACATGCAGAAATGCTAGTCTTCAAGGCCCATTAACACCTTGACTTCATGTAACAAGATTCAAACTCCATAGCTCTTGTCTTGTGTTTTAACTATCAGGATTGATGGCTTGAGTGTGCCTGGTGCTTGAATGTGCCTGGTCTTCCTTCAAGGCAGAGTAGATTGTTGCCAGGTTACTGGATTCTTCTCTTCCATGGTCATTAGCTTACAACAATCTCCCAGACTTCCTGCAACTTCTGTCTTCGATCCCCTAGCATGGTATAGAGTTTTCTAAATGAAGCTAGAAATGAGAACAGGTATATCGCTGTGTGAACTAAGTCCCATTCGAGTGTCAATGAGACTCCAGTGCATCCTGCTAATTTTCACTGAGTCTTACCCAAGCAGTGTCTCCTGGGATGGAAATAGATTTACAGCTGTCGCAGTGACTAAGCAGGTATAACCAGAAGCAATTTTGTCTCTTCTGTCCCACCCCAGTGCTATGGGGCTTGTTCCTGCTCTGATCCTGTAAGCAATTGTCTCACTCTTTAGGTAATTAAAAGTGCTTTCATGCTGGTAGACACCCCAGGTATATCAGTTCAGTAACTAGCATGTCGAGTTTTATTTAATGGTTGAAATTCCAAATTTTATTCAGAGATAAAGCTTCAGCCCTCCTCTGGCTGCCAGAGAAGGAGCCTGCAATGGGAAAAGGGAACGGGGCCACATTTCTTGATTCTCTGTATTTCACTCTAATTACTCATCCTCTAGCTTGCTAAGAATTGATGTTAAGAGGGCAGGAGGTTCTTGCCTCTGTGGCACTCTTGGGAAGGGGTGTAGGCTCTTTCTGGGTTTGAAAGTGAAAGTGTTAGTCACTCTGTCAGGTCCCACTCTTTGCAACCCCATGGACTGTAGCCTGCCAGGCTCCTCTGTCCGTAGAATTCTCCAGGCAAGATTACTGGAGTGGGTGACCATTTCCTTCTCCAGAGGATCTTTCCAACCCAGGAATCGAACCTGAATCTCCCACATTGCAGGCAGATTCTTTACCGTCTGAGCCACCAGGGATCAGATGTTTAAAGTTGAGTGTTTCAGGAGACCACTTATGTGGATTCTTTGGAGATTCTCATTGCTAAGAACTTTTCCCTCCTTTGTGGGTGACATTTCTCAGAAAGATCACTGGAGAATCTTCTCTTGATCCCTGGGCATCCACCTTCAGCTTTCCAGCAATTTTCTGCTGAGGTCTCTTCATTTATCTAGGCAGCGGTCAAGTGCAGGATCTGAGACCTTCTTTTGCTAGCTTGTTCTCTTCTGTGATTATGTCTACAGAAGATAAGCTCCCCAGACAGCATGAGACTCTCTGTAGCTAGGAGTACTGTCATTTGTCAGTCAGAGTTACGTACTCTGCTGCCCCTGACCACTTCATCAGACAACAATCTATGAGGCCTTAAGTATCCAGAATACCTGAGTCAGCTTTTTGCTTTGGCCTGCTTGGAGCTTCTCAAGCACTCCCTGGTGGATTAATCTGCAAAGATGGCCACCAACAATTCCTCTCATCTGTATGTACACTCCACCGATCTCAGCAAGAGGTAGTCTTTCCTCCTCTCTTTTGATGGGTGGAGATGACCTCATGACGTATTTGACCAACTGAAAAGGTACTAGTGATTTGTGCAAGTTCTGAAACCTGGACTTCAAGATACTGTGTAGCGTCCACTTTTGCTTTTTTGGGATCCAGTTGCCATGTAGAGAAGCTTAGGCTAGACTTCTGAATGATGAGAAACCAGATGAAAAGAGACAGACCTGTCCAGTCCTCCACCATTCAAGCTAGTCCAGCTTTCAGCTAAATGCAGTCACATGAGTGACCCCAAGGGACATCATGTGGAAGAAGAGCTGCCCAGAAAAACCCAGTTGACCTACAGAATCATGAGACATAATGCATTGTTGCTTTAAACCACTAATCATGACCACAGAAAATTGAAATTAAATTTGGTACTTAGAAGTTGGTGCTGCTAAGACCTAAAAGACATGGCATTGTCTTTGAGACTTCATGGAGGGTGCAGTAGGAGGGTATGGAGGAGATTGTTAGTGAGGCTGCAAGAGCATTGAGAAAATTTCTCCTAGAGGCTGTAGGAAGGTGGACTCCTTCATATAATATCAGAACTTTTAACAACACTCTTATCTACAATAATGCAGATGATAGAAAACTACATCATGTATTTATGGATATTCTAAGAAGATGTTTCAGGCCAAATGTTGAAATGACAGTTAGCTTATTTTACTGATATGTAATAGGTATCTCAAAAGAAAATTAAATTGAAGAAGGAAATTTATAGGTAGAATTTTGAGACAACAGAGGACCCAGAACAATTTCTCTAGTCAGCAAAAAAAATTCTCAAAATAAGAAATAGTCTCAGGGCAAAGATAAAACATAAGGGCCAGTAAAATATGGCCTCAGGATAAAGATCATATCAAAGCTGTAAGATTTCTTTTAAAGGCTTTTAAAACCATTTAAGGTTTTTCTTTATAGACCCTCTCAGATAGACAAAGCTTCCAAAAATCTTAAGGGAGTGTTCCCACACAGCCTGCCATGCTCAAAGGAGAAAGAAATCTATCTTGGATAAAATTATGGGTGGGTCTTTTGGGACACAGAGTAAACACCAATAAGATTCATGTGAAAGTGAAAGTCGCTCAGTCATGTCCAACTCTTTGCAACCCCATGGACTATACAGTCCATGGAATTCTCCAGGCCAGAATACAGGAGTGTGTTGCCTTTGACTTCTCCAGGGGATCTTCCTAACCCAGGGATTGAACCCAGGTCTCTCACATTGCAGGCAGATTCTTTACCAGCTGAGCTATGAGGGAAGCCCGATAAGATTCATGGGAAACATAAAATTTTTAAGGAAAGTGATTGGTGAAAGGATCATTAGGCTGGACTCAAAGAGAGACAATTCAAATTGAAAAGAGGTCTTTGGGATCCCAACTTTCTACAGTTAGGAAGCAACTTGAGAAAGCTGTTCTGCTGCAGAAGAGAGGCCATTTCTTATGGAAAAGATGACTCAGAAGGTGGAGCAAAGAGCCAAGAATAGTGGATTAAGGAATTACTCCCTAGTGAAGCAGCTTTTCCTGCCCTAGAGTAGGGGACAATGGTAACATGTACTCAGCTGGATTTCCAGATTTTCTATGGACCAGTGACTGCTATGTGCTCCCCTTTCCTCCTCGTTTTGTATAGGCCTCATCATTGTATGCTGGGTACATAGGGGCAGAAAACTTGTCTTTTGGTTCATGAATCTCTGAATCAAGAGGAAACTGAACTTGAGGAGTTGCATCTGAGGAGCCTCATTTGTGCCTGGATGATGGAAATAGAGTTTTGCCAAGAAAATGCACTGGTCATAGCAAACACCCTCTTCCAACAACACAAGAGAAGACTCTACACATGGACATCACCAGATGGTCAACACCGAAATGAGATTGATTATATTCTTTACAGCCAAAGATGGAGAATCTCTATACAGTCAAAAAAAAACAAGACCAGGAGCTGACTGTGGCTCAGATCATGAACTCGTTATTGCCAAAATCAGACTTAAATTGAAGAAAGTAGGGAAAACCACTAGACCATTCAGGTATGACCTAAATCAAATCCCTTATGATTCTACAGTGGAAGTGAGAAATAGATTTAAGGGACTAGATCTGATAGAGTACCTGATAAACTATGAACAGAGGTTCATGACATTGTACAGGAGACAGGGATCAAGACCATTCTTATGGAAAAGAAATGCAAAAAGGCAAAATGGCTGTCTGGGGAGGCCTTACAAATAGCTGTGAAAAGAAGAGAAGTGAAAAGCAAAGGAGAAAAGGAAAGATATAAGCATTTGAATGCAGAGTTCCAAAGAATACCAAGAAGAGATAATAAAGCCTTCCTCAGCGATCAATGCAAAGAAATAGAGGAAAACAACAGAATGGGAAAGACTAGAGATCTCTTCAAGAAAATTAGAGATACCAAGGGAACATTTCATGTGAAGATGGGCTCAATAAAGGACAGAAATGGTATGGACCTAACAGAAGCAGAAGATATTAAGAAGAGATGGCAGGAATACTCAGAAGAACTATACAAAAAAGATCTTCACGACAAAGATAATCATGATGGCGTGATCACTCACCTAGAGCCAGACATCCTGGAATGTGAAGTCAAGTGGGCCTTAGAAAGCATAACTACAAACAAAGCTAGGGGAAGTGATGGAATTCCAGTTGAGCTATTTCAAATCCTGAAAGATGATGCTGTGAAAGTGCTGCACTCAATATGTCAGCAAATTTGGAAAACTCAGCAGTGGCCACAGGACTGGAAAAGGTCAGTTTTCATTCCAATCCCAAAGAAAGGCAATGCCAAAGAATGCTCAAACTACCACACAATTGCACTCATCTCACACGCTAGTAAAGTAATGCTCAAATTCTCCAAGCCAGGCTTCAGCAATATGTGAACTGTGAACTTCCTGATGTTCAAGCTGGTTTTAGAAAAGGCAGAGGAACCCGAGATCAAATTGCCAACATCTGCTGGATCATGGAAAAAGCAAGAGAGTTCCAGAAAAACATCTATTTCTGTTTTCTTGACTATGCCAAAGCCTTTGACTGTGTGGATCACAATAAACTGTGGAAAATTCTGAAAGAGATGAGAATACCAGACCACCTGATCTGCCTCTTGAGGAATTTGTATGTAGGTCAGGAAGCAACAGTTAGAACTGGACATGGAACAACAGACTGGTTCCAAATAGGAAAAGGAGTTTGTCAAGGCTGTATACTGTCACCCTGCTTATTTAACTTCTATACAGAGTACATCATGAGAAATGCTGGACTGGAAGAAGCACAAGCTGGAATCAAGATTGCTGGGAGAAATATCAATAACCTCAGATATGCAGATGACACCACCCTTATGGCAGAAAGTGAAGAGGAACTCAAAAGCCTCTTGATGAAGGTGAAAGTGGAGAGTGAAAAAGTTGGCTTAAAGCTCAACATTCAGAAAACGAAGACCATGGCATCTGGTCCCATCACTTCAAGGGAAATAGATGAGGAAACAGTGTCAGACTTTATTTTCTGGACTCCAAAATCACTGTAGATGGTGACTGCAGCCATGAAATTAAAAGACGCTTACTCCTTGGAAGGAAAGTTATGACCAACCTAGATAGCATAATAAAAAGCAGAGACATTACTTTACCAACAAAGGTCCATCTAGTCAAGGCTATGGTTTTTCCTGTGGTCATGTATGGATGTGAGATTTGGACTGTGAAGAAAGCTGAGTGCCGAAGAATTGATGCTTTTGAGCTGTGGTGTTGGAGAAGACTCTTGAGAGTCCCTTGGACTGCAAGGAGATCCAACCAATCCATTCTGAAGGAGATCAGCCCTGGGATTTCTTTGGAAGGAATGATGCTAAAGCTGAAACTCTAGTACTTTGGCCACCTCATGCAAAGAGTTGACTCATTGGAAAAGACTCTGATGCTGGGAGGGATTGGGGGCAGGAGGAGAATGGACGTGAGTCTGAGTGAACTCTGAGAGTTGGTGATGGACAGGGAGGCCTGGCGGCTGGGATTCATGGGGTCACAAAGAGTTGGACATGACTGAGCGACTGAACTGAACTGAACTGATGGAAATGATGAGATCCTGGACCTTGATTTTGCTATCAAACTGAGAAGAGACTTTGGGGATCTTGGGACAGTGAAATGTGTCTTATATGTTTGATATCTGTGGCCAAAGGGCAGACTGGAGTGAATTAACAATAGTTGTGAGTTCTTTGCATTCTCTCTCATCAAAAGTGCAGTGTCTATCATCCTCTTTGAGTTTGGGCTGCTCTGTGACTTGCTTTGACTGATACAATGCAGCAGAAAGCCAGCTACCACATAAAGACATCTGAACACTGTCAGAGAGAGAAGTCCTGGAGGATAAATGACAACAAAGAGTAAGAGAGAGCCCAGCCATTCCACTAATTCCCAGTGGTGCCAGAGGGTGATAGAAAAGCCATTTTAGATCCTCTAACTTGTTGAAGAAACTTAGCCAACACCCCATGGAGCAGAGGTGGGCTGTTCCCACCAAGCTTTGCCCAGTTGCAGAATCATGAGCCAACAAATAGTCATTATTTTAGGACACTAAATGTTGGGCTTAACATAACTCAGTAATAGAAAACTGATACAGGAGTTGTTACAGAAGTGGGATTTGAACCTACACAAATGTTGAATTCACTGACAATATGTGCCTCACTGGATATCATATTTCTATGGCCTGTTGATGCCTATGTACCTTCTGTTTTCTCTCTTCTTGTTTTTTAATGGAAGCATCTGTTACGGTTATCTCACACTGTGTGGGCATGCATGGGCATGCCACTCCTCCCATCAAAATGCAGAATTTATTTCTCCAACCTCTTGACTCTGGGACGTCCTTCTGACTTGCTTTGACCAACAGCATGGGTAGAAATTACACTGTGTGAGTTTCTGAGCCTAGACTTCAAGATGCCTTGTAGTGTCCACCTTTGTTTTCTTAGGATCCAACCATCCTCTAGCAGAGCTTGAGCTAAACCACTGAATGATGAGCGCCTACACAGAGAGACAGAGTCCCAGCCAGTCTCTAGTCCCTCCAGTTCACCCCACCTGCTGTGCCAGACTTGTGGATGAAGCCTCCTCGATTTCCCAGTTACACCTAAATCCCAGCTGAGTGTAGCCATGTGACTAATCCTCAAATGACACCACGTGGAGCAAAAAACCACCCAACCCAAAGAATCATTAGAAATAGCGTGTCATTAAAGATTCAGTTTTGAGATTTTTTTCCCCACAGTAATAGGTAATTGAAGCATACCCCCAATAATTACCCCTCAGGGTTGGGGTACATTCTCCAACACATCCCACTAAAGAAAAGTTTTCAACCTTCAGCTTCTTTGCCTCTCCAACTTTAACCCTCTTGTAGCTCCCAGTGGATGAGAGGCCAAGGGTCACACAACTGTTTTTTTTTTTTTCTCACTTTTTCATTTTTGCAAGACCAGCATAAAGGATCTAGTAAAGGGCTTGGCAAACCATAGTCCAAATCCAGCCTACCACCTCCCCTCTCCAGTTTTACTGAGTTATAGTTTGTTTAATGGCTCATAAGTTATGGCCCATAAAGCCTAAAGTATTTAGTATCTGGCTCTTTAAGAGAAAACTTCTAATCTAGAATCTCTCTTTGGTATGTGGGAACAGTTGGCAGCTCTTGTGTTGGTCCCTGAACTAAAAATCAGATGACAATACTTCAATTTCAGCATACTGTTTCAGATGTTTGACAAATAGAGCATTCAATGGCCAAATAAACTTGAGAAATGTTCAGTGGAAAAAGCAACACGTAAATAAGATTCTTTAATTGCAGCCTTCTCTCCAAAGGGGCAAAAAGAGGCCTCTCATAGGCTGCTATGCTGTTTTTCTAAATATCCTGGAACCTTTTCCACTGGAGGGTCTTATATGATTTGTGTCCCATGTGACACACTTTGGGAACTCCTGCTTTCTGATTCAAAAGATGGTGAACATTCAGAGAAGTGCCAAGAAGCCAGTCTGAATTCTTGATCCTGTGCCTTCATCTTAACCATTTTGCCCTCTTTCCTCCCTAGGGTTTTATCTGGCTGTATGCCCTTCTTGGTCAGAGGCAAGTCTAATTCACACTAGGGTATGACAGACTTAATGGTCTCTGGTGGAGCGGAGGGTAGGGGTTGAAGATCTCACGTTTGAAAGATGACAGGAAAGGACAAAGTTGAATCCAGGGGTGCTCACTTTTTCTTTTTTGTCACCATCAAAGTTGTGATTTGTCAGCCAGCACCTCTCCTGTAACAGTTCTGTAGCTTGCCAGAGTTACTTCTGAACAAGTATCTTTATGATCAGAAGGAATATTTTATGCCAGGAGGAAATTAATCTGCTCAGACTTGCTGCATATCCCCCTGACATGATGGGCTCCTCTGTCAAAGGATGTTTTAACTTCCAGCTTCTTCCTTTGATTGCATTCAAAAGGACCCGACAATGCTGAGCCATCATTTCAGCTCCTAAGAGCTTTTCTCTGCATTTGCCATCATCCCAGGAACTCAAGAAGAATTAACTTGCAGTGGAAAGAGTGGAGAGAGGGAAACTCTCTCCTCTTTGCAAAGCTAATTTTGGTCTGGAGGAAGATTCATGCAGGAAGATTAGAGAATATGTTAAAAAAGAAGCCATGGTTGTGTTTATTTTCAGCCGCATTTGCACACATGACATTTGCAGATGCTCCAATAGTAGGGCCTCAACACATAAAGCTTTGATGAATTATCCTCAAACAACAATCTTTTCTTTGATTGGCATAAAATTTCTATTTCTGATTTATTGAAATGCTGAACAACCAAGAGGCATTTTGAGTGATATACACTGCTCTGCATGTTCAAATTCAGTGAGGCTTATCTATAGTTACACGTATGCAGAACTTTGTGGTCTAAGTAGAATTTAATTGTGGAATTTAGGCTTAACAATGGAGTCACGGGGGTGATTCTTAGGCCTGGGGACCTTCTTTCTGCAAAAATGGATGACCAAGGACTTCCTTGGCTGTCAGTGGTTTAAACTTCACCTTCTCATGTAGGAGGTATGGGTTTGATCCCTGATTGGGGAGCTAAGACCCCACATGCCTCAAGGTCAAAAAACCAAGACAGAAAAAAACCCAGAAGTAATACAGTAACAAATTCAATACAGACTTTCAAAATGGCCCACATTAAAAAAACTAATTTTTAAATTGATTATGGGACAGAGCTGACTCCATGTGTGCGTGTGGTTGGGCTCCTCCTGGGCTGGTCCTGACATTCCTGTCTCAGGCACCCCCGGGAGGTATTTGGTATCTCACTTGCCAAGATTAGAGAAGAAGCCAGGAAAGCCTTGCTGTCCACCGGGTGTGCTATGGTACTTTATAATCGCTCCTCCTGTGAGCTTAACAAGCTGGCACAGGGCGCACATTTGACTCAGCTCTGAGTGCACTGGCCAATTCAACTCTGGAGCCTTCAACACCCAGGACCGACCCAGGCTGCGGTGTCTGCACAGGACAGTTGTCCCCTTTCACTCCAGTGCCATCCTCAGAGGCCAGGTGGAGCAGCTGGTGCCTGGCACTGGGATACAGGGTCACAGCTGGCCCATGCACAAACCTTGCTGGGCCTGAGTCTCCAGCGATGGAGGGGCCTCCTCCCTCCAGGGAAGATGGATGCTCCTTTGGCCAGGAGGACCTCACTGCCTGTGTCACTGCCCAGAGCAGTAAGGGCCTCATGCACACCCCAAAGATGGCACAGGAGTGTTCATGGTACTGGAAACACTGCCATTTGAGCTACTCCAAATCCTGAAAGATGATGCTGTGAAAGTGCTGCACTCAATATGCCAGCAAATTTGGAAAACTCAGCAGTGGCCACAGGACTGGAAAAGGTCAGTTTTCATTCCAATCCCAAAGAAAGGCAATGCCAAAGAATGCTCAAACTACTGCACAATTGCACTCATCTCACACGCTAGTAAAGTAATGCTCAAAATTCTCCAAGCCAGGCTTCAGCAGTATGTGAACCGTGAACTTCCTGATGTTCAAGCCGGTTTTAGAAAAGGCAGAGGAACCCGAGATCAAATTGCCAACATCTGCTGGATCATGGAAAAAGCAAGAGAGTTCCAGAAAAACATCTATTTCTGCTTTCTTGACTATGCCAAAGCCTTTGACTGTGTGGATCTCAATAAACTGTGGAAAATTCTGAAAGAGATGGGAATACCAGACCACCTGATCTGCCTCTTGAGGAATTTGTATGCAGGTCAGGAAGCAACAGTTAGAACTGGACATGGAACAACAGACTGGTTCCAAAGAGGAAAAGGAGTTCATCAAGGCTGTATACTGTCACCCTGCCTATTTAACTTCTATGCAGAGTACATCATGAGAAATGCTGGACTGGAAGAAGCACAAGCTGGAATCAAGATTGCTGGGAGAAATATCAATAACCTCAGATATGCAGATGACACCACCCTTATGGCAGAAAGTGAAGAGGAACTCAAAAGCCTCTTGATGAAAGTGAAAGTGGAGAGTGAAAAAGTTGGCTTAAAGCTCAACATTCCGAAAACGAAGACCATGGCATCCAGTCCCATCACTTCATGGGAAATAGATGGGGAAACAGTGGAAACAGTGTCAGACTTTATTTTTCTGGACTCTAAAATCACTGCAGATGGTGACTGCAGCCATGAAATTAAAAGACGCCTACTCCTTGGAAGAAAAGTTATGACCAACCCAGATAGCATATTCAAAAGCAGAGACATTACTTTGCCAACAAAGGTCCATCTAGTCAAGGCTATGGTTTTCATGTGGTCATGTATGGATGTGAGAGTTGGACTGTGAAGAAGGCTGAGCGCCAAAGAATTGATACTTTTGAACTGTGGTATTGGAGAAGACTCTTGAGAGTCCCTTGGACTGCAAGGAGATCCAACCAATCCATTCTGAAGGAGATCAGCCCTGGGATTTCTTTGGAAGGAATGATGCTAAAGCTGAAACTCCAGTACTTTGGCCACCTCATGCAAAGAGTTGACTCATTGGAAAAGACTCTGATGCTGGGAGGGATTGGGGTCAGGAGGAGAAGGGGATGACAGAGGATGAGATGGCTGGATGGCACCACTGACTCGATGGACGTGAGTCTGAGTGAACTCCGGGAGTTGGTGATGGACAGGGAGGCCTGGCGTGCTGCGATTCATGGGGTCACAAAGAGTCAGACACGACTGAGCGACTGATCTGATCTGATCTGATAGCTACTAGGCAGGCTTCCCTTCATGGGAATCCCTGTCTGGCCTTTCCATCATGTAGGCTGCCATAGCGGGGAAATGTAAACCAAACCCAGTGAGAATGGAAATTAGATACCTTTATTCCCAATTCTCAACCCTCCCATGACCACTATCATATGCGGAAAGAAATCCCAACTCCTTCCCAGGACCCAGGACCTAGAAGCTCTGGTTCTCCGCCTGCCCCGCCTCTGACCTCACCTCCCACCTTGCCCTTCCTCCTTGACTGTGCTCCGGGAACCTTAGTAACACTGCTGGTCCTAGGTAGTGATGCCATGGGTGTTCTTACTGCCAGGCCTCCAGCTCCTCCCTCAATCTGGAATCTTCTTCCCCAGATATCCTACTTTCATAGCACTCTCTAGATCTTCATGGGGGTCTCTGTGCAACTGTTGCCTCATGGGAGAAACCATCCCCGGCCGCCACATCTAGGGAGGCATCCAGTCCTCCCCTCTGCTTCTCTCTCTCCTCACTTTTTTTTTGTTTCTTTAAGGCTCTTCTGCTGCTTGCCTAGGAATTGCCTATTCATATCTCCATCATTTGTCTCCCCCACTGGAAAGAAAACCTCAGCGTTTTGCCCATCCCCAGAACCGGTGCCTAGCAAAACAAACCAGTCAATAAATAGTTAATGAATGGATGGATCCTTGAACTAGAGGAGGTAGCTCAATATACTTTGTGTCCTGGCTGCAGGACAATGGTGTTTCTGAGTGGAGGAAGATGCCTGGAGGGAAAAGCAGGGCTTTGACCCCCAGCCCTCAGGACAGACAGGGAGTGGCTACTCCCACCACTCAGCACTGGGGTGCATCTGATACACTGTGTTCACCACTCCAAAGTTTAATTTAGCTATGCCTTGGCTGCAAGCAAGAGTTGGTAAATTTAGTTGGAGGATTAAGGAACGTATAAGATGCATAGCTCCTTAAAAGGTGCTGGATGTCAGGGGAGAAGCAAAGCCGACGCATCTCAAAGTTGGCCGTGAAAGTGGAGGCGGGAAGCCTTCCAGAGCAGAGCAGGCCAAGGGGCCATGTTTGCTGGATCTTTCAGGGGGCAACGTTTCTGAGTGCGGGTGGTGATGGCAGTCACCCAGTCACTGAGCAACCCAGAACAACCTGCTGACAAGGAGACAGAGAGCTCTGAAGCCACAAGGTGGCCCAGAAACCATAAATTAATGGATGGACAAATGTGACTGGAGGAAGATGCAAAAAAAAAAAAAGCCATCACAAAGGCAAAAGCAAGCAACAAGATGGACAAAAAAATATTTACAACACACATGATAAAACAAGGGTTGATGGATGCTGATTTACAGAGTTTATACCCCGTGAGAAAATGATGAACAATTTGATAGGGAAAAGGGTCCCAGACTTAAAGAGAAGAATAAAAAAGAAAGAAATACAGATGGATAATAAATGTATAAAAATCTGCTCAGACTCATCAGCCATCAAGGAAACACAAATCAAAATGAAATGCCTTTTTCTTTTTATTGGATTGGCAAGAATTTTAAAGTATGATCCTATCCAGCAATAGAAGATAGCAGTGAGGAAAGGAAATGCAAATTTTCCCGGTGGGAGGGAAATTTGGTGATTTCTATCCAAATTAGAAATGCACAAGCCCTTTGACCCAGAAATTCACCATTAGGTAACTACCCTATGGATACTTATGATGGTTCTCTCAACAAAATGTTTGTTTCTGAAGGTTTTTGGCAAAAATAAACTATAAGCAATTTAAATTTTCATTAATGGAAGATACCTATGGGTTAGCCATACTTGTGCATTAGTCATACCTATGGGAGATACCTCGGAGAAGGCAATGGCACCCTACTCCAGTGTTCTTGCCTGGAGAATCCCAGGGATGGGGGAGCCTGGTGGGCTGCCATCTGTAGGGTCGCACAGAGTCGGACACGACTGAAGCGGCTTAGCAGCAGCAGCAGCAGCAGCAGGGAGATACCTATGGGTTGGCCCTACCTGTGGGTTAGCCATAGGTGTGTTAGTCATTCCTATGGGAGATACCTGTGGGTTAGCCATACCTGTGGGTTAGCCATACCTATGGGTTGGCCATACCTGTGGGTTAGCCATACCTGTGGGTTACCCATAGGTGCGTTAGTCATACCTATGGGAGATACCTATGGGTTAATAATGAAATGTACTATGGAGGTTTGCTTTTGTTTTTACCATGTACATCATTTTTATTAAAAAAAATTTTGGGGTATAACCTGAATCCCAGGATGATGAACCCATTTTTGTTTTCTGACTTAAAAAAAAACCCTATTATGTGTAATATAAGATGAAATAGAAAAACCTGCAACTGGTGTTCAGCAAGCTGGACTCCAGACATGCAGTCTGAAAACTGCATCTGAATGACTTTGCCATTTGTTAAGCTATAGGATGACTCTGGGTAAGTTGTTTCTTTCTTTCTTTCTTTCTTTCTTTTGCACCTCACTGGCTTTGTTAAAGGGGAAGAATAATCCTTATTTTGTATTGTGACTTTAGGCAAGTGATTTTACTTCTTGGGGACTTGAGCTCTTTGTCTATAAAATATAGATAATAATAGGTACTTTTGGGATGGTTGTGAGGAGTAAATAAAATAACTCATGTCAACATTTAACACTGATGATGACTGATGATGATAATGAAGATGATGGTAGAAGAGGAGGAGGGACCAAGATGAGGTGGGTAAAATGGAGCGGGGAAAAAAAGAAGGCCAGTTGGAGCCTCCTGAGTGCGGGCACTTTACATGCCTCAGCTCAGCAGTCCCCAGCCTTTTTGACACCAGAGACCAGTTTTATGGAAGATGATTTTTGCATGAATGGAGGGTTGGCAGGGAGTGGGGAGGGGATGGTTTCAGTATGATTCTCAAAAGGAGCATACAACCTAGATCTGTTGCATGCTCAGTTTCACAATAGGGTTCTCATTCTTATGAGAATCTAATGCCACTGCTGATCTGAGAGAAGGCAGAGCTCAGGTGGTAATGCGAGTGATGGGGAGCACCTGTAAATACGATGAGGCTTCACTCACCACCTGCTGCTCACCTCCTACTGTGCAGACTGGTACCAGTCCGTGGTCCGGGGCTTGGGGACACCTGTCTTAGCTAATGCAATTCTTCTAATTATGCCATGAAGTCTACATGTTGTAGATGAGGTAGGTGACCACCTCATCTGTCTTGGATGATCAAGGAGATATGGATGATCAAGGAAATAAAGGTCAATGTCGTGACCAATCTGAGGTCACCCAGAAGCTCCCAGTAGAGCCAGCATTTGAACATTCAACCCTGAAGATGTTTTCGGTTGCAAGCCTCCCCATAGCACCCAACACCATGCTTGGCACATAGTAGGTGATCAATAAATGTATGCTAAATCAGAATTTATTTCCAAGAGAGTTTTTAATCCCTCTAAATGATGCTTTGGGAGTTGCTCTAAGACCTGTGGTCCATTTCTTTGCAAGTCCCCAGTGGTGAAGGTAGTCTGATTATTAAGCTATCAATTCAGCCCCAGACCCACACTTTTCTACATCCCACCTCTGTGG
Organism: Bubalus bubalis; assembly: GCF_019923935.1. NCBI lineage: Eukaryota > Metazoa > Chordata > Mammalia > Artiodactyla > Bovidae > Bubalus > Bubalus bubalis. The sequence goes on along the minus strand of NC_059160.1, from coordinate 44,599,135 downwards.
TGCTGGAGCTGAGATTTTGCAAACCCATTTCTGTGCTGCCAGCTGGCTCTTGTAGTGCTCTGCCACTAGCGGATGCAGAGAGAGGCCTCAGGCTTGTGGGGGAAGGAGGGCCTTGGGTTTTCCCTCCTCCTTGCCTTTCCCCTGAGCATCACCCAGCCTCATGTCTGCACCCTAGCAATGGCCCATCATCTTTGTGGCAGCACTTGTTACCATCTCCAGTTTTTCCCAACTCCCAAAAACCAGCCTTATTGTATTCCTTCAGATTCCAGAGCCATCGGGTATTATCCCCTCCTCAGCAGTTAAAATCTCAGCTCTCCAGGGTCCCTCATCTGACTTGCTAGGTTCTCAGACCTGTTGAAACAATTCCCTCTAGTAAATTCTATCTGTTAAAATAACTTGTACTTTTTCATTTTCTGCTGGACCCTGGTTGAGGGCTCCAGTCAAAGGTATACACTTTTTTGTTTGTTTTGGTGGTGCAGGCTCTTTCTTATGGTGTGCAGGCTTCTCTAGTTTTGGGGTGCAGGCTTAGTTGCCCCATGACATGTGGGATCTTGGTTCCCTTCCCAAGGATTGAACCTGCATTCTTTGCATTGGCAGGCAGATTCTTTACCACTAGACCACCAAGGAAGTCCCTGTAATGTATAAGGTAGATTTGATTTGGGGAAGTAACTATTCTTTAGACCCCAGTCTTGGGGGAAAAAAGAAGGAAGAGGAGGAGGAAGAGAATCAGGCTGTCTTTTTTGCATTTTTGTCCATTTTGCATCAGAAGTAACTCTTGACCATGAAGAAATGAGACACATGTTCTCATATGACTTACTGAGCTATCTCCTTCCTCCTGGTTTTGGATTTCTACCTTTACAACCCTGACAGGAAAGGTGTGAACACAGGAGATGAAGGTGGAGCACAGAAAGTCCAGTTTCCTCGTGGCAATGAATAGCACCTTCCCTGGGGTCTGGATCTGTCATCGCCTTCACTGTGTCCTAAGGGGTTGGGAAGAAGGTGCTATGATCCTTTGAATGTTCCGACCCAACCAGGCCCACAAAGTCCTTCCTACTTTTATCCTTGGAATTCAGGCAGAATCAGTGTGAAACTGTCAAAAGACCTCACTAAACCCTAAGGGAGGGCAGCTGAGAAGTAAACACGAAGAGGACATGAATTTAGGCACGTCTTGCTCAGCTCATCATCTGGTGTTTGGAACCTGCTTGCAGCCTGTCACTCAAGAGAATCCACAGAAAGCTGGCTTTTCTTGGGTCCCTCACTAACTACCCTGGTAGCTCAGAGGGTAAAGAATTCTGCCTGCAATGCAGGAGACATGGATTTGATCCCTGGGTCAGGGAAGATTCCCTGGAGAAGGAAATAGAACCCACTCCAGTACTCTTGCCTGGAAAATTCCATGGACAGAGCAACCTGGCGGGTTACAGTCCACGGGGTTGCAAAAAGTTGACACAACTAAGCGACTTACACACAACAAACACTGCAGCCTGTCACTCAAGAGAAACCAGAGAAAGTTTGCTTTATTTGGTCCCTCATTAACTAGCCCTTGGCCTACTTCCCTGGGCCCAGTGCCATTTGCCATCCCCCACCCTGGGGTTTTGATCCCAAGCAAGGGCTCTTGTGTCCAAGATGCAGAAAACCAAACACTCTCAGTGGATATTTGCAGCAAAGGAAGGGTTTATTTCAGGCCTCCAAGCAAGGGAGTAGGAGACAAATCTCAGATCCACTCCAACTTGGTTTATGAGTTGGGGTGTTTTTAAAGGAGAAGAACAAAGAAACTGGGATGAATCATCTTCTTGTGACATTTCTTAATCGTAGCTTTGGGCGTCAGCGTGTCTTCAGGTTACGATTCTCTGGCCAGGTGGTCCATGGCTTGGGGACCTGTTAGCCCATCTTGCCTGGACAAACAACCTGAGTTTGTATGTTAATAATGAAACCAATAAACATCAGTTTTATACCTCAAAGACAACTTCATCAACAACAGCAATTTTATTCATTGACCATCTTCATAATTCAACAGCAGTTTGAATTATCTGACTCTAATTGATTGATTTTCAGTTAGCATAAGATTGAGGTCGGAGGGAATAAGAAAGGGTTTGGAGAGAAAGAGTAAACATGAACTTGAAAAAGGAACTTGGCTTTAGAGGGGACAGTTCCAGGTGATGGGGATGCTGATAATGGTGAGATAATTCATGTATTAACTCAACCACCCCATGAGACACTATTCTGAGCCCCATTCTATAGATAACAAAACTGAGTCACAATGAGGTTACTTAACTTTCTAAAGTCACTCAGCTGAAAGGTAGCATACTAGGATTTGAACCCAATCCATCTGGTTCCATAACCCCTTCTAAGGATGTCACTCTACAGGGGCCCCACCTCACTAGCATACTGCCATTGATAGAAAATTCTTTATATTGACCTGGCATTTCCTTCTAACCCTATACCTGGACTTTCCTTTTAAAGACACACCAGAATGAATCTATATTTCTTCAAAGCTGGCATGAGTCTCTTTCTGAGTTTTCTCCCCTTCTTATACTGCTGGAGTTGATACTGCCTCTTAGCAGTATGACCTTGAACCAGTTACCCACTCACTCTTTGCCGCAGTTTCCTCATCTGTAAAATGGGAACATTGGAATAGCTATCTTATTGGGTACTTTACACATAGAGCCCCTGGAGCAGTGCTGAACACAGAGTAAGCCCTTGATGTAGATAGACTGTTTTTATTGTTCTGTAGCCTCAACTTTCCCACTTCAAATGGGGATGGTATTTAATCTTGCTCCATACAGTGTGGCTATGTGGAGTCAGCCAGGGATTTTGTGATCCTGACTTCTATCTGTCCCTCTCTTCAGACCCTCCCTTGGATGCACAGTCAGCCTCCTACCTGATCTTCCAGCTTTGGTCTTGTCCTGTTCCCACCCATCTTCCCCTTGGCTTTCTTGATGCTCGAGGTAAAAAGTAAATCCCATTCAGTCCCACCCCTGCTCAGATCCCTCCCCAGCTCTTCCTGGGCTTCCAGATACAGTTCAGTCTCCTTCTTTTGACTTTTAAAGCCCTCCTTGGTCTGTCCCCTGCTGACCTCTCCATCTCGCCTCTCCTCTCTCTGCCCTCTTATTCCATTTTCAGCCAAATGACCCAGCTCCCAGGTCTCTGAGCCTCACCTGACTTTGAGCTGCTTCTGCATCCTGCCTGATCCCCCAGGGCCCAGTGCAGGGCCTGGTGCACAGCAGAGGCTCTCAGTCTACAGAGGCGCCCATGGGCTAACACAGAGCGAATGCTCTAAGCCAGTGTGACATTCGTGTCAGTTAATGTCATTATTTTGGGGGGAATCCCATTCAAGATCTGTCACCACAATTGTCTGGTCCACAGCAGTGTCCTGGAGGCTGCCTGATGATCCAGGCATTAACCCTTTAGTCACTGGATTATGAAGAGGCTCTGGAGGTCCATGGGGAGAGTTGGGGGTGGGATGGTAGTACACAGGCACCAAACTGGGATAGAAGTGCCAAAGAATGGATGCTTTTGAACTGTGGTGCAGGACAAGACTCTGGAGAGTCTCTTAGACAGCAAGGAGATCCAACCGGTCCATCCTAAAGGAAATCAGTCCTGAATATTCATTGGAAGGACTGATGCTGAAGCTGAAGCACCAATACTTTGACCACCTGATGCGAAGAACCAAGTCATTGGAAAAGACCCTGATGCTGGGCAAGGTCGAGGGCAGGAGAAGGAGATGACAGAGGATGAGATGGTTGGATGACATCAGTCACTGTCCATGACCCAATGGACATGAGTTTGCGCCAACTCCAGAAGACAGTGAAGGTCAGGGAAGCCTGGTGTGCCATGGGGTCGCAAGGAGTCGGGCACGGCTGAGTGACTGAACAACAAAAGAAGCATGTCAATATTTTGATGATGGCACAGCTGTGCCTGCTTCTCTGGAAAGCTCCTCCCCCGCCCCTCAGGCACCTGCTCCCTCCCCTGTCCCCAGCTCCCCAGCCCTGTTGCTCTGTGGACACCTCCAGCCCCTTACCGTCTGGAGACTTTTATTTTGAAGACTGTATGGCACTAGGGTGACCCATTTTTTTTCTTCCCCAGAGTTTGGCCACAGGGTTTGGAAATCCTTCCTCACCACATGGCACTGTGGACACCCATCTGGCCTGGTTTCTTTAGACTACAAGTCCCTCAGCCCTGAGGTCACACACCCAGGATGGGGGCCAGGGAGCTCCTAGACTGCTCCCTTCCCTCTTCCCCAGCACACACTACACAGACAGCAGGGGGGCATGCAAGCTCGTGATTCACCACCTGAGACCTCCATCCAAATAGGTCTGCAAGCTGGATTAGCCTTTGAGACACAGTTTAGCCACCTCATTTAGGAATGAAGGATGTGAATTGAGATGTCCTTGACTGATGGGAGCCTGTGACCTTGGACCAGGTACTTGGCCTCTCCAGGCCTCTAGGTCCCCTTGGGCCAGGGCAGATGAGTCTCCCAAAGGAAAATCCCCTCCCCTGTATTTGTTGCTTCATGGTCTCCATGGTACTGGGTGCTTATTGGCTGCTCAAATTGGGTCCATTGGAAAACCATCTTTAAATTTGTAAGAGTTAGAAATGTCTGCAGGAGAATCATCAAGAGATGGTTGAGGTCAGCCCTTTGTGGACGGGGCATTACCCCTTGAGAACGTGGAGTATGTCACTCTGGTGGTGGTAGTGGTTTCGTTGCTCAGTTGTGTCTGACTCTTGTGACCCCATGGACTGTAGCCCGCCAGGCTCCTCTGTCCATGGGATTTTCCAGGCAAGAATACTGGAGTGGGTTGCCATTTCCTTCTTCAAGGGGATGTTCCTGACCCAGGGATCGAACCCATGTCTCCCAGATTCTTCACCACTGAGCCACCAGGGAAGCTGACATGTCAATCTGGGGAGTCTTAGTTGCCTTGTATAAAATGTGGGCTGTTGCAGCCTGCAGTGCCGAGGGAGCCAGGTAAAGCGCCAGGCCAATTCATGGCCCCTGCATCTGTGTTCTTCATCACAGGGAGCTCTGAGCCCCAGGCTGGGTGATGAAGCCACAGGCACTCTGAAACGAGAAGGATGGAACTGGAGTCCCAGCTCAGCTCTGTGACTGGGGGCAGTTCATCCCCCTTTCCAAGCTGGAGTTTCCTCATCCATGAAATGAAAGGTGTACAGCAAAGGAAAGACAAAAAATGTATCGCAAATTTTTATAAAGTGGCTGTTATGCTATGCTTCATTCCTGGAGGAGTTGGGAGCAGGTGACCTCTTAGTTCAGGGGAATACTTTGATTAATTTTTGTGAGTTATTAGAAAGAAGTCCCCTGGGCATAGTCTGTGTAAAAGATGCTTATACACACAAAAAGCAATAAACCACTTTGTACGAAAAAAGGTAGCAGCATTGGATTCTCCTCCCTCCTGAGCACGAGCTGTCATTATACAGAAAAAATATAAACAGTATAATCCCACAAGAACAAAGGGACTAGAAAGGGAGCATCAAGAGTCGAGAGATTGCAACACACTTTAGAAGAGGGATTTGTTTGGAATGATGGTAACGTATTTAGAAGGCAGCAGAAACCAGAGTACACAGAAGGGGTCTCCAGTGAGAGAACCCCAGTAAAGTCCAGGACTTAAGGGGTGCAGGTGGAGGGGATGATGGGGTAAGTTAAAAGCCAGCAGGCAAGGGCTTACCCTTGAGCCTCATGAAAGATGTTTATTCTCTGGAGACCATTAAGGGGAGATTCTTGGGGCACCAAGGCCACCAGCATGACGCAGGACAGGGACAAGACCTGGGGATGAAAATGGTATTAATTGGAAATTTGCTTTCCAAATGGTCAGAACATCCTCCTGATCCTACCACCCCCAATCCACCCTTGCCCACTCCTGCATTCCAAGCACAGAAGTTCAGCTGCAAGGCAAGTTACTGGAAAATTTACTAGAGAAGATGACTTATGCATGCTATCTTTGTGAGTATTCCCAACAAGATAGTTGCCTCCTGGCCCAACACCCACATAGACACCTGTCAGTCCACAAGCCATTGCCCACCCTTGCAGAGCTGATCAGAGCCTGATCAGCCTTATCAGCATGTTTGTCTTAAATGCTAGTGAACAACCAAAGAACATCAGACAACTGAAGAAAGCCACCCATGTGAAACAGAGACATCAAACTAAAATGATAAAAGAAATTGAAAGAAACATTGTCCCACTAGATTGCATTCCAGAATGAATCACTGGGGAATCCCTGGCATTTCAATGGTTAGGACTCTGTGCTTTCACAGCCAAGGACCCGTATTTGATCTTTGATTGGAGAATTAAGATCCCACAAGCTGCATGGTGCTGTCAAAAAAAAAAAAAAAGAATCATTGTATCAGAATGACTCCAGTCAAGCCACAGGGCAGGAGCAAAATAAATTGCTGAACTTCACCAGTGGTCTAGTGGCTAATTCTCCATGTTTTCAAAGCAGGGGACCAGGGTTCAATCCCTGGTCAGGAAACTAAATCCCATATACCACAGTGAAGATCCCATGTACCACGAGTAAGACTGGAAGCAGTCAAATAAATACATAGCTTATTGTTGTGTGCCACTGTGATTTTTGTGGCTGTTACACAGCAAAAGCTGACAGATACAATTCATAAAACCAGAATAGGAAGCTGTGACTACTGAACAATCAGAGCACAGGAGAGAATACTTGAAATTAAACCAAAGGTAGCCAAAATAAGAATTTCAGTAGTAGTTTTGGAAAATAAGTCACAGAAATATCTCTAGGGTATAATAGGAAGAATTGGAGATGGAACATATGAAAGGGAAAAACAGACTTAGAAAAACAATTCAGGAGGTCTAACATTTGACTTAGAGGAATTAAAGAATGAGAGAGCAGAGACAATTATCAAAGAAATAATTAAAGAAACTTTCCACAAACCAAAGATCGTGAGTCTCCAGATTGAGTTGGTTTATGTGGAACTAGTAAAGTGAACAAGAAATAATCCATATCACAAACATCATAAGACCAGTGACAAAGAGAAGGTCCCCAAATCTTCCAAACTTAAAAATAGTTTTAATACATTGAAAGTCGCTTACTCCGTGGAAGGAAAGTTATGACCAACCTAGACAGCATATTAAAAAGCAGAGACATTACTTTGTCAACAAAGGTCCGTCTAGTCAAGGCTATGGTTTTTTCAGCTGTCATGTATGGATGTGAGAGTTGGACTATAAAGAAAGCCGAGTGCCAAAGAATTGATGCTTTTGAACTGTGGTGTTGGAGAAGACTCTTGAGAGTCCCTTGGACTGCAAGGAGATCCAACCAGTCCATCCTAAAGGAGATCAGTCCTGGGTGTTTATTGGAAGGACTGATGTTGGAAGCTGAAACTCCAATACTTTGGCCACCTGATGCGAAGAGCTGACTCAATTGAAAAGATCCTGATGCTGGAAAAGATCGAGGGCAGGAGGAGAAGGGGATGACAGAGGATGAGATGGCTGGATGGCATCACTGACTAGATTGACATGGGTTTGGGTGGACTCTGGGAGTTGGTGATGGACAGGGAGGGCTGGCATGCTGTGGTTCATAGGGTTTCAAAGAGTCAGACATGACTGAGCGACTGACTGAACTGAAGTCGTTGCTGACTATCTATTTTATATATAGTAGTATGTTGATCCAAACCTCCTAATTTATCCCTCCTCTCTGCCTTTCCCTTTGGTAACCATAAGTTTGTTTTCTAAGTCTGGGGTCTGTTTTTGTTTTACAAATAAGTTCATTTGTATCACTTTTTTAGATTTCACATATAAGTGATAGCATATGATATTTGTCTTTCTCTGACTTTCTTCAGTTAGTATAATAATCTCTAGGTCCATCAAAAATATAAATATAAGCTTTTTATTTAGAAATATAGAGACACTTAAAGGAAATAATGAAAAGGGTTTAAGTAGTTCATTTGGGGATGAGAAAGACAGGGCAAGGGCTTCGTAATTTTCTTTTTTGTTGTGAAATAAATGTCTACATCTTTTGTTCACATGATGACAGAGGGATGAGAAGTAACAGGTGCAGTCAGAGTCACTGGGTAGGGAGGAGAGTTGGAAAAGAGGGCTCACATATGGGAGAAGATTCCTGCAGGGGGCCATGCGTCCGGCCCAGGACAGAGAGCTGGCGAGGAGCCCCCTACCCCCTCTAGTCAAGCCCATGCCTTCCAACCTTCCCTGGAAGACTGCCACTGTGGTCTGAGGGGAATGAGGGGCAGAACTTGCCCCATATGGGACACAGCATGGCCCAGCGGGGCTGGGGTAGGGATGGAAAGGTGTAGCTGCAGAAGAGTAGAGGAGACGTTTCTCATCCTTGCAGCACCTTTCCTCAGGTGGTACTTAGAGTCAGTAGAAATAGGAGTTGGTCAAGCAGAGAAGCTGTGGACACGACTGGGGACCGACCTACAACATGAACTGGAGTTAGGCGAGGAGGGGAATGAGGCCTGACTTGGGCTGGATGGAGCCTGGCTTGAATGGAAGTGATCTGGGCTCCATGTCCTGAGAGCCAGAAGGATTGGAAGGCTGAGAGTCAGATATATTTAGGGAAGGCCTCCCTGGAGCCAGTGTGGATGATAAACTGCAGGGCTGAGAGAGGAAGACCAGTTAGGCAGCTGTTGAAATAACTCAGGCCAGACAGGAGGGAAGTCTGAATTAAGACCAGACTGGGGACTCCCCTGATGGTCCAGTGGTTAAGAATCTGTCTGCCAATGCAGGAGGCACAGGTTCAATCCCTGGTCCGGGAAGATTCCACTGCCGTGGGGCAATGAAGCAGGTATGCCACAGCTACAGGGCCCGTGCTCTAGAGTCCGGGAGCTGCAAGTACTGAAGCCTGAATGCCCCAGAGTTTGTGCTTCAACAAGAGAAGCTCCACGCACCACAGCTAGAGAGTAGCCTCTGCTCTCTGCAACCAGAGAAAGCCTGCATGCAGCAGTGAAGACCCAGCACTGTCAAACATAATTAAAATTTTAAAACCATAATAAAGTCCAGGCTGTAGGGATGAAGAGGTGGGGGAAGTTGGAGGGAACTTGGGCAGTGAAATACATTCCCAACCAGTAAGATATAGCAGCTAGAGGGGGATGAGAATGCCACAGTGACTCCCAGGTTTCTGGCTTTGGTGAATTCGGAGATGGAATGTGTGAGGAGAGTCCACTGTGAAGAGAGAGGGAGGCCACTTTTGGGGAGCTGGGGGCACCTAGATGGAATGTCCAGGAGGCATTGGGACACACAGGCCTGAAACTCCGGGGAGAGTTGGGGGAACCACTAGTGTGTACACGGTCCTGGAGGCAGGGAGTAGATGAAACCCACAGCCAGAGAGAGCATGAAGGGTGAGTAGGGGGCTGAAGAAGCAGATGGCAAGGAGCCTGGGATGGAGCCCCCCAGACTCATAGGAGGAGATGTCAGAGAGGTGGTGCCAGGGAACAAAGGCAACTTCATGGGCATCAGAAGAGGCCAAAGCTGGAGAACGGGAGCCACATAAGGCTTGGAGTGGACACACCAAACTGGTCACCCTGGCAGGAGGTCCCGTCAGGGATGGGCATAGATCACCAAAGAGTAAGAGGATGGAAGGGCGGTTATGGAATTTCTCAAACCTCATGTTGAAAGCTGTCCCGTTCCTGGGTTGTGTTTCTGGGTGGTGGGGTGCTCTGGGAAGCTCTGGCACATTGTGGGCTCGGAGAGAGGAAGTGCTTCCTTTAGCACAGAAGGTGGAGCCTTGAGGTGGAGGAAACACATACCTCAGTCACCAGGGTCCCAGCCTGGCCCAGGGAGAGGGGAATTCTTGGGATGGGAAGCCCAGTCCCAGTGGTCTCCTTGGCCTGCATCTGATTGCCCCCTTCTTCACATCCTCCTTCCCACCAGCTCCTGTTGGTCCTGCTTTGGACATTGGACTTTGGAGACTCATAGATGAGTATGACACAGTCCTTGATCTAAATGTGTTCATGGTACATAATCCTCAGCAGGAAGAGATGGAAGGCTAGAAGGCGCTCTCACAGAGACCCGCAACTCCCAGGAGCTGGGAGAGAGGCTGCCCAGTCTTCAGAGAAAGTCTTTGACCAGCTTAGGTGATGCAAAGAATTACATGAATGAGGAAAAGCCATAGAATCACAGTGGTGGGAGGGAAATGGGGAGAAGGCATGGAGAGATGCCAGGTTGATCTGCAGAAACATAAGGGAAACGTGCTGTGGGTGCTCGGGCTGGAGGGAGAGCCTGGGTGAGGGAGGCTCCCCTTTTGGTGCCCTTAAGAAAGTCAAGTTCGAGGGGAGAGGGAGGGGCGAGATAGAGGTAGGGTATGAAGAGTACAAAATACTGTAAAGAATCTGCTGCCAGTGCTAGAGACTTGGATTCGATCTCTGGGTCAGGACGATCCCCTGGAGAAGGAAATGGCAACCCACTCCAATATTCTTGCCTGGAAAATCCCATGGACAGACGAGCCTGGCAGACAGTCCATGGGGTCGCAAAGGGTCGGACATGAATTAGTGACTAAATAACAACAACAATATATTGTACAACACAGGGAATATAGCCCATAACTTATAATAACTATAAATGGAGGATAGCTTTTAAAAATCGTGAATCACTATATGGTACACCTGAAACTTATATAATGTCATAAATCAATTCTACCTCAATAAAAAAAAAAAAGTGAAAAGAAATGGAATCATTAAAAAGAAATGTCAATTTCCAACGTGCCAGGCCGTACAAACTACCATCAGAGGAGCCTTTCCTTCCTGGGGCAGAGTTCCATTAGAGGCATTGACACCACGGTGGCACCAAGAAACAGCTGTAGACCCCCCAGGGAGGAGGGGGCCCTGGATCAGGGAGGGCACGCACTTGGGCAGCTGCTCAGCCTCATCTCCACCTGAGCTCACCTCAGCTCTCACTCTGTGCACTGTTACCAGGGAGACTCTTGGCTCCTAAGTCTGGTGCAGGGATCTGCAAAGTACGGGCCGAGGGCCACGTCTATGACCTATTTTTGTAAATAAAGTTGTATTGGAAGTCAGCCACACCCATTCAATTATTTATTGTTTATGACTGCTTTCATGCTGTGACAGCAGAATCCAGCAGTTGTGACCTCCCGAGACCGGCGCCCTGCAAAGCTTAAAATATTTACTATCTGGCCCTTCACAAAACACATTTGCCAACACTGCTCTAATGGATATAGTAGGACACAGGCTTTGTGGCAGCAACGAAGGTCAAAATCTCAGTGGCTTGAACACAACAGAGGTTTATTTCTTTCCCATGAACAATCTGAATGTAAGCTGTGCATTCTGGTCTGAGACCCAAATTCCCTCAGCCATTCATTCTCCACTGCAGGCCTCTCCAGCTAGCAGGAAGGGGAGGAGGAAGGTGGAGGACATGCCTTCTTCCTTTGAGGGTACAGCCTGAAAGTTGTGCCCATAGCTTCCCTTCCCATCCCACTGATGAGCTGTTGGTCACATGGTCACATGTAGCTGCAAGATAGATTGGGAAATGGTACCTTTTCCAGAGGGCCATGAGTCCAGTCCAACTTCTTATGGACTTCATTACCAAAGGAAGAAGAGGAAAATGGATTCTAGAGCATTCTCTAGTCAAGAACAGAGTGAGGAGGGAGAGGAATTTGCATTCCCTGGAGGGTCTTGGAGTAAAATTTGTAACATGCCCAACTTGAGCAGGTGTTTGTAATATAAAATGACTCCTTCCCCCATTTTCTTCCTCAAATATTTATTGAACCCTTGATTAGATCAGGCTCCAGCTGGGTGTTTTTTGTTTGTTTGTTTGTTTGTTTTTACAGATAAGGAAGCTGATGTTCAGAGTGGTTAGGTGAGTTGTCTGAGGGCCTGTCCTTCTGCTCCAGGCATGAGACTCCTCCTGCCTGACCATCCTGCTTCCCTGGAGACATTCTAGCTGGGAGCTAGACTTGTGGCCTGTGAGGCTGCCTGAGTATTGGGGGACAAGCAGACAAATTATTTTAACAGTGAGAATTTAATATAGGGGATTGGTTGAACGGATCTCAGAAGACTGAAAAGACAAAAGGAGCTGCAAGATAGCTGCAAGATAGATTGGGAAATGGTACCTTTTCCAGAGGGCCATGAGTCCAGTCCAACTTCTTATGGACTTCATTACCAAAGGAAGAAGAGGAAAATGGATTCTAGAGCATTCTCTAGTCAAGAACAGAGTGAGGAGGGAGAGGAATTTGCATTCCCTGGAGGGTCTTGGAGTAAAATTTGTAACATGCCCAACTTGAGCAGGTTATCTGAGGTAACCAGATAGTAACTGCTTCCTATAGCCGTGGGAATAGGAGGAAGAGGGTGGGGTTGTCATGACTTAGAAGCCTGGAAGAGGGAGCTGGTGGAGGGAGTGTTGGAGCCCAGCTGGGGCTGGTGTCTTAGAAGCTTGGTGAAGGGTCCTCAGGGAGCTTGGACTCAGAACTTCAGACCTCTGAGGAGGGAGTGGGGAACCTCATCCTGGGAATGTGGAAAGAACTAGAAACTAGAGTCAATGGTTACTGGGACCAGCTATGGCTTCCAGGGCAGCAAGACTGTTGGGTACAGTGAAGACAAATGAAGGAGTACCTTCCTCCTCTCCCTCTAGTAGCCGCTACTGGCAGAAGCTATTGGGAATCAGCTGGCAAAGCAGAAAAGTGGTTTGGAGACCCAACCCCAGCTCCAGAAAGCTGAGCATAGAAGGGTAGATTTGTTTGTTTTGTTTTTTGGCTGTGCCCCATGCAGGATCTTGGTTTCCTGACCAGGGGTCAAACCTGTGCCCCCTGCAGTGGAAGTGTGGAGTCTTAACCTCTGGACCACCAGGGAAGTCCTCAGAAGGGTAAGTTTGGAGCTGAGAAGAGATAATAACTAACCCAGAGGCTATAGCTGCACTTAGACCCCTGGTCTTTACAGATGGAACCCCCATCTCTGAGCCAGCATGGACCTGGAACCTCGAACATCTGCCTCTTAATACACTGGCTGCCAGGAATGCAAAATGGTGCAACCACTTTAAAGTTAAATATGCAGGTATTAAACCACCCAGCATCCCCCTCTTAAATATTTACCAAAGAGAAATGAAAACTCATGTCCACACAAACACTTGTGCTTGAATGTTTGTAGCAACTTTGTTTTAATAACCCCAGACTTGGAAACAGCCCCAGTGTCCATCAACTTGTGAATAGATGCCAAATTATGGTATGTTCCTACTATAGACTACTACTTAGTGATAAGAAGAATAATTACGGATATACACTTCAACACTGATGAATTATACCCCGTGAAAGGAGCCAGGCACAGAAGACCGCATGCTCTGTAATTAAGTCCATTCATATGAAATTTGAGAAATGGCAAAGAGGAATGATAGCACACAGATCAGCGGTTGCAGGGCCTGGGGTGGGGCGTGATCCTTTGGGGGTTTTTCAGGGATAATGGAAATCTCCTGTATTGTAATGCAGTGGCTACGTAATTGTCAAAACTCATTGAATTATACACTCGAACTTGGGGAGTGTTTTGTTTGTTTGTTTGGTTGTGCTGGGTCTTCGCTGCAGCTTGAGGGCTCTCTAGTTGAAGCACATAGGTCTAGTTGCTGCTCGGCATGTGTGATCTTAGTTCCCCGACCAGGGATCAAACCTGAGTCCCCTGCATTATAAGGCAGATTCTTAACTACTGGACCACCAGGAAAGTCCCTAAGTTGGTGATTTTTATTATATGTAAATTATACCTCAATAAAGCCAGTTCTTAAAATGCTGTTAGAATGGGGCACATAGTCTATTTACTTCTAATACCACCTCCTGGGAGCCTCTGTTTGAGCAGCAGACAAAGGGATCTTTTTAAAACATTAATCAGATTACATCATTCTTTATTTAAACACTCTCATGGATTCTCTTTCCTGTCTGAATGAAATCCAGAGGATTACCGGGGTCTACAAGTCCCTCTGCGTTGCTTACTGACACCAACACTAGGGGGGCTGGAGCAGCAGGACAAATGGAAGCCCGGGTATGTGTGTTTAAATTCTTAGGACTGCTAATAAGACAGTTCTGTTCTGCCTTGAAATTCTTTTGACTGCAGAGCGAGCCAACAAACTGCTAATAAGACAGTTCTGTTCTTCTGCCTTGACCTTCATGGGGCTGGAAGGCCAGGTTCACAGAATTCTTAGAGTCCTTGCAGTTCTGTGCCAGAGGTGATGGCATGGAAGGCAGACCCTAAGCCACAGTTTGCCCCACCCCCTTGAGCTTTCCATCCAGGCTCCAGCCGACATTGAAGATACCTGCCAAGCCCCTGGAGACATCTATGTTTGTAATCCCCTAGAGGCTGAAGACAGCATTGGGTATAGAATCAGGGAAACTGGATTCTTAACATATATCTCCTGATTTCTCCCCAACCTGTGCTTTGCTCTGAATCCCTGAGTGTATATGTGGGCATGCATGCATGTGTGGGCATGTCTCCATGTGTGCATGGGTGCACCTATCTGTGTATGTTCACTTGTGTGCAGGTGCATATGGGTGCATGTGTGTGCTTGTGTGTATGCACACATGTATACATGTGTACTTCAGCAGTGGTATGAGTTCCATGAAGGCAACTACTGTGCCAGATTCATCTCCATATCCTTTCCACCTGTATAGAAGAGATGCTAAATGCTTGAGAAGTGAATATATGAATGAATTAGCCAGTCCAGCACATTTATTGACAGTGTGGGTTTGAAATCAGCCAGATTTAAGGTCAAAATCTTACTTCATCACTCATCCAGTAAGTAACTTTGGTTCAGTCTCCTAATCCCATAGAGCCTTGGTTTCCTTATCTCGAGAGCAGGGGGAAAATAATGACATATTATAGGGGTTGGAATGAGGATTAAGTAACAGTAATCAGAGCCAACATGTATTGAGCTGGACTTTGAGCCAAACACTGTAGTTAGGGCATTGAAAGTGCTAACTCACATACTCTTGCAATTTTGTGGTGGAGGGTTGGTTAAACAGTAAACTCTGAGTATCTTAGCCATTATCATATTTGTGATCAAAGGAGAGGAGATTCCGGATCCTTAAGCCTCATGCGGCTTCTTCTCACGAATCCTGCTCAGATTCTGGATGATGAGGCCGTCTGGAGATTTGGCTGTGGAGTTCAGCAAGCAGCGCTTTGCCAAGCTGCTGCTGCTGCTGCTACTAAGTTGTTTCAGTCGTGTCCGACTCTGTGAGACCCCATAGACTGCAGCCCACCAGGCTCCCCTGTCCCTGGGATTCTCCAGGCAAGAACACTGGAGTGGGTTGCCATTTCCTTCTCCAATGCATGAAAGTGAAAAGTGAAAGTAAAGTCGCTCAGTCGTATCCGACTCTTAGCGACCCCACGGACTGCTGCCCGCCAGGCTCCTCCGTCTCACTATTTGACCCTCTTGTTGGACCAGTCCTTTCTCTTGTGACTTATGACGTTTCCTCCTCCAGGTGGCGCTGCAGAGTGGGAACTGGGCTTCTAGGTCGCAGCGTCCCCTGGTGGTCAATTTCCATCAATGAGTTTGATTAGGCACAGAGCGGTTTTCACAACTCAAGTGCAGTGACAGTGGATGACATATATGGGGGAAAAATAGAATTTGATGTAATAAGTTTTAAGTCAGAGGAGAGTGAACTGTGCAGGGGAGATAGACCAAGAAGGGACCAAGCCATATCATGGAAATCAATGATGTCCATCAATTACTGGCCATCTTCCATGTGCCAGGCTTTATACTGAGTTGGCATTCACCAACTTATTTAACCCATCTACAGAAGGTTTCATGAGAACAATGGCTTTCATTGAAGCTTGGCACAGAGTAGGTGTCTGGGACATAGTAAGTGCTCACTACATTTTGAGAAATGAATAAGGCAATAATCCTATGAAACAGGTATAATCATCTCCATTTAGAAAAATGAACAAGGAAACTGATCGTCAGAGAGGTTACATAACTCAGGTGTGTCAGAGCCAGGGCACCTAAGTTCCAGACCCAGCTCTGCTGCATGCTGAGACATCACAGAGGAGGGCAGGGCCCTTCTGCCTTCAGGGAGCTTGCTGTCTAGTTGGCTTCATCCACACCCTCCTTGTCTTCAAATGCTGCTTCCTGGGGCCTGCCAGGTGGCTATTTATGGCTTAGGGAGGAGGTCAGTGAGGTTCCCCTCATAAATTACAAAGAGAGACACATGTGGGTCAGTTGGGGAATTCAGTACGTGAGGGATCCCCAGGAACCTTGCTCAGTCTAATCTGGGATTTTCCTTCTCTTCCTTAGGAGAGTCATTATTCCAGGCGGTGGACACTTGCTGACTTCCTGTAAGATGAGCTCCAGGGCCATCTCCCAGTCTTGCCCCAGCCCCTGACCATCATCATGCTCCTGTTTCTGCCACTGGAGCTCTTAGCCCTGATAAACAGCTACTCAGAGGTGGGTTTCTTCATTTTATCTTGCAGACCTGCAGCACTTGAATGAGAAAGGTTTGAAAACTGCTATGCATTTTGTGACATTAAGATCTAGTCCTAAAAAAAAAAAAAAAAAAAAATCTAGCCCTCATTGAGGACTGGCAGCCCTCAGATATGTTCTGAGAGTATTGAACCTTTCCTTGGAGATGTGGTTATGAATGGGTATTAGTGCATGCATGCATGCATGCTAAGTCGCATCAGTCCTGTCCGACTCTTTGCAACCCTAGGGACTGTAGCCTGCAGGCTCCTTTGTCCATGGAATTCTTCAGGCAAGAATACTGGAGTGGATTTCCATTTCCTCCTCCAGGGGATCTTCCTGACCCTAAGATGGAACCTTCCGAATTGCAAGCAGATTCTTTACTGCTGAGCCTCTGGAGAAGCCTATTGAATGGATATTAGTAAACCTTCATAATGCAGCAATGCCCCTTCTCTGGGTGGCCCCTGGTTTATTTTTTTTTAATATACAGCTTCAGTGTCTTCCATTTTCTTTCTTATTTATTTATTTATGACTGTGCTGGGTCTTCATTGCTGTGCGAGGGCTTTGTCTAGTTGCAGCGAGGAGGGGCTGCTCTTCTTGTGGTGTTTGGGCTTCTCGTTGTGGAGGCTTCTTGTTGCAGAGCACGGGCTCTAGTGGGTGGGGCTTTAGTAGCTGCGGCTCTAGAACTCAGGCTTCGTAGTTGCCGCACCCAGGCTTAGTTGCCTCACACCATGTGGGATCTTCCCGGACCAGGGATTGAACCCGTGTCCCCTGCATTGGCAGTTGGATTCCTAACCACTGGACCACCAGAAAAGACCCTAGCATTTGTTTTTGAGTCCTTGAGCCTCTATTTTTCAGCATTCTCTTTGGCACCTTACTGTCAGAATGTCACTTTATTGTCATTGCTTCCTACTGACACTCGCAGTTTTCTTCCTCCTGACCTCTTGGCTTCAAACCTCTGACATGTTAGGTTTGGGTGTACATTCAAAGTAACCTGGTGGGAAGGGAGGGCCTGCAAACTTGTTTCTGTGAATAAAACATGTGAGCGTTACTGCCTGGACCGGAAGCTACCAATATGAACAGTTGAATAGCTTGTGTGTGAGTTTTTCCCACAGGCTGTGGAGAGGGGAGGTTATCACAAGTCAATTCTCAAGATGCAAGAAGTCACTTAAGGCATTTCTTTGTACCTACTCAGAAAGACTCAATACAACTGTGCTGCTTGGAACGTGTGAAGGGTTTGGCTTCTCTTCCTGGCAATTCCTCTGCCTCATTCTCTCACCACAGCAGCAGCGGCGGCAGCAGCAGCAGCGGGAGACCAGTGGCGGGGGTGAGGGACACAGGAATCACAGCAGGACCGGGGCCACTGCTGACAGAGTGTCTGGCCTCAAATTACACTGTATCAGAGCTTGGGCATAAAATTAGCAGCAGTGTTCTGTGTATGAGGAGCCAGAGAAAATAGCCAGATTCAGCAGAATTATGGGCAGAAGAAAGGGAGAGAAGGAGTTGGGGAGGGGAAAAGCTGGCCCACGGCAGGCCTTCAGCCCTTCCCTGGACAATCCTGGACCGCTGCCCCGAGGCAGAGGCAGCTGCCCAGTGGCTGAGTCAGGTCCCCAGGAGGCTTTTTGGAGTGGAGGGAGCTGGGGATGGGAAAGGAAGATCTTGAGAAACCCAGAAAGGTGAAACTGAGGGTTTATCCTACCCTACACACACACACACACACACACACACACACACACACACACAAAACAGAACACACAACACACACACATACACACTGAAAACTTGGCACAAGATGTAGATATTCCCATATTTAGGCACTTTTCATGCATTTTTTCTCATTAAGTTTTACTACAACCCTATTTGGTAAGCCTGTTTCACAGATAAAAGGATGCCCAAGTTCATGTGCTATGGATATATTCATGTTTATGCTCAGTTCATGCCCACTCAGATTCCAGCATTTCAATATAGCCTCTCTGCAGCCGCTGTGGAGAAGAGGATGGAGGTTCCTTAAATGACTAAAAATGGAGTTACCATGTGATCCAGCAACCCCACTCCTGGGCGTATATCTGGAAAAGATGAAAACTCTAACTCGAAAAAATACAATCATCCCAATATTCATAGCAACAGTATTTACAATAGCCAGACATGAAAGCAACCTAAATGTCCACTGACAAATGAATGGATAAAGATGTGAGATATATATATATATATATATATATATATATCTCCGCCCCCGCCCCCACACACACATACACAATGGAATATTGCATGCGTGCTCAGTTGCTCAGTTGTGTGTGACTCTTTGCAACACTATGGACTGTAGTCCCCCAGGCTCCTCTGTCCATGAGATTCTCCAAGCAAGAATATTTCCTCCTCCAGAGGATCTTCCTGACCCAGAGATCAAACCTACGCCTTCTGCATCTCCTTCATTGGCAGGCGGATTCTTTACCACTGAGCCACCTGGGGGAACACAATGGAATATTATTGCTCAGTGATAAAAATAATGAAATAATGCCATTTTCAGCAACATGGATGGACCTAGAGATTATTATACTAAGTGAAGTAAGTTAGAGAAAGACAAGTATCATGTGATATGGCTTATGTTTGGAATCTAAAATAATGATACAATGACCTTATTTACAAAACAGAAATAGACTCACAGACACAGAAAACAAATTTATGGTTACCAAAGGGGGAAAGGGGTGTAAATTAGAAGAGTGGGATTAACAGATACAGGCGCATGTGTGCCAAGTCACTTCAGTCATGTCTGACTCTTTGAGACCCTGTGGACTGTATTCTGCCAGGCTCCTCTGTCTGTGGGATTCTCCAGGCAAGAATACTAGAGTGGGTTTCCTTGCCCTCCTCCAGGGGATCTTCTTGACTCAGGGATCAAACCCAAGTGTCTTATGTCTCCTGTATTGGCAGGTGGATTCTTTACCACTAGTACCACCTGGGAAGCCCAGCAGATATACTCTACTGTATATAAATCAGATCAAGAACAAGGACCTACTGTATAACACAGGAAACTGTATTCAGTACCTTGTAATAATCTATAGTGGAAAAAGCCTGAAAAAGAATACATATATATGGATATTTACATATATATATATATAAAATATATCTGGATCACTTTCTATACCAGAAACAAGCACAATATTGTAAATAAATTATGCTTCAGTAATAAATAAATATATCCTCTCAAACTTACAATGTCACTACTGTACACATTGCATATTCTTAATATATATAATATAAATACCCTCACACTTGTCTACACAGACTCATATATGTTTATAAACATGTTTGTATATATGTTTTCAACTAAGTGCATATGGTGATACAATCGCATGCCAGTGCTAGGTCATACTTCCTTGCTAAAATCGTTGTCACTTCTGTTTTTCCTGATCAGCTGCAAGCCAGCGTCCTCCCGGTCCCCAGCCACAGCTAGGTGCTTGCACCTCTTGGAACTCACAGGCACCTGCCACACGTAACCCTGTCCTGTTTCTGCTCGTTTAGTTTCATCCTCCGGATGGGGAACCCTGAGTCACCATGACTGGGACAGAGTCATTGCCTGTATTATTTCTAGTTCTTTGGGTGTGAATTCTTTGGTATGCTGAGTCCATAAGCTATTTTTCATAGTGGAGAGGTTCTTTCCACAATTTGCATTTTTGGTCTATAAGTCTACAGGGAAGTTTTGTTATTGCCTTGCAAGCTCATGGCATCCAAAGTATTTTGATGTTAATACTTCAGCTTGGGATGTCTATACTGCGTGGGTAGCTTAGACCTGGGTCTGACACCAGTGCATATTTTAGGTTTGAGGCTCTGATCTTGTATATGTATCTCTCATTTTGCCCATGTCCTGGGAGAGCATCTCAACTCCTGCAGTGATCCCAGGCTGATAGCGGAGATGTTCTATTCTTTTAATCAGTTCTGACACCCAGCTTCAAACTGGGAGTGCAGATTTGATTTCCTGCCAGCAGAGCAGGACTTAGAGCCTGAACCTAGTCTGAGACTGGTGGTTAGTCCCTGATGGCTCAGACAGTAAAGAATCTGCCTGCAATGCAGAAGAACTGGGTTTGATGCCTGGGTCAGGAAAAACTCCTGGAGAAGTGAATGGCAACCCACTCCAGTATTTTTGCTTAGAGAATTTCATGGCCAGAGGAGCCTGGCAGGCTACAGTCCATGGGGTCACAAAGAGTCGGACACGACTGAGTGACTAACACTTTTCACACTTTCAGTCCCTGATTAGGCATTAAGATCTTAGCCCTATGAGCCCATTTCTACCCCTGGTTTTCCCACTGGGTGTGGGGTGCCTCTCACTGGTATAGGTTCCCTTCTCTTAGAATCTGAAAATTACATTTTCTTGCTTTTGAGCTGGACTTGATATGTTAAAATACTTAAAAATATACTATCTCGCAGCTTTTATATGCCTGGAGTAGGATGGGAAATTTTGACTTGTGTTCACCCTGTCATGTTTATCTCTGTATTCCAAATGCCCTGTTTGATAAATAGTTGGTTGGGTACATCCCTCCATTTTTCTCCTTTCTTGTCTTCTGTTCTGTCCTCCAATGTTGTTCCTGCTTCCCAAGGAGTCCATAAAGAATTTTGGTTTCTGAAGAGCCCTTGACCCTGGCCAGGCTGCAGGAAGGGAGACAGATCCTCATTGGGTCAGGGCTGTAGTGCTGGGCCCAGAGCATATTGCCTCCTGGGGATTTGGGCTCTGCCCTGAACTCTATGTGGGGCAGAAGGTCCCTTGAGTTGGCTGGATGGAGTGGGGACGAGGTTCACAGGAAGGGCTTGAGGCTGCCAGCTGCCCTTCATTTGTGAGCCAGACAGCCCTTGGGATCCTAAGAATGACTCTTATCCCCAGTCTCTGTGTCTGGGAAACAACAAAAGAACTACACTGGGAGAGCCTGATTCCAGGCTCCACTGGGCTGGCTCTGTCCCTACAGAGCCTCGTCCCAGCCCTGCGGGTCCTAATTCAGCTTGGGTTTGGGACAGAGGGCCAGAAGGGCCCATTCTGTGATGCCAGAAGGCATGTCTTCCCCATCATCCATACCCTCTTCCTGCTGCTTTCTACTTTGCATCTGTGATGCATGAGTGAGTGTGAATGTGTGTGTGTGTGTGTGTGTGTGTGACAAGTGGGTGTGGCTCTCTTGGGAGAGCTCCCTTCAGAATTCTATAGCCATACAGGTTAGAGGGGCCACAAAATCATGTTCATTCCCTGAATATTGGGTGAGCACTTGCAACGTGCTAGGAAGACAGTTGTCAGACATATAAAAATACAAACAAATATGGAGTTACAATAGTTCTCAATGCTCTAAAGCAAATGTACAGGGATCTGGGAGAGAATAACAGAGAGAGGGTGACATATTTAGAGTTCAGGTTCCTGGAAGATCTCCCGGAAGAGGTGACTTCCAAGATGAGCCCTAAAAGAGACAGGGAAGAGCATTCCAGCAGAAACAGCCTGAATGAAGGCTAAGAGGGGAAGACATCTTGGAACATTCTAGAAATGGACTAGAGGCCAGTGTGGGAAGGAAACAGCCCGGGAGAGGGGGCTGGGGAAGCCAGTAGGGTGTTCAGAACTTTGGAGGCAGACAGGACTAGAAGTTTGGACTTTCTCCTAGTGCAGGGTGAAGCAGTTAAAATTTAAGCAGGGAAGAGTATGCTCAGATTTGTAATGTGATGCTCACTCTGGTTGGCAGCCCTGTAGGGAGAAATGGCTGTGCCAGGCCCAAGTAGGCTTGGGGATCTAAGCGTGAGAGAAGTGCAGCCCAGAATTCCAGGAAAGGGGGAATAGAGAAGGATAAACCAACCCTCACATTCTAATATGACACAAGTGCCTGTGAGCACTAACTTTGTTGGGGGTACCAGGAAGGCTTCCTGGAGGAGGTGGCATCTGAGAGAGGACTTTGAGAAGGAAGGTGAGGTGGAGGCCTGCACTCCCAGCCTAGGGAATAGGTTGGGTAAAGTCTCGACAGTAAGGGGGTGCAGACTGGGTGTGATGAGTCAGTGGATGTGAAGTGACTCCCCAAGGATGTAAGCCCACTCTGGTGGCTGAGTCAGCACTGAGGCCCAGTCTCTGATGGAGAGCAGGTCTCTGATACCCAGTCAAGATCTGGCACCAAGAACTGACATTGAGGAAGTCCCCAAATGCCCCTGCCAAATCAGTGTACCCCAAATACCCAGAGTCAGAGAGTGTGTACTTCCCCAGCTGTGGTACATTTGCATGGTGGGGAAGAGGAAGTATGGGCCACAGCCAGCCCCAGAGGGCCTGGAGGAGGAGCCTCTTCTAGAGCCGAGAGAAGCTTAGCTGGGGGCCTCCCCAGAGGCAGCTCCTGGGGACTTCTGGGACCACAGCCAAGACGAGGCTAGGTGGAGGGAAGTGAGAGGTGACCTTGGTCTGGGCCCAGTCGTGAAAACCTCCGCCACCCCTGCCCTGGACTGACAGCCATGGCCAGGGCACAGCAGCTTCGGGCTGAGAGGTGAGTGCATGGACGCTGCCCGCCCGGGGCTTCCTCACTGTTCCCGGCAGGCCTTGCAGGGCAGAGGCCCACCCTCCTGCAGCCGCTTATCAATGTCAAAAGTTGAGAGGTTGGAGTTGAGTCAGACCCCAAATACTCAGAAATACAGACTCTGAGAACTTTTTAAAGGAAACTCCTAGTAGTGGCTCACTTCCCTCAGGCACGGGTGAAGACACTGAGGCTCAGAGAGGGGAGTGACTTTCCCAGGGTCACGGAGGAGTGGGTGGTGGAGTCTGGACGGGAACTCAGGTGTCTGGGGCCCAGGGGATCTCACTACTCCACAGTGTTGAGTAATGGCTTTTCATCTTCTGTTCAGATGGAAGCACAGAATCTGGCTGTTTTCCAGGGCTTGGCTCAAATGTCAACTCCTTCAAGAAACCTTCCTTAACAGCCCCCTCCAAACACTTGCCCTGTTTCCTTCTTCTGTGTAGTCCTTACTTCTCTGGCATAATAGTCTGTACGCACTCATCTGTTTTCTTTGTCACTGGCTCCGCAATTAGAAGGAAGTTCCCATAGGGTATTTATCTCTTTTGATCATTGCTATATCCCAGGTCCATCTAGTCAAAGCTATGGTCTTTTCAGTAGTCATGTGCAGATGTAAGACATGGACCGTAAAAAGTGCTGAGTGCCAAAGAATTGATGCTTTTTCATTGTGGTGCTGAGAAGACTCTTGGGGGTCCCTTGGACAGCAAGGAGATCAAAACAGTCAATCCTAGAGGAAATCAACCCTGAATATTCACTGGAAGGACTGATGCTGAAGCTGAATCCACTACCTTGGCCATCTGATGTGAAGGGCCGACTGATTGGAAAAGCCCCTGATGCTGGGAAAGATTAAGGGCAGGAGAAGAAAGGAGTGGCAGAGGATGAGATGGTTCGATAGCATCACCGACTCAATGGACATGAACTTGAGCAAACTCTGGGAGATAACGGAGGACAGGGAAGTCTGGTGTGCTGCAGTCCATGGGGTCGCAAAGAGTCGACATGACTTAGCAAGTGAACAGCAAATGTCCCAGGATTTGAACAATGCCAGTACTAAGTACTTAGCAAATGCGGCTGAGTGAGTGAGTAAATGAACGAATAACAGATGGATGGATGAATCTTTGAGCTGGAAAATGTCTTTAGATCATTCGGGACCAACACTGTCATTGTATGGATGAGAAAACTGAGCCCCAAGAAGAATAAAATATTCACTCAGGGTCACATGGAGTGAGTGGCAAGGCTGGGGCTCCGAGCATAGCCTTGCCAGGGCCTCACCTCGTTTCTCAGGAGACATTCTCTGAGTTTCCTCGGTAGGTCAGCCTGTGCTCTGAGCTGTGGGGGGACCTGAGCACATAGGGCTTGGTTCCTGCCTTTCTGGATCAGAGCCGCAGATGACATCAGAAAGAGTGTGGTAAAAGCATGGAAGTGGCTCAGAGGGTCACCGGGGATGTGTCAGGCTGGTCTGGCTGAAGTGGGCAGCAGAGGGCCCCTGGGGGACTCTGCGGCTAGAAGTGGGAGCCGGGATGGAATTCCTGAATGTCAAATGTCAGAAGGAAGGTGTGTGTGTGTATGTGTTGCAGGAGGGATATCAAATGCAAATGCTTGGAGGGTGATTCAGGAATGCCCTTCCAGGGATTTTCCTAGCAGTTCAGTGGTTAAGACTCTGCACTTCCACTGCAGGAGGTATGGGTTAGATCTCTGCTCAGAGATCTAAGATCCCACATGCCGCGCAGTGCGGCCAAAAAAAGAAAAAGAATGGTCTTCAAGAGCCACAGAGGGTGGTGCTGGGGGCTGGGGTGAGGTTCAGGAAGGCAGGAGCCAAGCCCTATGTCCTCAGGTCCCCCCACAGATTCCAGCTCCTCCAGCCCCCAAGTCCTCAGTGGAGGCTGGGCCTGGCATGTAAACCTGAACCTTCCGGAAATAGCTGCTGTTTGAGGTTGGCGCACCTCCTGTTTCTCAGGGCACATGGGTCAGAGAGATGATGCCCAGAGCCGACTCCTCCCTCCTAGTCCTGGTCCCCTGGAAGCCGTGCTTGCCCCTCTATGGAGGAAAGGTGCCCTTCCCCCCTCTTTCATGGGGCTGTGGAGCCGCACCTGGGGTCTCTGTCTCCCTGTACCTGGATGCCTATTTAAAAGTGAGGTCTGGATGCCTGAGGCCGAAGTGGAGGATGTAATGGGAGGGCAGCAGATTTCCGGTAGCAGGACTTTCTAAGGCGTGAGGCATCTGAAGGTGGAAAGGGCTGCTGTGGGGGCATTGAGTGCACTTTCCACAAGCGTGTTTTGAGCGCCTACTGTGTGTAGGAGGCAGGAACCCTGAACTAGCTGCTGCCCCAGGGTCTTTCCACCTGTCACCCAGCTCCTCCTGTTCTGGCCTCCCAAATGGACTTTTCATGAACAATATCAATCTATGGGCTCTGAGTGGACTTCAGTTCAGAGAGGTTCTGGCTGAGGTCACCAGGGGGCAACTCTTCTAGGGGGACTTGCTGCCCATTTTTTTGCACCCCTGCTTTTGCCTGGTGCAACAACTCCTTGGTTCAGCTCCCCGGCCCCGCCTCGCAGGCAGCCAGGCTGTTCCCACGTGGCCCACAGTGGCTGCTTTTGTTGTTGTTTAGTTGCTAAGTCGTGTCCGACTCTTTGCAACCCCAAGGACTATAGTCCATCAGGCTCCTCTGTCCATGGGATGTCAAGCAAGAATGCTGGAGTAGGTTGCCATTTCCTCCTCCAGGGGATCTTCCCAACCCAGGGATCTAACCCACGTCTCCCTTGTCTCCTTCAAGTCTTCTACACTGCAGGTGAATTCTTTACTGTTGAGCCACAGTGTCAGCCCACAGTGGACTTGCTGTAAAACAGACACAGAGAGTGGGCTTGCACCTCCCTGAGCACCTACTATGTGCCAGTGCTGTTCTGGGCACTGGGGATACAGCAGTGAGCAGGGTCCCCGCTCCTGTGGGGCTTCTCCAGCTACGCTTGTTACAGATGTGACCTCCAAACCCTCCCGGGATATGAATACCTCCTTGGGCCCCATCTTGGAGTGGTGGAGGGGTCAGAGGTCAGAGCGGGAATTCAGGTCTTCATCTTTCACCTGTGCCCTCCCCTCTGTGACACACAGGTCTCCCAACATAACCCTTCTTTGCCCCACCACCCCAAGGCGGGGCACAAGCACCCTTCATGAGTAGGCTCTGCTGCTCTCCCTGGCCTCATCCCTTGTAACTTACCCCTTCTTGCATAGTTGAGGCCTCTGCACCCACTCTTTCTCTTGCCTGTTGTCCTGGGTCGACTCCTCTTTACCTGGTGCCATTTCTTCTGGAAGGCCCTCCCTGATCATCCTCAGTCTGAGCACACCTTGCCCTCCCTGCAGGTACAGCATCCTCGCTTCTCCCTCTGATAACTTCACCCCCATCTGAGAAGTGCCGGCTTGGCGAGCTTTCTTGCCTGCTGCACTACTGATTCTTCGAGGGACTAATGGCTGGGCTCCTGCTGTAGCTTGAGACGTTGTGGACTTTTCCTTCACAGCTTCTATGATTACTGAAATTATATAATTATTTATCCAACTCCTCCAATCAACCATGAAACCCAGGAAGGCAGAGGCCACATCCTAGAGTTCTTAGGACAATATCTGAGTTACAGTAGCTGCTAACAATATTATTACTGTTGTTATTATTTTAGATGGGAGAGTGATGCTGCGAGGGGCTGGGATTTATCTGAGTTTAATACAGCCAGCTGTTGGGAGCTTCAAACCAGGGCCAGTGTAGCAGTGACTGGGAAAAAATTCTGGAGCCAAATCCCAGTTTTTTTACTTATTGGGACAAGTTTGTTAACCTCTGTGCCTCAGTCTGGAAAAAGGTGACACTGTCTTAGAAGGGCCCCTGGTGCTCCGTGCACTTAAGACATCGTCAGCTGTAGTTACCATTGCCTGTTTCCCTGCAAAGGGCCGTTGCTGCCTCTCCCGTTCCTTCCTGCCCCACCGGCCTCCTACTGAAGGTGAAATAGTCAGGAAATTCACCGTCTCAGGGGAGAAAGTGGAGGAGGAAGTTTCTCCCAAGGATGTTTGCTACCACAGGACCCTGTGTGGAAAGTGAGTGGGGAGGCTGCTAGCTTGGGAGTGGTAGGGATTTCCTGTGCCTGCCCACCGCCAGCCTGAGTCACCTCCTGGGCCAGCCTCCAGAGTCCTGAGTTAGATCCCTGCAGTCCAGGTCACTTGGGGCCCAGCGGGGTTCCAGCTGGCTCTGAGGTTCAGGCAGCCCTGCCCCCCTCTCCCACTCTGTTTCCCAACTGCTGCAACAGGAACACGATTGCTGATGGCTTCTAATTTCTTCATCTGTCTACAAGCAGCTGGACTGGGTGACCCTAGCTGCTCCTCCTCCCCCGCCTTGGTGTTCCGTTTTCTCTTCCTCCATCCGTCCCTCTCAATCCCCTCCTCTGCTCACAGATTGCTCTTCCCTGGGGGTTTTAACCACTAGTCACAGGGCAGAAGGTTCTTACCACTCCCAATCCAGCTGGGACCCCCTTCAACTCCACTCCCTGCAGGACTCCAGAGCCACACACCAACTTTTGCAGGACCATGACCTGGGTGCCCCAGGGGCCTCTCAGATTAGCACATCCCAAAATGTGTCCATCAACCCTGCTCCCCTTCCACCCATCCTGGTCACTATACGGGTAATATGTGGGCGTCACTCTTGACACTGCCCTTTCTTTCACCTCTATATCCAAACAGTCCCCAAACCCTGCTGGTTGTAACTCTGGAATGACTCATAAATTAGCAGTGTATCTGTTGGAAATGCAGAAGGCTGCAGAGAACAGAGGAACTGATAGTGGCTGAAACAAACAGAGGTTTATGCTTTCACATAATGAGAAGTTCAGAGGTAGGCCACAACTGGTTCTGCCGCTCAGTGACTTCAGGACCAGAGTCCCAGAGATTCCTGTGATCATTCCCATGTTTTTGCCTCGTGAATGCAATGTGGCTGCTGCAAGTCCAGATGTCACATCTGCTTTCCAGGCAGGCAGTTGGGGAAAGAGGAGGAGACCCTGCTAGCTTTGTCCATCTCTCTGGATCTTGAAGCAAACCCTCTCCCAGAGGCTCCTACAGCAGATTTCCTCTTAGGTCTCTTTGGTCACATAGGTCACATGGCTGCTCCTAGCTGCAAGTGGGTCTGGGAAACAGCAATGGGATTATTATGTTTGGCTCAGGCCAAGTGATCTATCACCTTGGGGCTAGGCTTTGTCATCGTGAAAAGAACTGGAGCTTGATTAGTTAGGAAGAAGCAGAGGGCACAAAAATGGCACAGTGTCTGTTATCAGGTATCCCTCCTGTCTGTCTTCTCTTCTTATCCCCACTGTCTGGCTCAGGCCCACCTCATCTCTCAGCTGGACTATTTCAGGGCCTCCCAGTGGCGCTCTGTCCCCCAGTCTCTGCCCTCCTTTTTCTCTCCACACAACTGCCCGAGTTGGCCTCCTAAAGCCAGAGCCCTGTTGTGTTTTCGCTCTCTTCTGAAGCTGTCCATGGCTCCCCCTTGCTTATAAAATTCCTTAGCTCAGCTCTGGAGACCCTCCTCAGCCTGGCCTCATCTGCCTATTCAGACTCTGATCACACCGGACTCCAACCACAATAGACTTGGTCCTCAGAGCCTTAGCACCTGCATTCACTCTGCCAGGAAGGAGGGCAGGCATTCCCCTGCTCTGGTCCTACCCGGTGGACTCCTATTCATCCTTCTAGACCTGGCTCAAATGTCAGCTCCTCTGTGAGGATTTTCCCTGGGTGTAATCAGCCATACTCTCAGGGAAGCAGGTGACCCAGGGCCTAGAACAGGGTGTAATAGGCAGGGGTGCTTGATGCTCTGCTCCTGAATGAATAATGCAGCCCCACAGAGATTTGCTAGATTCTAGTATGGTTGTTGACATGTGGCTCCGACTCCAGACGCCTGGTCTGTGTCACAGCCTGGCATGTGAAGGGTGTTGAACAGAGAGTGCTGGGTACATGGGTTCACTTGGCTCAGGGCCTTGCACCTTGCAGCCCCTCAACACTTCAGGATGATAACCAGCATTTCTTCTCCTCCCACCACCCTCAGCGACTTCGACCAGCTTCCTGACGACATTGCCATCTCAGCCAACATCGCTGACATTGAGGAGAAGAGAGGCTTCACCAGCCACTTTGTAAGAGAGACCCCTGCACCCTCACCCTCTGACCTCTGAGCCTCCAATGCTTTCCTCTCCTAAGTTCTATCCTGGTGGGTCTCACCAGGGCAATTCTACCCTCCAGGGGACACTTGGCAGTAAATATCTGGAGACAGTTTTAGTGACCACAACCTGGGGTGGGGCATCCACTGCATGGCATCCAGGGATTCTGGTTCATGTCATGTGGTGCCCATGACAGGGAAATACCTCACCCCCAAAGTGATACTGAGGTCGAGAAATTATTATCTAACCCTAGGGCCTCTGGACCTCCACCATCCTCTACCTCTGGCCTGTGAGGCCACCCCTCCCCCCGCCCCCGGTCTGCAAAGCCCCAATCCCTGGCTTGCTAGCTCAGCCTGTGGTTTTTGTCCTTAGGTTTTTGTCATCGAGGTAAAGACGAAAGGGGGGTCCAAGTACCTCATCTACCGCCGCTACCGCCAGTTCTACGCCTTACAGAGCAAGCTGGAGGAGCGCTTCGGGCGGGAGAGCAAGACCAGCCCCTTAACCTGTATCCTCCCCACGCTCCCAGGTAGGCAGCGACTGGCTGCCCCAGGTCGGAGCCCACCAGCTCATCTCTCCTCCCAGCTCTCTGGGTGCTGTTCGGTGCTTCTGTTTTAGCATAAACCGTTCTATTTTAGTGAAAACTGTTTATTTAATCCATGCCTCCCTCCTGCCAGTCACAGGCTGCCGCCTCTGGCTCTCTGGCCTCGGAACCCTTAACCTCTGAGCCCTTGACCTCCTGTGCTCTATGACCTGCACAGCTGCCCCGCTTTAGCCATCCACCACCAGGTTTGAGCGCATCAGCCCCGGCCTCTCCTCCTGGACACAGGGATCCCTGTGTTCCCCATGTTAAACACAGACTCATCTTCCAGCCCCTCAAGGGGAACTGCCCTGTAACTCCTCAGTCCCCCGTGGGTGCTCCTCCTTCCCTGCTCTGCTGGGACACCGTGGGGGCACACCCACTGCTGCTTTTGGATGGCCTCTACCCCCTGCCTCCTGGCCTTCCACCCCTACCCGATCCTAGCACGCACCTTGGAACGGTGCAAACTTCTCGGCTTCTCAAGGCCAGCCTTCGTGAGCCCAGCAGGAGAGAACCCTGCCGGAGTGGGGTGTAGGGTTCATGGGGTGGTCTTGGCTGTGCCTGCCCCACCCCACAGGCTGCAAAATACTCCCTGACCTTCCCTTCTTCAAGCTTCAAACCCCATCTCCAGCTGGGCTTCTTCTCTGCCTCAGCCAGTGCCTGAGGTTCCCAGCCAGCAGCCAGCCCCAGGGAGGAAACTCACCGGTTCCCTCACCCACCCTTTCCCCATCTCTGGGTGGCAGGGAGGAGGGGCCCCTCCTGCTCTCAGCTGATCTCTCCTCCCTGACAGCTTGTCCCTTGCGACCCCTGTAGATTCACCTTCTCCTTCATCTACTGACTGTCTGCCAAGCTTCACCATGGGTGGGCTTGGTCCTCTTTCATCTTTAAGCAAAAATGTATCCTAAGTGAGCATTCTAGCCAGAAGCCTCTGTTAGCCCCAAGGGCCCTCAAAGATCTCTCCTTCCTTCCACAATAAATCTTGACTTGCTGTCTGACCTTCTCATCTTCCATCCTCTGCTCAACTCACCAGCCGGGTTTCAGCTCTTCCTGCTCTATGAGTTCCTCTGGGGACAGTGGCCCATGACCTGATCCATGGGTACAACTGAGGCCTCATCTTCCTCATCCCACTTCTTCCTCTGGGATGCTCTCTCCAAATTTCTGTGATGCCAGCCTCTCCCAATTCCCTTCCTGTCTCCCGTGGCTCCTCCATCTCCTTACAGAGTCACCTCCTCTGGTGCTCCTGGGAAGGTGGGCACCCATCGTCCTCACTTTTGTCTTCTCACTCCCCTCCCTTCCTCCTCTCTGCCGCCCCACACAGGTAATTTGACCTGCATGCCTATGACTTTAGTTGCCCTTTCAGTTCAGTTCAGTTCAGTTGCTCAGTCATGTCCGACTCTTTATGACCCCATGAATTGTGGCACGTCAGGCCTCCCTGTCCATCACCAACTCCCAGGGTTCACTTAAACTCATGTCCATTGAGTCGGTAATGCCATCCAGCCATCTCATCCTCTGTCGTCCCCTTCTCCTCCTGCCCCCAATCCCTCCCAGCATCAGAGTCTTTTCCAATGAGTCAACTCTTCACATGAGGTGGCCAAAGTACTGGAGTTTCAGCTTTAGCATCATTCCTTCCAAAGAAATCCCAGGGCTGATCTCCTTCAGAATGGACTGGTTGGATCTCCTTGCAGTCCAAGGGACTCTCAAGAGTCTTCTCCAACACCACAGTTCAAAAGCATCAATTCTTCGGCATTCAGCCTTCTGCACAGTCCAACTCTCACATCCATATATGACCACTGAAAAAACCATAGCCTTGACTAGATAGACCTTTGTTGGCAAAGTAATGTCTCTGCTTTTGAACATGCTGTCTAGGTTGGTCATAACTTTCCTTCCAAGGAGTAAGCGTCTTTTAATTTAGTTGCCCTTTACTTGCTACTAATCCCCCAGTTTCTCACTACCCCAGGCCTCAGATGCTGCCCTCCTGCCACTCCCAGACACCAGTGTGCCTCAGGGGCAGTGGCCAGCAGGAGCCAGACCTATCTCACATTTGCCTTCTGGGGGGCTCTCTGAGTGGGTGATTCAGAGCCCCCTGAAGTTCCCAGAGAGGACATTTGTCTTTGATCAGCATCATCAGTTTCCCTTTCCCCACAAACACTCTGTCTTGCTTTCGAGGAAGGATTCACCGATCCACTCCTCAAATATTTACTAGTTTGGCCCTTGTTCTACACCATGGCTCTTTAACCTGGGTGGCATATTGGAAGTACCTTGAGGTTAAAAGATTGTTGATGCCCATGTTCCACCCCCAGAGATTCTGATTTAAATTCTTCTGGGGTGAGTCCTGAGCAATGAGATTTTACACACTCCTTGGGCAACATGAATGCACAGCCAGACTTGAGGACCACAGTTCTAGGTGATGAGACTGTAGCTGTGAGCAATGCAAAGATCCTGTTTTCTTGGAGCTAAGAATCGTGTGTGTGTGTGTGTGTGTCTGTGTGCGTGCGTAGGAAAAGGCAATAGATAAACAGTTAAAACAAGAAAAGTATCAGCTGATGATCGTATAACAGAGAATGCACATTGGATGGCGGCCCCCAGAGCACTGTGGGCCAATGAGCGGGAGGAGCGCTGAGCTAGTGGGAAGGGTTCCTGCCTCCAGTGGGCAGCTCCTGGCCCAGAGACAATGCTCTTGGGCCAGATTCCCAGGACAGCTCTTTGCGTTTTCTCAGCCAAAGTCTACATGGGTGTGAAACAGGAGATCGCCGAGATGCGAATACCTGCCCTCAACGCCTACATGAAGGTAAGGCGGGGCTAGGCCACGTGGCTCCTGGGAGGGGACAGCGTGCTGAGCACAGGGAGGGGCCCAGGTGGAACCCTGAGAGTGGCTTTGGGAACGGGGGCTGGCTCTCCTGCTCTGATGGCCCTCATCTTCAATCCTTAAAGACCAGGTCTGGGGAGAGAAACAGGACATATTCTCAGGGTTCCAGGGGATGGGGCAGGAGCAGTGGAGAAGATTCAGGAAGACACACCTTGAACTGACTAATGGCTGTTCTGAGCCTCCTGGTAGAGAGGAGAATAGGATCCAATGCCTGCCCCAAGGTCCCCACTGTCTCATGGGAATACAGACAGATGAAGAACGGCCTGTATAACAGGGACATGGCAAACCAGGCCCCCAGCTTTCTCATATAACACTTACATATGAACAGGACACAGGCTGGATTTAAGTGGTATCCATGGGCCTTGGACAGATGCCCGTATGTATTCCCCAACCTGTATACTGTCTGCGTCCTCAGGAGATGGGAGCACAGAGGAAGGAGCATCTTACAGACAGACACAAGGCTGGTTAGGAAAGCCTTACACCAATTAAAGCCGTGCAAGAAATGGATAGCGTTCCTAGGGTAGTGGGCACCCCATCACTAGAGGTATACAAGACATGGCTTGATGGCAACCTTAGGAAACTGGAGAAGGCAACCCTCTTCAGAGCCAAGAGGCATCCTCAGAGACAGTGAGACCACCCTTTCCTCTCTACTCTTACTGGAAAAGAGCGCCGAGCTAGGAGTCTCTTTGGTCTGGGCTCTGTCATTCTCTGTGTGATTTAGGGTTAATTGCTCATCCTATCTAGGTCTCAGTTTTCTTGCCTATGAAATGAGAATGTGCCCCCAACTTTCTGATTTCACAGGAGGGGACTGATGTTGAGAAAAGGACAGAAAAGTGCTTTGTAAACTGTGAACCTGCCTCCAGAATGTGAGACAGCATGACTCCTAATGGAGTGAGGGGGCAGGAGGAGTGCGGAGGGGGAAGCAGAAGGGAGCAGGAGGCTGGCTTGCCCTCCCCAGCGGCTGCAGGACTCCTGGGCTCTGGGTGGAGAACAGGTAGGGTAGGAAGGCACCTGGGCTCCAGCACTGGTGGCGTCTCCCCTCCAGGGGGCGCTGTGACAGCTGCTCCTTTAGGGTGGCTGGCTCCTCTAGTCTCCTCCAGCAGGGCTGGAAGGAGCCAGAGCAAGGAGGCGTGTGGAGCTGGAGCTCTTTGTTCTTCACCTGGTCTTGGCAACCAGCAGCCTGGAGAATCTCATCTCTACCTGTCTGTCCGAGTGGGTTTCTTGAAACCAAAAGGTCAATCAGTGTATTGGTAACCCCACCCTGGGCTTGGAACATTCAGAGATGGGGAGCTCATTACCACTCTGCCTGACCCAGGCTGCTCATCCATTGTTGGACAGCTGTTAGAAAAGCCCGGCTTCCTGTGACTTCTACTCACTGGTTTCACCTCTGTCCTCATTAAGAATAGGGTTCATGTGATAACGACAATTGCCTGGAACCAGGTGGTGTACAACTAGGAGGCTCTTGATATATCCATGCATTTGTTGGAAAAATGGCTTATTTAATTCTCTCAATAACCTGTGAGTTCAGTACTCTTATCCCTATTTTAAAGTGAGGAAATGCAGGCACAGAAAGGTAGAGTCGCTCCCTTGGTGTCACAGAACATTTAGTAAGTAGGATGGGGTTTGAACACACATCTCTGTGACTCCAGGATTTTGCTCTATCCACTGTACTGTGTTGGAATAAAAGTAATAGCAACAATGATAACATTCAGCTTGGATGGGGTCCTTGCTAGATGCCTGTTCTAAGTGTTTTGCACAAATTCACTTATCTAGTCCTTCCACAATCCTACAAGGGAGGTACCCTCACCCTCATTGTATTAATGAATACACAGAGGCATCCTTGCCAAGGTCACCTAGATGAGTGGCAGATTCTGTCCCAGGCACAGCCTGGCTCTATCTGTGCCCTTGAGCTCATCTCTGGGCTGCTGTCTCCCATCCTCCCCATAGAGCAACTGTGCCTTTTCTAGGCTCTGAGTTTGCAGTCCCTCTGGTGTGGAGTTCCCGGCCTCCCTCCATCCTGCCGTCCCCATGGGGTTTTCTGGGGGGGCTCTGGGTGCCTCTGGAGCTGTAGCACCCAAAGCCAACTACAGTGCTCCTGGGGACCTGTGCAGTGGGCAGCTTGGAGGGATGACCCTGCCAGGTTCTGGGTGCTCTGCATCTTCGCAGCTTGAGGGTCATTGCATCATGGGTGTTGCAACCAGCATCAGATAATCAATCTCAACCCTACCACTTCCTAGCTCTGCCCACTGACCTGGGCACTTTCCCACTCTGATCATATAATATGACATACAGTATCAGGAAGCGTCATTTAGGTGGTAATGTCACCAAGTGTTGTTAATGTGGTTTATCTGGGAGGTGCTTCCCCCACCATTGTCTCATTCTGACCTAAGGGATGAGCTTTGGTGGCAGATGGCTCTGGGTGACCAGCTCTGTCGCTCACTAGGCTGTGCGGCCCTGGGCAGGCCCCTTCACCTCTCTGACCCTCACTCCCAGGTTATTGTGAGAGGGAGCGAGGTCACACGGTGTGTTGCTCAGTGCAGCGCCTGAATAGTCACCACCATATCATGTCATGTGCTGTGTCTGGAGGGCTGTGGGTCTTTTCCAAACGAGCTCTTCTCAAGTTAGGTGGTCCCTCCTGACCTTGAACCCGGGGGGTAGATCTTGTGACATGTTTCATTTACCCTGTTGAAATTTCAAAATATATCTTGTTTCTTTATCAGGCAAAGAATGCATTAATGGCCGGGGAATAGTGTGTGCGGGGGGAATGGGGATGGAGCTACGGGGCTGGGATGCCAAGACTGCTGACCCCCGACCTGTCCTGCCTTCTCGGCAAACGCAGCACCTCCTCAGCCTGCCCATCTGGGTGCTGATGGACGAGGACGTTCGCATCTTCTTCTACCAGTCGTCCTACGACGCCGAGCAGGTGCCTCAGGCGCTCCGGCGGCTCCGCCCGCGCACCCGGCGAGTGTAAGTGATGGGGCCCCGTGCTCACAACGGCCCTGGGCTACTTGCTGCTGACCGGGTAGGCTGTCCTGGAGGCCCCTGCCGCGAAGGCACTCTTTCCCCTGAAAGAAGGCAAGGTATATAAACTGGTTCTCTTGTCTGAGTCCTCCAGGGTGGTTTGGGTTGTTAGGTAAGCTTGGAAAATCAAGCGTAGGGCCTGGACGGACAGAAAGTGGGTGTGTTTTGATGTATGACACGACTGGCCAGAGGACAGGGGCTGTGACGAGAAAAGCTTGTTGCCATGGCAACCACTGGCGATGGCCCGAGGGCTTTGGGTGCTTGGGGCTGGGAGAGTGGGGAAGGGAGGAGGAATGATTCTGTCTGCAAACATTCTTCCCATCATCGCCTGGGACGCCTTGTTCCTGATTAGTTTTAGTTCCATGGGGCCGGCTGTGGCTCCTGGTGTATCACACTGGCCACCAGGGGGCGCTGCTGCTCACTCCCTTATTCTAAAGGGCCCACAGCTCCCTCTGGCCCCTTCTAAGCAGGGGGTAAAAAAATCGCTGAAAATTCAAGCCGATGAAATAGAGCTGCTGCTGCTGCTAAGAATCGCAGGACAAGGCTCCTGAGCCCCGCCTGCCCATCCAGCTCCTCCCTCCATTCCGGCCAGTGTCTCCTAGTGTCCTCTCCAAGTCGTGCATGGCCATTTCCCACAGGCACCCAGGCAGGTGTGGCCTGAATTCCAGCTGTGCCCCACAGCAACCCTGGGTCCTGGAGTGGAGCTCAGCACTTTCTGAAGCCCATTTCCTCAGCCGGAAGATTAGGGGTTGAGTGTGGGGAGTAACGGGAAAGAGTTGGCAAGCTATGGCCCTAAGCAAATGTTTATCTGAGCCTCTGCTTTCTGGTCCACAGAGGTGGGGGGGGGGGGGGGGAGGGGTGCAGTCCCTCCTCCAGGGCGATAAGGGCTGTGGGCAGCGTGCTGGCACAGAGGAGCAATTGTAGCTGCATCTTTAACTTCTCTGCTGAGGCCCTCCTCTGGGCACAGAAGCAGAAGGGATGACAAGCCCCTCTTCTCTCTCCACAGAAAAAGCGAGTCCCCACAAGCTGCTGGCATTGACCGCATGGCAGCTCCACGAGCAGAGGTACCCTCCCACCTCACCACTGGGCAGCAGCCTGGCTCCACCTCCAGCCCCTGAGCCCATCCTGCTGGTGCCCACTGTGTGCCTAGGGCGGGGGTTGGGTACAGGGCCGGGGAGGGGAGGGGAGTGGAGGGGAGGGGAGTGGAGGGGAGGGCCCACAGCCTCAGCCTCAGACATGTCAGAACCCCGAGCCAGACCAGGGGAGGACCTGTGATGAGCACACAGAGGCAGAGGGTACCAGCCAGCCAGCATTCATTCAGCAAGCTCAGCCCCGCCTTGGGTACCAAAGCTTCAGAGGTGACTTAGACCAGGCCCTGTCCTCAAGGGGTTCACAGCTCCCCAGGGACACACTCTTAAACATGGGCATTTCAAAACCAATGTGGTCAATGCCCTGGGGACTATGGGGGCACAGGAGTCCCCAGTGAGGCCTGGGGGATGGGGAAGTTACCAAGTCCGGGGAGTTTGAACCCTTCCCTCTTGCTCATGCCCCCAGGCTTGGAAAGAGCAGCTGCTCTGGAGTCAGGGAGACCTAGGTTCTAAACCTGGCTTCTCCCTAACAAATAGAGTGGAGCATCAGAAAGTCACTCATCCTCCCTGAGCCTCAGGTTTCTCATCTGTTAAATGCGACACTGGAGTATGTAAAGCACTGTAGTAGGAACTTGGTGAATGTTTCTTCCCTCCTTCCTTACCATTTCCTTCTCCCAGGCCCTGTTTGATTTCACTGGGAACAGCAAACATGAGCTGAATTTCAAAGTTGGAGATGTGATCTTCCTTCTCAGTCGGATCAATAAAGACTGGCTGGAGGTAAGTTTGGAGGTGAGCATGGAGGTGAGACTGAAAATGAGGAGGAAGTGAGGTTGCAGGTAAGTTGGAGGTGAAGTCGTTTTGATTCTATGAGGGATCAGAGAAAGAGGAGGGATCTGAGAAGGCCCCAGGGAAAAAGTGCTGTCCAAAGGTGTAGATCGGGGAAGCCTGAGGAAATGTTGTGTATGTGACTAGAGCAGAAGATTCTGGCACCTACACTTGCCTCTGACCCCATCAGTGGTCACATTAGAAAGTCAGTTAACCCTCTGAGTTTCATTCCTTGTTCTGTAACAGGGTCTCTCAGCCTGTTCACTCTGACATGTGGGAGCAGGCAGTTTTCTGTTGGGGGATGCCCTGTGCACTGTGGGGTGTTTAATGGTGACCTTGGCGTCCATCTGCTAGATGCCAGTAGCACCCCTCCAGCTGCAGCAATCAAGAGCGTCCCCAGACCTCTGGCCCCAGAAGGCAGAATCACGCCCAGTGGAGACATGCTGTCTATAATCGGGTAAAGTTACTCACCACTCAGGGAGTGAGTGAAAGTGAGGAGGGAGACTGACTTGAACTCCAGCATCTGACGTCACATCCTAGCTGTTTTTAGCTAGCTTTGTGACTTTGGGAAACTTACTCAACCCCGTGGTTTCCTCTCCCGTAAATGGAGATAACCCTGGCTGTTTCTTCATAGGTTTCTGGGAAGGGTTGAATGAGACGCAGCTGTTCAGGGCTCGGCCCATATAGGGCCTGGGTATGTGGCATCTTGGCCATGCTTTGTCCCTGCCAGCAGCAAGCATGGCCCTTACACAGGCTCAGAGCACAACTGGAGATGGAGGGGGTATCACTGAGTGGGAAGTCCTGGCCTCGTGCAGCCTTTTGGATTAAGTCCTCTTGTTAT
Source organism: Bubalus bubalis (assembly GCF_019923935.1). Classification (NCBI taxonomy): domain Eukaryota; kingdom Metazoa; phylum Chordata; class Mammalia; order Artiodactyla; family Bovidae; genus Bubalus; species Bubalus bubalis. The sequence continues at coordinate 44,560,875 of NC_059160.1, read as the reverse complement.
GAAAGATACCCTTTTCTTGGGGCTCCTGAAGCGGTGTGTGAAGGAGCTTATGGAACAGGTCCCAAGGCAGGGCCAGCCGCCAGGGGTCCGGAAACCATTGAGGGAAGGGGAGGGTCCCTGGCACCCAGGGGCTGGAGAGGAGTATGGGCCAACTGTTCATCTCACAACTTGGTTTGATTTTTACCCCAGTCCCTCAGCTCTGTCTCGGGTACTCACGAGCTCTGACAGCTGAAGGGTATTGCTGGGTCATTCTCCAGAACAGGAAATGTTTGTTGACTTCTTGTTTTCTACAAGGTTTTGTGGGTCAGTATGCTAAATGACTTCTGGCTTCAGATGGACGGGAGGGTTAGGGAAAGAGCAAGAGTACTACCTCAGCCTCAGTTTATATGTCTGTAAAAGAGGCTGGAACAGTATGTCTTCCATGGGGTTATGAAGATTAAGAGAACAGGTGACAAAGCACAGCAATGGCTAGGTCTTGGCTGGAGTTAATAAAGAGGCCTGGCTGGAGGGAGAGTTCTGGTTGTTTGGTCTAGAGCAGGCGGTGTCCATGGTTGGATGAATGAATGAATGGGCTGCGCCTCTAACCCTCTCCCTCCCCTATCCCGTTTTCCTCCTGGACACCTACCATCATATGACTGCCTGTAAAGTTCACCTGTTTACCTGTGCCTTGTCTGGAGCACAGTGGAAGCTCCAGGGGGGAGAGCAGGGATTTCCATCCCTTCTGAGTGCCCAGAGCCTACCCCTTAGCTGGCACTCAAGAATTAGTCAAATGAATGACTGAGTGAGTGAATAAATGAATGAGATGAAAGCAGGTTTCCAGATAAATTCAGGTCTTGACTTGTTCAAAAATGGATGTCTTGGGGTGAACAGCTTGGTGACCTTGTCCACTTTTTCTCTTTCTTCTGCATAAGGGGGCCCAGACCTTGTCAGCCTTTCCCCATCATTATAAAGGGGCAGGACCCCGAGACATGGCCCTGCTGCCTCTCCCAGCACCCACAGGGCAGTGTCTTCTTTCTTCCCTCAGGGCACTGTCCGGGGAACCACAGGCATCTTCCCAGTGTCCTTTGTGAAAATCCTCAAGGACTTCCCAGAGGAGGAAGACCCCACCAACTGGCTACGCTGCTACTACTATGAGGACACCATCAGCACCATCAAGTTGGTGGCCCGCTGGGAGGGAGGGATCTGTCCAGCCTCCCTGGCCCTCCCCAACCCCACCCCACCTCTGGGCTCCAAGACTAAAACCTGATCACATGTCCCCCGACCAAACACACATACCTGAAAGCCTGCAGTGGCTCCCACCATCCTCCAGATAAGTCATACCCCGTCACAAGACTTCAAGGTCCAGTGTGACCTGGCCAGCTTCATTTCCTTGTCCCCTTCCTGGCTGGCTGCCTCCTTACTCCTGCCCACTCTCTCCTTAGGGACATTGCAGTGGAGGAGGACCTCAGCAGCACCCCACTCTTCAAGGACTTGCTGGAGCTCATGAGGTGAGGGGCTAGGGTGGGAGTTTCGAGGTTTGTCAGACACCCTGCAGGAGAGAACAGAGGGAGGAACACAGCACATTCAAGGGCTGGGTGTTTTGTATCTATTTCATCTTTTTGTTTTGCTCACCACATTAGAGATGGGGGGAGGGTGGCTGCAGAGAGGTAAAGGGGCTTGAGGTTTGTGGGCCTGGATTTGCTGAAGTTTTTCTAAGTCAAAACCTTGGACTTGAACCCTTCTCCATCAGGGAACCACCACCTCCCAAGACCCAGTTATGAACAGTTGCTTTACAGAATGGAAATGGCATTGTTATATTCCTGACTTTTGAATTATTTTACAAGTAATATCTATTCATTATTTTTTAAAAAGAATGTCAGAAGTCATGGAAAAGTATAAAGAACTGAAATCACCTCATATTTTACTCCTCTCATTATCTGATGTGCATTCATATTTCTTCAGCTCACACCCCACCCACACCCCACTCCCCATAATTTTATTATTTAGTTGGCTACAGAGCATTGTTCTGTGGCTGCACCATAACTAAAGCAGCCATCCCCTTTTGTTGGCATTTAAGTTATCTTCCACTTTTTTACTATACTACTGTGAATAGTGCTGCGATTCGCCTATTTGATGTCTTGCCTGATTATTTCCTTAGGATGATTTTCTAGAAGTGAGGTTTGGGGATCAAGGTGTTTGCAAGTCAGATAGAGCTTCTGACCCATTCTGTCAGATTTACCTGTGGAAAGTTTGAATGGCTATTCACCCGTCTACCTGTACCCAGATCAGACACTTCCAGTCCTTCATGAGTTCTTTGTGGCCACACACAGGGCTGTCTCAGGGGCTTTATCCTCCTCTACTCTGTGCTCAATAAAACCCACTTCTCTTCCCCATGACAGTTCTTAAGTCTTCAGCACATTATAAGACATTTCAAGCTGTTCCACAAATTTATTGTGAAAGTCCCATTTTCCCCTGGAGGTCTCAGTTTCCCCATCTGTACAATGGGAGATTAGACCACTCAGATGATAGAACCAGTGTCCAGCTCTGACCTCTTCCAATTCTTAGATCCCGGCCCTAAATCTCCCTCCATCCCCTCTCCCTGCTCCCACACCTAGGCCTAAAGGCTGCTGGACCTTTCCCCAATTCTGATCTCTCCCACCCAGGCGGGAGTTCCAGAGAGAGGACATTGCCCTCAACTACCAGGATGCTGAGGGGGACCTGGTTCGGCTGCTGTCAGATGAGGACGTGAGGCTCATGGTGAAGCGGGCCCGAGGTCTCCCCTCCCAGAAGCGTCTCTTCCCCTGGAAGCTGCACGTCACGCAGGAGGACAACTACAAGGTCTACAACACGGTCCCCTGAGTCAGTGGTGTCCCTGGGGCAGTGAGGGGACTCCTGGCAAAGAGCCCTCTGAGGGCATTAGGACCAAGAAGGGCTGGGTGTGTGGGACAGACTTCCTGGTTCTGAGTTGGACAGACCTGCTGACCTTGGCTTGTACATTTGGTCTCTAAATTAAATAAACCATTTCATCTCAAAGGGGCAGGCTGAGGAAGAGAATGTCTTTGGAGGAAAGAGAGGAGAGGAAGTAAAAACCCATTCATGAGTATCACTGAGGGATCATTTATATACAGAAGAGGGCCCTGGCTTTGTGCCTCTAATTCAGCCACCTGTTTCCTCGCTTTGTTCCCTTGTGTGGGGAAACCCAGTGACACTCCTGTCCCTTCTGGTCACTCCCTTTTAACCCCTTTCCAAGGAGTAACCACTTGCCTCATGGAAGTCATCTTTGCCTGGGTACCGTCTGGGTCAGGCCAACACCAAGTCCTCTGTGTGACCAAGGTCAAGGGCTTCCTCTGCCCTCTTATTCCTGCTGCTCTGCAGAAGGGCAGAGACCTGAGTTGTGGTGTTGGTGGTCTTCATTGTAAGTAAGCGGTGAAGGGAGGGCGGACTCTGGCCCCTCTGGGGAGGAAGAGGAAGCAGAATGGAAGGATCTCCCTCTGTGAGCTGAAGCCTTTTCTCTCCTAAGCAGCCAAAATATCAATAGGTATCACCTTCAGTAAGACTGCAGGAGGAGCTTGGCAGACCCCTCTTCTCAGTGAAACAAACATTTAACTGATCAAAAAGTACTAAAAACCAACCATTGAAAGTTGAGAGGCCCTACTGCTGCAGCACAATGAGACCCTAGATAGCACACTTTTTGAAGAATCATGAGCCTAATAAGAAGCAGTGGGTTCTCCAATGACCCTCCCATACTACTACCCACCCCTGCTGAAAAAAAAAAAAATCACATGATAAGACCTGGGGTCAGAACCCACAGCCTCTGGGAGGTTGTTCTGGAATGCAGAAGCAGTGCTACTGTTAGAAAGCTTAGGCCCAGGGAGGCCGTGGCATAAAGAGGTTGGACCAGGGTCTCTTGTGCTAGATCAAGGCCTAAGGGGAAAAGGATGAGGTGATTCCGAGAGAGTGGTATCCCTGCCTCTAAGCAGAAGAAAGTCCCCTCTGGAGTGAAGTGTTCCCAGTTAGGCTGACTGGAGCCACTTGAATTAAAATGCAATAAAATCTCCTAGTCAAAGATCACTGAATCTCTGTGAGTGACAATAGGCAGTGAGAATAAATGGTAGCTTTAGACCCCCAGGGTCTGCAGATTATTGAAGTGCATGGCTAAAGTGTTCAAAGAAACAAAGGATGAAATCATAAAAATGAATGACCTAAAGTGAATGACCAGGCAGATTTGCAAAAGAAAAATGGTGTATGCATAGGTGTATGTGTATGTACATCTGTTGAGGCAGAAAAGACAGTGGATGAGTTAAATAGTATCAAAACATTACACACGGGTGATGAGAAAATTAGTGAATTGCAAGATAAAACCAGAAATTACCCAGAATATAACACAGAGACAAGTAGTTGGGAGAGTATAAAGATGGAATTAAGAGATGTAACCAGTAGAATGAGATTTTTTAAAAAATTAGAATCTCAGTATGAGAAAATACAGAGAATGGCAAAGAGGTGATGTTTAAATAGATGGCAGATATAGTATTTCAAAACTGATGAAAAACTTAAATCTATGGGTACAAGAAACATGTATGGATAAGCAGGATGAATAAAAAATGGTCATAACTGGCTGCTGCTGCTGCTGCTGCTAAGGCTACAATAGATCAAAACTACAGAACATGGAAGCCAAAGAGAATATGTTAAAAGCAGTTAGAGAAAGTGGCAATTACTATCAAATGACAATTAGAATGAGAAGCAGCCTTTTCAATTGCACCAATGGAAGACAAAACCATTATAATTGTATCTTCAGATTTTTAGAGAAAATAACTTTCAATCTAGAACTTTATGGTCAGTAAAGTCATCTTTCAGTAATGAAGGTGAGAGGACTTCCCTGGTCGTCCAGTGGTTAAGAATCAGCCGGCAAATGCAGGAGACATGGGTTCAATCCTGGTCTGGGAACTAAGATCCTACATGAAACAGGGATAACTAAGCCTGTGAGCCACAACTACTGAAGTCCAGGTGCTCTGGAGACTATACTTCACAACAAGAAAAGCCACCACTTGCCACAATGAGAGAAAAGTCCACACAGCAATGAAGTGCTCATGTGCTGAAACAAAGACCCACTGCAGCCAAAAATAAATAAAAATAATGAAAGTGTGTGTGTTAGTTGCTCAGTCGTGTCTGACTCTTTGTGACCCTATGAACTATAGCCTGCCAAGCTTCTCTGTCCATGGAATTCTCCAGGCAAGAATACTGGAGTGGATTGCCATTCTCTCCTCCAGGGGATCTTTCTGACCTAGGAATCAAACCCAGGTCTCCTGCATGGCAGGCAGGTTTTTTACTGTCTGAGTCACCAGGGAGGCAATGAATGTGAAATGAAATCAAGTATGGATACAAGTGGAAAATCTGTCATCAAGATACCTGAACTATGCTGTATATTAGAAATTAGCCCAACATTGTAAATCAACTTACTTCAACAAAGAAAAAAGATACCTGAACTAAAAGTATCTTTAAAATATACACTTCAAGAATAAGTAAAATGGCCCTTGAGGGATAGTCTGAGATGCAAGAGCAAATGATAAACAAAAAGGTGAACATAATTTTTGGACTTGTATTGACTTAGCTAAACTGCAACTGTATTTCCTAGAATTTTCTTCACTGCGTGAATCCAGGTTAGCATGAGCCAAAAGAGACATTTTGCAAGAGACATTTAGAAAGCGATTGTGAAGCAGCAGCCAACCTCTTTTTAGTTTAGATAAGAAGTGTCCACTATTGTGCAAACCAGACAGCATGAGTAACGAGAGGAATATCATCTGACTGATTAGCAACCACTTTGCGCCCGTGGTGCATACTCAGCGCAGGCATTCTGGACGAGAAAAAAAAACACACACAACAAACCAGACTGGTGAGATGTTATCATCCTTCCTGGAAAACTGTTATGCACACCCGCTTCCTGAATTTCTAATGAAAAGCAGTGTTTCAGTTTTAATTTCTCCCTAGTGGGATTTATGCATTACAATCCACAAACAAAGACTTTTTGAGCAAGGGTAAACACACATTTTTTTTCCTGACTGTGCTTGCTGCAATCACAAAGCCTAAGACTCTGACACTCTTGAAAGAGTTCAGTCTTAAGAATGTCATTTACAGAACTTCCAACGTTTAAGATGATGCTGATAAATCAGCATTGACAAACGCTGATGCAGACTCTGTCTATGTTGATGTCAGTTCTTCCCCCTGATCCACAGGGATCCATGGGTTTAATGCAATTAGAAAATACACTCCAATAATATTTTTGTTGTTTAGAGTTTCACAAACCTATTCTAGAATTGATATGAGAAGAGTAAAGGACTTGGAATAGTCAGTACTCCTGAAGAGAATAAAGTGATGAGGCATGCCCTCTGGATAGCAAAACTTATTTTAAAGCAACGGAAAAGAAAATGGTGTGGTATTTGGGCAGGAATTGACAGTCTGGCAATGGAGCAGAACAGAGAGCTCAGGAACATCATGCATAAATGGTATTTGATATATGATAGAAGTAACTTTGCAGATCTGTGGGCTTCCCAGGTGGCTCAGTGGTAAAGAATCTGCTTGCCAATGCAGGAGATGCAGGTTCAATCCCTGGGTCTGGAAGATCCCCTGGAGAAGGAAATGGTAACCCACTCCAGTATTCTTGCCTGGGAAATCCCATGGACAGAGGAGCCTGGAGGGCTACAGACCATGGGGTTGCAAAGAGTCTGGCATGGCTTAGCGACTAAACAGCAACAAAGTTTTGGGAGATGTGGTCTTCCCCGATAGCTCAGTTGGTAAAGAATCCACCTGCAACGCAGGAGACCCCGGTTTGATTCCTGGGTCGGGAAGATCCCCTGGAGAAGGGAAAGGCTACCCACTCTAGTATTCTTGGGCTTCCCTTGTGGCTCACCTGGTAAAGAATCTGCCTGCAATGCAGGAGACCTGGCTTCGATCCCTGGGTTGGGAAGATCCCCTGGAGAAGGGAAAGGCTACCCACTCTAGTATTCAGGCCTAGAGAATTTCATGGACTGTATAGTCCATAGGGTCACAAAGAGTCAGACACAACTGAGCGACTTTCACTTTCACTTTCACATGGGAAAGGAGGAAGAAAATCAAAGAACAGTACCTCGGCAAATTGTTCAACCATATGGAACTCAAAACGAATGAGACTGAATCCCTAAGTCAAACAATTCCCAAAGGCAGTTTTAGATGTATTAGGTTGTAGGAAGGAAAAACAATACTTAGAGAAAATACACCTAATATTCCCTACCTAATCTTGGAGTGGGAAAGAAATTCTTAAACAAGACAAAAATAAATATTAATACATTTGACTACGTTAAACATACAAAGTTCTGTTTACCAAAAGATGTAAGAGAACAAATAAGCCAAAAGCTAAAAGAATATGTTTGCAAGATATATAACTGACAAAAGATTAGAATATATAAAGAATTCCCACATATAGAAAAGAAAAATACAAACAATTCTATTTAAAATGAACAACAAAGACAAATATATTTTCCACCAGGGAGGAGCAAATAAATGGCCAATGAATAATGAAAAGATGCTCAGTAATAATAAGAGGGATGTAAATTAATTCACCCTCTTTGGAAAACCATTTTCCATTGTTATGTAAAGTTGAACATTCATGTAGTTTATAATCCAACAGCGAACTCTTGCACAGGACCGGGATACAGCAGCTCTCTTTGCAATAACCCCCAACAATGTTATCCAGCTGAGCTCTCATCCAGAGAACTGTAGATTCATTCATTGATTCGAACACAGTGGTGAAACACACATGGCAACATGAAAGAGTTTCAGAAACATAACCAAATGGAAAAAATTAAGTCTCAGAAGATAGGCTCCTATTTTTATTTTTTTTTATTTATTTTATTTATTTTTTGGAGGTTTATTATTTATTCTTATTTATTTTTTAATAAATTTATTTATTTTAATTGGAGGTTAATTACTTTACAATATTATATTGGTTTTGCCATACATCAACATGAATCTGCCACAGGTATACACGTGTTCCCCATCCTGAACCCTGCTCCCTCCTCCCTCCCTGTACCATCCCTCTGGGTCGTCTCAGTGCACCAGCCCCAGAATGGCATTGAAACATGTATAATATCATATATGAAACGAATTGCCAATCCAGGTTCGATGCATGCTACAGGATGTGCTTGGGGCTGGTGTGCTGAGGCTTCTATTTTTATGAAGCTCAACAACTATGAAGAAAAAAATAGCAAACACAAAATTTTGGATAGGAGTTGCTTCCAGGAGGAAAGGAGGGAATACATAGGGGAGAAAGACAGTTAGGTAAAAATGATGGGTAATGTGTTGCAGGACTCAGGTGTAAGTGGTGGGTTCACAACTGTTTGTTATACTTTGTAGCTTATATACATGTTACACATATTCTTTTCTAAATATCACTAAGACATTAAAGGTATCCTAGAGATTAAAATTTTAGGATCAGATCAGATCAGTCACTCAGTCGTGTCCGACTCTTTGTGACTCCATGAATCGCAGCACGCCAGGCCTCCCTGTCCACCACCAACTCCTGGAGTTCACTCAGACTCATGTCCATCGAGTCAGTGATGCTATCCAGCCATCTCATCCTCTGTTGTCCCCTTCTCCTCCTGCCCCCAATCCCTCCCAGCATCAGAGTCTTTCCCAATGAGTCAACTCTTCGCATGAGGTGGCCAAAGTATTGGAGTTTCAGCTTTAGCATCATTCCTTCCAAAGAAATCCCAGGGCTGATCTCCTTCAGAATGGACTGGTTGGATCTCCTTGCAGTCCAAGGGACTCTCAAGAGTCTTCTCCAACACCACAGTTCAAAAGCATCAATTCTTCGGCATTCAGCCTTCTGCACAGTCCAACTCTCACATCCATCATTGACCACAGGAAAAACCATAGCCTTAACTAGACAGACCTTTGTTGGCAAAGTAATGTCTCTGCTTTTGAATATGCTATCTAGGTTGGTCATAACTTTCCTTCCAAGGAGTAGGAGTCTTTTAATTTCATGGCTGCAGTCACCATCTGCAGTGATTTTGGAGCCCAGAAAAATAAAGTCTGACACTGTGTCCACTGTTTACCTATCTATTTGCCATGAAGTGATGGGACCGGATGCCATGATCTTCGTTTTCTGAATGTTGAGCTTTAAGCCAACTTTTTCACTCTCCACTTTCACTTTCATCAAGAGGCTTTTGAGTTCCTCTTCACTTTCTGCCATAAGGGTGGTGTCATCTGCATATCAAGGTTATTGATATTTCTCCCAGCGATCTTGATTCCAGCTTGTGTTTCTTCCAGTCCAGCGTTTCTCATGATCTACTCTGCATATAAGTTAAATAGACAGGGTGACAATATACAGCCTTGATGTACTCCTTTTCCTATTTGGAACCAGTCTGTTGTTCCATGTCCAGTTCTAACTGTTGCTTCCTGACCTGCATACAAATTCCTCAAGAGGCAGGTCAGGTGGTCTGGTATTCCCATCTCTTTCAGAATTTTCCACAGTTTATTGTGATCCACACAAAGGCTTTGGAATAGTCAATAAAGCAGAAATAGATGTTTTTCTGGAACTCTCTTGCTTTTTCCATGATCCAGTGGATGTTGGCAATTTGATCTCTGGTTCCTCTGCCTTTTCTAAAACCAGCTCTAACATCAGGAATTTCACGGTTCACATATTGCTGAAGCCTGGCTTGGAGAATTTTGAGCATTACTTTATTAGCATGTGAGATGAGTGCAATTGTGTGGTAGTTTGAGCATTCTTTGGCATTGCCTTTCTTTGGGATTGGAATGAAAACTGACCTTTTCCAGTCCTGTGGCCACTGCTGAGTTTTCCAAATTTGCTGACATATTGAGTGCAGCACTTTCACAGCATCAACTGGAATTCCATCACCTCCACTAGCTTTGTTCATAGTGATGCTTTCTAAGGCCCACTTGACCACATTCCAGGATGTCTGGCTCTAGGTCAGTGATCACACCATCATGAATATCTGGGTCATGAAGATCTTTTTTGCACAGTTCTTCTGTGTATTCTTGCCACCTCTTCTTACTATCTTCTGCTTCTGTTAGGTCCATACCATTTCTGTCCTTTATCGAGCCCATCTTTGCATGAAATGTTTCTTTGGTATCTCTGATTTTCTTGAAGAGATCCCTAGTCTTTCCCATTTTGTTGTTTTCCTCTATTTCTTTGCATTGATCGCTGAAGAAGGCTTTCTTATCTCTTCTTGCTATTCTTTGGAACTTTGCATTCAGATGTTTATATCTTTCCTTTTCTCCTTTGCTTTTCACTTCTCTTCTTTTCACAGCTATTTGTAAGGCCTCCCCAGACAGTCATTTCGCTTTTTTGCATTTCTTTTCCATGGGGATGGTCTTGATCCCTGTCTCCTGTACAATGTCACAAACCTCCGACCATAGTTCATCAGGCACTCTATCTATCAGATCTAGGCCCTTAAATCTATTTCTCACTTCCACTGTATAATCATAAGGGATTTGATTTAGGTCATATCTGAATGGTCTAGTGGTTTTCCCTACTTTCTTCAATTTAGGTCTGAATTTGGTAATAAAGAGTTCATGGTCTGAGCCACAGTCAGCTCCTGGCCTTGTTTTTGCTGACTGTATAGAGCTTTTCCATGTTTGGCTGCAAAGAATATAATCCATCTGATTTCAGTGTTGACCATCTGGTGATGTCCATGTATAGAGTCTTCTCTTGTGTTGTTGGAAGAGGGTGTTTGTTATGACCAGTGCATTTTCTTGGCAAAACTCTATTAGTCTTTGCCCTGCTTCATTTGTATTCCAAGGCCAAATTTGCCTGTTACTCCAGGTGTTTCTTGACTTCTTACTTTTGCATTCCAGTCCCCTATAATGAAAAGGCCATCTTTTTTGAGTGTTAGTTCTAAAAGGTCTTGTAGGTCTTCATAGAACTGTTCAACTTCAGCTTCTTCAGCATTACTGGTTGGGGCATAGACTTGGATTACTGTGATATTGAATGGTTTGCCTTGGAAAAGAACAGAGATCATTCTGTCGTTTTTGACATTGCATCCAAATACTGCATTTCAGACTCTTTTGTTGACCATGATGGCCACTCCATTTCTTCTGAGAGATTCCTGCCCACAGTAGTAGATATAATGGTCATCTGAGTTAAATTCACCCATTCCAGTCCATTTCAGTTCGCTGATTCCTAGAATGTCTACATTCACTCTTGCCATCTCTTGTTTGACCACTTCCAATTTGCCTTGATTCATGGACCTGGCATTCCAGGTTCCTATGCAATATTACTCTTTACAGCATCGGACCTTGCTTCTATCACCAGTCACATCCACAGCTGGGTATTGTTTTTGCTTTGGCTCCATCCCTTCATTCTTTCTGGAGTTATTTCTCCACTGATCTCCAGTAGCATATTGGGCACCTACCGACCTGGGGAGTTCCTCTTTCAGTATCCTATCATTTTGCCTTTTCATACTGTTCATGGTGTTCTCAAGGCAAGAATACTGAAGTGGTTTGCCATTCCCTTCTCCAGCGGACCACATTCTGTCAGATCTCTCCACCATGACCCGCCCGTCTTGGGTTGCCCCACAGGCATGGCTTAGTTTCATTGAGTTAGGCAAGGCTGTGGTTCTAGTGTGATTAGATTGACTAGTTTTCTGTGAGTATGGTTTCAGTGTGTTTGCCCTCTGATGCCCTCTTGCAACACCTACCGTCTTACTCGGGTTTCTCTTACCTTGGGCGTGGGGTATCTCTTCACGGCTGCTCCAGCAAAGTTCGCAGCCATTGCTCCTTACCTTGGACGAGGGGTATCTCCTCACCGCTGCCCTTCCTGACCTTCAACATGGGATAGCTCCTCTAGGCCCTCCTGCGCCTGCGCAGCCACAGCTCCTTGGACGTGGGGTTGGTCCTCCAGGCCACCGCCCCTGGCCTTGGGCGTGGGTTGCTCCTCCCGGCCGCCGCCCTTTGCCGCCCCTGGCCTTGGGCTTAGGGGTGTGGGGTATCTCTTCCCGGTCACCGCCCCTGACCTCAGAGGCTGGGTATCTCCTCTAGGCCGCGCCCCCCCCCCCCCCCCCCCGCAACCCGACCTCGGATGCAGGGTAGCTCCTCTCTGCCGTTCCTGCACCGTCGCAGTCTGGCACTCTTGGCCGTCGCCCCTGACCTCGGACATGGGGTAACGCCTCTTGGCCGTCGCCCTTCGGGCATGGGGTCCTCCCGGCTTCTGCCCCTGACCTCGGACGTGGGGTGGCTCCTCTCGGCCGCCTGCGCTTTAGCGCGCCCGTCGCAGCCGCCAAGATTGGGATTAACGTATACACACTAATATATATAAAATAGATAACCAGAAAGGACCTACTGTATAACATGGGGAACTATACTCAATATTTTGTAATAACATCTAAGGGAAAAGAATTTGAAAAAGAATATATATATATATGGACTTTCCTGGTGGCTCAGATGATAAAGAATCCTCCTGCAATGTGGGAGATCTGGGTTTGATCCATCGGTTGGGAAGATCCCCTGGAGAAGGAAATGGCAACCCACTCCAGTATTCTTGCCTGGAGAATCCCATGGACAGAGGAGCCTGGTGGGCTGCAGCCCATGGGGTCACAGAGAGTTAGACATGACTGAGTGACTAAGAACAACACAGCACAGCATAGAAAGCAGAGCCTCAGTAGATACCTCACTCAAAAGCGTTTCTCACCAATTCCCCAAATTAGACATCTTTACACATTTTGAAGTTCTTCAAAAGTTTAAGATCTATACAATACCAGGTGTCATATTCTTCTGTGTGAATATGAGTTCTTCTAAGTCAAGAAGCTGGCCTGACTTTTTAAAACATTATGATGCTTTTACTAACGTTCATTGTAATTTTTCCTGATTATAGAGATGATATTTAGTCCCTCTGGACTTTCCTGGTATCTGAGTTGTAAAGAATCCATCTGCCAATGCAGGAGACACAAGTTCGATCCCTGGGTCAGGAAGATCCCCTAGTGAAGCAAATGGCAACCCACTCCAGTATTCTTACCTGGGAAATCCCATGGACAGAGGAGCCTGGTTGGCTATGGTCCATGGTGTCACGAAAGAGTCAGACACGACTTAGTGACTAAACAACAACAACAATATATTCCTCTTAGAAAATACAGAAAAACATGACAGGGACACTAAAAATCACCTGTAACCTCACACTCTACATGTCTTCGTTCCTGTCATTTGAAAATATTTCCTCCTAGTCCTTTGACCTTTGACAGATGATTACTTTAAGATCTAGTAAGATTTTCCCCCACCTTACCTATATGACAGAATCACTTTGCTGTACAACTGAAACTCACACAACATTTTAAATCAGCTTCAATTTATAAAAAGTTTAAGAGTTAGTTTCCATGGGAGGTTCATGCTCTCCAGTTTTCACAACTTCAGGTTCATTTTGTGTGAACTAATTATTCTATGATGTTATGAGAGCATTGGCTCCCTCCCTTGGGTCACTTTGGACATGCATGGACATGAAGTGACACTGATCAAGTCTTTCTGTCCTGGCTCCAGAAGGGGCATGGCAGGATTGAGAGCTGACATTTCCCATTTCTCTGATAAATGGAGGATGCCGCTTTTCTGGGAGGGAGTGACTTCTATTCTTTGCAGTGCTCAAGGCTGAGATCCGTGAACGTGACCTGAATATGTTTCCTTGACTCTTCTGGCTGATGGATGTGATAGAAGAGGGGTTTTCCTGAAAGATAGGGCCAGATGAGGTTGTGGATTGACGAGCCTGGCTTTGGCAAAGAGAGGCCAGGGCAGGGATCCAGGTAAACACTGTTGTGGTGAGACTTGGAGCCCTCTTCCCAGGCTGTGAACTTTGGGACTTTCCTCCTTTGAAATTCTGGCTCATGGTCCATTTCCCCAGAAGCTGGTGCAGTAAACCCTCACAATAGCCTTGGTTTGGAGACTTATTTTTAGGGGCACTGAGGGATGGATGAAAGGAAGGAAGAGTGGAGCCAACTTTTGGAAGGCGTGGGGAGGAAAGGGAAAAGCAGTTGCCAGCTGGAGGGAGGCTGGAATAGCATGAAAACAGGCTAGGCATCGGGCTGCATGGGTGAAAACATGGGTCCTGTCTTCATCACTTCTTAGTTGGGTAACTTGGGTTAGAGATTCAGTTTCCGCATGTGTAAAATGGGTTTGTGATAGTAGCACCTTCCTTTGTCACAGAGTTTGTGAAAATAAGGATGTCTAACTTGTAAATTCCTTGGCATATAACACTCACCTCCAAAACACTGACTTAACAAAGAGAAGACCACCTGGAAAGAAGTCTAAGCTTTAACAGAAACTCTGAGCATTTGAGCTGGGGCCCCTGGTCCCACGGGGAACTGGGGCGCAGTGCAGGCTGGCTGGAGTCTGGAGGGAATTGTAGACACTTTGGTCATACTTTCCTACCCTACCCCACCCACCCCCATCTGGTCCTGTAAATACAAAACCGTCCAGGGACTGTGCTGGTGACGTGGTTATTATTGTTAAGTGGACTTTAATAAGCCACGTCCTTTTCTTCTCATGCCTGTCGAGAATTCATCAGGAGATTTCCTATAAGGCTGATTTGATTTTTTCATCCTTTTGATATAAACAGCATTTGGACCCATTGGGATGTTTGGTGATTTTGGACCGGGGCTTGCATCCTTCCTGTTCAGAAACTGGGACCTTTGAGAAGCAGTTCTTGTGGATGCTAAAGTCTTATAACGTCAGAAACCTGAGCAACTGGAATCCTGGAACCCCCAATGTCTGAGTCACAGAATCTCTGAAGATCAGGGTGTGTGTTTGGGAGAGTGAGCAGGGCAGAGACCTCCCAAAAAACAAACTAACGTGGGACAGATGAGACCAAAGTTGTACGAAAAGGACAAAGTGTTTCTGCCACCTGAAGTCAAAAGACTCCTGGTGATGGCCCAACAGTGGTGCTATCTGTCCCCTTGTCCCAGGGAAAGAAAGTGAAAATGTTACTCAATCTTGTCTGACTCTTTGTGACCTTATGGACGGTAGCCCACTAGGCTCCTCTGTCCATGGAATTCTCCAGACAAGAATACTAGAGTGGGTTGCCATTCTCTTTTCCAGGGGATCTTCCCTATCCAGTGATCAAACACAGGTCTCTTGCATTGATGGCAGTTTCTTTACCACCTGAGCCACTAGGGAAGCCCTGGTCCCAGGGAAAGTGGAGGTCATCTGGTAGGAGCCATTGCTGCCAGCCTTCTGCAAAGGGGTGGCCGGAGCAGGAAGCCAGATGCCTGCCCGCCCCAGCCCTCCCCCCCCCCCCCCCAACCCTTCCTCTGAATATCTTGTCGAGGCTGTTGGGACCCAATAAGTGGCTCAGACCTGCATTGGCAGGCAGGTCCTTTACCACTATTCCTACCTGGGAAGCCCCAGATACATACTTTCGTTGTTGTTGTTCAGTTGCTAAGTTGTGTCTGACTCTGACTGCATGGACTGCAGCATGCCAAGCTTCCCTGTCCTTCACTATCTCCCAGAGTTTGCTCAAACTCATATCCATTGAGTTGGTGATGCTATCCAACCATCTCATCGTCTGTCGTCCCCTTCTCCTCTTGCCTTTAATAGTTCCAAGCATCAGGGTCTTTTCTAATGAGTCGGCTCTTTGCATCAGGTGGCCAAAGTATTAGAGCTTCAGCTTCAGTATCAGTCCTACTAATGAATATTTAAGATTGATATCCTTTAGGCTTGACTGGTTTGATCTCCTTGCAGTCCAAGGGACTCTCAAGAATCTTCTCCAACACCACAATTTGAAAGCATCAATTCTTCAGTGCTCAGACTTTTTTATAGTCCAACTCTCACATCCATCCATGATTACTGGAAAAACCATAGCTTTGACTAGACAGAACTTTGTTGGCAAAGTAATGTTTCTGCTTTTTAATACTCTGTCTAGATTTGTCATAGCTTGTCTTCCAAGGAGCAAGCATCTTTTCATTTCATGGCTGAAGTCACCATCTGCAGTAATTTTGGAAAGTGAAGTCGCTCAGTCGTGTCCGACTCTTTGCAACCCCATGGACAGGAGACTACCAGACTCCTTCGTCCATGGGATTTTCCAGGCAAGAATACTGGAGTGGGTTGAGCCCTCCAAAATAAAGTCTGTCACTGTTTCCATTGTTTCCCCATCTATTTCCCATGAAGTGATGAGACCGGATGCCATGATCTTAGTTTTGTGAATGCTGAGTTTTAAGCCAACTTTTTCACTCTCCTCTTTCACGTTCATCAAGAGGCTCTTTAGTTCCTCTTCACACTACTATACATAAAATAGATAAATAATAAAGTCCTACTGTATGGCCCAGGGGACTATATTCAATACCCTGTATTATACCACAATGGAGACCTTGCAGAGGCTGCCACCCTGGAGCCTCTGGTGCTGTCAGCCATGGCCAGCCGCACTGTATTCTTCCACATTACCGTTGACTGAGCCCTTGGGCTGCATCTCCTTTGAGATAAGGGACATGGAAACCAAGAAGCAATAGCTCATCTGGTAAAGCTGTTAACAGATTGGAGCTGTTTGCAGACAAAGTTCCAAAGACGGCAGAAAACTTCTGTGCTCTGAGCACTGGGGAGAATAATTCCAGGATTTGCATGCCAGGGTAGTGACTTCACATGCCATAAAGGCACTGGTGGCAAGTCCATGTATGGTGTGAAGTCTGATGATGAGAATTTCATCCTGAAGCATGAGTTCTGACATTTTGTCCGTGGCAAATGCTGGTCCCAACACAAATGGTTCTCAGTTTTTTATCTGCAGTGCCAAGACTGAGTAGTTGGAAGGCAAGCATGTGATCTTTGGCAAGGTGAAAGAGGCCACGAGTATTGTGGAAGCCATGACATGCTCTGGGTGCAGGAATGGCATGACCAGCAAGAAGGTCACCATAGCTGACTGTGGACAGATTTAATAAATAAATTTGATTTTTGTTTGTTTATTTATTTATTTTTAGCTGCGCTGGGTCTTTATTGCCGCCAGGGCTTTTCTCTAGTTGTAGTGTGCCAGCTTCTCACTGTGGTGGCTTTTCTTGTTGTGGAGCACAGGCTCTAGGTGAGCGGGCTTCAGTAGCTGTGGCATGTGGGCTCAGTAGTTGCGGTTCCTGGGCTCTAGAGCACAGACTCAGTAGTGGTGGCCCATGGGCTCAGTTGCTCCACGGCACGTGGGATCTTCCTGGTCCAGGGATCAGACCTGTGTCTCTTGCATTGGCAGGCAGATTCTTTACCACTGAGCCACCAGAGAAGCCTTTGATTTGTGTTTTATCTTAACCACCAGTCCGTTCTTTTGTAGCTCAGGAGACCACTCCTACACTCCCATCTGCTCAAAATACCCTATAATCTTTGTGCTCTCACTGCAGTTCTTTGGGTTCCACATTTTCCTAATCTCCCTCCAAGTGTAGCTGGATGGCAAAGTTAAGTTTATGGTTATGAAATAAAAACTAAACAAAACCCCATAAAGGAACAGAATATGAATAAATATGTAAGTATATGCATGCTTGCACAGTTGTGTCCATCTCTTTGTGACCCCATGGACTGTAGCCCACTAGGCTCCTCTACCCATGGGATTTCCTAGGCAAGAATACTGGAGTGGGTTGCCATATCCTACTCCAGGGGATCTTCTTGACCCAGGGATCGAATTGGTGTCTCTTGCATCTCCTGCATTGGCAGGAGGATTCTTTACCACTGCATCACCTGAGAAGCCCATGTGTGTGTACACACATTTATATATACAACTGATTCGTTTTGCTGTACACCAGAAACTAACACGACCTTGTAAATCAACTATACTTAATTTTAAAAATGATGTACTAAGATATGCATTCAAAACAGCATAGACAAATCACAATTAATTAGGGAAAATTCTAGAATGTGACCTATAGAAAGGAAGGGGAAAAAAGAGAAGCAAAAAATAAGATAAAACAAAAACATACAGGATAATGAAGCAGAAGCGTATACTGAACACATACTTTGCCAGGGCAGGCTCTAAGCTCATTCCATGGATCATCCCACTGAACCTTCATAGCATCCCCAGTTTGGAAGTGAGGAAACAGAGGTGTGGAGAGACTGAGTAACTTGTCTGAAGTCCTGCTGACAGTAGGATTTGAACCTAGGCAGTTCTGTCTCCGCCTTTTCAATACTTCTTATCTTACCATGAGATAAGAAGTATTTGCCTTTATTTTTGAAATCCAATTATTTGAATGCTTCAGTTCCTTCCAACATTTTTCCTTAATTTTTGAGATGACATATTTTCTCCTGTGGAACTCAAGGACTGCACCATTCCTGGGTTTCTCGACGAGATGTGTTAGACAGAGGTTTGCTCTAATTCTTCTCTTCTTGAATTGCGGATGTTTGCCGTGTTTGGAACAAGTTTGACAATTTATTTTTACTTCTGGTCTAGTGTCAGAATCTCCTTGGTTAAGCAGATGAGGCTACCGGCTTCCAATCCACACCAACCATCACCCTTGTCCATGTGCCCTTCCAAGGGCTCCTCATGTCCTTCCTGATGGTATAACTGTCTTTAAGTATTCTAGCAGTTTCAGTGACCAGTAAGCTTTCACTTCTCTTTTCTTGCCCTGTTCATAAACAATACATGTTGAAAAATTAGAAATTACAGCTAAGCAAAGAAGTAACCAAAAATCGCCCATAGTCCTAGCCAGAGAAAAAAATTTTGACATTTTTTAGCATAGGCTCTTCCAGTCTTTTCCTTTTACATTTTTATATTTAAATTTCCTTTTATAGTTGCATAAGTATAATTTGGGGACAAAAATTAGATCAAATATTATTTTTCAACCAGCATTTTTACTTAACAATACATTGAGAACATCTTTTCATGGTTGTGTATGTTCCATAACTTATGTAACTGACATTCTCATTTAATGTTTAGATGGTTTCCTTTTCTCTTTTATTTTCTTTCTCTTTTTTGCTATAAAAAGCACTTCAAAGAACTTCCTGGGATTTCTCTAGTGATTTGGTGGTTAAAACTCCATGCTTTTCATGCAGAGGGCTCAAGTTTGATCCCTGATTGGGGAACTAAGATCTCATATGCCACATGGCATGGACAAAAATAAAAACAAAAAAACTTCCTGGTACAAGCCCGTGTACTTCTCTTTAAGTATCTCTTTCAAATAAATTCCCAGAAGTGAAATATCTGGGTGAAAGGATATACATAGCTTTACTTAAAGCTACTGATACTTAACAAGTAGCCCCACTGAAAGTTTGCAATACTCTCACCAATAGCGTGCAAGAATTTGAGTTCCTCTTCTTTTACTAACTTTTGACAACACTGAATACTAGTATTTTTTTTCAGTCTATTATTCTTACTGAGAAAATGGTATGACATTGCATTTTCTTGGTTAACCTTTTTTTTCACATTTATGGGGCATTTACATTTCTTCCTTATGAATCGTTACTTGGTATGTTCATGTTTTTCTAAAGTATTTGTAATACTGCTCTCTCTATAGAGATCAGCTCTGTGTCTGGCATGTTTAGAACAATTTTTCCCTCAGCCTGCCACTTTCTTGATGTCTTAGAAGGTCGCTTACCACATCTTAGTCCTGTGCAATTACAGTTTAGCTCTGGGAGGTGTGATCTGCTTTTTAAATTCTGGAAGAATGTCACTCAGTGGCTCTCAGAAAAAAAACAAAGGCATAGATAACTAACAAAGACCTACTGTATTGTACAGGGAACTCTGCTCAGCAATCTGTAATAACCTAAATGGGAAAAGAATTTGAAAAAGAATAAATACACGTATGTGTATAACTGAATCACTTTGCTGTACACTTGAAACTAACACAATATTGCTAATGAACTCTGTTGTTGTTGTTTAGTCACTCAGTATTGTAGACCTCTTTTGCAACCCAATGGACTGTAGCCCACCAGGCTTCTCTGTCCATGGGATTCTCCAGGCAAGAACACTGGAGTGGGTTGCCATTTCCTTTGCCAGGGGATTTTCCTGACCCAGAGATCAAGATACCCATGTCTCCTGCATTGGCAGGTGGATTTTTTTTTTTTTTTTAACCCCTGAGCCACCTGGGAAGCCTACTCCAATATGAAATAAATATTTAAAAAAATAAATAAAGCAAAACAAGGTATTCCCTGATCAGCTTAGTCATAGGAATCCAGCAGGGTATTTTTTCTGGGTGTTGGGGGGTGGTTATGGAAGATTTTTCTAAATTGTATATCCTTCAAATGCATAATAAATATATAGGACAAAAATTGCCATTATAAGTACACATGTATTGGTGTGAATTATGAAGTTTATCATTTTATTGGATAACCCAGCCCCTTCCAAACCAACCACCCCATTTCCTTATTTTTATCCCATATCTATAACTCACCTGTACTGATTATTAAGCTATTGTCTCTTAGCTCCTTCTGTTCTCCGCTTTGTTGCCATGTGAGTCCTGAGACTTCCCAGCCACATTTCTGCTCTTTCAGTTGGTTCCCTCTTAGTGTCTGTTGGTGGGAATGCAAGAGAGATGCTGTGAGGCTGGAGGAGGCAGAAAGGACTTGCTCCTTCCTGCCTCCTCGCTATTCTAATGAGCCTCGCTTTGGGAACTCCACCTCACCCCACCAGTGGCAATTCTTTCCTATCTATTTGCCATTTTTTCCAGCCCTGGCAATACCAGTTTCTCTGGGCAATTCTGCCCCCCACCTCCCTAGACACTAGCACGTGCTGACAATGTTGTCTCTTCGAAGGTCTGAACTTGGCCTTAATGGGGTCCCTTCTCCCAATTTCTAAGTTTTTATTATGCCAGACTCTCCCCTTTGTTCTCCCAGACCTCAGGCTGGTAACTACATCCTACAGTTGCTACCTCCATGACATCTTAAATTCTCTGTCTCTCTTTTTAAACTTTCAGTTACCAACTTCATATTAAACAATTATTTATGTCAAATTCTCTCTGTTAAATAAATCATGTAATTAAAAAAATTCTTTTATTGAAGTAGAGTTGATTTACAACATTGTGTTAATTTCTGCTGTATATATAGCAAAGTCAAATCATGTAATTTCTGTCTCTGGATTGGACCTTGACTTATACACTGAGTTAATTCTGTTTATTGCATTGTCACTGTTTGAGACTTAGAAAGTCTGTATTACATACTTGTTTCTACCATCAATATATAAAGTAACCGGTATATAAAGAATATAGTATATAATCAAGTAAACAATTTCTTGGCTTGTTCCTCTCATTCTGCTATCATCCTCTTGGGTTACAAAGTTCTACCTGCTAGACTGCTTTTATTTCCAGGATATACTAATATTAATACTAATACTAATACTACCAATTTTAGGGGGCCGCATGATACAGCATGTGATACCACTAAGATCCCATGGTATAAGGATCTTAGTTCCCTGACCAGGGATTGAACCCATGCCCCTTGCATTGGAAGCATAGAGTCTTAACCATGAGACTACCAGTGAAGCCCCAATATTAGCATTTATTATGAGTTTATTTTGTGGCATATAGTTTATTTGTCTTTTCTCATTTAGTCTTCAAAACAACTTCATAAAGTAGATGCTAGTCTTATTCTCACTTTATAAGCAAAGACACTGATACACAGAGAGGTTAGATGTGCCTGAGGACTCAGCTCTAGGTGGCAGTGACAGAAATCAACCCCAGGTAGATTAACTCCAGAATCCGGATGCTTCACCTGTTGGCTGTGGGATTGTAGAAGGAAACAAAGACTCTGAACCACAGCCCTGCCACTCAAGGGGCCGAGGTGCTGGATGGATCGATCTTGGAAATGATGTGAAGGGAAGAAGACAGCAAGCCAGGTCCTCGAGCCATCAGTGATTGACAGGGGCTGCCAGGAGCCAGCACGGGAGTCCCCACCCATGACAAGGTCATGTGGGAGGGTTCTGGTGGGCAAGGCAAGCCAGAACTCGAGGGGGTGCCCCTCTGGGCCTGCCTGAGCATCTACCCCCAAACCAGAATCTGTTTTACTATTTCATGACTTTCACCAACTCTTCTGACATTAATGGGGAGCTATCCCCGACCACCTTTCTCTGTAAGAAAATCAACTTAAAACTCTAGTTAATAAGTCTCCTGGGCATAATAGGAATGTTTCAGTTCAAACCCCTCTGATGACTTTCTAGCTTGCCTGACAGGTTTGTTCATATTCACAGCCTCCCAACCACAAGAGGCATGAGAATCTTAAGATATTCTAACAATGCAGAGCTTCTCAGAGAATAGAACTAGTAGAGGATTTCTTTGTTGAGCTAATGCTTGCTGCCAAGTTTCCATATCCCTTACCTACTGTGTCCCTGGGAGTGTGTTGATTAATATAGTTGGTGTATAGAAATGTAAGTAGTAGCTTTAATGTTTGTAACCTTGGACCCTTGAGTTAATTCTTTTCTTGTTATAGCCCACCACACTTTTGCCCTATAGGAATGCAACTTTATCTCATGCTTTCAGAAGGTGGCGCCTGACTTTAGAATAATCACCTTTAGAGAAAAATAAGTTTTCTGAAGAAAGGGTCATAAAATGTTAACAGGCCTCCTGGCCAGAAGATGATGTAAATCACCTAAAATGTTTGCATATGATAAGTTTGCAGAAAGAAAGCCTGGCTTCGATAAGGATCAAGGACTGCTGACCTTGCAGGACTCTACCCCTTCCCCCATTATCCTCTATGCACAACTTAAGGTATAAAAACTACTTTGGAAAATAAAGTGCGGGCCTTGCTCACCGAAGCTTGGTCTCCCCATGTCGTTCTTTCTCTTTCCTTTTCCTTTTCAGGCTGATTTCCCTGGAGCGCAGGGGCTCTCTGCGTTCACTTTCCTGCCTGGGCTTCTAAGACCCACTCGAGAAGGTGCCTAAGGTGGGGCACCTTCCGCGATTTGAGAAGGCACCTGCGGCCTACGTGAACAGAGCAAGTCCCATGCTGGGGCTTTATTGGCTTTCTGCATAAACCAAGGAATATCAGCCTCTTTTCTCTCCTCTATTTTCTTAACTGCAAAATTCTTTCCCTATCTCTTTATCTATTCTTTCGCCGACGCCGTCCTCCCGAGGGAATCCCTGGATTCAGCCGGGCTGGACCCCGGCAAGGGGTCAATTGGAATGTTGGCAGATGCCAGGGAACACAGAAGGGAGTCAGGTAGAATCTGATGCTGTGAACTTCAGATGAGTAGGGGATGGATTGGGAGAAAAAATTCCTCCACCAGAGAGAGCTGCAGAGGAAGCAGGTGTCCTCCAGGGAGGGCAAGTTTGAGTCAGAGCTAGACGGGAATCACAGTTTTCTGGGGCCACCTTAACACCGTAGCATAGACTGCGTAGCTCAACCAACTAAAATCTTTCTTAACTCTGGAGGCCAAAGGCTAAAGCCAAGCTGTTGGCAGGACTATTTCCTTCAAGGGCCAAGAAGGAAGGGTCTGTTCCTGGCCTCTCTCCTTGGCTTGTAGATGGTGTTTATATTCACAGAGTGTTCTCTCTGTATGTTTGTCTATCTCCAAGTTTCCTCTTTTTATAAGGATGTGCCTGCTTCCAAATTTCCTCTTTTCATAAGGATACCAGTTATATTGCATTAGGGGTTGATTTTGACCTCATTTGACCCATAGTGACCTCATTTTAAATTGATTACCTCTAAAAAGCCTCTGTCTTCAAATAAGGACACATTCTGATGTCCTGGGGGTTAGGACTCCAGCATATGGATTGAGGGTAGGTCGCAATGGCACCCCACTCCAGTACTCTTGCCTGGAAAATCCCATGGACGGAGTTGCCTGGTAGGCTGCAGTCCATGGGGTCGCTAAGAGTCAAACACGACTGAGCGACTTCACTTTCACTTTTCACTTTCATGCATTGGAGAAGGAAATGGCAACCCACTCCAGTGTTCTTGCTTGGGGAATCCCAGGGACGGGGGAGACTGATGGGCTGCTGTCTATGGGGTAGCACAGAATCGGACACGACTGAAGGGACTTAGCAGCAGCAGCAGCAGCAGTTCAGTTCACCATGGACTGGAGCATGGTCTTTGCGACCCCATGAACTGCAGCACACTAGGCCTCCCTGTCCATCACCAACTCCTGGAGTTTATTCAAACTCATGTCCATTGAGTTGGTGATGCCATCCAATCATCTCATCCTCTGTCATCCCCTTCCCTTCCTGCTTTCAATCTTTCCCAGCATCAGGATCTTTTCAAATGAATCAGTTCTTTGCATCAGGTTGCCAAAGTATTGGAGTTTCAGCTTCAGTATCAGTTGTTCCAATGAATATTCAGGACTGATTTCCTTTAGAATGAACTGGTTGGATCTCTTTGCTGTCCAAGGGACTCTCAAATCTTCTCCAGCCCGACAGTTCAAAAGTATCAAATTCTTCGGTGCTCAGCTTTCTTTATAGTCCAACTCTCACATCCACACAGGACTATTGGAAAAACCATAGACAGACCTTTGACTAGACAGACCTTTGTTGGAAAAGCAATGTTTTTTTGCTTTTTAATATGCTGTCTAGGTTGGTCATAACTTTTCTTCCAAGGAGCAAGTGTCTTTTAATTTCATGGGTGTAGTCACCATCTGCAGTGATTTGGAGCCCCCCAAAATTAAGTCTGTCACTGTATCCAGTGTTTCCCCATCTATTTGCCACGAAGTGATGAGACCAGATGCCATGATCTTAGTTTTCTGAATATTGAGTTCTAAGCCAACTTTTTCACTCTTCTCTTTCACTTGTATCAAGAGGCTCTTTAGTTCTTCTTTGCTTTCTGCCATAAGGGTGATGTTATCTGCATATCTGAGATTATTGATATTTCTCCTGGCAATCTTGATTCCAGCTTGTGTTTCATCCAGTCCAGCATTTCTCATGATGTACTCTGCATGTAAGTTAAATAAGCAAGGTGACAATATACAGCCTTGACATACTCCTTTCCCAATTTGGGACCAGTGTGTTGTTGCATGTCTAGTTCTAATTGTTGCTTCTTGACCTGCATACAGATTTCTCAGGAGGCAGGTCAGGTGGTCTGGGATTCCCACCTCTTGCAGAATTTTCCACAGTTGATTGTGATCCACATAGTCAAAGGCTTTGGTGGAGTCAATTAAACAGAATTAGATATTTTTCTGGAACTCTCTTGCTTTTTCAATGGTCCAGTGGATGTTGGCAACTTGATCTCTGGTTCCTCTGCCTTTTCTAAATCCAAGTTGAACATCTGCAAGTTCATGGTTCATGTACTGTTGAAGCCTCACTTGGAGAATTTTGAGCATTACTTTGCTGGCGTGTGAGATGAGTGCAATTGTGCAGTAGTTTGAGCATTCTTTGGCATTGATTTTCTTTGGGATTGGAATGAAAACTGATCTTTTCCAATCCTGTGGCCACTGCTGAGTTTTCCAAATTTGTTGGCATATTGAGTGCAGCACTTTCAGAGCATCATCTTTTGGGACTTGAAATAGCTCAACTGGAATTCCATCACCTCCATTTGCTTTGCTCTTATTGATGCTTCCTAAGGCCCACTTGACTTCACATTCCAGGATGTCTGGCTCTAGGTGAAGGATCACACCATCGTGATTATCTGGATCAGGAAGATCTTTTTTTGTATAGTTCTTCTGTGTATTCTTGCCACCTCTTCTTAATATCCTCTGCTTCTGTTAGGTCCACACCACTTCTGTCCTTTATTGTACCCATCTTTGCATGAAAATTTCCCTTGGTATCTCTAATTTTCTTGAAGAGATCTCTATTCTTTCCCATTCTGTTGTTTTCCTCTATTTCTTTACATAGATCACTGAGGAAGGCTTTCTTATCTCTCCTTACTATTCTTTGGAACTCTTTACTCAAATAGTTATATCTTTCCTTTTCTCCTTTGCTTTTCACTTCTCTTCTTTTCATAGCTGTTTGTAAGGCCTCCTCAGACAACCATTTCACCTTTTGCATTTCGTTTTCTTGGGGATGATCTTGATCCCTGTCTCCTGTACAATGTCACAAACCTCTGTCCACAGTTCTTCAGGCACTCTGTCTATCAGACCTAATCCCTTGAATATATTTCTCACTTCCACTGTATAATCATAAGGGATTTGATTTAGGTCATACCTAAATGGTCTAGTGGTTTTCCCTACTTTCTTCAATTTAAGTCTGAATTTGGCAATAAGGAGTTCATGATCTGAGCCACAGTCAGCTCCCGGTCTTGTTTTTGCTGACTGTATAGAGCTTTTCCATCTTTGGCTGCAAAGAATATAATCAATCTGATTTCAGTATTGACCATCTGGTGATGTCGATGTGTAGAGTCTTCTTTTGTGTTGTTGCAAGAGGGTGTTTGCTATGACCAGTGTGTTCTCTTGGCAAAACTCTATTAGCCTTTGCCCTGCTTCATTCTGTACTCCAAGGCCAAATTTGCCTGTTACTCCAAGTATTTCTTGACTTCCTAGTTCTGCATTCTGGTCCCTTATAATGAAAAGGACATCTTTTTTGGGTGTTAGTTCTTGAAGAATTTGTAGGTCTTCATAGAACCATTCAACTTCAGCTTCTTCAGTGTTATTGGTTGAGGCATAGACTTGGATTACTGTGATATTGGATGGTTTGCCTTGGAAAAGAACAGAGATCATTCTGTCGTTTTTGAGATTGCATCCAAGTACTGCATTTCAGACTCTTGTTGACCATGATGGCTACTCCATTTCTTCTAAGGGATTCTTGCCCACAGTAGTAGATATAATGGTCATCTGAATTAAATTCACCCATTCCAGTCCATTTTAGTTCACTGACTCCTAAAATGTTGATGTTTACTCTTGCCATCTCCTATTTGACCACTTCCAATTTACCTTGGTTCGTGGACCTAACATTCCAGGTTCCTATGCAGTTTTGCTCTTTCCAGCATCGGACTTTACTTCCATCACCAGTCACATCCACAGATGGGTATTGTTTTTGCTTTGGCTCAGTCTCTTCATTCTTTCTGGAGTTAGTTCTCCACTGATCTCCAGTAGCATATTGGGCACCTACCGACCTGGTGAGTTCATCTTTCAGTGTCCTATCTTTACCTTTTCATACTGAGGGTAGGTAGGTGTGTGCCTAGTCGTCCAGTTGTGTCTGACTTTTTGCAATATCATGAACTTCAGCCCATCAGTCTTCTCTCTCCTTGGGATTTTCCAGGCAAGAACACTGGAGTGGGTTGTCATTTCCTCCTCCAGGGAATCTTTAGGACCCAGGGATCAAACCCAAGTTTCCTGTGTCTCTTGCATTGGCAGGCAGATTCTTTACCACTGAGCCATCTGAGAAGTCCATGAACTGTGTTGAGGGGAGATGCAACTAACCCCTTAATAGGAATGATGGGAAGAGCCAGAAAAGGAAACATGAGCTGTTGTTAGACCAGGAATGGTTTGGAAAGGTGCAAGGAAGGGTTTGGAAAGGCTGAAGGATGAGAGTGAGAGAGTGAAGTCTCTCAGTCGTGTCCAACTCTTTGCGACCCCATGGACTATAGCCCACCAGGCTCCTCTGTCCATGGGATTTTCCAGGCAAGAATACTGGAGTGGGTTGCCAGATCGGACAAGGGTCCAATACAGAGAATTCAGGAATGAAGTTCTAGGTCAAGGGGGAAGCCCTGGACATCTGGAATTCTGGCAGTGGCTGGGGTGAATAAGGAAGAAGTAAATGTGCTGGCCTTGGCCTGATGGCCGTTTGGGGAAGACGATAACCAGTTCCAGCTGGCCTGGGGCCACTGGATAGCTGACCCCTCTTCCATTCTTGATAATTCAGGGCCAAGGCATGAATGAATGCTTCCTCTCCCTCAGGCATAATTGAGAATGAGTGTGGTTCCTCCTTCTAGAAAAAAAAGCACAGGTGATCTTCCCCAAGGTGATTGAAGCCGAGATAACATCACTGAGCACCATTGACCCGTTCTGTGCAGAGGAAGGTCCATGGAAGTTCCTGAACCTTTGCTGTTGTTCAGTTGCTCAGTCATATCTGACTCTTTGTGAGCCCATGGGCTGCTGCATACCAGGCCTCCCTGTCCCTCACTATCTCCTGGAGCTTGCCCAAGTTCATGTCCATTGCATTGGTGATGCCATCCAGCCATCTCATGCTCTGACACCCTCTTCTCCTTCTGTCCTCAATCTTTCCCAGCATAGGGGACTTTTCCAATGAGTTGGCTGTTTGTGTCAGTTGCCCCAAATCAGCTTCAGCTTCAGCATCAGCCCTTCCAATGAATATTCAGGGTTGATTTCCTTTAACATTGACTGGTTTGATCTCCTTGCTGTCCAAGGGACTCTCAGGAGTCTTTTCCAGCACCACAGTTCAAAGGCATCAATTCTTTGGCATTTGCCTTCTTTATGGTCCAGCTCTTACAACAGTATGTGACCACTGGGAAGACCTTAGCTGTGACTATATGGACCTTTGTTGGCAGAGTGATGTCTCTGATTTTCAATACACTGCCTAGGTTTGTCATAGCTTTCCTGCCAAGAAGCAATCGTCTTCTGATTTGATGGCTGCAGTGATTTGTGAAGGGGAGAACCTTTGTGACTTCCCTCAATTAGCCAGATTTATTACCTCTGTCAAGTTTTATCTTGTAATTATCAGGGAAACAAAGTCCCAAGAATGTGGAATGCCCTATGGCACTTTTGAGGCCTCTTGCCTTAGTGGGTATTGAGGCTACAGAGGGAGTGGTCCCTTGAAGAGAGATAGTGATACAGAGAATTTCTGAAGCCCACAGGAGAACTAGCTGCATGAAAAGCCACCGCATCAACCAGGCTGGAAGGAGAGAGCAGTGCTGGGGCTCAGGTCCTGGGGCAGCACTCAGATGGGAGAGGCCCAGATGGCCTTGGACCCTAGCCAGGGCTGATGACCCCATGCATCTGAATCTACTTCGCTCTCCTCATCTGCCTTCCCACCAAATTCTAACCCCCACCTGGCCTCATTGCCTGACCATCTCATGTGAGAAACCCCATCTGTCCAGTCAGTTTCCCTACTCCCACGCTAATCACCCTAAGACACATGCTTAACACTTCCTCTATTGTACTCAAGAAATTATCTATTCAAAAGAATCAAATTATGTAACAGAGAGTTCAGTCTAGATATAGCACCAAAACCACAGTTTAGAGAGAAGCAGGATCTTATGCAGTACCTCTGAGAAAATGCAGCTAAACTTAGGAACAGAGGATGAGCACTCCCTGAGTCTTGGGCAGGTCCCTGCCAATGGTGGGGTGAGATGGTGATCCTCTGGATGGGAAAGGGGGCCATGAGGGGCTTAAGTTCCCTCCCATCTCTCTGTCAGCTCCCCCAACCAGAGCTAGTAATTCTGGTTCCCTAAGACTGTGCAGGATCCCAGACTAGGCTGCTCTTTCTGAGCCTATCGCTTCACACCCCCTTCTCCTGACTACGTCAGACATCTGCCTTCAGATTCCTTTGATCAGAGTCACATTCACAGGATCTCTTTGTCCAGGCCTCTCCCCAAGATGCCTTCCAGGGGTCTCTGAATTGTTGCCTGGAGCACAGTTTTCAGTCTCACAGGAGAGCATTCTCAGTGATGTTCCTAGGTCTCGTTTCCTCATGGCTAGCCACTGTCTCCTCACTCCTCATTCCCCAGCTGGAGGCTCAGATCCATCATGACCCAGAACAGGAAGAATAAACAGAGTTGTAGATGTTTCCCAGACCTCCTTAAGACTCTGTTCTTGCCTCTGGGTCCAACCTTGTTTCTGAGAGCCAGAGGTACTTATGCCTAACAACTGAACCCTGCATTCCTTTCCATGACAAACTCTTTATTCTAAAAACTCAAGATGATCCTCAAATTCATAAAGAATATCTACCAAAAGACCTACCATTAACTTCATATTAATGGTGAGAAACTTGAAACTTTCCCCCTAAGATCGGGAACAAAATAAGGATATCCCCTCCCAGTACTCCTTTCCAACATTATACTGAAAGGTCTAACTTATGCAATAAGACAAAAAAAGGAAATAAAAGGTGCACAGAATGGGAAGAAAGAAATAAAACAGTCTTTGTTAGTAGCTGACATGATGATCTCTGTAGAAAATCAAAAGAATTGGCCCAAAATATTGTCCTGAAAATAATAAGCAATTACAGCATTTGTAAGATATAAGATTAATATTCAAAAGTAAATCACTTTCCTGTGTACTAGCAATGACTAAGTGGAATTTGAAATTAAAATGAAATATCATTTATGTTAGCACCCCCAAATGAAATACTTAGGTATAAAGCTAACAAAATATGTACAAGATCTACATGGGGAAAACTCTGATGAACAAAATAAAAAAAAAAACTAAATATATGGAGAGATATTCCATATTCATGGGCAGACATACTCAATCTTGTAAAGATGTCAGTTCTTCCAAAATTGATCTATAGAGTCAATCCCATCCCAATCAAAATCCCTGGAAGTTATTTTGTGGATATCACCAAAATGATTCTGAAGTTAATACGGAGAAGCAAAAGACCCAGAATAGTCAACACTATATTGAAGAAAAAAAGTTGGAGGACCAACACCACCTAATTTTGACTCACTGTAAAAACTACAATAATCAAGACAGTACAGTATTGGTGAAAGAACAGACAAATAGATCAATGGACTAGAATACAGAGCTTAATAGACCCACAGAGATATAGTCAATTGATCTTTGACAAAGGAGCAAATGCAATACAATGGAGCAAAGATAGTTTTTTCACAAATGGTGCTGCACAAATTGAATCTAGACAAAGACTTTATATCCTTCACAAAAATGACTCAAAGTGGATCGTCCTGTAGATCTTGGTATAAAATGCAAAACTATCAAATTCCTGGAAGGTAACAAGAGAAAGTCTAGATGACTTAGGTGTGGTGATACCTTTTTAGGTGCATGCCACCAAAGATACAATCCATGGAAGAAAAAACTGATAGGTTGGATTCCATTAAAATTAAAAAATATCTGCTCTGTGAAAGACAATGTTAAGAGAATGAAAGGACAAGCCACAGAGTTGGAGAAAGTATTTGCAAAAGACGCATTTGATAAAAGACTATTGTACAAAATACTCAAAGAAACTCTTCAAACTCAACACTAAGAAAATTAACAACATAATTAAAAAATAAATCAAAGACTTTAACAGATGCCTCACCAAAGAAGATAATGTCATCAGGGAAATGCAAATTAAAACAACAATTTTACACACCTATTAGAATGGCCAAAACATCATTACACACCTATTACAATGGCCAAAATCCAGAACATTGACAACACCAAGTGCTGGTGAAGATGTGGAGCAGTAGGAAAGTTTATTCACTGCTGATGGGACTGCAAAATGGTACAGCCACTTAGGAAGACAGTTTGGCGGTTTCTTCCAAAGGAGGTGAAAACTTACGTTCACACAAAAACCTGCATATAGATGTTTATAGAAGCTTCATTTAGAGTTGCCCAAACTTGGAAGTGATCAAGATGCTCTTCAGTACAGTGAATGTGAAAGTAAAAGTCACTCAATTGTGTTCAACTCTTTGTGACCCCATGGATTATAGAGTCCATGGAATTCTCCAGGCCAGAATATTGGAGTGGGTAGCCTTCCCCTTCTCCAGAGGATCTTCCCAACCCAGGGATAGAACCCAGGTCTCCTGCATTTCAGACAGATTCTTTACCAGCTGAGCCACCAAGGAAGCCCACTCTTCAGCAAGTGAATGGATAAATAAGCTGGGATACATTCATTCAGTGGAGTATCACTCAGTACTAAAAAAAAAAAAGATTAGTTATCAAGACGTGAAAAGACACAGAAGAAACTTAAATGCACATTACTAATGAAAGAAGCCTATCTGAAAAGGCTACATACTGTGTGATTCCAACCATATGACATTCTGGAAAAGGAAAAACCATGGAGACAGTAAAAAGATCAGTGATGGCCAAAGGTTAGGAGAGAAATGAATACGTGGAGCACAGAGGATTTTTGCAGCTGCTGTGATACTGTAATGGTGGATAAATATCATTAGACATTTGTCCAAACCCAGAATGTACAACACTAAGCGTGAACACTAATTTAAGCTATGGACTTTGGGAGACAGTGCAAGAAGCACAAGCTGGAGTCAAGATTGCCAGGAGAAATATCAATAACCTCAGATATGCAGATGACACCACCCTTATGACAGAAAGTGAAGAGGAACTAAAAAGTCTCTTGATGAAAGTGAAAGAGGAGAGTGAAAAAGTTGGCTTAAATTTCAGCATTCAGAAAACGAAGATCATGGCATCTGGTCCCATCACTTCATGGGAAATAGATGGGGAAACAGTGTCAGACTTTATTTTGGGGGGTTCCAAAATCACTGCAGATGGTGACTGCAGCCATGAAATTAAAAGACGCTTACTCCTTGGAAGGAAAGTTATGACCAACCTAGATAGCATATGCAAAAGCAGAGACATTACTTTGCCAACAAAGGTTCGTCTAGTCAAGGCTATGGTTTTTCCAGTGGTCATGTATGGATGTGAGAGTTGGACTATAAAGAAAGCTGAGTGCAGAATTGATGCTTTTGAACTGTGGTGTTGGAGAAGACTCTTGAGAATCCCTTGGACTGCAAGGAGATCCAACCTGTCCATTCTAAAGGAGATCAGTCCTGGGTGTTCATTGGAAGGACTGATGCTGAAGCTGAAACTCCAGTACTTTGGCCACCTCAGGCGAAGAGCTGACTCATTGGAAAAGACTCTGATGCTGGGAGGGATTGGGGGCAGGAGGAGAAGGGGACGACAGAGGATGAGATGGCTAGATGGCATCACTGACTCGATGGATGTGAGTTTGAGTGAACTCTGGGAGTTGGTGATGGACAGGGAGGCCTGGTGTGCTGCTATTCATGGGGTCACAAAGAGTCGGACATGACTGAGCCACTGAACTGAATTGAACCTCTAAGTCTCCTTTCCAGTGCTGGAGCTGTGGCTGCACGTGCTGGAGTGACTTGAGGAGATACCCCATGTCCAAAGGCAAAGGAGAAGCCCCAGCAAGATGGTAGAAGGGTCAAAACCATGTTTAGAATCAAACCCCATATTTGCCAGACACACTCAGAGGGCTCAAACCTTGTGCATACCAGGACCAAGAGACCCCACAGAGACTGAGACAGAACTGTGTTTGAGTGTCTTCTGAGGAGATACAGGTCAGAAGTGGACTGCTGAAATGACAGGGGCTCTGGGTGCAGCAGACCTGGGTATGGCAAAACTCTCTTGGAGGAGGTTGCCATTAACTCCACCACTGAGCCACCAGAACTTACACGGGACTGGGGAAACAGACTCTTGGAGGGCACAAACAGAAACTTGCGCACACCAGGACTTAGGAGAAAGGAGTAGTGACCCCACAAGAGACTGACCCAGACTTGCCCATGAGTGTCCAGGAGTCTCTGGCAGAGGTGTGGGTCAGCGGTGGCCTGCTGCAGGGTTGGGGGCACTGAGTGTAGCAGTATGTGCATGGGACCTTTTGAAGGAGGTCACCATTACCTTCATTACCTCAACCATAGTTTGGCCTCAGGTCAAATAACAGGGAGGGAACACAGTCCTACTGTTCAACAGAAAATTGGATTAAAGATTTACTGAGCATGGCTCTGAGCCATGCCATGTGGGGCCACCCAACATGGATGGGTCATGGTGGAGAGGTCTGACAGAATGTGGTCCACTGGAGAAGGGAATGGCAAACCACTTCAGTATTCTTGCCTTGAGAACACCATGAACAGTATGAAAAGGCAAAATGATAGGACACTGAAAGAGGAACTCCCCAGGTCGGTAGGTGCCCAATATGCTACTGGAGATCAGTGGAGAAATAACTCCAGAAAGAATGAAGGGATGGAACCAAAGCAAAAACAATACCCAGTTGTGGATGTGACTGGTGATAGAAGCAAGGTCCGATGCTATAAACAGCAATATTGCATAGGAACCTGGAATGTTAGGTCCACGAGTCAAGGCAAATTGGAAGTGGTCAAACAGGAGATGGCAAGAGTGAACATCAACATTCTAGGAATCAGTGAACTAAAATGGACTGGAATGGGTGAATTTAACTCAGATGACCATTATATCTACTACTGTGGGCAGGAATCCCTTAGAAGAAATGGAGTGGCCATCATGGTCAACAAAAGAGTCCGAAATGCAGTACTTGGATGCAATGTCAAAAATGACAGAATGATCTCTGTTCCTTTCCAAGGCAAACCATTTAATATCACGGTAACCCAAGTCTATGCCCCAACCAGTAACGCTGAAGAAGCTGAAGTTGGACGGTTCTATGAAGACCTACAAGACCTTTTAGAACTAACACCCCCAAAAGATGTCCTTTTCATTATAGGGGACTGGAATGCAAAAGTAGGAAGTCAAGAAACACCTGGAGTAACAAGCAAATTTGGCCTTGGAAGACAGAATGAAGCAGGGCAAAGGCTAATAGAGTTTTGCCAAGAGAATGCACTGGTTATAGCAAACACCCTCTTTCAACAACACAAGAGAAGACTCTATACATGGACATCACCAGATGGTCAACACCAAAATCAGATTGATTATATTCTTTGCAGCCAAACATGGAGAAGCTCTATACAGTTAGCAAAAACAAGACTGGGAGCTGACTGTGGCTCAGATCATGAACTCGTTATTGCCAAAATCAGACTTAAATTGAAGAAAGTAGGGAAAACCACTAGACCATTCAGGTATGACCTAAATCAAATCCCTTATGATTCTACAGTGGAAGTGAGGAATAGATTTAAGGGACTAGATCTGATAGAGTACCTGATAAACTATGGACAGAGGTTCATGACATTGTACAGGAGACAGGGATCAAGACCATTCTTATGGAAAAGAAATGCAAAAAAGCAAAATGGCTGTCTGGGGAGGCCTTACAAATAGCTGTGAAAAGAAGAGAAGCGAAAAGCAAAGGAGAAAAGGAAAGATATAAACATCTGAATGCAAAGTTCCCAAGAATAGCAAGGAGAGATAAAAAAAAAAAAAAAAAAAAAAAAGCCTTCCTCAGCGATCTGTTCAAAGAAATAGAGGAAAACAACAGAATGGGAAAGAATAGAGATCTCTTCAAGAAAATTAGAGATACCAAAGGAACATTTCATGCATAGATGGGCTCGATAAAGGACAGAAATGGTAGGGACCTAACAAAAGCAGAAGATATTAAGAAGAGGTGGCAAGAATACACAGAAGAACTGTAGAAAAAAGATCTTCATGACTCAGATAATCACGATGGTGTGATCCCTCACCTAGAGCCAGACATTCTGGAATGTGAAGTCAAGTGTGCCTTAGAAAGCATCACTACAAACAAAGCTAGTGGAGGTGATGGAATTCCAGTTGAGCTATTTCAAATCCTGAAAGATGATGCTGTGAAAGTGCTGCATTCAATACACCAACAAATTTGGAAAACTCAGCAGTGGCCACAGGACTGGAAAAGATCAGTTTTCATTCCAATCCCAAAGAAAATCAATGCCAAAGAATGCTCAAACTACCGTACAATTGCACTCATCTCACACGCCAGCAAAGTAATGCTCAAAATTCTCCAAGTGAGGCCTCAACAGTACATGAACCATGAACTTCCAGATATTCAAGCTGGATTTAGAAAAAGCAGAGAAACCAGAGATCAAGTTGCCAACATCCACTGAATCATTGAAAAAGCAAGAGAGTTCCAGAGAAACATCTAATTCTGCCTTATTGACTCTTCCAAAGCCTTTGACTGTGTGGATCACAACAAACTGTGGAAAATTCTTCGAGAGATGGGACTCCCAGACCACTTGACCTGCCTCCTGAGAAATCTGTATGCAGGTCAAGAAGCAACAGTTAGAAGTGGACATGGAGCAAATGACTGGTTCCAAATCGGGAAAGGAGTACATCAAGCCTGTATGTTGTCACCGTGCTTATTTAACTTATGTGCAGAGTACTTCATGAGAAATGCTGGACTGGAAGAAGCACAAGCTGGAATCAAGATTGCCGGGAGAAATATCAATAACCTCAGATATGCAGATGACACCACCCTTATGGGAGAAAGCGAGGAAGAACTAAAGAGCCTCTTGATGAAAGTGAAAGAGAAGAGTGAAAAAGTTGGCTTAGAACTCAACATTCAGAAAACTAAGATCATGGCATCTGTTCCCATCTCTTCATAGCAAATAAATGGGGAAACAGTGGATACAGTGACAGACTTCATTTTCTTGGGCTCCACTGCAGATGGTGACTGCAGCCATGAAATTAAAAGATGCTTTCTCCTTGAAAGAATAATTATGACCAACCTAGACTGCATATTGAAAAGCAAAGACATTACTCTGCTGACGAAGGTCTGTCTAGTCAAAGTTGTGGTTTTTCCAGTAGTCGTGTATGGGATGTGAGTGTTGGACTATAAAGAAAGCTTAGCGCCGAAGAATTGATGCTTTTGAACTGTGGTGTTGGAGAAGACTCTTGAGTCCCTTGGACTGCAAAGAGACCTAACCAGTCCATTCTAAAGGAAATCAGTTCTGAATATTCATTGGAAGTACTGATGCTGAAGCCGAAACTCCAATACTTTAGCCACCTGATGCAAAGAACTGACTCATTTAAAAAGACCCTGATGCTGGGAAAGATTGAAGGCAGGAAGAGAAGGGGATGACAGAGGATGAGATGGTTAGATGGCATCACCAACTCAATGGACATGAGCTTGAGTAAACTCCAGAAGTTGGTGATGGACAGGGAGGCCTGGTGTGCTGCAGTCCATGGGGTCGCAAAGAGTCGGATACGACTGAGCGACTGAACTGAACTGGACTGATGTGTCAGTGCAGGTTCATCACTAGTGACTAATGTGTAGGCCTGGTTCACTGGGGAAGCTGCCCAGATGTAGGACAGGTATATGGGAAATCTCTATACTTTCCTCTCAAGGTTGCTGTGAGCCTAAAATTGCTCTAAAGAAAAGCTTTTAAAAATCTTTAAAGCTCAAGTTGGAGGCCTGCCTATTCTGTCTACACCCCAACCTCTGCCCCATCCCAGCTGGCTTCCCTAATCTTGCACCTGGTACCCTGGGTCCCAGCCCTGGGGCATGGGGCCCAGCTCCCCCTTGATAGCAGTGCTTCAGATCAAACCAGCTTTCACTGTCACTGTCATCAGGGGTGGGGACACCCCTCTCCTTGGGCAACAGCTGTCTGTCACTAGTGATCGCCTGGAGCCTCTTAGCTTTGAACTCCACTGCCCAGAGACCCTGTGAAACAGCCCAGCATTTGAGGAGGGAGCCTGGTTTGTCATGCAGGGATTTTCCTGGACTTCATCACATGAAGTCAGTTGTTTTATCTGTCTCTGCAGTGATGAAACCCTGACAGGCTCTTATCTTCCTCATGACTCCAAACCACACAGCTGGGTTCCTGGTATCTCTACCACTGACTTGACCCACCCTTGAAAAACAGAGATGGTTTCCTGCATGGTTATCTGTCCTCATTTCCAGTTCCCTATTTTTGGCACAGGTGCCCTTGCCAGTGGGGAGATATGTTCGGGGGGAGCTTCTCTGGCCCTGGAATAGCTAGTGGTCCAGGGCAAAGCCATTGAGATGGTCCAGGGAGAGCAATGGGAGGAGGGAGAGGAGTGGTGATAGCAACTGCCCTGGAGGTCTCGTCTGCACCGAGGCATGCTCCTGCACTCCATCCATCCACTCAGCTACCCAAAGAAATGCCTGGGGCCACTGCTCCCAGCTCTGCAGGGTTCTGTGATGATATCATCCAGTGCTCTGTGATCCAGTTCAGTTCAGTTCAGTCGCTCAGTCAACTCTGACTCTTTGCAACCCCATGAACAGCAGCACTCCAGGCCTCCCTGTCTGTCACCAACTCCCGGAGTTTACTCAAACTCATGTCCATTGAGTTGGTAATGCCATCTAACCCTCTCAACTTCTGTCGTCCCCTTCTCCTCCTGCTTTCAATCTTTCCAAACATCAGGGTCTTTTCAAATGATTCAGCTCTTCGCATCAGGTGGCCAAAATATTGGAGTTTCAGCTGCAGCATCAGTCCTGACAAAGAACACACAGGACTGATTTCCCTTAGGATGGACTTCTTGGATCTCCTTGCAGTTCAAGGGACTCTCAAGAGTCTTCTCCAACACCACAGTTCAAAAGCATCAATTCTTCAGCGCTCAGCTTTCTTCACAGTCCAACTCTCACATCCATACATGACCACTGGAAAAACCATAGCCTTGACTAGACGAACCTTTGTTGGCAAAGTAATGTCTCTGCTTTTTAGTATGATGTCTAGGTTGGTCATAACTTTCCTTCCAAGGAGTAAGCATCTTTTAATTTGATGGCTGCAGTCACCATCTGCAGTGATTTTGGAGCCCAGAAAAATAAAGTTAGCCACTGTTTCCACTGTTTCCCCATCTATTTCCCATGAAGTGATGGGACTGGATGCCATGATCTTTATTTTCTGAATGTTGAACTTCAAGCCAACTTTTTCACTCTCCTTTTTCACTTTCATCAAGAGGCTCTTTAGTTCTTCTTTGGTTTCTGCCATAAGGGTGGTGTCATCTGCATATCTGAAGTTCTTGATATTTCTCCTGGCAATCTTGCTTCCAGCTTATGCTTCTTACAGCCCAGTGTTTCTCATGATGTACTCTGCATATAAGTTAAATAAGCAGGGTGACAATATACAGCCTTGACATACTCCTTTTCCTATTTGGGACCAGTGTTGTTCCATGTCCAATTCTAACTGTTGCTTCTTGACCGGCATACAAATTTCTCAGGAGGCAGGTCAGGTGGTCTGGGATTCCCATCTCTTTCAGAATTTTCCGCAGTTTGTTGTGATCCACACAAAGGCTTTGGCATAGTCAATAAAGCAGAAATAGATGTTTTTCTGGAACTCTCTTGCTTTTTTTATGATCCAGCAGATGTTGGCAATTTGATCTCGGGTTCCTCTGCCTTTTCTAAAACCAGCTTGAACATCTGGAAGTTCATGGTTCACATATTGCTGAAGCCTGGCTTGGAGAATTTTCAGCATTAATTTGCTGGCATGTGAGATGAGTGCAATTGTGCGGTAGTTAGATCATTCTTTCGCATTGCCTTTCTTTGGATTTGGAGTGAAAAGTGACCTTTCCTAGTCCTGTGGCCACTGTTGAGTTTTCCAAATTTGCTGGCATACTGAGTGCAGCACTTTCACAGCATCATCTTTTAGGATTTGGAATAGCTCAACTGGAATTCCATCACCTCCACTTGCTTTATTTGTAGTGATACTTCCTAAGGCTCACTTGACTTTGCATTCCAGGATGTCTGGCTCCAGGTGAGTGATCACACCATCGTGATTATCTGGGTCATGAAGATCTTTTTTGTACACTTGTGTGTATTCTTGCCACCGCTTCTTAGTATCTTCTGCTTCTGTTAGGTCCCTACCATTTCTGTCCTTTATCAAGCCCATCTTTGCATGAAATGTTCCCTTGGTATCTCTAATTTTCATGAAGAGATCTCTAGTCTTTCCCATTCTGTTGTTTTCCTCTATTTCTTTGCATTGATCACTGAGAAAGGCTTTCTTATATCTCCTTGCTATTCTTTGGAACTCTGCATTCAAATGGGTATATCTTTCCTTTTCTCCTTTGCTTTTCGCTTCTCTTCTTTTCACAGCTATTTGTAAGGCCTCCCCAGACAGCCATTTTGCTTTTTTGCATTTCTTTTCCATAAGAATGGTCTTGATCCCTGTCTCCTGTACAATGTCACAAACCTCCATCCATAGTTCATCAGACACTCTGTCTATCAGATCTAGTCCCTTAAATCTATTTCTCACTTCCACTGTATAATCATAAGGGATTTGATTTAGGCCATACTTGAATGGTCTAGTGGTTTTCCCTACTTTCTTAAATTTAAGTCTAAGTTTGGCAATAAAGAGTTCATGATCTGAGCCACAGTAGCTCCCGGTCTTGTTTTGGCTGATTGTATAGAGCTTCTCCATCTTTGGCTCAAAGAATATAGTCAATCTGATTTTGGTGTTAACCATCTGGTGATGTCCATGTATAGTCTTCTCTTGTGTTTTTGGAAGAGGGTGTTTGCTATGACTGGTGTGTTCTTTTGGCAAAACTCTATTAGCCTTTGCCCTGCTTCATTTTGTACTCTAAGGCCAAATTTGCCTGTTACTCCAGGTATTTCTTGACTTCCTACTTTTGCATTCAAGTCCCCTATAAAGAGAAGGACATCTTTTTTGGGTGTTAGTTCTAAAAGTTCTTGTAGGTCTTCATAGAACCGTCCAACTTCAGCTTCTTCAGCGTTACTGGTTGGGGCATAGACTTAGATTACTGTGATATTGAATGATTTGCCTTGGAAATGAACAGAGATCATTCTGTCATTTTTGAGATTGCATCCAAGTACTGCATTTCAGACTCTTTTGTTGAACATAATGGCCACTCCATTTCTTCAAAGGGATTCTTGCCCATAGTAGTAGATATAATGGTCATCTATGTTAAATTCACCCATTCCAGTCCATTTTAGTTCGCTGATTCCTAGAATGTCAACATTCACTCTTGCCATCTCCTGTTTGACCACTTCCAGTTTGCCTTGATTCATGGACCTAACATTCCAAGTTCCTATGCAATATTGCTGTTTACAGCATTGGACCTTGCTTCTGTCACCAGTCACGTCCACAACATGGTGTTGTTTTTGCTTTGGCTCTGTCTCTGCATTCTTTCTGGAGTTCTCTCTCCACTGACCTCCAGTAGCATACTGGGCACCTACCGACCTGCTGAATTCATCTTTCAGTGTCCTATCTTTTTGCCTTTTTATGATGTTCATGGTGTTCTCAAGGCAAGAATACTGAAGTGATTTGCCATCCCCTTCTTCAGTGAACCACATTCTGTCAGACCTCTCCACCATGACCCGTCCATCCTGGGTGACCCCAACGGGATGGCTTAGTTTCATTGAATTAGACAAGCTGTGGTCTGTGTGATCAGATTGGCTAGTTGTCTGCGATTGTGGTTTCAGTCTGTCTGTCCTCTGATGCCCTCTCTCAGCACTTACCTTCCTACTTGGGTTAGCTGCAGGAGCAGCGGAGAGGAACTACCCCATGTCCAAGGTCAGGGGTGGAGGTTGCACTTTGCTGGGGCAGCCGTGAAGAGACACCCTACTTCCAAGGTAAGAGAAACCCAAGTAAGATGGTAGGCTCTGTGACTGTATCCTTTAAACATGTCTGGAATGTACTCACTTTTCTCACCCCACTGTCACCACAATAGTCCCCTCCGGCATCATCTTCACCCAAATGACTTCCTACTCCGTGATAACCCTGTCTCCAGCCTTCTTAGTGTGGCAGCCTAAGCTGTCTGGTCAAAAAGCAAATCTGGGGCTTTCCTGGTGGTCCAGTGGTTAACAGTCCGCCTGCCAGTGCAGACTGGTATAAGGTCACGGATTCAGTCCGTGGTCTGGGAGGGCCAACTAAGCCTATGCACCACAACTACTGAAGCCCGTGTGCCCTAGAGTCTGTTCTCCCCAGCAAGAGAAGCCAAGGCAATGAGAAGCCCACACACCAACTACAGCGTAGCCCCTACTTGCCCCACCTAGAGAAAGCCTTCGTGCAGCAATGAAGACCCAGAACAGCCACAAATTTTTTAAAAAGAAAAATTATAAACAAACGAAAAAGCAAACCTTAGTCTATCCCTGTTCTGTTGGAAATTCCTATAACTTCTTAGTGCTCTTAGGCTAAAGTCCTAAATTCTTACAGAGGCCCAAGAGTCCCCCTAGAACGCGAGCTGTCACCAAATCTCCATCTCCTCATGTCCCCCGATCTCCCCCTCCCCCCTTCCGGTGCGCCCCTGCCCGGGTGCGCTCGCCCGAGCGCGGGTCGGGTCCCAGTCTTGCCCCCCGCTGGCGGGTCGCTGTGTCCTCTCTGACCGGCATCCCCCGCCCCTCTGGGGCGGGTGGATGGACGGACGCCTATATTCTCTTATCTCTGGGACGCTTATTGGACAGTCTTCCCTCCCCAGCCAACTCCCACCCACCCTTCTGGTCTCCCCTTAAAAGACGCTTGTGGTGGGATCTGCCCCAAAGTTCAGCCTTGATCAGGCAACCCTGTGGTTTGCCTCCAGTAGCAGCTTTACTTTTCCTTTTACAATATTTTGAAAGGTCCATCAGATTTTTGATTGTTATCTCTGTCCTGAAGAGAAGGGAATGGCAAGCCACTTCAGTATTCTTGCCTTGAGAACACCATGAACAGTATGAAAAGGCAAAATGATAGGATACTGAAACAGGAACCCCCAGGTCAATAGGTGCCCAATATGCTACAGGAGATCACTGGAGAAATAACTCCAGAAAGAATGAAGGGATGGAGCCAAAGCAAAAACAATACCCAGTTGTGGATGTGACTGGTGATAGAAGCAAGGTCCGATGCTGTAAAGAGCAATATTGCATAGGAACCTGGAATGTCAGGTCCATGAATCAAGGCAAATTGGAAGTGGTCAAACAGGAGATGGCAAGAGTGAACGTCGACATTCTAGGAATCAGCGAACTAAAATGGACTGGAATGGGTGAATTTAACATAGATGACCATTATATCTACTACTGTGGGCAGGAATCCCTCAGAAGAAATGGAGTGGCCATCATGGTCAACAAAAGAGTCCAAAATGCAATACTTGGATGCAATCTCAAAAACGACAGAATGATCTCTGTTCATTTCCAAGGCAAACCATCCAATATCACAGTAATCTAAGTCTATGCTCCAACCAGTAACGCTGAAGAAGCTGAATTTAATGGTTCTATGAAGACCTACTAGACCTTTTAGAACTAACACCCAAAAAAGATGGTCTTTTCATTATAGGGGACTTGAATGCAAAAGTAGGAAGTCAAGAAATACCTGGAGTAACAGGCAAATTTGGCCTTGGAATACGGAATGAAGCAGGGCAAAGGCTAATAGAGTTTTGCCAAGAGAACATACCAGTCATAGCAAACACCCTCTTCCAACAACACAAGAGAAGACTGTACACATGGACATCACTAGATGGTCAACACCAAAATGAAATTGATTATATTCTTTGCAGCCAAAGATGGAGAAGCTCTATACAGTCAGCAAAAACAAGATCGGGAGCTGACTGTGGCTCAGATCATGAACTCCTTATTGCCAAATTCAGACTTAAATTTAAGAAAGTAGGGAAAACCACTAGACCATTCAGGTATGACCTAAATCAAATCCCTTATGATTATACAGTGGAAGTCAGAAATAGATTTAAGGGACTAGATCTGATAGATAGAGTGTCTGGTGAACTATGGACGGAGGTTCGTGACATTGTACAGGAGACAGGGATCAAGATCATCCCTATGGAAAAGAAATGCAAAAAGGCAAAATGACTGTCTGGGGAGGGCTTACAAATAGCTGTGAAAAGAAGAGAAGTGAAAAGCAAAGGAGAAAAGGAAAGATATAAGCATCTGAATGCAAAGTTCCAAAGAATAGCAAGAAGAGATAAGAAAGCCTTCCTCAGCGATCTATGTAAAGAAATAGAGGAAAACAACAGAATGGGAAAGACTAGAGATCTCTTCATGAAAATTAGAGATAGCAAGGGAATATTTCATGCAAAGATGGGCTTGATAAAGGACAGAAATGGTAGGGACCTAACAGAAGCAGAAGATATTAAGAAGAGGTGGCAAGAATACACAGAAGAACTGTGGAAAAAAGATCTTCATGACTAAGATAATCACGATGGTGTGATCACTCACCTGGAGCCAGACATCCTGGAATGTGAAGTCAAGTGGGCCTTAGAAAGCATCACTATGAACAAAGCTAGTGGAGGTGATGGAATTCCCGTTGAGCTATTCCAAATCCTAAAAGATGATGCTGTGAAAGTGCTGCACTCAGTATGCCAGCAAATTTGGAAAACTCAACAGTGGCCACAGGACTAGGAAAGGTCACTTTTCACTCCAAATCCAAAGAAAGGCAATGCGAAAGAATGATCTAACTACCGCACAATTGCACTCATCTCACATGCCAGCAAATTAATGCTGAAAATTCTCCAAGCCAGGCTT
This sequence comes from Bubalus bubalis, assembly GCF_019923935.1. Lineage (NCBI taxonomy): Eukaryota > Metazoa > Chordata > Mammalia > Artiodactyla > Bovidae > Bubalus > Bubalus bubalis. The sequence continues at coordinate 44,517,115 of NC_059160.1, read as the reverse complement.
CAGCAATATGTGAACTGTGAACTTCCAGATGTTCAAGCTGGTTTTAGAAATGGCAGAGGAACCCGAGGTCAAATTGCCAAAATCTGCTGGATCATTGAAAAAGCAAGAGTTCCAGAAAAACATCTATTTCTGTTTAATTGACTCCACCAAAGCCTTTGACTGTGTGGATCACAATAAACTGTGGAAAATTCTGAAAGAGATGGGAATCCCAGACCACCTGACCTGCCTCTTGAGACATCTGTATGCAGGTCAGGAAGCAACAGTTAGAACTGGACATGGAACAACAGACTGGTTCCAAATAGGAAAAGGAGTACGTCAAGGCTGTATATTGTCATCCTGCTTATTTAACTTATATGCAGAGTACATCATGAGAAATGCTGGGCTGGAAGAAGCACAAGCTGGAATCAAGATTGCCGGGAGAAATATCAATAACCTCAGATATGCAGATGACACCACCCTTATGGCAGAAAGTGAAGAGGAACTAAAAAGTCTCTTGATGAAAGTGAAAGAGGAGAGTGAAAGTTGGCTTCAAGCTCAACATTCAGAAAATGAAGATCATGGCATCTTGTCTCATCACTTCATGGCAAATAGATGGGGAAACAGTGGAAACAGTGTCAGACTTTGTGTTTTTGGGCTCCAAAATCACTGCAGATGGTGATTGCAGCCATGAAATTAAAAGACGCTTACTCCTTGGAAGGAAAGTTATGACTAACCTAGATAGCATATTCAAAAGCAGAGACATTACTTTGCCAACAAAGGTCTGTCTAGTCAAGGCTATGGTTTTTCCAGTGGTCATGTATGGATGTGAGAGTTGGACTGTGAAGAAAGCTGAGCATCGAAGAGTTGATGCTTTTGAACTGTGGTGTTGAAGAAGACTCTTAAGAGTCCCTTGGACTGCAAGGAGATCCAACCAGTCCATCCTAAGGAGATCAGTCCTGAGTGTTCATTGGAAGGACTGATGCTAAAGCTGAAACTCCAGTACTTTGGCCACCTCATGCGAAGAGTTGACTCATTGGAAAAGACTCTTCTGCTGGGAGGGATTGGGGGTAGGAGAAGTAGGGGATGATGGAGGATGAGATGGCTGGATGGCATTACTGACTCGATGGACGTGAGTTTGAGTGAACTCCGGGAGTTTGTGATCAACAGGGAGGCCTGGCTTGCTGCGATTCATGGGGTCACAAAGAGTAGGACAGGACTGAGGGACTGAACTGAACTGAACTCTGTCCTGAGCAAAGGTTTAAACTTCACAAAGGCAGGACCATGGCTGTTTGGTTCACTGCTCTGATCTCAGTGTCCTACACTGTGCTCCAAAGATAGTAGGAGCTTAGATAGTTCAAATAGGGTTGTATTCTTTTGCAATTGTTTAATTTCTTTTCACAGAATAAATCTGAAAGTGAGGGATCCCAGTGTTGGTCCATTGCCCCGATGACATCAGAGCCAGTGTGTAGATGATTCTCTTGGCTTTTCCCTCATCCCTATTGTTCCATGGATGGAAGAGAGTTGTGCTCAAGGCTTTAAGTTTTTGTTCAGGGACAGAGGAGGGTGAAGACAAGAGGGCAAAGGCCATCTCTTCTCAAACCTATATCTTTTTATTTGTGAAGTGGGGCTCTGTCCTATCCTCCTTGATTTGGTCAAAACAGGTCAGATATTCATACTGTAGGCCAGTCACTGCCCAAGAAGAAGGAAGCTTCCAAAACTGCTTTATTAAATTATGACTCTTTTTTTTTTTTTAAGTCACAATTCTGATTATGAATTGCAGTAAAGAACCATCTTCCCTGAACATAAGGATCTCCCAGACACCTGGAAAATCATGGTTCTGTTAGAAGAAGTGGGGAGCAGTTGTGAGGAGTACATAAATTGTTGCTGGATATTGAGTTACTCCAAAATCAACAATTTAAAACAATAAACATTGTCTCATATAGTCTCATATGAGGGTCAGAAATCTGGGAGCAGTTTAGCAAGGTGGTTTTGGCTCAGGATCTCTCACGAGGTTTTAGTCCAGCTGTTGGTTGGGCTGTAGTCAGCTGAAGGCTGGACTGGGGCCAGAGGATCTGCTTTCAAGATCACTTCTGTGTTTGTTGGCAAGAGACTTCAGTTCCTTGTCATGTGGGCTTCTCCATAAGGCTGTTCATGATGTGGCAGCTGGCCTCTCCAGAGTGAGTGAGCTGGGCCAGAGTGTTGGGAAGGAAGGAGGGAGGAGAGAAAAAGAGGAGGAGGGGCAAGATGGAAGCTGCAATGTGTTTTATAACCTAATATCAAAAATAACATGCTACCTTCTGCTCTATTCTACTGGTCACACAGACCAACCCTGGCCCAGTGTGGGGTCGGACTACATCAATGTGAATCAGGAGATGGGACTCATTGGGGTGATCTGGGAGACAGTTAAGGCATGCCTGTAGAGTAGACAACAGACCTTGGCTGCCATAGTGTTCCTTTGTTGAGTTGAACTGATTGAAATGAAGGAAATGAGTTGAAATGAAGTGTTCTCGATTTCAGGGTGAAGAGAGGGATGGTATAAGAAAGCTTACACTAGCTTCGTGCCTGCTGTACACTAGCCATGCAGCATAGGTAATTGCATTGACTTTCCCCAGCAGTGCTGTGACAAACAGGTGGCGACATCTCCATCGTACAGATAAGAGCACTAGAAGGCCAAAGCTCAGTCTGCTTCCTTTGCATCTGACTCCTTCGAAAGTCATCCCAACCCATAGCCGGCTGTCAGTTCATGATACTTGGATTAGTTGAATCTGATTCTCTTCTGTGAACTTGAATGAAGAAGACTTGGTGAGAGAGTGAGGATATGGTCGCGGGAGCAGAAGCTGCAAACCACACTGTGGTGGACAGAGATACACACTGAGACCCACTGAGAAGGGCCTGTTAACCAGGGGCTGGGGTTCTGCTGACTCCATTGAAAGCCCATTAAGGGAGTTCCACCTTGCCCAAGTCATGAGCTTTCCCAAGGGACATGGGAGAAGATATATAATAATTAATGGGGGTAACACAAAGGCCTGGACATCTTGGCCTGACACAACTCTGAAGGAACATTTTAGCTCCTATGGGATTGGCCAGACACTTGTGGGTCTGAATCACAGTTCAACTTCTCCCTCTACTTAGTCCTGTTTCTATCCCTTCCCCTCCACAGTCTTTGATTCTAAGGGTGTTCCTTAGTAAATACCCTGCACACTGAACTGTCTCCAAATCTAATTCCTGAGAAACCTGACCTGCAACAGTCAGTAGCTGGAATGGTTCAAGAAAGCTGGCACAAAGATAAGGTTTCGTATCTGCCCAGGCAGGAGTGGGACCCATTACTGGTGGCAGGTTGAGCATAAATAGCCCCCAGCACAAAGTGGCAGGTCAAATGTTAACATTTGTACCAGTGGCAAATGATAGTGGCAGATGTTAGTGTCACTCTTAAAGATCTAAAGGATGCAGAGAAAAATAAATAAATAATTGAAGGATGTAGAGATGGTGGTCTCCATCATGACCTCACTGTGTTCATCAGTTAATGTCCATTGAAAAAAACACTGAGGTCACAGAGAATGGCAGAGGTGTCAAAATGGCAGACAAACTCAACCAAGTAGCAGCAGCTCCTGTTGTAGCTGACATGGCAGATGTGGAGTCCTTGAAAGAGTGGATAAACATGGCCTTATGTCCATGGTATGTAGCCATGGATTTGGTGAATGTGTTATTTTCCACCCAGTCAAAAAGGAGGATCAGAAATCACTTGCCCTGGCATGGGATGGACGTAGTCTATAGTTAGAGGTTTTCTGCAAAGCTCTGTTAAATCTCCAACCCCAGGTCACAATAGAAGACAAATATAAAGGCATCTGGACCATCTGGACACTCTGGAGAATATCAGGTTGACCCACTGAGTCAATGATACCATACTCATTAAACCAGATAAGCAAAAGATGCCCAGCACACTCAAGGCCTAGATAGTTCACATGTATCCCAGTGGGTAGGAAATAAAACTTATGAAAATTCAGGGCTTTCCATTTCAGTACAAACTTCAAGGGTCTAGTGGTCAAGAGAGTACTGGGACAGTCCATCCAAAGTCAAGGACAAAACATTGTGTCTTCACATATTTCACCACAAAGGAGAAAATCCAGTACTTGCTAGGCTTCTGCAAAGCTTCTTTTCAACCTGGGAATACTCCTCTGACTCACATACTGAACCACATTAAAGCTGCCAGATTTTTCTACATTTATTTTTTTAAATGACAATTTATTTATTTACTGGGGTGCACTGGGTCTTCATCACTGTGCTCAGGTTTTCTGTAGTTGCAGCGAGCGGGGGCTACTCTTCACTGAGGTACACAGGCTTCTCACTGTGGTGGCTTCTCTTACTGCGGAGCACACACTCTAGTCACATGGGCTTTAGTTGTTGCACCACGTAGGCTCAGTCGTTGGAGCACACAGGCTTAGTTGCCCTGAGGCATGTGGAATCTTCCTAGACCAAGGATCTAACCTGTGTCCTCTGCATTGGCAGGTGGATTCTTAACCACTGTACCACCAGGGAGGTCCAAGGCTTCCAGATTTGAGAAGGACTCAGAGAAGAGAAGGACTGTGCAGCAGGGTTGAGATACAGAGCAAGCAGCCCTACCACTTGGGTCCTAAGGCTCAGCAGAGTCTATGACAGTGGAGGTATCAGCAGTGGGAAGAGATGCCATGTGATAAGCCCTGGTGGGAGAACCGTAACAGAGACTGCTGGGGCACAGAGGCAAGGCCACACCTTCTGCAGTGGAGAACTGTGCACCTTTAGGAAAATAATCCTGTGCCATCGCTTTGCAGGGCCCTAGTAGAGACACAATGCTTGCCTATGGGATACCCCAGGACCATGTGGCCACAACTGGCATCAGGGCTTCACTTCGTGAACTTCCCAAGCCTTAATGTGGGGAAGGCTCAGAACATTATGTCATCAGATGGAAGTGGTCCACCTGGGGTTAAGTGTGAACAGGACTAATGGGTGGGGAATGAAATCAACAAACTGCATGCCCCAATTCTTCTCCCGTAGCTCATGCTAAGGCTACATAGGGTGGGAGGGTTGCTTAGGACAAGCTGATATATAGAGAAAAAGCTTGGTCCATTTATGGGTCAGCTAGTATGTGGGTAACCACAGAAAGGGTGTGGCAGTTGTGCGGCAGCCCCAGTAATGAGTGGTCTTGAAAGATCAATGAAAAATCCCCCAGTGCACCATTTTGAGTAGAGCATTTGGCTGTATGTATAGAAGGAAAAGTGGCCCAGGGTTAGAATAAATATAGACTAAAGTGCTGGCTGTGGTGGGGCCTGCATCACAACTCAACTTCTGCTGCTAGTCCTGCTTCCTCTCCTCTTCTCTTACAGGTTTTGATCCCAGGACACATCTTTTTTTTTTTTTAACTTTACAATATTGTATTGGTTTTGCCATATATCAACATAAATCCACCACAGGTATACACGTGTTCCCCATCCTGAACCCTCTTCCCTCCTCCCTCCCCGTACCATCCCTCTGGATCGTCCCAGTGCACCAGCCCCAAGCATCCAGTATTGTGCATCAAACCTGGACTGGCAACTCGTTTCATATATGATATTATACATGTTTCAATGCCATTCTCCCAAATCATCCCACCCTCTCCCTCTCCCACAGAGTCCAAAAAACTGTTCTATACATCAGTGTCTCTTTTGCTGTCTCGTATACAGGGTTATTGTTACCATCTTTCTAAATTGCATATATATGCGTTAGTATACTGTATTGGTGTTTTTCTTTCTGGCTTACTTCACTCTGTATAATAGGCTCCAAACATCATTTTGGAGCCTGCCTAACAGGGCGCCCAGCCTGGGACATAGGGAGAAAAAGCAGGTGGCAGGGAGCCTGCAATGGAAGAGCCCATGGGAGCCATGATCAATATGGGGATTCCGGCTGAGGATGCTGACAGACAGAGAGGGGCCGGAGGGAGGGAGTGAAAATAGAGGGGAGTGGTCACGGTGGTGGCAGGTGCTGCTGCTGAGTGGTTGACAGTGTAACCAGTCCCTAGCACTGTCTCAAATCTCAGCCACCTGCAAGTTCCCAATTACTTTCCCAGTTCTGCAAAGCTTGGCTCTGTGGGTGCCTGGGGATGTCCATTATCCTGCATGGGGCAGAGACGGCCCATTGTCCTCAGTGTCTGCACTTCCCTTTTCCTAATAAAAGGATCTGTGGTGGATACAGAGTGCAGTGTGTTCTCCAAAACATGTCGGTACACCAATCCCCAAAACACGTAAATGTGACCTTATTTGAAAAAGGAGTCTTTGCAAATGAAATTAAGTTAAGGATGTCGAGATGAGACCATCCTGGGATATCCAAGTGGCCTCTAAATCTAGTGACAGATGTCTTTAGAAGAAGAAAGCAGAAGATAGACACAGAGGGGAGGAAGGACCATATGAAGACACAGGCAGAGATTGAAGTTTTGCAGCCACAAGTCATGGAATGCCTGGAGCTATGAGGAGCTGGAAGAGGCAAGGATGGATCCTCCCCAGAGCCTCCAGAGAGAATACAGCTTTAAGACACAACAATTTTGCACTTTTGTTTTCTGAAACTGCAAGAGAAGATATTTCTGTGGTTGTGAGCCACCAAGTTTGTGCTCATTTGTCACCACAAACTGACATACACAGCCACCATGAATAAAGACTGAGTTTCCCAGTTTCCCTTGCAGCTGAGTGTGGCCATGAGACAAAGTCCCATCTGGGGGAATAAGCAGAAGTGATGGGTGCCTCTCCTAAGCTCTGTTTCTACCAAATGAGGCAGCTTTCGAAACATAGAATCCAGGGGAAGAACAAAACTTGCCTGCAGAGGTACCTACCTCTGAGGCAGAACTATAAACCAACTGTTCCCAAATTTGTGGCCAAGATCAAGTTTTCACCAGGCTAATATAATGGAGAAAGTTAAAGCAATTATATTCAGGACTCCCATGGTGATACAGTGTAAAAGAATATGCCTGCTAATGCGGGAGACACAAGTTCAATCCCTGGTGCAGGAAGATTCTACATGCTGTGGAGCAAAGAAGTCCATGAGCCAAAACTACTGAGCCTGAGAGCTGCAACTATGGAAGCGATGCACCTCAAGCCTGTGCTCTGCCACAAGAGCTGCCGCAGTGAGAAGCCTGTGCACCGCAAAGGAGTGTTGGTCCCACTTGCCTCTACTAGAGAAAGCCCAAGCAGAGCAATGAAGACCCAGCGCAACCAAAAAACCTAAATAAATGATTTTTAGAACAGTTGTATTCAATATATGACTATTTATTCTGGGATTATATCCTTAAAAAAAAGCCAAAACAAAAAAAGCATCTTTCTCAAGTGAAATTAGCAATGATAGACAATGCGATGACTGGTTTTGACTTTTTCATCCCATAGTTCCTTTTATTTACCTGATATTCCAGGAAGGGAACTAGAAGTAAGCGGAACATCCCCAGTGTAAGAATCAGGAATTGATGGCAAGTTACAAGAGCAGCCTTGAACAATAAGGAAACTGACTGATCTGTGGTTGCTTTTGAAAATGTCCTTAACTGCTCCTCCACCCAAACGTTGGCAACTGTATGGTGGTTGCTGTAATATTTTGGGAAAAACTGGGGTGGGAAATGTTATCAGTGTGTCACTTTGCAAAATCTGAGTCTTCTGGGGTAGAGCATCATGCAGGGAAGATACCAAGAGCCTGACAGCATCTTATTTAAAGAATCCACGTCCTTAGAGAACAGACTTGTCGTTGCCACGAGGAAGGGATGGATTGGGACTTTGGGGTTAGCAGATGTAATCCATTATATACAGAATGACTAAACAGCAAGGTCCTACTGTATAGCACAGGGAAGTATATTTAATATCATCTAATAAACCATAATGGAAAAGAATTTTTAAAAGAATGTGTAGGACTTTGCTGGCAGTCCAGTGGTTAGGACTTCATGCTCCACTCAACTCTGCAGGGGGCACAGGCTCAACTCCAGGTCAGGGAACTAAGATCCCACATGCAGAGTGCCATGTGTCATGGCCGAAAAATTAAAAAGAATGTATATATACATATACATATATAACTGAATCACTGTGCTGTATAGCAGAAATTAACATAATATTGTAAATCAGCCATACTTCATTTTTTAAAAGCCCATGTTTTAAATGTTTCTGTAAGGAAATTCTCCCCCATTTTAATTTTTTCAATTTTTATGTATGTATTGGCCGCACTGGGTCTTCACTGCAGTGCACAGGCTTTCTCTACTTGTGGCACATGTATCTCATTGCCCTGCAGCATGTGGGATCTTGGTTCCTCGACCAGGGATCAAACTCATGTCCCTTGCATTGGAAGGCAGATTTTTAACCACTGGACCACCAGGGACGTCCCTTCCATTGTCTTTAGATGTTAAGGAAATTCTGACCACAGCTGCCATTTCATTGCAATACTTCTGACTCATCAGCTCAGAAATCCTGTGAAAGAGCTGAATGCAGGAAAGACTTCAGATACCAGAATCTCTTCAGGATGATAAGAATGAAGGAAAGTTGCTCAGTCATGTATGACTTTTTGCAGTCCCACTGACTGTAGCCTACCAGGCTCCTCTGTCCATGGCATTTTCCAGGCAAGAGTACTGAAGTGGGTTGCCATTTCCTTCTCCAGGGGGATCTTCCTGACCTGGGGATCAAACCCAGTTCTCCTGAATTGCAGGCAGACACTTTACCCTCTGAGCCACCAGGGATACCAGAATCTCTTCAGGATGATCAGAGTAATACACAGAATTTCAGGGACAAAATTTCAAAAAGTGGGAGTTAAAAAAAAAAAAAAGGTCGATAGTGGCCTGCAGTCATGCTCTATGGCTCTCTTTGCACAGTGTTGTATGGGACACTGAGTTGCTGGAGGTCTGAGGCCCACAGAGGGGGTTATGCCTAAGCACCAGACAACAAAATGTGAAATACCAAAATGTCAGGGGGAGGTATGGGGTACTGATCAAAGGGAGCCACATACGATGAAAAGGAGGGTAAAGCATAGAGTTAAATAGGTAAATTCAGCAGTGTAAGTCAAACAGGTTTAAGTTAAGGAGCTTAAGTCATGCCATTGCTCTGTAGTCAGATCTTGAGTGGAAAAAAAAAAAGACAAAATAGGCCAGAAAACAAGCAATCGCTGAGGATCAGCTTCTACCCTCAGGAGTGAGGGTCCCTGGAGCAGAGCTCTAGGCAGGTGATGCTGCTGCTGGTGGTCCAGGGATCACATTCTGAGTCACAAGGAACTGTCTGGCATCACTTTGGGGGAAGATCTGGGAGGGTTTGTGGAGCAAAGAAGGATGTCATGAAGTGGGGGAAGAACATATTGTAGGTAAAACGGCGTAGTAATGAGGGCCTTCTCGGCTGCAAGCAACCAGAAAACCACTGAAAGTAGCCAAGCAGTAAGACATGGTGCCTGGAGGTGGGACAGTACCGTGTGAGTCAGTACAAGGTCTCGACCTTGTCACGAACCCGTGTGCTTTCCCTCCTTCTGCCCTAACAGTGTGGAATGTGGGTGATGATGGCTGGGGTGGCTCCAGATTCACAGGCAGAGGACAATGTCAAGAGGTAGGAACGATATCCTTCCTTGAAAGGCAAGGTTTCCCTTTGTGAGCCATTGGCCACACTGAGTGCACCTGCCTCTTCCCTAAGCTGATCTCTGGCAGGAGAATTACCCTGAGTGGCTCAGACTAATCAAGTTCTGCCTCCTTGGGTCTGGGGACAGGAATAGATCTTATATCCAAGATCTGATTATTCCAATATCTTTGGTTCTTGAAGGTCATTACCTATTGTTAATTGTTTATGCTTACTCTCACCTCTGGTGGCTCGTTTTCTTGTGAATATGGTGACTGTTAATTAAGGACTTGGGTGGCTAGGTGAAAAGTCAACATGGTTTGGCCAAAAGTAAAAAAAAAAACAAAAATATGATGCCTTCTACAAACAGACAACTAAAACTTGGTTCCTGAGAGGTGTTTGGGATTCAGTTGACCCACGACTCCTCCTGGTCAAGTTGGGGTTTGTTATAAGTCACGTGGTCCCTTGTCCACACTGTCACACCTGCTCCCTCTTTCAGCACTGCTGCCTGGAGGGAAACCACAGAAAGCACAAGCCCAGGGCAAACAGAGAAGGGTGCTTTCTCTTCTAACACCCAGGACTGGTGTTCACAGCAATCTAGGCAACCTGTACCACAATTCCAAGGTTGGAACAAACTAGGCTGTCACCATCAAAAATGGCCATTCACACTCCAAAGGAGTTCTCACTGGTTGGCTCTCTCCTTGGATTTCACTAGTAACCATATTTGCAGGATCTCTGCAGCCCACCACAAGCCTTCTGCTGTTCTTCCTCTTACCCTAGGCCTTGGGCTCTGCCCTAAATCCTCCACTGAGCTGCCTGGGGACCCTTCAGATTTCTGCAACTTAGTTATGCTGAGCAAGTCTGGCAGGAGGACAGGGCCTTTATCTTTCATGAACATGAAAGTACCTATAGATTTCTTCAGAGTTCAGAAATAAAACAGATTTAGTCTTCACAGCGTGTTATGTGGCTGAAACTCCCCTGGGAAAGCAGCTTGAACTGAGCTGAGGGCCTGGATGGGCCTCAGAAATACCGTCACTTAAAGGTTGGGCAGAGAAAGAAGAGACCATGAAGGAGAAGCAGAAGGAAATAGAAAAGCATGGTGTTCGGAGGCCAAGGCACAGACACACATCGGGCACTGAGTGTCCAACAGCATTGAAGCTGTGTGTCTACAGTGCTTTAGGTGGCTGTGGGTTTGGCAGTGTGGAGAGAAAGCTCTGCTGGCTTTGTCAGAAGCAGTGTTTATGGAGCCGATTTCCCTGGGGTGAGGAGTTAGTGGGAGGCAAGAAGTGATGGTGATGGTTGTAAGCAAGACTCTTTAGAAGTGGCAAGTGTCTCTTCTGCCCAAGGAGCTGGACCTGACCATCCCATTTAATGCTGCAAGTTGCTCTCCCCTCGCTCACCCAATCTTCTTACCCTGCTTCACTTATTTTCCCCATCATGGCATTAATCCCCTTCCATAATATTACATAACTCTATCCTTTACTTGGGGCTTCCCAGGTGGTAAAGAACTTGGGGCTAGTGGTAAAGAACTCACCTACCAATGCAGGAGACATAAGAGAGACGGGTTCAATCCCTGGGTTGGGAAGATTCCCTGGAGTAAGAAATGGCAACCTCGTTGCCACTACAGTGTTCTTGCCTGGAGAATCCCCACAGACAGAGGAACCCGGTGGTCTACACTCCATAGAGTCACCAAGAGTCGGACACAACTGAAGTGACTGAGCACAGCACACACAGCACATCCTTTACTAACTTATGGTATTCTTTATTGATTATGTCTCTCCCTTGTGAGACCAAAACAGTTTTGAACATGGAGATCCTTGTCAGTTGCATTCACTGATATATCCTAAGTGCCTAGAACCTAGAACAAAAGGTTAGCACCCAGTGGGTTTTCAAAAATGAATGAAGAAGAGAAGGACAGGGATTAAGAGAGATGCTGGGGCAAAGCAGGCTTTGGTTCTAAAGATGGTGGCAGCCTGACTATGTTTATAGCTTGGGTGACCTCTCCAGTTTGAAAGCACAGAAGAGAGAAGTGGGAAATAATGACTCAAGGTCTAAGAAATGGTGAGTTTCAGAGCATGCTTAAAAAAAACAGTCTGGTTTGGGGAAGTTGCATGTGGTGACATGTAAAGGAGACGGTAGGTCCATGGAGTGTCTTAAATAACTCCAGTGGGCTAAGAATTAATGACCTGGGAAATGGAAAACCTGGGGTTGATGCTCTTTTTGAACAAGGAGGAGACAGATCACTTTGGTGACCACTCAGGGTCACAGTGTTGCAGTATCTCAGGACAGACTATTCAAAATCCCATACAGCACAAGGTGAATGGTGCCTTCTGGAGCTGTGTAACATGGCAGCCCTGTGTGGAGGGGCTGGTGCTGAGAATGGTGCAAGGCAGGATTGTATGATAGGAAACTCTTGGAGATGTAATGAGGCCTGACTAGGGTGTGGAATAGGGCTGGGTAGAAAGTTCCAAAAGGCTGATTTTTTTCCCCAGCTTGTTGCAAGCTTTAATATCATTCACATACAACTGATTGCAGAATTGTCCTGGTATTTGTACTAAAGATATACACAGGGATGCTTTTATTCATATTTCTACTACTTTTATAAAGAACATGGTTTGAAAAATGTATCCGGGGGTAGCATTAATGCAGGTTTATCTCCTTTGGTTCTCACTTTACTGTATGCTCCTTTCGTGGTCCCATACTGACTTCCATACTGAACAAAGGTCCCCTGGATTGGGAGGATGTAGAACTGGATCTGTTTCACTGGTTGGAGTTCCCTTCTCCCGTGTTCCCCATGGAAAGAAAGGCACCTGATGCGGACAGCTGACTCATTAGAAAAGACCCTGATGCTGGGAAAGATTGAAGACAGGAGGAGAAGGGGACAACAGAGGATGAGATGGTTGGATGGCATTACTGACTCAATGGGCATGAGTTTGAGCAAGCTCCAGGAGATGGTGAAGGACAGGAAAGCCAGGTGTGCTGCAGTCCATGGGTTCGCAAAAAGTCAGACATGACTGAGTGACTGAACAACAATAACAACTAGTGGTTGGGAAGGTAAGAGGACCTGAATATTAAATGTAAGTTGTTTATGGAAAGCCCTTCAAAACCTGGGCTGGCTGGACTGAGGAGATAATGAACTGAGGTTTTGGTAGTTGCAGTTGCTCAAGAAAGAGGGAAGTCACTTAGATACCATAAAATGTTTTGTTAAAAGCATGATTGTAGATAAGTTCCCAAACAAGACCTATAAAGGGAATTTAGCACTTACCCAGAAAAGGACAACTGGAAGCTGTGACCTTTGAGATTGATGTAGGGAGGCCACCTATGTCCTACTGAGATCATATTTCACTGTCTTTACTATTCTTACTTGATTCAATGTCATCTTGTCCCCTCTGTAAGATTTAACTACATTCTAGTCCATTTAATAGATTTTAAAAGGGTATCTAGAAATCCTTGGTATCAGAAATACGAAATAAATGGTGAGAAATAAATGGCATAGTCCCTGCTCTTGACAGGTTGTCAGACTTCCAAAGAAGACAGAAACACAAGCAACCATGGTAGACTGTGGTGGTGGTGGTGGTTTAGTTGCTAAGTCGAGTCTGACTCTTGTGACCCCATAGATTGTAGCCTGGCAGGCTCCTCTGTCCATGGGATTCTCCAGGAAAGAATACTGGAGTGGGCTGCCATTTCCTTCTCCAGGGGATCTCCCCATCCCAGAGATTGAACCCAGGTCTCCTGCATTATAGGCAGATTCTTTACCAACTGAGCTATGAGGGAAGCCCTAATGCTAAAACAAAGCTTCTATGGGGATTGGGGAGGACAGAGGGAGGAGAAGGTTCCTTCTCTCTGAGTTTCCTATGGAGACTTTTCCTTAGTCATCTTTCTGCCCAAAGTCCCAGGAGCTGTAGTGTACAGCGGGAGGGAAGAGTAAAGAAAGCTCAGGATTTCGCGTTTGCTCCTGGGATCCCTGACTCCCCTCAGAGTCATTAGAGGTGGCACTGGCCTACACGCAGCCTCTAACTGGCTGTGACCTTGAGGTGCCATTCACTGCTGGTGAGTCGGTGAGTCTGGATGTGGACCCAGTCTTATGTGGAAGCCCTTTTGACTGCCTGGTGCCCTCATTAGCAAGCCAGGTCAATGAGTAGACCCTAGGGATGATGAACAAAAGCCCTCACCCCAGCCTGCCCAGATAACCTTTTCCTTTGCCTGGTAAAGCCTCCATAAACTCTAAGATCTAGCTCCATGGATATCTCCTCCATGGAGCCTCCTCTGATCTTCTAGGAGATATGTCTCCAGCTTCCACGTGCTCCTACTGTGAGTGGGAGGTCCTCACAGGGCATATGAGTGAGAGGTTTGCACCTGACCCCCCCCCCCCCCCCCCTGGATTGTGCATTCCATGGGGCCAGTCACCGGCTTTTACTAAACTTCATTACCTAGCACATGGCAGGTACTCAGTGCTGGTTAAACAGATGAATACATGAATTAATGTCAACATTTTACATCCTCCTTCACTCCGCAGAGCTACCATGAAGGTCCTTGGAAGCTTCCCTTGCCTCCTTGGGCAGAAGTCATCTTTCCTCATACTCTCATTGAATGTTCTTTTACTATCTACTACAATTCACCAGAAAATTTGGAAAACTCAGTGGTGGCCACAGGACTTAAAGATCAGTTTTAATTCCAATCCCAAAGAAAGGCAATTCAAAAGAATGTTCAAACTAACACACAATTACACTCATCTCACACGCTAGCAGAGCAATGCTCAAAATTCTCCAAGCGAGGCTTCAACAGTACATGAACCATGAACTTCCAGATGTTCAAACTGGATTTAGAAAAGGCAGAGCAACCATAGATCAAATTGCCAACATCCACTGGATCATAGAAAAAAGCAAGAGAGCTCCAGAAAAAAGTCTACTTCTGCTGTATTAACTATGCCAAAGCCTTTCACTGTGAATCACAACAAACTGTGGAAAATTCTTAAAGAGGTGGGAATACCTGACCACCTTACCTGCCTCCTGAGAAATCTATGCAGGTCAAGAAGCAACAGTTAGAATCAGACACGGACTGGTTCCAAATTGGGAAAGGGGTACGGGGTACGTCAAGACTGTAGATTGTCATCAGTGATCAGTAATCAGTGAAAGTCACTCATTCTGACTCTTTGCAACCCCATGGACAGAATAGTCCATGGAATTCTCTAGGCCAGAACACTGGAGTGGGTAAACTTTCCCTTTTCCAGGGGGTCTTCCCAACCCAAGGATCAAACCCAGGTCTCTCGCATTGCAGGCAGATTCTTTACCAGTTGAGCCACAAGAGAAGCCCAAGAGTGCTAGAGTGGGTGGCCTATCCTTTCCCCAGCTGATCTCCCCAACCCGGGAATTGAAGTGGAGTCTCCTGCATTGCAGGTGGATTCTTAACCAGCTGAGCTATGACACCATGCTTATTTAACTTATATGCAGAGTACATCAACTTAAACGCCAGGCTGGATGAAGCATAAGCTTGAATCAAGATTGCTGGGTAAAGTATCAATAACCTCAGATACACAGATGACACCATCCTTATAGCAGAAAGCAAAAACTAAAGAGCCTCTTGATGAAAGTGAAAGAGGAGAGGGAAAAAGCTGGCTTAAAACTCAGCATTCAAAAAACTGAGATCATGGCATCCAGTCCCATCACTTCATGGCAAATAGATGGGGAAACAATGGAAACAGTGACAGACTTTATTTTCTTGGGCTCCAAAATCACTGCAGATGGTGACTGCAGGCATGAAATGAAAAGACGCTTGCTCCTTGGAAGAAAAGCTATACAAACCTAGACAGTATATTAAAAAGCAGAGATATTACTTTGCCGACAAAGGTCCGTCTATTCAAAGCTATGGTTTTTCCAGTAGTCATGTATGGATGTGAGAGTTGGACTATAAAGAAAGCTGAGCACCAGAGAATTGATGCTTTTGAACTGTGTTGTTGGAGAA
This sequence comes from Bubalus bubalis, assembly GCF_019923935.1. Taxonomy (NCBI): domain Eukaryota; kingdom Metazoa; phylum Chordata; class Mammalia; order Artiodactyla; family Bovidae; genus Bubalus; species Bubalus bubalis. The sequence continues at coordinate 44,501,612 of NC_059160.1, read as the reverse complement.
GACTCTTAAGAGCCTCCTGGCAAGGAGGTCCAACCAGTCTATCCTAAAGGAAATCAGTCTTGAATATTCATTGGAAGGACTGATGCTGCAGCTGAAACTCCAATACTTTGGCCACCTGATGGAAGAACTGACTCACTGAAAAAGATCCTGATGCTGGGAAAGATTGAAGGCAGGACAAGAAGGGAACAACAGAGGATGAGATGGTTGAATGGCATCACTGACTCAACGGACATGAGTTTGAACAAGTTCTGGGAGTTGGTGATGAGCAGGGAAGCCTGGCGTGCTGCAGTCCGTGGGGTCACAAAGAGTCGGACATGACTGAGTGACTGAACTGAACTGAACAAAACAGGAGCTGGTAAAGGTTTTTTTTTTTTTCTTTCTTAAAGGACCAGATGGTAAATATGGCTTTGCAGGCCACATGATCTCTGTTTCAACTTCTCAGCTTTTCCACTGGAGCACAAAATAGTGGAATAATTAAGAGCAGGGCCTCTGGAGATAGAATAGCTATATTCAAATTCTGTTTCCAAATTCTGTTTCTTCCTTCCTTTTGCAGTCAGAGTTCCTAGGCAGCCTGATGAGGGTGGGAAGGCAACCAGGACTCATGCAAGGAGGGTGGGAGTAATGGAGAACCAGAACTAGGTAGCTCAAGACAACAGACATTTATTGTCTTATAGTTCTGGAGACTTGAAGTCCAAAGTCAAGGTGTCAACGGGGCTGAGCTCTCTCTGACAGCTTTAGGGGCGAATTCTTCTTTGCCTTGTTCATGCTTCCAGTGTAGGCTGACAATCCTTGATTTTTCTTGCTTGGAGATGCTTCACTACTCTCTGTGTGTCTGTACATCTTTCTGTGCATATCTCTGTATCCACATGTCCCTTTTATACGCATGCCAGTTATATTGGATGAGAGTTCACACTATGCTATGCTATGCTATGCTAAGTCACTTCAGTTGTGTCCGACTCTGTGTGACCCCATAGATGGCAGCCCACCAGGCTCCCCCGTTCCTGGGATTCTCCAGGCAAGAACACTGGAGGGGGTTGCCATTTCCTTCTCCAATACATGAAAGTGAAAAGTGAAAGCGAAGTCGCTCAGTCATGTCCGACTCTTAGCGACCCCATGGACTGCAGCCTACCAGGCTCCTCCATCCATGGGATTTTCCAGGCAAGAATACTGGAGTGGGGTGCCATGAGTTCACACTAATGACCTCATTTTCACTTAATTACTTCTATATAGACCTTGTTTTCAAGGAAAGTCACATAAAAAGTATACTGCCCTTAATATTTTCTGTAATTTTAAATTGTTTCAGAATAAAAGCAAAAAGAAAAAAAAATACAATGTAATCAGAGACTATTTGACAAGTTGTTTCACTTTTTATGCCTTAGTTTCATCAGGAAGGATAAAGCAACAACTACCTAAAGGATATTGTGAAGGATAGAGATCATGTGAGTGAAGCACCAGGTCCAGTGTCTGGCCATGATGTAAATGCTCACGCCACGGCTTTCATCAGTACTATGTTCTTGTCCACAATTTGCAGTATTTCTTAGAATCTGAGATGCCATCAACAATAATGTAAGGCACATTATTATTCTATATGCTACTGGGAAAATAAGAACATACCTAATTAAGCTGACAGAATGATTCTTTTCACTTAGAATTTTTAATATTTCTTGAGAGAGCTCTTTTAGATTTCTTTTAATGTAGATTTTAAAATTCTGTGTCTCTATATTGATTACGTCTCCAAAGTCAATGTGGATGGTGACTGCACCCACAAAATTAAAAGACACTTGCTCCTTGGAAGAATAGCTATGGCAAACCTAGACAGCATATTAAAAAGCAGAGACATCACTTTGCCAATAAAGTCCTTCTAGTCAAAGCTATGATTTTTTCCAGTAGTCATGTATGGATGTGAGAGTTGGACCTTAAAGAAGGCTGAGCACTGAAGAACTGACACTTTTGAACTGTGGTGCTGGAGAAGACTCCAGAGAGTCCCTTGGACTGTAAAGAGATCAAACCAGTCAATCCTAAAGGAACTCAGTCCTGAATATTCATTGGAAGGACTGATGTTGAAGCTGAAGCTCCAGTACTTTTGCCATCCGATATGAAGAACTGACTCATTGGAAAAGACCCTGATGCTGGGAAAGCAAAAGGAGAAGGGGGTGACAGAGGATGAGATGGCTGGATGGCATCCTGACTCAAGAGGACATGAGTCTGATCAAACTCAGGGAGATAGTGAAGGACAGAGAAGCCTGGTGTGCTACAGTCCATGGTGTCGCACAGAGTTGGACATGACTTAGTGACTGAACAACAGCAAAATGATCACATGAGAATGAAATTATAAGCAAAAAAAATGCATTGGTTGAGGCGTGCCTAAGATTTCTTCGTATTTGCAGGCTGGTGCTCCCAGATCATTTAATTCAGAGTCTTTGTGTCTTTGCTTTTCTATCCAACAGCATCCTGTGTGCCATCAAGGGCATCAGTGATGCAGTGAATGTTCCACTGTTAATCTCTGAAATGTTCTTCCTGGCTACCACCACCTACCATTCTGTGTGTATTTAGACTTGTTATTATAGGACAATGAAGTAAAAAGAGAAAAGAAAAGGGAGAGTGAGGGAGATTAGAAGACTGATGACAGATTTTATCTGTCTTTTTTATGAGTATACCTTATGTCCAACATCTGATTGCTCTACATCTTTATCTCTTGGGGGTCTATATCTATTGTTTGTTGTTTTGGCTTACTTTCTGCGGCTTCTTTCCTGGTAAATTTGGTGACTGTTGTTTGTGAGCTTATAGGTGGGGAACTGAGAATGCTTTTCTTCAGAGAGATATACATTTGTTTCCACAGGGCATCAGGGACTATCCTCCCCTAGACTTGATTGCAATCTCCTTCAGGGCTCTAAGTTCAAGGTGAAAACCTTGAGTTCACTGTCCCTGTTTTTGGGAGCCCTAAGTCCAGATGGTCAGAGCAGTTAATCAGCATTTGCACTGATAGCAAATTTGACACCACATTTCCTGCTTGCTTAATACTCGGAGTTTCAGCTCACTATTTTTGCTGTGTTTTTTTTTTTTTTTTTTTTTCTTTTTTGGATTCTTGTTTGAAAAGACGGAGTGCCTTAGAGAATTCCTTCTCCCCTGGGAAGTCGAGCAACGCATTTAAAGACGAAGTGGATGCAGAATCTAGGGATTTCAGAGTGAAAGAGACCCTTGGTGTATTTAGATCATCACACCAATTGACCTAATAGATCTTCTGTTGTCTTTGTGGGGTTGACTCATGGTCACAGTGAGTGGAATGCCACAGTAGAGCAGCAGATGATGGCCTGATTATTATTATTATTATTTTTATCCCATGCAGGTGGTATGCAGGAGTCTTGAGGGTCTTTTGTCAGATTTTTGTAGGGTGTCTACTTGGCTCCTTGACCAGCTCCTCTCCACTTTAAAGGGCCTTTCTGTCTGGATTTGTTTGCTCACTCTCTTTCTCGGTTTTGCTTCTGACTGAAGGCCAGAGGAGCTCCCTGTGCTGGGTTGCCCACCTCTTCAATGATTTCTTTGCTTCTGTGTCATAAAATCAAGAGCAGAAAGTCACTTCTATTCTTTTCAATTTTCTTCATGAATTCTTTTTCATTTTGGTTAGTATCTGGGAAATACAATCTGAGATTTTTGCTTCACTCTCTCATTTAATCCGGAAGTCTGAAATCTACATTTTTCACAGCACCTTAGAAGTCACAGATGGTCTTTAGACCAGAATTTGAAAGTCAAGGGTCACCCATGGTGACCAAATTAGCATGAATAAGCAGAGAAGGTTGTGGACAATTCTGATGTCAGAAGGTCTTTGCCTATCACTTTGTTTAACTGAAGCACATAAAATGCCACAAAGCATAATGTGATTTCATACAAGTAAAGTTCAAAAGCATGCACAATTCAGAATGGCAGCCCCTCAATCATTTAAACAGAAGTACCATAGGCTCATCAATTCCACTTCTGGGAATATTCTCAAAAGGAGCGAAAGCAGGGATTCAAACAGATATGTGTGTATCTGTGTTCATAACAACATTATTCACAATATACAAAAGGTAGAAACAACCCAGATGTCCATTATAGTTGATTAGATAAACAGAAGCAGTCTATTTACACAATGGAATATATTCAGCCTTAAAAAGAAGGAATTCTGACACATGCTACAGTATGGATGAAGACATTATGGCAAGTGAAATAAGCCAGTCATAAACGCTGTGGCCTATATAATCCCACTTACATGAGATGCTGAAAATGGTCAGTTTCAAAGAGATCGAAAGTGGAATGGTGGTTGCCAGGGATTCGGAGGAGGTGAGAACAGGGAATTATTGGTTAATGGGGACAGACTTTCAGTGTTGGATGATGAAGAATCTCTGGAAATGGATGGTGGTGATGGTTGCCCAGCCATGTGAGTGTACTGAAGTGAATGCCACTGAACTGTACAACAGGGTAAAAACAGAAAATTTGTTTATTTCACTCCAATTTAAAAAAACAAAAACAACAAATTTACAGTCAGGGAAATCAAGGTAATGGTTATCTTTGAGAGAGAGTGATGGATGGAGGCACAGAGGAGACTTCTGGGGTTTGGGAATCTTCTATATTTGATCTAGAGGTGATCATAAGAGCATATAGATTTCTTAATAGTCCCTACACTATATATTTACTGCTGCTGCTGCTAAGTCGCTTCAGTCATGTCCGACTCTGGGATTTGTGCAATTTAGAGTATGCAACTTTAAAATATTCTAAATGCAAATACCATGGAGATTTTTTTTTACTTCCACAAGCAAAATTTGTTTGGTCCCAGGCAGACAGGAGTTGGGCTCCATGACATTCACAGCAGTCGAGAAAAGAATCACAGAGCTGGGAAAAGGCAGCCTACCATGAACCAGGTGGCACTCCTCCACCCTCCAGTCAGAAACGTGTTGAGTAACCACGCACCCCATCCCGCCCTATGAAAGTTCACACCCACGTCATAGTCACGCCTCAAGAACACAATTCAGTTTCTCTTGGTTTATTTTTTGCAAAACTTCTTGTTGTTGTTGCTTGTTGGTTTTTACATTATTAGGGGCTTTATTTTCAGACATCGAAGATTGTTAACCTCTGATGCTCCATGTTCAGGTCACCTCACTGCTGGAAACACATCCCGTCACTGAGTTCCCCATATGGAGCCCTGAGCCTGAGGGGCATCTTTGCCCCCTGACAAAGAGGGGTATAACTCTTGTTGGGAACTCTGCTGGGCTGGGAGAGGGAGCTGGGCTGCCAGGTACCAGAAAGTTGATGACAACAGCCGGCTGACAACTGAAACGGTTAACTTTCATTACTTACTGTGATGGTGTAAGATGCTATAAGATGGAAGAAGCAAGATGGTAAAACAGGAGAAAGCACAGACCCTTGTCCTACCTCCATAGGGTCAGATGAATCCTCTCAGAACACAAGGCTCCAGCCTTTTTATGGACCTCTGAGTTGGGTGAGGCCAGGTGGAGGGCTTGGAGTTGAGAAGCACAGGGTTCTGAGTAGGGAAGTGTCCTCCAGGAGTCTCCCTTCCCCCCATAAGGAGACCTCCACCCAAGGCCTCAGCTAAGAGGCCTAGGAATGCAAGGATGTGACAGAGCATGACCGACCATGGAGAGTCTGAGTCCTTGACCTCAACTCTGCTGGAGCTGGCCCTGCAGTGTGTGTGCACAATCTGGAGTAGGGGTGGGGGCAGACAGGGAAAGCTAATCTGGGGTCAGGGCTGAAAAGCACACATGGATTTTTAACCAGGAGCCGGACTCCTCAGCAGTGTGTCTCTTGCTCTCTCTAGGTAGGAAACGAGGGGGTGGAGGGTCAGACCTTCCCCAAGGAGGCCAGATGGAGCTACTCAGGCTCCCTGGAGATCTGGACAGCTCAGCACCTGTTGCTCAGTCTGCAGAGCTCAGTCCAGTGAGACCACCCCACCTTGACTTCCTGGAAGGGCCTGTTTCCTCCACCTAATAATCAGGCCTGGGGTGGCCCCTTTGGGGTGGGGTCCCCACCCCCTAGACCACAACAGAGGCGCACAGCCCATGCCTTCTCTGTCCCACAGGACATTCCAGGCATTTAGGCCAGGCCTCTCCTGGTAGGAGAAAAGCAAAGAGCCATCAGGCCAGGAATCCAGTGGCCACAGGTTCCAGCCTTCCTCACCCTTCTGCCCTGGCCCCTGCCCTGTACCATTTCCCCTCCTTTCTCCACTTTCCCCTCACTCTGTCTCTGCTCAGGAGAAAAGGTACTCTTTCTTGCCTGACTCCAGTATGGCTCAGGGTGGACCATCACCAACGTGTCTTTATTTAAAATTTTGTATTTGTTTATCATGTATTTTTAAAACTTTTTTTTACAATATTGTATTAAAATATCATCTTGAGGACTTCCCTGGTGGTCCAGTGGTTAAGAATCCACCTGCCAATGCAGGGGACATGGGTTCAATCCCTGGTGGGGGAAGATTCCACATGCCACAGAGCAACTAAGCCTGTGCCCCATAACTACTGAAGTCCATGCACCCTAGAGCCTGTGCTCTGCAACAGGAGAAGCCACCGCAATGAGAAGCCTGCACACTGCAGGAAAGAGTAGCTCCACTCGCCCCAACTAGAGAAAGCCCTTGCACAGCAGTGAAGACTCAGTGCAGCCAAAAACAAAATAAATACTTTAAAAAGTTATATATATATATATATATATATATATATATATATATATATATATAACTATCATATTGATTACTGAGGATTTGGGTGCCACCTGAACTTTTGAGCCCAAGGGGATGCCACACTCACTTGGCCTTCATCTTGGCCCTGCTGTGCTCAGGGGCCACTCACCATTCACTTGTTCATTCATTCATTCATCTGTTCCACGCACGGTTGTTAAGGGCCCCATCTGTGCCAGGGAGCATAATGGGTACTGAGGAGAGAAAAGAAGTTCACAGGACAGTGTTGGGGAAAGACAGCTGTGAGCCCCCAGACTTGTGGGACAGTGGAGGAGGGCGGGTACAAGGCTAAGGGTCCCCAGGGGAATCAAAATTGTACCGGCTAACACCTGGGGGTCTCTTGTACCAGGCTTTGAGCTAAGGTCTTGCCCTGTGACATTTCAATGGCCCTTTGATATTTACAGATGCTTGTAAGTCAAGAGGTGGGTCCTGAGCCCTGGTGAAATTACATGCAGGTAATTTGCAGAAGATCTCACCCTGAGCAGGTGGCAATGGGAGGCCAGGTTCCTGTGGCTCTGAGCTCTCACCTGCTCTGGGTGTTGCAGCCCCCTCCCCCAGCATCCCCTTTGGGGGTGTCTGGGAAGGCTGCATGAAGGAACTTTGCACTGAGCAGAGAGAGCACACATGGAAGTTTATAGGGAGATCACATAGAAAAGATTGAAGTACTTCTAGAAGAAGGAACAACATTGGCAAAGCCAGAAAGGCTCAGAATAAAACTTCGTATCTTGGTGTCCACAATTCTGAGAAACCAGGCAATCTTGTGAAGAGGCACTTGTACAGAAAGAGGCCAGGGACTGCTGCTTCCTCTTTCTGCTTCTCTGTTTCCTAACAACGTCAGCATAAATAGGAAGCCTGAGAGGCTCGCTGACTGCCTCCAGGAGACACCACAGAAGGTCCGTCTGTCCCGGCACAAAGAGGTACGTGTGGGCTCGGCACAGGGTGAAGGGCGGGGTCGGGAGCAGGGGCGTGTGGCAGTCTGGGATGGGAAGGACAGGGAGAGCCTGGGGGTGTCGAGTGGGCAAGTGTGCCCCAGGGACTTGGGAGGTTAGGGCTTGGCCTTTTGGGAAAACCTGAACCCAGCCTCCTGGGCAGCCAGTGGACGAGGAGACAGACAGCAGGAACAGACCAGCCTGGGTGTTGGGGGAAGGGCTTTGAGGGTCCAGTCCTCACTGGTGAATCTGACTGTCCTGTCAGCAGGGAAGATGTCTGGGGCCGTAGAGAGTTCAGGCCTGGGAGTCATACAGCTGTGTACCGTTGTCTTTACTTTGTCACTAAGGTGTCACTAAAGGGTTGGTGGCAGTGATAATATCCTGTCCTGGGCTTCTGTCTCATGTCTGGAACAGGGGAGTGCAGATAGTCCCTGACATCCTGGTTCAGAAAAAGTCTGTGTGTGCATGCGCACACATGTGTGAATGTCCACGGGGATGCAGAGATACTGGAGGCAGATGATGAAGCCAGGAACCTTGTTATGCTCAGACCTAGATTGGTGTGGGTTGAGAAGCTCATGTCGGAAGATAAGAAGGGAGCAGGTTCCTTACTTACTTAGAGACATGTCTTCCCCCCTCCAAAAACGTTTTCTTTGTGGTTGTACTCTGCCCTGACCACTGTTGATTAGTTGGGTTTGGGCCAAGCTGTGGATGCCTGCCACTGGTGAGTTGGCTAGGTGGTGGGCGTCTGGGGGTGTTTTCGTCCAGGTGTGCACTTGCCCTGTGGATGGGAAGGCAGGTGTTTCTCTGGGTCCCCACTGAGATAAGAGCCTGTGGGGACTCGCCAGGCAGCCCGCAGCAACAAGTTGCAAACGTGCAGTGTTTAGTCTTTAGACACCTTGCTATTCCATTTTTGTATAACCAGATTCTAATTTTCTCTGCTTATCATCTTCCTTGCTTTCTAATGGTTTTATAACAAGTAAAATCTGTCCTGCTAATTTTGGGTCACCCTTTTTTTCATTCATTAGTTTTACTTATATTGTGCTATATCCACTAACATCACAGGATACTTCTTGAGTTCTTTAATGAATGTATTTAATATTAAACAAGTGAATCCATGGATCTATGCTTTGCTAAAAAATTAAAAAATGGGAGTACATAAAAGTGATTATAACATACATGTTGTCCTAGTTTTCCATGGCTTAGTTTTCCACTTAGTATTACATTTTGGACAACATTCCATAATAAGATGTAGAGATTTGACTCATTAATTAGCCCTGAGAGATACATGACGTTTATCAGTTTAGGTGTTACTGAAAGAGCAGGATGGGGTCTGGCTGCTTGCCGTTCAAAAGCCAATGAGCAGGCCAGGTTGGTGGAAAGGAAAGTTTGCTTTATTTCAGATGCTGGCAACTGTGGTTGTGGATGTCTGTCCAAAGGCTGACTCTCCCACACTGGCAACCAGTGGGGCAAGAGCTTTTATAAACAGAAGGTGGGAATGGGGGCTACATACAGAAACAGCACAATCAGCTCTGACAGTCATCTTCAAACTGGTCATCGCTGATCTGACCAGTGTCATCGTTATTGTTTTAGGTACAGTTAATCTTCAGTTCCGGGGTCCATTTGTTCCCATTTCTTTGAGGCCATTTCTCAGAATCGTGGCAGCTTATGTTGTGGGTATAGTCTGGTCGTCATGTAGTTAACTTCTCCATCTTGGTGTTTTAGTATCTACAAGACAGCTCATAGGATGTGGCTCAGAATATTATCTATAGCCCTTGAGAAAGCACTAAAGATCCTTGACTATGCTTAATGATTACATTATTATTATTTGGTCTCTTTTGACTGTTTTTTCCTTTGTTTCTGTATTTCTCACTTTTCTGATTAAACTTATTCTTTGACTAAAGTTTTCCACAGACAAAAGGCAGGCAGAGGACGTGGTGCGGTGGAGGGTAGGCAAGGACCAGGCGGTCCTGCTCCATTTCATAGGTGCACCACGATTTACCCGATCCCACGTTGCTAGACACTTGGGTGGTCTCCAGTTTTCCACACCTGAGAAAGTCTTCCTACAGCCCAGATTCCTAGAAGCAGAATTGCTGGGCAAGAGACTGCACATTTAAAATAATAATAGATATTGTCAAACCATCCTCAAAGTAGCTGAACTAACATACATTCCATGGCAGTGCATAAAAAGGCTGGTTTCTCTTTAAAGAAACAGTCCATCTTTTAATTGTGTCCAGTGTAATGGATGAAAATTATCTGGTTCTCACTTGGATTTTTCCTTTCCCTGGTGATAGGTGAAGTTGTGCATCTTCCATGTGTTGAAAGGCCATTTGGATTCAGTTTGTAATGTGCATGGAAATGTCCTTTACATTTCTCAGTGGGTTGGTTGTCTTTTATGTATTGAGTATTAATACATTTGGAGTGTTTTAGGAGTGTTCCATTTATTACGTGTATGAACCATTTATTGACATATGTTGAAAATATGTCTTTCAGATTACCACTCTATTTTCTCTTTGGTGTGTTTAAAGATACCTTGCATTGTATAAAAATGTATTCATTGCTTTTAAGTCAAATCTGTCATTATTTTGTATTTCAGGCTTTCTGGATTCGGTGTCTTATTCAATCCCTGAGATTAAAGAAATATTTTAGAGCTTTTATCATTTTTAGCTTTGACATTTAAATCTTTAATCCATTTAGAATTTGGAGGTGTGGGTAATAAGTAATCATCTAACTTTTAAAAAAAATGATTAGCTGGTTGTCTCAATATCATTAATTTTGAGTGTGCAAACCATGTGTTCTCTGTGATTTGAAATTCTACTATTACTTCCAATTCCTAAGTCGTTCTTTTCCTTAACATTTCCTGTTCCATCTGTCTACTATTATACTCATCGTTTTTCTAACCAATAGAGCAAGTCCCTCATGTTGGATTTGTTATAATCTAGAATCAGTTTGCTAAGCCAGTTGAAAATCTTTCTGGAGTCTTACTTTGCATTGTCTTGAATTTAGAGATGACTTGGGGGAATACTGATCCCCAAATAGGGGTCATAACAACAGCAGGCAGCCTTCTACTTTAAAGCAGAAGGTACTGACATTTCTGTTGACTCTAATGTTACTGTAGTTTTCTAGTACATACCCAGAAATGTCAACATTCTTTTCAATTCCTCATTTGCCAAGGTTTATTTCTTTGTTTCATCAGGAATGGTTTTTGTATTATCAAGTATTTAAGGGCATCTGTTAAGATAAGCTTATCTTTTTCTCCTTTTAATCTGTCTGTTGATCTATTTCTATTAATCACAAAGAGAGTTGATGCATTCTTCTTTTTAAAGTCTTCATCAGGCTGTCCTATGAAATTGTTTTTGTCTGGAGTGAATTTGTGCCTTTTTTCCCCTTTTCCAATTGCTATTTTTATCATTAAATTTCTGCAGGAGTTTGAGAATTTTGGTGAGCATGTTTATTTTATTTTGAATGAGAAGGCATTTGGCTTTTCTCTCCTCTTCCTCCCTCTCTTCCTTTTCCTTTCCCCCTTCCTGTCATCCTCTGGTTTCCATGCTCAATCCTCACTCATAGTGATCTTTAACCCTTACATTTTAAACACACATGTTTATATTTAACTTATATTTTCCATCAGCATTTGGGCTTACTCAGAATATATACACTCCTCCAAAACAAGGCAAGATCCTTAGCAAGCTTTCGGTTCATCTCTGCTTTTTCCCTGTAACCTCACAGCCAACACTTGTGTTAAAATGATCTCAGTTTTACTTCAATGCTGTTACTGTGTATTTATTTGTTTTTACTTTGAAAAGTGGAGTTGCTCAGTTGTGTCAGACTCTTTGCGACTCCATGGACTGTAGCCTACCACGGGCTACAGTGGTAGCCTCCATCCATGGGATTTTCCAGGCAAGAGTACTAGAGTGGGTTGCCATTTCCTTCTCCAGAGGATCTTCCTGATCCAGGGATTGAACCCCGGTCTCGCTCATTGTAGGCAGACGCTTTACTGTCTGAGCCACCAGGGAAGTCAGTAACAATATTTCTTTACTTAACAGTAAGTCCTATTGGTTTCTTTTTTCAAAATTGATTCCAGTATCACGTGCTATCTTTCTTTCTTGGAATTTTTATTTTTTATCTGAAATATATGCTAGAGTAACTCTCTTTAAAAAGATATGGAAAGCTTTTTTTGTTCTTACATTTCCAAAATATTGTGATTTTTTTCCCCCTTGAACTTCAAAGTAAGCTAGACTTTTTATATTTCTAGGTTCAAACATATTTTCTTCTCAGTATTTTCAAGACATTACTATCTATTTAGTATCCTGTGTTACTTGTTAGAGGACCTTGCAAACCCAATCTTTTTTCACTGAAAATAACTTGTTTGTTTACTTCTGGAAGCTTCTAGGATTACCTTTTACTCTTTGATGACCAGAAGTTTATTAGCATGTGACTGAGTATGGTGCTATTAAAAATGAATTTTGTTTTTAACTTAGTAGATTATTGCCTGATTTAAAGCCCTGTGAATTTTTCTTCTATTTGCAATTGTATCTCTTTGGTTGCACATGGAAAAACCCCAAATAACAGTAGCATAATACTATATAAGTTTATTTTTTCCCTCACATGAAAAATGTCCAGTGGTAGGCAGTCTCAGACTGTATGGTTGGTTCACAGTGAGAAGAGGGATCGAGGTTCCTCTTTTTCTGTTGCTTATGACTTCTACACTCAACAGAACCTTATAATTCAAAATGACTGCTGGAACTCCAGCCATCACTGCAAACTGGAGAAAGGAAAAAAAGCAGGAGGGCAAAAATAGATTCCTCCTACCTGAGCCACTTCCTTTAAGCAACTTTTTTTGAAAGACACACCCAGTGATTCTACTCACATCTTCTTGGACAACATTTAGCCACATGACCACACCTAGCAATAGGAGAGTGTAAGAAATAAAATCTTTTATTCTGTGCAGCAATAAACCTAGGTAGAACCTAACCTTTTGTTATCAAGGGGAAAGGGGACAGCTAGGCAACCGGCACCATCTGCCGTACCTGCCCTCAGTTCTCTGTCTTCTGCTTCTAGATGTTGGAACTGTTGAATTTCTTTCCTAGGCCTCAATTTTTCTCTAAGACTTTTCATTTCCTAGCCTATTTGCTGTCTTCAATATCTACCTTTGTAACATGACAGTTTATAGCGTTAATTCTGATTTGGCCCATTATTGAGTCATGGTGTGTGTTTGTTTGTTTGTTTTATGGATTTCTTCAATAAAACGTCAATAAAATTTCAATTGCCTTCAAATGCTAAGAACTCTGTTTTATTTGTTCTTTGCGTAGCAATCTGTTCTTAAATGGCCATGATTTCTCAAATCTCCCTGAGCATGCTACTTAAGATGTTTCAACGTTTTGTTTTGTCTTTGCACAGACATTTGTGCATATCTGTAGAAGTATCTGTTGGGTCAGTATATGTCAGAATAGAGATGTACGATACCAATAATTGGGAAATATAAAACTATGCTACTCACTATTATAACTGGTTAAGAACACAAATTCTAAAGCCAATCTCCTGTGCTACAGTCTCAGCCTTTTCCTTTCTGCTGTATCATCATGGACCTATACCAGTTTCCTCATCTACAAAGTGGAGATTTTAACCTACATATTGATGTATTAATATCTGTAAAGCCTTTTGAACAGTGGCCAAATGATGGTAAGTGTTTTGTAATTGTTAGCCACTAATACGAATTCTCTGCATGTAGGTGTCTTTTATGCTTGTGTCCTTGGATGCCATTAATTTGTTTGAACTATTTATAGCATAAAGGTAGTCACTTGTTCTCCATACTTCTGGCACAAACATTTATTTTTCACTTTGTCCTTTGCTTTGTGGTTCAGTTATTTTTATAAAATACTGAAGTGTTCACTTTTATGCACTTTTATTTCTCAGCCTTTGTCTTTGATTTCTTCTAGTGCTTTGAAACTTAAATAGTTCAAAGATATTCACTTGTACAGTTTGCAAGTTTCATAGGATTTAACTGCCTATATTTAAATTTTTCATTGATTTGATACATGGGAAATGGTGTAAGGTAGGGGTTTAGGCTGATATGTTTTATGTTGTTATTCAATTGTTTCAACACTTTTTATTATTCCATCACTTAATACTGATTTGTGGTTCCTCTTCATCATGTAGTACATTCTCTAGAGAAATACAGTTCATCTAATCAGTATGTCCACTGATTTGTTGTGTGTGTGCACACACGTGTGTGCATGTGTGAAAATCCATTACTTTACTTACAAGATTTTTATAATAAATTTTGCTATTGAGTGGAAACTCATTATTTTATTGAACTATAGTTGATTTACAATATTTAGTAGGTTTCAGGTGTAAAGCAAAGTGATTTGGTTATACATATATATATATATCTGTATTTGTTTTACTTTTGATTCTTTCCCATTATAGTTTATTATAAACATAGTTTATTTATAGTAGTTTATTATTGAATATAGTCCCTGTGCTGTACAGTTAGTCTTTGTTGTTTATCTATTTTATATATGGTAGCGTGCATCTATTAACCCCATACTCCCAATTTACCCCTCCCCGTTTCCCATCTGGTAACCAAAAGTTTATTTTCTGTTAGTGCTTACTCACTCAGTCGTGTCTGACTCTTTGCAATCCTATGGACTTCCTGCCAGGTGCCTCTGTCCATGGAATTTTTCAGGCAAGAATACTGGAGTGGGTTTTCATTTCCTCCTCCAGGGGATCTTCCCAACCCAAGGATCAAACCGGTGTCTCTTGTGTCTCCTGCAATGCAGGCAGATTCTTTAACTGCTGAGCCATCTAGGAAGACCCATTTTTCTATGAGACTTCTTAGTTTTAAAGTCTTATTAACTGTCCTCACACATATTTTTTCCCTTGTGAATTCCTGCCAAAAAGAAAGAAAATCTTGTTAAGTTTTGATTAGAGTTGTGTTAAACTTATAACTGACTTTCAGAAGAATTAACCTCTTTACATGTGAGGAATTTGCATTTGTGGTAAGACCCAAAGAGAAACTCTGAGTTTTTAGCTGAGTTCCAGGTAGGCAGAGCAAGCTGCATCAGCTCAGGCAGACTCTCCTTTGCCTGCCAAGGCACTGCTCCCCTGCAGGAGCTAAAATACTCTCCCCAGCCCCAGACAAACCCACTCTTCCTTCCCAGGCATTTCTTGGACTAACCACCCCACAAAGATCATCAAGTTTGGTTCTCCCTCATGATCTCACGTGAGATACGTCAGGTTGGGCCCATTTTATAGGTTTAGAGAGCGAGGTTCAGAGGGCACTGATAAGTCAGCCCAGGCCACCAGCACAGGAGGGACAGGGCCTGTGTTGAAAGTCAGTTTGGCTGAGCCTAGAGCCGTGCTTTTCCCAGCAACAGAGCTTCTGGTATGTGTCTGTGCAGCTTGAGTGAAGTTTTCGACAGTCTTACGGACAGAAAAGGAGTCATGCTCCTCTCTGTTCTACTTTCCTGGTACTTCCCGGGGGCTGGATGAAATGAAATAAGGAAATCCCCAAACTTCTGCAGAAAAAAAAGGGAACCGGCATTTCAAAGGGTAGTGTGGGAGGAATGAGGTAAATGGAACGAGGTGGGGAGAGCACCAGGCTTGTGTGTGTGCGCGCACGCACGTGTGTGTGTGTGTCTGTGTGTGTGGTGAGGGTGTGTGCATGTGCTCACTCACACGGGAGAAGCACACCCCAACACCCAGTGACTCCCTCGGGTCAGTACCTGGTGGGGGGAAAAATCAAATACCAGGCTTCCCTCTTGAATTTTCTCTTTACCAGGGCAGTGTGACCCAGTGGGAACCCACATCTGCAGAGGCCACTAAGTGCATCTCCTTCACAGTCACATCCCAGGCACTGAGTTGAGGAGCAGGGACGGTCCCAAGGGCCAGGCTGAGGCAGCAGTGGGGCTGCAGCCAGGCAGCAAGGCCACTCCTGGGTCCGCCCTACCACGTGGGCCAAGTCCCACAGGCTGACGCTTCCTTCCGCAGGCCTGGAGGAGGCAGGATCCTGGAGACAGGAGGATTCCCAAGAGCTGATGACATGGGTCTAGCCCAGCCTCCAGCAGGGGAGGAACACAAGACTCCAGGACAGTGAGGAGCCCACACCTTGCTCAGACTTGGACCCACTTGAGCAGGCTACCTGTTCTCCAGAGCTGAATCACGAGATGACACTGACCCAGGGGCTGCCCCCCCTGGCTCTGCTGGCGCTCTGCTGGGGACTCAGCATAACAGGGGCTGAAGGTGAGCCAGATCACCCCCCTCCTTTTCACTGCCGGGCCACAGAACCCAGACCCCCAGCCTTCCCTCCCCTCGACCATCTCTTCTCTCTCCTGGTTTTCCCTGGAGGCCTCCCTTCCCTCCCCCAGCACTCCCGCTCATTCTTCTCTGGCCTCCTGTAAAGACCTCTCTGGCTGTGTGGCTTCTCTGTCCACATTTCCCGGTGTGGCGTTCCAGACCTCTAACCTCCTGGCTGGCCATTCCAGTCCTTTGTCTGACCTTGCATTCCCCCCAGACACTCAGCACCTGGGGGTCTTGACCAGTTCCCACCTCTGTACCTTTGATCCTGGGGTCCCTCAGCCGTGGGGGAGGGGGTGTCTCTCCTCTTGCCTCAAGGCCCTGCTGAGATGTCCCCCAACCCCAGGATCCTCAGGCCACTGACCACCCTCCCCAAGGGCTCCCAGAGAGCTCAGCTCCCCTGATAACCCTGGGAACCACACTCCACTTTCCAAGCATCAGGCCTAGCGGGGCCTGATCCGAGAGCAGGGTGGGGAGGTCCCCAGAGTAGGCCCCTTAGGGGTAGGTTTGTGCCTCTGCTCCAAGGCTGCGCCCACCCACGGGCCCAGGGGCGGGGCCTGTGTCTGACACATGTGCCCACCTGTAGTGGGAGGGACTCTGTTCCTCCAGGAGCAGGGCAAGGCAGGGGCTCATGACACGTGCTCTGAATCAACTAGAATATTGTGTTTTTCCCCAGACAAGAGGGTCCACAGCTGGCTCCCTTACACCTGCACACCTGCAGAGACAGCCGCCCCTGCCCCCGCCAAGGCCTCTGGGGACATTTGCCTGGGCTCTAGGAGCCTCTACAGGACTCTGGCAGACTTCTTTGCAGTGCTGTGCACCCAGGAGGGGCTGCAAGGGGTGGTGACAAGGGACATCTGAGGGGGAAGGTGTGACCCTCTCTCTGCTTCCCTCCCTGGCAGAGACTGTCCCGATGCAGACCCTGCGCTGCCATAATGACTACACCAGCCGCATCATCTGCAGGTGGGCGGACACCCAGGATGCCCAGCGACTGGTCAACGTGACCCTCTACCGCAGGCCCAAGGAGTGAGTGAGGCAGGGCCCAGGGTTGGAGGGCAGCGAGGGGCGCTGCTGTGTGGGCAGTGCCAGGAGTTTGGGGCTGGACAGAAGGTGGGGGCGGGAAACTCCTACCCAGGAGCTCCTGACCCACCAGGTGGCCTGCCGGGCCCAGGGGCTTGTGTCTGATGTCCAGTTTGGGGGAAGAACCTCTGATGTTAATATTGTTGATGATGGTGATAATCTCCTATTTTGTCACAATTGAACAAAATCAATCGGCAGAAGTCAATTTTGGTTCATCCTCCTTATGAGGTGGGCAGGACAGGGACATGATACCCAATTCACAGATGGAGAAACTGAGGCTGCAGAGGTGAGGTCCCTCCCCCTGGCCACAGTGGGGTCAAGGCCTTAGCAGGACCAGTGTCCTGTGGCCAGCCTGCAAGGCTAAGCTCCATGTCTTCCTCAGGCCCTGCTCCCTCCGGAGTTGGGGCTTCTCCTCTCGCCTCACCTAGTTTCCAGGGCATAGCCCTTTTGGGAAGGTACTCCCACCATTCTGGGATCCGGTGATAGTCTAACTCACCATAATGGAAGTAGTTAAACAGCAGGCATCACAGGGTCTGGGGAGACCCCTGACGACCTCCCCTAGGAAGAAGGGTTTTCGCTCCACAGCATCATCGCCCCTGCACTCTCTCCCCTGCTCTCCCCAGAGCCTCTGTCCTCCTTGTCCACTGTCCCCACCCCCACCCTCAGCTGTGGCCTGCCTCCTCCTGCACTGGGACAGCAGACACCCCCAGAAGAGAAGCTTCCCAACATCTCCCCCGACCATGGCCTGCTACCTCCCTGGATACTCCCTGCAGTGATTGCCTGTCCCAGGCCTGTCTGAGGCCAGAGCCAGGGTCCCACCTGGTCTTGCTGCTCAAGGACATCACTGCCATCCCAATCGCCACTTCCCCATGCTGTTGAGGGACACTGTCCCGGGATCCACTTACAGATGCCAACCAGACTGCAGCTCAGGGCCTCCGAGTCCAGTCTCCTAGCCTGGCTGTCCATTCTTGGCTTCCCTCTGAGGGAACCTCCTCTAAAGAGTGGTCTGGAGCCCTGTTTCCAGTGCCTCTCAGGTAGTTCCTCCAGAGCCCACTCTCCCAGGACTCTGCTGCCCCCAGCAGGCCATTTAAACTGCTCCCGCTGGAGTCAGTGATGCCCACTTCGTGTAAATCAATGGTTAGTCCTGGCCTTCTCCCCACACACCCACAGTCAGCACCTGACAAGGACTGGCTGGGCCTAAATACGAGGTCCCACTGTGGCACCTCCCTCCCTGACCCTGGCCAGCACCTGGGCCCTTCCCCATGTCCCCCTGGCCCGCCCTTTTCTGTCTCCTAGTCCGTTCCCTTCTCTGAAGGGGATGATGTCCCAGGACTCTTGGACCTCCATTCTCTTGCATCTGGATCCAGCGGCAGAGATCCAGCCCCAGACTATGGCTCTGACCCAGACATGCTCTCTCCAGCCTGGACCTTTCCCCAAGTTCCAGAACCATAGGTTCACTTGCCTCTCCGCATTGTCCCTTATAGTCTTTAACTTCAAGTGTCCTAAACAAGTTCCTGCTCTGCCTCCCAGAGACAGCCCCTGTGCTAGATTCCCATATCAGTTCACCAAAGGGGAGCTTCCAGGGGCTCAAGCCAGACAAATGGGGACAGTCTTTTATTTTTTGCTTTTCAGTCTCCTTTCCCTCCTTTCCTTCTTCACCGCAGCATCCAATCCATCAGCAAATGTGATCGACTTCATCTTCAAATAGAAAGTGAATCTGGCTAAGACCCTGATCCAAACCACTTCTTATCACTGAGATAGTCCAGAAGCCTCCTAACTTGTCCCTCTGCTTCCAGTATTGCCACCCCCTCCAACTCAATCTATCCACAGCTCAGCAGCCACAGGAATCCTTTCAAAGTGTGTGTCAAAACATCACTCCTTTGCTCATAACTCTCAATTTTCCTCACTTCCAGTGAATTCAAAATTCTTTACATTCCTTTTAAGCACTGACCTTCTGTAACCTCACTCTGCTAGGCTCCTGGACCTCCCACCCTCACATATCTACTCTGCACGCACTGTTAATTGCCTAGTCACACAACATCCCAAACCTATGCCTACCCCAGGACCTTTGCCCTTGCTGTTCCCTTTCCTTGAAATCCTCTTTCCCCAGATTTGGCATGGCTCCCTCCCTGATCTCCAAGTTTCTGCTCAGATGTCACCTTCTCCAAGAGGTCTTCCCTGCCTCCTTTATTCCAAATTGTATCCTCAGGCCAGCCCTCCTGGCCTGCTCACACCTCTTTCCTTCCTGACTTGTCTATGTACACTTTTCCATTTGACATGTGGCATCATTCCTTCACTGTTCTGTGTATGTCTGCCTCTATTAGGATGTCTGCACTATAGACAGGGATTTGCATGTATTTTATTTCCTGCCAGGCTCCCTGGTACTAAACAAAGCCTTACATGTAGGAACCATCTGTTAATATTTGTGAGTGAGTGATTCTTCTCTCTGGGCTAACCTTGTCTTCTCCTGGCAGGGACCATCCACAGCGAGTGTCCTGCAATCTTAGTGACGACAAGCCCTGGTTAAACAGCCCTTGTCCTGGCTGCGTACCCAGAAAATGTGTTATTCCTTACCGAAACTTTGTCCTTGCCGACTTTGACTACTTCTCATTCCAACCGGACCAGCCTCTGGTCACTGAGCTCACCGTTAATCTGAGTCAGCATGGTAAGGTCTGGGGTCCCTGGCCAAGCATAGTCCCCTGTGAGGACAGGGAACCCTGGAGTGTCCACAAGCTCCTGGCCTACTTGGGGAGGCAGATGTGGAAACATCTAATCCTCCAGGGTTGTAAGGACCATACAAAGGCTGTGGTGGGCCAGGAAAAGGAGCAGGGATTCTGCCTTGGGGAGAGGACCCAAGAAGTTTCCGAAGGATACACGTCTGCTGGGTACTGAGAGGTGCAGGATGACCCTGGGCAGAGGAACTAATAAAGTGTAGACCGAAGAGGGAGTTACAGGAGTCACAGTGCCCTCTGCTGGGAAGGAGGCCCCACAGGCCACCTTGTGGGCAGTGGGGACAGAAGGAAGCTAGCTCCCTTTGGAGTTCAATTTGAGCACCTTTCATGGAGCTTATGTTCTGAAGCCTAGGAATCTGCACAGCTTCATTCATGTTCACACTGAATTCCCATGATTTAGCAGAAGGCAGTCTGAGGTCCATGGAGAAGGGTCTGTCCAGGGTCATTCAGCCAGTGGGAGCAGTGCCTGGCCTGGGACCCAGGCCTATCCACACATGGGCCACAGAGGACCTTCACCTCCTGCACAGTTGTCCAGCCCCTTAGGGACCCTTTCCTTCCTGTCCCTCCAGTGCAGCCCCCCACACCCAAGGACCTCAACATCACTGCTACCAGGGAGAGTCTCCTGCTGTCCTGGAGGATAGCCCATGAGGGTTTCCAGAGCCACTGGCTGTCCAGCCTGGAGTTTGAGGTGGTCTACAAGCGGCTTCAGGACTCCTGGGAGGTAGGGACCCCACCAACTGTGCCCCAAACCCACAGGTACCTGGCCCAGCCGGCCATGCTCCAATAGCCCCTCTCCCCTCCAGGATGCCCGCACCATCCACTCCAAGTCCCCTCAGGCCATCTTGGAGCTAAAGTACCTCCTGCCCAGCAGCACCTACGTGGCCCGAGTGCGCACCAGGCTAGCCCCAGGCTCAGGGCTCTCAGGACGACCCAGCCAGTGGAGCCAGGAGGTTTCCTGGAACTCCCAGCCAGGTAACAGAGTTGGGACAATGCTCCTTTGTGGAGAGGGGAGCTCATTACATCTCCAGGACAGGAGTCCAGTGTACACACGACAGGATCCTCGGGTGCTCTGTGTTCAGAGTGGCTTCTTTGGGCCCACCCCGTCCTTACTGTGACTCTGCAGAGGCACCGACTGCATCTGACTCACCCCCAGGCCCCAGTTTGCTATCCACGTTATGTGGAGGAGCAATTACAATTTAATCACAATGGCATATGGGCAGCTGTGTTTTCGTGAGGGCTGCATGACATGTGGACACACCAACATGACAGTGTTATTTAATAAATCCCTGAACCCTGAGGCTGTGATGTCCTCCCCGTCTTGCACAGGGGGTGTGAAGTTTCACAGAATTCACCCTCTGACCTGAGGTCACATGGCTGGCAGGTCAGGCTGAGTTTAACCCCTGATGTTTTTGGCCCCACAATCTCTCTGTGACGAGTCTCATGGTGAGCCCACTGAAGGCTAGGGAATGAACGAATGAGGACTGAAGGAAGGTTTGTTCTCCCTCCCAGGGGATGAGGCCCAGCCTCAGAACCTCCAGTGCTTCTTTGATGGGGCCGCCCTGCTTACCTGCACCTGGGAAGTGAGGTCCGAGGTAACCCACTCCGTCTCCTTCACCCTCTTCTACAAGACTGGGCCCAGTGCACGGTGAGTGTCCCCTGCCTCTGTCCCCTCCCCTCCTCTAAGCCTCACCCTCTCCAGGCCTCCTCCTGCCCCTGGAGCCCAGCAGAAGCCACAGCTCCTCCTGAGGTCTCACCCCTCACATGGCCCTGCCTCCCCCTGCCCTGACCTCTGCCATGATCCTCAGGGAGGAAGAATGCTCTTCCATGCAGAAGGAGACTGGCAGCCCCTACATCCGGCACCAATGCCAGATTCCTGTGCCTGACCCCAGGAACTACAGCCAGTACATCGTCTCTGTTCGACCAAAGATGGACGAGAGACTTATAAAGAGCTCAGACAACAGTGAGTTTGCCCCTAGCCTTCTGTGTGGAGCATCTCCCAACAGCACTGCTTCATTCCTCATGGTCCAGACTTCATGTGTGTCAGTTTCAATGAAATACCCCAGGAAGCCAAATGGAACAAAAATGATTCCAGTCTATCCTGGAAGTTCTCAAGAAGCAATAATGCAACAATGACAAATAACATGAAGGAAGATGCAATTGATATTCCTCAAGAATATCAGTATTAAAAAACCTTTTATCTCAGTCTTTTAGCTCTATCTTCCCTGGTGGCTCAGATGGTAAAGAATCTGCCTGCAAGGCAGGAAACCCCGGTTCAATCCCTGTGTTGGGAAGATCCCCTGGAGAAGGGAATGGCTACTAACTCCAGTATTCTTGCCAGGAGAATTCCATGGGCAGAGAAGCCTGGCGGGCTATAGTCCATGGGGTCACAAAGAGTCAGAAACGACTAAGCGACTAACACTTTCACTTTATTTTCCCCTCCAACTTCTCAGTTGCTTAAAAGTTCCTACTTCTGCCCACGACCTCCTGGTCTTCCCACCGATTTTTCCCTTCCTTTCCCAGATTGGATTTTTCTTTTTTAAGTTTCCAAAGTCCTCCCCAAACTGATATTTTCAGAGTTAATAATAATTCACCTGTGATTTACTTCTTATGTTGGGTACTCCTGCTGCTAAGTCACTTCAGTCGTGTCCAACTCTGTGAGATCCCATAGGTGGCAGCCCACCAGGCTCCCCCATCCCTGGGATTCTCCAGGCAAAAACACTGGAGTGGGTTGCCATTTCCTTCTCCAATGCATGAAAGTGAAAAGTGAAAGTGAAGTCGCTCATTCATGTTCGACCCTCAGCGACCCCATGGACTGCAGCCTTCCAGGCTCCTCTATCCATGGGATTTTCCAGGCAAGAGTATTGGAGTGGGGTGTCATACTAAGGGGTCTTGCAGGTTAAGTTCCCCGGTTCCTGTTACATAGTGAGGACCTCATGCAGAGGAAACTCCTGCATTGCTTCTTGATGATCAAGTTCTTCTTCTCAATCTCTAGTGTGTGTCAGAGACAGCAGCCGATTTGTCTTAGTTACCTGGGTTTAAATCCACTACTTATTGTTTGGGATCTTCCAGACTGCAATCTTTGTCTCTACCACTTGATAGCTGCCTGTCCTTGGAAAGTTACCTAATCACTCTGGGGCTCAATTGTTTGTCTGAAAAGTGGACAGATTCAGAGTACTTACTACATCCAGTTGTTGTTATAATTGAGTGAAATTATTCATATAAATTTAGCATGTATAATAATGCTTAGAACACTGTGAATATTCTAGATTAGAATAAATTAACAGAACATTTATTTCTATTTAAATACTAGGGGTAACCCATACTTTTGGTCACCTCACTATAAAACAAGCGTATATTAACATCTCCCAAGAGAAGGGCATTTCAGGTCAAAATAGATGACATGGTGAAATGGGGGTGTAAAACCCTAAGATGGGTGGGACCTGGGGTCCTGGGTTAATGGAGAGAGCACCTGTGATGAGCATGGAACACAAGAAATGTTCCACTGGAGGAATATTAGAAACAATATGCCTTAAAAGTTTTCCTCCCTCCAGTCCAGATGGCTCCCCCAACCCTCAACATGACCAAGGGCAGAGATGGCTACATCCTGCACTGGAGAGAAGAAAAAATGAGCTACTCACACATAGCTTGCATCTTCCAGGTCCAGTACAAGAAAGAAGGAGCCTCATGGGAGGTGAGAGACTGTGCCCAGGGAGGGGCCTGGAGGGGAGGAAAGGACAGCGAGACAACACTTGGGAAAATGCCACCTGCCCAGATGCCTGGCTCCCAGCACGTGACCAGCCACAGAGAGCCGCTGGGACTCGGTGGTCACTCCAATGAGCAGTCTCATTGTCTCTTCCTTTGGTGAAGGAACTGAGACTCAGAGAGATGATGTGAACTTGGCCAAAATGTACACGTGACCCTGAGTTGCAAAGGGGGCATGGACATCAGGAGGGGGAGGGCTGAGAGGCAGCTGAAGGACGGGTTTTCAAAAGTCATAATAAGGTGACACTTCTTCATAAGAATCTCATCCAGAATGCAAATGTGCAGCTGCTAAGAGCAGAGCAGCTCCTGGGGAGGCCGGCAGGGCCTCAGCCCAGGGCTCAGTATCTGGCCCTGGGCCTCAGGCAGTCCTCGGGGCCTGTGGACAGAACCTGGGGCTCCACAGAGGGCAGATCAGAAACCTCAGAGCCAGCCCCAGAATTTTCTGCTGGAAATGGGGAAACTGAAGTCAGGAGGGAGAGGGTTAGTGGTGGAGCTGGGAGTGGTCCTTGGGCTCCTGAACATCTGTTTGATGGTCCAGGGTTCGGTCACCCTGCACCACACTCCAGGGGAGACCATATCTGGGGTCCAGGCTGCTCTAAGGTGAGCTGGGAGGGTGAGGCGGGGCATGGTGACTCCTCAGGGTTTCTGCACCCCGGTGTTGTCATGTGTGCCAGGAGTTCAGTACAAGAGGTGCTCCCTGGTCCTGTCCCTCTGGAGTGTGGTCCTCCGTGGTGAGGGTGATGCTGCTCAGATCCAGGGATGTGACTGCAAGCTGGGAAATGATGGGTAGCAGGAAGGCTGGGGTGCTGAGGCGGGAGGGTTTCGTAGCTGTGCCCACACGCCCCAGACCTCAGGACTCCTGCTCACACACCTGCCCCTGTAGGACACCAAGACAGAGGACTTCCAGAATGCCCACACCATGTCGCTGCCACCTCTGGAGCCCGCCAGCCGGTACCAGGCCAGAGTGAGAGTCAAACCCGACCCGGGGAACTACAATGGGATCTGGAGCGAGTGGAGTGAAGCAAGGTCCTGGGACACCGATTGGGGTAAGTCTGCCACGCCCCCCTCACCCCTCCTGGCACAACCCTGCTGGGCAGAGGACAGGGAGGATATGAACACGGAGACATAACCCCACCCCAGGATAGCATCCTTCCCTCCCAGGCGTCATTAGGGATTAGAAAATTATACCTCCTGGTGTGCAACACAGACTGCGGCAAGGTCTCCAGAGGACAGAGGAGAGAGCACGTCTCACCAACAGGTCTCCCTGCGACTGAACCTCAGCCTTCTATTAATATGGCCCAGGCTTCTATTGGCTTCCCAGGTGGAGCAACGGTAAAGAATTCGCCTCACCTGCTAATGCAGGAGACACAAGAGATACGGGTTTGATCCCTAGGTCAGGAAGATCTCCTGGAATAGGAAATAACAATTTGCTCCAGTATTCTTGCCTAGGAAATTCCATGGACAGAGGAGCCTGACAGGCTATAGTCAATGGGTTCACACACAGTCAGACATGATTAAGCATACACACACACACACACACACACACAAGCATGCTTTCACTAGCCTTTGTGGAAGCTACTACCCAGGGACCACTCAGCCTGAGGAACTACAGACTGGGGCCTGAGATTGGAAAGCTTTGGTCTGATTTCTCAATCTTCTACTTTTGCTAATTTCGTTTATCTACCACTATCTCCATGGTGGCCACCAGGAGACAAGTGTAGGACAAGGTCCAGGAGGTGGCTGCAGAAAGAGGACAAAGTGTTTGCAACAAGGTCCCCAGTCCCAGCCAACTGTCAGGGAAAGAGCCCCAGAGAGAGGACCCCAACCAAGCGGAAAGGAGAACTGGGCCACAGGACCTAAGGGAAAGAGATCAGGGGAGTTTTGGAGGGGCCCAGCCTGTAAGGGGCTTAAGCCCAAGTGGACAGTTGAGAGACTCTTTGATGGGCCTTTGCATCTTCTGGTTCCTCCACCATCACCCCTTTCTCCATTTCTGCCTCTCCTGTTGTCCCTGTTCTTGATGACCTCCCTTGGGAAGTCCCCTGTGATTGCCTTTGGCTACAGTTGCTGCCCTCCCATAGCAACTCCTGCTACTGGCCAGAATCTAACCCTCTGTGTCCTCCCACCAAGCCAACATTGTGGGTGGCTCAGACAAAGACCCCCTTCTTCTTAGTTTCTGGCCTCCTCTCCTCCTCTGCACCCCAAGGAAGCAGCTGCACCCTGTCTTCTGAGTCTCCAGCCCTTTCCCTCCCTAGATGCTAATGATCCTTTTTCCTTCTTGGCTTCCTGAAGTGCTGCCCATGTGGGTCCTAGCCCTCATCCTTGTTATCAGCACCTTAATCCTGCTTCCAGTCCTGCACTTCTGTGGCGTCTACGGGTACAGGTAAGGGGACTCCAAGATGGGGGAGAGTGTTATCCAGGGCCCCAGAGGATGCCAGGGTCACTATTTGTCACTGCTCTGTCACCCGCTCCCAATGGGGTCTTGGACAAATCTGAGCTCTCCCTGGGCTTCAGTTTCACCTCCGTACATGAGCACAGGCAGCTGCCCTGAGGTCTTGGGCAGCAGTCACCTCTTTGTTGTCTTTCCAGGCTGAACCGGAAATGGGAGGAGAAAATCCCTAACCCCAGCAAGAGCCACCTGTTCCAGGTAGGAGCTGGCTGTGAGGGCAGCAGAGGTGCTGGGGCTTGCGTGCTCCTGTGCCATGTCCCCATGTCCGTGTCTTGCTCCCCATCCTGTGGGCTTTGAGTGGGGCTGGGGGTGCAGGTGGCTAGAGAAGGGACTGGGAAGCTCTAAGAGCCAGGCCAGCCCCGCAAGCCCAGCACTGAGACCCCCTGGTCTCCCCCAACGCTCAGGGTGCCCTGCTGGCAGGGACTCACCTGGGATAGGAGGGAGGGTTGGCATAGAGGGGCTGGTCCCTGGGAGGCTCCAGGAGAGGTGTAGTCACATTGAGGGCAGGTGGATGGTGGGAGGCAGAGTGGTTTTCCAAGGACAGAACGGCAGAGCTGAGCGCTAACAGGTGCAGGGTGGTGGCAGGTGGGAGAGGCCATGGCAGGTAGAAGGCATGTGGGGGGGGAGATGAGGCTCCTTTGAGAAGGTAATTGAGTGGGGAGGACGGTGAGTCTGGGGCACATCGCGGGAGGCTGAGAGGACCCTGGAGAACAGGAGCCCTTTGGTCAACTACACAGGGCCAAAGCTGCCTTGGGAGGGTCTCGCGGCCGGTGCAGAGGGGGCTGGGGTGAGCACAGAGCAGTGACAGTCCAGATAGTGTCCTCAGGAGACCCGGGACCCCAGCGAGGTCCCAGCCCCTCTCTGGCCTCGTCTCCCTGGTGTCAGGAGGCTGTCCTGCTGGTGCTGAGTATCTGCCTCTTCTAGGGGCTCCTGAATCCCTACCACCCTCAAGGCCTTCCCTCCATCTGCACCTTCTGGAGGGCCCTGACTCCCAAAGATACAAATGCCCTTTCTCTTTCCAGAACGGGAGCGCCGGACTCCGGCTGCCAGACAGCATGGCCACCCTGGGTAGTGGGAGCCACCTACAAAAGGGGCCATGGGGCAGCAGTTGCCCTCAGCTCCTGGAGGGGTGAGTGTCGGGCAGGGGATCCCTGGGCGGTGGGAGGGTGGCCCCCTCCTGCACACCAGAGGTTTGGAGGAGGTGGCCTGGGTCTGGGCCTCAGTTTGAAGAAATCCATAGAGACTGGTGGTGCTAAAGCAAGAGGCATCCCTAGCGAGGGTCAGACCTCAGACTTGACCGGAGGCAGGAGACTGGAGCAGATGACCTCCCTTCACCCTGCTGCCCAGGGAGACCCCACACTGCCTTGGCCCCACTGGGTGGCGGAGGGTCTGTGAACCTTCATGGCCTCAGCATTTGAGCAACTAGCTTGCCACTAACCCTCATGTGAGAGATGACTGAGCCCAGGCTGGACACCTGGGGCCTGAAGCTGGGTGATAGCAAGGAGTGGAGGGTGGGAGAGGTCCTTGACCTTGAATGAGAGCACAGAAGCTGGAGGGCCAGACCCATGGGGAGGCTGAGCAGCATCTGGTTTCCTGCTCTGGGCCTGCTCCCCAACACTGCCCTGCTCTGAGTTTTCTGTGGGTGTGGCCAGGCCTCTCATCCCACTACCTGCTCCGCTCCTGTGCATGAGCTGAGACGTCTGTCCGAGGAGGTCCCAGCATCTCTGCTCCTGTTCTCCCCACAGGGTGTTCCCTGTAGACTGCAGGCACAGCGAGGTGTCACCTCTCACCACAGAGGACCCTAAAGATGCCTGTGACTCATCATCAGAGCCAGACATGACTCTGACCGCCTCGGACCTCCCCACGGAGCAGCCCCCAAGCCCCCCAACAGGGCTGGCTGCCCCCTCGAGCAGGCCTGAGAGCCAGGCTTCTGGCTTTGACTTCAACGGTCCCTATCTGGGGCCGCCTCACAGCTGCTCCCTGCCTGACCTCATGGGCCAGCAGGTGCCCCCACAGATGGGGGTGAGCAGGAAGCCACAGTCCCCGGGGTCCCTGGAGTACCTGTGTCTGCCCGCAGGGGGGCAGGTGCATCTGGTCCCGCTGGCCCAGGTGAAGGGGCAGGGCAAGGCTGGGGATGGGGACACAAAGTCCAGCCCAGGGGCCCAGAGGAGCCCTTCCCTGGAGTCAGGGATGGGCCCTGCCCCTCCAGAGCCTGGGCTGATGGGGGTTGGTCAAGACCAGAAGGACAGGGCCACCACAGTTCTGCCCACTGGCTGGCCTGAGGATGGCACCGTAGCCTCTGGTTATGTCACCACTCCAGATCTGATATTCACCCCACCCATCGGGGCCCCATCTCCCTCCCAGGCTGCCCCTCCAAACCTCCCCTCAGACCAGAACCCCACTTTCCATCCTGGACTGGCTGATGGGTCCCCTGTAGCCTCAGCCCCCCTGAAACCAGAGTTCGAGGGCTATGTGGAGCTCCCTCCAGCCACAGGCCAGTTGCCCCAGTCCCCTCTAGCCAGCCCTGCCCCTCCTCGAGTCAGCAGCCCTGTCCTGAGCCCAGGCCCACACCGGGCAGATGCATCCCCCACCTCCCCTACCCCTGAGGGTCTCCTTGTCCTGCAGCAGGTGGGTGACTACTGCTTCCTTCCTGGCCCTCTCTCCCCCCAGAGTAAGCCCACTTCCCCAGGACCCTGTCCTGAGATCAGGGACCTCAACCAGGTGGCCCAGGCTAAGAAACCTCCAGCTCAGGCCTTTCCCCAGGTGCCGGCCATTCAGCTCTTCAAAGCCCTGAAACAGCAGGACTACTTGTCACTGCCCCCTTGGGACATTAACAGGCCTGGGCAGGTGTGCTGAGTCTCTGTAGACCTTGAGGGAAGGGAACAGAGGAAAGGCCTGCCTTTCCTCCTGCCCTGCCTGGCCCTCCTGCCACCCCTGCTCCCTTCCCTGGTCCTTTCTGCAAAGCCATGGAGAAGCTTCCATGTTGTAACAGATGGAGACCAGAAAAATAAGTTAACCATCTACCTCCTTCCTTGGCCTTCAGCAAGGTCAAGCTTCTCTCCGTCCCTCCCTTCCTCTCTGACACACACACACACACTCTGTTCTTTGAAATTAACTTATTTTAGGTTCTGAATTATTGGAGCTTTATATATATATACACCAGAGAAGGAAATGGCAACCCACTCCAGTACTCTTGCCTAGAGAATCCTGTGGACAGAAGAGCCTGGTGGACTGCTGTCCATAGGGTCATACAGAGTCGGACATGACTGAAGCGACTTAGCATGCATGCATGCATTGGAGAAGGGAATGGCAACCCACTCCAATATTCTTATCTGGAGAATCCCAGGGATGGAGGAGCCTGGTGGGCTGCCGTCTATGGGGTCACACAGAGTCGGACACGACTGAAGCGACTTAGCAGCAGCAGCAGCAGCATATATACACACATTCATTTCATTTGTTTCCTTTTCCTTTTTACCGAGTTTCCCTGCTTTTGCTATTGTCTTCTTTCTCTTTCCACTGATTTATCATTAGAATTAGTTTGAGGTCCAGGCTAAGCCCATTCTGAAGTTCATCCTGTCTCCATCAGAGCCTTTTCTGATGCTGACATGTCTGGTTTTGTGGAGGATTTCTGTCTGTCCCTGGCAGGCATGAATATGCACAAGATTCCAGCCTGGAGGCAGGAGGCTGGAGGCACAGTGTGGAGTCTTGGGGGTTTCAGACTTGGAAGAGCAGCCCTGGACACAGCAAGCATCTGTCAGCCCCAAGTGTGGTAGCAAAGCACCAGCCTTAACTGTCACTCCAAGAATTGTCACTTCCCATGGACTTGGCATGGGAAGCGCTGTCCTGAACTCATGGGAAACACTGCTAGTCTCTTCGAGGTGACTGGGGAGCCTCAGGGGACCTCCTAGTCCCTGCATCTGAGCAGTGGGCAGTGCAGGTCGCTGGTTGAAGTGATCTCCTTCCTATACTTAGGCTAGTGGAGCCAGGGAAAGTTTGAGAGGAGTTCAAAAACCACATAGAAAAGTCAGAAAGAATTGCTCAACAAGGGAAAAAGGAAAACGACCCAAGGGCATGGACACTTGAGCTTATAGTCCAGATCTCCCGGCTGCCCTCCCTCCAGAAAGACCTTACAACTCCCACCCCCACCAGCCACCTATGAGAGGCTTTTGGTCTGTGACTGGCCTACACTGAGGATCTAGGTTCTTTTAAATCTTTGCCTTTCTGATATGCAAAAAATGGCATTAAATTATTTCAATTTGCATTATCTGGAAACTACCATGTTTGCACATATTTTCCTATTTCTTGGACATTTGTATTTTTTTTCCCCTGAGCTAAACTCATTAAGATCTCATTGTGTCAGATGTCCACTTTTTTCTAAGTAACCTTTACAAAGTATTTAGCTCTGGCTGGCCTTTCACAGATGGTGCAAATTTATTTTTCTAGTTTGTGGTTTGCCTTTTAATTCTGTTCATCACTCTTTTGAGTGTATTCAATATAGACTTGTCTGGGTGGTCAAATGAATCTATGGGTGAACTCCTTCACGGCTCCACTTTTGGTGTCAGATTTGACAAAGGCCTTCACCACTTGAAAACTGCATTTGTCCAAAGTTATATTTTTTCTGGTTCTTCTTGTGTTTGAAAATTGTATGTATGGAATTCTTTTGGAATGTATGCATTTAAGAAGGAGAGCCAGCTTAGACAAGTAGCCCAGATGTTCTGGAATCACTGGTGGAATCACCCATTCTTCATCTGTGTATCTGATACAGAAAATCTGTGTATACACTTGGTCTGTTTCTAGACTTTCCTTTTTATTACATGGTCTTCTCCATGGACCCCACTGCTTAGACTGTTCTAGCTTTATCATATGTTTTAGTAAATGGCAGAACAAATGTTCTTGTTTCTTTCATCCATAAAATCCCTGTTGATTACGGCATTGTTTGTAGCCGAAGAAAATGATAAACAGTTGAAATCTTCACCCATAGTAAAACTAATCACAAAATTTGAGTCCATTCTAAGGTGGAATCCTGTGTGAAAAATGAATGAAGTGGACCTATGTGCATTAGAGAGAAGTCCAAGATGTGAATTCCAAAATGGTTGGAAAAAAACTGTTAACTGAAAAAAAATTGTGATAAAATATTTTTATTACAAGACATTAACGTGTATATAAGTGTTTAGGTGGATGGGCAGGGGTGCCGTTTGAAAGCACAGTCACCCTAAGGAGGATGGACTCAGTTCAACAGAAGGGCCTTCTGTCTACCACAGTGAGCTAGGGGCAGTTTTGATCAGACCTAAGATGCTGGTTGTAACAGAATGAGAAGCAAGTGGTACTCCCAGGGCAAGCCAGGAGAGAGTGAGGGAAGGAGATAGATGGGCTGGGGGAGAGAAATATAAAGGACACACTTAAGCTAAAAAAAGGGGATTCATTGTAATCCAAAATTCAAATCTAACTGGGCATCTTGTGTTTAGTCTCTAACAAGAGTGGAGACAGAAGGAAGAGACTGAATTCCTCATACAAATAGATGAGAATTATTTTGTTGTTGTGGATTTTTAAAAATTTTTTGTTTATTTATTTTTATTTTTAGCTGTTCTGAATCTTCATTGCTGCTTGGCCTTTTCTCTAGTTGCACTGCATGGGCTTCTCATTACGGTGGCCTCTCTTGTTTCAGAGCACTAGCTCTAGAGAACGTGGGTTTCAGTTGCTGCCCATGGGCTCAGTAGATGCAACTCCAGGTTCTAGAGCACAGGCTAAGTTGCCCCAAGGCATGTGAGACCTTCCCAGACCAAGGATTGAACCCATGTCTCCTGAATTGGTAGGCAGATTCTTTACCAATGAGCCACCAGGGAAGCCCTATGAGTGCTATTAAGAGCTTATGCCTGCCAGGCCCTGCTCCATTGATTTAGGGGATCGCAACCCCTTCAGATAAATACTACCTTTATCATATTCTTTTTTGTATATGGGGAAACTAAAGCACAGAGAGGTTATATAACTCACTCCAGGTCAACCAGCCAGTGGGTGGCAGAGGCAGGATTCAAACCTTGGCCCTGTAGCTTAGAAAAAAAAAAAAAAGCCAGTCATTCAGTTGTGTCTGACTCTTTGAGATCCCATCATAGAGCTCCCATGAACTCTAGTCTACCGGGCTCCTCTGTCCATGGAATTCTCCAAGCAAGAATACTGGAGTGAGTTGCCAATTCCTTCTCCAGGGGATCTTCCCAACCCAAGGATTGAACCTGGGTCTCCTGCATTGGAGGCAGGTTCTTTACTGTCTGAGCCACCAGGGAAGCCCTGGAGTTTAGAACCTGCCCTCAAAAGCAAGGTCTCTCACCAGAATGTCCACCTGTGAATGCAAAATGATCCGTGTTGCTTGGCAAGACAGAAAAAAATAACAAAATGAGCGGGTTTGGTGGTGGGGTGGGGCAGGGGATACTGAGCCAGAGCCAAGCAGAAAAAATGTTTTTACTTCTTTAAGTGTAAGTAAGTGAAAGTCTCTCAGTCATGTCTGACTCTTGCGACCCTATGGACTATACAGTCCATGGAATTCTCCATGCCAGAATACTGGAGTGGGTAGCCTTTCCCTTCTCCAGGGGATCTTCCCAACCCAGGGATCAAACCCAGATCTTCCCACCTTGCAGGCAGATTCTTTACCAGCTGAGCCACAAGGGAAGCCCTAGAATACCAGAATGAGTAACCTATCCCTACTCCAGTGGATCATCCCAACCCAGGAATCAACCCAGGGTCTCCTGCATTGCAGGCAGATTCTTTACCAACTGAACTATCAGAGTAAACATTTTATCTCTTTCGGAGCTAAATATTAAGGGTGTGGGTTCTCACTCACTGATGTCTTGAGATACATTGTAGGTAGGACCATGTCTTCCTCACCTGTCTGCCCCTGAGAACCCAGCCCAGAGCTATACACATGAGTAAGGGACCACCAAGGAGTTGTCATGACCGAGATCTCCAGGAAGCTGTCCCTGAGATGGAAGGAGACACGCAAAGGACCTACTGGGGTGTGGCAGCACATCGGGGAGGGAGGAGCAGAGCTGAACAGGAGCCATTAGGGTTTCCAGACCTGGATAAACATCCACCAGCCTACAGGGAGCTCCAGAGCAAAAAGGCTGCTGAAAGAGCCCCACAATGGACAGAAATGACAAGGCCCTTGGGCCCTCATGGTATTGGCTCATGATATTTTCTTAATAAACGTTACTTTTTAGAGAGGGTATCCCTGGTGGCCCAGTGGTAAGGAATCTGCCAGCCAATGCAGGAAACATGGGTTTGATCCCTGAGTCGGGAAGATCCCCTGGAGAAGGAAATGGCAGCTCACTCCAGTATTCTTGCCTGGGAAAACCCATGGACAGAGGAGACTGGCAAGCTACAGTCCATGAGGTGGCAAAGAGTCAGACACAACTTAGCAACTAAACCACAACAACAATTTTCTTCAAGAAATTTTAAGTTCACAGCAAAATCGAGCAGGAAGTACAGAGATTTCTGATATATTCCCTGTCCCACATATGCACAACGGCCCCCACTAGCCACATCTCTGGTTCACCAGAGTATGTTTGTTAAAATCGATGAACCTACACCCATGCATCGTTATCATTCAAAGTTCATCTACAGTCCATGGGGTTGAAAAGAGCTGGACATGATTGAGCAACTAACACACATCTTGGTGTTGAACATTCTACCGGTTTGGAAAAAGATGGAATGACATGTGTCCCCATTATGGTATCATACAGAGTACTTGCATTGCTCAAAAAATTCTCCATGCTCTGCCTATTCATCTCTCCCTGCCTCCTAACTCTAGGCAGCAACTGATCCTTTTACTGCATTCATATTTTTGCCTTCTCCAGCATGTCATATAGTTGGAAACACAGTGTGTAGCCTCTTCAGTTCAGTTGAATTCAGTTCAGTTGCTCAGTCGTGTCTGACTCTGTGACCCCATGGACTGCAGTACGCTAGGCTTCCCTGTCCATCACCAGTCCCGGACCTTGCTCAAACTCATGTCCATCGAGTCAGTGATGCCATCCAACCATCTCATCCTCTGTCGTCCCCTTCAGATTAGCTTTCTTTCACTTTGCAATATCCATTTAAGTTTCCTCCAAGTCATCTCATGGCTTAGTAGCTCAATCTCTTTTAGCACTAAATAATATTTCTTTTGCATGTTACATTTGGATGTATCAGTTTATTATCCATTCACCTACTGAAGAACATCTTGGTTGCTTCCAGGCTTTGGCAATTAGGAATAAAGCTGTTATAAACATCCATGTGCAGGTTTTTGGTGAACATAAGTTTTCAGTTTCTCTAGGTAGATACCAAGGAGCATGATTGCTGGATCATATGGTAAGAGTACATTTAGTTCTATAAGAAACTGCCAACTTGTCTTCCAAAATGACTGTACCATACTGCATGCCTACCAGCAATAAATGAGAGTTCCTGTTGTTCCACGTCCTTGCCAGCATGTGGCGATGTTGGTATTACGGATTTTCACCATTTTAATCAGTGTGTAGTGGAATCTCATTGTTTTAATTTGTAATTCCCTAATTACATTTGATGTGGAACATCTTTTAGTATGTTTATTTGCCATCTGTGCACTTTTTGATGGGAGATATCTGTTCACCTCTTTTGCTCATTTTTCAATTCAATTCAGTTCAGTCGCTCAGTCGTGTCCGACTCTGTGACCCCATGAACTGCAGCATGCCAGGCTTCCTTGTCCATCACCAACTCCCAGAGCTTTCTCAAACTCATGTCCATCAAGTCACTGATGCCATTCAACCATCTCATCCTCTGTTGTCCCCTTCTCCTCCTGCCTTCAATCTTTCCCAGCATCAGGGTCTTTTCCAAGGAGTCAGTTCTATGCATCAGGTGGCCAAAGTATTGGAGTTTCAGCTTCAGCATCAGTCCTTTCAGTGAATATTCAGGACTGATTTCCTTTAGGATTGACTGGTTTGAGCTCCTTGCCGTCTTTGGGTTATTCATTTTCTTCTTCTTATTATTCACTTTATTATTGTTATAAGAGTTATGTGAACTGTTTGGATAATGGTCCTCTATCAAATATGTCTCTTTCAAATAATTTCTCCCAGTCTGTGGCTTGTTTTTTCTTTCTCTTGAGCAAGTACTCTTACACTATTTTGGTGGGAAGTAGTTTTTTAGACAACATTTTGTTTCTAAAAATATTTGAGAAACATGACCAAAAAGATAGGTATATAAAAGTTTATTGCAACATTATTTGTTCTTTCAGAAACAGAAACCACATGGAGGCAACAGTGTGTTCCCTAAGTCTGCGGTAGGGAGAGGTGTGGATGTGTGTGCTCCACCCTGTGGAATATTATATGGCCATAAAAAAGAAAGGCTATTAAGGAAAGATTTCCAAGATACATTAATTAGAAAAAGCAAGGTCTAGAACAATCTGTTGAGTAGAATCACATTTTTTTAGGTGGGGAGCATGGAGGGAAGTAGGCAATCTAAGCTCAAGTTTATAAATGCAAGGGGAGACAATGAGAGCACACAGCCACCCAAGACTGGGGTTTCCTCTAGTGAGGGCAGGGAATCAGAATATTTTTATTCTACACCCTTTTAAAATGATCTTTTAATGTGTATGTGCTACTTGTGTAAAATAAAACCGATATTTTAAAAATATTATGATTGTGTCAAAAGCAAGGGAAGTGAAAAAGAAAAGAAAAAAAGAGTCAAATATCTATTTATTACCGTGAAAGAAAACAGAACCATAAGGCCAGGATTCTCAGATTGGATTACATATGTTTGAACGCAGCTGTGGTCTGTTTTCAAAACACATACACCACACAAAGTGTTTGAAATTTAAAAATAACAGGATGGAAAAGGCAAATGCTAATAACAATAACAAAATGCAGATGGCAGTGTTAATATCAGATTGAACAATATTTAGGACCAAGTATATTAAATAGAGGAGAAGGCAATGGCACCCCACTCCAGTACTGTTGCCCAGAAAATCCCATGGATGGAGGAGCCTGGTGGGCTGCAGTCCATGGGGTCGCTAAGAGTCAGACACGACTGAGTGACTTCATTTTCACTTTCCACTTTCATGCATTGGAGAAGGAAATGGCAACCCACTCCAGTGTTCTTGCCTGGAGAATCCCGTGGACAGAGAAGCCTGGTAGGCTGCAGTCCATGGGGTCGCACAGAGTCGGACACGACTGAAGCGACTTGACAGCATATTAAATAGAACAAAGAAGGAAACTTACAGCAAAAATAAACAACAACTTTGAAGATACAGTGATCATCAACTTTTTAAAACTAAACAGCATGCAAGACATGGGAGCAACCTAAATGTCCATCCAGAGAGGAATGGATAAAGAAGAATGTGGTACATATATACGATGGAATATTACTCATCCATTAAAACGAATGACATAGTGCCATTTGTAGCAACATGGCTGGACCTAGACACTGTCATACTGAGTGAATTAAGTCAGACAGAGAAGAAGAAATATCACATGACATCCCATATTTGAGCAATCTAAAAGGAAATTATACAAATAAATTTACAAAACAGAAAGAGGCCCACAGACTTAGAGAATGAACTTATGATTGCTGGGCGAAGGGTGGGGGGAAGGGGTGGACTTTGGGATGGACATGTCCACACTGCTATATTTAAAATGGATAACCAACAGGAACCTACTGTATAGCACATGGTCTGCTCAAGGTGATATGGCAACCTGGATGGGAGGGGAGTTTGGGGGAAAATGGATACATGTATATGTATGGCTGAGTCCCTTCACTGTTCACCTGTAACTATCATGACATCATTTGTTAATCAGCCATGCTGCTGCTGCTGCTAAGTCGCTTCAGTCGTGACAGACTCTGTGCGACCCCATAGACGGCAGCCCACTAGGCTCCTCTGTCCCTGGGATTCTCCAGGCAAGAACACTGGAATGGGTTGCCATTTCCTTCTCCAATGCATGAAAGTGAAAAGTGAAAGTGAAGTCCCTCAGTCGTGTCCGACTCTTAGTGACCCCATGGACTGGAGCCTACCAGGCTCCTCCGTCCATGGGATTTTCCAGACAAGAGCACTGGAGTGGGGTGCCATTGCCTTCTCCATTAATCAGCCATACACCAATGCAAAAAAAAAAAGTTAAAGAGCTAAAAAAAACCTGAATGGCATAGGACAATCCATAAAGCAAATTCTTATAAATTTAGGAGAATCTGATAAAACTCTCAGTTAGCAAATGTACTTATTTCATATTTGGCAGATCCCATAGATAAAATATTTACAAGGATTCAAGAAAGTAGCCGGGTACAGGGCACGCAGTGGACTCTCAACAAAAACGGGTGAATGAGTGAGGGAAACGATTTAAAAGCTGACAAAGAGCATTAGATTTTCTACCAGGCACTTTACTCTCTTAATCTTCCTGCCGATCTTGTGAGATGGGCATGATTAGCATCCCAATTTACAGATGAGGAAGCAGAGGCACAGAGAGGGTCGGGAATTTGCCTAAAGGTAGTAAGTGGCTGAACTGGCGGTTGAACTCAAGCAATTTAACTACAGAATCAGAGCTACTACCATCTACTGCCTCTGGAAATAACTTACACATGACAATAATTAACAAGTAAGATTATATAGGTGAATAAGTTTATTCATAGCTGTATAATATACATATGTATATAATATACAAATAAAGATTACCTTCTCTTCCTTCTTTTTCTTTCACTCCTAAGGAATAGATAGATAGATCAACTTAGCCACAAGGAAAAGTTTAAAGAAATCCCAGAGAGGAGAATTTTCTATATTGTGATTACATTTTCTGTCACAATAAAAATAAAAATCAGTAATAGGGGGGATCAAAGAAGAATCTCGATTGCTTGCTTATAATTAATCTTAATTGAGTACAATTTCTGGAAGTGAGGGCTTAGACTAAACTTGGCTGAGATGCTTTTGCCAGGCTGAGCGTGATGGACAACGTATAGCTCAGATCTTCAAAGGGTGAAGCCAAGGCATGATGCAGCATGACTGAGGAGTGACAGGCCTGGAAAGGTCTGGCTCTTCTCTTGACTCAGTTGAGGCTCTGCATCTGCATTAAATCCCGGACTTTTCCCCCAGAATCTTCCATTGTCTAGAGAAGGCTTCCCTTGTAGCTTGGTAAAGAATCTACCTGCAATGCAGGAGACCTGGGTTCGATCCCTGGGTCAGGAAGATCCCCTGTTGGGGGGCCAGGGGACTGCTCCATGGGGGAGGCCCGAGGTGGTCAGAGTCATGTCAGGCTCTGATGATGAGTCACAGGCATCTTTAGGTTCTGCAATTTAATGATTATAAATGTGAGTCTCCACACTTTAAATGCTGACATTTTTCTGGGTAATAACAGTTTCCCAGCACTCTCATCGCCAGATCAGTCCTGGGTTTCCTCTCCTACACTCTCGTAATGCCTAATGAACACTTGTTTGGGTAATATCCAACTGTTGGAAAAATTCCTAATCTTTTGAGGCACAGCTGACGATCTGTCAGCAAAAGTTTCGGGCAATACATTTCTAGAAAGAATTCTGTACCCAGGATTAATGGTTCAGAAAGATCCTAAAACCTTTGACTGTAGAAAATGGTTGGCAGTCTAGAGCAGCCATTTCTAAAGCATTTTGTTTAGACTTCAGCCTCTGAGGACTCAATACTATGAGGAATGGCCTTCCTAAGTCATTCTTGTGACGTCTGCTGTTTTGAGATTTGAATAAGAGGAAACCATGTGATTGGGTGCCTTGTTTATCTGTAGGACTGGCTTCTTTTCTTCTTTGTGCCATCATCTTCAGGGTGTCTGCCTCAAAGATAATCTATCATGAATCTGAAACTCAGTTTTGAACTTATTTGTCTTTGTGACATTTTGACATGGCTAAGCTGACATTTTGCTTCTAATTGATTCACACACGATATGAACAGTTGGGAACTTCAGTCAATATCCCGTGATAATGGAAAAGAATATAAAAAGGAATGTATATATGTGTATGAGTCACTTTACTGTACAGTAGAGACTGGTACAACATTGTAAATCAACTATATATGCTTCAATAAAAAATAAAAAAGTACCAAAAAAAGATGTGACAATTCTCACACTGGAGCTCTTCTTGAAGGGTATATCGCCTAAGTGGAATTAAACCACTAAAACATGAACTAGAATTCTTAAAAGGATTCTGTTCCATGTGAAGAATATTGTTACTCTAAAATTTCTACAGTGATGGGACATAATTAAATCCCTATTCCTGCCTTTTATTGTTATTTCAATTTTAGAAGCTCAAACCATCTATAATATTCTTCCTAAAATTATCAAGCAAATACACTCTCAATATTTGTATTAACCATCAATCTAGTCTCCTAGTCAATGATTTAAAACCCTTATTATTTTTTTTCTTCAGAAAATTAACAGCTTTTGCCACTATTAATTAGTGCAGCCTTTTACTTTTGAAATAATAAATATATGTTTATACTTCAAGTGACTGATTCAATTTCAGCATAAAAAGTGTGTAAGCAAACATATTGCAAGGAGAAAAAAGAGAAGTAGATGGAGTAGATACAAATTTTAAAAGGTAAAACTATGATAAAATGTTTGGTGACATATCTTGGATGATAAAACAATAAAGAGAGGACTTCCATAGTGGTCTAGTCGTTAAGACTCTACACTTTCAATGCAGGGGGCGTGGGTTCAATCCCTGGTCAGGGAACTAAGATCCCACATGCTGCATGGTGTGGCCAAAAAGTAAAAAAAAAAAAAAAAAAAAAAAAAAAAAAAAAAAAAATATATATATATATATATATATATATATATATATATATGTATGTATGTTTGGGGGCAGTAGTAGAGATGCAGACACAGAGAACAGACTTGTGAACATAGCAGGGAAAGCAGAGAGATGAACAAATTGAAAGAGTAGCATTGAAACATATATATCACCATATGTAAAATGGATCACCAGTGCGGATTTGTTGTATGACACAGAGAGCACAACTTGGTGCTCTGTGACATCCTAGGGGGCTGGGATGGGGAGGAAGGGAGGTTCAAGAAGAAGGGGACATATGTATACCTATGGCTGATTCATGTTGATGTATGGCAGAAACCAACACAATATTATAAAGCAATTATCCTCCAATTAAAAATAAATACATGTTAAAAAAGAAAGAGAAATTCTAAAGTGATGGACTCTGCACTAGAGTTCCATGTCACCCCCAAGCCCCAACAACTCCGTATCTCCTAGGGCCCTTTCTGGTGTGAGTCAGCCCTGTGTCTAAGCAACCTCCATCCAAATTTCTCAAGGCACATGCTGAACACTTCCTTAGACTCATGTAAGGCTATTATTTCAAAAGAATCAAATTCTATGGTAGAGAGGAAACAATGGAAAGGTCTGGACTAAGAGGAAGGCTGGCTCTTATTCTGGTCCCTAAGATCTGTGCATTTGAAGCTAGGAACTTGGGATGCAAACCTGGACTCACCCTGAAACCTTGACAGGTCCTTGCCAATGGTGATAGCTGACTGGACAGAGGATAAGCCAGCTACCCAGACCAGGGCTTGGGTCACAGGCTCCCCATGGCTGGGCAGGGCCCCAGCTCAGGCAGGCCACTCTGAACCCAGCCCTCCACACCCACCTCTCCTGCCTTTTGCCTCCTGCCTCCTCCATCAGCACTACCCCTGCCCACTGGCCCCGCATGAGTGGCAGCTCTGAGCCTTGGGCTATACTCGCAGGATTTGTCCATCCAGGTCTCTCTGTGCCCAGTGGTGGGTCCTCCTCTCCCCTTGACTGAGCCACCTGTGCCCCACCCTCCCATTCCCTCCTTCCTCCCACTGCATAGCTGTAGGCAGTGATCCATGCTCCATCCTAAGACCAGCCCTGGCTCTAGGCAGCAGGGATGCACAGGGCCAGAGCAGTTTTTGACCCCATGCAACTCTGTTCTCTTCCTTATTCAGTTCAGTTCAGTCACTCACTAATGTCCAACTCTTTGGGACCCCATGGACAGGCTTCCCTGTCCATCACCAACTCCCAGAGCTTGCTCAAACTCATGCCCATCATGTAGGTGATGCCATCCAATCACCTCATCCTCTGTCATCCCCTAAAGTCCCCTTCTACTTTAAATCTTTCCCAACATCAAGGTCTTTTCCAAAGAGTCGGTTCTTCGCTTTGGGTGGCCAAAGTATTGGAGTTTCAGCTTCAACATCAGTCCCTTCAATGAATATTCAAGACTAATTTCCTGTAGGATTGACTGACTGGATATCCTCGCAGTCCAAGGGACTCTCAAGAGACTTCTCCAACAACACAGTTCAAAAGCATCAATTCTTCCACGTTCAGCTTTCTTTATAATCCAGCTCTCACACCCATACATGACTACTGGAAAAACCATAGCTTTGACTAGGCAAACCTTTGTTGGTAAAGTAATGTTTCTGCTTTTTAATATGCTGTTTAGGTTGGTCATAGCTTTTCTTCCAAGGAGCAAGTGCCTTTTACTTTCATAGTTTCAGTCACCAACTGCAGTGATTTTGGAGCCCCAAAAAATAAAGTCTGTCACTCTTTCCATTGTTTCCCCATCTATTTGCCATGAAGTGATGGGACTGGATGACATAATCTTAGTTTTCTGAATGTTTTAAACCAACTTTTTCACTCTCCTCTTTCACCCTCATCAAGAGGCTCTTTAGCTCTTCTTCACTTTCTGGCATAAGGGTGGTGTCATCTGCATATCTGAGGTTATTGATATTTCTCCCAGCAATCTTGATTCCAGCTTGTGCTTCATCCAGCCTGGCATTTTGCATGATGTACTCTGCATAGAAGTTAAATAAGCAGGGTGACAGTATATAGCCTTGACATACTCCTTTTCCTATTTGGAACCAGTCTGTTGTTCTAGAGTTCCAGAGATAAGAAAGCCTTCCTCAGCAATCAGTGCAAAGAAATAGAGGAAAACAATAGAATGGGAAAGACTAGAGACCTCTTCAAGAAAATTAGAGATACCAAGGGAACATTTCATGCAAAGATGGGCTCAGTAAAGAACAGAAATGGTAGGCACCTAACAGAAGCAGAAGATATTAAGAAGAAGTGGCAAGAATACACAGAAGAACTATACAAAAAAGATCTGAAGATCAAGAATGACCAGATAATCATGATGGTGTGATCACTCACCCTCACCTAGAGCCAGACGTCCTGGAATGTGAAGTCAAGTGGGCCTTAGGAAGCATCACTATGAACAAAGCTAGTGGAGGTGATGGAGTTCCAGTTGAGCTATTTCAAATCCTGAAAGATGATGCTGTGAAAGCGCTGCACGCAATATGCCAGCAAATTTGGAAAACTCGGCAGTGGCCACAGGACTGGAAAAGGTCAGTTTCACTCCAATCCCAAAGAAAGGCAATGCCAAAGAATGCTCAAACTCATGCACAATTGCACTCATCTCACATGCTAGTAAAGTAATGCTCAAAATTCTCCAAGTCAGGCTTCAGCAATTTGTGAACCGTGAACTTCCAGATGTTCAAGCTGGCTTTAGAAAGGCAGAGAAACCAGAGATCAAATTGCCAACGTCCACTGGATCATGGAAAAAGCAAGAGAGTTCCACAAAAACATCTACTGCTTTATTGACTATGCCAAAGCCTTTGACTGTGTGGATCACAATAAACTGTGGAAAATTCTTCAAGAGATGGGAATACCAGACCACCTGACCTGCCTCTTGAGAAACCTATATATGCAGGTCAGGAAGCAACAGTTAGGACTGGACATGGAACAACAGACTGGTTCAAAATAGGAAAAGGAGTACCTCAAGGCTGTATATTGTCACCCTGTTTATTTAATTTATATGCAGAGTACATCATGAGAAATGCTGGGCTGGAAGAAGCACAAGCTGGAATCAAGATTGCCGGGAGAAATATCAATAACCTCAGATATACAGATGAAACCACCCAATGGCAGAAAGTGAAGAGGAACTAAAAAGCCTCTTGATGAAAGTGAAAGAGGAGAGTGAAAAAGTTGGCTTAAAGCTCAACATTCAGAAAATGAAGATCATGGCATCTGGTCCTATCGCTTCATGGGAAATAGATGGGGAAACAGTGGAAACAGTGTCAGACTTTGTTTTTTGGGGCTCCAAAATCACTGCAGATGGTGACTGCAGCCATGAAATTAAAAGACGCTTACTCCTTGGAAGGAAAGTTATGACCAACCTAGATAGCATATTCAAAAGCAGAGACGTTACTTTGCCAACAAAGGTCCGTTTAGTCAAGGCTATGGTTTTTCCAGTGGTCATGTATGGATGTGAGAGTTGGACTGTGAAGAAAGCTGAGCCCCGAAGAATTGATGCTTTTGAACTGTGGTGTTGGAGAAGACTCTTGAGAGTCCCTTGGACTGCAAGGAGAACCAACCAGTCCACCCTAAAGGAGATCAGTCCTAGTTGTTCATTGGAAGGACTGATGTTGAAGCTGAAACTCCAATACTTTGGCCACCTGATGCGAAGGGCAGACTCATTTGAAAATACCCTGATTCTGGGAAAGATTGAGGGCAGGAGGAGAAGGGGACGACAGAAGATGAGATGGTTGGATGGCATCACCGACTCAATGGACATGGGTTTGGGTGGACTCTGGGAGTTGGTGATGGAGAGGGAGGCCTGGTGTGCTGTGGTTCATGGGGTCGCAAAGAGTCATACACGACTGAGTGACTGAACTGAACTGAACTGTTGTTCCATATTCAGTTCTAAATGTTGCTTCTTGACCTGCTTACAGATTTCTCAGGAGGCAGGTCAAGTGATCTAGTATTCCCATCTCTTGAAGAGTTTTCCACAGTTTGGTGTGATCCACACAGTCAAAAGCTTTGGCATAGTCAATAAAGCAAAAATAGATGTTTGTCTGAAACTCTCTTGTTTTTTTTTTTGATGATCCAGTAGATGTTGGCAACTTGATCTCATCCTTGGGTCCAATCTTATTCCTGAGAGCTAGGGCAACTGGATGCTAGCCTCTGACACCTGAATTCCAGACTTCTTTCTCATGCTGGAGTCTCTGTCCTAAAAGACTAGAGAAT
Organism: Bubalus bubalis; assembly: GCF_019923935.1. Taxonomy (NCBI): domain Eukaryota; kingdom Metazoa; phylum Chordata; class Mammalia; order Artiodactyla; family Bovidae; genus Bubalus; species Bubalus bubalis. The sequence continues at coordinate 44,457,665 of NC_059160.1, read as the reverse complement.
CAGACCTGTCCTGTTCTGCCCCTGCCCAGCTCCTGACATGCTTCTGGTCCCACATTTGGAAGTGGAACCTCTTTCTACTGAAGACTTCCTCTTGGCCCCCCTCATTAATGAGTGATGACACACTTCCTCCTCTATTACTCTCTGCATACATGGCTTCCAAGTTTTGCATTTTCACTGATATTTGTGAGTCTTAAAAAAAAGAAAAAACAAGAGAAGCAGTACTAAATTTTTATTTTTAATCAGATTAGTTTAAAAAAAAATTATTAACTAAACTTTAGACCAGCTTCTTGACCATAGGCTCTGACCTCCCTTTTCTTGAAGCATTTTCCTTAGAAATCTTAACTCTTTCTGTCCTATTGAGACATGTAGACATCATTTTTAAAACGCTCTCTCCAGTCTTACAACCCAGAACTGTCTTACTCAAGTACCTGGCTGCTATCCCTTTGCAGTGTCATCCTCAAAGAAGTTGGGTCTCTCTCTCCCAGTTACTGTGCAGAGGTAGGTGCTTCACTGCACTAGGCACCTTGCTCCAAATTGTAAAACTACTTTCTGACTTTCGATAGGAGAAAGCTTATTTCTTCTTTGGGTAAAGTGAAGTGAAGTGAAGTGAAGTCGCTCAGTTGTGTCCGACTCTTTGTGACCCCGTGGACTCTAGCCCACCAGGCTCCTCCATCGATGGGATTCTGCAGGCAAGAATACTGGAGTGGGTTTGCCATTTCCTTCTCCAGGGGATCTTCCCAACCCAGGGATCGAACCCATGTCCCCTGCATTGCAGGCAGATGCTTTAACCTCTGAGCCATCAGGGAATAAGCAATTGTGTTTCCTAATTGGGTAAAGCCAATTAGAAAACACAGACAGGCCAATGAGCTCCCTCTCTGGCAAACTCTTTAAAAACCTCCTGCCCTTTTTGTTTCAGGAAAATTGAGTTTACATTTGGTTCTAGTCTCTCTCCCCTAGCAATAGTCTTTTTTTTTTTTTTTTAATTTTAATTGGAGGTTAATTACTTTACAGTATTGTAGTGGTTTTTGCCATACATTGACATGAATCAGCCATGGGTGTATATGTGTTCCCCATCCTGAACCCCCCTCCCACCACCATCCCCATCCCATCCCTCAGGGTCATCCCAGTGCACCAGCCCTGAGCACCCTGTCTCATGCATCGAACCTGGACTGGCGATCTGTTTCACATATGATAATATACATGTTTCAATGCTATTCTCTAAAATCATCCCACCCTTGCGTTCTCCCACAGAGTCCAAAAGACTGTTCTTTACATCTGTGTCTCTTTTGCTGTCTCGCATACAGGGTATATATGCATTAGTATACTGTATTGGTGTTTTTCTTTCTGGCTTACTTCACTCTGTATAATAGGCTCCAGTTTCATCCACCTCATTAGAACTGATTCAAATGTATTCTTTTTAATGGCTGAGTAATATTCCATTGTGTATATGTACCACTGCTTTCTTATCCATTCATCTGCTGATGGACATCTAGGTTTCTTTCATGTCCTAGCTATTATAAACAGTGCTGCAATGAACATTGGGGTACACTTGTATCTTTCAATTCTGGTTTCCTCGGTGTGTATGCCTAGCAGTGGGATTGCTGGGTCATATGGCAGTTCTATTTCCAGTTTTTTAATGAATCTCCACACTGTTCTCCATAGTGGCTATACTAGTTTGCATTCCCACCAACAGTGTAAGAGGGTTCCCTTTTCTCCACACCCTCTCCAGCATTTATAGTTTGTAGACTTTTTGATAGCAGCCATTCTGACCATCATGATGGTACCTCATTGTGGTTTTGATCTGCATTTCTCTGATAATGAGTGATGTTGAGCATCTTTTCATGTGTTTGTTAGCCATCTGTATGTCTTCTTTGGAGAAATGTCTGTTTAGTTCTTTGGCCCACTTTTTGATTGGGTCGTTTATTTTTCTGGAATTTAGCTGCAGGAGTTGCTTGTATATTTTTGAAATTAATTATTTGTCAGTTGCTTCATTTGCTATTATCTTCTCCCAATCTGAAGGCTGTCTTTTCACCTTGCTAATAGTTTCCTTTGTTGTGCAAAAGCTTTTAAGTTTAAGGTCCCATTTGTTTATTTTGCTTTTATTTCCATTACTCTGGGAGGTGGGTCATAGAGGATCCTGCTGTGATTTATGTTAGAGAGTGTTTTGCCTATGTTTTCCTCTAGGAGTTTTATAGTTTCTGGCCTTACATCTAGATCTTTAATCCATTTTGAGTTTATTTTTGTGTATGGTGTTAGAAAGTGTTCTAGTTTCATTCTTTTCCAAGTGGTTGACCAGTTTTCCCAGCACCACTTGTTAAAGAGATTGTCTTTTCTCCATTGTATATTCTTTCCTCCTTTGTCAAATATAAGTTGTCCATAGGTGCATGGATTTATCTCTGGGCTTTCTATTTTGTTCCATTGATCTATATTTCTGTCTTTGTGCCAGTACCACACTGTCTTAATGACTGTAGCTTTGTAGTAGAGCCTGAAGTCAGGCCGGTTGATTGCTCCAGTTCCATTCTTCTTTCTCAAGATTGCTTTGGCTATTTGAGGTTTTTTGTATTTCCATACAAATTGTAAAATTATTTGTTCTAGTTCTCTGAAAAATATCATTCATTGGTAACTTGTTAGGGATTGCATTGAATCTATAGATTGCTTTGGATAGCATACTCATTTTCACTATATTGATTCTTCTGATCCATGAACATGGTATATTTCTCCATCTATTTGTGTCCTTTTTGATTTCTTTTATCAGTGTTTTACAGTTTTCTATATATAGGTCTTTTGTTCCTTTATGTAGATTTATTCCTAAGTATTTTATTCTTTTTGTTGCATTGGTGACTGGAATTGTTTCCTTAATTTCTCTTTCTGTTTTCTCATTGTTAGTGTATAGGAATGCAAGGGATTTCTGTGTGTTAATTTTATATCCTGCAACTTTACTATATTCATTGATTAGGGTCTAGTAATTTTCTGGTGGAGTCTTTAGGGTTTTCTGTGTAGAGGATCATATCATCTGCAAACAGTGAGAGTTTTACTTTTTTTCCAATCTGGGTTTCTTTTATTTCTTTTTCTTCTCTGATTGCTGTGGCTAAAACTTCCAAAACTATGTTGAATAGTAGTGGTGAGAGTGGGCACCCTTGTCTTGTTCCAGACTTTAGGGGAAACGCTTTCAATTTTTCACCATTGAGGATAATGTTTGCTGTGGATTTGTCATATATGGCTTTTATTATATTGAGGTATGTTCCTTCTATTCCTGCTTTCTGGAGGGTTTTTATCATAAATGGATGTTGAACTATGTCAAAGGCTTTCTCTGCATCTATTGAGATAATCATATGGTTTTTATCTTTGAATTTGTTAATGTGCTGTATCACATTGATTGATTTGCGAATACTGAAGAATCCTTACATCCCTGGGATAAAGCCCACCTGGTCATGATGTATGATCTTTTTAATATGTTGTTAGATTCTGTTTGCTAGAATTTTGTTAAGGATTTTTGCATCCATGTTCATCAGTGATATTGGCCTGTAGTTTTCTTTTTTCGTGGCATCTTTGTCTGGTTTTGGTATTAGGATGATGGTGACCTCATAGAATGAGTTTGGAAGTTTACCTTTCTCTGCAATTTTCTGGAAGAGTTTGAGTAGGATAGGTGTTAGCTCTTCTCAAAACTTTTGTTAGAATTCAGCTGTGAAGCTCTCTGGTCCTGGGCTTTTGTTTCCTGGAAGATTTCTGATTACAGTTTCGATTTCTGTGCTCATGATGGGTCTGTTAAGATTTTCTATTTCTTCCTGGTTAGTTTTGGAAAGTTATACTTTTCTAAGAATTTGTCCATTTCTTCCAAGTTGTCCATTTTATTGGCATATATTTGCTGATAGTAGTCTCTTATGATCCTTTGTATTCCTGTGTTGTCTGTTGTGATTTCTCCATTTTCATTCCTAGTTTTGTTGATTTAGTTCTTCTCCCTTTGTTTCTTGATGAGTCTGGCTAATGGTTTGTCTATTTTATTTATCTTCCCAAAGAACCAGCTTTTAGCTTTGTTGATTTTGGCTATGGTCTCTTTTGTTTCTTTTGCATTTATTTCTACCCTAATTTTTAAGATTTGTTTCCTTCTACTAACCCCAGAGTTCTTAATTTCTTCCTTTTCTAGTTGCTTTAGGTGTAGAGTTAGGTTATTTATTTGACTTTTCTATTGCTTCTTGAGTAAGCCTGTACTGCTATGAAACTTCCCCTTAGCATTGTTTTTACTGAGTCCTATAGGTTTTGGGTTGTTGTGTTTTCATTTTCATTCATTTCTATGCATATTTTGATTTTTTTAATTTCTTCTGTGGTTTGTTGGTTATTCAGAATCATGTTGTTTAGCCTCCATATGTTGATATTTTTAATAGTTTTTTTTCCCCTGTAGTTGACATCTATTCTTACTGCATTGTGATCAAAAAAGATGCTTGGAACGATTTCAATTTTTTTGAATTTACCAAGGCTAGATTTATGGCCCAGGATGTGATCTATCCTGGAAAAGGTTCTGTGTGCACTTGAGAAAAAGGTGAAATTCATTGTTTTGGGGTGAAATGTCCTATAGATATCAATTAGATCTAACTGGCCTATTGTATCATTTAAAGTTTTTATTTCCTTGCTAATTTTCTGTTTAGTTGGTCTATCCATATGTATGAGTGGGGTATTAAATTCTCCCACTATTATTGTGTTACTGTTAATTTCCCCTTTCATACTTGTTAGCATTTGCCTTACATATTGTGGTGCTCTGATGTTGGGTGCATATATATTTATAATTGTTATATTTTCTTCTTGGATTAGCCCTTTGATCATTATGTAGTGTCCTTCTTTGTCTCTTTTCACAGCCTTTATTTCAAAGTCTATTTTATCTGATATGAGTATTGCTTCTCCTGCTTTCTTTTGGTCTCTATTTGCATGAAATATCTTTTCCCAGCCCTTCACTTTCAGTCTGTACATAGGGGTCTTGTTTTTGTATCCATTCAGCCAGTCTTTGTCTTTTGGTTGGGGCATTCAACCCATTTACATTTGAGGTAATTATTGATAAGTATGATCCCATTGCCATTTACTTTGTTGTTCTGGGTTTGAATTTATACACCTTTTCTGTGTTTCCTCTCTAGAGAAGATCCTTTAGCATTTGTTGAAGAGCTGGTTTGGTGGTGCTGAATTCTCTGAGCTTTTGCTTTTCTGTAAAGCTTTTGATTTCTCCTTCATATTTGAATGAGATCCTTGCTGGGTACAGTAATCTGGGTTGTAGGTTTTTCTCTTTCATCACTTTAAGTATGTTCTGCCATTCCCTTCTGGCCTGAAGAGTTTCTATTGAAAGATCAGCTGTTATCCTTATGGGAATTCCCTTGTGTGTTATTTGTTATTTTTCCCTTGCTGTTTTTAATATTTGTTTTTTGTGTTTGATCTTTGTTATTTTGATTGATATGTGTCTTGGGGTGTTTCACCTTGGGTTTATCCTGCTTGGGACTCTCTGGGTTTCTTGGACTTGGGTGACTATTTCCTTCCCCATTTTAGGGAAGTTTTCAACTATTATCTCCTCAAGTATTTTCTCATGCCTTTCTGTCTTCTTCTGGGACTCCTATGATTCGAATGTTGGGGTGCTTGACATTGTCCCAGAGGTCTCTGAGGTTGCCCTCATTTCTTTTAATTCTTTTTTCCTCTCTACTTCATTTATTTCCACCATTCTCTCTTCCACCTCACTTATCCTATCTTCTTCCTCAGTTATTCTACTGTTGGTTCCCTCCAGAGTGTTTTTGATCTCAGTTATTGCATTATTCATTATTGACTGGCTCTTTTTTATTTCTTCTAGGTCCTTGTTAAATATTTCTTGCATCTTCTCAATCCTTGTCTCCAGCTATTTATCTGTAACTCCTTTTTTTTTTTTTTTTTTTTCAAGATTCTGGATCATTTTTACTATCATTATTCTGAATTATTTTTCAAGTAGACTCCCTATCTCCTCCTCTTTTGTTTGGTTTGGTGGGCATTTATCATGTTTCTTTACCTGCTAAGTATTTCTCTGCCTTTTCATCTTGTTTAGATTGCTGTGTTTGGGGTGGCCTTTCTATATTCTGGCAGTTTGTGGTTCCTCTTTATTGTGGAGGTTCCTCCCTGTGGGTGGTGTTGGATGAGTGGCTTGTCAAGGTTTCCTGGTTAGGGAAACTTGCATCTGTGTTCTGGTGGATGGAGCTGAATTTCTTCTCTCTGGAGTGCAATGAAGTGTCCAGTGGTGAGTTTTTAGGTGTCTATGGGTTTGGTGTGACTTTGGGCAGCCTGTATATTAAAACTCAGGGCTATGTTTCTGTGTTGCTGGAGAATTTGCATGGTATGTCTAGCTCTGGAACTTGTTGGCTCTTGAGTGGAGCTTGGTTTCAGTGTAGGTATGGAGGCTTTTGGGTGAGCTCCTATCGATTAGTATTCCCTGGAGTCAGGAGTTTTCTGGTGTTCTCAGGTCTTGGATTTAAGCCTCCTGCCTCAGGTTTTCAGTCTTATTCTTACAGTAGCCTCAAGACTTCTCCATCCATACAGCACCAATGATAAAACATCTAGGTTAATTGAGGAAAGATTCTCACAGTGAGGGAACCCAGAGAGGTTCACAGAGTTACATGGAGAAGAGAAGAGGGAGGAGGGAGATAGAGGTGATCAGGAGGAGAAGAGTGGGAGTCAAAAGGGGAGAGAGCAATCTAGCCAGTAATCAAATCCCTATGTGCTCTCCACAGCCTGGAACACCCAGAGAGGTTCATGGAGTTACATAGAGAAGAGAAGGGGGAGGAGAGAGATAGAGGTGACCAGGAGGAGAAGAAAGGGAATCAAAGGGAGAGAGACCAATCTAGCCAGTAATCAGTTCCCTAAGTGTTCTCCACAGCCTGGAATACCCAAAGAGATTCACAGAGTTGGGTAGAGAAGAGAGTGGGGAGGGAAGAGATAGAGGTGACCTAGGGGAGAAAAAGGAGAGTCAAAAGGGGGAGAAGGCAATCAAGCCAGTAATCACACTCCTAAGTAAAAATGGGTACTGAAGATTGGATTCTTAAAGGTACAAAATTTATAACAAATACCAAAAAGCAAAGATTAAAAATCTAGAGTAGAGGTTAGACTCTCAAAAATACAATATTAAAAAAACAAAACAGAATCACAAAAATTATTTAAAATATATATGAAGTTTGCTTTAAAAATAGGGTCTTTTTTGGCAAGGTAATAGTAGGTTATAAAAATGAAAATTAAAGGAGTAATAAAGGACTTAAAATTTCAAAAATTTTAAAAATGATAATAGTAAAAATATATGTAGGAATTTCTCTGGAGCTGTGTGGGCAGTGTGTGGTCAGTTCAGTTTCAGATAGTTCCTTGTTCCAGCTTATACTTCTCAAGGCCTATAGGCCCCTTCCAATGTAGTTGGTGCTAACTACAGGGTTTTAATCTGTTGCACCTGTCACTTCAAAAGCCGGTCCATTTATTTTGACTTCTTCTGTTTGCAAGTCTCTTTAGTGTCTAATTTCTGTCCTGACACAAGGGGGCGAAGGTGGTCACTTATTTAGGCTCACTTGTTCAGTCATGCTGTGGGGAGGAGGAACACTGCAAACAAGTATCACTGGCATGTGTGGGGAGTGCTCGCAGTGTCTGGGCCACACTGGGTTTACCCCCACTCACGGCATGTATGCTTTCCCAGTCTACACTGCTCAGGCTCCAGGTTGCTCTGCAGGGGGACTGTCTAAAGCGGGCCCTGGGTTGCATGCACTTCCCAGGTCTAAGCCGCTCAGGTTCAGGTTCTCGGGTACTCCACAAAGGCGCAGACTCAGTTGGGCCTGCGTTTTGTGCTTTTCCCAGGTCCGAGCAGCTCAGGTGACCTGGTGCTTGGCGACCGCACACTCCCCACGTGGGGCGGCGAGTCTTATCACCTCCCTCGTCCCAGCTGCTCAGCTTCCGGGGTGCGCAGCGGGAGAGCCGTCTCAGGTGTGCCATGTGTCTCCTCTGGGTAGCTCATCTCTGCCTGCGACCCTTCTGGTGGATGTCAACCATCCAGGATCCCAGGAAAACTTGGTTAGCAACTGGGAGCCTGCTCGCAGTTTGGTAGAGGATGCCGTCTCTGGGGCTGAGATTGCCCTTTTCCAGCTCTGGCTGTAGCTCGCCTGCCTCTCTGCCTCTGGTGGGGGATGGGCCAGTCCACAGCTGGCTAGCTCTCCTCTGGTATTTGCTCAGTCCTTTGTTCTGTGAGTGGGCTGGCAGTGCCTTAGGTTAGAGCTTTTCTCGTGAAAGTTCTCTTTCTCTCTCTCTCTCTTTTCTCTCTCTCTCTCTCTCTCTCTCTGGCTATCTCACAGTTGGAGTTGCTATCTCACTTTAGCTCCCTCAGATTGTCCTCAGGGCATTCAGGCCCAGTCCTTACCCTAAGCAATGTAACTCTCGCATCCCTGTTCAGCCCCCGCTTGCTGGTGGCCGTTGAGAGGATTTCCTGGTGTTTGGAAACTTCTCCTCTTTCACAACTCCCTCCCCGTGACAGGTCTCCATCCTTAACTCTTTTGTCTCTCTTTTATCTTTTATATTTTGTCCTACCTCCTTTTGAAGTCAATGGGCTGCCTTTCTGGGTGCCTGGTGTCCTCTGCTAGTGTTCAGAAGTTGTTTTGTGGAATTTGCTCAGCATTCAGATGATCTTTTGATGAATTTGTGGTGGAGAAAGTGGTCTCCCCATGCTATTCCTCCACCATCTTAGGACCGCCCCCCTCAATAGTCTTAAATAAAGTCTTCCTTGTCTGTTTCATTTGGCTGAGTATGATTTGCTTTGGCAACAGAAGCCACAGTGGTGGGACTGTCCCTCAGAACCTGAAACCCAGGATTATGGGTTATGGAGAGATTTCTAATGTTATAGAAGCCACTGGTAGGGCCTTTAATTCATTGTACTGATTAATTTCTTGAGTTGGCACTATCACTGCACTGTGGGAGTGAATTATTCTACTCAGTCAGATAGTCCTTTGAGACAATGTTGAATCTGACTTGCCAATACTTTATCAATGAGTTTGTGTCTGCATTTAAAAGTCTGGTAAATCTATAGATCTCTTTTTGTGCTAGCTTTATCAAATTTGGGGAACATGGAGGGAAAAAAAGATAAGTAAAAATAGCAGTGCTCTCACATTTAGATTGAGGATTAAAAAAGCTATCAAATATCAAGTATTTTTAAATTGTTACAGTAAAAAAAGGAGAGGACTCTCTTAATGATGCAATCATCTGCTGAAGCTTCGTGCTTTCTAAATATTGTGCTGCTTCAAGAAATTTGCTAAGCTTGCTGTTGAATCATTTATGTATACTGACATAATTTTTGAACTATCATCAATTTTCATGAATTATATAATTTAGCCTGAGCAATGTTTCAGAAGCCTTTGAAACAACTGAATTATTCAAAGAGTCTTAATATGAGCAATAAAAAGTAAATGAATATGCTCATGAGCACCAGAGGAATTCAGTTTTTTTCTGGGAGGTGAGTTTGAGTTCAGATAAAGAAGGTAAAGCAATAAAGCATTGGTTTTCAGGCTTTTTATTCCGTTGGTAATTCTAGCTGCAAGCCTGTTCCTGATTAGCAGCTGGTCAAATGGCCACTCTAAAAAGGACCTTCATCTTCTTGATCTTAGGTTTTCTTTCTCAAGAGGGGCTTAGGTGTTTTCTCCCCACAGTTTAAGAATGTGACAGCCGCACTGAACCTAACTGGGAAGTTTTCCTTACATCTTTGCCTTTCCTCTGGGATCATGTAAATAACACAGGGATAATCTGTTGCTTAAAAGTAACTTGTCTTAAAAGAACTTAAACACTAAATGAATTTAAACATTTGAAAGAACTTGTTAAACTGTCTGGACTCAATACATGTATAAGTGGTGAATTATTATATATGTTTTTCCTTTTGTTTCTAGTATTATTCTGTTTTCCAGTATTTTACAATACTTTTAAGGAGACTTGTTGGTTTCTAAAAAATACTCTTTCTACATGACAGCTGACATTCATCTCCCAAGGATCTATGTCAAAAGAAAAGCTCCCCCTGCCCAGTCCTGACCCTGTCAAGAGCTGTGTCTGTCTCCTGGGGCATAATATTAATTTGATATGCTTCGTGGCATATTATTTTTTAAAATTTTATTGAAGTATGGTTGATTTACAATGCCAGGTTTAATTTCTGCTGTACATTGAAGTGACTCAGTTATACTCAGTTATATACACATGTGTGTGTGTATATATATATATATATATATATTCTTTTCCATTATGTTTTATCATAGAATGAGCATAGTTCCCTGTGCTATATAGTAGGATCTGCTTGTTTGTCCATCCTATAGATAATAGTTTTCATCTGCTAATCCCAAATTCTTAGTTCTTCCTTTCCCCCAACCTCTTCCCCCTTGGCAATGTGACATATTATTAAACTGAGCATCAGATTAAAACCTACATCAGAAATATACTCATGTTTTTTCTCCCTCATTAGCATTTCTACTTCTTTTTGAATTGGTTTTGGTATGTGATATTTTACCAGATAATCAGGCATTTCAACTAGACCTTCCAAATTATGGGCACAAAGTTGCACATAATGTTTCCTCGTACTTGTCAATTTTCTCTATTTCTATGACAATATCTACTGTTCTTATTTGTATATTACACACTTTTTGTCCTCTCTTTTAAAATTAGGCCTAGGCCTGGGCAGCATTAAGTCTTCTGAAACACTCAGAATAAAATCATTGATATCATCTACATAAAAGATATAAGATCATAAATGTCTTTAGTGCCAAAAGTTTTCTAACCCGGAAGCAGAAAAAGGCCTCGTATAACTTTTTCAGTATTAACATTTCATCTCTCGTGGGTCATTATCAGGTTCCTTCAGGAAAGTTCTTCACACGGAACCTAAGGTTCCGTGAAACCAAAGCATCAGGACTTTCTTCTTTTGGTGGGAAGAAAGAGAGGAATTACTCTTACTTCTTCATTCCCCCTCCTTCTCTCCCTTTTTTCTATCTTTCCTTCCCACTTTCCTTCCTTCCTTCTTTCTTTCCTTTCTCCTTGTTAACTGTTGCCTCCTTTTCTTCAGGAGGCTATGCCAAGGGCTTCATGTCCCTCCAAGTAAAGCTTGCTTATCTCTAACAAGAAGGAATTACCCCACATCTACAAGTTCTTCATTCTAAGTAGCCATCTCAAAATTAGGTTTAAAAATAATTCAGATTTGTGGTTGGAATTGTACCTGCTTGCTGGCTATATATGCATATACTTCTCTTAAAAATTAGAGAAAAGTGAGCGAGTGTATCATTATTCCAAGTGAGATAAAAGGAACATGATATTGAACATCACACAGGTCCTGGTGGTAACTTCTCCATCTGGCTGTTGCAGGGAGTCTCGGCCATGGGCAAACCCCACTGGTGTCACTGCTGTCAAAAAGAGAACTGAAAAAGTCAAACTCTAAGACAGCCCCAGAGGTTGAAGAACCCTACTTTCGAGCAAAGGACTGGGAACAGTGCCAGGGTGCCTGGCTTACAACACCACGTATTCTCTCACAGTCTCTGGCTCAGATCAGATGTGGCTCAGCTGGATTGCCCAGCTCAGGGTCTCTGGCAAGGACACAGGCAAAGTGTCAGCTGGGGCCACAGTCATCTCAAGGTTCAACTGAGCCAGGATTTGCTGCCAAGTTCACTCAGTGATAACTGAGGGGATTGTGCCTTGTGGACTCTAGGACTAGGAGTCTCAGTTCCTTTCTGACTATGGACCAGAGCCTGACACACTCAGTCTTGTAGCACATGGGCTGTTCCGTCAGGCAGTTTGCAACATGGCAGGTGAGGGGCTTAGTTGCTCTGCGGCCTATGGGATCTTCCCAGACCAGGGATCAAACGCATGTCTCCTGCATTGGCAGGTGGATTCTTTACTGCTGAGCCACCAGGGAAGCCCTAGAGAGAGTATTTTTATTACTGGCAGCTTCCCATTCGATGATGTATTTCAAACCAAAGATGTCTTGGGGGGATTTCTTGAAAGAAATTTTTGTCAATCAAGTGCTGGAACATAGATAAAACTGACTTAAGTTTGTGGGACATTGATGCTTTAAGATACACTTAGTAATTCAACAAACAATAAAATAAAGTATACAGTTATAAAAAAGAGAGAGAGAGAAACTGAATAGCACCCACACAATATTCATTTTTGCAACTGGCCAAGTGGACGGAACTGGTGTTAATAACTTTTCCTCCCATCACTCATTCTGTTTTCCTTGCCCCCAGCCAGCACTTCCATACTCCTGGTTCTTTACCTGTCAGAGCAACTCACATTATCCTTGAAGGTGGTTCTGCCTCATTTAGATCGCTGTAGTTCTGTTCTTACTTTTACCATTGGGCATACAATGTTTTGGAGAAGGAAATAGCAACCCACTCCAGTATTTTTGCCTGGGAAATCCCATGGACAGAGGAGCCTGGTGGGCTACAGTCTATGGAGTCCCAAAGAGTAGGTCACAACCTAGCAACCGAGCATATAATGTTAAGAGGCATCACACAAAGGCCTGGATCCTTTCCATGGTGTAATACCAATCTTCTCCCTTGAGCATCACAACCAGTGACCCCAACAGGACCATGGCTCACTTCTTGCCTGTTGGTTTAGTGATGTGATAAGCCTCAAGTGGCCAGGTGCAGCCTCAGCTTCTGGGACAGCAGAACCTTTGTCTAATGTCCCCTGTTAGAATCATTTCTCCCTCAGTAACCTAGATTTCTAAACCAGCAAAGCCCAATATTGCAGAGACAGGAACACAGTTTTTGCAAAGGGGCCATTAGGAAAGTCTAGTTCCAGTTCTGGCCTTTGTTCCTTGACCAGTATCTTCAAAAAGTCTGAAGACTTCCCTGGAAGTCCAGTGGTTAAGCCTCCATGCTCCCACTGCAAGAACTAAGATCCCACAAGCCCTGTGGAGTAGCCAGAAAAAAAAAAAAAAATCTAGGTTCTCCCCTTTCCCTGATGCTCAGTCCCTTTGGAGAAGGCTAGAAGAAACATTTATCATATAAATGTTGGGCAGTGTGGCAGGATCCTTCCTTGAAGGGACCCACCCTTCCCTTTAATCAAGGGGCTCTGTTCTATGAACTGGCCCAATTCTAGGAATTGAATGAGGGGGCAAAGCTTCTTAGTGTGGTGACTCAAATCACATCCCTGTCCATTAGGAGTTTTTTCATTTGTACAGATTAAAACTTTCTTAGGCTGCCCAACTACATCACTCCTAAGTACACCATGCCCAATTAACTTCTGCTAAAGCCCTCTCAGGTTATACTATCCTTTCACTATTTCAGCTCTGCTTCCCAAGGTGCTTACCACATCCACCTTACAACTACTTCCTCTTAGCCTGCACAACCCCTGGACTCCATCAAGCCCCTAAATTCAGGGTACCCATTGCAAAGGTAGCATCTCCCACATCGTTCCTGGTCTGCAAAAAACAACCAGAGACTTTCAAGGAGGTTGCACTCTTCTCACCACTGAAGCAGGGATTAGCGCACTTCCAAAGGTCTCTATGAGCATGTGGTTTGCTTGATAGAAAGTGATGCAAACAGTGGGACTTCCCTGGTGGTCCAGTGGCTAAGACTCTGCGCTTCCAATGCAGGGGGCCCAAGTTGGATCCCTGGTTAGGGAACTAGATCCCACATGCCAAAACTAAGAGTTTGCATGCCACAACTAAAGATTCCTCATGCTGTAATGAAGATGGAAGATTCTCTGTGTACCACAACTAAGACCTGGGGCAGCCAAATAAATAAGTAAATTTTTTAAGGAAAGAGAGAAAGATAGAAAGTGATGCAAAAAGACTAAAGAGAAGGACTTATGGTGATGCTAACAGTCTTTCCTGTTAGCTCAGCTGGTAAAGAACCTGCCTGCAATGCAGGAGGATCCCAGTTCAATTCCTGGGTCAGGAAGATGCCCTGGAGAAGGGATAGGCTACCCACTCCAGTATTCTTGGGCTTCCCTGGTGGCTCAGCTGGTAAAGAATCCTCTTGCAATGCGGGAGACCTGGGTTTGATCCCTGGGTTGGGAAGATCCCCTGGAGGAGGGAATGGCTACCCACTCCAATATTCTGGCCTGGAGAATTCCATGGACTGTATAGTCCATGGGGTCCCAAAGGATCAGACACAGCTAAGCAACTTCCACTTTCACTCTTTCACACAACAGTCCTTCAGTGAAACATCTGGTTTCTCCTATCTTCCAATAGTAAATTACACTTTCCCTTAGTGTCTCCTGCAAAGATTGTGGGGAGATCACACCTGAAAGATCCAGCTAGCTTGATCAGTTGCCAAGTGCTTGCACATCATCACAAGTTATGTCCTGCTATGAGCTTTCCTAACAACCATGTATTCTGAGCAGACGCTCTGCATGTTCATTAGATATTTTTGTCTCATGCTGCTGAACATCTGCACTGCGGTGCAGCTCCGTGTCCCTGGATGACTGATGGGAAAGAGGCTTCCCCATCTCCAGTAGGCTTTGCCGCATCTCATCAGCCCAAAGTATTTCCCCCAGTTTTATTGAGGCATGGTTGGTGAATAAAAACTGTATGTGTTTACATGGTACTGTGTGATTTCTTCACACAACATGATGATTTAATATACTTTTGCAGTGTGAAATGAACATCACAATCAAGTTAATTAATACATCCATCAGCTCATGTGGTAACCATGTTTGAGACTTACTCTCTTAGCAAATTTCAAGCCAACAATAAATATGAGACAGTACAGTCACTATGTTGTAATTTACATCCCCAGAACCTATTCATCTTATAACTGAAATTTTGTACCTTTTGACCAGCATCTCCCCATTTGTCCCACCCCTAGTTCCTGGCAAACACTATTCTACTCTCTGTTTCTCTGAGTCCTGTTTTTTAGATTCCACATATAAGTGAGATGATACAACATCTGTCTTTCTGTGTCTGGCTTACTTTACTTAGCATAATGTCCTCCAGATTCAACCATGTTATCACAAATGGCAGGATTTCTTTCTTTTTTATAGCTGAATAATATTCCACTATGTATATATACTACATTTTCTTTATCCATTCATCCATGAGAAGATCCCCTGGAGGAGGGAATGGCTACCCCCTGCAGTATTCTGGCCTGGAGAATTCCATGGACTGTATAGTCCGTGGGGTCCCACTGATGAACACTTGGGTTGTTTCTGTATCTTGGCCATTGTGAATAGTGCTACTGTGAACACGAAAGGGCAACTCTCTCTTCAAGATGCTGCTTTCATTTCCTTTGAATACATACCCAGAAGTGGACTTGCTAGATCGTATGGTAGTTCTACTTTTAATTTTTGTGAGGAACCACCATACTATTTTCCATAAATGTAAATTTCCATAAATGTAAATTGATTGCACCAATTTACATTCTGACCAACAGTGTGGTCTTCCCTGGTGGTCCAGATGGTAAAGAATCGGCTTGCAATTCAGGAGACTGGGTTCAATCCCTGGGTCAGGAAGAGCCCCTGGAGGAGGGTGTGGCAACCCACTCCAGTATTCTTGCCTGGAGAATCTCTGGACAGAGAAGGCTAGTGGGCTACAGTCCAGAGGGTCACAGAGTCATGACTGAAGCGACCCAGCACACACACACCCACAGAAGAAAAGGTGCTGAAGTAAAGAAAAGTCTTGGAGGAGGGGCACACTGCCACCTTCTGTTCAGTTCAGTTCAGTCGCTCAGTCGTGTCCGACTTTCTGCAACAGGCTTTTAAAAAGTGCCAAGCTATGGATGAGTGGCTCAGATGCTAAAGAATGTGCCTGCAATGTGGGAGACTCAGGTTCGATCCCTGGGTTGGGAAGATCCCCTGCAGAAGGGAAAGGCTACCCACCCCAGTATTCTTGCCTGGAGAATTCTATGGACAGAGGAGCCTGGTGGGCTACAGCCCACGGGATCTCAGAGTCAGATATGACTGAGCAACTAACACTATCACTATCCTGTGTGATTATGACAAAATGTGTTGCATTTGTAATCTGAAAATTGTAAGAAACAAAAAAACTATTAAAAGTAAATGAGAAAAAATGCTGCTGCTGCTAAGTCACTTGAGTCGTGTCCGACTCTGTGTGACCCCATAGACGGCAGCCCACCAGGCTCCCCCGTCCCTGGGATTCTCCAGGAAAGAACACTGGATCTGGTTGCCATTTCCTTCTCCAATGCATGAAAGTGAAAAGTGAAAGTGAAGTCGCTCAGTCGTGTCCG
This sequence comes from Bubalus bubalis, assembly GCF_019923935.1. Taxonomy (NCBI): domain Eukaryota; kingdom Metazoa; phylum Chordata; class Mammalia; order Artiodactyla; family Bovidae; genus Bubalus; species Bubalus bubalis. The sequence continues at coordinate 44,441,487 of NC_059160.1, read as the reverse complement.
ACTGTTAGTGACCCCATGGACTGCAGCCTACCAGGCTCCTCCGTCCATGGGATTTTCCAGGCAAGAGTACCAGAGTGGGTTGCCATTGCCTTCTCCGGAGAAAAAATGAATTGGATAAAAATATAGGCACAGAAGAATGGAATGGGTAAACCTTGAACATTTGTTGCTTTGAGAAATCTCCAAGCTTTCCGGAAAACGGTAGATGCACCTACATTCTCTGCCGGCCCGGCCCTCCTTTCCTTTCCAGCCAGAGATGAGGCTTGACTCAGCTTGGTGCTGCCACCTAGAGGTCATCATCAGACATGACTCCAAATACAATCGGTAGAGACAGCCCCTTCTGCGGCAGTATGCAGTTTTCATTCTAACAAGGCTGACGGCGGAGCTTTGTGGGAACTTCCAGTGTGAAGACAAGAAGGCAGGAAAGAGTGAGACAGAATGAGACAGATAACACATGTGTGTGCATCTGTTCAAAAGTATTAAGCATTTCAAATCATGGCAATAGATCATTGAACTAAGTGGGGGCCCCTCTGACTGTAATGCCCTGTGTGACCACATAGGTTGTACAACGAAGAAGTTGTCCTGGTTTGCACACTTGAGTCTGGATGTGTGCATGTTTTCTATGCTTTTCTATAACTCTCATATGTGTATGTGTGTACAAACACATATATCTGTGTGCAGGCATCATGCTGATGTTCAGCCGTCTGTGAATACACATTTGTTCAGGTAACTGTGTATGCCCATGATGGTGTATTTGTGTGTGGGAGAGAAAGCAGGTTTCTGTATTCCAGGGCATGGGAGCCTCAGGTCTGTGACTTGGGCTGTTGGGGAATGGTAAATGGGCTGGTTGGCTTCCTGGGTAACACTTCCAACAGGTGCACCTGGACCTGCCCACCGAAAACTGCAGAACTCTCAGAGGATAACTTCATACAAACCCCCACATTAAAAGATTTGATCAGACTCTAGTCCAGCTTCTAGCAACCTAAGGCTGTGCCCTTTGGATGACACCAAGCCTCCCACTGAAAGGCCTGCCTGAGAAAACATAGCTGCTGGGAGAATTCACCATCTGTTGCAGCCAACACCCAACCATAGGTCTCTGCCCTCCCTTTCTTAGAGTGTTTGCCAGAAAGAGCTTACATGACAAGTCCCTCCTCTACGCTTTTGAAATGTTTGTGTTTCTCCTCCAACCCAGGAGTAGCTTCCTCAAGGACCCGGATGAAAGACATCCTTTTGAAACACAAAGACCAGGGAGGCCAATCCCATCTCCTAGACTCTGGGAGGGCAGAATCTCAGCCTCCACGACTGCCAGCCTCCAGCACCTGGCCTCATCACATTGATTTGACCCAAACCTCAGGCTCTGCTTACCTTTGACACCACACCACTGCCATCTTCACTGTCCAGGGCACCCAGCCACAGGACAGAGGATGCTCTCTGGCTTTGGGAACAGAGCTCACCAAAGGCTCCAGGGACCAGATACTTGGGGCCCCTGGAGAGCCCTACACCCTGCCCCCACCCTTCAGTGGGGTAACTCTGAGGCCCAGGGTCCAGACGCTTCCCAGACTTCCTTGGGGGAATCAAGTTCTTTCCAGTTGTCCATGTGGTAATTTACTTCATAATGTACATTTTATTTCTCTCTCATTTCCTGAGTAAACCATTCACAAGATCCCTGCCCCAGGGTCTGCTTCTGAGGACCCCAAACTCAGGCTGCCCTCCAAGGCTCGTACCCCCAGGGACTGCTCTAGAAGAGTCTTTGTTTTCTGAGCTTCTCTCTGCTCAGTCAGCTGACCAGGACCCAGGCAGCCTGGCAATGGGTCATGTGTTTATCTGTCTCCTGCAGGCCGAGCTGTGCTCAGACGCCAAGGAGGGGGCCCCTGGCTCTTATTTCTCACCCTGCATCTCCCCTCTCAGCTTTTCTGCTTCCCAAATGAGTTTTTACCTTTTTCTCTTTCTTTGCTTGTTTGCTTTTTAATGATTTCTGGGGAGCAAGACCATGTGGAAGATAAAATGACTGCATAGCATTTATCAAGCACCTACCCTGGGCCAGGCACTGCTACTGACCACTACTTTTAGGGAGCCGTTGACCACCCTCTGTCCATCAAGCTGCCTGAGGAGATTTGTTCTCTGACTTTCCTTACATATGAGGACCCCAGGATTCAGAGCAGCCTTAAGGAACCTGTCCAGGGGCTCATAGATGTTTGTTGGCTGAGTCAGGCATCCCAAGGGAGAATCCTGAGACCCAAGTCCCAGCTCTGCCTGCCAATGTGAGCTGGGTTAGCAAAGATAAGGAGGTCACCAAGAGCTCATCACTTCACTTGATTCCTTGTGCCTCATTTTCCCCATCTATTAATTAAGGGAATGCAAGGGTTTTCTAAAGTCCCTCCAGCCTTTGCTTTCATGCTTCTCTTTAGGGATGGAGTACGTGGTCTGCTTACCTCAGGCCACAGTCCAAGACTCCCTGCATGCCTGGTTGCCTATAAACAATTTACCCAGGTTAATTTTCCTTGTTGACATTATCTGGCTCTCACTCAGATCAAATACTCGAAAGTTTGCCTCCTCCTTCACTCAGCTTTTAAAAGATCACTGGCATTCCACTATCAGAAAGAATTAAAAAAAAAAAGAATTTAAGGATCAGCCAACATGAAAATCCCTGTGTGAACTTCCTCCTCTGGACTCAGATACAAACATTTGAGAAGCCTCGCCCCGTGCCCACACTAATTCCTGAGGAAACCACTGTTTACATTTCTTCAGAGCAATGTAACCTGTGGTTAAGGGCAAGGACTTCAGAGTTAGACCCTCAGAATTCAAATCCCAGCTCCACCACTTACCGACTGTGTGGACCTCTCTGTGCCACCATTTCCAGATCTGTAGAATGGGACCGTTAAAGGAAACGACTCTGAAGGAGCGTTGTGACTGAGTTGATGTATGTAAAGCTCTCAGTGCTATTTTCTAAATGGACTCTGCCTGGGTTTCTAGTCCCTTAAATCCAAGGACACAGAGGCTCTCCACAGTGACTCACCTTTCCTGTGGAGGACCCTTGCGAGGAGGCTGAGGAGTGGGTCTTACCCTGGGCAACAGGGTAAATAGGTAAATAGAATGAAAGGGAAAGCAAGAACCTAGGGAATATCTCTTAAGGATCATAGGTGAAGATCTGTGACTGAAAACTGTTGCTTACCTATCAGCAAACAAAGAATGTTGCATCTGTCGACCACTATAGCCACTCAAACGGTGAGCCCTGAAGGGACTCAGGATGAGAAAGCACAGGATACCAGCCTTAGATATCAAAGGTGCATATCAAAGGAGTGATTTCAGTGAGCCCAGACTCTGGTATCTTCCCATATAGAGAAAAGCTAAATTCCTTAACTTGAGATACCTGGTTTTCTTTAATTAATGGTAATTTTTGATGTTCCAGCTACCTTTAGTCTTTGTTAGAAAACCCCTGTATAGCCAGGACCACCCGCCCCCTTACATCTGGGGAGCAGTTCCTCTGTCTCCTGGGGTTGAAGTTCTCAGAAAATCCACCTAATATAGCACAACTCTCAACTTTTAGGTTGTTTCCCCTCTCCGCCCCGCCCCCCCCACCCCCGCTCCCCCCCCAACCCTGTGGCTACTCTTCATTGTGGTTTCTCATGGCAAAGGCTTCTCTTTTTGTGGAGCACGGGATTAGTTGCTCCAGAGCATGTGAGATCTTTCCAGATCAGGGATCGAACCAGACTGGGATATTCCTAGACCTTGCACTGCATGGCGGCTTTTCAACCACTGGGCCACCAGTGAAGCCCTTGTGATTCTTATTATAATTGCAAGGCCCACTTCAGCAATAACCATCAGGAAACACTGAGAAAATAAAGGCTTATTACTTACAGGACCTGGAAATTACACAGTACAGTGGGGCCGGAGAGCAAGGTCCTGGGGAGGAAGAGAGGGAGAGAGAACAAACTGGGTTTCTACTTTTACTGGGGTCAAAGGTGGGGGGGCTAAGGTTCTGAGTGTTCATTCTTGTCAAACTACAGATTGGCACTTGCCATCCACCTCTACTAGGATTATTAAATCAGTTGCTGCTGCAGCTGCTGACCTTCAATGCCCTCGGAAAGGAGTTCAGGGCAGAGGACAGAAATGAGGCACTCTGAGCTTTGGGAAAACTGGCAGAACAGGTCTTCAGACAGATGTCTTCAGGAGCCAATTTATGAGCCTGATTCTTGTACCTCCTCATGGAGACGTCTTGGTGACATGTATTCTCGTGATTAGCAGTACTGTACTCTACTGTGCTTAGTCCCTCAGTCGTGTCTGACTCTCTGTGACCCTATGGGCTGTAGCCCACCAGGCTCCTCTGTCCACAGGGATTCTCCAGGCAAGAATACCGGAGTGAGTTGCCATCTCCTATTCCAGGGGATCTTCCCAACCCAGGAATCGAACCGGGGTCTCTACATCGCAGGCACGTTCTTTACCAGCTGAGCTACTATGACTAGCAGCAACCTTCTGTAAAAAATGTGTGCTTAGTTGCCTGTATTCCTCCTTTACCAAAATCACATATATACTGACCTTCCCTTACCTCTTTGGAGCAGTTTCTCAGAGCTATCTGAGATGCTATCTCCTGGGCTATAGTCCTCATTTTGTCCCAAATAAAACTTAGCTCACAACTCTCATATTGTGCTTTTTTTTTTTTTTTTAAGTTGACACTGTTTATTGGTGAATTTAAAACATAAGCAGGGAAATTTAAAGTGTGAGAACAAGTGACCCAAATAGTCAGTGATTGAAATCAACCAAGATCTCTAAAACTGAGGAAACTCAGTGGAGGGGTAGGGGCGTGGGGTGGGGGGTGGCATGGCTCTTTTCTTAGTCCTGTGGCTGCTCAATGTGCTTCTTTGTGATCTCCATGTTTCAAGTGGATGCCTCTGTGATGAAAGCTTAAATCAGGCCCTTGCATTGCCAAGAAGAAAAAAGCAAATGTCAGGGCTTACCCTCTACACTCCTTAGCATTCTGCTCATCTCTGTTTTCCATTATTTTTTTAAATATTTATTTAATTTTATTTGGCTACGTCAGGTCTCGTTGCAGCATGCAGAATCTTTGCTGCATTATGCAGGATCTTTCACTGCAGTGCACAGATTCTCAGTTGCACAGGCATGGTTGCTCCATGGCATGTGGGGTCTTATTTCCCTGACGAGGATCAAACTACATCCCCAGCACTGCAAGGCAGAGTCTTAACCACCAGACATCAAGGAATTCCCTCTGTCCTCTGTTAATATCACCGTGTAGCCTGGGAGCCCTCTGAACATAAGGACAACTCATCTCTGTCTCTTCCATGATGCCAAATACCCAATACATACTAGGTTCTTGGTAAATGCAAGTCCACCGAAAGAGACTAGGAATGGGGGAGATCCAGGCCTGCCTTCTGGCCACTACCTGGAGCAAGTCACCCTCTAGCTTGTAATCCAGGGAAGCCAGCAGCACAAGAATGGGAGAAGAGGCTGGGTTATCCCTCACATGGCCTAATTCACACAGGATCACCATGAAACTCACCCCCTTGTCCTAAGGACAGGCTCGTGCCTTCTCTTATTACTTAAAAGCTTCCCAGATGAGATGCCTGCAGGCTTGGCCAGAGGGAGGAAGCCAGGCCCTTTGGCCTTGATACAGAGCATCCTCGTTGACACGTGAGTCCATCCACCACCACTCTCCCCCTGCCAAAAAAAAAAAAAAAAAAACCAAGGCTCTTCTCCCCCAGATGATTCCCCAAGCTTCTGAACCTGCAATTTTAATAAAATCAGTTTTATTGTCACAGCTCTTGGTGGCTTTCTGTGTGCTAGGCACAATGGAAAACAGTGAAGACTAGGCAATAATTTGCAGTGGCACAATGAATCTTTGCATATTCCAGGTCCTAAGAAATCTTGCACAAAAGGAAAATTAAATCAGCATCATCCATTTGACAATGGGACAATTATTTACATCATACCTATTAATATGTCCCAGTGTTTCTTGAAACACAGTTGGGAAACCTAGGCCTGAAAGAAAAGAATAAGCATTTATTACATGCCTGAAAGAGGGCTATATGCTATGCCTGATCCTGGACATGCATTTTCTCAGACAGTTCTGAGACTGGTGTTATTTCCCCTGAGATGAAGGAGAATGAGTCTCTGATAAGCAAGGTGATCTTCTCAGGGACTAGAGCCCAGCTAGAGAGTCACTTATGGCTGCAGAGTCTCTTGTTGCCTCTTGGATTTCCCCTGGACTTACTGCGTGCATGCATGCATGCATGCATGCTCTCCATTCAGTCGTGTCTGACTCTTTGTGACCCCACAGACTGTAGTCTGCCAGGCTCCTCTGTCCATGGGATTCTCCAGGCAAGAATACTGGAGTGGGTTGCCATTCCCTTCTTCTCCAGGGGATTTTCCTGACCCAGGGATCAAACCTAGGTCTCCTGCAGCTCCTGCATTGCACACAGATTCTTTACCACTGAGCCACGGGGGAAGCTGGGACTTATTACAGCTGCTGCTAGCTCCCATTTACCACAGAGACAATGATTCCCAGAGGGAGAAGGCAGAAAGCCTCTTCCAGCCACTCTGGACTGTCACTGACAGTTTGGATTTGCAAAGCTGACCATGTGTACCGTTCACTTTCAGATTAAACAGGAGTTCACTCAATTGGGCCTTAGCTTCCACAGCGATAAAATGGAGCTATGAATGAAGAGCGGGAAATACATGGTTAGAAAGGTGTAATTAAGTGGTCTCTGGGTCCCCTCCTTAGCACATACATGCTGGATTTCTAAGGTCTAAGTACTTTGCTGTAATTTAGAGACACTACCAACAGGGAGTGAGCTGGACTAGGATAACAGCCAGGTAGAGCAGGTCGCCTGAGTCCCAGGATAGAGCATTGGAAGTTGCTTTTATAGGTTTCTCCCTCAGGTGGTACTTGAATATCACAGAATATATGAAGACAGATCTGAATCACTTTGAGTAAATGAAGTCCTGCAAGAATGGAAGGATGAATAACTTTTCCATTCCATGCACTAATGCTACTTAAGACCTGGTCCCTGTACCTCCTAGAAACTTAAGAATCACCATGTCTACCATCTAATGGGCTTCCCTCGTAGCTCAGTCAGTAAAGAATCTGCCTGCAATGCAGGACACCCGGGTTCAATCCCTGAATCAGGGAGATCCCCTGGAGAAGGTAATGGCAATCCACTCCAGTATTCTTGTCTGGAGAATCCCATGGACAAAGGAGCCTGGCAGGCTACAGTCCATGGGGTCGCAAGGTTGGACACAACTTAGCGACTAAACCACCACCACCATCTAATGACCTCAGAAACACAATGAACAAGGAATGCTGTTGGAAACAGCACCAGTGAAATTAAGGTCTCATTTAAGTTTTAAAAGCTGTGCATGTTTTATTTTGCCCAGATTGCAGCTTCTCTCTCTCTCCAGAATATTCAATGTTTAATTAAAAAGGGCTTCTCTTAATGTCCGGAGATAAAATCCTTAACTGAAGCAAAGGCATAAAATGTCTTTGTTCATTTGTTCATTTTGTTCAAATTGAAATTGCTCATTTAACTTAAAATCACCTTCCCCACATTCTGTTACTCAGAGGCTCTTCCTGAGCATCTGAGCTCTCTCAGAGGGCATCTTGCCAGCTCTCGCCAGCAGTTACAGGAAACAAAGCAGTTACAGAAACAAAACAAATGTAATGTGAAGCTGAATTTCTGCAGTATCCTTTCAATCCACCTTCCATACTGTGAAGGTGGAAAATCGCTCAGCTCTGATGAGCAATGAAACTGTTGGGTGTGTGCTTTTTGAAGGTTACATAAATGGCACATTTCATACTGTAAGGCTCATTCTGCAGACTGTCATTTCCACCCACTATGATATATCGCGAGATCTTTCCATGCTGGTGTATGTAGATGTGGTTCGGCCCTTTTCACTGTCATAAATGACCCTCCTTGTCCATTCTCTGCCTAACAGATCTGTGCGTTGTCTTGCTGTTACAAACAATGCTGCAATGAATATCTTTGCATGAGGTTCCTTGTGTGCATGTTTCAGAGTCTCTCTAAGCTGTGCAGAAATTGAAGTGCTAGGTTGTAAAATTTAATTTCAACCTTGCTAAATTCTTCCTTGCTGTTCTGGATTCATGATTCATGGAGTGTATGTGACTTCTCATTTCTCTCCTCACCTATACTTGCATTTTAATGTTTGCCAACTCTATGAATTTATTGTTTTAATTTGCATAATGGTCTCTCTAATTATTGGAGGTATTGAGCATCTTTTCAACTTGGCTATGTGGTTGCTTCTGTCATTATCAGCCCTTTGTGTTCCAGCCAGACTCTAAGCTCCTGGAGGGAGCATTGGATCTCACATCCAAAACCCTCAGAAGGCACAGTCCCATCCAAGTATAGATTCTCTTTCTGTGAACTTTTCCCCCTTGACCTTTGTGCCCCACCTTGGAGTCTTACCCTCCAAGATTAAGAAATAAGCAGCTCCCCAAATAAGCATGCTAGGTTTGTGCTCACACAATACCTTCAGTCTGGAATGCTGTAACTCTTCCAGGCCATCTGAACCTACCTACTCATGTCCCAAGGTTCACCTCAAGATCTTCCTCTTCTATGAGGTCATCTATGAGCCCCCAGCCCTCTCTCCCACCCCAGGTTCATCTCTGTGCTTCCATTGGCCCCATATGACCTTCTCACGGCATGCGTAAAACTTATGAGCGTCTTTGATTGATTCATCTCTCCACCAAACTCTGGACTCCTTGAGGACAGGCGCCATGTTTTATTCATCTCTGAACTTCTGGTTTATTGTTCAGTACTGGACAGAGAGTAGATGCATAGTATGTGTTTGTCAGATGGGTGGATGAGCCTCAAGGCCAGCTCCTTCCACATCAATTCTCTGCAGACTGTGACGTCCTTAAGGATGGAACTGTATTAATTCATACCATTGTGCTCCAAGCCTCAGTTTCCTCATCTTCATAAAGAGGATGATAATAGCATTGAGGATGGCATAAGGATGAAATAAGGCTGTGTGTGTGTAAAGCATCTGGCACACAACCACAAGCATCTGGCATATTATAATTTCTACATCAGAACAGGATGGGGGTCTACTTTAGCTACAATTCTCTAGATGGCTCATTTTTTTTTCAGTTGCCATATGTAATGAGCAGATAGTTCAGTTCAGTTCAGTTCAGTCACTCAGTCCTGTCTGACTCTTTGCAACTCCATGGACTGCAACACGCCAGGCTTCTCTGTCCATCACCAATTCCCGGAGCTTGCTCAAACTTATGACCACCAAATCAGTGATGCCATCCAACCATCTCATCCTCTGTTGTCCCCTTCTCCTCCTGATTTCAATCCTTCCCAGCACCAGGGTCTTTCCCACTGAGTCAGTTCTTCACATCAGGTGGCCAAAGTCATAGCTCAATCAGTAAAGAATCTGCCTACAATTCAAGAGGCACAAGTTCAATTCCTGGGTTGGGAAGATCCCCTGGATAAGGAAATGGCAACCCACTCTAGTATTCTTTTTTTTTTTTAGGAGTTTAATTTAATTTAATTTAATTCTTTAAATTTTATTTTATTTTTAAACTTTACATAATTGTATTAGTTTTGCCAAATATCAAAATGAATCTGCCACAGGTATACATGTGCTCCCCATCCTGAACCCTCCTCCCTCCTCCCTCCCCATTCCATCCCCCAGGGCCGTCCCAGCGCACCAGCCCCAAGCATCCAGCATCGTGCATCGAACCTGGACTGGCAACTCGTTCCATACATGATATTTTACATGTTTCAATGCCATTCTCCCAAATCTTCCCACCCTCTCCCTCTCTCACAGAGTCCATAAGACTGTTCTGTACATCAGTGTCTCTTTTGCTGTCTCGTACACAGGGTTATTGTTACCATCTTTCTAAATTCCATATATATGCGTTAGTATACTGTATTGGTGTTTTTCTTTCTGGCTTACTTCACTCTGTATAATAGGCTCCAGTTTCATCCACCTCATTAGAACTGATTCAAATGTATTCTTTTTAATGGCTGAGTAGTACTCCATTGTGTATATGTACCATGGCTTTCTTATCCATTCATCTGCTGATGGACATCTAGGTTGCTTCCATGTCCTGGCTATTATAAACAGTGCTGCGATGAACATTGGGGTACATGTGTCTCTTTCCCTTCTGGTTTCCTCATTGTGTATGCCCAGCAGTGGGATTGCTGGATCATAAGGCAGTTCTATTTCCAGTTTTTTAAGGAATCTCCACACTGTTCTCCATAGTGGCTGTACTAGTTTGCATTCCCACCAACAGTGTAAGAGGGTTCCCTTTTCTCCACACCCTCTCCAGCATTTATTACTTGTAGACTTTTGGATCGCAGCCATTCTGACTGATGTGAAATGGTACCTCATAGTGGTTTTGATTTGCATTTCTCTGATAATGAGTGATGTTCAGCATCTTTTCATGTGTTTGTTATCCATCTGTATGTCTTCTTTGGAGAAATGTCTATTTAGTTCTTTGGCCCATTTTTTGATTGGGTCATTTATTTTTCTGGAGTTGAGCTGTAGGAGTTGCTTGTATATTCTCGAGATTAGTTGTTTGTCAGTTGCTTCATTTGCTATTATCTTCTCCCATTCTGAAGGCTGTCTTTTCACCTTGCTAATAGTTTCCTTTGATGTGCAGAAGCTTTTAAGGTTAATTAGGTCCCATTTGTTTATTTTTGCTTTTATTTCCAATATTCTGGGAGGTGGGTCATAGAGGATCCTGCTGTGATGTATGTCAGAGAGTGTTTTGCCTATGTTCTCCTCTAGGAGTTTTATAGTTTCTGGTCTTACGTTTAGATCTTTAATCCATTTTGAGTTTATTTTTGTGTATGGTGTTAGAAAGTGTTCTAGTTTCATTCTTTTACAAGTGGTTGACCAGATTTCCCAGCACCACTTGTTAAAGAGATTGTCTTTAATCCATTGTATATTCTTGCCTCCTTTGTCAAAGATAAGGTGTCCATATGTGCATGGATTTATCTCTGGGCTTTCTATTTTGTTCCATTGATCTATATTTCTGTCTTTGTGCCAGTACCATACTGTCTTGATAACTGTGGCTTTGTAGTAGAGCCTGAAGTCAGGTAGGTTGATTCCTCCATTTCCATTCTTCTTTCTCAAGATCGCTTTGGCTATTCGAGGTTTTTTGTATTTCCATACAAATTGTGAAATTATTTGTTCTAGCTCTGTGAAGAATGCTGTTGGTAGCTTGATAGGGATTGCATTGAATCTATAGATTGCTTTGGGTAGTATACTCATTTTCACTATATTGATTCTTCCAATCCATGAACATGGTATATTTCTCCATCTGTTAGTGTCCTCTTTGATTTCTTTCAACAGTGTTTTATAGTTTTCTATATATAGGTCTTTAGTTTCTTTAGGTAGATATATTCCTAAGTATTTTATTCTTTCCATTGCAATGGTGAATGGAATTGTTTCCTTAATTTCTCTTTCTGTTTTCTCATTATTAGTGTATAGGAATGCAAGGGATTTCTGTGTGTTGATTTTATATCCTGCAACTTTACTATAGTCATTGATTAGTTCTAGTAATTTTCTGGTGGAGTCTTTAGGGTTTTCTATGTAGAGGATCATGTCATCTGCAAACAGTGAGAGCTTTACTTCTTCTTTTCCAATTTGGATTCCTTTTATTTCTTTTTCTGCTCTGATTGCTGTGGCTAAAACTTCCAAAACTATGCTGAATAGTCATGGTGAAAGTGGGCACCCTTGTCTTGTTCCTGACTTTAGAGGAAATGCTTTCAATTTTTCACCATTGAGGATAATGTTTGCTGTGGGTTTGTCATATATAGCTTTGATTATGTTGAGGTATGTTCCTTCTATTCCTGCTTTCTGGAGAGTTTTTATCATAAATGGATGTTGAATTTTGTCAAAGGCTTTCTCTGCATCTCTTGAGATAATCATATGGTTTTTATTTTTCAATTTGTTAATGTGGTGTATCACATTGATTGATTTGCGGATATTGAAGAATCCTTGCATCCCTGGGATAAAGCCCACTTGGTCATGGTGTATGATCTTTTTAATGTGTTGTTGGATTCTGACTGCTAGAATTTTGTTAAGGATTTTTGCATCTATGTTCATCAGTGATATTGGCCTGTAGTTTTCTTTTTTTGTGGGATCTTTGTCAGGTTTTGGTATTAGGGTGATGGTGGCCTCATAGAATGAGTTTGGAAGTTTACCATCCTCTGAAATTTTCTGGAAGAGTTTGAGCAGGATAGGTGTTAGCGCTTCTCTAAATTTTTGGTAGAATTCAGCTGTGAAACCGTCTGGACCTGGGCTTTTGTTTGCTGGAAGATTTTTGATTACAGTTTCAATTTCCGTGCTTGTGATGGGTCTGTTAAGATTTTCTATTTCTTCCTGGTCGAGTTTTGAAAAGTTGTACTTTTCTAAGAATTTGCCCATTTCCTCCACGTTGTGCATTTTATTGGCATATAATTGTTGATAGTACTCTCTTATGATCCTTTGTATTTCTGTGTTGTCTGTTGTGATCTCTCCATTTTCATTTCTAATTTTATTGATTTGATTTTTCTCCCTTTGTTTCTTGATGAGTCTGGCTAATGGTTTGTCAATTTTATTTATCCTTTCAAAAAACCAGCTTTTGGTTTTGTTGATTTTTGCTATGATCTCTTTTGTTTCTTTTGCATTTATTTCTGCTCTAAGTTTTAAGATTTCTTTCCTTCTACTAACCCTGGGGTTCTTCATTTCTTCCTTTTCTAGTTGCTTTAGGTGTAGAGTTAGGTTATTTATTTGACTTTTTTCTTGTTTCTTGAGGTGTGCCTGTATTGCTATGAACTTTCCCCTTAGGACTGCTTTTACCGTGTCCCACAGGTTTTGGGTTGTTGTGTTTTCATTTTCATTCGTTTCTATGCAAATTTTGATTTCTTCTGTGATTTGTTGGTTATTCAGCAGCGTGTTGTTCAGCTTCCATATGTTGGAATTTTTAATAGTTTTTCTCTTGTAATTGAGATCTAATCTTACTGCATTGTGGTCAGAAAAGATGCTTGGAATGATTTCTATTTTTTTGAATTTACCAAGGCTAGCTTTATGGCCCAGGATGTGATCTATCTTGGAGAAGGTTCCATGTGCGCTTGAGAAGAAGGTGAAATTCATTGTTTTGGGATGAAATGTCCTATAGATATCAATTAGGTCTAACTGGTCTATTGTATCGTTTAAAGTTTGTGTTTCCTTGTTAATTTTCTGTTTAGTTGATCTATCCATAGGTGTGAGTGGGGTATTAAAGTCTCCCACTATTATTGTGTTATTGTTAATTTCTCCTTTCATACTTGTCAGCATTTGTCTTACATACTGCGGTGCTCCTGTGTTGGGTGCATATATATTTATAATTGTTATATCTTCTTCTTGGGTTGATCCTTTGATCATTATGTAGTGACCATCTTTGTCTCTTTTCACAGTCTTTGTTTTAAAGTCTATTTTATCTGATATGAGTATTGCTACTCCTGCTTTCTTTTGGTCCCTATTTGCATGGAAAATCTTTTTCCAGCCCTTCACTTTCAGCCTGTATGTGTCCCCTGTTTTGAGGTGGGTCTCTTGTAGACAACATATATAGGGGTCTTGTTTTTGTATCCATTCAGCCAGTCTTTGTCTTTTGGTTGGGGCATTCAACCCATTTACATTTAAGGTAATTACTGATAAGTATGACCCTGTTGCCATTTCCTTTATTGTTTTGGGTTTGAATTTATACACCGTTTTTGTGTTTCCTGTCTAGAGAATATCCTTTAGTATTTGTTGGAGAGCTGGTTTGGTGGTGCAGAATTCTCTCAGCTTTTGCTTGTCTGAAAAGCTTTTGATTTCTCCTTCATACTTGAATGAGATCCTTGCTGGGTACAATAATCTGGGCTGTAGGTTATTTTCTTTCATCATTTTAAGTATGTCTTGCCATTCCCTCCTGGCTTGAAGAGTTTCTATTGAAAGATCAGCTGTTATCCTTATGGGTATTCCCTTGTGTGTTATTTGTTGTTTTTCCCTTGCTGCTTTTAATATTTGTTATTTGTGTTTGATCTTTGTTAATTTGATTAATATGTGTCTTGGGGTGTTTCGCCTTGGGTTTATCCTGTTTGGGACTCTCTGGGTTTCTTGGATTTGGGTGATTATTTCCTTCCCCATTTTAGGGAAGTTTTCAACTATTATCTCCTCAAGTATTTTCTCATGGTCTTTCTTTTTGTCTTCTTCTTCTGGGACCCCTATGATTCAAATGTTGTAGCATTTAATATTGTCCTGGAGATCTCTGAGATTGTCCTCATTTCTTTTAATTCATTTTTCTTTTATCTTCTCTGATTCATTTATTTCTACCATTCTATCTTCTAATTCACTAATCCTATCTTCTGCCTCTGTTATTCTACTATTTGTTGCCTCCAGAGTGTTTTTAATTTCACTTATTGCATTATTCATTATATATTGACTCTTTTTTATTTCTTCTAAGTCCTTGTTAAACCTTTCTTGCATCTTCTCAATCCTTGCCTCCAGGCTATTTATCTGTGATTCCATTTTAATTTCAAGATTTTGGATCAATTTCACTATCATTATTTGGAATTCTTTATCAGGTAGATTCCCTATCTCTTCCTCTTTTGTTTGGTTTGGTGGGCATTTATCCTGTTCCTTTATCTGCTGGGTATTCCTCTGTCTCTTCATCTTGTTTAAATTGCTGAGTTTGGGGTGTCCTTTCTGTATTCTGGCAGTTTGTGGAGTTCTCTTTATTGTGGTGTTTCCTCACTGTGTGTGGGTTTGTACAGGTGGCTTGTCAAGGTTTCCTGGTTAGGGAAGCTTGTGTCGATGTTCTGGTGGATGGAGCTGTATTTCTTCTCTCTGGAGTGTAATGAAATGTCCAGTAATGAGTTATGAGATGTCTGTGGTTTTGGGGTGACTTTGGGCAGCCTGTATCGTGAAGCTCAGGGCTGTGTTCCTTTGTTGCTGGAGAATTTGCTTGGTATGTCTTGCCCTGGAACTTGTTGGCCCTTGTCTGGTGCTTGGTTTCAGTGTCGGTATGGAGGCGTTTGATGAGCTCCTGTCAATTAATGTTCCTTGGAGTCAGGAGTTCCCTGGAGTCAGGGTTTGGACTTAAGCCTCCTACTTCCAGTTATCGGTCTTATTTTTACAGTAGTTTCAAAACTTCTCCTTCTATACAGCACCATTGATAAAACATCTACTTTAAAGATGAAAAGTTTCTCTACTGTGAGGGTCACTCAGAGAGGTTCACAGCGTTACATGGAGAAGAGAAGAGGGAGGAGGGAGAGGTGACCCAAATGAGATGAGGTGGAATCAATAGTGGAGAGAGTGGGCTAGCCAGTAGTCACTTCCTTATGTGCACTCCACAACTGGACCGCTCAGAGATGTTCACAGAGTTATACAGAGAAGAGAAGAAGGAGGCAGGAGACAGAGGTGGCCAGAAGGATAAAAGGGGGAAATGAAAAGGAGGGAGACAGATCCAGCCAGTAATCAGTTCCCTAAGTGTTCTCCACCGTCTGGAACACACAGAAATTCACAGAGTTGGGTAGAGTAGAGAGGGGTTAGGGAGGAGATACAGGCGACCTGGTGGAGAAAACGGAGAGTCCAAAGGGAGAGAGAGCAGTCAAGCCAGTAATCTCGTTCCCTAGTGAAAAACGGGTCCTGAAGATTGGGTTTTTAAAGGTACAAAATTGGTAAAAAATACATAAAAGCAAAAATTAAAAATCTAGAGTAGAGTTTGGAATTTCAAAAATGCGATGTTAATGAAAAGAAGAAGGAAAAGAAAGAGAGAAAAAACGAACAAAGAAAAACAAACAAGGTTGCGAAAATTATAAAAAAACTACAGGTACAAAATTGATAACTAATACCAAAAAGCAAAAATTAAAAATCTAATCACTCTAGTATTCTTGCCTGGAGAATCCCAAGGACGAAGGAGCCTAGCAGGCCACAGTCCATGGGCTCGTAAGAGTCGGACATGACTTAGCAACTAAACCACCACCAGACTTAATTGATAAAACAGTGGCAGGCTCTGAGAAGACAGAACAGATAGTAGCTACTCAATAGCTACTATTGAATCCAGATGTTTAAGCTGGATTTAGAAAAGGCAGAGGAACCAGAGATCAAATTGCCAACATCTGCTGGATCATCAAAAAAGCAAGAGAGTTCCAGAAAAACATCTACGTCTGCTTTATTGACTACACCAAAGCCTTTGACTATGTGGATCACAACAAACTGTGGAAAATTTTTCAAGAGATGGGAATCCCAGATCACCTGACCTGCCTCCTGAAAAATCTGTATGCAGGTCAAGAAGCAACAGTTAGAACTGGACATGGAACAACAGATTGGTTCCAAATCTGTTATTTGGAAAGGAGTATGTCAAGGCTGTATACTGTCACCTTGCTTATTTAACTTCTATGCAGAGTACATCATGCAAAATGCCAGGCTGGATGAAGCACAAGCTGGAATCAAGATTGCCAGGAGAAATATCAATAACCTCAGATATGCAGATGACACCACCGTTATGGCAGAAAACGAAGAAGAATTAAAAAGCCTCATGATAAAAGTGAAGAGGAGAGTGGAAAAATTGGCTTAAAACTCAACATTCAGAAAACTAAGATTATGGCATCTGGTCCCATAACTTCATGGCAAATAGATGGGGAAACAATGGAAACAGTGAGAGACTTTATATTTTGGGGCTCCAAAATCACTGCAGATGGTGACTGCAGCCTTGAAATTAAAAGACACTTGCTCCTTAGAAGTAAATTTATGACCAATCTAAACAGCATATTAAAAAGCAGAGACATTGCTTTGTGAACAAAGGTCCATCTGGCCAAAGCTATGATTTTTCCAGTAGTCACGTATGGATGTGAGAGTTGGACTATAAAGAAACCTGAACACAGAAGAATTGATGCTTTTGAACTGTGGTGTTGGAGAAGACTTTTGAGAGTCCCTTGGACTGCAAGGAGATCCAACCAGTCCATCCTGAAGGAAATCAGTCCTGAACATTCATTGGAAGGACTGATGCTGAAGCTGAAACTCCAATACTTTGGCCACCTGATGCGAAAAACTGACTCCTTGGAAAAAACCCTGATGCTGGGAAAGATTGAAGGTGGGAGGAGAAAGGGACGAGAGAGGATGAGATGGTTGGATGGCATCACCGATTCGATGGACATGAGTTTGAACAAGCTCCTGGAGTTGTTGAAGGACAGGGAAGCCTGGCGTGCTGTAGTCCATGGGGTCACAAAGAGTCGGACATGAATGAGTGACTGAACTGCTCTGAACTGAAAGATGAAATCTAGTTCTTCTCACAGAAGAACAGTGTCTTGCAGAAATTAGGTACCTAATATTAGAAAGCTGAGCTGAACTCAATGTTTTACACAGTAAGGTACCCAGTAAATATTAAATCAAGCCAACTTCACTTCCCTGTACTACATCCAATCCTACCTTAAAGATGTCACTCCTTTTTGTGGAAAAAAGGGGCCCGCCCCCTTTTTCTGCCAAAGATACACTTTTGATTTTTCCAGAGGATGATGGTCACTGTGGTAGACAGTTACTGTGGTGAGTCCCCAGTGAACTGTTTCTGCTGATAGGAATGCTCTTGTTTAGCCACCTCCCACTAGAAGTTTGACTTGACTGTATTTGTCTCTGACCACAGGGACATTAACAAGTCAGTGTTAAGACATGATAAGTTCTAACACATTGAGTCTTGTCTCCTTGAGAGACTCCTTCTTGGAACACAGTCACCATGCCAGGAAGAAGCCCAAACTGCTGCAAGGAGAGGCGGAGCTCCAACAAAGAAAAAGTGATGCCCAACCAGCCTCCAACTGAGGAACAGGGTATGTGAGAGAAGCAGCCATTTTCACAGCAGATGCCCCATGGAGCAGAAATGAGCCATACCGTCTAACCTTGCTCAAACTGCACAATCTAAGTAAATAAATGATTGTGGTCATTTTAAGCTCCTAGGTTTAGGGTTGGTTTAGTGCAAATCAGTGATCTGGGCGTTGGGGAGTGCTATGTCTTGGAGACCCACCAGGTTATAAGCTTCGGGATCAGATGGCAAGCATGACTGTCTAACCTGGAACCCCTTCTCTGGGGATTCTTTCTTGGTGCCTCAATTCCGAGGTCCCTCCTCTCTTGTTACCAGGGGCCCTTATTGGTTCAAGATAAGTTTGACTTAAACAGTGAGAAGATGCCCAGGTTCACATTATAATAAGTTCAGAGGGAGTGGGGGGTGGGTATTGGTTGGGGGCGGGGGGGACTTCTGGCCATGAGGATGGTGTTCCATGAGGTAATGGGGGACCAGATTGTCCTGCAGTGTCTGCAGTTCCTTTAGTCATAGGGTATCTGCCAAGAGCTGTCTGCTCTGCACGTTTCTCTCACCACAAGAGGAGCAAGGAAAGATCCCAAGCTTTCCAAGTAGAGAAAAGAATTTCCCAGAATGCTCCACACACCCACACCTTTTCTTGCATCTCATTGGCCCAAGTTGAATCACATGCCCCTTTCTGAACCAATC
The DNA here is from genome assembly GCF_019923935.1 of Bubalus bubalis. Lineage (NCBI taxonomy): Eukaryota > Metazoa > Chordata > Mammalia > Artiodactyla > Bovidae > Bubalus > Bubalus bubalis. Next base: position 44,423,003 of record NC_059160.1, on the reverse strand, counting down.
ACTTTGTGTGTAGAAGGAAGGGTTAGAATTTCTGAAGACCAATCAAAATTACCCCTGGATTGGAGGAGGCGTGGCCAGTTCCTCTGAAGTCCATTGGATCTTAGGGAAGGAACCGATGTTTGGAAAGAATTGGGGTTGTGCTATGGAGTCCGTGCAGTAAGATCCAGCAGGGGTCCCCTATAGGAGCCCTTCGCCCCGGGCGAGGCACCCCGGGCTTGAGCAGAGTTCCACTCTGCTCTCACATTGTTTCCTGGAATTATGAGGGAAACGTGTGTGTGTGTGTGTGTGTGTGTGTCCAGGAGGAAAGGCTGGGGTTGGGTGAGGAGGGAACGGTAGTTTGGACTGCTGGGGCTTCTGTCCTTTCTCAGTAGGTTTCTCCTGCACTATACATTGCCCTCTCCCGCAACCTGAAGAGAGGAGCCAAGCAGAGACAAAGGTTCGGATGTGTGCCTTTCTTTATTAGCACTTTCTCTGAGCGGAGGGCACCTCTCCTGGGTTGCATCTACTTTGAGTTCTTGTTTTTGCTCTTTTCTTTCTCATCCAGTGCTTTCTGCAAGTTCATGTTCATCGCGTTTTTCTGGTGCCACCGTCCTGCAGAGCGGAGAGAAGGAGCCAGCACAAATCACCAAGAGGACCTCTGGAGTGTGCAGGTACCAGTGGCAACCCATATGTCTTCCGGGCCCACCCTAGGGCTCTAGCAGCTGTTGTGGTTTCTCTCAGGACCTTAGGCCAACACACCCTACCCAGGGAGATCCCTCCTCCCCCAATCCCAGCTTCCCACCTACCCAGATCATCCGTCTTCCTGCCATGCCAGTGCTCTAAGTCCCTCACCGATTTCTCAATCACCTCGGGGGTGTAGGAAGCCTTCATGAGGCTTTTCGTCTCCTGTGGGGCCCCTATGGAACCCCATGAAGAAAAGAAGCCCCAAGTCAACAGAGGTCAAGTACTCCAGGGTTCATATTTGGGTGTCAGTTTCCCCTGTGGATCATGGGTTGTGGAAGGGCAGAGGTTAGGAAGGGTTAGGCAGAGGAAGACTGGCCTGTACTCAAACCCGAGGTCCATCATTTATGGACAGTATGGCCTCAGATAAGATTTTAATCTCTCAGAGCTTTGACCTCTTGATCTGTTCAAAAGAACAAAACGTTCTCACAATATTGGGAAGATTACATTCCTTGGAGCAGCTGGCATGTGGCAGTTGGTACCTATATTTTCATTTAGGTCTGTGTGTTAAGTTAAAACACACACGAGGAAATAGTTACCATGATCAAAAGTCAGAAAAATCATCAGAGGACCAAATTCCAAAAGACACAAAGATTTGAATGATCAGTTACAGAATATAAAATTATTGTCATTCAGTGTGTAAAGTTGTGAAAAAGAGAATAAAAACATAAGCAAAGAATAAAAAACTACCCATAAAGAACAGACAGGTTAGTAAAAGAAGCAAATGGAATTTCAGAAATAAAATATAATAGTTGAAAGGTAATGGGTTCAATCCCTAGGTCAGGAAGATCCCCTGAAGGAGGGCATGGCAACCCACTCCAGTATTCTTGCCTGAAGAATCCAACTGGACAGAGAAGCCTGGTGGGCTACAGTTCCTAGGGTCGCAAAGAGTCGGACACAACTGAAGAGACTGAGCATGCACACACAATGGATGGAAAAGAAAATAAAAAGAAAGGTGATGATGGATGGTAAGAGGCCTGGGATTTGCTTCAGAATTATCTGGGGTGGGAATGAATGGGTGGGTGAGGAAAATGATGAAACAAGATTAGTTGTGTATTGATAATTAGTGAAGCTGGATGGTAAGTGCAATATCTGCTTATTAAACTCTTCTCTCTACTTTTCTTTAAGTTTGAAAATTGACATCATAACTTTTAAAAACAAATTCAATGGACAGGTAAAAGAGCTAATTAGATACAGATGAGAAAAAATGGTAACCTAGTAGATAATATCTAAAGAAATTAAGTAGAATGCAGCATAGAGGGGGGAAATAAAGATGTGGAAAATAAAAAACTGTTAAATAAAGAGTAAACGAGAAGGCCTAACATATGTCTAATTGTAGTTCTAAAGGAGAGAGTGGAGAAAACAGGGAGAGACAATATTTGGAAAGATAGTGGCTGGAATTTTTTCAGAATTTATGAAATACATGAATCCTTAGATTCAAGAATCACAATTCCCCAATCAGTTTAAGCAAAAAGAATTCCTTACCTAGGTATAATCAAGTAAAATTTAGAATACCAGAGACAAAGAAATCTTAGAAATAGCCACAGAGAAAAGACGGATTATGAGAATAATAATGAGTTTAAATAACCATCCAAGTGAGAAGGAAATAAATTAGCATCATCAAAGTGCTGACAAAAAGAAATCAACAATTTCGAACTGTTTACAATAACTCTTCCAAGAATAGGATGAAATAAAAATCTTTCTGAGCTTAAAATTTACCAACAACAGGGATTTCCTGGCCAGTCCAGAGGTTAAGACTCTGTGCTCCCAATTCAGGGGACACAGGTTTGATCCCTACTTAGGGAACTGAGATCCCATACGCCACACAGCTTAGCAAAAAAAAAAAAAAAATACCAACGACAGAATCTCACCCCAAAAATCTTCTAAACAACATAATTCAGAAAGAAAAAATAATCCCAGAAGGAAAAAATCTGAGGTAAAAGAAGGGATGGTAGGCAAAGATATTGGAAATCTTGAATAAATCTAAATACACATCAATTATAACAACAGTACCAATGTTGAATATGTGGAGCAAAATAATGACTGTGACAGGTAAGTATTTTTGAAGATTTAGCAGGTGCTAAGCACAGACAGTTTCATTCAAAGCTTTACAGAACTTCCTCACTGAATTTTCCCAACAACCCTAAGAAGTGTGGTTATTACCCCCATTTTGCTGTTGAAGTCACTGAAGCACAGAAAGGTTAAGTCACTTGTTTAAAGTCATGCAGCTGGGAAGTGAAAGATGGAGGACTCAAACGCGGACCCTGTGGCTCCAAAATCCACAGCTTAAACTACTTTGCTTATGTAGAGTAAAAAACCTATAAAATAATCACACATTAGCTGATATTGGAGGGGTGGCAAGAATAAAGGTGAAGCATTCTAACACCTTTATATTGTTCAGAAAAGCTGAAATACCTTGATTAACTTTAGAATTTACTAACTATGCATGTAAAAATGTCAAAGATAGGAAATTCACTGGAGGTCCAGTGGTTAGGACTGAGCTTCCACGGTAAGGGAACTAAGATCCTGCAAGCCACACAGTTCGGCCAGAAAGAAGAAAACTCAAGGATAAGCACTGAGAGAATAGGAAGAATAAGGACAAAAATTAGATTGGGCGAAAAAAAGAAAGCTCACTCAAATCCAAAACAAGGGAAAGAGAAAAAAAGCAGCATAGAAAAATTAGGTCAAACAGAAAGTACAAAATAAGACCATAAAAATAAATCCAAATCTATCAGTAATTAAAATAAATATAAATGGAGTAGACCAGCTGTTTAAAAAACAGATGATCAGGCTATAGGTGTTTTAAGATATATATTATTTAAAGCACATTTAAAGCAAAAGGACACGAAGAGAAGATAAACATGGAAATACAGAAAAGGATTAATAATCACAAAATCACAAAGCAATCTAGTCACATGACATTAATATTGGATAAAATAGACTGTAAAGCAAAAGCACTATAAGAGATAAAAGTAACTGCAGTTCATTCTGGTGACATAATAATTCTAAACTAGCTGCCCTGGAATAATCACGAAATTGGTAAAGCAAATCTGACAGAACTACAAAGAGCAATTGACAAGGCTGCTATCATAGGGCAAGACTTGAAGGTACATCTTTTAGTAATTAATAGATACAGAATCCTGAATTCAAACTATTTTCAAATATATATTGATTATCTATAAAAATTGACCATCTGCCGGATTATAAAGCTCCGCATTTGAAAGGACTGCAATCATTACAGGTCGTGTTCTCTAATGATGATGCTATTGAGAAAGAAATCCACTTTTTTAAAAAGTGATTCTTATGGTGTTTAGTATTTATCGATTTAAATGTTTACAGAACACAATGTTAAGTCAGAGACTTGGACTGAAGCCCTAAGGCTAGTAGAGATCAGATAACAGACTGAGCTGTGAAATAACTCCTGGGGTCACTTGGGGAGCTTGACACATTGCCTGAAAGTTTGGGGTGCCCCAAGGCTTGGAACAAGAGGCATTGGCCCCAGATAAGAATGCACCAGGCATAATAATTCAAGTGCAAGGATGTACATGCATGTGTTTCCGTGAACCAGATGTGAGCTAGTGGAGAGAGGACCAGCCTGGAGCCATTTTCAGTCCTGCCTCTGATCTGGTCCTCCTCACTGGTCCTCCTGCTTCTAGTCCTGCCCTTCTGGGTTCTGTCCTGTAATGCTACAGCCAGATGGATCCTTGGAAACAGAAGTCACTCCTTAGTACAAAATCCTACAGTGGTTCCCAGTAAAAGGGCCAGAAAGAGTCTATGTCCTTAGCATGGCCCCTGTGCCTGACTGCTCTTGCCCTGCAATCCACAGGCTGAGCCCCACTCCTTCTGGTCTGTACTCAAATGTCTCCTACCCAAGAGGTCTGACACTATAGAGAAAAGCAAAGGGATTGTTAACAAGAGTCAAACAGGGACTTCCTTGCCGGTCAAGTGATTAGGACTCAGCACTTTCACAGCCATAAGCCAAAAACATCAAAAAAATGGGTCAAACAAAAGTGAGATGAGGCAGCTGGGAGAAATACAGGAGAGGCTTCCAAGGTCCCTGTAAAGCCACCCACTGACCAGGAGGTGGCACACAACTAGTTATTATTATTCTTTATATTCTACACAAAGACTTTATACACTCTTCTACATGACAGCCTTTACAATTAAAAAAAAAAATAATGCATCTGTTGTTTAATTGCTATGTCCATCTCTTTTGTGATCCACGTGGACTATAGCCCGCCAGCCTCCTCTGTCCTTGGGATTTCCCAGGCAAGGAGTGGGTAGCCATGCCCTTCTCCAAGGGATCTTCCTAACCCAGGGATTGAACCCTCAACTCCTGTGTTGGCAGGTGGATTCTTTACCCCTGAGCCACCCAGGAAGCCTGATAATGCATCTATACTAATTTAAATGTAGGTATACAAGTTTGGTTTAATATTTAAAAATCAGTTAATATTATTTACCACATCAACAGATCAAAGGAAAAAATCATATGATCATCTAAGTAACAGCTGTATGACTTCCCTGGTGGTCCAGAGGTTAAGACTCTGTGCTCCCACTGTGGGGGTCATGGGTTCCAACCCTGGTCGGGGAACTAAGATGTTGTGAGATGCAGCCAAAAATAGAAAAACTTTATGGGGCTTCCCTGGTGGTTCAGTGGTTAGGACTCCACCCTGCCGAGGGTCTGGGTGGGGAACTCATCCATGCAAGCCAAGCAGTACAGTCAAAAAAACTAAACAAAAACAGCTGTAGAAATAGTTCATACAACTCAGCACTCATGCACGACTTTTTAAAAAATTAAAGTGCTAGCTAACTAGGAATAAATGGAACCCTCAATCTGATAAAAGGTACCTTCAAATTCCTTTTAAAATATTGGATTTAATAGTAAAATGTTAGACTCAAGAAGCAGAGAGGGATACCTGCTTATTTGCACCATTGTCCCAGATAAGCCAGCTGGGACAGATGGTACAAAGATGGAATAGAGCCTCATGGGTAATAATGTGAACTCTGGTCCCAGGCTGCCAGAGTTTAACCCCAACTCTGACTATTCCTAGATGTGTGGCCTTAAGCAAGTTATTTAAGCAAGTGGCCTTAAGCAAGTCATTTTTTCTATCTTAAAAAGGTGGCAGGGGCAGATTATAGCAATACTGCCTAAGGTTCTTATGAAAATTAAAATGTATACAAAGTACTTAGAGCAGTGCCTGGCTCATGTTACATGCTACACATAAATAGAGCCTTTGTTATTATTAAAAATAAGAAGCCCCAAAGAATCTACAAACAAATTATTGGAATTAATAGGTGAATTGAGTAAGCCCTCTGGGTATAAGATTAATGTACAAAAATTAAAATTGCCTCTGTGTATATAAGCAGCCAAAGTTAGAAAAAAAATCACATTTTTAAAAAGATACTATTTGCAATAAGCAGCAAAAAGTAGATAAAAAAAGATTTTTCAAAGCAAGTCTAACAAAAAGTTGTGTAATCTTTGTAGAAAAAAAAAAATTTAAGTGTTACTGACACATTTTGAAGGTAGATTTAAATTAATGGGGTTGTAGACCATACTCATGGATTGGAAAATTCATTGTCAGAAAACTGACAACTGCCCCTAAATTGAGCTGTAGATTCAGTGTATCAATACTTTCAATCAAAATGCCAACAGGATTTTTCATGGATATTGACAAGCTGATTTAGAATTCATATGAAGAGCAAAGAGCCTAGAATAAGCTATGACATTAGCTATTCCTGCTGGTGGTGGTGAAGGAGTAGGGAGTGAAGACAGCCCAATCAGATATCAGGCCACTTATAATACCCTGATAATTAAAAGTGTAATATTCGACCAGTGGACAGAATAGAGAGCCTGGAAACTGATCCATGCACATAAGGAAACTTGATGGAGACCAGTTGTACCACTGCAGGTCACTGGGGGCCAAAGATGAGATAATTCAGTAAAAGGTACTGAGAAAATTGGATTTTCACACCAAGGAGAAATTAACAATGAATCCTTGCTTCACACTGAAAACAGAAATCAACTCCACATGGATTAAAGACTTAGGTGTGAAAACCAAAACTAAATATTTTAGTAGACTATATAAAAGATTATCTTTATGACTCAGCATGGCATAGGATTTCTTCAAGCCACTCCTCCTGGACCCTTCTCTATCTCAGTAAATGACAATCTCATCCTTTAAGTTGTTCAGGTCAAAAACCATGACATCAACCTTTATTCCCTCTCATGCACCCCAAATCCATTGGTTGGTATATTGTGTTTGCCCTGCCTTACACAAATAGCCAGGCTCCTCCTGCATCAGATCACCGTCACCATTACCTCCCTGTGCCACCACATTGCACAATGTGTGTGCGTGATCAGTTGTGTCCGACTCTGTGATCCCATGGACTGAAGCCCATCAGGCTGCTCTGTCCATGGGATTTCCCAGGCAAGAATACTGGAGTGGGTTGCCATTTCCTCCTCCAGGGGATCTTCCCGCCCCAGATATCAAACCGGCATCTCCTAAATCTCCTGCGTTGGTAGGCAGGTTCTTTACCACTTGAGCCACCTGGGAAGCCCATTCTTGCACAATGGTACCTATCAGAGTCATAAAATGCAGCAGCCCTGCTCTCTAGACCAAGCCCCCATCATTTACCCCACCTGGATTTTTGCAGGCACCTCCTCACTGGTCTCCCTGTTTCTATCCCAGCTCCCTGTGTTCTCAACACAGCAACTGGAATGATCCTTTAATCTAAGTCAATGCCATTCTCTGCTTAAGACCCTCCCTTGGCTCCTCATCTCACTAAGAGAAAAGACCCTCCTGCTGCCTTCCCCACCTAGCCTGCTTCTTCCCTCCCACTCCTGTCCAGCCACAGGCGCCTCCTCAGCCTGGAGCAGCAAATGCCAAGACCAACCTGGGCGGATGGAGGGGGATGGATGGGTGAGGCATGCTGCCCGTCTGCTTTCTGCTGGGTGCAGAAAGCAACGCCTTAATTTGTAAGCCCTTGCCAATTTCTGGAGTTGACCCTTGAACAGTATGGGTTTGAAATGCACAGGTCCACCTATATGTGTATTTTTTTTCCCCATAAATATAGTACCTGCATTTTCCTTCTATAGATCTTTGAAAATTAACTAGGTGTAGGGGAAGTTTGTGTTTGGTTATGGGTCGCCATACATGGAAACAAAAGAACTAGGATTTGAGTCCTGATTCTGTTTCAACTATCTCAGCGTCCTCCCTTGGGTGAGTCATTTATCAATTCCTTTGTTTTGGGGGCAGAGATAGTAGTACTTGGATTGTTGATTGTGTGCTGGGGGTATGGGTAGAGCAGTGGTTGACACCCTGACTGATCTGTGTTCAAAGGACAATTGTAGGACTATGGCCAATTGTAAGATAGCTCATGATATCAACAATTTGGTAAAATTTAACCATCACCTCTTAGAAGCTGATGCAAGCTAGTTTGCACTGGCTCCATGGGTTTGTTTGCGCCCTTGGCGCAGTTGTGTTTCTCAGGCTGGCTGAAGTGTGCATGTGCATGTTAGTCGCTCAGTCATGTCTGACTCTTTGTGGCCCCATGGACTGAAGTTGGCCAGGCTCCTCTGTTCATGGAATTTTCCAGACAAGAATACTGTAGTAGGTTGTCATTCATTCCCTTCTCCAAGGGCTCTTCCCAGCCCAGGGTCTCCTGCATTGCAGGCAGATTCCTTTCCATGTGACCACCAGGGAAGCCCTGGGTAAAGTATACACAGATGCTTTTTATATCATTCTTTTAAATGTATGTAGAGAGACTTCCCTGGTTGCTCAGACTGTAAAGCGTCTGCCTGCAATGCGGGAGACCTGGGTTTGATCCCTGGGTCAGGAAGATCTCCTGGAGAAGGAAATAGCAACCCACTCCAGTATTCTTGCTTGGAAAATCCCATGGACAGAGGAGCCTGGTAGGCTACAGTCCATGGGGTTGCAAAGAGTCAGATACGACTGAGTGACTTCACTTCACTTCAGACATCACCATGTAAAGACATACATAAAATTATTGAGTGATAATTGGAATGGAAGGCCGACTCCCAAGACTCAGAAAGGGACAATCTGAGGCTGTATTCTCTCTTTTCTCCCCAAGCACTACCCCTTCTTCAGGCTCAAAGGAAAACTCAGAAAGTTTTACAGTGGTTGTCTGGTTCCTTGGGTGATGAGGATCTGAGCCAGGTAGGAGATTGCCAGGCCCTGAGGACACTGAGAAGGCATAGAGTAAGGAGGGAGGAAAGAAGGGGGCCAGAAAGACTTGATATTTTGCAATGAGGCCAAACTGGAATGTGGGGACAGAGAGACGCTGCTCCTTGCTCACCGAGGACCCCCATCCGAGCAATCAGTCAGTCCCCTGGGAACAGGGTCATATTTTGGGAGGTGACCAAGTACTGGGAAAAGACTCTGGGGCTTTGCAGGCGGAAGGAAAACCTGGATTTGAGTTTCAGATCCACCTTGTATGACCAAGAAGCCCTGGGGAAATTGTTTCCCATCAGCCTGTGAGATGGATCTAGGGGTACTCCTCTGACAAATAGGACCTCAGAGGCCCACAGGACTTGCTGCAGATGTCTTGGCCTCCGACCCACACTTTGCCCTGGAGGTGCCCCTGCTGGGCTCTGGGAAAGAAAAATACTGGCCTGTCAGATAGTAAGCTGGTTCCTCATAAAATCCTGTCATGTTATAAGCCCCATTGTACCAAGAAAGTACATAAAGAAGGACTGTAAAAAAGGCTGAGCGATGAAGAATTGATGCTTTCAAATTGTGGTGCTGGAGAAGACTCTTAAAGAGTCTCTTGAACTGCAAGATGATCAAATCAGTCAATCCTAAAGGAAATCAACCCTGGATAGTCATTGGCAAGATTATTGGTGAAGCTGAATCTCCAATACTTTGGCCACCTAACGGAAAGAACTGATTCATTGGAAAAGACTGTGATTCTGGGAAAGATTGAAGGCAAAAGGAGAAGGGGGAGGCAGAGGATGAGATGAGTAGATAGCATCACTGATGCAATGGATATGAATTTGAGCAAACTCTGAGAGACAGTCTAGGACAGAGGAGCTTGGCATGCTGCAGTCCATGGGGTCGCAAAGAGTTGAACATGACTTAGCAACTGAACAACAACAACCAAGAAAGTTGGCTGAGGCTCAGAGAGGTTAAGGATCCAGCCTGAGGCCATACCCATTGGCTAAGCTGAACTTTGAACCCAGGAAGTCTGATACTGTCCCTGTAATCAAAGTAGGCCAGACCAGAGATGCACTGGCCTCCTTTTGGCAGATTAGGACACCAGAGTTACAGGGGGGAGGTAGGGCTGACTGCCAACTGGGAGGGACCATCTGCTCCATGAGGACAGACTTCCCAGGGGACTGGACATTCCCAGCACTTGGCAGAAAGCCTGGCATACAGGGGGCCCTTGGTGGCTGTGAAATGAGAGTCCCTGGGGATGTATCCTGGGGTCTTAGATTCCTCTGGGGATCCAGGTCCTTCCTGGCCCAATAACTTGAAGGCTGTGGGTTTTCATAGCCCATACCCTTGTCTTTCGGCCTGACCTTGAAACAAGTTTGACCGCATGTTGTAGCCCAGATCATAGTAGTCTGAAAAGATGGAGGTAATTTCCGTGGGGCTCTGGATCCTACTGGGCCATGAGCTTGTCCTCTTCTGGCCCTCCAAGGCTTCCCCGATGGCCTTTCGAGCCTAAGTAGGAAGGGAAGGAGGGAAAGAGAAGACAAAAGGTAGGGAGGCAAAGTGAATCCCACATCTCCCCTCTAATTTCTCCTCCCTTGGAGCCTGCCCTCACCACTCCTCCCCACCCTAAACCTGCAGCCTTCAACCAGCCCCAGTCCTGGGAGCTGGCATAGCTGAACGCCCTCACCCTCCCATACCACCTCAGCTTTCACATGGGCCTCAGGCATCAAGGAAGAAAATGATCATGAAAACTTCTCCCTACACTGAACGTGTGAATGTGTCAGTTGTTCAGTCTTGTCCAACTCTTTGCGATCCCATGGACTATAGCCCACCAGGCTCCTCTATTCATGGGATTTTCCAGGCAACAATACTGGAGTGGGTTGCCATTCCCTTCTCCAAGGGATCTTTCTGACCCAGGAATCGAACCCAGGTCTCCTGCATTGCAGGAGGATTCTTTACCGTGTGAGCTACTAGGGAAGCCCTATGGAACAGCAGCAGGGGACATCTTTATAAGGTGGTATTATTTCCACAATTTATAAAGAAGGAAACTGGGCCTCAGGGCAGGGACTCAATCCAGCATACAGCTAGAGAAGGAAGCCTCCTACAATGGTAGGAGTGGTTGAGCCCAGGCCTAAGAGCCAGGAACCTGGTTTGGGTCCCAACTCTGCCATATACCAGCTGCTAATTTGGGCAAGTTTTTGCTCCCTTCTGGGCCTCAGTTCCCCTACTCTTAAAATGAGGGTGGGGGCAGAACTGGGTGGTCTTTGAAGTAACTTCCAGTTCTAATATTTGCTGGCCTGATGACACTTGTGATCTGGGTCACAGCTGGATTCAAAACAAAACAAAACACAGATCTCTTGGTTTAAGCCCAAGACAACGATGGCCAAAGAGAGAAATGGCACGTTCCCTAGGCTAAGAAGGGCAGAGAGAGATAGAGACCATACTGCCAACCTCAAGATGGGGGCAAGATCCTCCAAGTGGAGTGGGGGGCTTAGGATTTTGACCTCCCAGACTAACAGGAGCAAGGGTCCCCCACCTTAAGATGATAAAGTAGAAAGGGACCCACCCACAGCCTTTCTGACCCTGGCTCTTCTACTTGTTCTGTGTGACCCCAGGCAGATCACTTCACCTCTCTGAGCTCCAGATTTATCATCTGTTAAAAAAGATGGTGAAGAACAGGGGAGCCTGGTGTGCTGCAGTCCATGGGGTCGAAATGAGTTGGACATGACTTAGCCTCTGAACAATAGCAAAAAAAGAAATAATGACTAGTGCCTGGCCTGCTGTACAATGTATCCGTTATGAGGGTTGAGATGATGACTTTAAAAATATGTCTCAAAATGCCTCAAAATATCTGTTTGACTAGAAGTGGCAGGTAGGCAGGTAAGCTTTCTCTCAACTTTCAGTTGATCAGCACTGAGTTCCTGCAATGATGTATCAAGTGGAGGAAAAGGGCCAACATCGATTGATGATGTCTGCCGTGAATTCAGGCTCTGTTATTTGCCAGCCTGATCTAGTCAGCCTCACTTGACAGATGTAGAGACTGGGTTCAGAGAGGAGAAGTAGCTATACAAAGTCTCCCAGGATTCAGGGGCAGAACCAGGATTCAAACCTAAATCTTCTGATTCCCAGTCAATCCTGTCCCCTTGAGGAGACTTAAGTTAAAAGCATCTAATTCTAACATAAATCTTATAAGTGCAAAATCATTACAGACCAGGGCTCCAGAATCTGCCAGACAGTTTGGATCCCGTTTAACTTGGGTTAATTTACTTAAGCCTGCTAAAGCTTGGGCTTCTAATCTGTAAAATGAGGATTATTATAGTACCTCCCTCACTGGTAAAATTGAACGGTTAGATGTGAATACTAAACAGTACACAGTGCCTGGCCCATAGCAAGTGTGCAGTAAACACTACTCTGATGATATTATTACAGGGACTCTGTACTCAAGAGCAACTTCCTTTAGGGGTCCTCATTGCCCATCTCCATGCTTGACCCTCCTGCCAGCCTTAGCTTCCTGTGCCCCGTTCTGACACCTGCTCTTCGGACACCAGCTGGTCCACCACGTTGCTCCCAAACTTGTGACGAATATTGTTGGGAATGCTGCTGCTGCTCTGGCCCTGGGCCCCAGAGTTGGGGTCTTCCTTCGGCGCCTGGCACAGCTGAGCCCCTTCTCGTAAGGAAGCCCTGCTCTCCCTCGAGGAGGGTCTGAAGCTCCCCTTCTTCAGGGATTCCGGGTCTGAGTCCCTCCGGAGGGATCCCCGGCTGACAGCTGAAGGGGGTGGAGGCGGGATCTCCTCCAGGGAGGCCCGCCCCAGGGAGCTGCTTTGGGGGCTGTCTCCTCGGTACAGGGATGGCTTCAGGGAGACCGGGGCCTGGTACTTGAGCTTGGAGGTATCCAAAGGGCTATGGGCAGCTCTCCAGGGGTCCGTGTCCTGCTGGCCTTCCTTGTTGTTGTTCGGATGGGCCCTGGTCAGAGTGGTTGTACCTGAAAAGGGAAGAGACAGGAAAGAAAGGAGAGGAGACAGACAGATGCAGAAAGTGGAGGGTAGGAAAATGATGATGGCAATGGGGAGGGGGAATAGACAGACAACCCAGAGTAGAAAAAAAAGATGGTATGGGGTGTTGGGGGGGTGAGTAGGACGGAAAGAAGTCACGGGAGACAGAAGTATGGGTGAGAAATCAGGAGAGAGACCAAGAGAGAGGGTAGTAGCCTGAAAAGTGTCCCAAGGGACAAGGCAGCCCTCACTGTTTTTGACCACAGGGGCTGCAGCCCCAGCCTGACCAGCCTTGAGGCTAGCTGTGTGACCTTCAGAAAAGGAGGTGACCTCTCTGTGCTTTAGTGAACTGACTCCATTCGGTTAGTTCCCTTCTGTATCTTGAACCCCCTCCATCCACCACCCCCGACCCCCAACAATCCAGTGACCAACTGTGAAAGCTGGCAGAGGGCATCTTTCGGCTTGGCCAAATCACACAGCTAGAAAGTACTAGAGCTGGGTTGTCCGGCTTTTGTCCCCAGTTAGAGCTGCTTCCCAACCCCACTTCTCTCCCCTGTTCTCCAGCTCATGGAATAGTGTCATCCCAGCCACTTCTGGGCTCTCACACCCCATCTCTCCCCTTCCCTGTCGCCATCCCCACTCCTGCCCTGACTTCCAGTTCCCAGGAATTTCCTGCCCCAAGCCCGCAGGTCTGCTCATTCTCTTCCCTGATCCCTGGCTCTAGCCAAACTGCCACTCCTTCCCCACCACACCTCATGATGTCCGACCTCCCAGCCTTTGCTCAGACTGGTTCTGCTACCTGGAAGTCCAGCTCCTCCTTTCCCCTGAGTTAAAATCCTCCAGGTTCTTTCCAACTCAGCCCCACCAGGAAGTCCTCACTGACACCCACCCCAAGCTGGTGGAGCCAATGCCTCCTTTTCAACTCCACAACTCTGTTCCCAGCATGCTCCATGCATCTCTCTGGGTTTTCCCCTCTGACCATCCTCATAAGATTCAAACCCTGTTATTTTCTCTCCCTGATCGGGGAGGGGAGTCATGGTAGTGGGTCCACAGGTGAGTCGGTCCTGGGCCTCCCCTCAGCACCCACCAGAACCCTGTGCATCAGAGATTGCTGGTGGCTCCCATCGGTGAGGGAGTGAATGAGTAGATGGCTGCAGGGGAGTCAGACCCAGGTCACCCTGCAGCTCATCAATTCTGAAATGTCCTTTCTTCTCATGTTAGCATCCTTGACATCCGGCTGCATCTGATGATCAGTGCGCTCTGGTCTAACCAGCAATGTTTTCTTTCTTAATGACCAGTAACTAAGTAACATTTCACCTTACAACCCCCCCGAACAGTGACTTACAACACATTTTATATAGCATTTTACACGTGGTATATAATAAACACCTTCTTCCTGGGCAAAATACAGAAGGCAGGTCTGTCTCTTCCCCCTCCCCACATATAGCCACCCCCACAATCTTCAGTCTCAGGTGGTAGCTGTCCCTCCACAATGTTTTGGATGAATCCTCTAGTACTCCTGAAAGATACACAGCCCTGTGGGCTCAGGAGGAGCCCTGCCCTGAGCTGGGCTTCCATCTCCCCACAAGCACAAGGCAGGGCCATGGTTGATCAGGCCGGTGCTGAGTGCTCTTACTGCTGTCTGCCTGCATTCTCTTGAGAAGGTTCGCTGTCCCCATCCTGGAAGCCTTGTCCCCAGAGGCGCCCTTTTCTTGACTGCCTGTTTGTTGGCCAGAACCACAAGACAGGAGGGAGGGAAGGCAGTCTGGTCTTGGGGAACAGGTTTCTCTTCTTTTGTGAAGACAACAAAAGGGCAAGAACAGGATACTCTGACTTCAGCTCCATGGGGGTAATGATGGTAGGGAGGAGAATAGTGAGAAGGAAGCGGGCAGGTCTCCAGGATCCACACTCCTGTTTCTCCCAGGCTGTGCTACTGCCTGCCTCCTCTAAACACAGTTTATCTTAACTGCCTGCTCACCCTCCACGTGCCCTTTAGGGTTAGGAGAGCTGCAATGGCTGGGAACATATCTCCTGTCCCTGGCTCAGAAAGCCAACGTGTGTGTGTGTGTTCAGTCACTTCAGTCATGTCTGACCCTATGGACAGTAGCCCACCAGGCTCCTTTGTCCATGGGATTCTCCAGGCAAGAATGCTGGAGTGGATTGCCATGCCCTCCTCCAGGGGACCTTCCGGAGCCAGGGATTGAACTTGCATCTCTTGCGTCTCCTGCATTGCAGATGGATTCTTTATGCACAGAGTCACCTGGGAAGCCCAGTCAAATAAATTAATAAATAATTAAAAAAAAATTGCAAAGAATTCCCTGGCACTCCAGTGGTTAGGACTCCACACTCTCACTGCCAAGGGTGCAGGTTCAATCTCTGGTCAGGGAACTAAGACCCCCGCAAGTTGCGTGGTGGAGCCAGGAAAAAAAAAAAAAAAGGAACAATAATGCAGTGATTAAAGCAGGATCCTAGTTTCTCCTCAAGGGATATCTTTGAGTTTTTCTGCAGGAACTAAGGTCGCCACCCTGGTAGAGGATGAAAACTTCAGAATGGAGCATAAGATTCCTAGAGCACCACTCTGTTACCTCACTACTACCCAATCAGAAAGAAGTCACACACCTTACAGCCTTCACCCCAAAGCCTATAAAATCTTCTGCCTGAAAACCATTGAGGAGTTCAGGGGTTTTGAGCATGAGCCACCCATTTTCCTTGCTTGGCCCTGTAAGGAACTTTTTTCTGCTCCAAACTCTGATGTTTTAGTTTATATGGCCTCACTGTGCCATGGGCACATGAACTTGTGTTTGGTTACAAGAGGGGACACTAAGGTGGGGTCATAATCCCCAAGATCAGGCAGATGGGAGGGGATCATCAATCCTCTGTCCCCTTCCTCTTCCTTCTGTCTTCAGATAAAAGCCTCAAGGAAGTCGGGGCCACACAGCAGGTCTAGAGGCCAAAGCAAGACTAAGAGGGGGAGGGGTTGGTCCTTGTTGTCCTCAGGGGGTCCCTCCAGAGGCCCTGCATTGTGCATTCAGCATGTCCCTGCTTGCCCATCCTACCTGGTCGGTGGCCCAGCTCCATTGGCTCTTGCTGTGGAACAGGTAATTCCAAGCTTCGTCCTGCAGACAAAGAAACACACAGGGTCATCTCAAATGACAAGTCTCTGTAAACAAAGATGAATGGAGGGCTGAACAGGGAGGCCTGTGGCCATCTGCCCAACCCCTGACCGGAGGGCTCCCTGTGCTGCCTCCATGGCTCTCTGGCACCAAGGAGCCCCCTGCTCCATCTACCCATCACCCCTGGCACTGGACCTGCTTCCTGGACCCTGGCAGGCTGGATCACCCCATCTCCAGTACCTCTTTCTCAAGGAACCTGGGGTTCCTCTTCCTCCTTTGCAATCTTTTTCTTCTATTTCCTCCCCCATCTGTACCACCCAACCCTCTCTAGGGGCCCCCAGCAGGCCCCTAGCTGGGAGGGGCATTGCCCCAAGCCCCCCATCCTGGAGACTACTTGCCTTCTGCAAATAGGATTTTGTCTATTTTTACTAACTGGTCATTCAAAGAGAGGAACCAGCTTGGCCAACATGGAGGAGAGCCAAGAGCAGGAATCGACTCTGGAATAATCTCTGTCTTTCTTCCAAAGAACAGGCCTTTGGGTCAAATTTGAGGGCCAGCGCTGGCATCTTAAAAGCCTCTGCAGCTTTCAGGTTTATATTCCTTTCTTCTAAGTGAATTTTTTTCTTCATTCATATTCTCTTATTCTTTTGCATGTGTTTTTAAAGGACTTTTGTGAAATTTGTAATATGAATAGGATAAAATGATTTAGGATAAATGATGATTAATAAGATCTGAGTGGTAAGTATCTTTTAATAAGGAAAACATAGAAGCATTAAGTCAGAGCTGGAAAGGGTCTTTGAGATTAGTTAATCCAATCCCTTTATTTTACTGATAAAGAAACAGACTCAGAGGGTGTGATTTGTCAGGTCACCCAGCGAATTGGTCTCTGCCAATAAACTCAGAGAGGTGAAGAACCAGATGAATTGTATTCTCTTGAAAAATCACCCCAAACAAAACACCCTATTAATTTTGACTTAATTGTTTGGTGATTGTGCAGCTTCTGGTATGACTCTTTAACAATCCTTAGCCCCCTGGTATTCATACACTGTGTTTCCCCTCAACTTGTGAGTCTGGGCTGGACCTAGTGACTTGCTTCCTTTAAAGAAAAAAAAAATTATTTCTTTTTTGGCTGTGTCGGGTCTCATTGCATCATGCGAAATCTTGCGTTGTAGCAAATGGACTCTAGTTGTGACTCGCGGGCTTAGTTGCTCTAAGGCATGTGGTATCTTAGTTCCCCAACCAGGGATTGAAGTTATGTCCCCTGTACTGCAAGGCAGATTCTTAACCACTGAACCACCAGGGAAGTCCTGGAAGGGATGCTTGTCATCAGAAGCTAGAGGGTGGGCTGAGGTGGACTGTGACTTCTGTCTTGTTCACAATCTCTCTGACTCTTCTTGTGCTGATGGAAGCAGTTTCTGTGTTATGAGCTGCCTTCTGGAGAGGCCCCCATGGCAAAGAACTGAGGGCCTGTGGCCACCAGCTCAAGAAGAACTGTGACTCTCAGTTCAACAATCTGACATGACGAGTCTTACCTTGGGCATGGTCACGGAAAGAGGTCCTTCACTAACTGTCCTTTGAGATCAGACAGAAGCCCTGGCCGATACTTTGATCACCGTCTGTGAGAGATCCTGAGACAGATGGCCCATTAAAGCTAATGTGTATTCCTGACCCACAGAAACTATGAGGTAATAAATGTTGTCTTAAGTCACTCAGTTTGGGGGTGATTTGTCATACAGCAGGAGATGACAAATGCATCTCATGTGTTAAGCATTCCTCCATCTAGGTGACTAGCCTTTTCACGAGGACTCAGTGAGATGTTTGGAGAAAGTGTTAACTCACCCTCTTTCACAATTGGAGAAACTGAGGCTCAGAAAAGAAACAGGACCTCTTGCAGGTGGTGCTGAAACCAAGCCCCACTTCTGTCTCCTCTGAGTTCTCTTTCTGCTCCTGTCCCTGTTCCCCATCTCCAGCCACCCCCCGCCCCTGATATGCCCGCTGGAACTCCCCATCAGCTCCAGTGACACCCCCAGTCCAGAGTGGCCTGGACTGGTTTGAACAGAAGTATAGGCTCACTGCCAGTTTCTGACCTGGAGAGAAAGATCCCAAGAGACGTTGGTCAAGGAGGGAGGGAAAGTAGATCCCTTGCAGTCTGGGAGCTCCACTCACAAGCAGCTCTGCATAGAGAGAAAGAAGATGAAGCCCCGTGTCCTGGCAGACTCCTGGCCCACTTCAGGGTCCCTGCCTCACCTGTCCACTCTCTCTCATAACGTCAGAAAACATGTGAACTGCCCTGGTGCGTGCCGAGGCCCAGGAGTGCAGATCTGTGCTGCACAACTGCTGCTGGAGACCAGTGGATAGTTGCTGGGGAGCAGCCCACCCCCGTCCATTGGAGTTGCCATGGTGATCACTATACACAGGGCTCTGTTACCTCAGAGGGCTGATAAGCCCACCCTGGGGAACAGAGGCCAAGGAGAGCCAGTACGGAGGGGGCAGCAGGGGCCTTCAGGCATTGCTCACTCTCTCATCCACTCAAAATGTCCCAAGTATTCACCATGGGTTTGGTTGCATGCTAGGCACAGAGGGCTCAGATGCCATAGAGTGTGAAAGACATTCTTGGGACTACAAATTTGTTAAGAAGAGAGGGTAATTAGTTTTATCTAGGGAAAAAGAGGCGGGGCTCACAGAAGGGCCATTTGAGCTGGGTCTTGACGTATGCGTAGGAGTTTAACAGTTAGAAGAGACTAGACTATTAAAGGCCCAGGTGTGATTTTGAGCATAAATTAGGTTAACGGGAGTGGGGAGGGAAAGGAAAGATGTACCTGGAGCTGTCTGAGCTGGTTTCAAAGGGATGAGGGATCAGAGCAAAATGAGAGCAGGGGTGGAACAGCGAGGATCTACTCTCTTCCCCTTAAACCCCAAGGTTACTTTCTTCTCTTGCAGCTTTCTTATTTCCCGCTGCCAGAGCTCTGAGACCTTCTCCCAGGGACTGAATCTGTTTCTCTGGTCCCTCCCCCCAATCACGCCTCTAAAGGTCTTATTCTGAGCCAGGAAAGACACCCAAGGTAGAGACCACCTTCCTTTGGCCCACCTACTTTTTAAAATTTTTTCTTTATACTACGATATAATTTATCATGTGGTGTTAGTTTCAGGTGTACTGCAAAGTGATTCAGTTATACATATATTTATTCTTTTTTCTGATTTCTTTCCCATATAGGTTATTAAAGAATATTGAGTAGAGTTCCCTGTGCTTATAAGTCCTTGTTGATTACCTATTTTATATTAAGAAGTCAGTATATGTTAATTCCAAACTCCTAATTTGTTCCTCCCTCCCCCACCCCCAACCTTTCCCCTTTGGTAACCATAAATTTGTTTTCAAAGACTGTGAGTCTGTTTTTGTTTTATAAGTAAGTTCACTTGTATTATCTTTTCAGATTCCACATGTAAGTGATATCATGCGATGTTTATCTTTCTCTGACTTACCTCACTTAGTATGATAATCTCTAGGCCCTCCATGTTGCTACAAATGGCATTATTTCATTCTTTTTTATGGCTGAGTAATATTCCATTGGATATATAATATGTACCACATCTTTTGTATCCATTCATCTGTTGATGGACATTTAGGTTACTTCAATGTCTTGCTTATTGTAAAGCATGCTGCAGTGAACATGGGGTTCATTGAGCATCATCTGATCATCACCATTTCTGAAAGGCCCCAGGGCCTGTGGGAAACCTCTCTGAACACTCATTTCAAGTGGAAGACCAATTGTCTTCTCTTCTGCCCTCTCTGAACACTCATTTCAAGTGGATGACCAGTTGTCTTCTCTTCTACCCTCTCCTCCCAGAGGGCTGGACCCACAGTACGAAGGGGTGGCCCCAGAAAGCCTGGATCTCACCCTCTTTCTGGCTTACTGATGCCCTTTCCAGGTAAGGGCCTGGTGTGCTCCATCTGACAGGCATCAACAGGCAACTTCTTTTGCCAAAACTAAATAATAAAGTGGTATCCCCAGTGTGGGGGCTGCTGTGAAGTTTCCTTCCTTGGTAGGTTCTAAGGAATTTGAAAGAGAAATACAGGGCAAGGACGGAACCAAAGAGAAAGAGGCAGACACAGCTCCTTGAGAAGGCCAAGTTTATTCCAGTGTTGTTGGGGAAAGGAGCACTCTACACATTAATTCTAAAAACTTGTCCATTTCCTTGGCTGAGGAGGCAAAGATTAGCTGCAGGCCATGCTGGATCACTCTACCAGCAGGAGTAGGGCAGGGCAAGGGGAGAAGAGGCCACCACTCAGGCCTTCCCACCTTTCCCCTGGGACACCCGGGTCTCTGGGGGGGCCCGGTGGAACCACTCAAACCAGGAGCCATCGTAGATGGCCACATCGGGCTTGCCACAGAGGTAAGCAGCCAGGGCAATGTGGCAGGCGCTGACACCCTTCCGGCATGTGGCAATGAGGGGCTTTGCGAGGTCCACCTTCTTGGCCTCGAACATGGCACGGAGCTCCTCCGGGCTCTTTTCAAAGCCATCCTCCGTCAGGAAGTTCATGAAAGGCATGTTGACCGAGCCTCGGATGTGGCCCGAGTCCAGTCCTGGGCAAAGGCAGAGGACAGGACAGGGTTAGGAGCAGCACAGGGGGTGGGGGCGAGTGGGCCTGGAGGTCAGAATCAACCATGGTTATGAGAACAGAGAGCTTTGCAAACAAACAATAACGTCCTTGCCTTTCTCAGAGCTCAGTTTATTCCAGCCCTGGCTACATCCAATGCTCATGACCACCACCCCCACCCCCCATCAAATCTACCTGATATGTTCTACCTGCTTGAGAGGACAGGCTGTACTATCTACTAACCTTTACCTTAGGCAAATTGCTTCACCTCTCTGAACCTCAGTTTTCTCATCTGTCAAATGGGCTCAGTGTTACATTCCTATATTATAGGGCTGTGGAGACGAGTAAATGGGATGAGGAATGCAAATGCTATGGGGAGTACTAATTGCTAAGAACACTGGGTGAAGGGGAGACACAGACCACGCTCTCAGGGAGATTACAGTCTAGCAAGGAAAATAGAGGTTAAATACATAACCAGGATTCACTAAATATAACGTCGCTCTATTTTACAGATGAGTACACTGAGGCTTGACAAAGTGAAAAGACTAGCCTGAGGCAACACAGCGAGGTAAAGGCTGGGCCAGGATTGTGCCGAGTCTCCTGGTTTTCTTGTTAAGCCCACAATGTGTAAAGAGCCTGTGATCCGTTATTAGACGGAAGTTCAAATCCCAGCTCTGCCACTTACGGAGGGGTGACCTTAAGCAGAGGAGAGGCCCCACCTCTGTGAGCCTCAGTGTCCCCATGGGTAATGTGGGAAGGACTGCTGTAAAGGGTAAAGCACCGACTACCTCAGTCAGCCCACCACCCTCAGGTGCTGCTGCTTCTCCATCACTTTCCCACCTACCCTGGGGGGCAGGTGAGAGTGAGGGCCCTGTGGTTCCTTGAGGACCTTCCTAGCAACCCTGAGAGGCTTTGACAGAAGCAGAATGGGGTTTTAGGCTAGCTCCAGGGTCTATTCCAGAAACTTCTCTACACCTAGTTAGGCCCCTCGGCCAAGTCTGGGCTTCAGAATAGCCATGATGTGGGGCAAATGGAACCGGGCCATGGCTGAGCTGGTGCCATGTGCAAGGCCAAGGCCAAGTCCACGGTCCAGCCTCCAGCATGGCCCTGGTCACTCCTCTTCCTCAAGTGCCCCACACCATGGCAGACTAGAGTGCCCACTGGGAGTGGGGCCTCCTTGTCTCCCACAGTCCCTGCTTAACCCAGACTGTGGGGCAGGACCAGGTGGGCAGCAGTGTGAGAGAGAGATCTGATCAGGGTAACCAGGGCACATCCTGGGGCAGTGTGAAGGCAGCTGTGCCCTGTATGTCTGAGCCTCAGTTTTCCACCTGGGAAATGGGGAGATAACCACACCTATCTCACAGGCTTGTGGGGAAGTCAGCTTCAGCAGATAAAAGCCCTTAACCACCTGGGCACCCAGGAGGTGGGCAATCATGCCAACAGTGTCCCATTCTCCTCACCTCAAGGCCAAAGAGAATTTGAAATTCGTTGGCCCAGTCAAGAGTTCCTTTGGTTGACTATAGAGGTCCTGACTTCTTATAGTGATTTATGGGTTGAGTATTCTTGCCTGGGAAATTCCAAGGACAGAGGAGCCTGGAGGGCTACAGTAAATGGGGTTGCAAAGAGTCACGACTGAGCGACTAACACTTTATTCCTGTTGTGATTTCATCCTTTTGTCTGGAAATTTTGATCGGAGATCTGATGTGAACTGACCCTACTGATGAGGAACAATTGGTCTGTTGGCTTCAAGGGTGTTCTTTTCCAAGAAACCAACTTAAAATGTCTCAGAGAGCTCCCTGGTAGCCTAGTGGTTAGGATTCTGGGCTTTAATTGCTGGGGCCCTGGTCAGGGAACTGAACTCCCATGCAGGCACAAAAGAAAAAAGGTTCAGTACCCAGGCAGTGGGCTGGATGAAGTGCATTAAAAAACACCAGCATTTATTGAGTCCTGAACGCTGTTTTGTTTCTTTCCACCCATCCCTGATGAAACAGCTTTATTGTTTTTTTCTAATTACAGAAAAGGCACCTCTTCTGAGTGAAAAAGTGGCGGTAGTATGGGTGGAGGGGGTGTTCTGTAGACTCTGACTCTGCACCCTGGGCAAGCCTCAGGAGTTGGAGGCCCTCCCTTTCGGCCAGCCAGTGCTCAGGGCCTGTCCGAGGAATTTAAATGAGCAGAAACTGGCCGCCTGCGTAGGGGGAGGGCTGGGATGAACTTGGCCGGAGAACCTGGGAGACCAGCCAACTAGGGAAAAGGCACCTTGCACCCAGGGGCAAGAACTCCTGCTGTTCCTCCAAGCCCAGCATCAGCTGCAGGCTTGTGGCTCTCCTCTCCCCAGCCACCATGCCAAACCTCTGGAATTAGGCACCCCGACGGCTTATCTGAAGAACTTTTCCTCTGTCCACACATTACCATACAGATGGGCCTCCTGGCACTAACGGGGGGCCCAGGCTCAGAAAGGTGAGGTAACTTGCCCCATGACACACAGCACAGGTGTGATGTGCACTCAGGTGTGTCTGACCTCAAAGCCTGTGTACTCTGACTACCCTGAGCCTTCCTAGAAAGAGCGGCTGAGGCAGGCTGAGATGACCTCTCGTGATGACCAGTTCAGAGGTCTGGGATTTGGTATTCCAACTTTGGCCAAGAAGATGGTGGTCGAGTTGGCAAGTTAGCATCCCACAGGTCACTGATAGGTGTGGTCTTTCAAGGCCAGGAAAACCTGAGTAACTCTTTCTTGCTTTCCTCCTAAAGATACCAAGGAACCCAGTGCAGGCAGCCCCCAGCCCTGCCTGCTGGGAGTCAACTTGGTACCGCCTACCCCTTCCTACCCCAATCCGCAGCCCTGGGAAGACACACAGGCAGAAATCACATGACCCCATGAAGCAATATGAAGCAACGCTTGGGAGCTGTGACCACCCCATGCTTGTTGACACAGCAGCGGCCTTGGGAAATAACCCCACTTTGATCCTGTGACTGGGATCGAGTTTTGGCCTCAGTGTCTCGCTGCAGAAGTTTCTGCTTCCTTTCCCTACCTGCAAAGGGGGACCACTTGGAACCCCCATCTGCCTCCCTTGCTTGGCTGCTGTAGTTGCCCAGGGGAGAATGTATATAAAGGGTCCTGGAAATAACAGTAAGCATTAAGGGGTCAATATTCTCCCTCTTGACCCTCATGGACCCCACTTCCAAGCAGACGGGAGGAAAAGAGAATAAGGTTTATAAAGATACTGAGCTGGATCAACTCCCACCTCCCACCTTTCCCTAAGGCTCCTCCTATAAGGTGAGCGATGGTGTTCAATAGGAGGGTTCAGAGGTGAAGGGAGAGGCCTGAGGCCACACCTAGGTCCCACACAAAGATGTAAACTCAGGTCTGTCTGACTCACTTTTCTCCTCTTACAAACAGGACCAAAGGCACTGGGAGCACATAACTGAGGCCAGGTGGGAGGTTGCTTGCTTGAAATGGGCAGAAAGTGGCTATGGGGTTTCTAAGGCCCTGCTTCCAGCTCCTCTTGGGGGTCATTCCTTCCAGGGACACCCAGGGCCTGCCACCCATACTCCCCTGGGTATTATATCTGGGTGGCTGAGCCCACGGGGTGCCTTCCTGATCCCATGAGCTCAGCAGAGCCTCATGTGCCTAATGTCTTGTATAGGAGGCCAGCAAACCCTCTTAGGCTTTACAGACAGCTCCAGGCTTTGTACTTTTCTTCATCCTTCTCAAAGTAGCTTTCTAGCCATTGCTGTGTTTAATAAATACATAGCCAGGGGGGTAGGGCTGGCATTACTCTTTTCATTTTATAAGGGAACTCAGAGAGGCTGAGCAATGAACTGATTGAGGTCCCAGTATAAAGGAGGAGCAGGATTCAAACTGGGGCCTGTGCTCCCTGGTCTCCAGATGGGAACTGGAGGGGAGAAGCTGGCTACAAGAGAGGAGCCAGGGACTTTAGAATCAGGGGCTTGCAGGAGGTCCTACCTGCAGCAGCTGGCTTTAACCCCCTCTCTCAGACTTAGTTTCCTCATTTCTAAAATGGGAGAACGGAGGCCGAATCTGGCATCTCTACGCCCTCTGCTCATTTATTCTGTTTGCTTCAGGGCAAGCTGGGGGATAGCTAGAGAAACAATTTCACCTCTCCTCCCTGCAGTGGCATCTCAAGTGCCAAGGAGTGGAAGGTGACTTGAACCAAGGCCAGGAGGGGGCTGCAGGAGCTGGTGCCAGGAGCTAAACAAACTTGAATCTTCAACTTCAGACCTTCATAGAGCAAGCCAATCAGGAAAAACACAGTCCTGGAGAAAGCCACGGCAGGGAGGGCAGAGACCTGTGCCTTTTTAGTTCTGCCTCCAGCTACCCAAGTGGCCTTGACCCACCCCTTCCTCTGTGTACCACAGCCTCCCCTCTGACTGGAGAGGTGACCTTTCATACCCTCCAGTTCTAAGAGTGTTGGAATGGCTTTCACAATGCTCTCCACAGAGGCACAGAAAGGAAGAGACTTTTCAACAAGTTAGTCCAAATGTTGCATAGGAGGTGGATTCCACAGAGGTTTCCTGAGGACAGTGCTGCAGCACCCCCGGGGCCATCCCGCACCCTGAGAGCAGTGAGGTCGCAGCCACCAGAGGTGTCCAGGAGAGGTGATGGCAAGACCTCTGTGGTCCTGTTAGGAGGTTCTAGAATGCAGTTCTGAGATTCCCCCCACCCCAACTTCCACCAGTGTAGAACCCTCCCTCTTTGTCTGCAGAAGGGGACTCATGAGCCATATCCTTGGAGATGCCTAGCGAAGGGGCTCCCTGCTGGCCCCAGGAGTTGAGGGTGGAGCAGGATGGTGGTGCACCCTGGCTTGAAACTAGGCAGCACTGGGTTCAAATCTGGACTCTGCCACTGAGCTGAGCAAGCAACCTAAGGAAGGTCAGGGGGTCTAGGAGAGCTGCAGGAGGGAGGGGGTGCTGGGGAACAGCACTGTTCATGTTGCTAAGAATTTCTGAAGACCTTGAGGGGTCCTGAGGAGACTTCTGTACAGTGATGCTTGTGTGGCTCATGGACGCTGTTGAGCATGTTGGGGAGCTAGTGAGTGGGCATGGATGCGCGTGGATATGTTGTCAGTTACCTACTGATGCCACTCCACACAGATGCTCGGTTGTGCCTTAGCATGTGGCTACGGGAAAGCATGTGTCTGTTCCCGTGCATCATAGCTGGAAAAACCTTTACGTTGGGCTCTCCCTTTTCATTTTACAGATGGAAAGACTGAGGCCCTCCTGGGGGCTGCTGAGGGCAAAACCTGGAGAGGGTCCCAGATATCCTACTCCCCATCTCTCCATAAGCATTGCTCCCCAGGGACCATCCCCCCATGGGGACACCTACCTACTGCATCTGGCTCCGGCTGTGTGCCCAGGTACCGCCCTTGGGCCCGTGAATCCACCAGCTGGAACCTCTTTGATTCGAGGTTCTCCAGCACCTGCTCGTAGGTCTTGAGCAGGGAGCGGTTCAGCGTGGCTTTGAAGATGGCTGGCTCTGGGCGTGAGGGCTCAGATGTCACCGGGTGGCCCTCCTTCAGCCAGTTCCGGAAGCCACCATTGAGCACGGACACGGTGCGGTGGCCAAACACACGGAACATCCACCAGACCCGCGGCGCATAGAAGCTGCCCAGGTCGTCACCATCGTACACCACCACATGCGTGTCGTTGCTGATGCCCAGGCTGCCCACGTAGTCAGCGAAGCCCGCCTCGCTGGGCAGCATCACCTCGTAAGGCGAGGCCTTGTCCCGACACTCCTCTATGTCAAAAAAGGAGGCGCCGGGCACATGGCGCTCCAGGTATTCCTTGCGGGCCTCGCGGGTGCCCGGAGAGTACCAGGACGCATCCAGCACCCGAAGGCCAGGGCCCACCTTACCAGCCCGGACGGACTCCGCCAGCCACATGGTGGAGACCAGCGCCCGGTAGAGCACCTGATGAACCATGGTGTCAGCTCTCCGTGTCACCTGGCGCGGGTGGGAACCAGGAAAGAGATCGGCGTGAGGACCGTTCGTGCAGTGGGCTGGGGCCTGGGAGGAGGAGCTTTTTCCTCACTGCACTTCCCCAGGAGTGTCGTGTTTATGGCAACCCGGCAGGGTTGAGGTGTGCAGTGGGTTAGGTTTGCCGATTCCCTAGGGAAAGCCTGCTTCCGCCGCTCCCTGCACCCCCCGCCCGCGCAGAAGTGGGTGGAGCGAGAGGGCTGGGGATCGTGGAGCTGGCTGAGAGGGTGTCCGGCCTTAGAAGCTACTATCCTCTCCCTCAGGATCCTCCATGAGTAGCGAAAAGATGTCTGGGAGGAGAATGCATCTTGGGCTTAGAGACCCCTTCCTGGGAGCGTAGGGGAGTGGGCACATGGAACACTGTCCGCTGGAGGCCCGCAGCCGCCCTCACCCACGCCTCTCGCCTTGCAAACCTTCCTGCAGTCTCTCAGCAACCTGGGGTCGCCCGCCTCCTAAATGCCCGCGTCCGGCCCAGCCTGGTGTCCTCTGCCCGAGTTGGGTCCAGGGTTCCCGGGGCACCCCCGCCCCGCTCTCGCCACCGGGACCCTCCCCAGGGTCGCAGGTGGTTTGGCCGGCGGCCCAATCCCGAGCGGCCCGGGCGCATACCGCAGCCCCACCCCGCCGCACTCACTCGCCCTCGCCGCCGCCTGCCACTGCCCGCTGGAGAAGTTGGCAGGTTCAAACCCGGAGCCCGCAACTCCTCGGCCGGCCCACACCATCGCGCGGCCTCCCGCGGGGGGGATCGCGCGCCGCCCGCCACTCCATGCGCTCCGGCCCCGCGCCGCGCCCGCCCCGGGCCAGTCCCCGGACTTTCGGCGCCTCTCGAACCCGCGGGGACCAGGTGAGGAAACCGGACGGCAGGCGGGGCTGCGCGGGGCGGGGCTCGGTGGCGCGGGCTTCCCCCCACGGCCCGGCCAGTGGAAGGTGCCGGCAGCCTAGGCTCCCAGTGGCCCGGGCGGTGGGCTGTGCCGGAGTCTCCTCCCTTTCGCCCGAAGCAGGTTAGTGGTGGGAGGAGGGTACTGCTGAGGGCTCGGGGAGGGGGCTCTCTGCGCGAGGTCATGGCCGAACCCGGAAGCCGGGAGCCCGAGACTCCGGTAACTGCTGCTGTGTGGTTCTTGCCTTTCCTTAGGGGGAGCCCGATCGTCGGGGTGCGCAGAGTGGGGCTCCCCCGAGAGGCCTGAGCAGAGCAAGGGGCCGTAGTCTAGGAGGGAAGAAGCACCCCTTCCGTAGTCTAGGAGGGAAGGACGGCTGTCCGCGGCTGCTGGGGGGCGGCCCAGGCTGTCCGCGGCTGCTGGGGGGCGGCCCCCTGGGCGGGGGCGGGGTAAGGGCAGGGGGAGGGGGTTGTCACCTGGTGACAGGGGGGAGGACTAATAAATCCTGACCAAGAGGCCAGGAAGAGGAGGCCAACTGACCCACAGGCTCCAGGAGGACGAACTGGCAAAGAACTTGCTGGAGTGAAACGAAACTAACATTTGTCAAGGCCTGCTTGGTGAGGCACTTTACTGGGGACTCCTATGGCTGTCACTTAACTTCCCATAACAACCCTGGGAGTAGGCCAGAAACTTCTTTAAAGACTTGGAAAAAAGTTGCCCAGGGGCTCGCGGTGACATTGAGGCCAGGCCATTTGTTAATCCTGGGTCTGAAGCCCACATGGCAGAGGCTGCTTTTGTTTACTTGCTCATCCCTGAAGTCACATATTTTTTTAAAAAAACTGCCTTTGTCCTTAACCTATTTCATTATAAGTGTATATAATTTAATTTTTAATAATGGCTGTGTTTAACAACCAGTTGGCTTAATTCCTGAAAATCTAACAATTACTTCTTGCAAGCTATTGGGACACCCCTACCCACCCCTACTCAGTTTTTGTATATGCTATTATGTATGCTTGGAGTGCTTTTTTCATCCCCCTTGGAAAAAAATTCTTTTTATGCTGAAACAATGATAGTCTCACAGAAAGTTGTAAAATTCATACTTTGATAAGCATTTACCCAGGGAATTCTCTGAGCTTTGTGCTTTGCAGTCAAGGGAGAGAGGGGGCCAGGAAGTACAATACCAGGGAAGCCCTTGTAGAAGGTCGAGTCTGACTGGACCCTGCTATTCCAGGGCCCATCCCCGACGGCAGCCTGGTGCTTACACCTCCCCTAGCACAGTGTGTACCTGGGAGACGGGCCTGGGGCTGTCCTGATTGTCTGGGGGTCCTTGACTCCCAGAGCAGCCCCACCTACAGCCATCCAGGCCTGCCCAAGCACATTGGGACCTGGTCCACACCCTTCAGTGACACACATGGCCTGCTCTCCCAAAACCTCCTCTACCTCCTATAGTCCTTAATGGGAACTGCCAATCCAGCATAGGGAGTGTGTGTGTGTGTGTGTGTGTGGCAGGATGACCTCAGACCTCTGAAGTCCCGATTCTAGACTTGCTGATGATGGATCAGAGGCCACCCATGAGAGTAACTTTGAAGAAATTATGGGATTTTTATGAGCTGTCTTTAATGATTATTAAAACCAGCCATATGCAGGGCATTATGGTGGCGCTTTGATGTTCACTGGGGCTTCCCTGCTGGCTCAGTCAATAAAGAATCTGCCTGCAATGCAGGAGACCGGATCCCTGGATCAGGAAGATCCCCTGGAGAAGGAAATGGCAACCCACTCCATTATTCTTGCATGGAGAATTCCATGGACAGAGGAGCCTAATGGCTAAAGTCCATGGGGCCACAAAGAGTCGGACATGACTAACACTTGATGTTCATTATTTAATTTTCACCATTAAGAGGTGAAGATTGGAAGCTCAATTATAAGAAATGGAAATGGTTCTGGGCCCCTCACATGCCTGCTCAGCACATACCTGGTTAAGAGGGGCATGGGACTGGCACTGACTTTGGAGGGGCTCTGGCTCCCAAGTCAGCATTCTTTCCACTCTAAATAGATCCCTGTGGAAAAAACCAAGGAACCTCAAGAATGAGGAGTGGGGAGGGGCTGCTGTGGTTCTCAATGGGGTCTTCAGGTAGTTCAGTTCATTTCAGTTGCTCAGTCATATCTGACTCTTTGCAACCCCATGAACCCCAGCATGCCAGGCCTCCCTGTCCATCACCAACTCCTGGAGTTTACCCAAACTCATGTCCATTAAGTCGGTGATGCCATCTAACCATCTCATCCTCTCTTTTCCCCTTCTCCTCCTGCCTTCAATCTTTCCCAACATCAGGGTCTTTTCAAATGAGTCAGCCCTTCACATCAGGTGGCCAAAATATTGGAGTTTCAGCTTCAACATCAGTCCTTCCACTGAACACGCAGGACTGATTTCCTTTAGGATGGACTGGTTGGATCTCCTTGCAGTCCAAGGAACTCTCAAGAGTCTTCTCCAAGGTAGAGGCCTGCTGAATCCCTCAACATAACCTAGTGCAATGTAACCCACAGGCACTGCGATCACTCCTTAGCCAAAGCCTCTGGCAGCCTCACCCTGAACATGTCAAATCAGCTTGGATTTTCCCTTCCTCCCACCGTCACACCTCTAGTATGCCCCCTCTGCTCCCACTGAACTCCAAACTTTCTGCAATTATGTTGTGTCTCTTTTCTTTTTGGCAGCACTGGGTCTTCGTTGCTGCATGCAGGTTTTCTCCAATTGCAGCAAGCGGGGGCTGTTCTTTGTTGTGCTCAGGCTTCTCACTGTGGTGACTTCTCTTGTTGCCGAGCACCATCTCTGGGGCATGCAGGATTCAGCAGATGCAGCACTCAGGCTCAGGAGTGTGGCTCGTGGGCTCTAGAGCACAGGCTCAGTAGTTGCGGTGCACCGGCTTAGTTGCCCTGCAGCATGAGCATGTGGGATTTCTCTAGACATGGGATTGAACCCGTGTCCCCTGCATCAGCAGGCAGAGTCTTAACCACAGGACTACCAGGGAAGTCCTGCAATTACATTCTCTTGAGCAGGCCTGTGGCCGCTAACTCCCAGGGCCTGGTCACATGGGTAGCATGGTTCCTAAAAGCCAGGCTGCACCGAGACTGAGGGAGGGACTGGGCACCAGCTATCACACTGTGGACACACGAGGCCCTGGTCATCATTGACCTTCAGGCTGGGAAACTTTAGCCTCAGAAGTTACAACCCAATTGTACATCTTGAGGCTGCCCCTGACCAGCTCTGTGACTATGCTATGCTAAGTCACTTCAGTCGTCGACTCTGTGCGACCCCATAGACGGCAGCCCACCAGGCTCCCCGTCCCTGGGATTCTCCAGGCAAGAATGCTGGAGTGGGTTGCCATTTCCTTCTCCAATGCATGAAAGTGAAAAGTGCAAGTGAAGTCTCTCAGTTGTGTCTGATTCTTAGCGACCCCATGGACTGCAGCCCACCAGGCTCCTCTGTCCTTGGGATTTTCCAGGCAAGAGCACTGGAGTGGGGTGCCATTGCCTTCTCCAAGCTCTGTGACTAGGGCAAGGCATTTTTATCTCTAACCACCAGTGGTCTCATTCAGAAACAGGCAGCCCCACCTAGTGACTGCTGAAGGCTGTGTTACTTAGTACATGGCCTGCAGGGGCACTCCACAAAATGCTCCATTCTCTACCCACCCCTTTCCCCTTGGTGGCAGGGCTGCTTGGCATGGATGCAAGGTTGCACCCTGCACTGGGGGGTACACAGCCAAGACGGTGGGTGGGGCTGACCTGTAGCTCGAACTCCACTCACCCAGCCACGTGCTCTGGTGGAGACTGTGCCTCTGCCTGGCAGAAGGGGCACCTTTCTCTAACCTGCCCAAAGGTACCTAGGGTGTCCATGCATTTGGAGCCTGGCCCTGGAAGGCTGTGAGCTGACTTGTCATGGTGGGCTGGTAAACTGCTATACTCAGAACTGCTGGCCTGCAAGGGAGAGAAGAGGGTGAGGAGTGAGGCCCTAATCGCTGTTTCCAGAGAGGAAGAAAGGTAGCCGCTCAGTTGTGTCCAACTCTTTGTGATCCCATGGACCCAGAGGAGCCCACCAGACTCCTCTGTCTGTGGAATTCTCCAGACAAACATATTGGAGTGGGTTGACATTTCCTTCTCCAGAGGATCTTCCCCAGGAGATTGAACCCCAGTCTCCTGCATTGCAGGCCAGGAAAGCCCCAAGAGAGGAGTCTCAAAGAGTGAAATCAGACTTTGCTGAACTGCCTGGCAGTTGCTGTGAAGCCTGGCACCACCACCACTTCTTAGCTGTTGACCCTTGGTCTTTTTTTTTTTTTTAAGTGCAGTCGCTCAGTCGTGTCCGACTCTTTGCTACCCCATGGACTGTAGCCCACCAGGCTCCTCCATCCATGGGGTTCTCCAGGCAAGAATACTGGAGTGACCCTTGGTCTTTAGTGCACTTCTGTGAACTTCAGTGTCCCCTCCAGGAAACAAGGAGAAGAATACAAACCTTCTTGTGGTTACTCATATAACAAATAATTGAGAGCCTACCCTGTGTCCTGTAGTGTTGTAAGGTGTTGTGAAGATTAAAGCACACATAGGGATGAGATGGTTGGATGGTATCACCAACTCAGTGGACATGAGTTTGAGCAAGCTCTGAGAGTTGGTGATGGACAGGGAAGCCTGGCGTGCTGCAGTCCATGGGGTCTCAAAGAGTCGGACAAGACTGAGTGAGCTGAACTGAAGGAGGATTAATTAACTAATTCCAGTTGCTAGACCTCTGAGGCTGTTTATTGTAAATGTTTGATGAATGGGTGAATTTCACCAGGGATCTTGGTTGATTGCAAGCAAAGCTGAGCTGCACCTTAGGGAAGGGCTAAGAATTTGCCCCTACTTGCCTTAAAGTGCCAGGAGCTTGCGTTCTAAGTCACTTCAGTCCTGTCCAACTCTGCGACCCTATGTATGGACTGTAGTCCACCAGGCTTCTCTGTCCATGGGATTCTGCAGGCAAGAGTCCTGGAATGGGTTGCCATGCTCTTCTCCAGGGGATCTTGCCAAACCAGGGATAGAACTCAAGTCTGTTATGTCTCCTGCATTGGCAGGTGGGTTCTTTACCACTAGGGCCACCTGGGAAGCCAGCAGGGCCTTCTCCTAATTGGGCTCTCTCCCTATCCACCCCACCTCAAGCAGTGGTGAGAGCCATCGCCTTGCCCCCTCTAAGGGGTCATGGTCATTCTGAGATTGCTCTGTGTATATATCCCAGGCTTAGCAGGGCAAGGGAGGGGAGGCTCCCGGTGATCTAAGTCTGTATCTTGGGTTTACCACCACTGGTTTTTCGTGTTCCCTGGACTCTGCCCTCCCTAAGCTCCACTGCGCCCTCCGGCCCTGGACCCGGCCCCCGCCCCAGGGGCACAGGCGTTTCCTGCCCCTGGGCCACTGGCCTCTTCCTTAATACCCTCCTGACCTCCTCCTTGTCGCGCAGGCCTGCAGCCCCAGTGTCACCGCCGCCATGGCCTCGAAGCAGCTCTTCCGCGCGCTTGTGTCAGCGCAGTGGGTGGCCGAGGCACTCCGGGCCCCACAGGCCGGGCAGCCCCTGCGGCTGCTCGATGCCTCATGGTACCTGGCCAAGCTGGGCCGCGACGCGCGCCGCGAGTTCGAGGAGCGCCACATCCCGGGCGCCGCCTTCTTTGACATCGACCAGTGCAGCGACCGCACGTCGCCCTATGACCACATGCTGCCCAGCGCGGCACACTTCTCAGAGTATGTGGGCCGCCTGGGCGTGGGCGCCGCCACCCACGTGGTGGTCTACGACGCCAGCGATCAGGGCCTCTACGCGGCGCCGCGAGTCTGGTGGATGTTCCGCGTCTTCGGCCACCGCACGGTATCTCTGCTCGACGGTGGCCTCCGCAACTGGCTGCGCCAGGGCTTCCCGCTGAGCTCAGGCAAGAGCCGTCCCGAGCCCGCCGAGTTCCACGCGGTGCTGGACCCCGCCTACATCAAGACGTACGAGGACATCAAGGAGAACCTTGAATCCCGGCGCTTCCAGGTGGTGGACGCCCGTGCCGCCGGCCGCTTCCGGGGCACGGAGCCTGAGCCCCGAGACGGTAACCAATGAGCGAAGCGCCCAGGAAGTCTCTGCCTGAGCACTTTCCTCGCCTCACTCTTGCCTTAAAGGGTGGGGTGGTGGGGGCCGGCTGAGATCCAGTTTCTAGTCATCTCACTGGGCTTTATTCTAAAGTGGAGGCAATAATATTTGCTCCCCCTCCACCCCCAAACTAGTTGGAAACCCAGAATGCCCTGTATAAATGTGAGAATCCAAACAGCCCCCTCCCAGTACTATGGATGGGGGTCACTGCCAAATGGGAGGAGGGGACAGGTCCAGTTGGGGGAAAGCCCCACATAGATGGTGCTTGATCAGATCTACCACCATCTCTGAGGGTGATGGAGCCAGGAAAGAGGAGAGAAAAAGTGGAGAATGAAAGTCGTCAGAGGGGCCAAAGGCTAGCAGAGAGCAGGACAGAGGAGCCTCAAGTAAGGAGAGAGATTGCTGCCCCAGATTGGAGCAGAAACTGAACAGAGGGTGGTTGCTGGCCTCGGCTGGGGCAGGGCCTCTCCCACATGGGCTGGGTTCCCCACGGAGTTCAACATCTGGCTGCTTCCTGAGATCTGGGGAGAGGCGGCCATTCTAAGGCTTCACATCCCCTTCTGTAAGGAGCAGGGTTGGGAAGGGGTCCCCACAAAGCAGGTGGATCCATAACCACTTTGGTGTGAGCTTTTTAATGATCTCACAAGAGGACTTCCCTGGTGGTGGTTTTTTAGCTGGTGAGTCATGTCTGACTCTCTTGTGACCCCATGGACTGTAGCCTATCAGGCTCCTCTGTCCCTGGGATCCTTCAGGCAAGAATATTGGAGGGGGGTTGCTGTTTCCTTCTTTCCCTGGTGGTCCAGTGGTTAAAAATCTGCCTTCCAATGCAGGGCACATGGGTTCGATCTCTGATAGGGGAACTAAGATCACACATGCTGCAGTGCAACTAAGCCTGAGCCACAACTAGAGAGCCTGTTCTCTTGCAACAAGAGAAGCCTGTGTGCTGCATCGAACACCCAGCACAGCCAAAAAGAAAAAGATCCCACAAGACGGGTGCTCTTCTCATACAGAAGGGGACATGGAGCCTTAGAAGGGCCACCTTTTCCCAGATCTCAGGAGGCAGCCAGGTGTTGAACTCCAGTGCCCACCTTTAACTGCACTGAACAACCAGTAATCCCCCAGTCATTTCTCTCATGTCTGCTTTGAGGAGGGCGCAGGGAACTTGCCTCTTCCTCTGGGAAGCTCTCCCTGAATGGATCCCTCTACCCCTGAATCAGGGCTGGCTGGAGCGTCTGTTTCTAGAGCAGCTTGGGCTCACCCTCTCCTAGCACTGTTAGGGTGATCTGAGGGCAAGGACCATCCATGCTCCCAGTGCGTCCTGAAGACTAACCCAGCAGCTGAATGGTGTCCAGAGAGGTTTTGTGAATTCACAAGGTCCCGACACAGGGAGCCCTGCAGAGCTGTGTAGACATGACTGTGGGAAACTGCTGATGGCCAAACTTTTTTGAACCTAAGTTAGTGGCAGTTTGAGATGGTCCAGCCTAATAGGGATGCCACCTTGAACCTGTGGGACCCTTCAGCTTAGCCCCTGGGTGGGGGTGGGGGTGATGGAGCAATGTAGGGCAGCGAGCCAGAGCCAGACCTGGGTTCAGAGCTCTCCCCAGGTTGCACTAGCCGTGTGACACCTGGCAGGTCACCTCGTCTCTGAACTGCAGCTTCTGCGTGGGTCAAGTCAGAGCAGAACATGGAGCTTAAAGGATGCAGTGAGGGTTAAATGAGAGCAAGTGTGTTAAGCACTTAGCTCTGTGTTTGCACATACAGGATGCACTTGAGAAACGGGAAGTGGGATAATTAACGTGTGCTTCCCTGGCTGTGGGTCTTTACAGGGGTGCTTAATGCTTACCTCCATTGTGCTTGCTCATTCATAAAATGGAAGATAAGGGTAAATGCCCAGCCAGCCTGTTGTCAAGGTGAACGAGCTGATGTGTATACAGGCTCCAGCTAAATCTGTGGAGAATATCAGCATCCCCATTGTCCCCCCTCCACAGCCTGAGACCCGGCCTGCTTGATGCCCTCTGCCTGAGATGCTCTCAACTTCTACTACCCAGTCCCTTCAACCTGGTTAAATCTTATTCAGCCTTCAGGGCTTAATCAGAGAAGCTTTCCCGCCCCTCCGCCTCCCAGGCAGTGGTTCCTGCTTGGCAGCAGAGGCTCTGGGGCCTCTCTGCTCCGACTAGCTTGGGCCAGTCTGTTCCATGTGCCTCTATTTCCTCGTCTGTACAAAAAGGAGAAAAGTAATTGCTTTCCCATAGTATTAGAGCAAGGATCAAAGGGAGAGATACAACTGAGGGGCTCTTAGCACAAAGTAAACCCTCAGTAAGGTCAGCTACAGTGATTCCTGTTACTGTGTATTACTGTTATTTACGATATGCAATATATCCCCATGCTACCCAAGAGGGCCTTTTAGTAACACCCATCATCCCTGGAGAAGGAAATGGCAACCCACTCCAGTATTCTTGCCTGGAGAATCCTATGGACAGAGGAGCCTGGCGGGCTACAGTCCATGGGGTTGCAGAACATTGGACGTGACTGAAGCTACTGAGCATGCACACACGCAAAATAATGAGTACGCCAGCATGCATTTACCTAGAGCTTCCTCTAATTGTCAGCACAGTCAGTCTTCAGGAAGCCTAGGGCAGAGTGTGGCTTCTGTGGAGTCTGAGTCCTGGGTTCAGAGCCCAGGCAGCAATTCACTAGATGTGTGACACTGGACAGTAGCAAACCTCAGCATCTCCTGCAAAACAGATTCCTGTACAGTGGCTGCCTGGGTTTCCTGCTTGTGCGGACTACCTGAGATGATGCTTAGAGGGTAGCGCCGTGGCTGCATGGAAAGTTCTCAGTCCCGCAGGGGCCATTCCTACCGCCCTTGTGCAAACGTTTGTTCCCTGCCTCCTGCTCTCCTGTTGCAGGCATCGAGCCCGGCCACATCCCCGGCACCATCAACATCCCGTTCACGGACTTCCTGACCGAGGACGGACTGGAGAAGAGCCCCGAGGAGATCCGCCACCTCTTCCAGGACAAGAAGGTGGACCTGTCCCTGCCCCTGGTGGCCACGTGTGGCTCCGGCGTCACAGCCTGCCATGTGGCCCTGGGCGCCTACCTCTGCGGCAAGCCGGATGTACCTATCTATGACGGCTCCTGGGTGGAGTGGTACATGCGTGCCCAACCTGAGGACATCATCTCTGAGGGCCGGGGGAAGACCCACTGAGGCATGGCAGGACACAGGAAACTTGGGTGACACCCAGCCAGCGGTACCCAGCCCAGTGGTTCCGACTCTGCTCTGACCAGGATAGTGTTTCTTCCTCCAACTCAGGTGGTACATGGGGCGACACCCCAGAGGCCAGGAACTCTGTGGACTTGTGGGCTCCCAGTGGAGGCAGCAGAGAAGGAGGCAGCGGGCACAGGGGGAGGGGAGTTGCCTTTGTGGGGCTGAACTGGAGCCCCACTTCCCTTCTGTTGAAGAAATAAAACAGTCAAGTGCTAAACCCTTCTGACTGCGGGGCTGCCTCAGCTCTCCTCCGCTCCTGGGCTGACGGCTCCAGCATGCCCAGCTCGGGAGCTCCATGGAGCCAGAGCATCTTGAGAACCGTGTCCCTTCTGCTTTCTGAGTGGTGCTGGGGCCCCAGAGGCCTTCCAGTCCTGAGACCGAATGTCTCCCTGACAGCTGTCTTCTACTTCTTTTGCTGCATGAATGAATGAATATGTTAGGCACTCAGCAGTGTCTGACTCTCTGCAACCTCATGGACTGTAGCCTGCCAGGCTCCTCTATCCATGGAATTCCCCAGGCAAGAATACTGGAGTAGGTAGCCATTCCCCTCTCCAGGGAGTCTTTGCTGGGGTCTCCCTTCTGGCTTCTGGGTTATTTAAGGTGAATCTGCTGTGGTATGTCTGGAGTCCCACCCAAAGCCAGCCCTTCCCCATGGGTAAGTAATACATCTCATTTCAAGACAGATGGTTCCAGAACTTAATAGGAGGCTGTACCACACCGAGGAGGCCCATTCTAGCCCAGGATGTTTTGGAGAAGGGCAGAGTTTAGTCAAATTAGAGGGGAATCTAGTTTTAGACTCTGAGAGCCACCCTTGGAGCCTTGCCTTTGGGGCTACCTGGGGGTGGGCAATATGAGGAGCTTTGATCCTTTCTGCTTAAGGAGAAAGAACCCTTATTCCCCAGGTTTCTCAAGGGTAAGGAATCTATTCTCCTCCTTCCATGTTTGTTCTTTGTGCAAGGATGGACATGGGTGTCAGAAGGCACCAGGTGCCCTCTGTTGGAACCTGGGTCACCCCTCCCTCAGGCATCTTCCAGCCCCCGAGGCATCTCTTGGTAGCAAAGGCCCAGGTGTCAGCCAGTATTGGGGGGACCTCAAGAAGGAAAAAAAGACCGGAAGGGGCAGACTTACCCAAGCTCACACGATGGACTCACGACATAGCTGGAACCAGATCCAGATTTTCTGACTCTGAATTTACTTTTTTTTTTTCACCCAAGACTCTGAGTCGTCTCTCCCAAGTCCACAGGGATGGTGGGGAACCAATGGGACAGAATCTTGGTTTTCTGAGTAAAAGGTCTAAAATAAGTCCCACCTCTCTGAGCCTCAACTTTCTTACCTATAAAATGGGAATAATACGTACTTTTGAGGAAGGGATTTCAGACAAGGACCTGACCAAGAGCCCAGCAGCCCTGAGCTATGAAGATAGCCCTGAGCCCTATCTTCATAGCTCAGGGCTTCTCCACCTTGGGGCAACTGACATTTGGGCTGGATAATCTTTCTTTGTAAGAGCATCCTGGGCATCAGAGAATGTTTAATGGTATTTGTGGCCTCTACCCATGAGATGCCAGCAGCACCAACCAGTTGTGAGAAAAAGAAATGTCTCCAGATAAGGCCAAATGTCCCCAAAGAGGCAAAAAGATCCACCTAGTTGAGCACCAGTGCTGTAGGAGCAATGGCCATACTTGATGACAGCAGTCAGGACCAATACAAACAGGGGTCTCCACATGGAGGGAACCCCCATCTCCCCATCATGAACCCTTTCCCCTGGGGGCTGAATTTAACAGTTTAGGAATCTTCCTTTCCAGCTGATTTCAGACAAACCTCGTTTTCTCCCTTAAAAATGTCCCTGCCTCTTCAAGGAGTTGGGTTTGTTGGCAAACACACGTGAGGTCTGATCTGGCTTCCAGTTCCCTTGCCCCATGCAAGGCTGCCTGATCTTGGACACAAGGCTGAGCCCCTTTGAGCCTCAGTTTCTTCATCTTTTGTTGTTGCTGTTAAAATTTTATTTATTTTTGGCTATGCTGGGTCTTTATTGCTGCACATGTTTTCTCTAGTTGCGGTGCACGGGCTTCTCATCGCGGTGGCTTCTCTTCTTACGGAGCACAGGCTTTAGGGCTTGAAGGCTTCAGTAGTTGCAGCTCCTTGGTTCCAGAGTGCAGGCTCAGTAGTTGTGGCACACTTCCCTGACTAGGGATCGAACTGGTGTCTCCTGCAGTGGCAGGCAGATTCTTTGCCACCAAACCACCAGGGAAGCCCCCATCTTTTTCTTTTTAATTGTCTGTTTATTTTTGTTGTAAACCACACGTGGGATCCCTTCTCCCACAAGGGATTGAACCCACGCCCCCTGCGTTGGAATTGTGGAGTCTTCACCACCAGACCACCAGGGAAGTCCCAGTTTCTTCACTTTCAAAATGAGTGTAATCATACCTTCATTGAGCAACATGGGGATTCAATGAGAAAATCCATAGCAACTGTTTAGGTTGGTGGCAGGCACAGAGTCAATATCGAGTGTTACTGTTATTTTGTAAAGGACTTTTACTTTATCAGCATTTGGAGTGTCTCTTGTACTTCCAGCATTGGGGGAAGGGAACGTGAGTATGAGAATTATGTTCCAGCCCTGGAAAAGCCTCCCAGCCAGGAAGGAGAAACTGGCCCAGGGTATATTTTTAGAGAGAAATGGTGAAATGATCTATTTTACAACAGACTTATTTCACAAGAGCCTTTTGATGAAGGTGAAAGAGGAGAGTGAAAATGCTAGCTTAAAACTCCGTATTCAGAAAACTAAGATCATAGCATTTGGGCCCATCACTTCATGGCAAGTAGATGGGAAAACAATGGAAACAGTGACAGACTTTATTTTCTTGGGCTTCAAAATCACTGCAAACAGTGACCGCAGCCATGAAATTAAAAGACGCTTGCTCTTTGGAAGAAAAGCTATGATAAACCTAGACAAGGTGTTAAAAAGCAAAGACATCTCTTTGCCGACAAAGGTCCATCTAGTCAAAGCTGTGGTTTTTCCAGTAGTCATGTATGGATGTGAGAGTTGGACCATAGAGAAAGCTGAGTGCTGAAGATTTGATGTTTTCAACCTGTGGTGCTGGAGAAGACTCTTGAGGGTCTCTTGGACAGCAAGGAGATCCAACTAGTCAGTCCTAAAGAAAATCAACCCTGAATATTCATTGGAAGGACTGATGCTGAAACCGAAGCTCCAGTACTTTGGCCACCTGATGCGAAGAGCTAACTCATTGGAAAAGACCATGATGCTGGGAAAGATTGAAGGCAGGAGGAGGAGGGGACAACAGAGGATGAGATGATTAGATAGCATCACCAACTCCATGGACATGAATTTGAGCAAACAGGAAACAGTGGAGGACAGAGAAGCTTGGCGTGCTTCAGTCCTTGAAGTCACAGTATCAGACATGACTTAACTACTGAACAATAACATTTCGCAAGTGGAAAGACAGGCTCAGGGATATTGAGTCATTTGCCTAAGGGCACACAGCTGTTTTAAGAGAGGAGCCTAACGGGAGTTAGAATTCTCAGAGTAGGAGCCTCTCTGGTGGATTAGGAAAACCTGAGTTGGTTTTCCCAATTTCAGGATCAAGGGGAGAAGGGAGTAGAACTCAGGGTTTGGATACCCATGTGGCAAGGTTGTGGAAGGTGGCCAAGTATCTTGAGCCAGGCCCTGAGTTTTGAGCAAAGAGATTTGGTCAGGCTCCCACCCCCAACACCAGACACATCACCCTTCCCTCCCCTACCGCTGCCCACAAGCAAGGAACCCGCTAATCTGAGCTGGGTTTTTTTTCCTCCTGGGAAGGTTCTCCATAGATCCAGAAAAGTTCAGAGGCAATATACTCGGGGGTTGGAGAAGGGAGACGGAGACGTGCCTTTCTAGATTTCTCAGAGCTGCAGTTGGTTTAACTTTGGAGGAGTTGGCTAGGAAAGACCCAGGGCCTTCCTGAGCCCTGCCTTGCAAGTCGTGCCTTTCTAGATTTCTCAGAGCTGCAGTTGGTTTAACTTTGGAGGAGTTGGCTAGGAAAGACCCAGGGCCTTCCTGAGCCCTGCCTTGCAAGTCTGAACTCCCAGAATAATTAACTGTTCCCTGCACAGCACCCATCCTACCTTTCCACGTGTGTTCCAGGAACTTGCAACATTGTACAACAGGGATGATGAAAGTTTTGTTCACTTGGTAAATATTTGCAGAGCACCCTCCTCTGAGTCAGGGACAACTGGAAGTTTGCAAGCCTCGTCTCACATGTGCATTGGATTCTGTCCACTCTCTGGCTTGTTGCCTGGAGCAATCATGGCACAAAGGAGCCCCCACCCTGCACAGTGGGCTGAATAATGAAGTGATGTGCTGATTCAGTCCCGGCTCTGCTAGAGGCCCCAGAAGGTCTGCTTTCCAGACCCTTCCCAATTGGGGCCTCAGTCATCTCATCTGGAAAATGGGAGCAAACTGCCCTGCTGCTTACAGGGTGGATGTGATGTCAGATAAGGGAGCTCTCCAAACTATCTAAGACATTTTCTACTGTAGGTCATTCCCACTGAAAATAAATAACCCCAGCTATATAAGAAGGATGGAGCTTTATTATCCTTAACATATGGAGAATGAGTCACTTGGGAGATGAAATTTTCAGATTAACTGAAGCTTTATAATTTTTTAAATTAACTTTTATGGGAGTATAGTTGCTTTACAATGTTGTGTGTCTGCTGTACAGCAAGTGAATCAGCTATATGTATACATGGTGGCGGTTTAGTCACTAAGTCTTGACTCTTTGCGACCCCATGGACTATACCCTGCCAGGCTCCTCTGTCCATGGGATTTCCCAGGCAAGAATACTGGAGTGGGTTGCCATTTCCTTCTCCAATATGTATCCCCTCTTTTTTGGATTTCCTTCCCATTTAGGTCACCACGGAGTACTGAGTAGATTCCCCTGTATTATACAGTAGGTTCTCACTAGTTATCAATTTTACACATAGTATCAATAGTGTATATATGTCAATCCCAATTCATCCCACTCTTTCTTTCCCCCTTGGTGTCCACATGGTTTTTCTTTACTCCTGAAGCTTTATCATTTTCAGTTCAGTTCAGTCACTCAGTCGTGTCCGACTCTGCGACCCCATGAATTGCAGCACACCAGGCCTCCCTGTCCATCACCATCTCCCGGAGTTCAATCAAACTCACGTCCATCAAGTCGGTGATGCCATCCAGCCATCTCATCCTCTGTCGTCCCTTTCTCCTCCTGCCCCCAATCCCTCCCAGCATCAGAGTCTTTTCCAATGAGTCAACTCTTCACACGAGGTGGCCAAAGTACTGGAGTTTCAGCTTTAGCATCATTCCTTGCAAAGAACACCCAGGGTTGATCTCCTTTAGAATGGACTGGTAGATCTCCTTGCAGTCCAAGGGACTCTCAAGACTCTTCTCCAACACCACAGTTCAAAAGCATCAATTCTTTGGTGCTCAGCTTTCTTCACTTTTTAAGCACCCCCAAATTTAACAGTGGGTGGGACACAGTATACTGAGGGTGCCAGAACTCTCTGTGGCTTTGTTTCATCACTTTACTGTGAGCACTGTTTGCCCCTAAAATAAATGGCCCCCATTGCTGTGACTTTCCAGTCCTCAAGTCCTTGCATCTCCAGACCGTCCTTGACCACTGTCCATCCTGGTTAATATCGTGCT
The DNA here is from genome assembly GCF_019923935.1 of Bubalus bubalis. NCBI lineage: Eukaryota > Metazoa > Chordata > Mammalia > Artiodactyla > Bovidae > Bubalus > Bubalus bubalis. Next base: position 44,380,461 of record NC_059160.1, on the reverse strand, counting down.
CTCCAGAGTCTCCATCTGCTTCTAGGTGGGCCCACTCTCCAGATGATGCCAACTATTCTAGAGCTTAAACCACTGGTGAACCAGTGCCTCCGGCAGCCCACTGGGGTCCACTGCCTGCAGCGCCATCACCCTGCTCCTCTGTCCATGTCCCCTGTCTCAGTGTGTATGGCCACCACACAGGGGTCACCTGTGCCCAGACCTGCCTGACAGCCAGTTCTCCAGAGTTGGCCTCTCTTCCCCATAGCCAATCAACACCCAGGCCCATGATTTCCACCTCTGTTCTCATTGCCTTGGTACAGGTCACCACTCCCACCCCCATGCCAAAGACACACAGATACAACCTGTCCAGTCATTAATTCCAGCACAAACCTTCAGGAACAATCCTTGTACTGGGATCTGGGGCATGGAGGATAAAGACATAAGGGGAACTTGCCTAGTGGAGAGGGGCAGACAGACAGATAGGCCATGATAGGTGTGGCAGGGAGGATCTAAGAGATGAAACAGAACAGGAGAGGGTGGAACAGATGGCTCTGGGTCTGAGAGGCTGGTCTGCACAGGCTAGTAGCCCCTTTCTGAATCCCCTGGCCTGTACCTCCTCACTCCACGTGGAACAACAACAGGGGATGGGGTTCAAAGCCCAGCCTCTGGAGGCATTTGGACCTCCAGCTCACTGGCTATGAGTGTGCTTTGATTTCCTCATCTGTCATGGAATAATCCAGTACCCACCTCACAGGATCAGATTGATACAAGAATTGAGAACAAAGCCTGCACAGTAAGCCTGACATCCATGCATTATAAATTACTAATATTCTGTCCTACTCAGATCACTCCTGCCTCCTTTTACCTGCCTGGATGCCCTTGAGGGTAGCATATCTTATTCATGGTTCTCTTCCTGGGCCCAGCACAGTGACATAGTCAGGGCTTAATGAGTATCTGATGTGTATATAAATATCCTGGCAGGGCTAAGAAAGACCCTAAAAAACCTTCCTTGGCACTTTCCTGGTAGTCCAGTGGCTAAGACTCCAAGCTCCCAATTCAGGGGGCTTGGGTTCAATCCCTGGTAGGGGAACTAGATCCAGCATGCACAGCTAAGAGTTCACATGCCATGGCTAAGATCCTGCAGGCTTCAGTGAAGATGGAAGAGCCTGCGTGCTGCAACTAAAACCCAGTGCAACAAAATAAATACTAAATAAAATAGATATTTTTAAAAACCCCTCCTCTTTACTGAGCACTTTCCATATCCAGGGAGAAAGCTAAGTGTTTTCTACCCACTTATTCCAACAACCGGAGAAGGCAATGGCACCCCACTCCCGTATTCTTGCCTGGAAAATCCCATGGATGGAGGAGCCTGGTAGGCTGCAGTCCATGGGGTCGCGAAGAGTCGGACACGACTGAGTGACTTCACTTTCACTTTTCACTTTCATGCATTGGAGAAGGAAATGGCAACCCACTCCAGTGTTCTTGCCTGGAGAATCCCAGGGACGGGGGAGCCTGCTGGGCTGCCATCTATGGGGTCGCACAGAGTCAGACGCGACTGAAGTGACTTAGCAGTAGCAGTAGCAATCCAACAACCCTGAGAAATAGGTGTTATTACCCCTTCCTCTCATTTTACAGATAAGGAAGATGGTGGCTTAGGTCAGGTGACTCGCCTGAGATCTCGGGAAGGATAGGGCTGGGATTGGAATTCTGGATGGAATGGTTTCATCATGGTGAGACAGAACTGGAGAAGGGGTCGTAGAAGAGGGGTTGGGGTTTCTGTCTGGGTTGGGGGTTTGTAAGCCCCATAGGAATGCACTTACACATGCTCACACCTTTGCTCACAGGTGAGGAATAATGGAACCAGGCTAGACAGTTTGCCAAGTTATGTGTGTACTTTAATGCATATCTCCAGGACTCTTTATAAAAGTTGTACTTCTTCTCTCTAAAGAACATAGTAGCAATCGGCAGAGAAAAACAGGAGGAAAGAGGCAATTATTTAATGCTAACAAGCACACCCAGTATTTAGGTGCAAGCATGTGATAAACTGCAGAATTGTGTGGTCCAGTGTTGAGGTCCTTTAATGGACCAGAACCTGGTGGTCCAGAGTCAACGATAAGAAAGTAAAAAAGAGAGAGAAAGAGTCTGATATTCCTTGGTTTGTGCAGAAAACAATAAAGCCCTTGACACGGGGCTTGCACTGCTTCACGTAGGCACAGGGCACCCTCTCGGGAGGGTCTTGCAAGCCCGGGCAAGAAAGTGAGCTCAGTGGGCTTCTGTGCTCCAAAGAATTAACCTGAGAGACAGAGAAAGAAAGAGAGAGAAAAAGAAAGAAAGACACGGGGACCCAAGATCTGATGGAACAAGGGTGTTTTATTCAACATAGTGTGGGTATATATACTGTCTTACAAGGTAGCTTTGTTCAGCAGAGATAAAGATCAAAAGTCCAGACTTACAAATTATCAAGGAAACATAAGGCAATCCATATCAAAGAGAGAGGGTTGTAAATAATCACTTTTACCTTATGGTTCATAAAAAGAAAGAGGGTCGTAAATAGTTACTTATCACTGTATGGAAAAACTAACGAAGGAAATGCATGCATTTCTCAGCCCTGGGAGAGATTTGCCACTTCTCTTAATTCCTGAATATTCAGGAATTAATAAGGAACAGAGGATTCATGACAGATCCAAAATAGCACACAGGAAGCCTCCTGTTAAATGCTTCTTGACAATTCCCCCTATTTTATTATATTTGTAAAAAAGGTCTTGACCAATTGAGTTTGTTTAGTATTAACCATGGATGGAGGAGCCTGGCAGGCTGCAGTCCATGGGGTCGCTAAGAGTCGGACACAACTGAGCAACTTCACTTTCACGCATTGGAGAAGGAAATGGCACCCCACTCCAGTGTTCTTGCCTGGAGAATCCCAGGGATGGTGGAGCCTGGTGGGCTGCCATCTATGGGGTCGCACAGAGTCAGACACGACTGAAGTGACTTAGCAGCAGCAGCAGCAGTATTAACCAAACTTATAGAGAGGTAACAATAAACAACAAATATAATTACCAAGACAATCACGAAAGTTACAGTTCTAGACCTGATACTGTGGGTAATACTTTGAAACCATCCTTGTGGGTCTAGCCCAGATAATTGATCAGCTAGTTGTTCAGCTAAAGTTTCCAAATTAGTGGAAGAGGGCAGACATTTAGAAAAGGTTTCAAAGATTTCCTTTTGCAGTAATTGTACATCTAGAGAGGCATTATCATGTATGTTTTGTAAATGAAATTTGATTTGTTCCCAGTTGTAGGCTCTATGATTGAATTGAACAGGAGTAATACAAAATTGAGTAGAATTCCAATCACATTTTAGTATCACTTGTTTTTGCAAATCTATTAATTGATCTCTGACCCATTTGATGGCTGTTTTTAGTTCCTGTATTTCCTCTTGAATATCCTCATCTACCTGAGCCTGAGTAGCCCACATATTATGAGCATCTTCAGTCCAATTTTGGATAAAATTATGTGTTTGAATTGAGGTATGTAAAGCAGTGCTAGCAACAGCAGCAGTGGGGCAAATAGCTATTAACCCCAAAATGCCAAGAATCAGCCATCCAATGAATTGTTTAGATTATTGGAGCAGTTTAGTAAGTAATCTGGAAGCAAGTCCAGCCATAGGACCTTCTTCCAAGGATCGTTGGAGATTTATTGGTAACCACAAATTACATCGAGATCGAAGAATCAAAAAGGAATCATTTCTTAAAGAAATAGAGGAGTTAAGACAAGTATATAGTTTGCAATTAATACAAGTAACAGAACGTAAAGTCTAATTAAATTGTAAATTTCCTATGGCTATAACAAAAGGAAGTGGGACACAGGCCTGTATAAAATATGACTGATTATAGTGAAAGAAATAGTTACTATGACCACAACTGGTCCCTGTGAAATGTCCGGTCCAAGTACCAAGTTCTTCAGTGCTCACAGCAAGTTTCCAGATGTCCCATTGTTCAGGCCCACTCTGTTTATCGAGGATGATTCTAGGATGAGGTGGGGCTAATCCACCAAAGAAGTCCTTTGTCATGGTAATGCTCCATCGAAGTGTCAATGACCTTCCATGTCACTTGAGTAGCATAGTCACACACAGTGCTGTTAATATCATCTGAGCAGTTAGATAACCACATACCATGGCATCCGCAATCAACAATTGTATGATTAGCCACAAACATTAATTTTCCTGATTTGGCTTGACATTTGTCCCAACGAACAGGAGCATATGTAAAGTTCTTATAAGTAAACCCTTTGCATGGTGTTTGTTCTTTCCCTAACTCTTTCCCTAAAGTCTCAGTAGTATAAACATGGTTCACAGACAAAGAAAGGGCAGTAAATAATCCAAGCAATATCTGAAAATCCTTTTTGGGAGGCAGGGTGAAAGCCCAAGTTTGTTGGCTAATGTTTATGCATAATTCTGCTGGGCCCATGCACAAAGGAAGGACTTCATAACCTAGAGAAATATTAATTAGTTTTCCTTCTTCTTCAGGATGTGAGGCCCCTTCAGTGCTCCAGGGAGAAGGCATATATATAGAGTCATTAGTTGAAACGATTGGTCCTCTCTCCGTCCATTCGACCACCTGTAGTAGAGGGGGTGGGGTATGTAAGCCCAGTAAGTATGATTAGTTAGAGCTCGAACGGGGGAGGCACAGGCAAGCAGACTGAGCATTGCCAGGAGAATGTATTCAGGATTCCGAGGCATTCCCTGTTGAGAGACCAAATTTTCAGCTCGATTAGTAAGGGTTTTTATTTGTCCCCAAGTGGGGAGATCATAAGATCATAAGGTTGATGCTGCTGAGGGCGGTGATCTTCTCGGAGATCTTTAGAGCCACCATGACCCGTATTGGAATTTCTTCCTACTGGGGTTTTTGTTGTTTTGTCTCTATTTTGAAGGCCGGGGGCTCCCTTGGGTCGAATCTTCCAAAGAGGAAGCCATGAGTGTTTGTTGGATCTATCTGGGGAAATACAAGCATACCCCTTTCCCTGTAAGATTAGTTTCCCAGATTTCCATTGTTTTGTTAACCCATCTTGGTACCAAATGGGCAGAGGAAGAGGTGTTCTTCAATTCTTCAAAATGCTTTTCTGCTCTTGTTAAGATATCTCCCTGTGGTAAGTTTAAAAAATTTAAAACAAATTAAGCTGTATTAACAATAGTTTTAGGTTTAGAAAATATCTTATGTTGGAATCTAGTAAAGTCTGCTTTAGATAAGGAAGACAGTAGTGTTCCTGTGTATTCCCCTTTTTAAATTTTTTTATTTGCAACTTTAGTGTGTGATGTGCTTGTTCGACTATGCCTTGTGCCGTGGATTATAAGGAATACCTGTAATATGTTTAATAGAAAAAGATTGTAAAAATTGTTTCAAGTGTCTAGAAATATAGGCAGGGCCATTGTATGTTTTTATAGAACTAGGAGTTCCCATTACAGCAAAACAAGCTAATAAGTGAGTTATAACGTGTTGTGTAGCCTCACTACAAAGAGGTGTGGCCCAAATAAAAGAAGAATTAGTGTCGATACAGACATGTAAGAAAGAAAATGGAGAAAGTTCAGGGCAATGAGTTACACCCATTTGCCATAGTTCATTAGGTTGCAAACCATGAAGATTAATACCTTGTGCAATGGGTCAAAGATGTAGGGGTCTACAAGTAGAGCGATTACTAATAACTTCTTTAGCCTGACGATATGGGATTTTCTGTAGCTAGTGTAGGGAACCAGCATTGTTATGCAACAGAGCATGCTGTTCCTATGGAGTGGCAAAGGAAACCAGTTTATCAGCCTGCTCGTTACCATGAGTCATGGGGCTGGGAAGGCAAGAATGTGCTTGAATACTTGTAATATAAATGGGACAATTGCAGTTTCTAACAACAGATTGTAGTTCAAAAAAGAGTTGTTGACTAATAAGTGGATCAGAGTTTATGGTGGAGGTTTCTATATTTTTTAATACAAAAACTGAATGCATAGAGTCAGAGACTATATTAATGGGGTAAGGATGTAGGCAAATATCTTGAATCAGTTCAGTTCAGTTCAGTCGCTCAGTCGTGTCCAATTCTTTGCGATCCCATGAATCACAGCACGCCAAGAGCATATAATTCATTTTGTCGAGCAGAATGAAATTTAGTATAAAAGACTTTATATTCCTTAAGAGACCAGAATGAAGCTTTGGCATTTTTAGTCCCATGTATATAAAAAACTTCAGCTTGTGGTATAGGCTGTGAGCTGATAATGCAAGAAATAATAAAGTCAGTATTTTTGAAGAAACTCCACAGCTTACTGGAAGGATAATGAAATGAAATTTCTCCAAAATATTCCAGAAAAGCTATTTGAAAATCAGTAGAAGTTTGTAATGCATTCTCAAATTGAGATTTATTGATAGGTATTAAAATTTTTTGATGATCAGAGCCAATTAGAGTTTTAGTCCTATTTCTTCCATTGAAAATGATTAGAGCAATTAAATCAAGGTAGGGTATAAGTGACTTTATTCCCCTAAAACGGGTATAGATCCATTCAATTGGGTGTTCGTGTTGGGCAAGAAGTCCTGTAGGAGAATGAAGAGAGGGGAGTATAAATAATTCTAGAGGTAAATCTAGTTTGATGTGAGTAAGAAATTGTTTTTGTAATTTATTTTGCACTAAATAGAGTTCTTCTCGTGCCTCTTGAGAAAGTGAACGAGGGCTATTTAAATCAGTATCTCCTTTTAAAGTATTAAATAGGTTATTCATTTGATAATTAGCAATGCCTAAAGAAGGTCTAATCCAATTTATATCACCTAAGAGCTTTTGAAAATCATTTAAGGTTGATAATTTATCAGTACGGATCTGTGTTAGTTGAGGAATAATACGTTGTCTATTAACAACAAACCCCAAGTAATGGTAAGGTGTAGAGGTTTGATTTTTTTCAGGGGCAATGATTAATCCAGAGTTTCTTAAGCATTCAGTTCAGTTCAGTTCAGTTCAGTCGCTCAGTCGTGTCCGACTCTTTGCGACCCCATGAATCGAAGCACGCCAGGCCTCCCTGTCCATCACCAACTCCTGGAGTTCACTCAGACTCACGTCCATCGAGTCAGTGATGCCATCCAGCCATCTTATCCTCTGTCGTCCCCTTCTCCTCCTGCCCCCAATCCCTCCCAGCATCAGAGTCTTTTCCAATGGGTCAACTCTTCGCACGAGGTGGCCAAAGTACTGGGCTTTCAGCTTTAGCATCATTCCTTCCAAAGAAATCCCTGGGCTGATCTCCTTCAGAATGGACTGGTTGGATCTCCTTGCAGTCCAAGGGACTCTCAAGAGTCTTCTCCAACACCACAGTTCAAAAGCATCAATTCTTCGGTGTTCAGCCTTCTTCACAGTCCAACTCTCACATCCATACATGACTACTGGAAAAGCCTTGACTAGATGGACCTTTGGTGGTAAAGTAATGTCTCTGCTTTTCAATATGCTATTTAGGTTGGTCATAACTTTCCTTCCAAGGAGTAAGCATCTTTTAATTTCATGGCTGCAGTCACCATCTGCAGTGATTTTGGAGCCCAGAAAAATAAAGTCTGACACTGTTTCCACTGTTTCCCCATCTATTTCCCATGAAGTGATGGGACTGGGTGCCATGATCTTCATTTTCTGGATGTTGAGCTTTAAGCCAACTTTTTCACTCTCCACTTTCACTTTCATCAAGAGGCTTTTTAGTTCCTCTTCACTTTCTGCCATAAGGGTGGTGTCATCTGCATATCTGAGGTGATTGATATTTCTCCCAGCAATCTTGATTCCAGCTTGTGTTTCTTCCAGTCCAGCGTTTCTCATGATGGACTCTGCATATAAGTTAAATAAGCAGGGTGACAATATACAGCCTTTACGTACTCCTTTTCCTATTTGGAACCAGTCTATTGTTCCATGTCCAGTTCTAACTGTTGCTTCCTGATCTGCATACAGATTTCTCAAGAGGCAGGTCAGGTGGTCTGGTATTCCCATCTCTTTCAGAATTTTCCACAGTTTATTGTGATCCACACAGTCAAAGGCTTTGGCATAGTCAATAAAGCAGAAATAGATGTTTTTGTGGAACTCTCTTGCTTTTTCCATGATCCAGCGGATGTTGGAAATTTGGTCTCTGGTTCCTCTGCCTTTTCTAAAACCAGCTGGAACATCAGGAATTTTATGGTTCATGTATTGCTGAAGCTTGGCTTGGAGAATTTTGAGCACTTCTTTACTAGTATGTGAGATGAGTGCAATTGTGCAGTAGTTTGAGCATTCTTTGGCGTTGCCTTTCTGTGGAATTGGAATGAAAACTGACCCTTTCCAGTCCTGTGGCCACTGCTGAGTTTTCCAAGTTTACTGGCATATTGAGTGCAGCACTTTCACAGCATCATCTTTCAGGATTTGAAATAGCTCAACTGGAATTCCATCACCTCCACTAGCTTTGTCTGTAGTGATGCTCTCTAAGGCCCACTTGACTTCACATTCCAGGATGTCTGGCTCTAGGTCAGTGATCACACCATCGTGATTATCTGGGTCATGAAGCTCTTTTTTGTACCGCTCTTCTGTGTATTCTTGCCACCTCTTCTTAATCTCTTCTGCTTCTGTTAGGTCCATACCATTTCTGTCCTTTATCGAGCCCATCTTTGCATGAAATGTTCCCTTGGTATCTCTAATTTTCATGAAGAGATCTCTAGTCTTTCCCATCCTGTTGTTTTCCTCTATTTCTTTGCATTGATCACTGAGGAAGGCTTTCTTATCTCTTCTTGCTATTCTTTGGAACTCTGCATTCAGATGCTTATATCTTTCCTTTTCGCTTCTCTTCTTTTCACAGCTATTTGTAAGGCCTCCCCAGACAGCCATTGCGCTTTTTTGCATTTCTTTTCCATGGGGATGATCTTGATTCCTGTCTCCTGTACAATGTCACGAACGTCCGTCCATAGTTCATCAGGCACTCTATCTATCAGATCTAGGCCCTTAAATCTATTTCTCACTTCCACTGTAGAATCATAAGGGATTTGATTTAAGTCATACCTGAATGGTCTAGTGGTTTTCCCTACTTTCTTCAATTTAAGTCTGAATTTGGTAATAAGGAGTTCCTGATCTGAGCTACAGTCAGCTCCTGGTGTTGTTTTTGTTGACTATATAGAGCTTCTCCATCTTTGGCTGCAAAGAATATAATCCATCTGATTTCAGTGTTGACCATCTGGTGATGTCCATGTGTAGAGTCTTCTCTTGTGTTGTTGGGAGAGGGTGTTTGCTATGACCAGTGCATTTTCTTGGCAAAACTCTATTAGTCTTTGCCCTGCTTCATTCCGTATTCCAAGGCCAAATTTACCTGTTACTCCAGGTGTTTCTTGACTTCCTACTCTTGCATTCCAGTCCCCTATAATGAAAAGGATATCTTTTTTTGGGTGTTAGTTCTAAAAGGTCTTGTAGGTCTTCACAGAACTGTTCAACTTCAGCTTCTTCAGCATTACTGGTTGGGGCATAGACTTGGATTACTGTGATATTGAATGGTTTGCCTTGGAAATGAACAGAGATCATTCTTTCATTTTTGAGATTGCATCCAAGTACTGCATTTTGAACTCTTTTGTTGACCATGATGGCTACTCCATTTCTTCTGAGGGATTCCTGCCTGCAGTAGTAGATATTAAAAAAAAAAAAAAAAAGTAGTAGATATAATGGTCATCTGAGTTAAATTCACCCATTCCAGTCCATTTTAGTTCTCTGATTCCTAGAATGTTGACGTTCACTCTTGCCATCTCTTGTTTGACCACTTCCAATTTGCCTTGATTCATGGACCTGACATTCCAGGTTCCTATGCAATATTGCTCTTTACAGCATCGGACCTTGCTTCTATCACCAGTCACATCCACAGCTGGGTATTGTTTTTGCTTTGGCTCCATCCCTTCATTCTTTCTGGAGTTATTTCTCCACTGATCACCTGTAGCATATTGGGCACCTACTGACCTGGGGAGTTCCTCTTTCAGTGTCCTATCATTTTGCCTTTTCATACTGTTCATGGTGTTCTCAAGGCAAGAATACTGAAGTGGTTTGCCATTCCCTTTTCCAGTGGACCACATTCTGTCAGATCTCTCCACCATGACCCGCCCGTCTTGGGTTGCCCCATGGGCATGGCTTAGTTTCATTAAGTTAGACAAGGCTGTGGTCCTAGTGTGATTAGATTGACTAGTTTTCTGTGAGTATGGTTTCAGTGTGTCTGCCCTCTGATGCCCTCTTGCAACACCTACCATCTTACTTGGGTTTCTCTTACCTTGGGCGTGAGGTATCTTCACGGCTGCTCTAGCAAAGCGCAGCCGCTGCTCCTTACCTTGGACGAGGGGTATCTCCTCACCGCCACCCTTCCTGACCTTCATCGTGGGATAACTCCTCTAGGCCCTCCTGTGCCCGCATAGCCACTGCTCCTTGGTCGTGGGGTAGCTCCTCCCGGCCGCCACCCCGACCTTGGACTTGGGTAGCTCTTCTCGGCCATTCCTGCGCCGTTTCAGCCTGGCACTCTTGGCCGCTGCCCCTGACCTCGGATGTGGGGTAACTCCTCTTGGCCGCCGCCCTTCGGGCATGGGGGTCCTCCCGGCTTCTGCCCCTGACCTCGGACGTGGGGTAGCTCCTCTCGGCTGCGCTTAGTTTGCCGGTCACAGCCGCCCGCGCTTTTCTTAAGCATAGTTGAGCTATATCAAACATGTGTTGAGTTTCTAAGATAGATGGAGCCGAAAACAATATATCATCCATGTAATGAATAACAAGAAAGTTAGGAAATTGCTTTCTCACAGGCTCAAGAGTTTTAGCTACATACTACTGACACATGGTGGGAGAATTCATCATCCCTTGTGGCAGTACAGTCCATTGGTACCATTTCTGAAGTCCGATATGATTAGGATAAGGGAGAGAGAAAGTGAATCTCTCTCGGTCTAAAGGGTGTAAAGGTATATTAAAAAAGCAATCTTATAAATTAATAATAATAATGTGCCAATTTTGAGGAATAGTGGTAGGTTATGGGATTCCTGGTTGTAATGCACCCATAGGTTTCATGGATGCATTAACTTTTCTAAGGTCTGTTAGGAGACGCCATTTGTTAGATTTCTTTTTTAAAACAAAAATAGGAGAGTTACAAGGAGAACGAGATTCCTCAATATGCTTTAATTCTAGTTGTGTATCTATAAGTTCCTTAGTTAGTTAGTTCAGTCACTCAGTCGTGTCCGACTCTTTGTGACCCCATGAATCGCAGCCAGGCCTCCCTGTCCATCACCAACTCCCGGAGTTCACTCAAACTCATGTCCATTGAGTCGGTGGTGCCATCCAGCCATCTCATCCTCTGTCATCCCCTTTTCCTCCTGCCCCCAATCCCTCTTAGCTGCCTGTAATTTCTCTTTCATGAGGGGCCACTGCTCTGTCCGAATAGGCTCGTCATTCTTCCAAGTTATTTTAATAATTATGTTGTTTGTTAAATGAGCAGTGGCCCCTAGGGAAAATGTGGAATGTATAACTGAGTTTGCCATTGCATAAGTAAGTCCCTTCCTATTAGATTAAGGGGTGCATCTATCACATAAGGTCTTAATATTGCAGGTTGGCCTTCTGGTCCCTCACATGGATAAATTTGAATACTCTGATAAACCTCTTGTACTTTGGTTTGAGAAATCCCTGCAATTTGGCAAGAAATTTTTTGTACAGGCCAGGATTTGGGCCATAAATGTTTGGAAATAATAGTAATATCAGATCCAGTGTCGAGGAGACCAGAAAACCTTTTATCATTAATTTTGATATTTCTAGTCAGTCGGGCAAATTCAGATACCAATGATGTCCAAAAGGACTGTTTTTGATCTGTACTGCCGAATCCGCCCATCCCTATATCATTAGAGGAGTTAACAGAAATGTAAGGTAAAAGAAGTAATTGAGCAATTTTATCTCCCTTTTTGAATTGCCATAAAATCTGAGATGACAAAATAATTTGAATTTCTCCTTTATAATCTGAATCAATTACTCCAGGGTGAACAGTAATTCCTTTAGAAGTCAAACTAGATCAGCTAAGTAAAAGACCAAAGGTTTTTGGGGGCGGGGGTGCAAAAAGTCCAGTAGGTATTCTAGAGGGAACTGCTTGACAGTAAAGGAGAAAGTCATTTAGGGCTGGTATATGGATGGCAGCACTGCCAGATGTTGAGGGTTTGAGGGAGAAGATGGAATTTACTCCTGGTTTTTGCTGAAGGGGACCTGGGGGGTCCCCTGCTTGGAGTTTCCCGGAATAGGTTTCCCTTCAATGTCAAATTTAGATTTACAATCTTTGGCCCAGTGCATTCCTCTATGGCAGCGAGGGCAGATTTTTGGAGGTGTGCTGCGATTCATGGGGTCACAAAGAGTTGGACATGACTGAGCAACTGATCTGATCTGATCTATTAGCTTTCTTAGGGCAGTCCCTTTTTAAATGTTTCTTATCTCCACATGTAAAGCATCCTTCATTTCCCTTTCTTAAGGCAGCAACCATTGTTTCAGCTAGCATTTGCATCTTTTGAGTTTCTGATCCTGGATTGCGACAAGCCTTCAAATAATCAGTAATAGTCCCTGTCTCACGAATTGGAGCTATAGCCTTTTGACATTCCTGATTTGCATTTTCATAAGCAAGTAATTTCTCTAGTTGCCTTTTGGCTTCTTCTCTAATTACAATATGGGAAATAGCAGTTTCTAATCTAGCTAAAAAATCAGCATACGTTTCATTAGGTCCTTGCAATATTTTAGTGTAGCTACCTGTAGGCTCCCCTTGAGGAGTCATTCGATCTCAAGCTTCAAGGGCTACTGTTTTTAATTGTTCATGTAACAAAAGAGGGCACTGTTTTTGAGCTTCTATAGCAACAAATTGTCCTGTACCAGTTAGCATCTCAAAAGTAATTTGATTTTGGGGAGCACCAGCTTGAGCATTTCTGTTAGCATGATCTCTGGCTATATCATGAAACCACATTATCCATTGAAGATATTCTCCTGGTTTAAGGAGAGCTTTTATTAAAGCTCACCAATCATGGGGAATAAAATTTCCAATAGAGGATGTTATAGAATTTAGAACTAATTTAGTAAAAGGTGAATGTGGGCTGTACATAGTTATAGCTTTTTAAATTTGTTGCATGTGATAAAAGTTAATACCCTCATATTGAGGTATTATGTGCCCTTAAGCATCAGGATTTCTAAAAACTGGAAAGGTGGAGAAACCATCAGCTTCAGAGACTTGTGATTGCAAAGCCAGCAATTCAGAGAGCCTTTGTCCTGAAGGAAAGTGAGTAGATAGCAAATTCTTACAATTAAGAGTATGTGTTAAAAACTTATTATTGTTATTCAGAGAAGTGTTGTCGGTTTTAATGTCAAAAGGTGTCTTAGGGGAGTCGTTGCCAGAATCATTAGGTTCTAGCAAGGGAGAGACTTTGGGATTTGTGCCTATTGGCAGGGGAGGAGTGCTTGGAGCAACCGGGGCAGGGCTTGTAGGAAAATTCTGAAATATTTTATGTTGTTATAATTGGGCCTTTTGTAAGTTTTCATCATCTAATTCATATTCATGTAATAAGTGTTCTGCCTGTTGCCGAATGTCAGGAGGGCTAGAATTACCTTGAAATGGCAGAACCACAGCTTTAATGAGAACCCACAGGGGACAGAAATCTATCGGAATATTTTTTCCCTGTCTGGCGGCTTGTTCAACATTCTCTTTGACCTGGTGCCAAATTTCTAAATCAAAACTACCTTCCTCAAGGAACCAAGGGTTACATTCAACCACTGTCTGAAGGCAAGCCTCTATTCACTGGCACGGAACTGAAAGTCCCTGAACTTTAAATAAGTGATGAAGTAAAGTAGAAAAGTGATGGGGCTTTCCAGCTGTCTGACCCATGTCTTAATACTTACCAACCTCAATAGGTCCTTGAGTCACTCCATCCAAATCTGCCACGTGTACCCGGCCCCTGTTCTGGGTGCCACTTGTTGAGGTCCTTTAATGGACCGGAACCTGGTGGTTTGGAGTCAATGATAAGAAAGTAAAAGAGAGAGAGAAAGAAGCTGATATTCCTTGGTTTACACAGAAAACCAATAAAGCCCTTGACATGGGGCTTGCACTGCTTCACGTAGGCACAGGGCCCCCCTCTTGCGAGGGTCTTGCAAACCCGGGCAAGAAAGTGAGCTCAGCAGGCTTCTGCGTTCCAAAGAATTAGCCTGAGAGAGCGAGAAAGAAAGAGAGAGAAAAAGAAAGACAGACACGGGGACCCAAGCTCTAATGGAACAAGGGTGTTTTATTCAAAATAGTGTGGGTATATATGCTGTCTTACAAGGTAGCTTTGTTCAGCAAAGATAAAGATCAAAAGTCGAGACTTACAAATTATCAAGGAAACATAAGGCAATCCATATCAAAGAGAGAGGGTTGTAAATAATCACTTTTACCATATGGCTCATAAAAAGGAAGAGAGTGGTAAATAGCTACTTATCACCATATGGAAAAACTAACGAAGGAAATGCATGCATTTCTCAGCCCCGGGAGCGATTTGCCACTTCTCTTAATTCCTGAATATTCAGGAATTAATAAGGAACAGAAGATTCATGACAGATCCAAAACAGCACACAAGAAGCCTCTTGTTAAATGCTTCCTGACAGTCCAGAATGAGGTAAGAGGGGCTTCTGAAAGTTCCCAAGTAAGCTAGGTACCGGAGAGGCTTCTGGGATCCAGTGCAGTGGTGCAGTCCCCAGGGAGGCTGGTTCCTGTCCATTCTGTCTTCTGCCCTCTTCTCCTCTATTCCCTCTCACTCCTGCCTCTGGTGGCTTTTCTCTATTTCTGAATCATGAAAGGCTTGAAAAATCACACAGCTATTAAATGAAACTGCATATGCCCTTACCTTGGAAGCAGCCATTCCACCTCTGGGACTCTCCCCTGAAGATACACCTCCAACAATAGGAAAACACTTATGCATAATTGGGTTGCTTGTTGTCACAGTGTTTGTCATTTTCCAGTAGCCATGTATGGATGTGAGAGTTGGACCATAAAGCTGAGTGCCAAAGAACTGATACTTTTAAACTGTGGTGTTGGAGAAGACTCTTGAGAGTCCCTTGGACTGCAAGGAGGTCAAACCAATCAATCCTAAAGGAAATCAGTCCTGAATATTCATTGGAAGGACTGATGCTGAAGCTGAAGCTCCAATACTTTGGCCACCTGATGTGACGAGCCAACTCATTAGAAAAGACCCTGATGCTGGGAAAGATTGAGGGCAGGAGGAGAAGGGGAAAAGAGAGGATGAGATGGTTGGATGGCATCACCGACTTAATGGACATGAGTTTGAGCAAGCTCTAGGAGATAGTGAAGGACAGGGAAACCTGGCATGCTACAGTCTATGGGGTCACAAAGAGTTGGACACAACTGAGTGACTGAACAACAACAAACCTCCAGTAATGGGGTAAATTGACATGTGTACCTCCTGAGTGATTTGCTGAGAACACAGTGTCACCTCTGTGGTGTCCCTGCCGAAGATGTGTCGATGAATCATATCATGAGGACACATCTGATAAACCCAGATTGAGGGCCCTTCTATAAAATAAGCAGCCTGTCCTCTTTTAAAATGGGAGACAAAGAAAGACTGCGGGACTGTTTCACATCAAAGGAGATTAAATAAGACATGACAGTTGAAGACAATACGTCCTGGATTGGATCTTTTTTTTTTTCTATAAAAGATACTAGTGAGACAAATGAATATTTGAAGAAATCCTTACATAAGTTAATGGCATTGTATCAAAACTAATTTCCTGACTTTGATCATTGTACTGTGGTTGTAGAAAAGAATGTCCTTATTTCCAGATCACACTGAAGAGTTTGAGTGACTGCAAGGTCATGAACTCTGTAATTTACTCCCAAATGCTTCAGGAGAACAAGAAAAGAAGGAGAGAGAATGAAAAAGCAAATGAAGTAAAAAATGTTAACATACTAGATAACAGAATTCTTGGTATTATTTTTGCAATTTTTTTCCAAGTCTGTAATTACTTCAAAATAAAATTTTATTTAAACAAATTGTAATACAATTTTAAAGGTGACTTTCCATTTACAGTTATTACAAGATATTAGCTGTAATCCTCGTGTTATACAACACATCCTTGAGGCTATCTTACACCTAGTGGTTTGTACCTCCCACTCCCCTACCCTTATATTGCCCCTCCCCCGCCACACACACATGGGTAACCACAAGTTTGTTCTCTATGTGTTGTTTTTCAAACACCAGGTTTCTGATTCAGTTTCACAGGGCTGCTAACTGCACCCACGTTCCAAAACAAGGTGCTAGACCATCTAAAGCAGTTCTTTCAGCCGCCTTGGTTAAGAACTAATTTAGAAACCGTAGGAGACCTCACCTCCCACCCACAGCAGAGACAGGAGACATGCCAACAGGAGCCGTTGGAAGGCAGAGGGATGCTTTCTCTAGGGGCAGTTGTTGGGGTGCTGTGGCACTCCCCATGATGGGAGTTGCCTGGGGTGCCTCCCCTCCCCAAAGGTTGACTGGGTCAGTGGGGTTTTCAGGGAGTCCACTTGAAGAATTTGAGCTGTGTCTCCTGGATTCAGGGGTTGGGGGTGGCAGGAACTCAAAGGCTGGGTGAGACCTCTGCTTGGGAAAGCCTCGGGCGAGATGCTGGCCTGGCTGGCTTCTGGGTGATGGGGTCAGTGGGTGCGGCTGCATAGGGTGAATCACATCAGCAATGAGCTGGCCAGGACTTCTGGGGAACCCACAGAAGACCCAGGTGAAGAAGATGCCTAGGGGCCACCCAGAAGGGACTTTGTCCAGAGGGCTGTGGGGTAGGGCAGGAGGAAGCGGACCCAGTGAAGTGGTCCTCACTACCAGTGGGGTGCCCCAGACAGCCAACAAGAGGAGTCTCTGCCAGGGTAGGAAACCCCAGAGTGAGCCACTCCCAGCAATGTGGGCTCCAAAGAACCCTCAAAGCTATCCTCCAGGATAAACGAGCCCGCATGAATCATTGCTCTGGCCAGAGCAAAGCCTCAGTAGAAGACGTGGGCACCAGGGAAGAAAAATCTGTCCTTTCCTTTCCCACCCCCTATTCTGCTTGCCAGGCCATGCAGGAGCAGGAGGTGGTGGGGAGTGAAGGTGCAGGAGGAGCTGGGGGCCCAGGAGAGCACACAGAACATGCGGAGGGCTCCTCCTTTGTACGATGGCAATTATAGTCAAATCTTCCTGTTGGACTGGGATTAAAAGAGCTAATCCATGAGACTGCTTGGCACAGAGCAGGGCCCATTGATGTGCTCATAAATATCTCTCTGGCATCAGGGGCTGGGGCTGGGGGTGGTCCACGAAGCCCAGGGGGTCAGGCAGGAGCTCCTGATTCTGTACAATTTCTGATTCAAGTGTGGTTCCTGATTCTATCTGTGGGATGATCTTCCCAGGAACCAGAAGGACCTTTATGGGGAAGAGTGGGATCTCTGAGGGAGGCTGGTAAATTAGTTGACTGTCATCACCTCAGTATTCCAGAGCAGAGTTTTTGGAAAGGGGAACCAACAACAGCAGATGAACCGCGTGGATAGGGTGGGCAGGAAAGCGTTATGAGGGCCACCAAGGACCCAGCCAGACTGGTGTGCTCCCCACTGGTGAAGTCTAATTGCCAGCCACACTCTCACAGAGTCCAGACAGGCCAAGAGCCCCGCTAACCACCTGTTCCTCACCCCCGACCTGGCTCCGCTGGTTGAAGAGAGCAGCATGCAGGCTGAGGGCATTCAGCAGGGGCCCTGGCGATGTGAAAGTGTCAGGGTCAAACTCAGCTACACTTCTGTGCAAATTGGAGAAAGGCAGGCATCCTTTCCTCCAGACCCTTGATTGCCCTTCTGCCATGTGAAAGGCGACCCCTGGAGTCTGCAGACATTAACGAGCCCTCTAGGTGAGCTCTTCAAGGGTAGTAGGGTCTGCACCTCCACTTCAGAATTCTAAAATCCAGCACTTGGGGCAGGCTTTGTGAATATTTGTTGACAATTAGAGGAAGTTCTAGGTAAATGCATTCTGGTTTACTTGTTATCTTGCATGCGTGGATGTTCAGTTGCTTCAGGCATTTCTGACTCTTTGTGAACCTATGAACTGTAGCCCACCAGGTTCTTCTGTCCATGGGAATCTCCAGGCAAGAGTTTTGAAGTGGGTTGCTATGATCTTCTCCAACTTGTTATCTTATAGACATTCCAAGTCTGTGGACCAGGTATCTAGCCTCTCTGAACCCCATCTGTAAAATGGGATAATAATACTTCTAGCCCAGGTGTGGCACATAGTAGGTGCTCATTCATAATAACTAACATTAACTGCATGTAATAACACTAAGAAGTAAGAATAACATTATGATATAAATATTGCAAATGGTGTAAAGTGAGAGTTGAAGAGGTTACATAACTAATTTTACATAACTAATTAGTGAGGTCTCACAGGAAACCATGAAGCAGAGATGCAAACTCTGTACCATGGGCCTCTGAAAGCCTGTTTGAATATTTCTGGCTGGTAAAGACACCCTCTCTTTTACTGCATAAGCTTGTTCTTCTCCTCAGGTGACCTGAAGAGGCGCCAACTCAGAACCAACAATCTCTATCCCAAAGTAAGAGGCAGATCTGTCAGCCAAGGCAGGGATGGGATTGGATTTGACGTTAAAAAAAGAAAAAAAAAAAAAAAAAACACCAAAAAAGAAGAGTTGAGATGAATCAGAATGTTCTGACATTCTGAACGTGGGGCAGAGGAGGACTGACTCCAAAAAACCCAGCAGAGATGAATGACATCTTAGTCATGGAAGTGACAGCAGATGTGAACAAAACCCTCAGATGCAGAGGATGCTGTTTAGAAAATGAGAAGATTCAAAATAGGACACGGTGATGTGCTCAGGTGAGAACTTCAGGATGTATTTTCTGTTCCTTCAGCTCTGTCTGGCAATAGAAAGTTTCCCAGGCCCCTTTATGGCAGCCGCTCTGCTCTGGAGGCTGGGTCATTTGGGGTGGCTTTTCTCTCTGCCTCTCCCTCCAACCCCAGCAGAGAAGTGTTGGTTGGGCTGGTTCATTCCAGGCTGCTGGGAAATGCATCCTAAGGGGCGGTCTTTGGTTTAGCCCCTGATCTTGGATCCAAAGGACAATAGGCAGAGTGGCGGGATTGGTTTCATGAAAGCCAATATTCACAGGACCTGAGTCTTTGTCCAGGCAGCATGCTGAGTGCTCTTCATGTGGTTTCATGTGTTGTTAGCTTATTGAATCCTCACAATAACAGCATGAGCTAGGCACGATTATTCTCAATTTAGATATGGGGGAACTAAGGTTCAGAGAGGTTAAGTGATTTTGCCAAGATCACCCAACTAGCAAGCCATAAAGCCTGGGCTGGCATCCTTGTCTGGGAGCTCTGTGCCCCTTAATCCATCTCTCTCTCTTGTCTCACTTTCAAGCCCTATTCTGCTGCTGCTAAGTCACTTCAGTCCTTTCCGACTCTGTGCGACCCCATAGACGGCAGCCCACCAGGCTCCTCCGTCCCTGGGATTCTCCAGGCAAGAACACTAGAGTGGGTTGCCATTTCCCTCTCCAAGCCCTATTCTAAGCCATGTTAAAAAGCACCTGAGAGCTGCTCTTCCCAGAAGGGGACAGCAGGGGGCAGTGTAACCAGCAGGCATTTGACGTCTGGCCCTTCTCCAGGGTAACCATCACTCTGAGAAAGTGTCTACTGCTGCTGCTGCTGCTGCTGCTAAGTCGCTTCAGTCGTGTCCAACTCTGTGCGACCCCATAAACAGCAGCCCACCAGGCTCCCCCGTCCCTGGGATTCTCCAGGCAAGAACACTGGAGTGGGTTGCCATTTCCTTCTCCAAGAAAGTGTCTAAGGGATGTTTAATTTTATCCTTTAAATTCAGAAGACATGCATAAAACTATGAAGAGTACCAGTTCATGATTACAAGCAGAATAGTCTGGGATTCCATGTTTTTTCAAAGACTCTCAAGCCCACTTCCTCTAATCCTAAGCCCCCTGTAGGGAAGGGACCACCCCTAATGCCTTCATCTCTGTGTTTCAATGTCTGGCACACAGTTGGTGCTCAGTAAGCAGTAATGTCACTGAATGATGGTTGGTGGGAGGGAGGTGGTATTGCTTCAGGTGGGAACATTTTAAGTGCTTACTGAGGGGATGCTGGTGTTTAGGTATAAGTGGGGGCTTCTGAGGAAGGAGGGGGGTAAGCCTCCCCCTCCACTCTGGGACCAAAGATGCTGGCCCAGCCTCTGTTACACCTTCAGGACCCCGTGACGGTCCACAGTGGCAATGAGCCAAGCAAACTTGCACTGGACCACCTAGGTGGGTACAGTTTCCTCCCAGCATTCTCAGAGTTAAGAAGGCCTGTGCAAGGGTGTACTGGGACTCCATGTCAGCTTGAGTTTCAGAGTCAGTGAGACAAGCTTGAAGGCCAGACCTGCCCTTGGTTGCCATTCCCAGCATCACTTGGAAAGGCCCATGGTCTCAGAGCCTCAATCTCATCTTCCATAAGATGGAGGTGGGAACAGGATCAAACACATGGGGCTGTTTTAAGAATTCTGCACAGACTTGACCTGGTCCAGAATAAGCCCTTTATCAGTGACAGCAGCTGCTGCCAGTACAGAATGCCTGGGACACAGTCTCCAGCATGTTAGATGCATAAATGGTAGCTCCTGCTCTCACCCGGCTCCCTGAGCACACCTGGTACATGGGAGAGATGGGCTTAGAATAGCATCTGGTACATAGGAAGCACTGAAGCAGTGAAATAAAAGACATCAGAAGCCAGTGTAAAGGAAGAAGACTGATCCCTGTCCTAAAGACTCCCAGTATTGGGGAGGGGTTGATCCATTTGCCCCTCTAGGCCAGGACCAGTGCTGGGTCTTTGTTGCTGCAAGGGCTTTTCTCTAGTTGTGGTGAGCAGGGGCCACTCTCTCATGAGTTGCAGTGCATGGGCTTCTCATTCTGATGGCTTCTCTTGTGAAGCACAGGTTCTATGGTGCATGGGCTTCAGTAGTTGTGGTTCCGGGGCTCTAGAGCACAGGCTCAATAGCTGCAGTGCACAGGCTTAGTTGCTCTGTGGCATGTGGGATCCCCCCAGACCAGGGATCAAACCCATGTCTCCTGCATTGGCAGGGGAATTCTTTACCACTGAGCCACCAGGAAAGCCCTTCTTTCTTTCCTTCTTTCTTTTTAATATCAGTTTTATTGTGAAATAATTCAATGTAGTAAGGAATTTCACCTCACCTAAAGAGAGATGTGAATTTTGTCCCATGACATGCCTCTTTAGTTTAAAAGCTCCACACTGTCCACGTGTGCTGCGTGGTCTGTGCTCCTTGCCGGGGAAAGGCAACCCCCGATGGGTGAGGGCTGGCGGCCCAAGAAGTCTGGGGTCTGCTCCATATTTGCTGAGTGACCCTGTGCAAGTTATTCTCTGCCTCCAGGCCTCGACTCTGTCACACCTGCAGGAGCAGGTTGGTTCAGGCAAGCCGTGGGTTGCCACAGCTGCAGGATGCTACAGCTCCATTTCTCAGCTTTCATTCCTCCTGTGAACTTGTTCATGCAAACTGGCCCCTTCTTGGTCTCTGGAGTATGGCTCTTGCTCCTCACTCTCCAGACTTTGTCCCATCCTCTTCATTCACTGGGGCCACCACCTGAGAGGGCCTTCCTGGGTCTCTAGCTCTGGGACTTTTCAGGTCTTCTTTGAAGGGGTCTCCTCCCTGCTCTAGGCTCAGGCCAGCCCACCAGGCCTCTCCAGCCTAAGCTGCTCTGCTGAGTATCACACCTGCAGGACAATGGTCCCTTGCCCCACAGGCACTGCAGATACAGGCTCCAAACCGCCCTCCTCACCCCTGATGCCTCCCTAGACCAGCTTCTCCTGCTTCAGGGAAACACTGCTGGTTCAAGCCAGAAGCCAGGGTTGTCAGCATGGCCCCTCCTCCTTCCTCTTTCTCCCTCCTTCTCCTTCCTTCCCATAGCCCCTTCAAGCTTCACTTCTGCTTCCCAGGTATCCACTGAAGCTGCCTACTCCTGGTTGACGTTGCCTTGGTTGGGGCTTCCCTACCCCTCATCTAGGAGCCCTCCTGGCTGGTCTCTCAGGGCTTTGAGCCGTCTCCTCTACAGTCTCCAGAGTGGCCCAAGTTACACATCTGACCACGTTACTCCCTGCCTATGACCCTTAAGTGGAAGAAGACATATTCCCTGCTATGGTTTTGTTTCAGCTGACAATGGTGGAGGACTCACCAAGTGCCTGGAGTGCTGCTGCTCTTCCAAGGCCAGTTCATAACTTATATCCTATTTCATTCATTCATGTATTCAGTATACTACAAGCCATGGATTATGCCAGCTGTTTTACCAACATAATCGAATCTTCATGACAGTGTTCTTCAGTGACACTTCCCACTTCGCAAAAGGGAAAATTGAGATTCAGAAAGGAGGTGGTTCAAGATCACACTCGAATTTGTGTTTAAGAGAACACGAGTTCCCAGAAGCAGGAGTCTAGCAGCTGTGATCCACTCCCTGCCAAGGGGAAAGGTTTACGGAGACAGAACCTGAGAGATAACAGAACCTTCCCCTCCCCACCCCGCCACAGGGCCAGGCTGCCTAGTGGGTGGGGCCTCTGTGTGTGACAGAGATCACTGACTGAAATAGTGAGAAGGAAAGGAAGTTAAAGAAGACAGCTTTCAGGAATTCTCTGGTGGTCCAGTGGTTAGGACTTGGTGCTTTCACTGCCAAGGGCTTGGATTCTATTTCTGGTCAGGGAACTAAGATCCCACAAGCTACATGGAAATAAATAAAGGAGGGCGACTTCCCTTCTGCTCCTTTCTCTCCCAGGACCCAAGCCACATGAAGAGCTGTCCCCTTCCCGCACCCTGCAGAACCCACAATAGCAGCACCCCAGCCCCACCCCCCGCCAAGGTATCTGGCTCAGGAGTATGTCCACAGAACCAATCCCTCCTCCCCTTCCCGAATTACAGATGAGTAAACTGTGAGTCTCCCAGCACTTAATCCTACAAAAGCCAGAATGAAAACCTAGCTCTCCAGACATTCATCCCAGTACCCTCTCCACTTTTCCTCTCTAGAAATGTTTCCCACGGAGCAGGAAAGGGGCCTTGATGGTGGAAATGCACTTGAAACCCACCTGGGTTCCTGCCAGCCTGACCCTCACTAGCTGTGTGAATGCAGAAAGTCACTTTGCTTCTGTGTCCTCATCTGTAAAATGGGTACAGTAACGCCAACTTCACAGGGCTACTGAGAGCATCAATGAATAATACAGACGCATAAAGCATCTGTAATATAGAAGGTGCTGAGCCAACTGTAAGCCCAGCTCTGTTGTCCTCAAAGAGAGTTTTCGTGGGGAAAGAGCACAGCTCCCTTCTCCCCCAACCCCCGCCAGCCAAAAGCAGAATGAAAGAATATTAGAAAACAGATACAGGTAAATGCTGCTATAAAATTGGGGGAGGGGAAAGTTTCTTTTCTTGTCGGTTGTTTGATAACCCAGACTGGACAAAGGGAAAGCAATGTGGAGACAGAATGGGAGGATTGCTGATTTGGGGTATCACTCATTATTTTCCCAGTTACCTCGAATTTGACCTTCCCCAAACACAGAGCACTTTGGCCAAGAGTGTCTTTAAAAGACCCTCGTTTGTAGACCTCCCAGAAAGGACAAAGTAGGGCGGGGCTAGGGAAAGGCAAGATCCTCGCTCCCGCCGCATCCTCCCGCGGCGGCTGGGACTACAGCTCCCGGCATGCCCGGCGCTCGGTACCTGCCCACCTCCAGCCTCCTTGCCCGGAGGATGCAGACGCTGGGAAGAGCGATGAGGATGGAGGCCGGTGAGGCAGCGCCGCCGGCGGGGGCGGGCGGCTGGGGCAAGTGGGTGCGGCTCAACGTGGGGGGCACGGTGTTCCTGACCACCAGGCAGACACTGTGCCGCGAGCAGAAGTCCTTCCTCAGCCGCCTATGCCAGGGGGAAGAGCTGCAGTCCGACCGGGTAAGGCCCATGGGGTGGGCGGCCGCTGGGGATCCCTCGCTCGCTGGAATCTGGCTATTCAGCCAGGCCTGCTCGCGGGGTTGCTCCGAAGAGCTGGAGGCAAGAAGAACTGGTCGGAGGAGGGGAGAAGGAAGTGGATCAGAGAGTGAGCTATGTGCCCATTGCCTTGGCAACAGGACAACGCCAGGCTGGGGCCATTTGGAGCTTTTGAGCTCTACCCTGGGCTCCCCACCCAGGAGACTATTGGATAAGGTCTCTCCCATTTCTTTGGCGCTGTGGGGAGGACAGACACAAAGGGCCTTCTCTCCTCCCCAAACTGGACTCCTGCATCACAGGAGTTAGAGTCTGCTTCTCCCTCCCCTTTGGGGTGTGGGTGGCCTAGGGGTACAGGGAGCTGGGTGGAGAAATCCCAGGTTCCTTCTGAGCTGGGCTTCATGGGGAGGAACGCTGGCCTAGGGCACCATTTCTGGGTTCCCATCTCGGTTCTGCTGCAAACTGCCTGCATGACCTTGGGTCAGATCCTTCCCTGCTCCAGCTCAGCCTCCTGTCTGTAGCCCCAGGGGTCCAGCCTGGCGTTGACCTCTAAGGTCCCTTCTCTCCCATTTCCTGACCTTCTGATGCTGTGACCTTGGGTGAGTCTCTTTACCTGCTGATGTCTCTGTCTTCTCTCTGTAGAGTTTCACTGAAACTCTCTCAAGCCTCCTTGCAGGGGGAGGGTATCCAATGAGGTAGCAGCTCCTTTGGAAACTTGTAAACATCCCCAGAATAACTGGGATCTGGTGGAGACCATGTAGGGCTGGCTTCAGGCAACAACCTTTAAGAGGGACGATCCCTGAGCCCTACACTGGATTGGGTGCCGCTGAAACTTCACTGGCTGCTCACAATTCTCCCCGGTTGTGGGGGAGAGGAGCAAGGCTCAGAGAGGTCAAGTCACTGACCCGAGGTCACAGAGTCAGGAAAAGGTAGAGGCAGGATCTGAACCTAGCTGTATCTGACCCCAAGGCCCTTTTACTCCATCATACCACTCCGTTTTGGAGCAAACACTGTGCCCCCACCCACCCTCCCTCTATCCTTTACTGGGACTGAAGGGTGGGGGTATGTGCAGGGTCAGCAGGGAAGCGGGGCTCACTCTTTTCTCACTGCCTGTGCCCCTTGTCTTCATAGGATGAGACGGGGGCCTACCTCATTGACCGCGACCCCACCTACTTTGGGCCCATCCTCAACTTCCTCCGGCATGGCAAGCTGGTGCTAGACAAGGACATGGCCGAGGAGGGTAAGTTGGTCCAGGGGGCTGGCCAGGGCCTGCATCCTAAGCCTGTCTTCTCTAGCCTGCCAGGGCCTTCCATGGTGGTCGAAAGGCATTTCTCCTATCCAGAGGAGACCTCTGTTTTCTTCCATGTTTCCTGCTGCTTCTCATCTCAGACAGGACTGGATGCCAAAGCCTCTGCCCAGGCTGAGCCTGGGGCCAAGGTGACTGGCCCATGCTTCCACTGGGTGCTTCCACCGGGTGGTGCTTCTGGGGAAGTGGCCGAAACACAGGCAGAAGAGAGAGGAAGCCCGTGAGGCCGGCAGCTGCCGCCGGGGGCAGGGATGTCCTTTCCCCTGGCTTCCTGGGAAGCCAGTGGTGAGCCGGGTGGGGGTAGAAATGGCCATGGGAAGAGGTATGCCTCTTTCTTTGAGTGATCGGGTATCTCAGATGCGTGGTGAGGGCTCTCAGTCAGCAGGGAGGTGGAACGGGTGACTCTTCCTGAGATCTGACAGCCTCTGCTGCACAGTGCTGGTTGTGGGTGGAGGAAGGGGAGCGGGGAGGCCGCTCCCCAGCGGGCGTTTTGGTCCCTCCCAGGCTGGGTAGCTGAGGCCCTGTAGATGGCCACTTCCTGGCCCAGCAGATGGCAGGGAAGCCGTGCCTGGGAGAATGGCTTCTTGGCAGAACCACAGCCTGGAGTAGGGACTATAGGTGGGTGCCAAGCCCACTTTTTCTTAGAGCACAGGGTGTGGCTTTGGGTCAGCTGACCCAGCCAGGCCAGCTTGGACTTGTCACTTTTCCTTTCTGAGTCTCCACTGTGTGTATAAAGTGGGGCAGTGATCTCCATTAGGGATGTGTTCTGAGAAAACAGGCATCACAAGTCCCGGGGCTTGTACCCTGAAGGGGTCTAACACAGCCCCTCCCTCCTCACTCGGGCCACATCCTTCCCTCCTGACCCCTGTGGGATACAGTGGTCTAGAGGCCAGGTGACTCTCCAGAGGACCAGGGCTTCAGAATCAGAGCCCACTCTAGGCATCGGCTCTGGGAGCCCCACAGCTTTCCTGATGGCCCCTGGGGGAGCAGACACCATGGGCGTGGCCTGGGCCCAAAAGCCGCTCCCATGGGGAAGGGAGCTAAACACTCCAGCGTCACAGCTAACACCTGTTTACAGGTTCTGGGTTTGTCAAAGCCCTGGCATTCCCAGCACCTTCAGACAGGATTAGGGCCCTGCTCCAAGGGGCCAGGGGCTTTGGCAGGAAACTGACTAGTGTGTGAACCCTAGAAAGTCACTTATCACCTTGTGCCTCCAAGCCTGCATCTGTGGAATGGGGTAACAATAGCACCCCCCTTGCTGAGCTGCTGTGAAGATAAAAGGAGCGGATACAAGTGTGTCACTTAGTGCCATGCCTGGCACCAAGGACCCGTGATACAGAGTTTGTTGTCTGTCATCTGTAGGGCTCCACAGGGGGCATTCCTGGCAGTAGCACTCACTGACTGCCTCCTCTGTGTTAGGTGGATGTGAGCACTGGGGACAGCCAGGGACATCAGATGTGGGTCCTGTCCCCGAGGAGCCCAGAGGCCAATTGTGCAAAGGACCAGAAGTGTCCCTGCCCTGAGGAGCTGAGGGGAATCCAAAGGCTGAGGGCTGTCCCCTTCACTTGAGAGGGACTCACTCAGTCTCTAAGATGGTTCCCTTAACTTCGTGGGGACAAGAACACCCTGGGGCTTGTGATGAGCACAGGACAGGCTCTGCAGACTGTGAAGTGTGGTTGGTCAGGCAGATGCACGTGCACAAAGATTGTGCACTTAGTGGGATTGGAGGGCAGAGGAACTTGAGTGTGAACCCCAGCCCTGCCCCGTGCCGGGTGTGAGGTGTTGCATAGCTACTGCCTTGCCTGGCCCTTGGTTTCCCTGTTTGCTCGGTGGGGGTGATGAAAGTACCTACTTCTCGTGCTGAGAACGAACTACAGTAAAGAGTGCAACATGCCTGGCATGGTGCTGCCTGCCGCTTAGCATGTGCTTCATCAGTGGGAGCATGTAATCGGGGTCAGCCAAGGCCCCTCTCACTGTGGCCTTCTAGGGTCCAGTCCCACAGGCCTGCTGCCTCTGGTTAGCCCCAGACTGGGGGACTGGCAGGTGTCCCGGGTCGCTGTGCTCAGCACAGCAGGGAGATGGTGGGGTTGAACGGCAGCCTCTTAGCCCTGCTATAGAGAGTGTGGGTCCCCAAGAAGGAAGTGTTTCCTCTTGCCTGAGCCCTGAACTCAGAGAGGCTCATCACCCTAGTGTGACTGGAGCAGGGGGTGGGGATGGAGGGGACAAGGTGAGAACGGGGCATGGGGGCAGTGGGAGTGATGGGGGTGCTGCTCTGTGTCAGGGGTCCTGGAGGAAGCGGAATTCTACAACATTGGCCCGCTGATCCGCATCATCAAAGACCGGATGGAGGAAAAGGATTACACCGTCACACAGGTCAGGGGGCAGCGGGGCAGCATCCGTGGCCAGAGCAGGGGGTGGTGGGGAGTGGGGAGAGAAGGGAGGTCAGAAGAGGCAGAACTAGCTTTTCTTGGGAAGGCCGAGCTGCCCTGTAAGGAGTTGTCAAGCTCCCAGATCGCCCTGCAAAGCTCCAGACTGGGAGACATATACCAGGTTCTGTCCTTGCCTTGGCTCTGTTTGCTGTGTGATCTTGGGCCAGTCACGCCACTCTCTGGACCCTGATTTCCTTTTGTGGCATATAGAGGTGCTGAAAACTACCCACCCTTCCCTTCCTTACAGGCAATATGGAATCAGTGTGAGGGTACAGGGGGCCCTGTAGGGGCAATGGGGATTAGTACACCATACACTTCATGGGCTCAGGTGGCCCCCTGGAGCTGGCATGTCTGAGCTTGGACCCTGGGCCTAAGTGGCCTGTCTGTAGGAGGAGCTGATGGGATTCTCTGCCCACCCTGGGGGAGAGGTAGAAGAATGGGAGATGGGTAGGGAGGCACTGTCTTCCACTGTCCTTCTCTCCCCAGGAGCTTGAAGAGGGAGTGCTCTGTCTCCTGGAGGACCTGCCTCAGTTAGTGACCCAGGATGCCTCCTAAGCCCTTTTTCCTTACCCCTTGTATCACCTGTGTCCCAATTCTGGTTCTGCAACTCTTTACCTGGGTGACCTGGGCCAGTAACCAACCCTCTCAGAGCTTCCATGAACCTTCCTAGGGTTTTTGGAAGGACTAAGTGAAATTATGCATGTTGAGTGCCTGGCACATCACAGTTACTCAGAACGTGACTTCTGGCTTACCACCCCAACCCCATCCTTTCCTTCTGTCCTTCTTAGGGGTAGAGGGTAGGTGAAGAGCAGGTGCTCTCCTATCCCGGGATGCTGGGCACTCCCACAAGGTGCCCTCCACGTAGCCCTCTGCCCGCAGGTCCCACCCAAGCATGTATACCGCGTGCTGCAATGTCAGGAGGAGGAGCTGACGCAGATGGTCTCCACCATGTCTGATGGCTGGCGCTTTGAGCAGGTGGGTGGAGCGCGGAGGAGCCACACCTCCAGGTAAAGCAAGCTCCTCTCTTCCCGCAGCCCCAGCCTTGGGGCTCCCCACTGCAGCCCCTACCCAGGAGTCTTCTTAAGGCAAACAAACAAGATTAAGAAAGGCCACACTTGGCAGCAGATTGATTGGGAAGGAGAGACAAAGGAAGCCCCACGGGCCTCAAGGCAGCTCTGGCAAAGCCTCTCAGGAGCTGGGTAGCGTTTACACTGAAGTGTGTGAGTCTCTGCCCCCCAAACGACAGTTCTGATGAGAGGAGACAAGATCCGTAGAGGAGAGTGGAGGTCCCCTGGGGGCCACACCTCTGGTAGCAACTCCACAGGCATAGATTCCAGGTTCCCACAAGGGACATGCCCAGTTCCAAGCATGGCCACCTTCAGAAGCACAGAGCAGCAGCCTCCCCTGAGGTATTCATGATGACCTGCATTTCCTCCCAGTCCTGATGCAGTTTACCAGCCAGGAGAGATTTTTATCATAAACAGGTTGCCCTAATAATCCAGTTGACGTCACACCTCTCTCAGGTTTCCAGAGGATCAGAGCCAGCAGCCAACCCAAGGTCAGATTGGCCCTTAGAGAACAGAAGGGTTGGGCTGCCTTTTATACACACAAACTCCCTCACACCTGGAGGTTGAAGAAGGGAGAGGAAGGCCAGGCTCCCCAGGATGGCCAGGCCTTGGGGGAGGAACAAGCTCAGTCCAAGAACTGGAAGCCTGGATTCACATCTAGGCTTCACCACTGACGTGCTCTGCGACCTTGAGCAGGTCATCTTTCTCTTGACCTCAGTTTCCCAATCTGTGACATGGGCCAGTAGTGCTTCTTTTGCCAGAACATTGTGTAGATTAGAAAGATCATGGATCAAGTCTCTAGCCCAGGGTAGGCCTCGAAACATTGAAGCTAGCTAGCATCCTATGAATTATTAGAAGCATTTGACTCTGTAGGATTCCAGAGAGGACTCAGGGTTCTGGATTCAAATCCTGTTCCACTCATTCTGGCTGTGGGACATGACCACCCCTCAAGGCCTCATCTGCCAAAGGGGCTGGTTTTTCCTCTGTCTGCAGGATGAGGGTCCCTGGGGGCTGAATGAGACCCACCATGTGCAGAGCTTTTATCAGCCAGGAGGGGCCTGCAGATGTAGTTATTTTAGGGATCCCAGACCAAAAGTGGGACTGCTTTCCTCTTCTCTCTAGGTGAGAGTCTTTGGCAATTGCGTGGGCTCCCAGAAGCCAAGCAAACATGCCAGGCACCACTGGCCTAAGGAACGGGTGATCTGGTCTACCTCTGCTTCTGAGAGCCTAGAATATTCTATGGTGCTCCACCAGGTCATGTGGACCCCATCCTGTGACTTGGTTCTGGGGCTGCTTCAGCCACACCCGGGACACAGAAGCACAGTCTGCCTGTTATAGATCTCTGCCTGCTTCTGGAAGTAGCCTGCTAGATCTGGGACTAGGCGGAGTTGAGGAGAAACAGCAGTAATAACTGCCTTCCTCTAAGGATCAGGCCCGGCCAAGCCATGTGGGGAGGCTGGCCCTGGAAATTGACCAGAGGCATAGGTTGGGGAGGTGGAGAGGACTCTGACTTTGGGCCAGAGGTGTCCTCTAGAAAGCCAGGTGGATGGGCCTGAATGGAGCAGCAAGGTCAGGGCACAGTCATTATCTTGACAGTGCCAATGTTTGCCCACCCCTGCCCACCACCCCACCTGACCAATCATTTTCTCCCCACACCCCATCCCTCCAGCTGGTGAACATCGGCTCCTCCTACAACTATGGCAATGAGGACCAGGCAGAGTTCCTGTGTGTGGTGTCCAAGGAGCTGTACAGCTCCCCACATGGGCTGAGCTCCGAGTCCAGCCGCAAAACCAAGGTGAGCCCTCAGCCCGACCTCAGCCTCCCTGCCGTCCCTCCCTCCCCTTGCTGCCCTCCGCCTGGCCATCTGTGCTTCTTCTTTCTCCCTCCTGCTGCACACGCCTGACGCCCTGATCACAGCTGATGCCATCCATCCCATGCCACCCATGGTCCTGTCTGCCCATGCCAGTTACCCAGGCCCAGGCTCCAGGGACAGTGAGAGGAGATTAGCCCCAGGGTGTGACCAGAGTGGACTTGGATGTTACTTGATGGTGGTCACATGGCGGCCACGGGGCAGCATGGCACCGGAGGAATGCACTACACTAGGGGTCTGGGCATGGTGTGAGTGCTCTGTGTGACTTTGGACAGGTCGCATCCTCTCTGTGCACCTTGGTTGTATTCTCAGAGAAGTGAGGGGGTGGACCACCAGCTTGGAACTTCTGGGATCCAAGGGGCCAGTTTAGTTCCTGGGGACCAGGGCTGGGGCAGGGAAGCCGAATCTGTTCATTCTGCCCATCCTGCAGGCTCCCCACATAGGACTCAGCAGCAGAGGGGTCTGGAGCCCTCAGGGTCCAACCCTGTGTTTCCATCCTGGCCTGTGAGGCAGCCTCAGCTGGCTGCGGGGAGGGGATTGATCAACGGTCCTATCACCCTGGACCCCGAGTTGGTCAGAAGCCTCAGGAGCTCGGGGTGGAACCGGCGGGGCAGGCAGCAGCCAGGCTGGGAAGAAAGGAGAGCATTCCTTCTAGAAGCCTGTCCCTGTGTGGTGAAGACTTAGGAACTCTGCTTCCCGTCTGTTTGTCTGCCTTCCTGTGCTGTGACTTCCCATACCCACCCCACCACCAGCGGGGCCAGTGGCTGACGTGGCCTTGCAGGGGTGCAGGGTGAGCCGGCTGCTCCTGCCTCTCTGGGAGAGAGCTCAGGATCTGGGATGTCAGAGCTGGTGCTGGCATCTCAGATCTGGCTGGTGTCTGCCCTGGGCCTTCCCTGGCCTCATATGTACTCTGGGTTGGTCCTTCTAAAATGAGGCCTTCCCGGGCGCCCCTCAAGGATACCCCATCCACACACCCACCCTCTTCCGTCTTCCACCGCTGTCACAGCGGCTGGGCCCAGCCGCCAGCATCCTCAGCAGGTCCCCACCCTCCCGCTGGTTCCCCCAGGCCCCTCCCCAGGCTTCCCGGGACTGGACACGATGCCCCGGCTTCTGTGGCTGTAGCGCTCCCCTCCCCTGAAGGTCCTCCTTCTCTTGCCCCTCCCCTTCACCCTGAGACGGGGGCCCTCGGGGCCAGCCGCCAGCAGGCCCTGGTCCCCCGGTCAGTTCTGCGCTCTTTCTTCCCTGGGTCCGCCGGCTGGTTCACAGAGCGCGGAGGAGCAGCTGGAGCAGCAGCAGGAGCAGGAGGTGCAGGTGGAGGCAGATACGCAGGAGAAAGGTGCAGCCAACCCCCGAGGAGAATGATTGCTAGTAGAAGCCGGCGCCTCCCGCCCGCTCCCTGCTGGAGCCAGCTGCAGAACCTGGGATCCCGGGGGCGGCCGGGGGTTGGGCGGGCCCACCAGGGTTAGCTCAGCCGCATGCCTGGCGCCTCACCTGCATAACCATCCCTTCTCTCACTTTCTCTTTGCAGCCCAGTCATCTCAGGATCCCGCTAACCTTTTCTCCCTCCCACCACCGCCTCCTCCTCCTCCGCTCCCCGCCGGAGGTCCTGCCTCATCTTCATCCACCTCTTCTTCCTCCTGGATCTCACCTACACCCTGCCTCTTCCCTCTCTGCCCCTGTCCGGGTTTTCTCTCTGCCTGCTCACACCTCCATCCCGGGGCTGCCCTGGTCCCAGCCTCCTGCGCCCTGCACCCAGGCGCTCCGGCCCCGCATCCCAGAGCACCCTGCCTGCCGCCTCCTGCACCCCTTCTGGCACCTCCTGCCTCCCGGGCCGGGGGGGAGGGGAGCAGCTGCACCTCCTCAGCGCCCCCTGCCGGCCACGTCTGAGGCACTGCTCCAGCGCTTCACCACCTCCTCACGTTTCCTCCTTGCAGGTTTCTGGCTGCACCCCCTCAGACCTGAGGTGGTGCTTGCAGGGAGGGCCTCTCTTGGGCCCCTCGCCTGCCCCCAGAGCTGCCATGCCTGGTTCATAGCCTGGCGGAGCTGGAGGGAGGGGCAGAAGCCAGAAGGGTGCTCATCTCTTATTTCTTGAACTTGAGCCGAACTTCCGGCTGCTTTTCTCCCCTCACCCAAGTTTCTCAGCCTATCTTGGCCTTGGGTATGAGGCCCTGAGAGCAGACAAGAGGGGAAGGAAATTCTCTCCTACCCGCCCATCAGCACCAGAGCCACACTGGGAAGGAGGGAAGGGAGACGGAAGCCAGGTGCCCAGACCTCATACCTGACGCCCAGGACTCCTAATCACAGCCTCGGGGCACTGGGTCCCTGGTTTCTGCGGGGCTGGGAAGGACAGGCCACACTTGGATGCCCGTGGCCTAGGAGCAGTCAGCAGGAGCTGGCTAAGGATTGGGCTGTGGCAGAAGAAGCCCTGGCCAGGAGCCCACAAGCCCCCACTCCATCTTATCTACCTGCTGTGACCTTGGGCAAGTCACTGTCCCTCTCTGGGCCGCAGTTGCCTCTAAAATGGGGACGGACAGCTGTTCTCCGTGACCTTTTGTCTGAGACACTGGTGACCAGCCTCTCTTGGCCTTCACTCCCCCGGCCAGAGTCTTGGCAGAATATGGACTCCTAGGAGGCCACCACCCAGCCCAAGATGGGGCGTGGGGTTCCCAGCAGACCGGCAAGCCAGGTCCCCTTTCTGTATCCCCTCCTCCTCAGCTCTGAATCCACTTTTTCTGGGCCTCAGCCCTCCTCCTTCCTCACAGAAAGGACCTCGTGACTCACCTAACTCTCTCTCTCTCCCTGTCTCCCCCACCCAACCCCCCCCCATTTCGATCTCCCCTCTGCCCTTCTCCTGGCCCTGCACTCCCCTCTCCTCAATGGCCCCACCCCCTCCTCCCCCTCCCGGTGTTCTGACCACCCCCACCCCGTCCCCCTGCCCCTCTTATTTTCTAGCTGTTACAAGCCAGAGGCACCCGGATGTAAGGCCCCAGATCGCCTCCAGGGACTTGGGGTTCCGTTCTGAAATGCTTTATTTTTGTACCACGGGGTGGGCCCCCGGCCCGAGGCAGAGGAAGAGCTCTCCCCGCTGTCACCTCTGTCTACACCCCAGGGGATGTCCTTCACCCCTACCTCCGGGGTCCGGGAGGGGGCCCGCGGGGACCTCTCAAGTCCTGAGGTGGGCCCTGGGACCCCTGGGCAGAGCTGCCTGCCTGTGGTCGAAGTGTGGTGTTGTCCAGCTGTGTCTCCCAGGCACCCACGTTCCCGCCCCCGGGGCCCCCAGCTGCATGGCAAATACTACGCTCCCCCGCAGCCCAGTCACGTCACCTCCTTGAGCCTGAGTCTCTCTGTGTGTCACCTGGGTCACGTCCTGCCCTACCTAGCTCACAAGGTTTTTGTGAGGTTACCGAGAGGGGCGAGGGCCCTGAAGGCCCTCAGGGAGGGTGTAAAATACAGGCTGGCCCGGCACAGAAATGCAGGGATTGGTGGGGGCGAAAGGTCTGGGGGTCGGCCATATTGGAAGGAGGGGGTAGGTGACTTGGCCTTCAGCTTGGCTGCTCCCCACGCCCACCCCATCCCCATCATCTGTACTGCTGGGCACAGAGTGGCCTGGCCAGGAGGGAAGCAGGCACTGATTCAGCAGGGGCAGCGGGGCCCGTCAGGAACTGATGACAAGGGAAAGGGACCGTCCTCCCTCCACCCAGGGCAGAGTCTGGGGCCGGCAGGGGCTGAGCGAGGGGCCTCTCGCGTTTACGGGCTCCTGGGCCAGGTACTTGCTTCTCAGCTGTGTCCAACCCCATCGTGTAATAAAACCTGAAGAAACAGCCAGCCTGGCTGCCTCCCTTTCTCTGGGCCACATCTGGGGACAGCGCTCTGCACTTAGTTGTGTCCGATTCTTGTGAGCCTGTGGATGAGTCCACCAGGCGCCTCTGTCCATGGGACTTTCCAGGTAAGAATGCTGGAGTGGGTTGCCCTTTCTTCCTCCAGGGGATCTTCCTGACCCAGGGATTGAACCCAAGTCTCCTGCATTGCAGGTGGATTCTTTACCTGCTGAGTCATCAGGGAAGTCCCTTGGATCAGGGGCTAAACTTAAGGTGGGATAGACAGCCTAAAGGTAATGGGGCTTTTTCCTAAAGTCCTGGGGTCTGCCTGTTGTCACTCTCCCATGTGTGTTAAGGGGAAGTATCATGGCTGGATCCTCTGTCCCGTGGGTGGGCGTCCAGGGGACCAACGCTGCCTTGCTGGGTGAACTTTGGAAAGTATCTGCCCCTCTCAGGGTCTGTTTCTTCATGGGTAAAGCAAGGGGTTGGACGAGGTGACTTCTAAGGCCCTGCCCCCGGGGTTACTCAGTCTCTCACGGCCTCGAGGCAGAAGTGGATTAGCTGGGATGCTGAGGGATGGGGAGCTAGGTTTCTGGGCATCTGGAGTTT
Organism: Bubalus bubalis; assembly: GCF_019923935.1. Lineage (NCBI taxonomy): Eukaryota > Metazoa > Chordata > Mammalia > Artiodactyla > Bovidae > Bubalus > Bubalus bubalis. Next base: position 44,345,381 of record NC_059160.1, on the reverse strand, counting down.
CCCTACCTCACCTCCCCATTCAGCTGGCCCTCTGCTCCCCAGCTTTGCCCTGCCACCTCCGCTCCATCCTAACCTCCCAGGACGTCCCCTCTGCTTCCTGCTGTGATACCTTCTGGTCACCTCCACCCTCTGCCCCAAGTCCTAAGAAATAAAACCCGCAGGCTCCCCTCCATCTTCTCAGAATCCAACAAAGCCCTGCCCACCCCCACCCCACCTGGCCAATTCCTTAACCATGTGCTGATCCTACTGAGTGTCTACCTTACGTCCCTCCTCCCCTCACCCCAGCAGTTTATCTTGCAGATTTGGGGAGGGACATCTCTGCAAAGCCGTGATCCCCTAAGCAGAGGCCCTCCCAAGCCCACTTGATGGCCTGGGGGTCCTCACTGCTTCCCTTGAGTCCACCTGGCTCTCTGGGGTTGACTTCACTTTCTGTATCGCTAAAGGGTCACCAGGGGGCTTGTTAAAAGAACATATTACACCGCCCCCCACACACAATTTCCACTAAGACTAGGATAGGCCAGGAATTTGCATTTTAGCAGAGTACCCTCTGGCAGTGTTTTGCTCCCCCTCTGAGAGCCCCCCTGGGATAGTCCTGTCCCCTCCCCAAAGGTGACCCCCCATAGCAGCTGCTCCATCTGCTCCATCTCCACAGTGGGGACCCAGCAGGTGGAGGGCTCCCCACACATGGTTCCGGTGGCCACTCCTTGTCTCCCTTTGAAAACCCTCTGGAGACTAGGTCCCTGCTGAGGCTCCCTGCTGCTTCTTCCTCCCACTCTGTGCTTGACACCCCTCTTCCTCACCTCTACCAGGGCCCACCCCACGGCCCTCCCTGATCACTCCCACTCAGGCCATAGCCTTGGCTGTTAAGACTCCACCCCCTCAGCTCCCCTCCAGCCACTGGACACACCCCTCAGCCTCCTACTCTGGGCCCCCACTTCTGCAGTGCATGTGTCTCCCCTACCTCTTTGGTCTTCCCTGGACCACCTTCCATTCAGGGTGGTTGGAAAACCCCCCCTCCAAACCTCTCTCAAGCTCTGCCTATCTCCTGGACATCTCCCTTCTAGAGACACCCTAAGTTCACGATACCTTCCCAGAGCCTTTCCTTCCCCGGGTGCCCCAGGTCAGGCAATGGGTCCTCCACCAGCCCAGCTGGGAGTGGTCCTCAGATTACCCCCACCACCAACCCATCTGGAGGATAATGAAGGTCCTTCAATGCTGTGTCCATCCCACTGCCCTGCCTGGTCCAGGCCTCCTCCTTGTTGAGTTCTACAGCAGCCTCCTCACCAGCTTCCCTGCCTCCCATTTTCTCCATGCTGATGTCAGTGTTGCTTCTAAATGTGAAGCCACTTGTGTGTCACCTTCCTGCTCTAGAACCTTTTGTGGCTCCCCAGAGTGCCCAGCATCAGATCTTTAGCTCCACTCCAAGTTCTTTGCCATCTCATCTCAGTTTGCCCCTCCCCAAAGGAATTCTCTTTGCCCCTAACCCCAACCTCTGTCAAAACTAAAAACAACTGACTTTCCCTAAGAGGCGACTGACTTTGAGGACTTTGTGCCTTTGCACATCCTCTTCCCCTGCCTGGAATGCTCTTCCCTACTTTGGCTGCCTTTGAATCCCAACTCAAGTTTCCTCCAGGCAGCTCTCCCTGACTTTCTGAGTTACTGGCTGCCTCCCCCAGAACCCTTCACACTGGGTCACCATCCCACCCCTCCCGAGATAAGGAGCCAAGTTCTGTGAGCTCCATGACCCCACTACAGCACTTGGCACATGGTCAGAGCCTGTGAGGTGCTAAATAAGGGACGCAGAATGCAGAGGCAGTGCTGAGACAGAGAAGTGGTCGCCTGGGAATCAGGGGACAGGGCTTCTGCCCCAGGCTCCACTCTTGACCCCTCCCTGGTGCGATCAGGAGGCTCTCTGCTCCTCAGTTTCCTCCTAGGCTTCCAGAAGAAGCCCAGCACTTGTCCCAGCCCTGACTCTGACCTGTGTGTGTCTGACTCTTTGTGGCCCAGATGACTGTAGCCTGCCTTGTTCCTCTGTCCAAGAGAGTTTCCAGGCAAGAATACTGAAGTGGGGTGCCATTTCCTACTCCAGGGGATCTTCCCAATCCAGAGGTTGAACCTGTGTCTCTTGCATCTCCTGCTTGGCAGGTGGATTCTTTACCACTAGCACCACCTGGGAAGCCCAACTCTGACCTGAGGGCACCTAACCAATGCCTTCCTAGGGTGGCTCCTGGGATTTAAGCAGCTGCCCTGGAGGCCAGCCCTGCCCCCACTGACCCTGCCGTGGCCTTCTGGACACTTAGCCAACAGGCTAAGCAGATAGCAAGGGTCTGTTCAGTCAAGGGCATGAGATTGGTGCTGGGGCCCCATTCAACCCCCAGAGCAGGACCTTGGGTCAGATGGCTTTATTCCACAGGGCAGCTGAGCTCACCTCTTGGTGAGAATGGGCAGTGAAGTCCCAAGGGGCAGGTGGGGTTGGGAGGACCCTGGACCCAGGGCTCCCCACCCTTTGGCTTGCAGTGGCGGCTGGCCCACTTGGCTGTCTCCAGGACTCTGAGGTCCCTTCCTGTGGGAGCACCTTCCTCCTCCACCACTCAAGTTAGGCCGAGGGCTTCAAAGGCTGGAATCTGCTGTCTGGAGAAGATGACATCCCAATAGCCTTTGCACTGGGGCAGGGGTGGTGGTGGGAGGACCTGGCAGCCACAGGATCACTGCTCAACTCTTCCCCCCAAAGTCAGCAGCGGAGGAGCGGGGAGGAGAAGAGAGAATCAGGAAGCGACAGCCTGGATGAGAACCCCCCATCCAGGACTGGTGACCATCCCAGGCCCTCAGGGGTGGTCTGGACCACCAGCGGATGGCCCACCTCCCTCCTAGTACCCTCACTGAGGCTGATATCAGGCATCAGGTTGGGGGACAGGAAAGACACCACCTCCTGCCCCCTCCAGGCCCTGCTGCCTGCAGAATACTTGCTCCCAACCCCCCGGTGGGTGCCCTGGGCTCTCTGAGTCCAAGAGGTAGGCCCCTGCTCTGCAGGGGGGCAGCTCCTCAAGTCAGCACCTGCTGGATCCAGCCTATCACACCAGTGATGCGGGTGTAGACGCCAAAATAGTTGGGCCGGCCGCAGCCCAGACCCCAGCTGACCAGCCCTGCCAGGAACCAACGGCCACTGGGCTCCTTGCACACCAGCGGGCCACCTGAGTCACCCTGTAAGGCAGGGAGAGACAGGACTACGTCAGGGTAAAGCAATCCACTTCCAGGTAAAGGGCTGGACTACTGGAGATATTCTGAGAGTGACAGCAGGAAAATCACATCCACTTTGGAAGCCTCCAATACATGGAGGGAGCCCGAACCAACCCAGCCTGGCCTCCAGCGGGGTCTGGCTGTCATGGAAGCTTGAATGTGCGTCCCAGTGCCCTGCCCAGCTCTGCCTCCCTTCTGTGGGCTCCATCTAGTCCTCTCTGCTGGGTCACTTGGGCAAGTGCCTCTCACAGGATAAGAAGCAGAGCTGGGGTTGGGTCTCAGACCTGGCACCTGGGGTCTTTTCTGATCTGGGGTCTGCAACCTGGAGGCAGTCTCTCAACTCCCAACCTTCAGTTTCCTCACCAAAAAAGTGGGGACAGCCAAGCCCACCTTGCCGTGAGGCTGCTGCAGGCTGCTCTGAGCCGAGGGCCATGCCCTCTTCCCGCCCCTGGCACAGTCCGCGGGAGTCACCTGGCAGGCATCCTTCTTGCCGTTGCGGTAGCCAGCGCACAGCATGCGGGGTGTCACCTGGTAGCGGTAGGCCTCGCTGCACAGGTCCTGCGGGATCAGCTGCACGTCCACCTTCTGCAGGCTGTTGCTGGAGGGGCCTGCCCGGCAGGGTTAAGGGCAAAGGTAAGAGGGTCTGAGGTGCCCGGGGCCCCGTCTCTTCTCTTGGCTGTTCCTTTCATATCTCAAGAGCACCTTCCTCGTCCTGCTCTGCCCTCCCTCCCATCTCCGCCCTCCCCCTCACTGATGCTCTGTTCTGGCTCCTTCTCCAAGTGGCTCGTGGGGACAGCGCCCCCCACCCACCCACCAGGGCCAGTGTCCTCAGGTTCTCCTCCACCCCCTCCTCGTGCCTGAGGCCTCTTGGCCGCCTCCCCTCTTCTCTGTGACAGCCCTGGGGAATTTTTCCAGAACACACACCTCACGCCTCTGCTCCCACCTAAAACTCAGTCAGCCTCTGCTCACTGTCCAGCCAGCGCTTCTCCACGAGGATGCGTGTTTGGACCCCACCACCCCACCATGGAATTTCACTATACACCCTGTGCCTAGCTCCACTGGAAGATCTGGTCTGTTCAGCTGGGGTGGGACCCAAATGCTGGTTTTCTTTCCTGAAGCCCTGAGACCTTCATTCAGGTCAGAAGTAGGAATCCTGGCTCAAGACCCTGACTGAGATCCCCTGCCTGTCCTTCCTGCCTGTCCTCCCCCAGATCCACCTGCTCCCGGCTCCCCTCTGGTGCTGGGTGTTCTCAGGTGGGTTGCCACCTATGCTCTTACCAGAAACGCCTTTCCGCTTTGCTGGGACACTGCTGACCCACCGTGCAAGCCTCAGCTCAGCCCACCCCTCCTCTGGGCTGCCGTTGCCCCCACACCCCCATCCGTGTCAGCTCTTAGCACTGTCTCCTATTCATTTTTATACCGCTTTGTCCAACTCAATGCCCGCCATATAGTAGATGCTCACAAATGTGTCACTGAATGAATGAATGAGCAAGTGGACTGATCCTTGACCACTGTTCTCTATCATCCTCTTGGACAAGTCACTTTACACATTAGCCTCAGCTTCTCCATCTTTACATTATCCCTCAACCTCACCCACCTCCAGATTGCAAAGCACAGTATACACTCCTGAAGGCCACCACCATGGAGGGTGCAGGGCATGGCTGTAGTTGTGTACAGAACTGAGAGCTGGCCTCTAGGGACAGCAGCCTCTGCTCAGTGCAGGAGGGAAGGACAGAAACTCATGTTTCTGAGAGGCAGTAGCAGGAACAGCAGAGTCTCTGGGGACCCAGACAGTCCTGGGTTCTAGTCTCTATTCCAACTCTCCCTGGCTGTGTGACTTTGAGTCAACACTAAATGTCTGTTTTCCCATCCTTAAGATGGGGTCCCTGATAACCAATAACTAGAGTTGTTGGATGGATTAAATGAAATCATGTTCCCCTAAAATCTAACCTCCATGTGGTAAGTGTTAATAATTAAAAGTCTCCCCCCAACACAGACATATACCCTCCATTGTCCAAGGAGCACAGGGTTGGAGCATGGGGTCCCTGGCCTGCCCTGTCACCCCACACATATCCCCCAGGATCGCCTCTCATGACTTTGGTTCTCCTTAAGTGCCCTTCACTTTAAAGGTATTGAAACTCCAATACTTTGGCCACCTGATGCGAAGAGTTGACTCATTGGAAAAGACTCTGATGCTGGGAGGGATTGGGGGCAGGAGGAGAAGGGGACAACAGAGGATGAGATGGCTGGATGGCATCACCGACTTGATGGACATGAGTTTGAGTGAACTCCAGGAGTTGGTGATGGACAGGGAGGCCTAGCGTGCTGCAATTCATGGGGTCGCAAAGAGTCGGACACGACTGAGCGACTGAACTGAACTGAACTGAAGTGCCCTTCTGGAAGGAAGGGAAGGGCCAGGGAAACAACCCATGGCCGTAGTAAAACATTTTTTGTTTTGTTTTCTATGAAATACTACCCCATTTAATCCAGTACTAGCAAGAGTGGAGCCCCAGGGTCCCTTGCCAACTCCCTTCCAGGCTCAGAAGTTAGGCGAGCCAGACCCACCCCATCTCCCCTGCCCGCAGTCCAGCTCACCGCCTTCTCGCAGGGCACCCCAGCCTGTGATCCAGCAGTGCAGGCCCGGCTCGAAAAAGTGGGAGCGGGCAGGCAGGCAGACGGGCTGCACAGTAGCTGAGCGCACCACGGGGTGGTCGAGCTGCAGCAGGGCCACATCGTAGTCGTGGCTGTCCTCCTCGTGGTACGGGTGCAGGAGCAGGCGGCTCACTTTGAAGGACACCTCTCCTGGCCAGCGTGAGCTCTGCCACACTTTGCCCAGGAACACGGTCCACAGCGCCGGGGATGCCATGCTGGGGCGGGAGGGGGAGGAGGGGGACTCGCTCAGCGGCCACCTCCCCATCCCATCCCGGATCCCTCTGATAGCCAGCATTCCCACCTGGGACCCGGTCCCTCACACCGATCCCCACCCTGCTCTGGCAGACTGTGCAGCTGGCAGTGTGGTGCTCAGTGCTGGCCCTCGAGTCTGACTGCCTGGATTTCAGCCCCAGCTTCATCCCTTCCTAGAGGTGAGTGTACCTCTCTAGGCCTCAGTCACCCCATCTGTGAAGTGAGAATAGCATTTTCTGCTGATATGTTCCTGGGGGAATTCAATAAGACTGTGGATGTAAAAAAAAAAATCAGCACAGTGCCAGGCCCCGGCAGATGTTTTCTGCACACTTTATAGATGGAGAAATTGGGAAACCCCTGGAATTTGTGGGTCCTCAGGAGGAGCAGGTGGGAATTGAGTGTGAAAGAATTGGCAGAGACTTGGCTGTGCAGACCCCTGGAGGCTAGGTCAGCATCCAGGTCTTTCTCTACCTTGTGGACCCTGGGGAACCAGGGATGGAGTGAAAGAACCTGGGTAGTCAGACCGCACCCAGAAGGGCACCTGGGCACCCAGGCATAGGATGCAGAAGGGAGCTGGACTCTGGGCTGCTGCAGTGACCCCGGGGTGGTGGTGGCAGCATGGACAGGCAGTGGCTGAAGATGCGTTCGGACCACTGAGAGGGCTTGCTGCCTGGCTGAGTGTGGGGGAGAAGGAAGGGTGCCCAGGTGGCTCCAGGCCTTTGGCTTGGTGCAGACCCAGGACAGAGGAGGAGGTGTGGGGAGGGAGTCCAGGGCTGCTGTGCTGGGGGGTGGGTCTGAGTACAGGGCATCAGGCTGGAGGTGGAGAGGGGAGCTGTCAGCCCACCACGGAGATGTGGGCATGTCTGTGGGTGGAGTGAGATGGCTCTTCTTGTGGGCTTCTCTGCTTCTCTCCCTCCCCGGGGTGGGGGACAGGCACACCTGGAGAAGGGTGTCATGACCTATAACCAGGGCAGGAATTCTGTTCTCAACTCCACCCCAGTGTCTAGCACAGCCCCTGGCACATAGTAGAAGCACAACAAATATCGCTGAATGGAGGAGTGAGAAAATGAATGGCTCACTGGCCCAGCTGAAAGCAAGACACCAGAAGCAGAGCACAGCAGGGGTGAGCAACCTTTCCCAGGGCACAGAGTGTGTTGAAGGTAGAGGCAGGGCTGAAGTGTCGGGACAGCAAGTCTGAGGGGCTTCCCACAACCCTCCCCTCTGTCTGTTGAGATCTCAGACACGCTGCCCCCGCCCCCTCACCACCACCTTCCCTACCCACCTCTTGTGGCCTGTGTCCCCAGGCTCACCTTTCCTCCTGGAAGCAGTGGGCAGCAGTGATCACCCAGCGGTCAGCGATGAGGGCCCCCCCACAGATGTGTCGGCCACGAACCTGGAGGCTGGCCTGCCACGGCCACTCACCCTCCGAGGACACGGCCCCGCCCACGATGCGGCCCGAGGGGCCCTGAAGGCCACAGTCTGGGAGCAGGGGCAGGGGTAGACAGAGGGGCAGGGGCAGGAGAGAACCAGTGAGAAACAGACACAGAGACAGAAGGGGAGGCATGGAAGAGGAGAGAGGAAAGACACGGAGGGGGCCAGGGAAAGAGAATGAGGGGGCAAGAGAGAGAGAGAGGTGGGCAGGACCCCCACGAGGGGGCAGAGGTGGGGTAAAAAGAGACAGATGGACAGACGGTGAGCTCTCCCTCCAGCCCCCCAGGGTGGGCACCTCCCTAACCCCCATGCTCGTGGGCCCAGCAGGTGGAGGGTGTCCTGCCCACCCCAGCCTGTCGGAACGCCCAGGGCTCACCGCACTGCTGCTCGTCCGAGCCGTCCCTGCAGTCGGGGTGCCCGTCACACTGTGGGTTGGGCTTCTTCACACAGCTGTGGTCCTCACACTGAAAGGTGAAGGTCCCACAAGGCACCCCTAGGATTGGGGGGGCAGGGTGCAGAGGGTGGGTCCCTGAACCCGAAGGAGCCTCCAAAACAAGGTCCAGGGAAGATGGAGCCTGAGAGAGGCCAGGAGACGACTGGAGAGGGGTGCCTTGATCACACTAAAAGGTCCCCTGAGGCTCCTTTAGGGATCCCTAGAGGCAGGCCGTGTCCCCTCCCGACCCTTTGCTCACTCAGACTGGTGTTTTGAGAGAAGGTGACGTCTCCCCTCTCAGACCTGGGCTCCTGACGGTAGGGTCGTGCCTTCCCCAGGTGTGGTACCTGAAGCCAGAACTGTGCCTCCACCTTGAGATGAGCAAGGCTCCCAAAAGCAAGGCTATGTCCCTCCCATCACACTACCTTGGCCTAGCAGCCCTCCCGGCCCCCACCCACCTAGACACCCATCTGCTCCTCACTGCCTTCACTGTAAAGAGCTTTCTGCCCCACCAGCTACCTCCTCTATTTAAGTTTAAGTTCTCTTCAAGGCCCAGTTCAAAGCCCACCTTCTCTAGCTTTCCCAGCCTCACCTCCTCCTCACCCTCCGGTCTTCCTATGCTACTGGATGTGATGTTCAGAGGCTTTGGCCCAGAGAGAGTAACCCATCTTTTTTTTTTTTTTTTTTAAATCAGATAACCCCGAAAGGACGGGGACCACTTCTCTGGTGCCTTTTATTTCATTTTCCTTACTCTGCCTTGCATATCACTGGGTAGTCTGCAAGTGAAGGTTGGATGGTCTGAGGGATGGATGGGTGGGTGGGGGGATGGATAGATAAAACAATGGAGACTCAGACAAGAGATTGGGCAGACCAATAAATGTGTGGTTTGATGGTCTGATAAGACTGACACACAGCTATTTAGATGGATAAATGAGTGGATATAAGTACCAATGGACAAACAAGTAGTTAGATCCCTGGATGGATGCATGCACATGTGCATTCATGGATGCATGGATGGAGGATGGAACAATGGACATACAGACAGGTAATTTGGTAAACAAATAAAACCAACAAATGAGTAGATTGATGGCTTAGTGGACAGGGAGATAGGTGGTTGGACAGGCTGATGGATGAATCAGTGAGTGGATGTATGAATCAACAAACATACAAATGGTTGGAGAGACCAGAAGATGGATGGACGGACGGATGGATGGATGGATGGAAGAATGGGTGGATGGGTATTTGGATGGATAAATAAGATAGATGGATGGATGGACAGATGAATGGGTAAACAGATGGACATATAGGCACACTTATAGATGGGCTGGTAAGTATTTGGACAAGAGGGCAGAAACCTTTGTGGAAGAAGCATGGAGAAGGGCCAGGCTGTCTGGCTGAGCCCATTCATTGGTTTCCCTCTAGATAGGTAGTCATACCCTGCCCTACCTTCCTGGCATTGCTCTTCGTCACTCCCATTGAGACAGTCGGGCTGCCGGTCACAGACCCTGGACAGGGGGATGCACGTGCTGTCCTCTTGGCACTGGAATGTGGCTCTGCAGACTGTGAGGACACAGAAGGGGGACAAGTGGGAGGAAGCCAGAGGCACCAGGCTGGGACTTCGTGTCTCCTGGAGACCATGCATGGTGTCACAAGTTATGATCACAAATCTCTTTCTCAGCTACTTTACACTTGAGTCTCACAGCAACCCGGTGAGATACTCCATTTCACTGGTGGAAAAACGGAAACAAAGTGACTTGTCTGAGGTCACCTGGCTGAGCGAGAACTTGAAGCCAGATGTTCTGGTTCCAAATATGAGGTGCCTTCCCCAGCACGAAGGCAGGATCAGTCCAGAGGCAGGCACATCCCTCTTCCCTCCCACTTCCCTCCCCACATGTATAGACTTTGATGGGATGCAGGCTGCTGTGATGGTGACTCTAGGGGCCAGAAGCCAGGATTCAGAGGCAGAATTATTATTCCAAGAGAATCCTGGCTTGGGGACCGTCAGAAGCCCCTTCTGATCCCCTTCTGCCAGGGTTGGGTGGCGGTGAGCACAGCCCCAGGAAGAGTCAGCAGCTCTGAGCCCCTGCAGTGGAGAGTCCTGCTCAAAAGAGGCAGATACAGCATCCTCTCTTCAGCCACCCTGGGCCTGCCCGACCCTGCTTAAAAGCCTTCTTCCTCCTGGTCCTGCCATCCCTTGTCTGCTCTGTTCCTTCTCAGATGGCTGCCTGGGCAGAAGGCTGAGGGTGATAGCCTGGTGGCAAGAAGCCATGAGCTGGGAAGCAGCATACCTGGGTCCCCATTTGTCTCTGCCACTGCCCACGGGGTAGCCCTGGAGAGGACACTTGCCCATCCTGTGCATCTCAACACAGCGAGGGAGTTTCCTGAATGCTGATAATGGGAGCTGCCCATTGGGAGATCTCGAAATGATAGGCTCAGCCCAGCAGCACAGAGGTGGGGAGAGAAGAGGGACGGAGTGGGTGGGCTGCTCACCGCAGTTTCTCTCATCCAGGCCATTGGGGCAATCCTTGACCCCGTCGCAGGTGGGCACACAGAGTCCATTCACGGAGCAGAGGAACTCTCCAGGGCAGGCTGGATGGGGAAGGCACCATCAGGACACACATCATTATGAAAACACATGCAGACACACCACACCTGTGTGCTCACATGTGTACCCATGTGCCTGTGTACATGGTCCATGTGGACATACATGTCTGGGGACATGCACACAGCACACACTCGGGTATGTATGAGTGTATATACCTCATAAACACCTGTGAGTGCCTTGCACATGTGGGCACACACAAAGCTGCCTATGTTCATGCACACATGTGGGCACATGAGTGAACACACACACACAACACTCCTTTAGACTAGCCTCTAGGTGCTTCCAGGGAGAGCTAAGAAGCAGGGAGAAGCTGAAGGGGCTTTGGGGTCCCCCCACTCCCCGACCTGCCCACACTCACGATCCGACTGGTTGTACAAGCTGTAGTGCACCTGCACACCCGGCCCGGTGAGGGAGATCTGGGACGTGAAGTTGATGGTGATGCCGGCGCTGGCCACCACAGGGATCCTCTCAGCGTAGGGCTGCAGGGTGCGCAGGCCACACAGCCTAGGGGGGGACCAGAGACGGACTGAGGGCTACACGGGCTGGTCCGAGGCACGGGACAGCCTGGGTCCCAGTGCACAGACAGAGCAAGGACAGGGCAGCTGGGGAAGAACGGGGAGCTGCACCCCGACCCCACCCCCACCTCTTCTGTCTTGGTTTCTCCCCTGGGTGACCGCTCACCCCTACAGTCATCTAGAAAGCAGCCTGGCAGTGTCACTGCCCTGCTCAGAAGCCTTCGATGCCTCCCCATTGCCAGCAGGATAAAATTTATCATCTGGATTCTAGTCCCAGTCACCTAGGAGCTGTGAGATTCTAGCAGGTCAGAGTCCTTCTCTGAATCTCACTTTCCTCACTTGTAAAAGAAGGGAAATTCTCATCTCTGTTGACCTGATAAAGGGCTCCAATGTGTCAGTGGAAGGAACATTCCTTTACTGGTCTACTCTCCATAGGTGAGAAGGGACGTTCCTACTGTACTCAGTCAGAGTGGGGCAGGAAGTCAGCCATGCTCTCCGTTCAAGCCTGTGCCTCCCACTGAGAAGTCTCCACACCCCTGGGGGCTTCCCTGTGGCTCTCTGGACACAAGGGGACACCGGTGCAGCTCCAGGACCAACAGGTGATGGGCAGCACCTTCTCAAGCATGGCCACACCCAGGTGGGACCATCCCCCAACCATGGAAGCACACTCATATCCCTGCTGGCCGCCCCCAACCCCCACGGATGATGATTTTGTTCCCACAGAGCAGGTGGGAGACCTCCACGGAAAGGTGGAATCCCACCCCCTGGGGAGCAGGTAGGAATCCTCCCAACTCCAGGGCAGGGGGAAAACGGGGCTTTTCCCACACAGCATTGGTCCCAGCTCGCCTCACAGGGCAAGTGGACATGCTTTCACGGAAGGTGCAGCCACACCCCCAGAGTGGCAGAACCCGCCGCAGAGAGCTACCCGGGGCACCCTGCCTTCCCAGGCGGGACACCCTCATGGAACAGATGGGTCAGCCCCATCAGATATTAGGAATGCCTGCCCCTATAGGGAATGCCTTTACAGATGAGAGAAACACCCAGAATATGGGTGGAAAAGTCTGCGGGGAGAAGTGAAAATGTCCCTAGCAGAGAAAGCAGGAGGAAGTGAGGAGAGCAAGTGAGAGTGCCCCAGAGCATGATGGGAACATCTCACAGCACATGCAGCAGCCCACGTTGCAGGTCCCCTAATTCCCAGGGGTCAGAGGCTCCCTGATAACTCCTAGAACATGGCAAGCACTTACTGGTTCAGTAATAGTTGGAGGCCTCATTGCATGGGGATTTTGAGGTCACAGCAGCTCCACCCTATAAGCAGGAATTGTTCTCATCCTGTTTTCCAGAAGAGACTCAGCAAGGGAAATGAGAAGGTAGGCAAGAATCCAGCCTCCTCAGGACCCATAAGGCCCCACCTGGCCTGCTCTACGGGGAGGTGGGCACCCTGACCCTCACGCCACATGAGCTCCAGAGGCTGAGCCCTCATGTCCCCTATGGCCTCCCTCAGACCTGGCCATACTGTCTGGCTGTGGGAACCATATTCTTGCCCCTCTGCCAATGAACAGTTCTCAAAATGTGGTCTGGGGACCCTTGGAGGTTCAAAGAGAAAACTATTTTTATAATAATTCTCAGGTATCATTTGCTTTTTTCACTTTCATTCTCCACAAGGATAAAGTAGAATTTTCCAGAGACTATTTAAGGACGTGCATGTGTGTTCAGTCACTCAGTTGTGTCCGATTCTCTGCGACCCCACGGACTGAAGCCTGCCAGGCTCCTCCACTCATGGGATTCTCCAGGCAAGAATACTGGAGTGGGTAGCCATTCCCTTCTCCAAGGGCTCTTCCTGACCCAGAGATCAAACCTGGGTCTCCTGCATTGCAGGCGGATTCCTTACTGTCTGAGACACCAGGGAAGCTCCCATGTAAGAATACAGTAAAATTTTCCAGAGACTACGGGATATGTGATACTGTAACCCACTGAATGAAGAAAGAGGTGGGGGGATTCAGTCCTGGTCTATTAATCCAATTACTAACTAAAGTTGCAAAAACATAAAATAAGGATATTTTTCTTCACCAAATGTTTTTAGTTTTGGAAAATATAATTCATTTTCTTTATGTTAAAATGTAATGGGTTTCTTCTTTTAAATGAATTGATAAATATGTTTAAATGTTTTAAGTTTTCATTTCTACTACTGCACATATAGATTACAAATATAGTTTTTATATGAGGCATATAACTCTCTGGGTTGCTCAATAATTTTTAAAATAGTGTAGAGGATTCTGAAATGGAAATTTTTGAGACCAGGGCAGTACAGCCCGGGGGGACCAGAGAGGGATGAGGTGCCACCAGGGGGCGTCCCGAGCAAACCTGGTTCTTACCTTTCAAAGCTAAGGAAACAAGGCAGGGATGGTGGTGGGATCAGGGGATCATCTATCTGTTTTAAAAGTATTTTAGTAAAAGTTATCAAGGATTACTATCCCCAGAGACTTGTCCTGGGGATTGTATAGGGAATCTGGGGGTTGAGAGAGACTGAGCAAGGGGAAATGAGAAATTAGGGGCATCCTGAACATACTTAAGGTTCAGGGGCCTGGGGCATTGTCCCCACATGCTCACCGTGGACAGGGATGGAACCAGAGCTGGGTTAGAGGGGAGGGAAACATTATGTTTATAAGAATTTGAGGGCTGCATGGTCGCCGTGGCCAGAGGCTCTAAGGACATTTTGGGGGCAAGGCTCTTTGTTAGCAGACACGAACAAAAGAATTCAAGGCAGAGGCTGAAATCTGGCGACGCAGGCTAAATTACTCAATCGAAAGAGGATCTATTTAGCCTATGCAGTGTTAAAAACCTTTTAAAAAATGCATGTGCCAGCTAATTTCACATAACGGCCTAGATTCTTGCTTCTGAAAAACACACCCCAGAAACATTGGCTGGAAGTAATCAGAGGCTGCTCGAATTAGCCAGGGCATGTATAGTCCAGCTAAGAGACTCCTCCCTCCCTTGCTCCCTCTCCCCCACGGCACCCCAGCTTATGGAACTACACACTGGCTTGGCCTCTTTGCACATTTTCGTTTCTGGTTCTTACTGCAGTGCCTTCTGGGAGAGGGTTTAAATCCCCTGACTCTCCAATCCCTCTTCATCTATCAAATGCTGCCCCCACCCCCATACACCCTCTCCAAGGCGTGCCAAAAGTCTGAAGACTGTGGAGCCCACCTCTCATCTCAGCTACAAAGTGCTCGCGGTCTGAAGGCACCATTTTTTGCACTCATGCCTGCCTTGGTTTCTCCCTTCTCTGAATGTGGGGAATTTTGCTTCTTGCCTCACATAGACAGTAAACAGGGATCCGGTCAACCTTGCATATCAGCATCTCTAGCTGAACTCAGGGAGTTCAAGAAAGGTGGATGGATAGAAGGGTGGGTAGATAGAAAGAAGGAAGAGTGGGTTGGCGTATTGATGGATGGATGAATGGATGGAAGGAAGGAAGGACTGATGGATAGATGAAGGATTGAAGGTGGATGAATGGATAGAGAATATATACATCTATGGATAGATGAATATACACACACAGATATTCCCTTCCCTCAAGACAGGCTAAATGGGAAAGAGAGTCAGAGAAGGTGAGCACTGAAAAAGGGAGGTCAGCAGTGTCTCACGTGGCCAGAGCGCTGGACCTGAAGCTGCAGAGGTGAGGCTGAGGCTGGGCTTCGCCACGTGAACCAGCTGTGTGACCTTGGGCATCTCGCTCAACCTCAGCAAGCTTCTGTTTTCATGTCTTTAGTAAGACGGGGTGGTAGCTCCCCATCGGATGTTTTATGGAGTGAATGAGAAGGGATTTCTTTGACAACTAGCTGCTGACGTCGTCGGGCTGTGAGCTCACTGAGGACAGTAGCTCCTCCTTCCACACTGCCAGCCCCCAGCAGTGCCTGGGGAGCCTCTGTGGCCACCCAGGGGCTCTGGAGACCAGAAGGGCTACCCTATAGCTAGGCCCAGCCTGAGGGGCTCCAGCAGGCTTAAGGAGCCAGTGACTCTGCCTGTCACCATCGGCGAAGTGGAAATGGTTGGGCAGATCACAAGAAAAATGACATCACAGGGGAGGAAGCTGGCAGGAGGCAGGTTCCCGGAAAGGGGGAAGCCTGTGCTGTATTGACGCCCCGTCAGAGTGGGTTCTGTGAAACCCAGCCGCTGCTGGCCGGATCTCACGAGGTCAGCTCCCTCCCCCGCGTCCAGGCCACTCAAAGGGCAAGAGGCCTAGGCCAGGGAGAAACTGGGGAGGAAACAGGGAGGTGGGGGCAAGGCAGAAAGGGCTCAGAGGAGGAAGGTGACATGCCCAAGGATGCCTCACCAGTGGAGGGAACCCAGCCAGCCTCTCCTCATCACCATGCTGGCACTGAGGGGTGAGACCCCCTCTCCCCCAGCCTACCCTCTGCCGCTCTTCGCCAATGGCCATTCTGTGCGTCCCCCTCCCTACAAATCCTGTGCCTGGAAATCTACACCCTTCCCCAGACCTCTCATGTCTCTGCCACCCACACAAGCAGATTTTCCAACAAATGCTTATTCAAAGAATTTCCCAGCAACTACATGGGCTGATGGTTATCAAAAAAGATCAGAACTAGAGGAAACGGTTTGCCCAGTGCTTGTAATCTGAAGGTACACTTCTGCCTCCCCTTTTGCACTCAGACGTGGGCAGGAGCCTCAGGGCAGGGGGCCACGAGTCTCTCCTAGGGACCCTGACCCTTACAAAGGTCTGCAAAGACAGATGGGACTTCCCAGGTGGCTCTCAGATGTGGTGAGAGGCACAGCAGTGGTCAGTCCCCTTAGCAGGGCGCCGTGGCCATGGGAGGGAACAGCTGACATGGCTGCCCCAAGGCTCTGAGGGAAGACTGCATGAGTGTGAGTGCACATACTCTCACAGACACACGCTCACAGGCCCACACACCCTCATGCATGCTCTGGATCTTACCGCTCAACTCTGTTTTCTCTAGTTATGAGCTGGGTGATTTTGTGGGAACGCCTTTGCCTCTCTGTGCCTCGGCCCCTCATAGGTCTATAAAGGCAGCGTGGGGCCAGCTCCCTTGCCAGGTTGCTGAGGATGAAGGAAACGGCACCCGAGCTCAGGGCCTGCCTGGTGCAGAGTCAGGAGCCAGTTCTGAATGCATGGTTGGTGCCTTCTTGAGCTGGGCTTTATCCCAGCCTGCAGGAGCCAGCATCCTCTACCCATCATTTCAGTTACTCTTCCCTGGATGGGAGGACTGCTTCATGCCCATTTTTTAGATGGGCTACTCGAGGCTGAGAAAGGTGAGCCCTTGCCAAATAGAAGGAGAGGAGCCAGGACTTGAACCCTACTTTCTTGTTTCAACAGCTAAACTCTTTCTACCTCTCCAGCCCAACTTGGAATGACATTTCATTAGGAACTAATAAACACAACTTACTGGGAGACATCTTTCTGATAGGTAAATAATAAAAAGTTAGGGCCTTGGGCTGGCCTAACCCCCCTTTTTTATAGATAAGGAATGGGATGTACCCAGAGTTACATGCAAAACCAGGTGGACAGGCTTCCCCGAGCACATCTTTATCACCTCAGCCTCCCCTCTGTCATTCCTTGTCAGCGGTCAAGGTGGAAGAGGCTTCAGAAGATAGAGTGGGGTGGGAGTGCCAGGCCCTGTGGGGCTTCACCTCCCCACCCCACCCGCCACCCAGCTACATCCAGGTCCCCTGCCACCTCTTCAAGACAAAGAGATAAGGACAAGAGGCCAGAGACTTCCCTGGTGGTCCAGTGGTTAAGAACCTACCTTCTAATGGAGGGGATGTGGGTTTGATCCCTGATCAAGGAACTACGATCCCATGTGCCACAAGAGAAGTCAGTGTGACGTCACGAGGAAGACCCAGCACAGCCAAAAAATAATAAGTCAATAAATATAATAATAAAAGCACAAGTCCTTAGTCCTCCCTTGGCCTCAGTTTTCTACCTGTACAATGGGTAAAGATAGGGTTCAACGGCCAGCCCAGCCCACTTTTCTGTAGCTCAACGGTGCTTTGAGACACTAGGGAGGGTGAAAGTGAAGTCGCTCAGTCTTGTCCGACTCTTTGCGACCCCATGGACTGTAGCCTACCAGGCTCCTCTCTGTCCATGGGATTTTCCAGGCAAGAGTACTGGAGTGGGTTGCCATTTCCTTCTCAGACTCCTCCAATTTTGGGAGATTCTGTCACAGTGCCTGAAATTTCACCATTGCAGCATCATTCCTTTTGATGAAGACTCTCCCCATCTGTGATCCACCCTTGAAACCCAAGGGTAACTCATGAAGTCCTACCACCTAGGGCCCCCACCTCTGCCCAACCCTCCTGGCTGCGTCATGGAGGCAGGAAGGAGGCCCTCCGGGGGAGCATGGTGTGGACCACTGTGTGTCCTGCTGTTCCCATGGTGTGCCTGGGAGAGGGGCCCTGACTCTGGACCCATTTGGGTACCACTTAATCCCACTGAGCCTTGAATTCCTTCTTTGGGAAATGGAATGATGATACTGCTGACATCACAGGCTGTCAGGCCAGTGAACTGATGCCCTGTGCTGAACATCAAGCAAGTGGGATGGGGCACCTGATGCCAGGGCCCACCTCCCAGCCCATGGAATAGCCTTGGGGGTGGGAGGTATGTGAAGGAGCATCAGACCCAAGGCCCTTCTGTCTTCCTAGCTCCTCTTCGAGATATCAGATTCACCTCTAGGGCTGAGAAGGCAACAGGAAAAGATATTAATCTCATTCGGAGAACCATGAATCAAGGACCACTCTCAAGGTCACTCTGTGGGCTCCTGATGCTGAGTGGGGGGTCAGCCCAGTCATCCTCAATCTGCGTGGCCCCAAGCCGATGGGGAGGGGCCCTGAGGCAGCTCCATGAAAGATCAAGGCAGTCATGCCCAGAAAGGCCACCCACATGCTGGGACCTGTAGGACAAGATGCCTTCTGCTCTCCAAAAAGCACAGGGCCAGAGTCACACCACTTGACATCACCCCCAAATAGCACAGGCCCAAACTCACATCCTTGGCATGTCTTCTTTTCCCTTTTAATCACAGTCCCTGATAGCTTCCCAACTCCCTGGAAAGGATGGAGACGAGTCAACGAGCGTAGTCAAATCCCTGTCCCCCTTTGTCTGGCTGATGTTTTTCAACAGGATCAACCAATAAGCAAAACCCAAGCATGGGTGAACATGATCATTAACCCCAGAATCCAAGAATTCCAGAGTCCCAGAACTTTCCAATTTTAATCTATTGGAATCTTTGATACTGAAAATCCATGAAACCAAGAAATCAGGAACCTTGCACATTAGAATCCCAGTCTCTCATAGACCCCTAGGATCTCAGGGTTGGAAGGAAGAGCAGAAGGCCAAGCTGAGATGAGATGCAGAATCTTCTCTTGGGCATTCTTGGACCCCAGGTGGGGAGGGGGTTCCCGAGTTCTGCGAGGCTACTTTGAAATCCCTTCTCTCTCCCCAAGCCTCTGCCCCACCACTGCAACAACGGTGCCATGGCAGGATGTTCTTCTGCTGCCCTTCGTGCCTCCTACTCCTCTCCCGCCTTACCTCCCTCCTGGTTACGACCTGTGCCTGAGCCATCCTCTCCCATGATGGGATGCTCCCGCACAGTATTTAGACACAGAGCCCCTCCCATTGTGCACATCCCCTCCCTGAATGCCGAGTTCTCTGTCTCTCTCCAGACCAGGGGAAACTCATCTGCAATGTCTCCATTTCCCACCTCCCCACCCACCCCACTCCTTTGCAACTGCCAGGACCACCTGTGGCCCTCAGGGGGCCAGCCCCCCTCATCCTACTGATCAAACTGCATTCACACTGACCGGAGGATGGCCTGGCTCTGCTGCATCCTGCCCACCTCTCCAAAGGACTCAATTCTTCCTCAAGAACTCTGTCACCAGGGGGCCAAGGGTAGGACAGAGAGCAGGACCGGCATCCCACGGGGGATGCGCGTGACTCAGGTGGCTTCGGAGAGTGGTCAGGTTAGCAGAAGTCGCGTGGACTCAGGCTAAGCAGTGTTGAGGCCCAGAAGCTGCTTTATTTTGACCAACAATGGGGAGCAGGATAAGGGATGGCACTGGGGTGGGTTTAGGAAAGGTGTCCCAGCACCGCTGAGTCCTATGACTCTGCATCATCTCATTTAAGGATTCGGGGTGCCAGGCAGTGGGGTGACAGTACCTACAGCAGTGAAACCTTTTCACTCTAACTAGGATCAGCATCCAAGGTGACTGATGACGAATGTGTGTCTGGGACCCTGAGTAGCAGGAGGCAAGGCTGGGGCTGGAGGTGGACAGGGGTCAAGGGTAAGGCAA
Source organism: Bubalus bubalis (assembly GCF_019923935.1). Classification (NCBI taxonomy): domain Eukaryota; kingdom Metazoa; phylum Chordata; class Mammalia; order Artiodactyla; family Bovidae; genus Bubalus; species Bubalus bubalis. Next base: position 44,325,937 of record NC_059160.1, on the reverse strand, counting down.
CAGGCCTGACCAACCCCACCGCTGCTCTCTTCCCGTGATGTCCCTCTGAGATTGCACACTTGAGCTCCCAAGGGAGGTTACCTGCAGAGAAAGGGAGGGGGTCCAGGGGGTGGGTACCTTCTGGTTTGGATGGTCCACTGGCCCTGGGTGCATGGCATGTCGTATTTCTGCCTCCGCAGTGCGTAGGCGTCAAACCAGAGGGCCAAGCCGTAGTCCAGAGAGGGCACCTAGGATAGAGGAGCTGGTCACCAGGGGGCCCACGGGCTGTGGCCGGGCTGATGGTCCCGTCTCCCAGGATCACAAAGCAGGGAGGGAGCCTGCTAACATAGAGTGCTGGCTGGGGCTGAGGTCTGTCAGTCACTCAACCATCACGTGTCGCCATAGCCAAGGGACCCATCCCACTCCCTCCAGAGGACTAGTACCCAGGGGGCAGCCTGGGTCAGAGGCAGAACAGTGCTCCCCTCCCAGCTGGGGTCCCTGGAGGTCTATAGGGTGCTGTGGGCAGAGGGTAGGTGGGCTCACCGTCAGGTGCCAGGAGCAGTGGGTGCTGGGTGAGTAGTAGCTGGGGAAGTATGGTGTGCTGAGGACGCCCTGCGGCTCCAGCCGGCCCTCCAGGGTCAAGTTCACCTCACAGGCTGGGCCCAGAGAACAGAAGTTACAGAGGGTTCCTCAGCCCCGCCCAACTGCACCTGCCAGCAGGTGGGGGGCAGCTGAAACCCACCACCCTGACTGCCACTAAACAGTACAGCCTGAAGACTGAGTGTGAAAGCATGAACTTGGGCCTCAGTTTCCCCCTCTGTGAAATGGGGACAATAAAAGTACATACTGCATAGGGTAGTTGAGCAGATTACACGGACATGGCATGTATTAAATGCTCAGTAAATGTTCGCTACTGACATCAGCTGTGCAGCCCTTGACCGTTTACTGGACGTGTTCACTGCTGTGCCAGCCTCACGGTTACAGGGACTGGGGAGAAAGAACCATTCTCCTTTCCAAAGATGATGAGGTTCGGAGAAGAGCAGCAACTTGGATGAGGTCACACTGTGAGAGGGTGAGGGATGGGGAGCAGCTGTGTCCCCAGCTGCCCCGACACCTCCCATGCAGCCAGGGAAAGCCCTCCTTCCCCTCCCCATAGAGCTATATCAGAGATGCCCATGAGAACGGGCCAACTCTGGCACTTCTTCAACCCCAGAGACTCCCAGAGGGTCACTTGTAGATCTGGGTGACCAACAGGAGAGCAAACGGGTGGAACCAGGGGAGGGAGGGGGAAGTGGGTGAGGAGATTGAGACTGACGGCAGAGGAAGGGAAAGGGGGCAGGTTGTGTGTCCTTGGTGTTTAACCCTCCCTCCACGGAGCCCAGGAAACTTCAAGTTTTGCTTTGTCTGCCCAGAGGCAGCTGATGGATGATAATTGATGGTGATAAAGGGTGGGGCCCGCTTTTCCTGAGAAAGCGGGTGGTGGAGGGGGTTTCGGAAGCAGGAGAGAGTAGGGAAGGCTCAGAGGGGCAGCCCAGGCACCCTTTCCTATGAATCGCCCGCCTCTGAACACCCCTCCCCTGCCGTCCCTAGGGACAAATACGCTGACCTTTAGTGTGAGAGGGTCGTCTGGGGGACCCCACTGTCCACGCTCTGCCAGGGTGCGCACAGAGGAAGGAGGGGCAGGGGAGGGAACCGGGAGAGGAGACAGCCAAGGAGGAAGAGAAGAGAGAGGAGGCAGGACAGACACAAGTTTTCTGCAAGAGGGCAGGAGAGAGGATGAGGTGAGGAGGAGAGAGGTAGCACAGGGGGCAGGGGAGGGGGTGATGGAGCCAGAACAGAGAGAGATAAAGGAGCTCAGAGGCGTGGGTGTGAGTTTGGAGAGCAGAGATGCTTCCAGAACTTTCCATCCTCCATCCTATCTCCAACCAGAGAAGGGGAAGGCAAGCCCAAGGAGCACCGTGGCTTCTGCCGCTGAGCCCCTCTCCTCCCCGAAGGACTCCTGACCCCTCACCCTGGATGGTCACAGGCTGCACGGAGAGCACGAAGGGGTCGTAGTAGCTGTGAAGGCCCTTCTTCCAGACCACCGCCATGATGGCGCCTGAGGCTAGGACCTCCACCACGGGCTCCTGGCGACTGCAGCCATAGACCCTGGTGGGACAGAGAAGGGTGACAAGGAGGGGCGGGGCCTGGGAAGGACATCCGGGAGGGCTGTGGGCTGCCCAGAGGAACAGATGAGGAGGGACTGGGAGCCTGTACATCTGAGTCTATGGCCAGGCTGCTCTGTGTCCTTAGGCAGGTGTCTAACCCTCTCTGGCCAGGGGGCTGACCAGAGGCCCTATAAGGGTCAGTCCAGCTCCCCAGAGGAGAGAAGACAAGGGGTTTCCCAGACTTCTGGAGCTTACAATTCCACTGTGACTGCTGACTCCTGTCCCACAGCACCCCTGCAGCCCCCTCAGAATCCCTTTGACCCCTGAGTGCCCAGCCTATGCCCTGTAAGGAGACCAGACTGGCACCTATGGGGGCCATACCCTCTGGCTGACCATACCTAACTCCTGGCTCTCCTGGCTGGAACAGAGAGAAGACAGGTGTACAGTCTGGTGATCCCCTGGGTACCCCAGGACTCTACCCAGAGCTTGGCTTGGGGGAGGCACAGGAGAAATAACCATATCTTAGAATTCTAGACTCACAGGAATGTCAACCATGATAAAGTTCTTCAGGGATTGTCAAGGTTAACTGCTTGGTTACCAGGTGGGGAAACTGAGGCTCATGAAGCTGCCAAGGCCCCACTCTGGGTCCACAGCACAGACAGACCCATGCTGGGCACTGCCTGTGATAGCGGCTGGCACTCCTGCAATGTCTGTGCCCCCGTTCAACCCATTTCAGGGCAGGATGCTCCAGGCTTCCCCGTCCCTCACTCTTGGCCAACCTCTGCCAAAGTTCCTCTTGACTCAGAATTCTCTGGAGCTGTGCTCATCAGGAGACCAATTCCTAGGAAGCTAGTAACCCTGCCTCCCCTGGATGGGGTGCGCCAGCATCCAGCAGGGAGGTACTGCCTGCCTGCCCTGTGCCAGCTTTGAACTTGACCGGTGTGAATGGACGGCAATGGGGACACTGCAGGCACCCAGGCAAATGTGAGAAACCTCAAGCACAGCCTCAGAAGCACCATCAACACCAGCCCTGGGAACCCTGCAGCTGGCGAGGGAAGAGCGAGCAATCCCAGAAATTTTCCCAGAAGAGTCTTGGTTCCCCAGGGTCCTGGAAGGGTCCTTTCCCCTGGCCTCAGCTTGCCCAGGAGGTGCTCACCTCTCCCTGGTCCTCTTGCTTGTTCTCACTGCTGGGGGGGCCCCCCCACCCTCCTACACCACACCCTCTCTGCCTTCAGGAGGTGGGAGATAAGATATAAGAGGTTGCCTTTAATCCTCACTTGTAATATTGGGGATTTCTTTTATTTACTTAAGCAGCTGAGCCCTTGTTGTAACTAAAACGAGGTGAAGGTTGCTGGAGACCCCACCAGTTCCCCCTACCACCCTACGCCCCTCGCTCCGTGTTCCCATCGCCACTAAAGTACGCCTCTCCTGGTATGGGGGGCAAGTCTGAGGGTCCCCTGGTCCTGTCTGATCCACAGTTTTACACCTTCTCTGAGGGCCTGAGACCGCAGTCAGATCCCCTCTCCAGTAGTAGGCTTGGAGAAGCCCCCGGGAAAGCCCTAAAGTGTCCCCACCCTCATCAGGCCTGGAAATCAGCTGGTGTCTGGCTTCTCTGCTTCCCAGAGCCCTCCAGGAACCCAGCCTACGCACACCCCAGACTGCGGTCAGCACATGGCAGTGGGTGGGGCTGCAGATGAGAAGGCAGCCTCAGAGCCTGGAGAATCAGAGAGGCCCTGTGGGAGGGGGCCAGGGAGAACCTCACTCAGCTCACCCTGCAGGACTGCTCTGGACCTGAACATGCAGGTCGCACTCCCACTGGGCTTGGAAGCTGGTGCCCACGCAGGACAGAAAGGCACCAGCCGGGTGCCCCAGGGTCTCCCCCAACCTCCTGTAGTCCCCTGCCCCACCCTCACCCTGTGGGAAGGTGATCAGGCTCCTGGAGGCCAATGCCATTTCCAGCCCCTTCGTGGTCTCCCCATGGCCCACTACTTGCCTGTCTTCTGCATTCCACATCTTATCCTAAAGTTCTTCTCTTCTGCTCAAGAACTTTCCATTAGTTCCCCACTTACCAAGTATTAAAGATAAGATTATCCCTTGCATTCCATGCCCTTTGTGACCTAGCCCCAGCTAGACTGTACATAATAATAAGTAATAATGGCCAGCAGCTGCTGGAGCTTTAATGGATACATCGAATGTATGGTAATAGTGGACAGCATTACTGTGTGTAAAGATCTTGGCCCAGATCTGATTGAAATCCTCTCAATAACCCTGCAAGGTAGGAATGGCTGCGCACCCATTTTACAGGTGAGCAAACTGAGGTTCAGAAAGGCAAAGTAACTTGCCTTAGGGCACACAGCTAGGAAGCAGTAGCATAGGGTTGGAAGTCAGGGGCTGCCAGCCTTCAGAGCATTCTTATAAGATCATGTCACCTCCCAGAGCTGAGCTTAGAGATTGCCTAGTACAATTGCTTTGTTACAGATGGGAAAACAGGCTGGGGGAGGGGAAGGGGGTTGCCCAAAGTACACAGGCACTTCCACTCTTCTCTCGCCATCTCCCTCTGGCCTGTCTCCCAGATGCCAAATATAGGGCCCAGGGGCACCCAGCCCCTTGTCTCAGAACACTGGGTGTGGCTTTGACCTCACACCATCACCCCCTTCCCAACCTTCCCCCACCACCTTCCCAGGGACTCACGAGGTGATGAGCCTCCTCTCGAGAGGCCCCGCCACGTCATACATGGCCAGCCGGTCCCGGCAGTCAGCCAGCTTCCACTCGAGCCGGAGTTTGAGCATGAGATCCTGGGGGCCCTGAAGGTGCCACAGGCAGCTGGAGGCCAGGGTGTCGGGCCCCTTCAGCCGGAGGGCCTGGCCCTGGCCCACGTAGCTGTAGCGGTAGCAGCCTGGAGTAGGGAGAGGGACATGCCCCCTGACCCCTGTTAGCTGGGAGGAGGGACCCAGTGGGGGGGCAGCCCCATCAGGTCCTCACCCAGTCAGGGGTGGGGTGGGGAGAGCCCAGAGGCCCTCTGTCCCAGCTTCCTGTTTCCCCACTGCTTCCATCTCCAGCCTCCTCATCCACACATACATTCATTGGTTCATTCATTCATTCCCTTCACGCTCACTGAGCTCACCAGACCAGGTAAATGCTAGAGAAAGGTTTGGTCAACTGCCGGAGCATAATGAGAAGAGCAGGGAAATATATAGACACTGAGGGGGGTGGGGGGATAGCTCAGAAGTGAGGGATCTCAGGGAAGTCCAGTGGAGGGTGGGGGGTGCGTCACAGAGTGAGCAAAGGGCTGCAGGCTAGGGTGGGCAGGGGACTTGGAGGCAGGAGGGTGAGCTGGAGGAGGGAGGCAGGGCCCCCCTCATGCCCAAGAGAGAAGCCTTTTGGTCCTGCAGCCATGAGAGACATGGAAGGTTAGGTAAGGATGGGACACGACTGGGCTTGGGTCACAGACTCCTCTGGCTACTGAAAGCAATGCCAAGGAAACCAGGAGACCAGCAATAAGGGGAAGCAATAAGGGGAGAGGGCTCAAGGCTGCATTTCAGATGGAGAGAAGGGAAAGTGTTCCAGTGGGGCTCGGAGGCAGCCAAGTAGAGGAAGTCAGCTCAAGCTGCTGCTGCTGCTGCTGCTAAGTCACTTTAGTTGTGTCCGACCCTGTGCGACCCCATAGACAGCAGCCCACCAGGCTCCCCCATCCCTGGGATTCTCCAGGCAAGAACACTGGAGTGGGTTGCCATTTCCGTCTCCAGTGCATGAAAGTGAAAAGTGAAAGTGAAGTCCCTCAGTCGTGTCCGACTCTTAGTGACCCCATGGACTGGAGCCTTCCAGGCTCCTCTGTCCATGGGATTTTCCAGGCAAGAGTGCTGGAGTGGGGTGCCACTGCCAGCTCAAGCTAGTGATCATCAAACAGCACGAATGAAACAGATTGCACTTAGCAGGCATTTTGATACATGCCCAGAAGTGAACCAAGTGCCGTACACTCACCATTTCATTAAATGGCTCCATGAAATAGTTTCTATTATTGTCCCCGTTTTACAGACCTGGGCCAGGCAGATCTAGGTTCACCTGATCTTTCTTGGGCCTCAGTTTTTTCCTGTATAGAATGGAAGCAGTAGTGATCCTTGCTAGGTTGTCACAAAGCTTAAGGAGGGTGCACGTTTGAACACTCAGCATAGTGCCTTGCACATGCATGCATGCTCAGTCGCTTCAGTCGTGTCCAACTCTTTGCGATCCCATGGACTGTGGCCCACCAGGCTCCTCTGTCCAAGGAATTCTCTAGGCAAGAATACTGGAGTGGGTTACCATTTCCTTCTCCAGAGAATCTTCCTGGCCCAGGGATCAAACCCAGGTCTTCTGCATTGCAGGCAGATTCTCTACCACTGAGCCACCTGGGAAGCCTTGCACATAGCAGGTGCTCAATACAGGTAGTGACCGTTCTTCTTTAGGTAGGTGTTGGGGAAAGGGAGAAGGGGGAGCTGGGAAGAAACTCTTTGACTTCTCACTCTTCAGTTGGTCACACTTGAGGCTCAGATGTAACCTGTCCCGCTGGCTGCCCTCGTCCACACCTCCTTCTCCATCACACCCCCACTGTGCTTCCTCTATTGCGGTTCTCCATGAGTTTTGAATGCAGTGCTAGACCTTGCACAGCAGTATCACCTATACCATTCACTCATTCATCATAGCTGATGGGCACCTACAGTGTGCTTGACTTAGGCTCCAAGGACCAGCCGTGAACCTGGGCCATGAACCTGGGCCGTAAGTATGTCATTTAAACCTCACCTTGAGCTAAGCAGAAGGGATGTGGGAACGAGCCCCGGATGTGAGAGGCAGCCTGGTGTGCAGGGAGTTCACACTCTGTACAATTGTCCTGGCACCACCTCTCACTGCTGTGTGACTTCCTATCAGTTGTTCAGTCACTCTGAGTTCTGTCAAATGGACATAATGCTAATCCCTGTCCCACCTCCTTCTCTGCGTGGTTCTGAGAACCAGGAAGGGCATGGAGGTGAAGAAACAGGCTTTGCTCTGACTGCTACCACTTGCTCAGCTCCCTCCTCCTGATGACCCCTGGCCATCCTGACCCCAGCTGTGGAGCTGATCTCTCCAGGGAGAAACCTCTGACATTGCCAAGGGGAAGGGAGAGGGAGCCTGGGGAAAGGTGTCTGGCTGTTCCCAGGTACTTGTATTCTTTGAATCTTGCTCCAAGCTGAAGCTTGCTTTCACCACTTTAATAATTACTTTTTTGTATGAAGCTGATTAGGGGAGTGCTGGTCTCTGTTGATCATCAGAAACACCTTTAGGGAGCCTGGGAGAAAGTAAATGAAGCTCCTGTGTATTCTCCTCGCTGCCCTTTGCTCATGCTCCTCCCTATACCCAGAGTGTCCTTTCCCCGCTGGATCTGACAGATTCCTCCCTATCCCCCAATTCTGAGTCTCCCTCCTCCAGGAAGCCTTCTAGGACCTCTCTAGTCAGGAGCACCCCTTTCTCCCTCTAGAGACACATCCCTTCCTCTGCTTTGGATCACAGCCCCGGGGGTCCACCTCTGTCCCAGGGCAGAATGGTTCCCTTTCTGCACTGCCCCCGGGACCTCTATTCTTGCCCTGGCACTTGGTGCTGTGAGATTCTGTGTATGTGGTTGTTTCCCTCATGGGGCTCAGAGCTCCTCTGAGGGCAGGGTGAGGACACGGTCAGCTGGTGTCTCCAGAGCCAGCGTGGGGCCTGGCAGGGAGAAAGTGCCCCCAAAGCCTACTTGGAGGACATGAATTGTCATCCTTGCCCCATGAGACACTGTGCTCTGGGAGGGCAGGGGCTCTAGACATGTACTGAACCAAATAGGGATAATTATAAAGCAACTGCCAGAAACCTGGGGACATGTGAACCTCAGCACAGGCAAGTGTGATGGAAAGGCCTGTTTGAGACCAAGGACAAGGGCAATGTGTGCACCAATGTGGTGTTAGATGATGCATATCAATAATATAGACAGATTAATTTCTTGTGCTCTCCTTTAGTCATGAGGGAAAATCCTACTGCTCCCCTCATCGGTGACTTAAACAAATCTTTGACATGTGCTCATATCTTTGTATGAGAATCATGATTTTAAGTATTTGAAAACTGTCCTTTGACCCCATCACCTCCATCCACCAAGGAAATAAGCCTTTGACCAGCCACATGGGAGGACAGGAAGGTCAGAGAAGGTACAACCAGGATTTCAACTCTGCCTCCCTAGGTAGAAGAGGAAGAATCTGGGAATTTAGGAGATCTTGCTCAGAGCCGCAGGGTACAGTAGTAGCCCAGGCGGTGCACTGCCTAATTCTGGAAGTCAGTAGTCACAACAGCCTACAATGTGGACAGCACTCCTTGGTGGCCCTGCTGGTGCTTTGCTTCCCAGGGCTCAGGAAGACTGGAGCCTCTTGGAGAAGCACAAGATGACTCTAGCAATAGGGCATGGGGATGGGGTGGGAGCAGAGGACAGATTAGCCCGACTGGCGGAGAAAGGGAAGGAAAAGATGGAGGGAGTATCCTTACCTGTGACAGAAATAGCTCACAAGACCAAGTTTCAAAGCCAAAGTGACTGATATACCTCAAATCGACAAGATTATTTTCTACCATCAGTGGAAACATAAGATTTCAAAAGAGAAGAAATGGAATTCCATGAGAGAAAAGCAGGGTCACATTGATGTGCAACTAAATCTGCTACTCACTCACACCCCACACATGAAACACACACACTTATGTGCAAATACACACTTTGTTCACACGTGCACACCTCCTCCCCCCCAGAGGCCCCCAGCCCTGTTCAGGACCTGTCACTGAGTCTATATTATCATGCCCCTTGGGTGACCCCAGACCAGTGCCCCTTGCACCCAGAGAAGCCGTGTGGACCCCTGACACTCAGCCAAACGAGAAAAATACCAACTCAAAAGGAAAGTGGGGAGGAAAAACCAAAGTGGCGTACCCAGCGTGGAATTCAGTGCAACTATGTCTTTCACGCTGGCTTCTGTTAAAAGGAAACGAACAAACAAATGAGCAGAGAGAATAAATAAATGAAATGAAAGTAAAAATAGAAGAGCCCATCAGAGCCTGTCTGAGATTGACCCTGACTGCCCACCGTCCCCCATGACCCACCCCTCAGTCCTGGCTCCTGGCCACTGGGGTTGGAGGGTGGGAGGAGCCATTCCGAGAGCATCCCATCCCTGGAGGCGGGGCTTGCCGGGCCTCGCCAGACTGTCCCATGTTCCTCGTCTCCAGTACTGACCCAGGATCACCAGGCCCTCGGGGTCCACCTCATACTCGGTCCGATAGGGAGCGGGGACCGAGCTGTTGACCGCAGACAGCAGCTCCTCCGCCAGCAGGGCCCGCACCACGTCGGGGCTCAGCATTGGCCTGCGGTGCTCCGGGATTTGGAGGATGAACCAGAAGAAGCACGTGAATGGTCCCTCCCTGGGGCAGGTGGAAGTGAGAGGGGCTGGGGGAGGAGCCTGGAGTGTGGGCCCCACCCAGCCCCCTGCTCCTGGTGAGAGTTAGAGGGGGCCGGCAACTGTGGCCCTTGTGACGGGCATGGAGCCAGGCATCCCTAACGCCCTCTGAGGGAGGAGCTCTGGAGAGCCGCACTCATTTCACAGATGAGGAAATTGAGGCGTGAGAGGTTAGGTAATATACCACAGACTCTGTTGTAAAAGAATGGGACCACTGCACTCGCCACCCCTACTACTGCTCCATGGTCTCTTCTGATACCTGTCAGGCCCTTGATAAAGACACCACAGTCACTGTCTAGTATAATCCCTGCCATACCATTGTTTTCATTCTACAGATGAGAAAACCAAGTTCAGTGAAGGGAGGTCACATGCAGGAATCCAAGTTTCCTCTCTGTGTCTCAGTTTCCCCATTTTAAAACATGAAGGTGTTGCATCAGAAGCCTACAGCATCCCCTCCCATTCTCCGAGTCAAAGGCTCTAGCAAAGGCTGATGAGGGTGGGGGGTGCTCAAGAAGACTCACCCAAAAGAGTAGACGGCACTGGAGTTGTAGTAAGTACCTAGGGGGGTGCTGGCAATGAGCTCCTTGAGCTAAAAGGAGGGAAAACAATCAGAGTCCCCTCATGACCCTCTGCAGAAACCCTCTCCTACCCTGGGATACCGTTTGACCCTCCCACAGCCCTCCTTGACTGAGGAATCTATAGGATAGAGAGGCTTGCCCATGGTCACACGGTGAGTAATGACCACGACAGGGAACAAACCTCATTCAGTTTTTATTTCCCTCCCCCTGCACACAGCCAGGCTTCCCTGGTGGCTCAGTGGTAAAGAATCTGCCTGCCCCTTCCACTAGCTCTGAACTTGACCAGATTACCAGTGGCTTCTCCCCCTCCATCAAATCACTCCTTGACTCTGAGAAGCTCCCCCTGGGCTTCTGAGTCCCCTCCTTAGGCCCAACCACAGCCACTGGGGCTCAGACAGTTGGTCTTCGCACATGTTCAATGGCAGTGCTGCTGTGGGGTGGAATGCAGGATCGTAGGTTCTTAAAGAGCTCTGAATGGCACAGAGCTAACATCCACACGCTCTCATTTTAACCCCACGACAACCCTGCAGACAGGCACTGTAGTTATCACTCCACTCTGCAGAAAAGGAAAGAGAGTCTTGGGTGGGTCTCCCCAAAGCAGGTCCTGAGGCAAGTGGTTTATTTCCAGGTGGTTCCAAGGCACATCAGTGGGGAAGGAGATAGGCAGGAAGGCAGCCAACATGGCTGCGAAGGTTCCGGGCAGAGCTGAGGGTGGCTGAGGAGCAGATCCAGCAGGGATCTCTGAGAGACTGTGGTGGAGGTGGTGGTTTGGTCATTAAGTCATGGCTGACTCTTACGACCCCATGGACTAGGAACCTACCAGGCTCCTCTGTCCATGGGATTCTCCAGGCAAGAATACTGGAGTGGGTTGCCATTCCCTTCTTCAGGGAGTTTCGCGACCCAGGGATTGAACCCAGGTCTTCTACATTGCAGGCAGATTCTTTACCAACTGAGCTATGAAAGAAGCCTGAGAGACTGTGGGAGCATCTTCAGAACTGCTCTCACCAAGAGCTGAGGGATCCACCTTCTCTGTCTCTTGTGCCTGAGGGTTGCTGCTGGGAATTACTCCTCAGCACTTCCAGCCCACCCTGCTGGACAGGGTGCTGGCTGTGAGGGAGACCATCCCCAGTGCAGTAAGCCATTGTTAGGAGGAGAAGGGGTGTGGGAGGGCCCTGGCAGCATCCTTACGCTGCCTTAATTTTCAAAGGTCATGCTTCTACTAAGTAGCAAAATCAGGATTTAATCCAAGTGCAATTTGACCCTAGAGTCCACTTGCTTTCCCACCAGTCTACACCGTCTCCCTTCCATGATGCCTAGAGCAGGACTCTGATCCTAATGAGTGTTCTGGATGGATTCACCCACTGCCTGGACATGATCAGGCCCCTTCCCCTCTCCCTTCTCATCCCCACCATCCTTCCTACCATCTTCTGAGCTTTGGCAGTTTCACTGCGGAAGGCACTGGACTCCCGGCGGGCAAGGTCCTGGGAGAAGTGGCGATTGAGCACGCGGAGGCTGCCTGAGTACACCTGGCTGACCGTCACCTCTGCCTTGTACCCTGCCCAGGAAGAAACCAGCAAAGGTTAACCAAGGGAGTAGATGGGGTTGGTTCCTGAACCCCCTACTCCTTCTCCTGCCACCCCGAACCCTCAGCACAGCCTCCAGCACCTTGGGCCTCCAAGGCGCCATCATCACTGCCATCGTCTTTGTCGTTGTCATTGAGAGTTTGTGTAGTGACAAATTGGCCGCACAGAGCCAGGGAGGACAGAGGCCTACGGGTGGGTGGTGTCCCAGGGGCTCCCAGGCAGAAGTTGACCCAGTGATTAGTCCAGGACATGGATACCAAGAAACCCATCTTGGGCCCAGAAGGTCAAGTTCTTGATTTAGCACTTCTGTGTTGTCCATTGAGTTGTCCAAGCTGCACCTACTATGAGGGGTACACTAGTAAACCAAGACAGACAGGTCTCCCCACATGGACCTGACAGAGATGGGTAAGATAGACTTTCCCCCAGTAGCCGTACAGCCTGTGGGGTTCATCTGCCAGGATGTCCTAAAGAAGCACGAGGTGCTCTTGAGGGTTCATGGCAAACCCTAGGCCAGGGTGACGCTCCATCTGAGACAGGAGGAATGGAGAATAAATTAAGAAGAGGGGAAGCAGCAGATTATCTTCAGGGCAGAAGGAATAGCATATGCAAAATCTCCACAGTGGGGGTCATGTTAAGGACCAGGGCCAAGAGTCTGTTTGGTGGAGCAATCAGACAGGGGTAATAAGAGGCTGAGACATCAACAGGGCGGGATTTTGGTCTTTCCCTGATGAACAAGGGAAACCATGAAAGGTTTAAAATCAGGGATGATGTCATCAGATTTCCGTTTTGCAAAGATCGTTTTGACTGATGTGAAGACAACAGATTCATAGTCCGGACTTTCTAGCCTTATTCAGTCATTTATTCATTCATTCAATGCATATTTATTGAGAACCTGCTATGTTTAGGGACTGGCCTAGAGTACATGGGAATATACCAGTAGGACAGTGAACAGATAACAATACAAAAGCCAAATCTGTCCTTAACAGCTTGTAGTCTAACAAGAAAGACAGACAATAGACAGCGAACACAGGACATAACATATTAGAGGTGTTAAGTGGTATAGAAATCAAGGGTTGCCGTGGGCTACAACATGCAGGCCAGAGAGGATGGAAGTGGTGTTGGTCAAGTGGATGTTAACCTACAGAAAGAGCATTCCAGGCAGCAGACTGGCAAGTGCAAAGGCCCTGAGGCAGGAGCTTGTCTGCTGTGTTTGAGGAACAGCAAAGATTTGAACGAGGGGAAAGCAGGAGGAGATAAGATGGTGGAGGAAGGGTCACACAGGGCAACCCGGGAAGGACTTTGATTTTTGCTCTGAGTGAGATGTGAGCCATGGCAGGCTTTAAGCAAAGAAGTCTGATGATTTGATTCACATTATAAAACAATCCCTCTGCCTTTGTGTTGAGAACAGGCTGTAAGCAGGCCAGGGCAAAAGCACGGGGACCTACAGGAGGCTCCTGCAGCTGTGCCAGTGTGAGTGGTCCAAGGGAGCCTGATCAGGCTGTGCAGGGAAGAGAGAAGTGATTGGCGTCAGGGTATATTTTGGGCTTGCTGGCTGGCAAGTGGGGGCTGGGCAGTAAAAGAAAGAGGAGGGAACATAGGAAGGATAAAATGACCACCTCCTGGGATGTCCTCTCCATTTTTTTCAATTTTAAAGGATTTTCTTAGGTCATAATTTTCTATTTTATTTTATTTTTTGGCACACTGCAAGGTATGCAGAACTTCCCTGATCAGGGATTGAACCAAAACCTTCTGCAGTAGAAACAGTCTTAACCACAGGACCACCAGTGAAGTCCAGATCACTAATGATGATACGATAAAGTTACAATCATGTCTCAAAATCTCAAACTTCTGAAACACTTGTCTATAAAGACACATTGCCTCAGGGACATGGAAAATCAATAGTTCAATATCATTTTATGTTAACAACTGGTACAAATCAATTAAAAAGTTAAAGCTCCCTTCAAAATATACTCCAAAGGTAGACTGACAATTTATAAAAGAGTTAACTCTCAGTGAGGTCTGAAATACCCTTAGACATCCTGGAGGAGGAGCAGCGCCTGCCCCTGTCCTCCACCCCCCAGCCCACCCTCCCAGTGCACACTGGAGCTCAAGGGCTGGAAATGCAAATTGGGGAATCATCAGAGGATAAGGGCATAAATGGAAGCAGAGGGGAGGAGAGTCCCTCCAACAGCAAAGACACAGAGGAGAAGCCATCATGAGCTGAGGACAAAGAAAGTGTGGGTGCCCCGGAAGCCAAGCGAGGAAAGTGTTTCGAGGAGGAGGGGATGAGGTACCCAGTCAAGTGCTGCCTGCAGGTCAAATGCCATGAGGACTGGCCACTGGATTCAGCAGTGACCGTGACAAGTACTCTTGGGTTTATGGGGGGGTGGGGGACAGGGAGTCAGATTGGAAAGGGTACCAGACAGAGGTGTGGAACTGGAGGGCACAGCATTTTGAAACACCAGGAGTTTGCTACAAAAGGAATCTGAAAAATGGCTGGCAGTGGGTGGGGAGACCAGAGGGACTGAGTACCAGAGCAAAGAGAAGCACAGTACACTGATGGATGATGCCCCCAGAGGAGAGAGGGGGGCGTGGCTGAAGCCGGGCCACCGCATGGGCAGAGGGGCTGGGATCCAGGCTGGGAGGACAGCAGGCTTTTACAAGGCTTTTTGTTTGTCTGGTTGGTTGGTTGGTTTGCTCCCCACCCCCTGACTCACCACACAGCATGTGGGATCTGGTTCTCCAACCAGAAATCAAACCTGTGCCCTCTGCACTGGGAGCCCAGAGTTCAACCACAGAACTATCAGGGACATCCCACAACTGGCTTTAGATAAGGCCGGGCTGGTTCACCCATGCGGATGGTGGAGGGCAGAGCACATGGGTACAGCTGGGAGGGAATCTATGGGGCATCTCTTCTGAGTGGTTCCATTTTCTTATTGAAGCAGGAGGCAGAGTGGGTGGGGGATATGGGAGAGTTTGAGAAGAAAGCGTAAAACTGTGGCCCAGGAGAGCAGGAGAGGGAAAGGACCAGGGCAATACAGCTGGGCAGCATGAAAGGCCCCGCTACCCGGATCTGAGTGGACCAGCCCAGGGCCCACTGGGCTTGGGAACCCGGCCCTCACCCCATCCTCTTCTGGGCCACTGGGTCAGGCTGCCACTTATCCAGACGTTTGCTCCTCACTTCAGGCTTATCCTGCTCCAGTGTAATAGGCCTCTTGTCCATCTCCCCTTCCAGACCAGACAGGGCATGTCTGTAGTCCATCCCCTCCCCAGTGCCCAATATCCAGAGCACTGCCTGGCCCAGGATAGGAGAAACTGTTCAAACATCTCCTAAAGTGCTCTTCTACCTGCATCCCTCTGGGGAGAGGGTTGCCTTCCCCTAGCTGGAAGGAGCTCTCACCCTCTGGGTCCTCAGCCCCATGGAGCATCCTGTGCCCCCAGTGGGGTGATTCACTCCAGAAGTCTAACCAGGAGAAATCAGACGCTGTGAAGACAATCGGCAGGTGAGTTCCTGCCCCCCCCACTCACCCCGCCAGCCCCACTGCCGCAGCTTGGTGCTCTGCAGTTTTCCCTGTAGACTAATTATCCTGCAGCCTAAGGAGGGCTCGGCAGCCCTGTGCTATTTGGGACGCTGGCTTCCTGCCGGTGGTGAAATGCACACAGCTTCCACTCTTAGCCTGCATTGCTCGGTTTTGAGCAGAATCACAATCCACCTAGCATCATGGCAAGTGGGTGAGCGTCAGACCCAGGTTTCCTAACAGCTTTGACCCAGGGGCTGGTTCTAGAACACCCCCTACCTCAACTCCCTTTGGAGTCGGGCGTAGGCTGCTCTCCCCAGTGGCTGCTCCAAAGTGGGTCCCCATTCCTTTCAATGAACCTGAAATTCCACCAGGAGATGCAGTCAGTAAGAAAATGGTCTAACTTTTGCAGAGTGCATAATGGGAGATTTCTGATCTCTTGGGCAAAGTGGACTGTCCCTGCTAGGGTTCTGTTGGGTCCCCTCAGCTTGCTCTGTCCTAACACTTGGCAGACTTTATGCTGAGGGCAGGGACTGTCTCCAGAACCTGCACAAGGCTGGTGTATAGGAGGTGGTCAGTACTGAATGAATGAATGAAGGAAGGATGGACAAGTGGACCCAGAATATAGGCTAGTTGCTCCTGGGGCCCCAACAGACTGATTGAGAGCTGTGATACCAGAGATGGAGGGCCTAAATTCAGGACATGCGGAGACACAGCTGCTCCAGACATTCTTGCCCCCATTTCCCTCTGGGTTGAATTCCAGGTGTGCTCAGGCTGGGGTATAAAGCCATCGGCATGCATGGACACCGCCCTGGACACCTGAGTCCTGGGTGCCCCTCCCCTTCGTCCCAACTCATGCTGGGTCCTGGAGACTCAGAGATGATAGAGCCAAGGTCTCCCCGCCCAGAAGAGCTCCCAGGTTGGACTCAAGTGAGCAGAAACACTAATTGGTGTCAGACACCACCAGCACCACTGGGCCTCCTCCAACTGAGCCAGCTGGCTCCAAGCCCGGGGCAACCCAGGAGGGCTGCGGGCAAAGGAGGCAATGCTCACACTCCTTCAGCTTGTCAGTTTACAAGAACTGGAAGAGCACTTCTTCCTCAGCTGCTGGGAGTTAGGGGCACTTGGCCCCAGAAAGGATCTTGCACTACCATCTTACATGACGGGAAGGGAGACTCCAAGAGAAGTGCATGTCCAAGTCACACAGTGACTTTCCAGGTGTTGCTGAGCCTGGAATCCTGGTCTGTCCTGCTGTGCCCCTTCGATCACCCTAAGTCCTCCCCATGTGCCTCTCCCAGGGGCCCATGTGGTTACCTAGGAAATACCAGAGCAGGACCCCCACTGAAGCCAACATGACCAGAGCCAGCCACAGGGGAGCCAGGCGGAGGCAGTCTCGGACTTTTCTCTTCGCAACCTTGGGGGCCTTGAACATCCCTTCCGGCTCTGCCTCTTCGCCATCACCTCCATCACCCTGCCCGCCAGCCGCTTGGGGGGCCTTGGCCATGGGCATCCTGGCAAGGAAACAGACCAGGGTTGGACACAGCCTGGCATTTGCAACGGAGCCTTTGCTGAATGCCAGCCTTGCAAAGAAGTAAGACAGCACCTCTGCCTTTTGGAGGAGCAGGATCATCATGCCAGGTACCAGTAATTGAAAGTGGGCCCTGAGCCAGCTCCCAAAGGCGGGAAGCACGACTCAGAATGGCTCACCCCGGGTGGCCAGCTGGAACCCCTACATTTGCATCTGGTGTCAGAGGAGAGAAGGACGTTTCACTACCTAAACCCCACCCCAAGGCTGTACCCTCAGATGGAACTGGGGTGATTACATGGCATAAATGTTTCTATAAAACAATTCCTCCTGCCGTCAGGATTTCCTAGCCTTGGCTTCTCTTCCATTCAGGGGATGCTTTTTCCTTGCTCCTCGTTCTCAACAGCAAAGCTTTCTACAACATTAATGCAATTCATTTACTTGGCCCTCCCTGCCTAGAAGCCCTGAGTCAGCTCTGTGTTGAGCCAGGGACTGCCCTCCAAGGAGCACCAGCCTTCTTGTGTCCCCACTGTCCAAAGTATCTTAGGGGCAGAGGAAGGAGATAAAAACTAATATTCATGTAGTGTCTGCACAAGACAGTTCAGAGATATCATTCCCTTTAATCCTCTGATCTCTGGGATGTGAAGACCATTGTCCCCATGCATTCCTCTTCCTCAGGTCCTCTCTGTGTATTCACTCTACCTGTATTTTTTTGCTTAACTTCCAAATGCCTTTCAAGGTTCTGCACCCATTGAACAGAGGAGGAGACTGAGAGCTAGAATGTTTTAGCAACAACTCAGTCCAGGGATTTCCTAGCCTCCTTTTTATCAATGCAATATGAATGTCTGGTGCTGGCAACCAGCTTTGCAGATGGAAAAACTGAAGCCCAGAGTGGCTAAGCCAGTCACAAAAGGTTACGTAGCAGATAAGTGGGGTGTCTGACTCCAAGCCCTGGTGTCTGACTCCCTGATCTTTCCGCTACTCTGGGCCACTTCCTGGAAATGAGGTGTTAAATAACAAATCATGATGAAATAATACCTGAATGTCACCCCTCTGTGCCCCAGGCCTGCAGCTGTCTCCCCTTCTAGACCCTCCAGGAAACTGCTGAGAGCTATTTGGCTTCTTGGGCAGGTTTTCCACAGTCCAGAGAGGGCCCTTCACTTGCCCACCCAACCAGCAGAGCAAGGATTCCACACCTCTGAGAAATTAGCCTCTTCTTCTCATAACCCAAATGCCATTGTACCTTTAAAATACATCCCCAGGGGTGTGTGTGTGTGTGGCGGAGGGGTCCTTTGGGCTGTGTCTTGGGTTTTCACACAAAGGGTTTCTGAAAACAGGGCTCATTTGTGATGCTTGAAGTTTCTCAGCCAAGGATGTCTGGCTCCAGGCACATGGATCTCTTAACTGGCCTCCATGAATGCAAGGAAAGGAGGCGACTGCTGGTCATTCTCAACTGGGTATAGGACTCCCCTCCACCAGAGGACTTCTTACACACGGGGCAGGCCCTGCTGGCTTTCATGGGCCAGGACCATGGATGGTAAAGATCCTGAAACCAGTGGACAGCCCTGCCCACTGCTCAGAGTGTCCAAGGCCCCCCAGGTGAAAGTGGCTGCCCCCACGAGCTTAGTGGGGTGGCTAGAGCCAGGAGAGCCCTGTGATGGGCCAGTTCCTTCCCTCTCTCGGCCCCAAGTCCACTCTCTCTGCCAGAGAGCCACATCCCTATTTTACTGAGTCTGGATCACCAAGGACCTACTGGGGACTCGGAAAGCACAGAGATGACCATGACTGACATTTATTTTAATTGTTTTTTTCCGGTGTTTTAGTGATTTCCCTGGTGGCTCAGACAATAAAGAATCCATCTGCCCATGCAGAAGAGGCAGGTTCAATCCCTGGATTGGGAAGATGCCCTGGAGAACGAAATGGCAACCCACTTCTTGCCTGGAAAATTCCATGGATAGAAGAGCCTGGTGGGCTACAGTCCATGGGGTTGCAAAGAGGCAGACAGGACTGAGTGACTAACACTCACTTTCCAGTGTTTTATAAGCACTATCTCGTGTAAGCCTTCTGCGGACTCTTGGGGGACAGGGTCTGTTATTATCCATCCCCATTTTACAGATGAGAAAGTTGAGGCACAGAGAGATTGAAGAACTTGACTGAGATCCTACAGTTGGTTATCGGCAGAGTCAGGCTGCAAACCCATGCTATTTGTCTCCAGGATAATGCCCTCACCACCATGCTTTACTGCCTCACACATCATCAGGGTACAAGGGGAAACTGAGGCTCAGAGAAGGTCATCGATCTGATAGAGCAGGCACAGAGGGGAGTAGTCACAGGCAGGATGTTCAGTAGGCACCCTCTTCCTCCCCCCATACCCCAAGCACTGCCTTCACTCCCTGGGTTTTGCCTCCTTCATAAATGACGCTTACATTCGTCTGGGGGAACTCTGAGTATCACAGAAAATCCCCTGTGTGAGACCCAAGATCTGACACAGCCCAAATTGGTGGGGTAGGTGAGGAATACACCTGGGCTCCCTATCACCTCCCACCCGGACTCCCAGGGCAGCCTCCTAATGCCCTCTCTGCCTCCCATCTCTGCCTTGAGCACATCTTCCATGTTGTCAGCAGAGAGCTCTCCCTGCCCACCTCCAACCATTCACCTGCTCAGAGTCCTCTCAAGGCCCCCAAACCCCTAGCTGAGGCACCCAAGGCCCTCCATGGCCAGGCTGCTGCCTTCACCCCCATAGCCCTCCTTTCGTCACACACATCACCCTGCAGGTCCACAAGGTGTGCCTCTGTACTGTCACACCCTCTGCCTAAAGGATGATGGGACCCCTAAATGCCAGCTCCAGGGTCACCTGCCCAGTGATGGGACCCAAGGCCTTGGAGAGTAAGCCACTCTCTCCCCTAGGCAGCCCTTGGTCAAGATCAGCAATCTGCCTGGGTTTCGGATTCGTTTCCTCTTCTCTACAAGAAAGACATGTCTGTGTCTTATCCACTTCTGGATCCCTATAGAACCCAGCACAGGGCCTGCCACTTGAATGAATAGTTCATAAAAGAATGGGTGAGCAAAAACTGAATTAAATTTTTAAAAAATAAAACTTAAAAAAAAAAAGACTGTGAGTAGAGCCCCAGTTATCTAGACTCCCGTTGCAGTGCTCTCGTTCACATCTTGCTGCCTCTGGGAAGCAGGACATGTAGAGGCGTGGAGCTGGGTCACGGAGGTGGTGCCAGTTTCTGGGGTCCAGGATTCAGTTATCAGGCCCCCCTATATGTTTATTGAGCACCTGCTTGGCGTCAGGCTCTGTGCTGGGCACGGGGGTCACACTGGTGAATATAAGAGACCTCATTCCCAGCCTCTTGGGGCTGACAGTCCAGCAGGAGGTGGACAATTGTGACAATTGACAATTGTGACGATGACCCCAGCCTCCTGTCTTTTACTGTTATTATATGGTGACTCTTACATTGCTTTTAGGATCCAGTCACCAGAAAAGTCTGTGGCTCTATCTTCCAACTGCTCCCAGGACCCAACCCCTTCTTGGCACCTCTTTGGCTCCCACCACCATCCAGGTCAATATCATCTATCACTTTGGCTCCTACACCAGCCAGTCATCTGGCCACCTTCACTAGCCAATTCCCACACAACCATCAGAGTGGTCTTTACCACGCATCCTGCTCACAAGCCCCACCTAGAACAGAGCCCACAGCCCTTGTCACAGCCCACCAGGGCCTCCGTGACATGGCCCTTGTGTACCTTTCTGAAACACACACAGCTCCTGGCTGGATCTGCACCAGATAGAGTACAGGCTACCTCAGGGCCTTTGCACTTGCTGTTCCCTCTGCCAGAAATGCTTTTCCTTCAGTCTTACCTCATGACCTGCTCCTTTACCTCCTTCAAGTCTTTGCTCAAATGTTACTTCTTCACTGAGACCTTCCCTGACTGCTCCTCTCTCTTGGCTTCATCTTTCTTTATAGCTCTTTTCAGGACTGAAATTGCCTGATATGCTTCTGTATCCTTGCTCAGTCTCCTCCCTGGCTGTACTGGAGTAGGGGCTTTATTCTATTTGCTCTGCATACCCTGCTCAGAGAGCAGAACATGGCTCCTTCCTGTGCAGCCAGGGTGCTGGGTGCACGTGTGGCCTGGCCAACTCTTTCTGCCTCCTTCCGCCCCTCTCCCACTTTACGCTTGTTGCATCCTAATGACATTGGGCTTCCCCGTGATTGATTCTGAAAATGAAGATGGTAAAAAGCTTTTCCAGATCTAGGGTTCTTAGCTAGCTCTGGGTGAAGAGCTTCACAGGACTGTGTATTAAACCCTGAAAGTTCTTGCTCACCACCTGGCTTTCTTCCTTCTGTCTGGGCTGCCCATCTCCTGACCTGGCCCCTTCACACCTCCGCTCAGCTCTTACAGGCTCCTGCAGCTCTCCCAGAGTGCCCTGGAGGGGCGGCTGCTCCTCTGAAGCATCCTGAGCTTCTCCCATCAATGCACAGTTCATCTTGGGGCATTCTCTGTGTCCCCCTTGATGGTGAGCCCCTGGAAGGAGGGACTGGGTGTACTCCAACTGCCACAGGGTCTGGGGCTTCTCCCCTGAACCTAGACACCAGCCTGGAACCTGCTCCTCACTCCCTCCATCCCTTCTGGTCATTGCAGGTCCTCAGTCTGCCCACGGGAGGCTGAGCTCGCTGGAGCCGGATGATTGCTCCTCCTGTGTGCCAGCCCGTGCTGGACACTGACACAATCAAGTTCTATTTCCGCCTCCAGCAGCCTTGTTTTCTCTACTTAATGGTTAGGGAAACCAAAGTACCTATATATAGAGAAAAGAACTTACTCGGGTCACTCCACCAGGGTAGACAGAGCAGAACGGGGCAAGGATTCTGATCTAGGACCTACTGGGGAGGCCATTCGGGCCTAGAGTTCACCCCCACCACAAGCTGCGCTGACTGAGTCCCCAAGTGTAGGGGAAGGGGTGAAAGTCCCTTCCACACACTCCCAAACTCACACACAGATGTACACCAACAGAAACAGGCTGAAGTACATGCACAGCTATCTGTGATATACAAATGGCTAGGTACATGCTTGTGTACACACACGCACACACACACAGAGCTACATTCAGCTCTGAGCTTGCCGCCTGTTTAGTGCACTGGGGAGCTCTGGGCCTGTCTCCCGTACCAGAAACCCCAGGTGGAGTACCTGAATATGGAGGGGGCAGTTTGTCCAACCCAGAATGAGAGTGGGGTCTTCAGCCTGGCAAACCTGGCCTCTCCCCTGCCCTGTGCCTGCCTCAGAGTCCACCAACCACAGCTGAGCCCTGGGCCTCCCAGACCCCAGAACCTGTAGCCCTTCCACTGCCCTGTGCCTCTTCCCAGCTCTACGGTCTCCTCACCTTCAGCTCACCCGGTCACTCTCTGGCCCATGAGGCCCAGCAGACCAGGTCTCAGAGCAGGGAAGTTGGCTGCTGCCCCAGGGAACCAGGCCCGACTCTCCAGGTGGACACTGTCACCGGGTCATTCCTAGGTCCTGATCTCCTGTCTTGGAGGTCCCTGCTTACCTTTGGGAGTGGCGGGTGGGTGCCAGGCCTGCACAGGCCTCAGAGCCTCTGTTTGTCCAGGCCAACGTCTCCCCACCCCCACCCAGCCAGCCTGGGATCAATGACCTACAGCCATGGCCGGGGTGTCTGGCCCTTGTCCCCTGTGGCCTGTGGCCCCAGGCTCCATGGGCTTCCTGCTGGGTGGGGGACAGCACTGTGACTGAGCCCAGGTAAACAGACCGGAGGCAGCCCAGGAGGCAGGAGGCAAGCAGCGCCCCGCCCCGCCTCACCCCGCCCGTGGGCACCCGGGGAGGCTGGCAGGCAGGTGCAGGAGATCCGAGCTCTCCCTCGAGGCCCGTTGCCTGGTGATGTTCCTGCCTGGCTACAGCCCCTGGTCCCCTGGAGCATGAGGTCGGGGTGGCTGAGGACTGGGGCCTGGGCAGGGTCCCGGGCAGTGCGAGCAGGGGCTCACGCGGGTCTCCTTACCTGGACAGGTGAGAACCAGAGGAGTCAGAGGCTCCAAGAGAGCAAAGGAGGTAGGGCCCATGTGCTCTGGGGACGGGAGGGGAGAAGGTGGAGTGGGGGTGGGGTAGGATGCTATTTTCTGTTTAGCTGGAAATGATTTGAATTGCAGCCTGATTCTGGAGAGCTGTACTGTCCACTTTGGTGGCCTCTGGGCACATGTGGCTCTTGACCGCCCTGGAACATGGCCAGTCTGAACTGAGATGTGCTGCATGGGTAAGATACACACCAGGTACTGAAGACTGAGTGCAAAGAAAATAAAATAGCTGAAGAAGAATTTTTTAGGTTCATCACATGTTGAAATGATAACTTAGCAATATGCGGTTAATAAAATATATTATTAAATTCATCTCACCTGCTTAATTTTACATTTTTTAATATGACTGTAAGAACATTGGAATCACAAGTGTGGTAGTGAATGGAATGCAGCAGAGATGGTGGTGGATGTGGCCATGCTCCAAAGCACTTGTTGGGAACCAGGGTTTTCTGGGTGTGTACAGGCTGCTGGCTACCTCCAGGCAGGAGAAGGACTGGCTTGGGCTCCAGCAGAGAGCACATGGAGGGGCTGGTTAGGGATTCTGGGTTGGGAATACCTTCCCTCACTTCTCCTATTCTTTAACCCTGCCCGAGTCCTAACCCTGACCTCAGCCTTGACTCCCCTCCATCGCCCCCAGCCCCAGGGCAATTTTCCTTCCTCCCTCCAGTCTCCCCTCCTGCTAGGCCCTGGTACCCCCCTCCCCAAAAACGTTCCAAGAGAGAGGCACTTAGGATGGGAGCAAGGAGCATTGGGGTGTAGACAGAGACACCCCAAGCCCTGCCTCTGTCCTTCTCCAAAGTAGCCCGGGCCCCTGGACGAGGCAGGCTGGTAATGGGAGTCTTTTTTTTTTAATTGGAGTATAGTTGCTTTACAATGCTGTGTTTCCACTGTTCAGCAAATGAGTCAGCTATACATATACATATATCATCTCTTTTTTGGATTTCCTTCCCATTTAAGTCACTGCAGAGCACTGAGTAGAGTTCCCTGTGCTATAGTCGGTTCTCATTATTACCGCTTCTATGAAAAGTGAAAGTGAAAGATGCTCAGTTGTGTCCAATTCTTTGGGACCCCATTGACTATACAGTCCATGGAATTCTCCAGGCCAGAATACTGGAGTCGGTAGCTGTTCCCTTCTCCAGGGTATCCTCCCAACCCAGGGATTGAACCCAGGTTTCCCACATTGCAGGCAGATTCTTTACCAGCTGAGCCACCAGGGAAGCCCAAGAGTACTGGAGTCTGTAGCCTATCCCTTCACCAGCAGATCTTCCCAACCCAGGAATCTAACTGGGGTCTCCTGCATTGCAAGCAGATTCTTTACCAGCTGAGCTACCAGGGAATCCCTATCTCTTCTATACATAGTATGAATAGTGTATATATGTCAATCCCAATCTCTCGGTTCATCCTACCACCACCCCCTTCTCCCTGGGAGCTGGACAGTCTTTGAAAAGCAGATCTTGTGCAATCAGTCCTCTGTACTTGTCGGCACCCAGCCATCGATTGGTCACAGCCTGGGGGGAGGGGCTGACTTGGGGGGGGCAGCAAAGTGCCAAGGAAGATGTTTGAAAGCAGGGGCAGCATGCCAACTCCCCAAGAGCTCGGAGAACTGTGGGCTGGGGCCGCCCACCACTGAGACAGGCTTCCCTCTGTCAACTGACGGACTTCCCTGGTGGTCCAGTGGTTAAGACTCCACACTCTTAGTGTAGGAGGTGCAGGTTCGATCCCTGGTCAGGGAAGATCCCTCGTGCCTCGTAGTGCAGTCAAAGAAAGAAAGAAACTTTAATTAAACCTCTGTCAATGGGGCAACAGTGTGCCCCTCGTCACTGAGGCAGCGAGACACAGCCACAAACAAGGGGCAAAGGCCTTGCTGTTCCCTGGGAATCTGCATTTCACACTAACACTGGGTCCCTGGGTCCCCTTGGTCTCCAGGGGCAGAGAAGCTACCCGGAGTCCTGGCCCGTGAGGCTTGGAGGCCACGGGGCACAGCAGGGTGGACTCAGCAGGACAAGGAGAGACAGGCTTCAGCATGTGCACCACGCTCAGGCGGCAAAGATCCAGCTGGAGAACAGAGGAGCTGGCCCGAATCTCAGAGCCTTCACCTGCTGTGACCTGGCAAGACATGCCACCTCCCCGCGCTGCCATCTTGTCACCTGTGGAATGGGGACAACAAAGCTGGGTTGTTGAAGGCAGAAAGAAGAAACTGGATGTGAATGGCAGATTCTGTGCCTGGTGCACAGGAAGCTCTTAAAAAACATCAGCTACCTTTTGTTTTATTATTATTATTCTTTTGGCCATGCCATGTAGCACACGGAATCTTAGTTTCCCAGTCAGGGATTGAATCTGTGGTCCCTGTATTGGGAGCACAGAGTCTTAATCACTGGACCACCAGGGATATCCCTGGCTGCCTTTCTTTTAATCCAAGGTTAGGGAGGAGTCAGGGGCAGGGGCAGGCAGCCACATGCTCCCTCATCCTGCATCGCAGCCTTGTGATAAGGGCCCTCCAGGTCCTGATCAGCGCTGTGGCCAGACAGACTGACTGTGGGCCAGACCCTACCCCTAGCACTTCTTGGATTACTTAAGTTACTTCTTACAACCACCCTTTAGTCGATACCATTTTTAGCCCCAGTTTGCAGAAACTGAGGCCCTGGTGAAATCTGAACTCACAACTCCTAGTTTATTTAATCACACAGACATACATTAAGTGCCTACGAAGGGTCAGGCTGTCCTGGGTGCTGGGAAAGGGACGTGGAGAAGACACATCTGACGTCTTTTCAACAGAGCAGGACATTATGAAAAACCCTTGGGTGGAAAGGAAAACAGGTGGATGTTAGCATTCCTCTTCACAAGACACTCTGAAGATGAGCTGATGCTCTGAGGCGGAGGCCTGGGGCAGGGAGTCACAACCCTGACCTCAGCCCTCTGTGCCTGCCAGCCGAACAGGTGCTGCCTGACTTTCTGGAAGCACAGAGAAGGTGCCTGTGATGTGTTGAACTGTGAACCCCCGATTCATACATGGGACCCCCAGTAGCTCTAGACGTGACCTTATTTACAAATAGAGTAGTCACAAATGTAGTGAGTTAAGATGACAATCGCGCTGGAGAAGGGCGGGTCCCTAATCAAATATGACTAATGGGTTTATGAAAGGGGGAAATTTGGAGACAGATACACAGGGAGAATTCCATGTGAACATGAAGGCGGAGATCGGGGTGATGTTTCTACTGGCCGAGGTAAGCCAAAAGATCACTAGCAAACTACCAGAGAGCAGGGAAGAGGCACGGAATGGATTCTCCCTCACAGTTGCAGAAAGAACCAAGCCTGCTAAGAGCCCTGATCTTGGACCTCTCACCTCCAGAACCGTGAGACATTACATTGCCATTGTTTAAGTTGCTCAGTTTTAGGACTTCCTGGTGGTCCAGTGGTTCCACTGAGCTTCCATTGCAGGGTCACGAATTTGATCCCAGGTTGGGAAACTAAGATCCCACATGCCATGGAGCATGGCCAAAAAATTGCTGCTCAGTTTGGGGTACTTTGTTACACAGCCCATTAAGCAAACTAACAGAAGGCGCTGGACAAATGCCACGGCAACCATGTCTGTGCTGTGTGAACACAGCAGGTGCTCACGACTAGCCACCAAAGAGGCTGAAGAGCCAAATATCTGCATTTTTAATGATGTCTTGAGCTCAGTCACATTGGAGGAGGCTGGGGAAGCTGACCGTATCTGAACTTAGGAAAGCCCCACAGCGAGGACTTCAACAGCCCAGAGGCAAATTGTGTCACAACACGCCTCTGAAATCATCCCTGCCCTACTCCCCCCACCCCTAGGCTGTGAGCCCCATGAAGACAAAGGGTTTTTCTGTCTTGTCCCATCTAGGATCCCAGCCTAGAACAGTGCCTGGCAAACAGGACAAGCCAACATTTGTTGAGTGAACAAGTAACGGTTCCTGTCTAATCCATGGATGGTAACCTCGTATTTTGAGTTTTGGCCCCCAGCTGGAGCCCCAGTGATGCCTCAGGTTCAGGCTTGGGAGTGGGACTGCATGTCTCCACTCAGCAGCAGAAGAGACCGAGATCCTGAGAGAAGAGGTTGCCCCCCCACCACCCTCCCCACACCAGGACGCACAGCCTAGGGCAGGTGGAACCGATCTCTTTGATGGAAGGTATATCAGTTTCCTCGGTGGTCGTAACAAATTGGCTTAAACTGGATGACTTAAAATGACAGGGATATATTGTCTCATAATTCTGGATGGGAGTCCACAATCCCACATCAGTTCATTCTCTCTCTGAAGGAAGAAAGAACCCTCCCTTGCTTCTTCCTAGCTTCTGGTTGTCACCAGCAATCCTTGTCATTTCTCGGCTTGGAGAAGCATCACTCTGATCTCTACCTTTATGGTCACGTGTTCTCTTCTTTGTATGTCTGTGTCTATGGGTCCAAATCCCTTCTTGGTATAAGGACACCAGTTAGAGAGGATTTAGGGCCCCTCTAACCCAGGATGACCTCATGGTTGCCGGCTTACATCTGCAAAGACCGTGTGTCCCAGATTCCTGGTGGACATGGGTTCTGTGGACACTGTTCAGTCCAGCACACAGACTGACTGTCTCAGGGGGATGAGGCTGGGAGACATGAGAGTGCTAACCTTCCTGGTCAGCCTGTCTTGTGGGTTAGCAAGTCTCAGAGCTCAAGAAGGCTAGTGAGAGTAGAGCTGGGATATCCCTGGGGAAGGTTTCTGACTGGCTAAGCCGGCTCTGACACCCTCTGAGGAAGCACAGGGCTCACAGTTAAGGGCTGCGGTGAGGGGTGAAGGGCGGGCTCCAGGTGCCCCCGACAGATGCTGTCTAGACAGTGTCTGGAAAGAGGAGGCTCTTCTAGCCAAGGTGGTGTGTAATTGTTTCCCGGGACTGTCCTAACACGGAACCACCAGCGGGGTGGCTTAAAACAATAGAAACTCTTTCTCTCATAGATCTGGAGGTGTCAAGTCCAGGATAAAGGTACCCACAGCTGCACACTCTCTTGCAAGCTCTAAGGGAAGCTCCTTCCTGCCTCTCCCAGCTTTGGTGGCTGCTGGTACCCTTGCTTGGGTCGCGGCAGAGTGACTTCAACCTCTGCCTCCTTTGCCGCATGGTCTTCTCCCTGAGAACAGTGTCTCTTCTCTTCCTTTAAGGACACCCGTCATGTTGGATCCAGGACACGTAGCGACCTCATCTATTCACAACTGCAAAAATTCTAGATCTGAATAAGGTCACATCCAGAGCTACTAGAGTTTGATATTTCCACATATCTTCTGGGGACACAGACACGATGAAAGGCTGGGAACAGGCTGGTCACTGACATCACCGGGGACTGCTGTTCCAAACATCCATGTTGCCCTGGGTCCTCATGTCACTTCCAAAGCCTGTTTTCTCTCTGAACTCCTAACATCCTCACCCTCTTCCCACACAGACACAGGTCCAACCTGCCCCCTTCTCCTTCCTGCAGGCTCTGGAGCTCCATGGAGGTGAGCAGTGGGGAGGAAACTCCCTGAGATGCACCCATCTTTCCCGTTGCCTCAACCAAACCTTCAGAGGCTGACCAGGCAGGGGTCCCTCTGTTACGTTTGTCCAATGCACCGCACACCTACAGTCACTAGCTCACTTCTTCTTTAAACAGGTGTCAAGCACCTACACGGTGCTGGCCCCCAGGTCATGGAAACAAGCAAGGCTCAGTGTCTGCCCCTGAGGGATGCAGCCCACCCTGGGAGACAGCAGAACAGGCAAAGACCTCTATCCTCACAACGGCAGATGGAGGACAGGGCCCTTGGTAGACTTAGAGATGCTCCTTAGTGCTTCCAGGAAGGGGAATCCATAGGAAGGGGCTGCCATGGAGCCAAACAGGAACCCTCGCAGGAGTCATCATCTTGGTGGCCTGAGTTCCCTCACCTGCAGAGGGGTTCAAGGTCCTAAGTTCCTCCAGGATCCCCATAGAGGCCCTGAGACTCTGTGACTTTACGCTACTACTAACCAAACACATGGCTGGCCTCATCCCCTAATTTAAAAAATGGCTGCTTGACCCCATTTTGCAGGTGAGAAAGTGGAGCTGAGAAAGCAGGTGTCATTGGCTCTTGGTCACACGGCAGGAAGTGCTGGGGTTCAGACCCAGGAACCCCTGACTTCAGAGCCCTCTGACTTCATCCCCTCTGGATGTGTGTCCCTCCCCCCCTTGCCACCCCTCTCCTGGCCCCCTCAGCCCTCCTGGACCCTGGCCTTTGGCCTCTGTCTGCCCTGTGAGAACTCACAGGTCTCCAGCCTGCCCTTTCCCAGCCAGGCGGTCAGGGGAGTGGCTTCTGATCAGGGGTTTGAGGTTTGAGAGGCGCTGCCTCAGGCCAGTGGGGACACAGAATGGAAACTCTTTATGCGTCATTCAACCTGGCCTTCTCCACCGTGGGGTCCCAGCAGAAGGGGTTCCAGGCAGGGGGTTGGGGTGAATAGACTACCCAAAGTCACGTGGCATGGCTGAAACAGGGTGGGGGCTGAAACAGGGTTGGGGCTGAAACGCAAATTACCCAAGTTCCCAGCCTGTGCTCTTGTCAGCACTCTGACCCAAATTAAATGTTTAAAAATAAAATCAAAGGGCAATATCATTACTGAGCATTCAAGTTCTTAGGTAGAAAGTTAAAAAAATTTTCCAAGGCACACACACACGTGTGTGTATAGCCTCAAATATTGTTGCAGCCAGAGCTCCTCGCTATAGGCAGTTGAGTTTGAGAGTCTGACTCTTGCTCCTCCAGGGGAGCCCTGTTCAAGGTCAAAGGAACAGAAGGCTCTCCAAGGAGCCTCTTTCCTGCTGCCCTTAGAGGCAACCCCAGCACTGGCTCTGGCCTTGAACGGTGCCTCTCTTCTCCTTGAGTCTCCATGTCATCAGGGCAGCTGCTCATGCTGGTGGGGCTGCATGAGGTCCTAATGCCTGTGGGCTCTGTCCCCGATGGCTGTCCTCGTTGGTTTCTGATTTCTATACAAGTCCACGTTCTTGGAACCTCTATGTAACTACCTCTCCCTCCCCTCACCCCTTCACAGTCTACACATTCACTCAATGAACATCCTGTGGCAGGTGCTGGAATCCAGTGATGAACGGGGCATCC
Organism: Bubalus bubalis; assembly: GCF_019923935.1. Lineage (NCBI taxonomy): Eukaryota > Metazoa > Chordata > Mammalia > Artiodactyla > Bovidae > Bubalus > Bubalus bubalis. The sequence goes on along the minus strand of NC_059160.1, from coordinate 44,295,943 downwards.
GGGATCAGGGCCTGCAAAGGCTCACAGTGGGACTCAGAGCACAGGGTGGGGAGGATGGAGCACCCAGCTCAGCCAAGGTCTAGAGGAAGCAACCTTTTACAGTAAATCCCAGAAGATGGCTTTCCTTTATTCCTCCCAAGAAGACACATTTTGCTTGGCCTTTTTGTGTTTTAATTTTTTTTTTTTAAAGTTAGTTGCCAATATTTAAAACTCAGGATACTACTCTCCAGCCTCCCTTAAATGTTTCAAAGATCTGGGTCTGCCTCCCAACACAGCAACTGTCAGTGGTGGCTCCCCTGAGCAATTTCAACATGACACAGATCCCCACCACTCCTAATTGTTTTCCACTGTCTGGGTTAAAAACACAAGTACTGAAGCCTGAAGCCTGGGTTCAAGTCCTCACTCTGACTCTTATTAGCATAAGACCTGAGTTACAAGTTATTTGGTCTAGTTATGCTTTTGCTCTCTCATATAGAAAATGAGACAATAACTATAAGTGGTGTGAAAACTGAAAGAAAGAACTGATGAGTGGAACTCAGAACAGTGCCTGCACCTACTAAGTACTACTGCATGTTGCTGTCATCATTTTCAGCACTGTTTCTGTGATCTGCCCCCCACAGCTTCCCCCAGCAGCATCTGCATCTGAGTTGGGATCCCAGTGGTAAAGGTTTCGTTGTTAGTCTCCTATTTGCATAAATCACAAGCAACAGACTTCACTGACTTACTCAGCTCCCCGATGGTTGCTTTGACCAGTGCAGCTGGAGCTCTCCTGCACCTGTTTTCACTAGAGTCCCTGGACACTTGGCCAGGGACACCCTCTCAAACGCTGGAGTTGACCAACACCAAGCCCTGACCCAAGCGATCCCAAGTCCCTGCAATCCAATGTCTACTTTGAACAGTGCCGTGCACACAGTAGGAGCTCAATAAATACATCAGAATGAATGGGGATGGGTTGCTTGCAGCAGACTGGGCTACCAATCATGCCACACGAGGTTTATCTAATTAGTATCTCCCCTGGGTACTTAACATTGAGACGGGGGTTGGGGAGGAAAATTGCCAAGGCAAATTTTCTGGGTCATTTTTAGCTGAGTGAGTGGGGACTCCATCCAGAACAGACTGGTTGAGTCAGAAGAGAGCTTTAAGGTTAGACAGACTCCCCTCCCCCTGCACCTTTCACTCCAGTTTACAGTTGAAGAGACTGAACCTCAGAAGGGATGAGTGGCTCAGAGCTGGGACAAATGGGACAGACTGAATGCCCTTGACCCTGGACTTGGCTGGCAGCAGCTCATGTGGATGGATCTGAGAGGCAGGCAGAAGATGCAGATTTCCTTCTGCCTTTCTCACACCTCTGGAATCCCCCCTGTTAGAGACTGATCCCTTGGGGCATTTGCAACCCCTAGGGAGGGTCACACCTTAACCCATTATCCCCCTGAGACTTACCAGGTGCTTGGGGTAGATAGACACTGCAGTGACATCCAGGTCAGCCCTGCCCCAAACAGCAGAGAGCATCTGAGAGGCTGCCCAGCAAGTCAGCTGCCTCCACACTTGCAGCCCTTGGGTTTTCCCTGGTCACAGCCCTGTATCTGTCTGTCCTATCTCCCCGAAGCCAGCTCATCTCTTTTAAATACTTTGTATACACTTGTTTCTTTAATCCTGACAACAGTCCCTGTCCTTCCCTCTGCCTTTTACAGATGAGAACACAGAGGCACACAGAAGTTTAGGCACTTGCCCAAGTTCACAGCTGGGAAGCGGCAGAACCAGGATTTAATCCACACCACCTGGGTCTAGAGTGAGAGCTTTAACCACCAATCCGTGGTCCATAAGGGGCTGTAGGAGGCCTCCAGGCAGGCTGGACTGTGTTTCGTCCACTGCTGCATTCCCGGCAACTAGCACTCGCCCTGCACATAAAAAGCCCTCAGTAAATACACACTGAGTGAATAAATGAATCTCTCAGAACACTTCCTCCAGGACCAACTTCGGTCAACTACAGTAACCCCCCTGTATCTGCAGTTTCAGTTGCCCGTGGTCAACCTCAGTTCAAAAATATGCAATGGGAAATTCCAGAAATCAACAAACAACTCCTAAGTTTCAAATCATTTTCTACCTCAGCTGGGCCATGAAATACTCCTTTATCCAGCTTATTCTGTCGTTAGTCACTTAGTAGCCACCTTGGTTATCAGATGGACTGTCGAAGTATCTCAGAGCAGTGGTCAAGTAGCCCTTGTTTACTTAGCAATGGCCCTAAAGTTCAAGAGTAGTGATGCTGGCGATTCAGATATTCTCTTATTGTGCCTCATTCATTTATTAAAAAAAAAAATTTTTTTTTAATGTTTTGGCCATACCATGCTGCATATGGGATCTTAGTTCCCTGACCAAGGATTGAACCCATGTCCCTTGTATTGGAAGGCAGAGTCTTAATCACTAGACCCCTGGGGAAGTCCCCTGGGCCTCATTTATAAACTCTATCATAGGTATGCAGGTACAGTATAGGTAAAAACAGTATATATGGGATTCGGTTCTCCAGTGTTCTTGCCTGGAGAATCCCACGGACAGAGGAGCCTGGTGGGCTACAGTCCACGGGGTCTCAAAGAGTCGGACACGACTGAAGCAACTTAGCACACAGCGCTATCCTCAGTTGGAGGCATCCACTGGGGGTCTGGACTGTGTCTCCCGGGGATAAGGGGAGACTGCTATTTGTGTATCTGAAACCAATGGGGCTGAACTCCTCTTGTTAAAGACCTGTACAAAATTTCACCCTCCCTCCCCAAGCTAGGAGACTTTGGAGGTTTCCCAGGTCGGGTATTTCCATAAAGGCTCTGATTGACAGCACTCCAGAGTAGGAGGGTGTGACTGTGTGTTGACTCGTCCATCCCTCCCCCAAGGGCTGGAGTCTCTGCTGGCTGGGCAGCAGGCAGTCTTTTCTTTGTGGCTGGGGCTTGGCACTCGGCCAGATGCACAGAGGACTGGAAGCTGATGCATCTCCCGCCAGCTCCTCCCTCCCCTCTGCATCCTGACTTCCTGGAATTGTAGACTGGGTACCTTTTCTCCCCGCAGGCAACTCTCCCCCCATTCAGCACTTCCGGCCTTGCTTTCTCACAGCTCTGTCCAACAGCCTCCCTCCTGGGCGCTGTGATGGGACGTGTGTCATACCTGCGGTGGTGGAAAATGTCTCAGAGCCACCCAAGGGGATGTCCCGGGGCTGTCACAGGGGCCAGGCCCAGGCTGTTGGTGCTGAGCTCAAGTTTAATCAACAACCCAACCACCCTCCCCACCCCCAGTGACAAAGGCCAGGAGACAGCAGGCTCCAAGGGTGGGAGTCTGGGTTTCCAGTCATTCCCCGAGTCAAATTCACTGAGTGGCCTGGCACAGGGCACCCTCCTCTCAGGATTGCATGTCTGTATCTGTGATGCAGAACCTGGAATCTTCGTAATTCTTGTCATGCTGGGTTGCTGAGAGATTGTATGAGATCTTTGAGTGCATACACTTTAAAGCAGTAAAGAGCTAGCCTGTGTGAGAGCTGAAGACTGCCTGGGTTCAAATCCTTGGTCTACTGTGTTCCAGTTGTGTCCTTGAGCAAGTCATTAACTACTCTGTGACTTAGTCTTCTCACCTGCAAAATGGATAAGAATAGTCCTTCCCTTGTGGCAATGTTGTAAAGATCAAGTGAGTTAGTAACACAATGCATTCAGAACAGAGTCTGATGCCTGCTAAGTGCTCAAAAAATGCCCCTTTGATGAGACCCTCAAGGATGGAGAACATTCCACTGTGGCCCTCACAGGTCCTTGTCCCTGCACCTGCCCCTCCCACACTGCCTGTTGATAAAATCCAAATTGCTAAATGGTAGCTGCTGATATGTAAGAACAGTTTCTCTTTCAAGAACCACCCTCAAACAATTGTTTCCAATACAAGCTGAACTCCAGCAGAGCCCCTACTACAGCCCCGCGCAACATTCTGCCTTCCGTCCCTGAGTCAGAAATTCTTTCATTGTCTTCTCGTGCCTGGTATTTCCAGATAAAGGCTTGTGCTAGTGGGGCTCTAGCTGGTTTTCTCCCATTGCTGTTATTATCAGCTCTGTAGCTCCAGAATCTAGCTCAGGATCTCTCTGGCCCATAGCATGAGAGATGGTTAAGAGAGGGATCTCAGGAGGGGCACTGTAGGAGGAAGTACTCAATCCAACTTGGAATGAATTAGAGGGTCTTCCAGAAGTGGGGATGCTTGAAGGTCCTGATGGATATGTAGGAGTCCAGGAGTGAATTGTTTGGGTGGCGGGTCTGCTTCAAACCCAGAGACCAGCATGTCCCAAAGCAAGTGAGTCAGGTGTGGTCTCTGTCCTCATCCCCACCCTCAAGCCCTAGCCTCCCACTCTTGAAGAGAAATGCGTGTAATCCCAGCCACCAGCCACATTCCGTGTAACACCTGAAACTACAGACTATCAGGGCCTGGAGAGCACTTAGAAATCATCCATCTGATTACACCATTCACAGATGGGTGAATGAGCCATGAAATCAGATGGGACCTGCATGGAGTCCCCAAGTCATTCATTATTACATTAATGCTTTCAGCTAGTGTCCTGAAAACAACAGGGATTTGTTGGGGATTTAGGTGGGGATGTGGCATGACCCAGATGTGCCCATGATAAGATCACCCTGGAAGGGCTCAGAGGTGGAAGAATGGGGGGCACGTGGAGGGGGACCGGTGGACCAGGAGGAGGCTGAGCAGGAACCTGAGTGAGAAGTGATGTTTCCAGGTCACAAGAATGGGATGGTTTTGATCACAATCAAAATCATGGAATATAGGCTGTTTTTCTTTTTTTAACTGGTTACCAGGAAGCATCCAGTCCCATCATTTCATGGCACATAGATGGAGAAAAAATGAAAACAGTGACAGACTTTATTTTCTTGGGCTCCAAAATCACTATGGATGGTGATTTGCAGCCATGAAATTAGTTTTCATCCCAATCCCAAAGAAAGGCAGTGTCAAAGAGTGCTCAAACTACCGCACAATTGCACTCATCTCACATGCTAGTAAAGTAATGCTCAAAATTCTCCAAGCCAGGCTTCAGCAATACGTGAACCGTGAACTTCCTGATGTTCAAGCTGGTTTTAGAAAAGGCAGAGGAACCAGAGATCAAATTGCCAACATTCGCTGGATGATGGAAAAAGCAAGAGAGTTCCAGAAAAACATCTATTTCTGCTTTCTTGACTATGCCAAAGCCTTTGACTGTGTGGATCACAATAAACTGTGGGAAATTCTGAAAGAGATGGGAATACCAGACCACCTGACCTGCCTCTTGAGAAATCTGTATGCAGGTCAGGAAGCAACAGTTAGAACTGGCCATGGAACAACAGACTGGTTCCAAATAGGAAAAGGAGTACGTAAAGGCTGTATATTGTCACCCTGCTTATTTAACTTCTATGCAGAGTGCATCATGAGAAACGCTGGACTGGAAGAAACACAAGCTGGAATCAAGATTGCCGGGAGAAATATTAATAACCTCAGATATGCAGATGACACCACCCTTATGGCAGAAAGTGAAGAGGAACTCAAAAGCCTCTTCATGAAAGTGAAAGTGGAGAGTGAAAAAGTTGGCTTAAAGCTCAACATTCAGAAAACGAAGATCATGGCATCCGGTCCCATCACTTCATGGGAAATAGATGAGGAAACAGTGGAAACAGTGTCAGACTTTATTTTTTGGGGCTCCAAAATCACTGCAGATGGTGACTGCAGCCATGAAATTAAAAGACGCTTACTCCTTGGAAGGAAAGTTATGACCAACCTAGATAGCATATTCAAAAGCAGAGACATTACTTTGCCAACAAAGTTCCGTCTAGTCAAGGCTATGGTTTTTCCTGTGATCATGTATGGATGTGAGAGTTGGACTGTGAAGAAGGCTGAGCGCCGAAGAATTGATGCTTGTGAACTGTGGTTGGAGAAGACTCTTGAGAGTCCCTTGGACTGCAAGGAGATCCAACCAGTCCATTCTGAAGGAGATCAGCCCTGGGATTTCTTTGGAAGGAATGATGCTAAAGCTGAAACTCCAGTACTTTGGCCACCTCATGCAACGAGTTGACTCATTGGAAAAGACTCTGATGGTGGGAGGGATTGGGGGCAGGAGGAGAAGGGGACGACAGAGGATAAGATGGCTGGATGGCATCACTGACTCGATGGATGTGCGTCTGGGTGAACTCCGGGAGTTGGTGATGGACAGGGAGGCCTGGCATGCTGCGATTCATGGGGTCGCAAAGAGTTGGACATGACTGAGCGACTAAACTGAACTGAACTCCTTGCAAGAAAATCTATAAAAAACATAGACAGCATATTAAAGAGCAGAGACATCACTGCCAACAAAGGTGCATATAGTCAAAGTTATGGTTTTTCCTGTAGTCATGTATGGATGTGAGAGTTGGACCATAAAGAAGGCTAAGCATCGAAGAATTGATGCTTTCGAACTGAGGTGCTGGAGAAGACTCTTGAGAGTCTTTTGGACAGCAAGGAGATCAAACCAGTCAATCCTAAAGGAAATCAGTCCTTAATATTCATTGGAAAGACTGATGCTGAAGCTGAAACTCCAATACTTTGGCCACCTGATGCAAAGAGCCAACTCATTGGAAAAGACACTCATGGTGGAAAAGATTGAGGGCAGGAGAAGGGGATGACAGAAGATGAGAGGGTTGGATGGCATCACTGACTCAATGAACATGTGTTTGATCAAACTCCAGAAGATGGTGAAGGACAGGGAAGCCTGGTGTGCTGCAGTCCATGGGTTCATGAAGAATCGGACGTGACTGAGTGACTGAACAACAACAACCAGGAAGCTTAGAATGGAATTTTGCTTGTTTTTTTTCCCATTAATTGTCCCCTGTGCAGCCTTGTATATGCAAAAGGGCCAAAATCTCTGGCACCAAATGCACCGAGTTTGAATACTGGATCCACCAACAACCAGCTGCATTTCTTAACCTCCATGAGCCTCAGTTTCCTAATCTGCAAAATGTGGAGCGTGTCACCTGCCTCACAAAGTTCTTTTCAGGTGATGAAATGCTGCTTGGAAAATGTCTGGCACTGTGTCTGGAACATAAAATATTAGCTGCCTTCCCACTTTTAAAGGTGCTTCTTGATCATTTTTTAAGTTATCTAGGATGTCAATAATTCGGAGGACAGTGGTAAGTGATTCATCCTAGCCATGAACTGTTTCGACAGTAATTTGCTTGATAACTGTGGACAGTTAAAGTTGCTTGGAGTGGGAATTGGTAGGTAGGGAGAGAGCAGAGGTATTGGGGGGTTGGGGAGGTGAAGGAATAAATACAGCTCAAGACATTGGAGACCTGAAGGGCTGGAAGGCCCTTCTCACCTCTCCTCTCTGTTCTTTTATTCCCCAATCAGCTCTGGCTGCCTCATACTTACTGCTCCGCACCTGACAGTTCTTTGAGACCCTAGGCTGCCTGGTCCCCAGCTGGTGCCTCTCCTCTCTCCTACAGTCTGACCCAAGCAAGCCTGTCTTTCCTTCATCTCTTCTGCCCCTGCCAGCTGCCCCCTCCTTACCCCATCTCCCAAGACCCATACCCTACTGCACACTAAACATGCCACACTGTGGCTTCCAGCCCGTCAATCCATCTCCGCTTGGTGTAAGGTGACTCCCTACTCTGCTCACTGCTGGCTCAGGTCTCCTGTCAGACTGCGTAGGGACAGCTGGGTTCCCTGGGTGTGCCTGCTCATAAGCCCTTCTCAGCTTTCCTCTCTCCATCATCTCAGCCTCAGTTTTACCTGCCAAGAAAATTGGAGTCGGGAGCAACAACTTCTGTTGTGGAAGAAACCTGAGGAGTTATCTGGTCTAGAGCTACCACCAGGTGCCAGCTATGATCAATTGGGACCTCCCTACAGAATCTAAGACTGTGTCCAAGCACCAGAGAAAGGAGGACTGTGGTCAGCTAGGAGTGTCTGCCAAGCACCAGTACTATTGATATGGTTGATTAGCAATGTCTGCCCTGAGTGCAGCTTAATGAATGCCAAACATTGCTATTCATGATCCTGGCCAACTTTTCAGAATCAAGGATACTGAAAAAAATAAAATTATATTTTCAGGAGATCTGGGTTCGACTGCTGGGTTGGAAGATCCCCTGGAGAAGGGGACAGCTACTCACTCCAGTATTCTGGCCTGGAGAATTCTATGGACTACAGTCCATGGGGTTGGTTGCAAAGAGTTGGACACAACTGAGCAATTTTCACTTACATATTCAAGTGGAATATTTTTCCATAAGACCATGTCAAATGGTGCCTGGACACAGAATAAGATAAGTATGATTCCTTTTAGTGAAAAAGACATTCCATTTATAATCCTTCTGCATTTTCTCAAGAAAGAAGTCTCTGTTTGGTTTTCATATGCCTTCATCAGCTTCCCAACACTTGTTTATCTCCCCTTTACAATAAGAGAGCAGATTTTCAGCAGGCAATAAATGGAAACATTCTGTTTTACCATATTTACTTTGTGCCCTTGCCTTTTATTTATACTGAATATTGGTTTTTCAATTTACAGAATCAACATAAAGATTTTTCGTTAAATAAAACTATTTAAACAAAAATTGAACTGATTTAAAGAAAAATACCAAGTAAACAGTAACAAACATGATATACACAGATAATTAAAATATATACATATATACACATGTGTGAGATTATATATATATATATATATAACCTCACACAATGATCAAGCCCTGAGAAATGTAACCTGTGGAGAATTTTGCAAAGTTGAAAATCACTTGCAGAGAGATTTCCTAGTTTGCCCCAGAACACACAGCACAGGTGCAGGCACTGAGTCTGGGACTGGTGCTCTCCTCAGGACTGAGATGACTCATGGTCCAGAACACACAGCATTGTGAGACAAGAGGCAGGAAGAGAAACAGGAAGGTAATTAAGCTATTTTGTGGTAAGTATCCAAGATTCAGACGTCCTCAGGAAAAGGGGAGTTTATTTTGGACATAAAAGCAACAGGAATCCTGAGTGAAGGCAGCAGTCCCCTATGGAGCAGGTGTATCCGTACTAGGAGCCCAGACACCCTCTGCTAACTCCCCTCTAGCCTTTTCCGTCCCTCCAGTCGCTGTTCACATGGCACCTGCTCCCAGGGGCTCCCCGCCTGCTCTGTATTCAAATACCCGACTGAGAGAAACCTGATTGGCCAATTCAGGTCCAGCCTTCCTGATTGGTCAGAGCTTCTGTTCTCAGTCATCTCATAGGCTGCTGATGAACTAATGGGTGGGCTTGTGTCAGGTGCCCAATCAGTTGAAAGCAGGGCCTATAAATGCAGGCACTGTGCTCTTTCACACCTTGGCTGATTAGCGGGAACCGCCTGTGGCCCTCACCTCCGGGAGAATTCTTGTCATCACAAGCGTGATCAATGCCAGGGATAGAAGGACGAGAAGTGGACGGGTAGTGGGAACATCGAGAAGGAAGAGGCTCGCTGTGTGTGGTGGGGCAGGACTGCCATGTGAGGGGATGAGCCTCTTGCTGGGGCGGGCATGCCGGAACCTAATGGATATGGACTGCCTGCCTCTCCAAGGCTTGACCTCAGAAACGTCAAAGTGCCAGGGGTGCCCCTGAGAGGTCGATGATATCCACCCTGCATGAAGGCAGCAAGGGCACAGGGAGACCAGGCATGGTGATGCCAGATAGTTTATTAATTCACTCAGGGACTATGATAGGATGTAAAGTCCACTCTATCAAGGGCGGGGAATGGAACTGCCATCTGGAGGCAGTGTGCCAGCCTTTGAGCTGCAGAAAAGACCCCTCCAGTGGAGGGTGGAGCAAGAGGGGCCTGAGGGAGGCCTCCTACAGCATCAGGACCCGCCACTTGGAGGGGTTTACTTTCCAGCGGCTTGCCATTGTGGAAAGATCCAGCCAGCGTCCCCTTTGCTGGGCATTTGTGCACAGACGGGCCACAGCTGTAGGCAAGCATTCCGAGGTCACGAGAGATCCCAAAGGGGATGTGACAGAGACACTTTGTCTCGCCACCCTGTGTCCCTGAGAGCCTGTCCCTCCAGCACTGAATCTCGAGTTTGGGCACATGAAAGGAGGCAGTGTTTCCCTGCAAGGGAAGCAGAACTGCCACCTGAAGGATAAGGGGGGTTTGTCAGCCAGATGAGGGAGGAGATGGCCCCCCAGGAACAGGAAATCACACGTACAAAGGTGTGGGGAAATGAAGGAGTTCCAAGTGGCTCTGCAGGACTGTTGTTGTTCAGTCGCTCAGTCATGTCCGACTCCTGAGACCCCCATGGACTGCAGTATGCCACGGTCCTCTGTCCTTCACTATCTCCAGGAGTTTGCTCAAACTCATGTCCGTTGAGTCAGTGATGCCATCCCACCATCTCATCCTCTGTTGCCCCCTTCTCCTCCTGCCTTCAATCTTTCCCAGCATCGGGGTCTTTGAGTAGGACTGTTGGGAGGGTTCTAGACAGGAATGTCCCAGCATGATGCTGGAGGACCAACGGGTAGGCCAAGAAGTTGTACTGAGGGCAGTGGTGAGCCATGGTGGGATTTTAAACTAGGAGCAGCTCATGTATGGTCATTTGCTCTGTTGTGTCCAACTCTTTGCAATCCCATGGACTGTAGCCCGCCAGGCTCCCCTGTCCATGGGATTTTCCAGGCAAGAATAATGGAGTGGGTTGCCATTTCCTTCTCCAGGAGGAGCGGCATAGCTCCATTTATGTTTTGGAAAGATTCCGCTGATTGTCCTGTGGTGGGTGGGTGGGAAGGGTGTGATCAAGGCAGGAAGCCCAGTGAGTAAGCCAGGGTGAAGACCACTGGAGAACCACAAACTCTCCCTGAAAAGTAGCTGCAGGGCTGGAGAGGAGAAATGGTTCAGAGGTAAAACCCACAGTACTCCACGACGAATGAGGGAATGGGGGAGTCAAAGGACCCCACCCCCAAAGTTCTTGGCTTGGGCTGTAGGACCAGGGAGCAGCAAATGAGGTTTGGAAATCAACAGCTGAGTGTGCAGGGCTGGGTGAGGCCCTCTGGGCAGGGATGTCCAGAGGCTGCTGGACACCGTGTCTCAGCAGGGGAAAAGCTTCATGGACAGAGAGTCCTCAAGCAGGCCTGGCACAGCAGTGGATGGCCACCTGCCTCCCAGCTCTGCCTGTCTGTCTATACCAAGTAAGCTGGGTCCTGATCCTGGAGCTCTTGAAGGGATAAGTAGGCATCAGTGTTCAGGGTCAGGCAGACAGTGGGGGCCCTGACTTGGCCTTGCCCGGGAGGGCTGGCCCAGGGGAAGCTGGTCCCCTCCCTTGGACTGGGGCCAGGTACCTTCTCTCTTGCTTCTCCCAGCTCATGCTCTGGGGGTGACTGCAGATCCACCAGGTCAGGGGCTTCCAGAGCAGGAGGCCCCAGGGGCTGGGGGGTCCAGTCTCCAGGGACTCCCTCCTGTGGGCTGGAGACCAGCCTCTCTTCACCAGCCCCAGTGCCCCACTGGGCAGTGTTCGGGGGACCTGGGCCACTGAGGAGACTCGGAGAGAAGAGTAACAGGTCTTCCCCGGGGGGGAAGGTGCAGTAGGCATCGTCATCCCCTGGTGGAGTCGGCAGGGGTGGAAGGAGAGCTCCCTCGGGGGCCCTGGGCCCACCTTCATCAAGCTCCTCTGTGCAGGGGTCGTAAGCGAAGTACACCTGGCAGGCCTCAATCTCCAGGGCATCTGGGAGGTGGAAGAAGAAGTAGCCTTGGTTGGTGAAGCAGCTGGTCACCGAGTGGCCACTGGTCTCAGCTGAGGACGATGAGCCCTTGTCCTGCTGCAGCAGGAGCAGCTGTGTGGCCTTGGCGTCCCTGTCCAACACCTCCAGAGGGGAGATCTCGGGGTCCAGGCCACTGCGGCTGAAGGAGGACGAGGGGAAGGGTGAAGAGAGCCACTTCTGTAAAGAGAAAGGACAGTGGGAGGATGAGGGGGCCGTCCCTTCCAAACTCAGCAATAACCCCTAACTCCTCCTTCTTTAGCAGTAGACTCAGGGCTGCCACCTCTGGGAAGCCCTCCCTGACTGCAAACCCACCCCCACCCCACCCCCACCCCTGCTGCCCTACCTCCCAAAAGCACACACATGCACACACACACAAACTCTGCCCATTGGTTTGGGGAATGTTCCACATCAGTGGGTGTGCCTGCTTCCCAGCCTCAGGGGCCCAGGGGATGTGTTGGGTCAATACCTGACTGCTTATTGAGCAGCTAGTATATGCTCTTGCCTGGAAAATCCCATGGACAGAGGTGCCCGGTAGGCTGCAGTCCATGGGGTTGCTAAGAGTCGGACATGACTGAGCGGCTTCACTTTTACTTTCATGCATTGGAGAAGGAAATGGCAACCCACTCTTAGTGTTCTTGCCTGGACAATCCCAGGGATGGGGGAGCCTGGTGGGCTGCCATCTCTGGGATCGCACAGAGTCGGACACGACTGAAGTGACTTAGCAGCAGCAGCAGTATTGGGAACCTAGCGCTGCTCCAGGTCCCAGGGACACAGCGACAGGTGGAATCCTCAGAATGACTCGTGGGGACCAGTGTGAGTGTGTGAACCAACCAACCAACCACTGCCGAAGCAGAAAGAGCCCTGAGAGTACATCACGACCACCATACAAATGCCCAGAGAGAGCCTGTGTCCTGGCCCTGATCACACAGCCAGCAGGTAGAAAAGCTGGGCTTCGGGTTCCCCACTCACACTGCCATGGAACCATCTCCAGCGGGGAACTAATGGTCCTGGCCCCTGCCTCCCACACCCTCCACCCACTGAGAGAGGCAAGCACTTCTCAGTTGCTCTGGAGTGTGGAGAGCCCTGGCAAGGAGCAGGGAGACCCAATTCCAGCCCTGGCCCTGGAACTCATGAGCTGTGTGACCCTGGGCAGGTGACTGCACCTCTTGAGCCTCAGTTCTGTAATAGTTAGCTGCCTCCTTCCTGACTGCCTCACTCTGGCCAGGCAAAGAGATGTTAAAGAAGAAAATGAAGATGGAAACTCCTGGCACAGGTAACATGCACATGCCCAGCAGAGGTGTAGGGGACAGTACCTGCCTGAGGACAGGGTGATGGGGCTTCAGGAGGGTGCACTTGAGAACCCCAACAGCCTTCTGTCCTGGGAGCCCTCTGCAACTGGACTGTGGCCCCCTGAGCACAGGGGCCAGGTGTGACGGGTCCCCCTGCACCCTTGTGCCCAGCGTGGGGATCCAGAGGCCCAGTGGATATATTGCAGGTGAATTAATGACTGAACCACTCGACAACATCTACCCTCTTCCCCAAACCAGGTGTTCGTGTTACAGGAGAACAGGCCAAGAAAGAAGGACAGTGACGGCCGACTAAGGATGGCAAAGGACAGAGGCGCTGGAGAGAGGGCAAGAGCCAGGCCGGGTGGGGCTCCAACCCTCCAAGAGGCAGTGGAAGGCAGGGCCAGGCAGCAGTGCTGAGCAGCGGCCAGAAGAAAAGGGCAGCCCTGTGGCCTGCGCTGGTGTGCTGGGCCTCAGAGCTGTGTGGTCAGCCACTTCCGGGGCCTGGGCTTCCATCCACAATGCCTTGAAGTGGACGTGGGCAGGGGAGGGGGGATTGTGGTGCGACACAGGAAGAAATTCATCCTTATCACACACAATGGCACATGCACTCCTAGCTCCCACAGGCAGTGGGCCCTGGGGTCTTGGAGCTTGGGGTTCTGGGGCAGAGAGACAGAGAGGAGCTGGCCTGTCACCCAGATGCAGAGGAGAGGGTGGGGTCCCTCTCGGCTGTCTGTCGCCCCGAGTCACATCTGCATCCCCAGGGCCTTTTCAGGATACCCCCCACCACACACAGAAGGACTGGGCCAGGCATTTCGACCTGGGGTTGATCTCATGGGAAGATGCAGCTCTCTAGAAAGGACCCCAGTCCTGCCTCAAAATGTCCCAAGCCCATTGACTCAGAAGGACCTCAAGCTGGAAGAGGTCTGAGGCTGCATCTAGTCCAGCATCCCACCAGGAATCCCTTCTGCCATGTGACCAACACATAGTCAGCCAAGGCTGGCTTGAATACCTTTGTTGGTGAGGAGATCACTACTTTTCAGACTAAAGGAAGAGTTTTAAGGAGATGGGGTCGCTGAGGGTTGGACACGACTGAGCGACTTCCCTTTCACTTTTCACTTTCCTGCATTGGAGAAGGAAATGGCAACCCACTCCAGTGTTCTTGCCTGGAGAATCCCAGGGACGGAGAGCCTGGTGGGCTGCCGTCTATGGGGTCGCACAGAGTCGGACATGACTGAAGTGACTCAGCAGCAGCAGCAGCAGCAGCAGCATAACCCCACATAAAGAGCACTGCAGGCAAGATGTGACCAGACCTGGGAGTTTTCCAGAGACTTCCAGAAGGGGCCCTGATCAGCCCCGATAGAGAACGCCAAAGCCAGATTGTGACAGGTCTGCTCCAGCATGGCTTTCCAGCCTCTGGGCATTTCTCTCAACCTCTGTCCACTCCCGCCTCACCCCCCTCCACCAACACCAATCCAGGGAGCCTAGAGTATGGGGTGGGGTGGTATAATTGGCCCACCACTCCCCCCTCCCCACTGGAAGCTTCCTGAAGCACGTGTGGGCTGAGGGAGACAACTGAACTCTGCATGGCATTCAGAGCGTTCCGACATACAGGGGTGCACTTTTAAAATGAATCTGTTTTGTAACTAGAAATGCCTAAAGGCCTTGCTAGTGTTTGTGATAAATCATGGAGACTGGCTGGGAGGATTTTTCAAGAGCAGGGAAAGCACTAGCCCCTCAGAGCAGATCTGCACAAGAGACAGGGTTGAGAACTTGGACCTGGTGAATCCTGCTCCAACAGCAGCCCAGTGCGGGTAATTCCAGTGAGGGTTTTGTGAGCATTAACTGTGTGCTGGGCTATGTCCTTGGGATTGTAAGCATATTAATATTATCTCACCTTACCCACCCACACATTTTACAGGTGAGGAAACTGAGACACAGGTTCTATAACTTGCCCCAGGCCACACAGCCAGGAAGTGGCGGAGCCAGAATTAGAGCCCAGGTAGGCTGGCTCACTCAGATGTACACTACCATTCAGCCGGAGAACTGTGCCAGAACTGGGGAAAGGGGTCCAGGGCTTCCCCGGTAGTGAAGTTGTTAAAGAATCTGCCTGCCAGTGCAGGAGATGCAAGTGACTTGGGTTTGATCCCTGGGTCAGGAAGATCCCCTGGAGGAGTTCATGGCCACCCACTCCAGTATTCTTGCCTGGAGAATCCCATGGACGGATGAGCCAGGCTGGCTACAGCCCATGGGGTTGCAAAGAGTCCAACACGACTGTGCACACACATACCCACGAGGCAGCTGACTTTACATTTCTTCACCCAAAGTGCAAAACCCGCTGTTCTGCACCTCCTCCCCACCCTGTCCACAGCCCAGCCCACCCTCTGGCCAGCCTGCGTCAACTGCCTGCCCTGTCCTCCTTCGCCAGACTCCTACCTGGAAATCTCCTCCATGCTCAGAGCTCAGTTGGGAAAAAAACTCCGAGGGGTCTGGGATGTGACACTTGAGAATATTCTTCAGCCTACAGAGGGGAGAGGAGGGAAGAAAGAAGGGTGAGAAGGGAAAGGGTCCCACAGTGCCCTGCCATCAGTCCCGCAGCTCTGAGCGCAGGGCACAGAGCCTCACCACACACATTATTTTGTCAATGTTGATTGCATGCCCAGTAAGGGAGGGTATTGTGCTGGGCGCTGGGAACACAAGAAGAGTCAACAGAGGAGGTCCCTGCTCTTAAGAAGCTGACATTCTAATGGGGAGCCAGTCAATAAACCAAGTGTGCAAGTATACTGTTTGTTCTGTGGAGACAAAGAGCAGAAGGACGTGAGGGTGACTGGAGCAGAGTGAACCACGAGGAGGCGGGTAGGAGAGAGGCCAGACCATGGGCCTCCTAATCAAGGCTGGCGTGGACGGTGGTTCAAGTTGTGCACTGCCCAAGGGTGCCTGGGTTTTTCTTTTTTTTTTTAAGGGGGAGGACCGATGCTGATTGGAAGCTGAATACCAGCCCATGCACTGCTTGCCAAGCTGAGTGCCCCAGTGTCTGTGTGCATCCACTTCAAGATGTATGTCTCAAGACCCCAGGAAACCTTGCTGCTGCCCAGAAGTCCAGGCTCAGATCCCAGACTTCCTTCTGGTCTCTGACCACACCCACTTTCCTATACTCTCTGTTCCTGGAATGCTCCTCCCTTGTTCCCACCCAAGGTCTTTGCACAAGCTTTTCCTCTGCCTGGAATGGATGAGCTCCTGACCCTTCCCTGCCTGGTTTGCTCCTCCTCCAGATTTCAATGCCATCATCACCTCCTCGGAAATGCTTACCCTGGTCACCCCTGAGCTGAGGCTGCCCTTCCTGTTGTCTACTTCTAGTACATCTAGCACCTTCTTTCCTTCACCACCCTAATCTCATGTCATTATAAACCTGCATGATAAATATCTGCCATTCCCCATGCGACAGTGAGTCCATGAAAATGTGATGCCATGCCTGTGGCTGTGCTTACGTTCCCAGCACTCAGCACCATACCTGGTTCTGAGCTGGGACTCGGAAAATAAAGGAAAGAACAAATGAATGGTCAGACCCATAATGACACTCCATCCCCCACCACAGGCAGCTGGCTCGTATACATATACATACTCAACTCCTGAACCTAATGCTCGGGGCAGAGCTCCCATGGGGTTCTCCCTGTGCCTCTCCTCTTGGGCTGGTCCCTTAGGCCTCCCTCTTTGGGAGGAAAGGCCAGATGGTAGGCAGGGAGGACCCTTGGGATGGCAGAGGGAGCATTGGAGTGTCAGAACACGGGGCTCAGCCCAGAAGCTGACCTGGCCATGGGGGATGTCATACCGAAACGTGAAAGACGGGGAAGGGAGCATTCTCCTTACCATAGCCTGATGCACCGGAAGCTGCCCAGAAAGTAAACCAAGAGGACAAGACCAAAGAAACTGCCAACTCCCAAGAAGATGTGGTTCAACCAAGGGAGAGGTGGGATCTTCTTCTTGGTTTCTGCCCGAGGAGTAGAAAGAGGAGAAGAGGAGGGGTTAAAGAAGTGTGCCCTGCCCCGAGTCACTCCAGCATCCCCCACCCATAACGTGGTGCTGAGGGACAGGATGACCACTGACCCAAGGCCTTTATAGGGTCCCAGCTGGTCCAGCAGAGCTGCTGTGTACCTGGCCGACATGGGGCATCGCATGCCTTCATCACAGCAGCCCTGCCGTGGTACCATGGTACCCACTTCATAGACGAATAAAAAGGCTAACAGGTGAAAACAGCCCACCCCAGACCTTGGCAGAAACCAAAAGCTTGAGGTTAAATGGTGGAGAAAAAGGAAAGAGCCTCCCCACTAACTCACAAAGCCTCTGAGAAGTCCCACCCCAACATCAAATCCCTGTTCCCATCTGCAAAACTTGCCTACATTTCCCACCCTACAGGTCACATCCAGTGAGCTAAAGATGATCAATGGGTGCTGTACACATACCCCAAGACTGCCCCGCCAGTCCCTGCCTCCTTCCCAGGCTGCATCCCCACCTCTGCTCCCCATAAGTACCTGCAGGGACCGTCCTGAAGGCCAGGGGCTGGCTCCAGTGGCTCCAAACCTCATGGCTGCCTAGCCGGGGCTTGGCCCGCACCTGAAGCTCATATTCCATGCCTGGAGCGAGATTCTCCAGGGAGATCCATTGCTGGTTCTGCCTGAGGGTCAGTAGCTGGGCGTCCTGGGGCAGAGACAGGGCTGTCAGAACAGAGGGGTCTGCATTGCCCCCTCACTTCCTGTGGCAGGGCTGGCTGAGAGTATGAGCAAAGCAGTGCCTTCCTTTATCCCTTCTAGCCATCCACCCTGCACTGTCCCCCCTCCTACAGAAAGGCTCCCCAACTAGCCACTTGCAGGGGCCCTAGGAATCAGGGTCTTCCTGAACTCCTCCCCCTCTCTCAACTCCAGTATCCAAAACCATCTGTCAATCAGCTGGCTCCACCTCCAGAACCTATTCTGGACCCTTCCCTCTTCCCTCCACTCCTTCCTCCTGCAGGTCTGAGCTCCCACGACCTCTGAACCCCGTCCAAGGTCTCCCTCCTTCCCTGCTCCCTGCACCCCTGTGCTCTGCAGCAGTCTCTTCTCCACTCAGCCATAAAGAGGGGTTTCCCATAGACCTCTCCCTGCTTGGTGTCACCCTTTTTGCTTTTTTCTTCAGTATGCCAGACACACAGGCCGTGTCTTGCCTTTGCAATGGTTTTTTCCTCTGCCTGGAAGACCCTCCACAGATCCTCAAATAATCAGCTCCTACTTGAGCCCCAGATCTCAGAAAGGACTGGTCACATGAGTCTGAAGGAGCCTCTCCCAGGCCTTCTCAACTGTGTTATCACAATGAAATTTCATGCTGCTGCTGCTGCTGCTGTCTTTTCAGTTGTGTCCGACTCTGTGCGACCCCATAGATGGCAGCCCATCAGGCTCCCCCGTCCCTGGGATTCTCCAGGCAAGAACATTGGAGTGGGTTGCCATTTCCTTCTCCAATGCATGAAAGTGAAAAGTGAAAGTGAAGTCGCTCAGTCGTGTCCAACTCTTCGCGACCCCATGGATTGCAGCCTACCAGGCTCCTCCATCCATGGGATTTTCCAGGCAAGAGTACTGGAGTAGGGTACCATCACCTTCTCCAGAAATTTCATGAAAGTATGTAAAAACATCGCAGAGTTGGTTCCTATCCCCCATGTGAGTTTCTTCAGAAGCAGCTTGTCAGGCTCTCCCTTCATTCTCTCCCCAGAATCCAGCACATAGTAGGTACTCAGGGAATGTTTGTTGAGTAAATGAGCAAATAAAGGAATGGGTAAGTGAATGAATAAGTGATTAACCTCTGTGGCTTAGACCACACTGGATTTGAAGAGGGCACAGTGGCTGCCCAGGGCCTCTGAAATCTTCAGAGGGGGAGTCTGCTGCCTCTTAGCTTTGTAAATCTTGCCTAGAAATTGCCACCGGCAGGACCCCTGGGGTGTCAGGGGACATCAGAGGGATGGTGTTGGGGGGCAGTTCCAAGGAGCAGCAGGGGTTGATTAGGGGCTTCTGTGGCTTTGCTGAGATGAAGGATGGATAGGGTGACCAGGACAGGGAGGAGTTAGGGCAGATGGGACGGAGCCAGGTACTCACCTCCCAGCTATGGCCCTCAGACCTAGTCCGGGCCTCAAACTCCACATCGTTTTGGATGTAGTGGGATACCTGGGAGACGGTCCAGGTTATGTTGCACCTATGGGTCTCTATGTGGACGACCTGGAGTGAGTGGGGTGGAACCAGACGAACTGGAGACAGGAGAGAGACAAAGGCAGAGAGAACAAACTTGGGGGATGCCACATGCCGAGCTCCCACCTCCACCTTTGTACCTGCTGTTCCTCCCTCCTGGTGCTCTCTTTTCCCAGGGATCAGCATGTCCCTGCTCAAATATCACCATTCAGAGAAGCTTGCCCCAACCACCCACCACTCTCTGTCCCCATCGCTTGTCATTTTTCTCCCTAGTACTTATCATCATCTGATATATTAAATATCTACTTCTGATTCTTTATTCGTTTTCTGTCTGCCCCACCAGACTGAGCTCTCTGAGGGCAAGGACTTGATCTCTGGAGTATCCTTGGTGCCTGGAACGTTACCCAGCACGTGGTGGGCACTTGATTAGATATCTGCAGAATGAATGAATCAAGGCAGCCTTTCTCTGCACTCAGATTTGATCAGAGATTTACCTGGATCATCGCATTTATTTAATTTAATTCTACTTCAGCAATCTTGTATGATAATAAGATTGTATGATTCTGAAGTTCAATTGATCTAAATTTTTATACTTCTGAGATTCTATAGAACTCCACAAATAATAATAAGCAAATGTTTATTGTGATATTTCTGTGTCTTGGCTTATAGATTCCTAAGCAACCATGGTGTTGTGGTTGTTCTTTAGTCACTAAGTCGTGTCTCTTTTCGACCCCATGGACTGTAGTCCACCAGGTTCCTCTGTCAGTGGAATGTCCCAGGCAAGAGTACTGGAGTGAATTGCCATTTCCTTTTCCAGAGGATTTTCCTGATCCAGGAATCAAACCCACGTCTGCTGCATTGCAGGTGGATTCCTTACCTCTGAGCCATCACAGAAGCCCTACAGCAACTATAGGCAGCAGGTAACTGGTTATCCCCACTTTACAGGTGAGGAAAGTGAGGCTCAGACATGTTAAATGACCTGCCAGTCAGATTACACTCAGTTAAAGTAGGGTTGCGTTTAGAACCCTGGATCTCACTCTATGCTTCCATCTCTTTCCTAGAGATGACCTCCAAGGTTGGAGATGGAAGGGGGGATAGGCTAGAGGTGGGGGAAGCCACTTAGTCATTCACCAACCTTCCCCCAGCACCACCCAGGTCAGCCCTGATGCTGAGTATTCAGAACAGAGATGTAAGGAGGGCAGAAGCTCTGCCCTCAGGAAACTCACAGCCCAATGAGGGAGACAGACCCTCAGGCAGCAAAGACCCAGAACGTAAACACCTTGAAAGAGGAGGTACCAAGGGCCCCAGGAGTCTGGGAAGGCCTCCTGGAGGAGATGACTCCTCACTGAAATTCAAGCGTGAGTGGCAATTTTCGGGGTGACAAGAGCCTTTCAAGCAGTGGGTCCATGGTGTGTGAGTATTTAGAGGCATGGAAGGGCAAGTTGAGCCTGGAGAGCTGGCCCTTGGTGTGGCAGGTATATAAGACACAAGAGGAGGCATCTGGAGAAGGAAGCCAGGCCAAGTGGCCTTGAACACTAGGGTAAGTGTCCGGGACTTCATCCCAAGTTCAGTGGGTAGTGAGTTGCTCAGATGGGGATGTGGAAGTTGATGGGGAGAGAGTAGAAACTAGAGAGAGAGACAGGGAGGGAGGTGGCTGCCCACCCCACACCAGCTCTACCTGGAGTCCTCACTCACTGTAATCAAAGGGCTTGATAGCCTGGGTCATCATCCTCCTCCACTTCCCGCCTTCAGAGCACATCACCGTCAATTTCATGACATCCACTACGGTCAGTTTCTGAGCCTGCAAGGGAAGGAGGCTGGGGATGTAACTGCCAGTAGCTGGTATGGGGATGGAGAGGCTGCTGGGATGTGGATGGCAGGGGAAACCACGGCTGTAATAAGCTGGACCCTCTCCCTGAGATCCTCCATCTAAGGCACGGCTCAGCAAACTTTATGAAAAGGGTCAGATAGTTAATATTTTTGACGCTGCAGGTCATGTGATCTCTATCACGACTATTCAGTGTTGTCATTGTTGCTGTCCTGCAAAATCAGCCATAAAAAAACAAGAGAGCAAACGGGTGTGGCTGTGTGCCAATAAACCTTAATTTTTAAAAGCAGACAGTAGGCAGGAGCAGAGCTGAGTGGCTGATACCTCAATAACCTTGGATCCCTCCGCCCCTGGGTCAGTCATCTGCTCTCCCTGGATGCTGCCTCCTTCCTCCTGCCTCCCCAGCCCAGGAAGCCCACTCTGCTGCAGCCCCTGACCACTGGGTGTGCTGGCACCTCCACCAGAAAGATGCTCCTCTGCACCTCCCCCCACCCCGGCTGCCCCTCCCAGCTCTGACTACTCACTTCTGGAGAATGTCCCAGGACCAGGTTGCATGCCCAGGATCCTGGCCTCACTGGCTGCAGCTCACAGGTGTGGTTCCACTGTTTTGTAGGAAAAAGCACCTCTCTTTGAAGAAAAAGAGGGACCCCCTCAGAGCTGGCCTCAGGAGGGTCCCCATGCAGCATTACTGTTCTAAGCCCGGGCTTTATGCCAACCCCACCTGCCCTGCTTCCCTTGTGAGCATCTCTCCCTCCCTCCTCATCTCAGTCAAGCCCCAGGGCAGCTAAAGTGATCCAGAAACAAATCCGTTCAGGGCACATGGCCCTTTCCACCTAAAGCCCTCCAAATTCTCCCCATAGGGTGCAGACTATCCTTGACAGGCCCTCCAGAGCCCCTTAGAATCACCACCCACCTGGGAGCCAAGGTCAAAGCCACCCTGCTGGCTGCTACCAGCAGGATGTTTGGATCAGTGACCCTTCACTGGTTCCTTCCCAGCGGGCAAGTTCGTTCCCCCAGCCTCTCCCCAGTCCCCTGTCCCCACAGCTGCCCTAGGCATCTCACAAAATCCCAGGTTACTCAAACACTTTGGGGAACCCCATTCGGTCCTCCTTGCCTCTAACATCGAGTCCATCCTCAGCATATCAGGCGAGCGGCCCAGTGTCCCCAAACTACCTAGTCTGGCTCATGCCCAGCCCTGCTACTGCAGCCCGGACCCCACACCCCACTGCAACTCAGGCTCCAGGAGTCTAAATATCTGACCCCTCCGTTCTTCCAGACTCCTGTGACACCAGCAGTCTGTGGGTCTTATTAGCCCAAAATTCTCAAAGTGCAGAGTTCTTGGAGTCTGAGAGCTGTTAGTAAGATTTCAAGAGTCTAAAAGTCAGGATGACAAGATCTCAGCACCCTGCAATTCTGTACATTTGCCCGTCAAGCCCACACGCACCTCTGAGGCTGACGGCTGTGCAAGCAGCAGGTGGTGGCCCGCAGGCCCTCATCATGGCTCCAGACGCAGGAGACGTTGGCTCTCGAGTTATAGAAGCATGTGATGTTGGAAGCATATGCCGTGAAGATGTGGCGTGTGGGACTGGCTGTAGGGCACCCATGGCCTTCAAGGGTTCCCCCGCCACTCCTGTTCCTACCAGGTGAGGAGATGCTCAGTGCTGGTGGGCAGAGAAAGGGTTAGTGGGTCCACTTCAGAGAGGACAAAACTGAGTCCCACAGCCCGCAAGGACCCCCAGACTGGTCGAGGCAGGGCAGGGACAAGAACACATTGTCTTCCAGGGATTCGGAGAGGCCCGTGGATGCAGTGTAGACAGGATGGTCGAGGGAGAAGGTAGATACCCGGTCCCTCGTCTCATTGGTCCCTCCCCCACCTCCTGCCCCTGCTGATGGGGCTTCTGCCAAGAAGGGGTCTCAGAACAAGTTCTAAAAGGGCCTCAGCCTCCCTCCTGAGGGAAAGCCCAGCTCTCCAGATGCCAGGGTCCTCACCGTTCACTGCTGTAGATGTCTGAGGGATGGTCAGCAGCAAGAGGAGGATGAGGAGGGACAGACAGCAGGACAGAGCCGGAGCCGCCATCACATCCACGGGCGGGGGCTGGGGAAGGGAGCCCTGGATGGAGGAAGAAGGGGAGAGAGCACGAGTGAGCAGCCAGCCACCTCCTCCCCCACCCAAGAGACAGGCTGGGCTCTGCCCTCCCAAGGTGCACCCATCAGCTCCCCACCATGCCAGCCTCAAGGATTTTGTACCTGCGAGTCCCTCTGCCCCACACATGCTCTTTCCTTTCCTTTCAAGATTCAGGGACCCATGTTGTCATTGCTGAAAGGACTCTCTAGCATGTCCAACCTTGTTCAAAAGTTGGGGAAAATAAGGCCCAGAAAGAGGAAAGACCTGCTTACATCCACGTAGAGAGGCTAGCACAGAGCTAGAATTAGAACCCACCTCCTCTCTAGCCAGCTACCCCCTTAACCACACCAAAACCATTTGCCAAGAGATTCCTCTATGCCAGTCTCTATTTTAATTAAACCTTTAACCATGGCGATCAGGGTATCTACTGGATATACACTCATTATTCCCATTTTCAGATGAGAAACTGAGGTGCAGAGAGGTGAAACAAATTACTCAAGGTTGCACAGCTCATAAGAGGCAGCTGTGAAACCAGAGCCAAGGAACACTGCTTGGAGCCCAGTAAATCGTGCTGATCACCTCATAACAATACCTCATAGCAGTTCTAGAGGAGGTGAGTGCAGTCGGGGATGGGAACTAAGCCCTCACGCTGTGCTAGGGTTTCTTGTGCACCAGCTCATCTAATGGAGAAGGCAATGGCATCCCACTCCAGTACTCTTGCCTGGAAAATCCCATGGACGGAGGGGCCTGGTAGGCTTCAGTCCATGGGGTCGCTAAGAGTCGGACACGACTGAGCGACTTCACTTTCGCTTTTCACTTTCATGCATTGGAGAAGGAAATAGAGGCCCACTCCCAGTGTTCTTGCATGGAGAATCCCAGGGATGGGGAAGGCTGGTGGGCTGCTATCTATGGGGTCACACAGAGTCGGACACAACTGAAGTGACTTAGCAGCAGCAGCAGCAGCTCATCTAATCTGCCAGCAGCAGGGGCTGGGGGTGTGTATTTTCTCTTTATACTCAGATGAGGAGGCCAAGGCTGTAAGCCATGAGCCCACCCAAGGTCACATCGCAGAAGAAGCAGAGCTGGATTTCCACCCCCGGACTGCACCCTGAGGCCCATTCCCTCCCATCATTCTGCCCCACCCAGACTCTGTCCCAGAGGTACGGCCCACAGCTTCCCCTCCCTGGGGAGTCAAACCCTGGCAGGGGCAGAGAGCATCTGACCTGGTTGTGGAGAAGGGCCCAGAGAGGTACCTGGGGGCACCTCCTTGCCTGGCCCACTGTCTCCTCAGGGCAACGCTCCCAGGATGGGGCTATTTGCCTCTTTCTTTGGATCCTCCAACCCGAGATAGCACAGAGCACAGGGCTGGGACCCCAGAGGCTGGGAGCACAGGAAAGCAGCTCCAACAAGCCCCTGGTGCCCTCTCTTTGTGGATCATGGCCCTGGAGCCCCCCAGAGGGAGTTGCCTAGGGATAGACCTCCACCAGCAGGGTCACCCTAGGCCCAGGACAGGATCTGGCACAGAGCCTCTGTGTAAGAGGAGAAGGGTAGAGGCAAAGGTGTGCAATATCACAAGAAGGTCAGGGCCAAACCACAGACCCAGCCTGTGTGAGTCGGGCAGGAGAAGACGCATCATCGAGAATGAGTTCCCGCCACCCATAGCCAAAAGGGTGCAGCGGAACCCCGAGAGGGCAAAGAGCAAGGAGGATGGGGTGAGGAGGACTCCCAACTGTCTCTGAGGCTGCCCCCTCCTGTAGAGGAGGAGAGAGAGTCTCAGGTCAATTAAGAAACCTGCTCAAGCTCGCAGAGGAATGATGAGGCCCAGCCTCAGAGAGGGCAAGTGGGATCTCTGAGTCCCCAGCTGGCTCCATCCTGGATTCTCACACACATCCACGCACCTGTGCCCTGCCCTTCGTGACCGCACAGCCGAGCACACTCACAGACTTATTAGGTCCCCACCTCGCCCTGGGAATGTGTGTTGTTATCCCCATTTGATAGGTGTCAAGACTGTCAGAGCTGCCCAAGGAACTGGACTCTAACGCAGGTTATCTGATGTCAAGTTAGAGGAGGATAATGATGATGGTGATGGTGATAATGATGGAGTTGATGGCGATGGTGGCGGCGATGGAGTAAATGATGATGGTGACGGTGATGGTGGTCGTGATGCTAGTGGTCATGATGACTAATGCTCAGCCCTCACTCTGCCCAGCATTGTCCTTAGCACTTTCAGATATTACCTCATTCAAAGCTCACAGCAACCCTATGAGTAGGTACTGTTATGACTCCTTTTCTCAGATGAGGAAACTAAGGCCCTTGTAAGCCTCTTGGGCTGGGGTTGGGATTTGAACCCAGTCAGTATAGCCTGAGGTTCTGCCAGGGCTAATATCGTGGGATGTGGGGTACCGAGGGGCTGGGGGAGGGTTTGAAGCAGGGGCTCGGTAGTCCGAGTCACATCCCACCTGACCTTTGAAGCAGGGGCTCCATCTCCCCTCGGCTTCTCTGGCCAATCCCTCATCTCCCACACTAGGACTCCCTCTTGCTGTTTAAGTTTGGGAGCATCGCCCCAGCTGGGTGTGGGATGCTGGCTTTGGGGGAAGAAAGGGGACCCTTGGGGGTGGCTCTAACCCTTAGGTGTTCCAAACACAGTTCAGGGTGGGAGGCCTCGGCCCCCAGGAGTGGAGGGAGATCCTGACCCGAAGGGAGTCCTGCCCCGTTTGGGGGTACCTGGAGACCCTCTTGACCTGCTGGGTCACACATACAAGTAAGGGACAACAAAGATGAACTCAAGCTCAGGAGTCTGGCCTCCAGCCCAGGGCTCCCAGAAACCTCCCAGAACACCCACTTCATAGCCAGGTTTCAGAGGGGTCCCTCTCCTTTTCCCTCACCCGACAGCCTCCTGAGGCGCTCTTTACACAGGGGCACCTCCCCGGTGCAGACTACATCTCTCCCACCCACACCCCACACCCTCTCTGGGCACCCAGCACATCTCAGTCTCAGCCAGCCTTCCCCTTCCCAGGCTCGAACCTCCTTCTCCACTCCTCTCGGTTGGGGGACCCAGCACAGGGCCTGGGAAAGCCCATCATCCCAGTGTAGCTCCCGGTCTCCCACAGGGAGAGTTGGGAGGGAGGGAAAGACTAGAACCTGAAGCCAGAGCCATGGGAACAGGGCCTGCCCCATCCCTGGGGGATTCTAAGATAAGCTTGGGGGCAAGGGCTGAGAGATGGCAGATCAGGCAGAAACTTCTGGTGGGTCTGAGTCAGAGCTGAAAGAAATCCCCGTGACCTTCATCTCCAGCCCCATGGCTGGTGGCAGGGGTCAGGAGGGAGGCTTTGGCTACCTGGGGACCAGGCCAGGCAGGGCCAGGGCAGGGTGGGTTTTACCTGGCTGGGACATGGAGCTGGGACGCGCTCTCTCTGCTTCTCTCCGCTGCTGGGACCGCAGCCATCTCCCCAGGGCCGGGCTCCGGCTCCCTCGGCCCAGGTAGTAGACGGCTGACGGCCGAGCAGGCAGAGACTAAAACCCCAGGGCCAGCCCACTTCCTGTGCAGAGGATGGAGGGGGTAAGGCCTGGGGGTGGGAAGGCGGGGGAGATCTGACTGGTTAGAAAGCCTGAAACTCCTGCAGCACCAGGGGCCAGATAAAGATCTCCCTCCTCCGCTGGGGGCGGCCGGGGTATGGGGGGGTCGGGGGGGCCACTGTGGGTGTTGCGGCAGCAGGCGCGCGTGTACAGTCACACACATGCCCTCTCTCACTCTCAAATAGGTGCCGCGCTGCACACAAGAGCCCATGGGGACAAGGTCCCTTCTTTTCCCTCTCATGCCACCCCCACCCCATCTCACAGGCCACCTCAAGCCTCTGACACCTTCGTCCAGTCACACACATGTCCACTAACACCCAGGCCTCACTCAAACCCGACCCTTTAGGTGTACCCCAGCCATGGAATGAGACACCCCAACTACCTCAGACACCCTTTCTCACCGGCCTTCCAATAAGCCCCTGACTCAGTTTAGCATTCAGGGGTGACTATCTGGGGGGCCTTTGCAAACAATTGCAATCAAATTGGCCACTTATTGAACATTCTAGAACCTTCCTCTGCCTCTCAAGTCACGGTTTGTAATCCCCTTTCTCCTCCTTTCTTTGGCAGAGAGAATCAGTTCCAGGCTTTTTCTTTTTTTTAATACCAAGCAGTTACAGACCCCCTGTTCGGGAAGGTGCATGTCCACCTATTCCCAGTGTCACAGGCCTAGGGACCCCGTGACATTCCATCCAGTGTCCGAAGAAGCAACTCTGCTGTCTCTTGATTCTAAACTCTCTGCCTCGGGGAAGGTTTTCCTGTGAGCTGCCACCTCTTTCACCACAGGGAATGGGGTTAGCAGGACGAGGAATAAAAAGAGCAGTTCTGCAGAAGTTTCTGTCAGCAGAGAAGTAAGAAAACAGAGTTGAAGACCCTGAGAGACAATCAGGCCGACTCCCTTCTGAGCAGGAGGCAGGAACCAGTGTGGCCGAGAAGAACAAGACCAGATTCGAGGCTCCTGGAAGCTGAGTGACCTGCTCGCCTGTGCTTCCCTGTCCACGCCTGTAGAATGAGGGGTGGGTGTTCCTGCGGGGATGTCAGGAGGACTGAAGAGCAGGAGGGCGTGAGTCTCTCACCTGGTGACCCCTGGAGTGGGCCCTCAAGAAGCCCATCTCCCCTCTCCCCTAGAGCAAGTCTTCTGACTGCGGGTGAGAGTGACAAACATGAGCACCACAAAGATAAGGATAATAGCCGAGATTTATTAAGGCTAGAATAGTTCTGGAAGCTTCTCAGGAAACGAGGGATGCAGATTCTCCCAGGCAGGAAAGCCGGCTCAGGAAGGGAGAGGAAGGCTGCTTTTTGCTGTAGACCCTTTTATACCACATGCATATATTTCCTGTCCCCAAACTCATGAATCCATGCATATAAAGAAAAATCCAAGGAAGACAAATACCACATGGGACTATCATGTGGTATTTCATATATATCACTTATATGAGGTGGTAAGTCATATATATCACTTATATGGACTCTAAAATATGACACAAATGAACCTATCTATGAAACAGAAACAGACTCCTAGACATAGAGAATAGACGCAAAGCTGCCAAGGCGGAGGGGGGAAGAGGAGGCATGGGTTGGGAGCTTGGGGTTAGCAGAACTTGCAAACTCTTACGTGTAGAATGGATAAATAATGAGGTCCTACTGTACTGCACTCTACAGGGAACTATATCCAATCCCCTGGAATAAACCATAATGGAAAAGAATATTAAAAAGACTGTCTATGGGTATATACCTGAGTTTACTATACAGCAGAAATTAACAACATTGCAAATTAGCTATGAAAGTGAAAAGTGAAAGTGTTAGTCTCTCAGTCATGTCCAACTCTTTCCAACTCCATGGACTGTAGCCTGCCAGGCTCCTCTGCCCATGGAATTCTCCAGGCAAGAATACTGGAGTGGGTTGCCACTCCCTTCTCCAGTGGATCTTCCCAACACAGGGATCGAACTCAGATCTCTGGCATTGCAGGCAGGTTCTTCACTGTCTGAGCCACACTTCAGTTTAAAAAAAAGAAAGATAAAATCCATCTGCAGGTGAAGGCAGAAACTGTGGACCCAGCTTTGTCCATGCTCAGGCATGGCTGCTGTCAGCAAGCATGCCAAGCACCCCATCTCCACCCCCAGCCCCTGTGTACACACTGATGCCCACCTAGCTGGTTCCATGCTCCTTGCAGAGCTAATGCCTTCCTTCCAATTTTATAGGCAAGGAAACTGAGGCTAACTGGTCACCCAACCAAAATGCAGCAGGACTGGGATTAGAACCAGTGTCTGTCTGATGGACGACATCAGATTCTCTCTGAGATGACCTGAAGAGGAATCCAGGAACTTCTCCAATGGCAGGAGCCTGACAGAGCCCCTCAGGCCTGCCCAGACCTTGGTCTCAGGAGATTGGGGGTTACACCCAGCCTCCTCCAGCCATCCTCCTTCTGTCCCAGCACCCAATATACAAAGCCCCTTAAACCCTGTCCTGGGCCTTCCACAGTGTCCTCAGGGTCCCACTGTGAACCAACTTCCCTGCACCCTTGGCTCTCATGGACAGAGCCATGGCTCCTGCCCAGGGACCCCACTTTCACAGGAGCTGTGGGGCATGTGTATTTGGGCTTTTCTGGTTCCTGTGTCCTTTCTGACCATGATATTTCCACCCATCACAGGGCTGCCTCTTCTGGAGATGCCAGACCCTGTGCCTACCTCAGCCGTGGCCTCTACCAAATGCTCCCTCCCTCTTCCTCTGTGTTCCAGCTCCCAGGTAACTTCAGGGCCTCATAGCAGCCTTCAGACTTCTGCACCATCTTCTCCCCAGGGACCCTCTGCTGACTCCACATTGCAGCCCAGGTCCACCCTGGGACCCCGTCATCACCCTGACTTGTGCCACCCCAGACCCCCTTGCGGCCACCACCCCTTCCACTCTGCAACAATGTCCCAGTTTGCGTTGAGTCCAGCTGTGTCAAAAGAGAATTGAAGAGCGTAACAGGACCTTAAAGTAAGAGAGCAAGTTTATTTCTTTTTCACATAAAAGCCATCAAGGGACTTCCCAGGTGGTCCAGTGGTTAAGGGTCTTCTGATCAACGTGGGGGACATGATCAGGGAACTAAAGATTCCACATGCCACGGAGCAACTAAGCCCATGTGCTGCAACTACTGAGCCCACGTGCCACAACTAAGACCCGACAGAGACAAATAAAATACAAATAATTTTTAAAAAGTCGTCAGAGGAAGGCTGTTGAGGGCTGGTGGAGGGGCCCTATGATGACATCAGAATCCTCAGTTCACGCCGTTTTGCTACTGGGGCATCCCCAATACCTTTCTTCTATCTCGTGGGCCAAGAAAGCAATTCAAGCTCCATCCATCACATATGCATTCCTGCAGTTGGACAGTGGAGGAAGAAGCAAAGAAGGATATCCTCTGCCAGGTAAGGATCTTTCCCCAAAGTTGCACTAGACACTTCCAACTTACATCCCATTGGCTATAACTGAGTCACATGACCATATGTTTGCATTCCACCATGAGTGGCCTGGTTCATCAGCCTTTCCAGCACCAGCCCTGAGCAACTCATGTCTCATGCAAATCATGACATTCACATAGAAAGTCATTCCCTGTTCCTGTTCCTCACCAGCACGGCTCCAGGGGAAGCAGCTGTCCTGCTCGGCCTGAGGCAGTTTCCAGAACACAGGACTTTCAATGCTAAAACTAGGACAGAGCTGGTCACCCCCATTGCCAGCCCACTCTTCCAAACTAACTCAACTGGCTGATTTAAAATTGATTCTTCCCGGAACCACCACCCAAGCCTGATCAGATCCAAGACACACATCACTTGCTTATTTTGGGTCATGACTTTCCGTTCAGGTGTCTACATTAGGAGTTGCCTGAGAAGAGGGATCATGTTTGATTCACCCAGATTGTCCCAGAGCCTCAAAAATGACCTGACACAAAGAGGTGTCAAGCTGCAGGAAAGGAAGGAAAAAAAGGAAAAGGAAAAGGAAAAGAACTGAGTGCTGGGAGCCACCACGGGAGATCCCACCTATGACAAAGGTCATGCGGAAGAGACCTGACAGGCAAAGGCAGATCAGGCCTCGAGGGACCCCCTGAATCTGCTCGAGCATCTACTCCAAAACCAGAATCTGTCTGTCTTACTATTTTGTGCCTTTCACCAACTCTTCTGACATTAACAGGGGGCTATCCCCGACCACCTTTCTCTGGAAAATATCAGCTTATGGCTTTAGTTAATAAGTCTCCTGAACAATAAAGGAATATTTCTATTTTAACCCCTCTGATGGCATTCTAGCTTGTCTGACAGGTTTATCCATACTCTTGCAATTAACACACATGATTGTTCACAACTCCCCAACCTTGAAAGGCATGGGAAGCCAAAACATTCTAAAAGTCCTAATGAGTATAGAGTCCTTTAAGGGATGAAAAATTATTAGAATAGATAGTACTGGTAAAGGGCTTCATTACTGGGCCAATGCTTGCTGCCAAGTTCCCATATCCCTTATCCATTGTGCACCTGGGAGTGCATTGGTTAACATAGTTGGAATGTAAGAAAAACAAGTAGCAGCCTTGGAATTAACCACATCAGACCTTTGAGCTAAATGGTTCTTTCTTTCTTGTGACCCACTGCACCTTTGCTCCATGAGAATGTAACTCTGTTTAGTACTTTCTGAGGCTGGGAGAAATAAAGAAGAAACACTTTAAGGGAAAACTAGTTTTCTGGCTGATCAGCCTTTATCAATAAAGGGTCATAAAATGTCCACAGGCCTCCAAGGCCAGAAGATAATGTACACAACATTGTTTATGGGAAAGGTATGCAGAAAAAAATCCTGGTTCTGATAAAGACAAAACAGATGTACTGTTTGGGCTGACTCTGTATGACTTTGTATCTTTCATTTCCCTCTGTGTATAAGTCAAGGTATAAAAGTTCCTTTGGAAAATAAAGTTATGGGCCTCGCTCACCGAAGCTTGGTCTTCCCGTGTCATTCTTTTTTTCCTTTTCCCTCCTTTTCTCTCTCTGTTCTTCTTTCAGGATGACTCCTTGGAACACAGGAGCTTTATTGGCTTTCTGTGTTTATCAAGGAAGATCAAGCCCTGCTCTCCGCTTTGCTATCCTTATCTCCTAGGCCGTCATCCTGAGGGTACCCCTGGATCCTGCTGGGGCTGGACCCCAGCAACTGAGGTTTCCAAATCTCTAATGCCCTAAAGGACCCAGAAGTGGCAGATTAGAAACAACACAGAGAATATCAGTATTTGAAGCTTCAAAAGGTTTGCCAGGGCTTCCCCGGTGGCTTGGTGGTAAAGAGTCCACTCGCCAGTGAACACCGAGTCAGTCCCTGGCCTGGGCAGACCCCACCTGCTGCAGAGCAACTAAGCCCGTGTGCCACCGCTGTCAAGCCTGTGCTCCAGAGCTCGGGAGCCACAACTACTGAAGCCTGAGCTCCTCAGCAAGAGAAATCACTGCAGTGAAAAACCTACGCAGCACAACTAGAGAAAAGCCCAAGCAGCAACAAGGACCCAGCAAGGCCAAAAACAAACACATAAAATTCATTTTTTTTTTTTTTAAAGGAAGAGACAGTTGTCTACTCCTGATGTGGAACAATCCCCAGGATGTGCCAGTGGGTGAAATCAAGCCAAGTTCAGTTCAAAGTGTGCAGTGGAAGGGTGTAACTGCATGAGCGTGTGACCGTGAGAGGACATGTGCCAGGGTGTGGGTGTGTGTGTTTGTGAGGGTGTGTGTGTGGGGGGGGAGTGGGTAGGTGTGAGTGCCTATGGGTGTAGGGTGAGTCTGTCTGTGTGTGAGAGGGTGTGCGTGTGTGAGGGGGAGTGGGGTGTGTGTTTGTTGTGCGTTTGTGAGAATGTGTGTGCAAGTGAGTGTGTGTTGTGTGTGTGCGTCTGTGACCTGGCAGGTACAGGCACCGGGTTGTTCTGGAACTAATTCTTAGGGACTGGATTTACCTAGGGAGGGAGCTGGGAGACCCAAGAAGCAGTGGAGGGTGGGGAATATTTCCTGAATAACCTTTGGTACATTTTGAACTTTGCTTCATGGGAACATAATACCTATTTAAGAAAATAAATAAAATAGGAATCAAAATTAAACTCTAAAAGCATGGGACCCTTGGAGGGGGCTGGGGTTCTCCTCAAGGATCACCAGACACCAGACCTCCTACTGCTGCTGCTGCTGCTAAGTTGCTTCAGTCGTCTCTGACTCTGTGTGACCCTATAGACGGCAGCCCACCAGGCTCCCCCATCCCTGGGATTCTCCAGGCAAGAACACTGGAGTGGGTTGCCATTTCCTTCTCCAATGCAGGAAAGTGAAAATTGAAAGTGAAGTCGCTCAGTCGTGTCCGACTCTTAGCGACCCCATGGACTGCAGCCTACCAGGTTCCTCTGTCCATGGGGTTTTCCAGGCAAGAGTACTGGAGTGGGGTGCCATTGCCTTCTCCGAGACCTCCTACTACTCCTGTTTAATTCCAACCTCTACAGAGGAACGCTGGGGTCACGTCCCTGTGCCGATGGAAGGGAAGCGTTTTGTCCACAGTCACACCAACTCCTCACCCCCGTCTCCTGACTGCCAGGCCAGAGTCCTGCTATGGGGACAGTCAGGAAAGCTCTGAGGACCCTTTGACAGCTCCCACAATGGTTTCCCCCCCTTTCCCGTGAGAAACAGGTAGAAAAAAGATCTTTTCACTTGCTCTTATTCTTAAGTAGGTTTCACCAAGATCTGTGATCTTTCTCAGAAGACAATCTAGGTGTTGCAGCGAGGAAAGAGGACGTGTGATGTTTGCAAAGTGTCTGTGAGAAGTTCCTCTCTATCTAGAGGTTATGTTGCTTGCTTTTCTTTTCTGGGTGTTTTTATAAAGGAATGGCAAAACATTTAAATGTCCCTTTGCTTAGATTGTCCCCAGCTGTCAGTATTGTCTACAGCGTCTGCTTGGAGGAAAGCAGTAAACAGGGTCAGAAGCTCACCCAGCTCTGGAATGATGGCCCCAGTCAAGCCTGGCCACAGGGGTGGGAACCCTAGATGGCTGCCTCCACCCAGAGAATGGGAACCCTGAACTCCCCTGAGCAGTTTAAATGCCTGCTTCAGGCTGTAGGCACGGGCAAGGTGAGGCACATCTGGCTACCACCTGGCCCAGGATCATACAGAGAGACTGTGAAACCTTCCCCTGGCCCTTGATTCTTGGCATCCTGGTATGTGGGTCTCATTGCCACCTCAAGGATCTAAATAAGGTGGGACTGAGAGAAGAGAGGCAACCATATTTTAGCAGATTCTGAAACAACCATGATGAGAGTATAGAAAAGACCCTGAGTCTCCTTCAGAACAAAGGGGCTGAACTGAGCCAGATGAGGGGGAGCTCTGGGCAAGTGCAAAGCCTCGAAAGGTGTTGGGCCAGCATCGAGAATTCATGGAGGAGGGCCCCTCTGGGTGGCACTCTGGGAAGCATGCTGGTGGGGGGAGGCCCTGTCCTTATTCCCCCACACCTGCAGCTCGAAGCTTTCCCAGCTGTGTGCTTCTACAGGGGCTCCACCAAGTTTAAAACAGGATTCTCTTGACATCATTCTACTCACTCAGGTTCACAGGCCCACTCGAGGGCCACCCCAGCTGTACTGTAGAGATATCAGGGATCAAGTAGAGTTTTTGGACAATCGGCAATTCACTAAAATACATCCAACTCCCTCAGCCTCCCAACATCAAAGACTTTTCTTTGGGTGAGGGAGGTGGCCTCGTCTCCCCCTCCCTGTGGGTTTGGGTGGGGGACCCCAACTCAGATGCCACAGGGGCCAGACAGGAACCCACGCTTGAGGCTGGCAGGAGGGGACCATGGCAAACTGGGGTCTCCACTGCTGTGGGAGATGGCAGATGGGAACAATGGTTCAATACTGCCAGGAAATTCTCAATTTTCATAAAAAGCAGAAAATTGAGAATTGTTTTTTTAAACGTGAAATTCTCTTACTTAAAATAATGGTCATTTATTTTAACTTCAACCCACAGCAAGACACCCACCACCAGGCCTGCCCCAGAGAGAACACACTGCCGGCCACGAAGTGTGAGGAAGCCGACTTTAGGAGGGAGGGGTGGGGCTGAGGGCTGACAAGGACCCTCTGCTGGGGATGTTTCTTCTTAGGTACTGGCCGGATATTTATTTTTCATCGTGGTCACACTGCAGCTTTGCAAACCTTTCCTGTGTTTGTGGTGTTTACCTCTTTAGGAGCCCTGGGTCCCAGGCAACAAGCTCAAGCTTTACTTTCCCAGTCTCCCTTGCAGCGGGGGCAGTGAGCACGTGATCGGGCTCACCCATTCAGGAGTGTCTGCTGCAGACCTTCCTCGGGATGGGAGCCAGGGATGCAGTTTAGGAGGCAGAGAACTCCAGGAGGCTGGAGAAGGTGACAACAGAGCCTTTCAGAAGCTGTACCCCTTCAAGCCTGGTTTATAGAGATTCTTGAGCTGCAGAAGATCCTGAACCAAACGCTTTTCTAACGAAAGTGGCCAGGTGGGGCTCTTTGGTTTGCATTTGAGATTCCTGACTGACATAGGTGTTTTGAAGCTGGGCAGGGTGGACAATCACTTAGAATGCAGATTAAGACTTGAAATCATCTTTAATTACTAGCCCCCCACCCCATCCCGGGACTTGGTGGCTCAGACAGTAAAGAATCCACCTGCAATGCGGGAGACCCAGGTTTCATCCCTGGGTTAGGAAGATCCCCTGGAGAAGACAATGGCAACCCACTCCAGTATTTTTACCTTGGAAATTTCATGGATAGAGGAACCTGGTGGGCTACAGTCCATGGGGTTGCAAAGAGTTGGACACCACTGAGGGACTAACACACACACACACACACACACACACCATCCCACTCTTCATGTAGAGCTGACCAGCTATGGCAAAGTGGGAACCAAGTGAGAGGGCACAAGAGGAATGTGTCTGTGTGGGGTTTTCTCTCTGCCGCAGCCCTTGGAATAAAATCTGTGTTGTAATGCAGATCTGATGGCCAGGCGTGAGCACTAGCTCTTGAGGGCAAAACAGGGGGGTTTAAGACAAAAACCTGCCTTGTGTTCTCCAGTTGTAGGTGACTCTAAAGAGGCAGTCACAGCTGGATGTCCTCCTAGCTGATTCCATGATCGAATGCCTGGGAGGCCCATGCACACTTAGTGGGCTGGCTGACATTGAATCTCTCTCACTGACTGGTTTCCACTTTGGGTGCTGGTTAATAAAGAGACAGCCTGCAGGAGGCCCCCATGTTTGGTGGGTGGCTGGTTTCGCTTTCAGGATGAGTTAGACTCAGCCCATTGTGAATCCTCCCACTGCACAGAGTCACAAACCCACCCTGACTTGTCTGAACCAGATCAGCGCATGCTCTGTTTACCAATTCCTCCTTCCCTGGGGAGGGCCTGCACTACCTCATCCCTACCTGGAGGGAGTTTCTACCACGTGCCAGGGGTTCTGAGCAGGGCCAGGGCATGTGTGAGGGTGGCAGGGAGCCTCCAGCACTGGCTGACTCCCTCCCACCTTCACACCCCTCCTCACACTCTGCCCAGCAGTCAAACCACCAACACCCCCACCCAACACCGGGCTGGAGCTAACACATGTATCTTCTCTATGATTCTACTTCATTTCAGTGCTGTCCCTCCTGCCAGGCCAGGGTGCCTTTCAGGGGACACAGGCTGGGAATCTAGGGAACTGGGTTTGAGTTCCAGGAGCGCCC
Organism: Bubalus bubalis; assembly: GCF_019923935.1. Classification (NCBI taxonomy): domain Eukaryota; kingdom Metazoa; phylum Chordata; class Mammalia; order Artiodactyla; family Bovidae; genus Bubalus; species Bubalus bubalis. The sequence continues at coordinate 44,259,516 of NC_059160.1, read as the reverse complement.
CCAACCCCTAAGTCACATGTCCTCCCCACGGTAATCAGCATTCTGGGGCTGCAGACCACAGGAACAGGCTGTGGCTAACTCGGGCGTTACAGAAATGAAAAGATCTGGAGTGGTTCCCAAGACCCAGACCTCAGGGGAGCAGATTCCAGACCATCTTCAGGGACCTGGCTGCATCTTGCCTTCAAGGCACCAAACTCCAGCTGTTTCCTGGCCTCATTCCACTCCTCTTCAAAGAGTACCATTGGCTATGATGAGGTCAAATGGCCACCCCTTGGCTGGAGAGGTTGGATGGGGTACTTTGATTGACAGCTTAACCAAGATGTCTTCTAAGGCAAAATGTTAACCTCCAAAGAGAAATGAGTGATGTTACCAGAAACAGGGGGCCAGATGATGCTGAATAAGCAAGAACCAAATGGGTCAGACCACTCCTCTTTGGGCCCAGCCTCCCAGCCCTACAAGGACAGGATCAGGTCAGATGGATTCTTCCAGGAAAGGCATCCTCTGATTGGAGGAATCCAAACCGGGCACCTTGCTTTCCTGATGGGGTGGGGAGCAGAAGGGTGAGGGGGGAGCCACAGGGTGGTGGGAGAGGCTCTTCTCAGCCCTCAGAGGGGGCTCCTGGCATGAGGGTGCATTACCCACCCACCCTGAAGCCTCCTTATTTAAGAGAGAACCAGGCAGGTTCAAGGCAGCTGCCTGAGTGGGAAGGAGGGACACTTACCTCCTCCCCCACATGGGGCTTAAACCAATGACCTTGCTGTCATGGGCCCCGGGGAGCTTATGAGCTAACTTGAAAGCAGCAAAGGATGAAGGGCCCCAGGCTGCATCAGCCCATCTGAGGGCAAGGCCAGAGGAACACTGTGACTAGCTCGTTCCTCAGGGCCTGGAGCCGGGAAATAACCTAAACTGGAACTCGGTCAGCAACTGGCTGTACCCGCCAGGAGGCCCTCACCTGCTCCTGACTGAGGAAGGTGATTTGTATACCCACTTTTCATGGGTCACCACATGGCACCCTCTGGAAACAACCCTATTAGGTAGAAAACAAAGACCGTGGGATGAGGGAGCAAAGGGAGGGGCAGGTCTCGAAGGCAGAGCTGAGTCAGATGCTCAGCCATCCAGGCCCCCAACACAGAGTTATCTGTCCACAACCTCTTGGCTCTCCCATCCCCCAACCTCCACCTCTGCAGAAGCACCCAGGAACCCCAGCCTCACCACCACTGTCCAAGCCAGGACTCAAGGACCAACCAGGCCTGGCCAGTGCCCCAGAACCCAGGTGGGGTGGGGGGGCCTGGGCAGAGCAAGGAAGGGACCAAGGGGCACTTCCATCGAGAGGATGTGGCCAAGGGCTTCGGGCCTGCGGTTCCAGCCAGAGCGCTGCTGGCCCCTGGCTGAAGTCACCTGTGCCCTTCCCGCAGGAAGCAGGGGGCGGCAGGAGCGGAGGGGGCAGGGGAAGCTGCGAGGTGTGTGGTTTAGACTGTGAAGCTCATACCAGGGTGAGCCCGGACACTAGAGTGAGTGGGCCTGGTGAGCTGCTTCTGCTGCCAGGCCCTCTTCCTGTGTCTCTCTTCTCAGTTCTGTCCCGAAACCTGCCCACTAACACCTGTCCCTCCTCAGCACCCCCAGCACAGACCACCAAGAAGGTTCAGAACAGCCCACCTCAGACAGCAGAGGCGCCAGCATCACCAAGGCTCCAGAGAGCAGAGCACTGCGAAGGTGCACTGAAAGAGGCCAGAAAGTCCTCAAAGCCTTCTCTGAGGCACCAGGTACCAGTGTTGACAACACTGGCCTGGTCCCTACCATGCTCCAGGCCCTGTTCCTAGTTCATGGGTGTTAATTCCTGAATAGGCCAAGTGTGGGTTGAGGTCCAACAGCACCAGTATTCCCAGGTGCTTGTCAGAAACGCGGTATCTCAGGCCCCACCCCAGACTGAATCTGAATCTGCATCTTAACCAGGTTCCCAGGTGATTTCTGCACACACGGAAGTTTGAGAAGCATCATATTAATTCATTTAACCCTGATAACAGCACTTGGTACCTCAGACAGTAAAGAAAGTGCCTGCAATGCAGGAGAAACAGGTTCAATCCCTGGGCTGGAAAAATCCCCTGGAGAAGGGAATGGCTACCCACTCCAGTATTCCTGCCTGGAGAATTCCATGGACAGAGGAGTCTGGTGGGCTACAGTCCATGGGGTCACAAAAAGTCAGACACGACTGAGCAACTAACACTTTCAGGTAGGTATTCTTATGATCCTCTTTTACAGATGAGGAAACTAAGGCACAGGTTAAACAGCTTGCCCACGGCCACACAGGGGGTTAGTGCCAGGGCTGGGACTTGAACCCAGGCCATCTGGCTCCAGAGGACACACTCCTCACTGCTGGGAGGCCACTGCCTTCGGAATGAGAGGACCATGGGTATTCCAGTCACTGCTGGCCATTCGGCATCTGTTCTACCTGTGCTGCCCTGCCTTCCAGAACCCACTCCAGCCTTCCTGCTATTTTTCTGTCCTCTGAGTCATGGTTTTCTCAGGCATAGAAGGTAAGAACACCCACCAACTGCATGGACCATTCGTCAAGCATGTGTCATCCGGGGAGTTACGACCTTTGCAAAAGATGCTCAGGATTCAAATCTGCCTCCGGGAGTCCAGGGCCTAATAGAAGAGGCAGAAGACAGGAATGGTCACATGGGTGAATAAAACTTTATCTGGAGGTGTTCAGACACTCCCTGCGTGGCTGCCTCTTTAAGGCAGACTGCAGGGAGGAGGAAGCTTTGAGCCAGACCTTGAAGGCTGAAATATCTAACACAGGACAAGGGTCAGAGACCAGCTTGAGTGAAGGGGCAGAGGGGGGTGTAGATACAGGTGTAAAGCGGCCTGTGTGGCTGAAGTAGGTGCACGGAGCTTAGCTTAAGGCATCCCCCCATCCAACCCTCAACTGATGCCTAGCTCCCTTCCACAGAATCTCACCCAGAGTGCCCAGACTCCCTTGAATGCCCCCCTATGATGAGGAGACCACTCCTTCCTATAGCAGTAAGCCCAGGCTATCTCTGGTGTGCCCACGGATGTGTTCATTCTAGCCAGCACACCTGTGTACAGGTAGATGTCCTTCAAGCACACCTGAGCCATGCAGATCCAGCCAGTCCTGCTGCTAACTGGGGAATAAGAGATGCCTAAATGCCCAAGACATCTGCTGTACTAGACAGGCCCCCACCTCTAGAGCCTTGAAGTCCTGGCTCCGTGGTACACTGCACCAGAGTATTGGCCTGCACAGGAAAGGGGCCCTTAGCATCTGGACTCCACCCTGCTTGGAAGAACCATGGGGCTGGCATGTCCACACACAGAGTAGGGAGCCCCTCTGGATGGTGCTCTTTGCTGAGGGCACTGAGCATACACATGTAATAAACACAGCCTACTTGTCCTGGGCTGAAGTGATGCTGACAGGAGGTCCCCCTACAATGCCATTTAACACCCATTGCAGCCACAGGACCTCCCTCCACCATGACTACCACTAGACATGAGGACACCCAGGGCTCCCTCGTAATCGGGATCTGAGCTCAGGTCGGCGACCCTAGAGTTGAGTTCTGAGCACCTACACAAGATTCTTTCCCTCCTTCCCCTCATTGCCCACCTCCTCCACACTTGCCTCAGTACTTTGCACACAAAGGGCACTCAGTAATTGCTTTAGAACATTTGAGTTAAGGGACTTCCCTGATGGCTCAGCGGTTAAGAACCTGCCCGGCCATGAAGGAGATGGCCACACGCCATCCCACATGCCAGAAGCCCACATACGGCATGGGCCACAAGGAAAGATCCCACGTGAGGCAGCAAAGATCCTGCATGCTGCAACTAAGACCCTACAGAAGTGAAATAACAAATGAATATTTAAAAAAACACACAAAAACACAGAGTTATGGGCCCAGAAGTTGCCACCAGGGGGCGATGCGTGCCGCTCCCCAGCCTCCACATTGGAGGGAGCTGAGACGAAGGCAAGGAGAGTGACCCAGTGTGGACAGTGGCTGTTTCTGCCCTGAACAGGGCAGGTGCCCACAGGACAAGACAGGGAAGCAAGCAGGGCCCGTCAATTCCAGGCAGGCAGCATGAGGGGAACCCAAGGAAAGAGAAAGCCAAGAAAATGACCCACAAGGGATCTTGGAGACTCTCAGAACTATCCTGTCCCTGTAAAGATGATAAGCCTAGGCCCAGAGAGGGACAGATGTCAGCCTTAGATCACACAGCAGGGTGGAGGTTTAAGCCCTGCCCTGCAGCCTCCCAGAACCCTTCGTCCCACTTAACCCCCAGATACAGAGAAGGAAGCTTAACTCAACAGATCCCTCGCCTTCCTCCAGTTGGTACAGATCAGAAATGGGTTCCTGAGACAGCCCCAGACCCCAGCCCTCTGCTCCTCCTGCATCTCTTTCCCAAACACCCTCACCTCCAACCCTAACTACCGAAGGATTCACAGTCCTGAAGCTCTTGCTCTGACCCACCTCCTCAGCCCTCCATCTCCCTTGTTCTGCTCATCTGGCCATCATTCTGTCCCCCAAGTACCACTGCCAAGCCTTTGGCATCAGCTGCTGTCCTCTTAGAATGAAAATCAGTTGACGTCCTGTCCTTGCTTGAACCCCCGCCCAACAAAGGCTTCCCGCTGCCCTTATGATACAACCTCACCTGCTCACCCTGCAAGTCTCAGCCCTGCCACCCCTGCCCCTGCCTCCCTGTCAGGCCCCGGAGGGCTCTAAGCTCAAACCTGCCGGACCCTCACCATGGTCCCTCTGAGCTCCTACTACAGTCTTCCCAGACCAGCCTCACCCCATCTAAAGCCGATATGTGCCTGTTAAGTCCTGGCACCCACCTGTCTCCCCAGAGCACTCACTCTCATTTTTAATTGGTTGGACACTGGAGAAGGATTTGCTTGGGATCTGTCCTCCTGGCTGGACTGTGGCTCCTCAAGATCACAGGTCAAGTCCATGGAGTCCCACGGCTTCTCTGGCAAGTAAAGCCCTTTGTGATTCAGGGAAGGTGCTCAGATTGTAATTGTTGAAAGAACTGATGGAGGGAGGCGATAGCTTACGGTGAGCAGTCTCGGATTCATGATCTCCAAAGGAAAGGATTTCACTTCAGGACCGAAGACGTGGCTCCAGTCATTCAGAGCTTTGCAAAAGTTTCATTACAGTGAAAAAGAGATAGAGAAAGCTTCTGACATAGACATCAGAAGGAGGCAGGGAGCACCCCACTCACTAGTTGGGATGGGGTTTTATATACTTTATCAATTGGTTAGTAACAATAGATTAAAAGAATGTTTCAAGGTTTTAAAAGTCTTACTAGACCCACTCCCATAACATACATTTTCAGTTCAGTTCAGTTCAGTCGCTCAGTCGTGTCCGACTCTTTGCGACCCCATGAATCGCAGCATGCCAGGCCTCCCTGTCCATCACCAACTCCCGGAGTTCACTCAGACTCATGTCCATTGAGTCAGTGATGCCATCCAGCCATCTCATCCTCTGTCGTCCACTTTTCCTCCTGCCCCCACTCCCTCCCAGCATCAGAGTCTTTTCAAATGAGTCAGCTCTTCACATGAGGTGGCCAAAGTACTAGAGTTTCAGCTTTAGCATCATTCCTTCCAAAGAAATCCCAGGGCTGATCTCCTTTAGAATGGACTGGTTGGATCTCCTTGCAGTCCAAGGGACTCTCAAGAGTCTTCTCCAACCACAGTTCACAAGCATCAATTCTTCGGCGCTCAGCCTTCTTCACAGTCCAACTCTCACATCCATACATGACCACAAGAAAAACCGTAGCCTTGACTAGACGGACCTTTGTTGGCAAAGTAATGTCTCTGCTTTTCAATAAGCTATGTAGGTTGGACATAACTTTCCTTCCAAGGAGTAAGCGTCTTTTAATTTCATGGCTGCAATCACCATCTGCAGTGATTTTGGAGCCCCCAAAAATAAAGTCTGACACAGTTTCCACTGTTTCCCCATCTATTTCCCATGAAGTGATGGGACCGGATGCCATGATCTTCGTTTTCTGAATGTTGAGCTTTAAGCCAACTTTTTCACTCTCCACTTTCACTTTCATCAAGAGGCTTTTTAGTTCCTCTTCACTTTCTGCCATAAGGGTGGTGTCATCTAGAGCTTAAAGAAAAACATACCCTTCAGCAAGATGAGCTGTTTCGTTGTGTAGTCATTGCTGCTGCTGCTGCTGCTTAGTCACTTCAGTCGTGTCCGACTCTGTGCGACCCCATAGACGGCAGCCCACCAGGCTCCCCCGTCCCTGGGATTCTCCAGGCAAGAACACTGGAGTGGGTTGCCATTTCTTTCTCCAATGCATGAAGGTGAAAAGTGAAACTGAAGTCGCTCAGTCGTATCCGACTCTTGGCGACCCCATGGACTGGAGCCTACCAGGCTCCTCCATCCATGGGACTTTCCAGGCAAGAGTACTGGAGTGGGGTGCCCTTAGCTATGGGCTTAAATAAAGTTAGTATTAGGCAATATTTTTAATTAGTTTTAATTTAGTTGTTATGATCGTTTCCATAACAACTCAGAGCTTAAGAAAAAAGTCTTATGTAACTAAGATGAAGGAATGTAGAAAAAAACATTTGTCCCTTTGTCCTCCTTGAGGGCCCCAGACTCCTTATCAACCTACCTAAGAATAGCTCTCTCAGAGGGATGGATGGATAAGGGATGTTGTTATTCAGTCGCTAAGTCATATTTGACTCTTTGCAATCCCATGGACTGCAACACACCAAGCTTCCCTGTCCTTCACTGTCTTCTGGAGTTTGCTCAAACTTGTGTCAATTGAGTCGGTGATGCTATCCAACCTTCTCATCCTCTGCCGCCCACTTCTCCTCCTGCCCTCAATCTTTCCCAGCATCAGGGTCCTTACCAATGAGTTAGCTCTTTGCATTAGGTAGCCAAAGTATTGGAGCTTCAGCATCAGTCTTTCCAATGACTATTGAGGGTTGATTTCCTTTAGGATGACTGGTTTTGATCTCCTTGCATCCAAAGGAACTCTCAAGAGTCTTCTCCTGAACCACAGTCTCAAAGCATCAATTCTTTGGCACTGAGCCTTCTTTATGGTCCAACTCTCACATCCGTACATGACCACTGGTAAAACCATAGTTTTGACCATATGAACCTTTGTTGGCAAAGTAATGTCTCTGCTTTTTAATACACTGTCTAGGTTTGTCATATCTTTTCTTCCAAGGACCAAGTGTCTTAATTTCATGGCTGCAATCACCACCCACAGTGATTTTGGAGCCCAAGAAAATAAAATCTGTCACTGCTTCCACTTTTCCCCCTTCTATTTACCATGAAGTGATGGGACTGAATGCCATGATCTTAAATTTTTTGAACATTGAATTTAAAGTGAGCTTTTTCACTGGAGGATGGAGGGATAGATGGATGGATTGAGACAAGGATGAAGGATGAAATAAAGGAAGGTCTTGACATTGGGTTGAGAAAGGGTCTATTCATCCATTTATTAATCTAACAGTGATTTACTGAGTACCTACTGGCAGCATGTGCTGGGCACTCTGGGTGTTAAAGAATGCATGAGACTTGAAATCTGTCTAACCCAAGGAAACATCTCTTAGTATGGGAGTAGGGCAAACATGCAAATAATAACAACAAAGGGAGGCTGTCAGTACAATAACCATTGGGTTAAATTTTCACAACAGTCCTAATATTAAATGATAACAGTAAATACTACGTTTGATTCTAAATCCTTCAAGGTTTTATCTAAATAAAGTAACAATGCAGGAAAAAAATCATTTTTCAGACTATATAGGCAATTTTGTCTTTAGAAAATGTGGTCATATTAAGTATAAAATGCATACAGTAGGCCAGTTCAAATAAAACATATGCAGAGAGAAAAAAATAGATCCTTGCTTGACTGAGCCAAGAAGGGAAGACCTTTTAGATACCTTCTAAACCTTCTATATAATGTCTTAACCTTCTAAAATTCTAGACTTGCACTCATTCAATCAACAAATTTTTATTGAGTACCTACTATGTAGCAGCTCTCTTCTAGGTTCCTGGACTATAACAGTATAGAGCTTACAGTCTGGTGGGAGTGGGGGTCAGGGGAGACAATAGCAGTGGGTGGGCAGACAGTAAATGCAAGAGCCAAGTAAATTCCATAAGGAGGGGCTTCCCTTGTGGCTCAGAGGTAAAGAATCCACTTGCAAACTCAGGACACACAGGTTCGGTCTCTGGTCCTATAAGATCCCATATGTCTCAGAGCAACTAAAAGAAATCAGAAGTTTGAGGTTTCAGGGTGGAGATAGTGGAAAGAATCTCACTGGCCCCACACTAACTCACAAGCCCACTGGCAAGTTCCACTCCCTCTCTGAACCCCTGTTCCCATCTGTAAAACACGCCCACGTTACCACCCTGCAGGTCACATCCAGTGAGTTAATGATGGTCAAAGGGCACCGTACCCACACTCCAATGCTGCCCCAGCAGCTGCCCCCAGTCTCTGCTTTCTGCCCAGGCTGCATCCCTACCTCCGCTCCCCATCAGTACCTGCAGGGACTGTCCTGAAGGCCAGGGGCTGGCTCCAGTGGCTCCAAACCTCGTGGCTACCTAGCTGGGGCTTGGCCCGCACCTGAAGCTCATATTCCATGCCTGGAGTGAGATTCTCCAGGGAGATGCATTGCTGGTTCTGCCTGAGGGTCAGTAGCCGGGCGTCCTGGGGCAGAGACAGGGCTGTTAGACCAGAGGGGTCTGCACTGCCCCCTCACTTCCTGTGGCAGGGCTGGCTGAGAGTATGAGCAAAGCAGTGCCTTCCTTTATCCCTTCTAGCCATCCACCCTGCACTGTCCCCCTCTCCTACAGAAAGGCTCCCCAACTAGCCACTTGCAGGGGCCCCAGGAATCAGGGTCTTCCTGAACTCCTCCCTCTCTCTCAACTCCAGTATCCAAAGCCATCTGTCAATCAGCTGGCTCCACCTCCAGAACCTATTCTGGACCCTTCCCTCTTCCCTCCACTCCTTCCTCCTGCAGGTCTGAGCTCCCACGACCTCTGAACCCCGTCCAAGGTCTCCCTCCTTCCCTGCGCCCTGCACCCCTGTGCTCTGCAGCAGTCTCTTCTCCACTCAGCCATAAAGAGGGGTTTCCCATAGACTTCTACCTGCTTGGAGTCACCCTTTTTGTTTTTTTTCCAGCACTCCAGACACATAGGCCATGTCTTGCCTTTGCAATGGTTCTTTCCTCTGCCTGGAAGACCCTCCCCAGATCCTCAAAGGCTCAACTCCTGCCTAAGCCCCAGATCTCAGAAAGCCCTGGTCACATGAGTCTGAAGGAGCCTGGCCCAGGCCTTCTCAACTGTGTTATCACAATGAAATTTCATTAGAGTATGTAAAAACAGTGCAGAGTCTGTTCCTATCCCCCATGTGAGTTTCCTCAGAGGCAGCTTGTCAGACTCTCCCTCCATTCTTGCCCCAGCATTCAGCACACAGTAGGTACTCAGGGAATGTTTGTTGACTGAGTGAGCAAATAAAGGAAAGGGTAAGTGAATGAGTGGTGGTTCTACAGTAAATAATTTGCTGCATACAGGAGACCTGGGTTGAATCCTTGGGTCAGGAAGATCGCTGGAGAAGGGAATGGCAACCCTCTCCAGTATTCCTACCTTGAGAATCCCATGGACAGAGGAGTCTAGCAGGCTACAGTCCCTGGGGTCACAAAGTATCGGACACATCTGAGTGACTAACACACGGTGAATGAGTAAGCGATTAACCCCCATGGACGTGGACCACACTGGATTTGAAGAGGGAAGAGTGGCTGCCCAAGGCCTCTGTAATCTTCAGAGTGGGAGTCACCTGCCTCTTGGCTTTGTAAATCTTGCCTTGAATACGATGCCAGCTGGACCCTTGGGGTGTCAGGGGACCCCAGAGGGGGGTGGTGGGGGGCAGTTCCAAGGAGCAGGAGGGGTTGATTAGCGGCTTCTGTGGCTTTGCTGAGATGAAGGATGGACAGGGTGACCAGGACAGGGAGGAGTCAGGGCAGGTGCGACGGAGACAGGTACTCACCTCCCAGCTGTGGTCGGCGTACCTTAACCGGGCCTCAAACTCCACGTCGTTTTGGATGTAGTGGGATACCTGGGAGACGGTCCAGGTTATGATGCACCTATGGGTCTCTATGTGGACGACTTGGAGTGAGTGGGGTGGAATCAGACGAACTGGAGACAGGAGAGAGACAAAGGCAGAGAGAACAAACTAGGGGGATGCCACATGTTGATGTGGAGATGAGAAAGCCGAGCTGAGCTCCCACCTCCACCTTTGTACCTGCTGTTCCTCCCTCCTGGTGCTCTCTTTTCCCAGGGATCGGCATGTCCCTGCTCAAATATCACCATTCAGAGAAGCTTACCCCAACCACACACCACTCTCTGTCCCCGTCGCTTGTCATTTTTCTCCCTAGTACTTATCATCATCTGATATATTAAATACCTACTTCTGATTCTTTATTCATTTTCTGTCTGCCCCACCAGACTGAGCTCTCTGAGGGGGCAAGGACTTGATCTCTGGAGTATCCTTGGTGCCTGGAACATTACCCAGCACGTGGTGGGCACTTGATTAGATATCTGCAGAATAAATGAGTCAAGGCAGCCTTTCTCTGCACTCAGATTTGATCAGAGATTTACCTGAATCATCTCATTTATTTAATTTAATTCTACTTCATCACTCTTATATAATTATAAGATTATATGATTCTGAAGTTCAATTGATCTTAATTTTTATACTTCTGAGACTCTGTAGAACTCCACAAATAATAATTAGCAAATGTTTATTGAGCAAGTGCTAAACAATTTCTGTATCTTGGCTTATAGACTCCTACAGCAACTATGCTTTTGTTGTTGTTTAGTCACTAAGTTGTGTCCGACTCTTTTCGACCCCATGGACGGTAGCCCACCAGGCTCCTCTGTCAGTGGAATGTCCCAGGCAAGAAAACTGAAGTGGATTGCCATTTCCTTCTTTGGGGACTTTCCTGACCCAAGGGTTGAACCTGCATCTGCTGCATTGCAGGTGGATTCTTTATCGCTGCACCACCACAGAAGCCCTACAGCAACCACAGGCAGCAGGTAACTGGTTATCCCCACTTTACAGATGAGGAAACTGAGGCTCAGACATATTAAATGGCCTGCCAGTTAGATTACACTCACTAATGCAGGATTGCATTTAGAACCCTGGATCTCACTCTATGCTCCCATCTCTTCCCGAGAGATGACCTCCAAGCTTGGAGAGGGAGGTGGGGATAGGCTGGAGGTGGGGGAGGGCACTCAGTTGTTCAACAAACTTTCAGCCCAGCACCACCCAGATCAGCCCTGATGCTGAGTATTCAGAACAGAGATGTAAGGATGGCAGAAGCTCTGCCCTCAGGGAAACTCACAACCCACTGAGGAGACAGACCCATTATCAGACAGCAAAGACCCAGGTTGTAAACACCCTGAAAGAGGGGGTACCAAGGGCTCCAGGAGTCTGGGAAAGCCTCCTGGAGGAGGTGACTCCTCACTGAACTTGATGGGAGAGTGGCAATTTTCGGGGTGACAAGAGCCTTCCAAGCAGGCTGAGGCTGCTTGGTGTGCAAGTGTTTAGAGGCATGGAAGGGCAAGTTGAGCCTGGAGAGCTGGTCCTTGGTGTGACAGGAATATAAGCCACAAGAGGAGGCATGCTGGAGAAGGAAGCCAGGCAAGTGACCTTGAACACTAGGGTAAGGGTCCGGAACTTCATCCCAAGTTCAAGGGGCAGTGAGTTGGAAGCTGATAGGGGTGTGGAAGCTGATGGGGAGAGACTAGTGCTGGGCGATCCCAGAGGGGAAGACAGGGAAGGAAGTGCCCACCCTTCCCACCCCACGCCAGCTCCACCCTGGAGTCCTCACTCACTGTAATCAAAGGGCTTGATAGCCTGGGTTATCATCCTCCTCCACTTCCCACCTTCAGAGCACATCACCGTCAATTTCATGACATCCACTACGGTCAGTTTCTGAGCCTGCAAGGGAAGGAGGCTGGGGATGTAACTGCCAGTAGCTGGTATGGGGACAGAGAGGCTGCTGGGATGTGGATGGCAGGGGAAACCACGGCTGTAATAAGCTGGACCCTCTCCCTGAGATCCTCCATCTAAGGCATGGCTCCGACTCTGTATGAAAAGGGTCAGAAAGTTGATATTTTTCACACTGCAGGTCACATGATCTCTGTCACAACTATTCAACGTTGCTATTGTTGCTGTCCTGCAAAATCAGCCATAAAAAAACAAGAGAGCAAATGGGTGTGGCTGTGTGCCAATAAAACTTAATTTATAAAAGCAGAGGAGCAGAGCTTTTAATTTAATTTTAATTTATAGGAGCAGAGCTGAGCAGCCGACACCTCATGAACCTTGGATCCCTCCGCCCCTGGGTCAGTCATCTGCTCTCCCTGGATGCTGCCTCCTTCCTCCTGCCTCCCCAGCCCAGGAAGTCCACTCTGCTGCAGCCCCTGACCACTGGGTGTGCTGGCACCTCCACCAGAAAGATGCTCCTCTGCACCTCCCCCCGCCTGGCTGCCCCTCCCAGCTCTGGCTACTCACTTCTGGAGAATGTCCCAGGACCAGGTTGCATGCCCAGGATCCTGGCCTCACTGGCTGCAGCTCACAGGTGTGGTTCCACTGTTTTGTAGGAAAAAGCAGCTCTCTTTGAAGAAAAAGAGGGACCCCCTCAGAGCTGGCCTCAGGAGGGTCCCCATGCAGCATTACTGTTCTAAGCCCGGGCTTTATGCCAACCCCACCTGCCCTGCTTCCCTTGTGAGCATCTCTCTCTCCCAGTCAAGCTCCAAGGCAGTGAAAGTGTCCAGAAACACTTTTGTTCAGGGCACATGGCTCTTCCCACCTAAAGCCCTGCAAATTCTCCCCACAGGGCTGAGGGTGCAGACTATCCTTGACAGGCCCTCCAGAGCCCCTTAGAATCACCACCCACCTGGGAGCCAAGGTCAAAGCCACCCTGCTGGCTACTACCAGCAGGATGTTTGGATCAGTGACCCTTCACTGGTTCCTCCCCAGCGGGCAAGTTCATTCCCCCAGCCTCTCCCCAGTCCCCTGTCCCCACAGCTGCCCTAGGCATCTCACAAAATCCCAGGTTACTCAAACACTTTGGGGAACCCCATTCGGTCCTCCTTGCCTCTAACATCGAGTCCATCCTCAGCATATCAGGCGAGCGGCCCAGTGTCCCCAAACTACCTAGTCTGGCTCATGCCCAGCCCTGCTACTGCAGCCCGGACCGCACACCCCACTGCAACTCAGGCTCCAGGAGTCTAAATATCTGACCCCTCAGTTCTTCCAGACTCCTGTGACACCAGCAGTCTGTGGGTCTTATTAGCCCAAAATTCTCAAAGTGCAGAGTTCTTGGAGTCTGAGAGCTGTTAGTAAGATTTCAAGAGTCTAAAAGTCAGGATGACAAGATCTCAGCACCCTGCAATTCTGTACATTTGCCCGTCAAGCCCACACGCACCTCTGAGGCTGACGGCTGTGCAAGCAGCAGGTGGTGGCCCGCAGGCCCTCATCATGGCTCCAGACGCAGGAGACGTTGGCTCTCGAGTTATAGAAGCATGTGATGTTGGAAGCATATGCCGTGAAGATGTGGCGTGTGGGACTGGCTGTAGGGCACCCATGGCCTTCAAGGGTTCCCCCGCCACTCCTGTTCCTACCAGGTGAGGAGATGCTCAGTGCTGGTGGGCAGAGAAAGGGTTAGTGGGTCCACTTCAGAGAGGACAAAACTGAGTCCCACAGCCCGCAAGGACCCCCAGACTGGTCGAGGCAGGGCAGGGACAAGAACACATTGTCTTCCAGGGATTCGGAGAGGCCCGTGGATGCAGTGTAGACAGGATGGTCGAAGGAAAAGGTAGATACCCGGTCTCTGGTCCCATTGGCCCCCTCCCTCACCTTCTGCCCCTGCTGATGGGGCTTCTGCCAAGAACCAGGGGTCTCAGAACAAGTTCTAGAAAGGCCTCAGCCTCCCTCCTGAGGGAAAGCCCAGCTCTCCAGATGCCAGGGTCCTCACCGTTCACTGCTGTAGATGTCTGAGGGATGGTCAGCAGCAAGAGGAGGATGAGGAGGGACAGACAGCAGGACAGAGCCGGAGCCGCCATCACATCCACGGGCGGGGGCTGGGGAAGGGAGCCCTGGATGGAGGAAGAAGGGGAGAGAGCACGAGTGAGCAGCCAGCCACCTCCTCCCCCACCCAAGAGACAGGCTGGGCTCTGCCCTCCCGAGGTGCACCCATCGGCTCCCCACCATGCCAGCCTCAGGGCCTTTGCACCTGCTGGTTCTGAAATCATTTACCTCAGTTGGAACTCAAACCCACGTGACCAGGACTTGAACCCAGTCAAAATCCACAGTACCTGTGTTTAGGCCCTAATGAAGCTCAGTTCTTGATGTCTCAAGAATGAGTGTAGGCCATCTCAGAAGGCGAGTGCAGACAGGAAGTGTGATGTGGTTAGTTTTTATGGACTGAGTACTTTCATATGTAAATGAGTGGGAGGATTATTCCAACCATTTTTGGGAAGGTTTCCAGGAACTGGGCCACAGCCCACTCCTTGGTCTTTTGCCTCTGGGTATGTCATTTAGCTTGCTGATCGAAGATCAAGGTTTCAGTTCAGTTCAGTCACTCAGTCGTGTCTGACTCTTTGTGGCCCCATGAACCGCAGCACGCCAGGCCTCCCTGTCCATCACCAACTCCCAGAGTTCACTCAAACTCACATCCATCCAGTCAGTGATGCCATCCAGCCATCTCATCCTCTGTCGTCCCCTTCTCCTCCTGCCCCCAATTCCTCCCAGCATCAGAGTCTTTTCCAATGAGTCAACTCTTTGCATGAGGTGGCCAAAGTACTGGGGTTTCAGCTTCAGCATCATTCCTTCCAAAGAACACCCAGGACTGATCTTTAGAATGGACTGGTTGGATCTCTTTGCAGTCCAAGGGATTCTCAAGAGTCTTCTCCAATACCACAGTTCAAAAGCATCAATTCTTCGGTGCTCAGCTTTCTTCACAGTCCAACTCTCACATCCATACATGACCACAGGAAAAACCATAGCCTTGACTAGATGGACCTTTGTTGGCAAAGTAATGTCTCTGCTTTTGAATATGCCATCTAGGTTGGTCATAACTTTCCTTCCAAGGAGTAAGAGTCTTTTAATTTCATGGCTGCAATCACCATCTGCAGTGATTTTGGAGCCCCCAAAAATAAAGTCTGCCACAGTTTCCACTGTTTCCCCATCTATTTTCCATGAAGTGATAGGACCGGATGCCATGATCTTCATTTTCTGAATGTTGAGCTTTAAGCCAACTTTTTCACTCTCCACTTTCACTTTCATGAAGAGGCTTTTTAGTTCCTCTTCACTTTCTGCCATAAGGGTGGTGTCATCTGCATATCTGAGGTTATTGACATTTCTCCCGGCAAGGTCTAATCAAGTCCATTTATCTGCAATCTTGGACGCATTTGATTCTAATCAGTTTATGTTGTGCCCTTGGGCTATGTCAAAGTTGTGCCCTGACCCTTTCCCTCCTATTACAGTCCCTCTGCCCCACACATGCTCTTTCCTTTCCTTTGGAGATTCAGGGACCCATGTTGTCATTGCTGAAAGGACTCTCTGAGTGGGCCCAACCCTTATTGAAAAGTTGGGGAAAATAAGGCTCAGAAGGAGGGAAGACCTGCTTACATCCACATAGAGAGGCCAGCACAGAGATGGAATTAGAGCTCACAGACTCAGGTTAGATCCCTGGGTCAGGAAGATCCCCTGGAGAAGGAAATGGCAACCCAAATCAGTATTTTTGCTTGGAAAATTCCACGGACAGAGGAACCTGGCGGGTTACAGTCAGTTGCGTTGCAAATAGTTGGCCACGACTGAGTGACTGAACACATCCTCTCTACCTGGCTGCTCGCTCACCCACACCAAAACCATTTGTTAAGATGTTTTGAAGCCATTAACCTCAGGTTAGGACAATGGCACCCCAATCCAGTACTCTTGCCTGGAAAATCCCATGGACGGAGGAGCCTGTTAGGCTGCAGTCCATGGGGTCACTAAGAGTCAGACACGACTGAGCGACTTCACTTTCACTTCTCACTTTCATGCATTGGAGAAGGAAATGGCAACCCACTCCAGTGTTCTTGCCTGGAGAATCCCAGGGACGGGGGAGCCTAGTGAGCTACCGTCTATGGGGTCGCACAGAGTTGGACACGACTGAAGTGACTTAGCAGCAGGACTTGAACCCACGTGCCCAGGACTGGAACCCAGCCAAAACCCAGGTTGGGACTTGAACCCACAATCTTTTAATTAGAATCACTCACCTGATGTCTGGACTTACTGAGGCTCAGGTTCTTTGTGTCTCATCACAGAAAGAATTCCGTGAGAGACAAAGTGATAGGTATGAAGGGGATTTATTCAGACTCAGAGAGAAGCATACTCCACAGACAGGGTATGGGCCACTGTGAAGTGGTAGTGAAATGTGGCCTGGTTAGTTTTTATAGACTGGGTAATTTCATATGCTAATGAGTGGGAGGATTATTCCAACTATTTTGGGGAAAGGGTGGAGATTTCCAGGAATTGGGCCACCACCTTGCTCTTTTGACAGTGCCTTGGAACTGTCAGGGGTCTCTTGTTATGTCATTTAGCTTGCTGATTGTGGATCAAGGTCTAATCAAAGTCCACTTGTCTGCCATCTTGGACCCATTTGATTCTTAATCAAATGTGCTTATGTTGTGTCCTTGGGCTATGTCATTCTTTCAAAAGTTGTGCCCTGCCCTTTCCCTCCTGTTACAGTTCCTCTATGCCAGGCTCTATTTCAAACCTTTAACCATGGCGATCAGGGTATCTACTGGAGATACACTCAGTATTCCCATTTTCAGAAGAGAAATTGAGGTGCAGAGAGGTGAAGCAAATTACCCAAGATCACACAGCTGATAAGAAGCAGCTGTGGAATCTGAGCCAAGGCACACTGCCTAAAGCCCAGTAAGCTGTGCTGATCATCTTGTAACAAAACCTCATAGCAATTCTTGAGTAAGGGATGGGGTGGGGGAATGGGGACTAAGCCCTCATGCTGTGCCAGGATTTCACGTGCACCAGCTCATCTAATCTGCCAGCAGCAGGGGCTGGAAGCATGTATTGTCTCATTACTCAGATGAGGAGACCAAGGCTCTAAGCTATGAACCCACCCAATGTCATATTGCAGAAGAAACAGAGCTGGGATTCCACCCCAGGGCTGCACCAAGAGGCCCGTTCCCTCCCATTATTCTGTCCCACACAGATACTGTCCCAGAAGTAAGGCCCACAGCTTCCCCTCCTGAACCTCACTGGCCCACCAGAAGGCATCTGGCCTGAGTGTGGAGCAGGGCCCAGAAAGGTACCTAGTTGCTCCTCCTTGCCCAGCACAATGTCTCCCTAGAGCAACGCTCCCTGACCAGGCTGGTTGTCTCTTTGGATCCTCCAATCCCCTATAGTACAGAGCATAGTCTCAGTACTTTGCACACAAAGGGTGCTCAATAATTGCTTTAAGGGCTTTCCTGGTTGGAGAAGACTCTTGGGAGTCCCTTGGACTACAAAGAGATCGAACCAGTCAATCCTAAAGGAAATCAATCCTGAATATTCATTGGAAGAACTGATGCTGAAGCTGAAGCTCCAGTACTGATGTGAAGAGCTGACTCATTAGAAAATACCTTGTTGCTGGGAAAGATTGAAGGCAGGAGGAGAAGGGGACGACAGAGGATGAAATGGTTGAATGACATTACCAACTCAATGGACATGAGTTTGAGCAAGCTCTGGGAGATGGTGACAGACAGGGAAGCCTGGTATGCTGTAGTCCATGGGATTGCAAAGAATTGAACATGACTTAGCAACTGAACAACACTGAACAACGCTGCAGTAAAACTAAGCCTACGTGCAGCAACTAGAGAGTCCATGTGTCACAAGGAAAGATCTGGCATGACACAAGGAAGATCCTCCTGGCCTCAACTAAGATCTGGCATTCTGCAAAAAAAAAAAAAAACAAACAAAAAAAAACACCACCAATTATGAGCCCAGAAGTTGCCACTAGAGGGCGATGTGTGCCTCTTCCCAGCCTCCACACTGGAGCAGGAAGGTGAGATGAAAGCAAGGAGGGGCCCAAAGTGGACAGGGGCCTCTTCCTCCTTGGGAGCTCCAGGTGCCCACAGGACAAGACGGGGCTGCAAGCAGGGCCGGTCAGTTCCAGGCAAACAGCATGAGGGGAACCAAGGAAAGAGAAAGCCAAGAAAATGACCCACAAGGGATCTTGGAGACTCTCAGATCTATCCTGTCCCTGTAGAGATGGTTAGCCTGGGCCCAGAGAGGGGCAGATGTCAGCCTTAGGTCACACAGCAGGGTGGAGGTTTAAGCCCTGCCCTGCAGCCTCCCAGAACCCTTCGTCCCACTTAACCCCCAGATACAGAGAAGGAAGCTTAACTCAACAGATCCCTCGCCTTCCTCCAGTTGGTACAGATCAGAAATGGGTTCCTGAGACAGCCCCAGACCCCAGCCCTCTGCTCCTCCTGCATCTCTTTCCCAAACACCCTCACCTCCAACCCTAACTACCAAGGATTCACAGTCCTGCAGTTCTCACTCTGACCCACCTCCTCAGCCCTCTATCTCCCTTGTTCTGCTCATCTGGCCATCATTCTGTTCCCCAAGTACCACTGCCAAGCCTCAGCTGCTGTCCTCTTGGGCTTCCTGGTGGTTCAGATGGTAAAGTGTCTGCCTGCAATGCAGGAGACCCGGGTTCAATCCCTGGGTTGGGAAGATCCCCTGGAGAAGGAAATGGCAACCCACTCCAGTACTCTTGCTGGAAAATTCCATGGACAGAGGAGCCTGTAGGCTACAGTCCATGGAGTTGCAAAGAAATGAAAATCGGATAACATCCTGTCCTTGCTTGAACTACCTGCCGCCCAACAAAGGCTTCTTGCTGCACTTATGATACAACCTCACCTGCTCACCCTGCAAGTCTCGGCCCTACCACCCATGCCCCGGCCTCCCTGTCAGCCCCTGGAGGGCTCTAAACTCAAACCTGCCAGATCCTCACCATGCTCCCTCTGAGCTCCTACTACAGTCTTACCAGACCAGCCTCACCCCATCTAAAGCTGACGTGCCTGTTAAGTCCTGGAACCCACCTGTCTCCCCAGAGCACTCGCTCTCATTTGTAATTGGTTGGACATTGGGGAAGGATTTGCTTGGGATCTGTCCTTCTGGTTGGACTGTGGTTCCTCAAGATCACAGGTCAAGTCCATGGCATCCCATGGGTTCTCTGGCAAGTGGAGCTATATGTGGCTCATGGCAGGTGCTCAAATTGTAGCTGTTGAAAGAATGGATGGATGGATGGATGGAGGGATAGATGAATGGAGAGAAGGACAGAGGGTGGAAAGAAGGAAGGTGTCGGTACTGGATTGAGACAGTGTCTATTCATGCTTTCATCAGTCTAATAGGGATTCATAGAATACCTACTGCCAGCACCCTGTTGGGCACTGTGGGAGGTACAGGACATGTGGGACTTGAAGTCTGTCTAAATCAAGGAAGCATCTTTTAGTATGGGAGTAGGAAAAGTGAAAGTGTTATTCTCTCAGTGGTGTCTGACTCTTTTGCAACCCCATGGACTGTATCCTACCAGGCTCCTCTGTCCATGGAATTCTCCAGGCAGGAATACTGTAGTGCATAGCCATTCGCTTCTCCAGGGGATCTTCCTGACCCAGGAAGATTTCCCACATTTCAGGCACATTCTTTACCATCTCCCACATTTCAGGCACATTCTTTACCATCTGAGACACCAGGGAAGCCCATGGGAGTAGGGCAAATATGTAAGTAACTACTAAGGGACTATGTCAGTACCATGTCCTTTGGGTTGAATTTTCAGGACAAGTATCAAATGATAAGAGTAAATATATATGATTTGATTTTAAACCTTTCAAGTTTTTAACTAAATAAAGTAATAAGACAGAATAAGTCATTTTTCAGACACATTTTGTCTTTAGAAAATGTGGTCATAATGAGTCTAAAAGACATAGAGTAGGTCAGTTCAAATAAAACACATGCAGAGGGAAAAAAAGAAAGCAGATTCTTGCTTGATAGGGTCAAGCAGGGAATACCTCCCCACCTATGCCCTGAACCTTCCCAAATCTAAGACTTAATTCAGGCAACTAGCTGTTGAACAACCATTGGCAGGAAGACACTGGAACCCACCAAAAAAAAAAAAGATACTCCACATCCAAGGACAAAGGAGAAGCCACAACAGAATGGTAGGAGGAACACAATTATAATAAAATCAAATCCTATTACCCACTGGGTGGGCAACTCACAAACCAGAGAACAACAGTATCAAAGCAGTTCTCGCAGTGTTGTGAAGGTTCTAGACCCCCACATCAGGCTGCCCAGCCTGAGGATCCAGCCAAGGGATTGGGACTCCCCAGGGAATCTGATTTAGAAGGCCAGTGGGATTTGATTATAGAGTTTCCATAGAACGGGGAGAAACAGAGACTCTTGGAGGGTAACAATATCTTGTGCATACCAGGACCTAGGGGAAAGGAGCAGTGACCCCAGAGGAGATTGAGCCAGACCTACTTATGAGTGTTTAAGGGTCTTCTGCAGAGGCATGGGTCAGCAGTGGCCTGCCATGGGGATGGGGGCACTGGCAGCAGCAGTCCTAGGAGATGCATCTTTGCATAAGTCCTCTTGAAGTTTATCAATAGCCCTACTATAGAAGTCTACAGACCCCAGGACTGAATTGCCTCAGGCTGACCAACTAATAGGGAGGAAGCCCAGCCCCACCCATCAGCAGACAATTGGATTAAAGTTTACTGAGCAGGAGCCTGCCCACCAGAGCAAGACCCAGTTTTCCCCACAGCCAGTCCCTCTCATCAGGAAGCTTGCACAAGCCTCTTATCCTCATCCACCAGAGGGCAGACAGAAGAAATAAGAACTACAATCCCAACAGCCTCCTGAACTAACACCACAATCAGAAAGCTACTCAAAATGAAAAGAAATAGATTATGCCCCACATGAAGGAACAAGATAAATCCTCAGGAAAACAACTAAAGCAAGTGGAGATAGGCAACCTTCCAGAAAAAGAATTTGGATTAATGAGAGAGAAGATGATTCAGGATCCTTGAAAAACAATGGAGGCAAAGATTGAAAATATGCAAGAAATGTTTACCAAGGACCTGCTGCTGCTGCTGAGTTACTTCAGTCGTGTCCGACTCTGTGCGACCCCAGAGACGGAAGCCCACCAGGCTCCCCCGTCCCTGGGATTCTCAGGCAAGAACACTGGAGTGGGTTGCCATTTCCTTCTCCAATGCATGCAAGTGAAAAGTGAAAGTGAAGTCGCTCAGTCGTGTCTGACCTTCAGCGACCCCGTGGACTGCAGCCTTCCAGGCTCCTCTGTCCATGGGAGTTTCCAGGCAAGAGTACTGGAGTGGGGACCTAGAAGTACTAAAGAACAAACAAACAGAGATGAACAATACAGTAGAAGGAATAATAGCAGAATAACTGAGGCAGAAAAGTGGATAAGTGATCTGGAAGACAGAAAGGTGGAAATCAATACAGCAAAACAGAATATAGAAAAAAGAATGAAAAGAAATGAAGACAGCCTAACAGACCTCCAGGACAACATTAAACACACCAATATTCACAGTACAGGGGCCCAAGAAGGAGAAGAGAGAGAGAGAAAGGACCCAAGAAAATATCTGAAGAGATAATAGCTGAAACTTCCCCAATATGGTAAAGGAAATAGTCAACCGTGTCCAGGAAGCACAGAGAGTCCCAGGCAGGATAAACCCAAGGAGGAACACACCAAGACACATGGTAATGAAACTGACAAAAATTAAAGACAAAGAAAAATTATTAAAAGCAACAAGGGAAAAAAGACAAGTAACATATAAATCAGCCGATTTCTCAACAGGAACTCTACAAGCCAGAAGGGAATGGCATGATATATTCCAAGTGATGAAAGGGGAGAACCTACAACCAAGACTACTCTACCCTACAAAACTCTCATTCAAGTTTGATGGAGAAATCAAAAGCTTTTCAGACAAGCAAAAGTTAGGATAATTCAGCACCACTAAACCAGTCTTACAACAAATGCTAAAGGAACGTCTCTAGGCAGGAAACACAAGAGAAGGAAAAAATCTATAAAAAAGAAGCCAAAAGCAATTAACAAAATGGTAATAGGATCATATATATCAATAATTACCTTAAATGTAAATGGATTAAATGCACCAACCAAAAGACATAGGCTGGCTGAGTGGATACAAAAACAACACCTATATATATATATATATAGTCTACAAGAGACCCACTTCATACCTACAGACACTTACAGACTGAAAATAAGGGGATAGCAAAAGGTATTTCATGCAAATGGAAATAATAAGAAAGCTAGAGTAGCAATACTCGTATCAGACAAAATAGACCTTAAAATAAAGACTGTTATAAGAGACAAAGAAAGACACTACATAATGATCAAGGGTTTGATCCAAAAAGAAGATATAATAATTATAAATATATATGCACCCAACATAGGAGCACTTCAATATGCAAGGCAAATACTAACAAAGATAAAGGGGAAAATTGACAGTAACACAATAACAGTGGGGGACTTTAATACCCCACTTTCATCAATGGACAGATCATCCAGACAGAAAATCAGTAAGGAAACACAGGCCTTAAATGATACTTTAGACAAGTTGAACTTAATTGATATTTATAGAGCATTCCATCCAAAAGCAGCTGACTACACATTTTCCTCAAGTGCACACGACATTCCCAAGGATTGACCACATGCTGGGCCACAAGACAATCCTTGTTAAATTTAAGAAAATCGAAATCATATCAAGCATCTTTTCTGATCACAATGCTATGAGATTAGAAATAAACTACAAAAAAAAAAAAAAAAAAAAAACCGCTAAGAAACACAAACATGTGGCAGCTAAACAATATGTTACTAAACAACCATTGGATCACTGAGGAAACCAAAGAGGAAATTAAAAATACCTAGAGACAAATGAAAATGAAAGCACAATGGTCCAAAACCTATGGGATGCAGCAAAAGCAATTCTAATAGGGGAAGTTTATAGAATACAATTTTACCCTAAGAAAAAGAAAAATCTCAAATAAACAACCTAGCTTTACACTTAAAACAACTTGAGAAAGAAGAACAAATAATACCTAGAGCTAGTAGAAGGAAGGAAATCATAAAGAACAGAGCAGAAATGAATGAAATAGAGACAAAGAAAATAACTGCACAGATCAGTGAAACTAAAAGCTGGTTCTTTGAAAGGATAAACAAGGTTGACAAACTTTAGCCAGACTCAAGAAAAATTGGGAGAGGACTCAAATCAGTAAAATTAGAAGTAAAAAGGGAAAGTTACAACTGACTCCACAGAAATACCAAGGATCATAAATGATTACTATGAACAATTGCATGCCAATATAATGGACAATCTGGAAGAAATGGAGAAATTCTTTTTTTTTTTTTTCATTTAAGATTTTTTTTTTAATTTTACATAATTGTATTAGTTTTGCCAAATATCAAAATGAATCCACCACAGGTATACATGTGTTCCCCATCCTGAACCCTCCTCCCTCATCCCTCCCCCTACCATCCCTCTGGGTCGTCCCAGTGCACCAGCCCCAAGCATCCAGTATCGTGCATCAAACCTGGACTGGCAACTCGTTTCATACATGATATTTTACATGATTCAATGCCATTCTCCCAAATCTTCCCACCCTCTCCCTCTCCCACAGAGTCCATAAGACTGATCTATACATCAGTGTCTCTTTTGCTGTCTCGTACACAGGGTTATTGTTACCATCTTTCTAAATTCCATATATATGCATTAGTATACTGTATTGGTGTTTTTCTTTCTGGCTTACTTCACTCTGTATAATAGGCTCCAGTTTCATCCACCTCATTAGAACTGATTCAAATGTATTCTTTTTAATGGCTGAGTAATACTCCATTGTGTATATGTACCACAGCTTTCTTATCCATTCGTCTGCTGATGGACATCTAGGTTGCTTCCATGTCCTGGCTATTATAAACAGTGCTGTGATGAACATTGGGGTACATGTGTCTCTTTCCCTTCTGGTTTCCTCAGTGTGTATGCCCAGCAGTGGGATTGCTGGATCATAAGGCAGTTCTATTTCCAGTTTTTTAAGGAATCTCCACGCTGTTCTCCATAGTGGCTGTACTAGTTTGCATTCCCATCAACAGTGTAAGAGGGTTCCCTTTTCTCCACACCCTCTCCAGCATTTACTACTTGTAGACTTTTGGATCGCAGCCATTCTGACTGGTGTGAAATGGTACCTCATAGTGGTTTTGATTTGCATTTCTCTGATAATGAGTGATGTTGAGCATCTTTTCATGTGTTTGTTAGCCATCTGTATGTCTTCTTTGGAGAAATGTCTATTTAGTTCTTTGGCCCATTTTTTGATTGGGTCATTTATTTTTCTGGAGTTGAGCTGTAGGAGTTGCTTGTATATTCTCGAGATTAGTTGTTTGTCAGTTGCTTCATTTGCTATTATCTTCTCCCATTCTGAAGGCTGTCTTTTCACCTTGCTAATAGTTTCCTTTGATGTGCAGAAGCTTTTAAGGTTAATTAGGTCCCATTTGTTTATTTTTGCTTTTATTTCCAATATTCTGGGAGGTGGGTCATAGAGGATCCCGCTGTGATGTATGTCAGAGAGTGTTTTGCCTATGTTCTCCTCTAGGAGTTTTATCATTTCTGGTCTTACGTTTAGATCTTTAACCCATTTTGAGTTTATTTTTGTGTATGGTGTTAGAAAGTGTTCTAGTTTCATTCTTTTACAAGTGGTTGACCAGATTTCCCAGCACCACTTGTTAAAGAGATTGTCTTTAATCCATTGTATATTCTTGCCTCCTTTGTCAAAGATAAGGTGTCCATATGTGCGTGGATTTATCTCTGGGCTTTCTATTTTGTTCCATTGATCTATATTTCTGTCTTTGTGCCAGTACCATACTGTCTTGATAACTGTGGAGAAATTCTTAGAAAGGTACAGCCTCCCTCGACTGAACCAGGAAGAAGTAGAAAATATGCACAGACCAATCACAAGCATTGAAATTGAATTAAAACCTCCATGATTAAAAACCTCCCAACAAACAGAAGTCCAGGACCTGACAGCTTCACAGGCAAATTTTATTAAACATTTAGAGAAGAGTTAACACCTGTCTTTCTGAAACTGTTCCAAGAATTCACAGAGGAAGGAAAACTTCCCAACTCATTTTATGAGGCCACCATCACCTGATACCAAAACTAGACAAAGATACCACCAAAAAAAAAAAATTACAGGCCATATCATTGATGAACATAGATGCAAAAATCCTCAAGAAAATACTAGCAATCCATATCTAACAATACATTAAAAAGATCATACACCATGATCAAGTGGGATTCATCCCAGGAATGCGAGAAATTTTCAGCATCCACAAACCAATTAACATGATACACCATATTAAAAATTTGAAGAACAAATGCAGATCATCTCAACAGATGCAGAAAAAGGATTTTGACAAAATTCAGCATCGTTTTATGATAAAAACTCTCCAGAAAGTGGGCATAGAGGGTACATACCTCAACATAATAAAGGCTATGCATGACAAACTGACAGTTAACACCGTACTCAACGGTGAAAAGCTGAAAGCATTCCCTCCAAGATCAGGAACAAGACAAAGATGTCCACTCTCACCACTTTTATTCAGCATAGTTTTGGAAGTCCTAGCTACAACAATCAGAGAAGAGAAATAAGTAAAGAGCATCCAAATTGGAAAAGAAGTGAATCTGTCACTGTTTGCAGATGACATGATACTAATCATAGAAGATCCTAAAGATGCTACCAGAAAACTACCTGAACTCATCAGTGAATTTAGTAAAGTTGCAGGTTATGAAATTAATACATAGAAATCTATTGCATTTCTATACACTAACAATGAAAGATCAAAAAGAGAAATTCAAGAAGCAATTCCCTTTACCATTGCATCAAAAAGAATAAAATACCTCGGAATAAACATACATATGGACACAAAGACCTGGAGGAATCAAGCTCCCTGACTTTGGACTATATTACCATGCTACAGTCATCAAAACAGTATGGTACTGGCACAAAAAATAGAAATATAGAACAATGGAACAGAATAGAAAACCCAGAAATAAGCCCATGCAGCTACTGTCAATTAATCTATGACAAAGGTGGCAAGACTACACAATGTTGGAAAAACAGTCTCTTCAACAAAGGATGCTGGGAAAACTGGACAGCTATATGTAAGAAAGTGAAATTAGATCATTCCTTAACTCCATACACAAAAATAAGCTCAACATGGATTAAAGACCTAAATGCCAAACCAGACACTCTAAAACTCTAAGAGAAAAACATAAGTAGAACATTCTCTGACATAAATCACAGCAACATCTTTTTAATCCATCTCCCAGAATAATGGAAATGAGAGCAAAAATGAACAAGTGGAACCTACTTAAACTTTAAAGCTTTTGCAAAGCAAAGGAAACAATAAATTAAATAAGAAGACAACCCACAGATTGGGAGAAAATATTTGCAAATAATGTGACTGATAAGGGATTAGTCTCCAAACTTTACAAACACCCAATGACACATAATAGCATCAAAACAAACAATCCACTCAAAAAATGGGCAGAAGACCTGAATAGACATTTCCCTAAAGAGGACATACAGATGGCCAATAAGCACATGAAAAGATGTTCAACATCAGTAGTTATTAAAGACATAAATCAAAACTACAATGAGATATCACCTCACACCAGTCAGAATGGCCATCATCAAAAATTTCACAAACAAGTGATGGAGAGGGTGTGGAGAAAAGGGACCCTTCTCACACTGTTGGTGGGAATGTAAATTGGTACACCCACTACAAAGAACAATATGGAGGTTCCTCAAAAAACTAAAACTAGAGCTACCATATGACCTTGCAATCCCACTCCTGGGCATATATCCAGAGGAAAACATGGCCTGAAAAAATACATGCACCCCAGTGTTCACCCCAATGCATGCTTATTGCAGCAGTGTTTACAACAGCCAAGACATGGAAACAAACTAATTGCCCACCAACAGAGGAATGGATAAAGAAGATGTGGTACATATATGCAAAGAAATATTACTCAGTCATTACAAAGAATGAAATAGTGCCATTTGCAGCAACATGGATGGACCCAGAGACTGTCATACTGAGTGAAGTAAGTCAGACAGGGAAGGTGAAATATCCTATGACATCCCTTACATCCCGAATCTAAAAAGAAATGATACAAATGAACTTACAAAACAGAAAGAGACTCACAGACTTAGAAAACAAACTCATGGTTGCCAGGGGGAAGGGATAGTTAAGGACTTTGGGAAGGTCATGTACACCTGCTATGTTTAAAATGGATAACCAACAAAAACCTATTTTATAGCTCAAGGAACTCTGCTCAGTGTTACATGCCAGCCTGGATGGGAGCAGGGTTTGACAGAGAATGGATACATGGGTATGTATGGCTGAGTGCCTTTACTGTTCTTTTGAAACTATCACAACATTGTTAATCGACTACACCCCAATAAAAAATGATTTTGGTGTTGAAAAAATAAAATTTAAAAAAGTTTATTCCCATCAAAAATGACGAAAATAAAAAATAAGACATATTCATTCAGTCAACAAATTTTTATTGAGTACCTACTATGTAGCAAGCTCTCTTCTAGGTTTGTGGACTATAACAGTCTGGTGGGAGACTAGGGGTTGGGGGAGAGAGCAGCAGCCAAAGCACAGAAACAATAAATACAATAGCCAAGAAGGGCTTCCCTGGTGGCTCAGTGGTAAAAAATCTGTCTTCCAATGCAGGTTCGGTCCCTCATCCAGGAAGATCCCACATGTCTCGAGCAACTAAGTCCAAGCAACACAGCTATCGAGCCTGTGCTCTAGAGCCTGTGCTCCCCAATAAAAGAAGCTACTGCAATGAGAAGCCCATGTAGTGCAACTAGAGAATAACCCCCACTCGCCACAATTACAGAAAAGCCCTGGAAGCAACCAAAAATAATAAAATTATCTTTAAAATCCCATAGGGAGTTAGAAGATGACGAACACTGTGAGAAAAGAAAGCAGGACACAGGGAGTCAGAAGCACAGGTTTAAATAAGGCAGCCAGAGACCTCATGAGAAGGTAATGCCAAAATCTGGAGCCAGGCAGAACTGGAGGAGGGATCAAAAAAACAAAGCAAAACTGCACAGCAACTGATAGCTGCCTGAAACACGCCCTGTGATCCCCAGTCCATGCCTTTGCCCGCACCAGCTGGTGAGTTCCAGATGGGATGAAACAGACTTGCTCTCAAAGAGTATTTACAGGATTTGTGAACTAGATTGTCCAGAATGGAAAGCTGCTTTTTCACTTCTTCCTAGCAAACTCCCACTCATCCATGAACACCCAAATTTACATGGGCAGAGTTGATTGCTCTTTCTTTTCAGCTACCCACATTTATACAAATTTTGCACCCCATACAAAGTTCTTTTATAGCCCCCAAATGCACTGTGGGCTTCCCTGGTGGTTCAGTGGTAAAGAATCCACCTGCCAATGCAGAGACTCAGGTTTGATCCCTGGGCCAGAAAGATCCCACAGAGAAGGAAAGAGCAACCCACTCCAGTATTCTTACCTGGAGGATTCAATGGACAGAGGAGCCTGATGGGCTACAGTCCATGGGGTCGCAAAACAGTGGACATGACTGAGGGCTCTCTCTCTCTCTCTCTCTCTCTCTCACACACACACACACAGAACTTGGAAAGGTGTTGAAGTCTCTGAGAAATAATAGCTCAGAATGTGGGTTTGAATCCAGGTCCACCTCTGATCCAATGACCTTAAACTCCTTCAAAGATCACCTGCCAGATAGATGCAGAAGCCCAGGTCCTGCCTCAATTAAGTCGCTCAGTCATGTCCGACTCTTTGTGACCCCATGGACTGCAGCATGCCTGGCCTCCCTGTCTATCACCAACTCCTGGAGTTTACTCAAACTCATGTCCATTGAGTTGGTGATGCGATCCAACCATCTCATCCTCTGTCATCCCCTTCTCTTCCCGCCTTCAATCTTTCTCAGCATCAAGGTCTTTTCAGATGAGTCAGCTCTTCACATCAGGTGGCCAAAGTATTGGAGTTTCAGCTTCAGCATCAGTCCTTCTAATGAATATTCAGGGCTGATTTCCTTTACAATGGACTGGGTGGATCTCCTTGCAGTCCAAGGGACTCTCAAGAGTCTTCTCCAACACCTCAATTCAAAAGCATCAGTTCTGCGCTCAGCTTTTTTTATAATCCAACTCTCATATCCATACATGACTACTGGAAAAACCATAGCCTTGACTAGATAGACCTTTGTTGGCAAAGTAATGTCTCTGTTTAATATGCTGTCTAGGTTGGTCATAACTTTTCTTCCAAGGAGTAAGTGTCTTTTAATTTCATGGCAGCAGTCACTATCTGCAGTGATTTTGGAGCCTGCCAAAATAAAGTCTGTGACTGTTTCAGTGAAACAGTGTACCAAGGCCACAGAAAAGGAGCCCAGATTGAAGGTCATACCTGGAACTGACGGAGCCCTTTTGTAACCATTGCCAAAAGCCCCCCTGATTACTCCTTGGAAGGAAAGTTATGACCAACCTAGATAGCATATTAAAAAGCAGAGACATTACTTTGTCGACAAAGATCCGTCTAGTCAAGGCTATGGTTTTTCCAGTGGTCATGTATGGATGTGAGAGTTGGACCGTGAAGAAAGCTGAGCACTGAAGAATTGATGCTTTTGAACTGTGGTGTTGGAGAAGACTCTTGAGAGTCCCTTGGACTGCAAAGAGATCCAACCAGTCCATTCTAAGGGAGTAAGTCCTGGGTGTTCATTGGAAGGACTGATGCTAAAGCTGAAACTCCAGTGCTTTGGCCGCCTCATCTGAAGAGTTGACTCATTGGAAAAGACTCTGATGCTGGGAGGGATTGGGGGCAGGAGGAGAAGGGGACGACAGAGGATGAGATGGCTGGATGGCATCACTGACTCGATGGACATGAGTTTTAGTGAACTCTGAGAGTTGATGATGGACAGGGAGGCCTGGAATACTGTGATTCATGGGGTTGCAAAGAGTCGGACACGACTGAGTGACTGAACTGAACTAAACCGATCAGACCCAGCAAGCTTCCTGACCCCATATTAGGCAAAAATGCCCACCCCAGTACCTACCCTATAGCACCCTACAATTGGGTGTGCATGCTCTGTCATGTCCAACTCTTTGGAGCTCCATGAACTAGAGCCTGCCAGGCTCCTCTGTCCATGGGAATCTCCAAGCAAGAATACTGCAGTGGGTTGCCATTTCCTACTCCGGAGGATCTTCCTGACCCAGAGATAGAGCCCATATCCCCTGTGTCTCCTGCATTGGCAGACAGAGTCTTTAACACTGAGCCACCTGGGAAGTCCCACCTTAATCAATCACCTAATGCCACCCTTCTAGCCCGAATTTTCTTTTCCTTGAGCTATAAAAATTGGCCACTAGCCCACGAAAAGCACAGCCCGCTGAGTCAGCCCGCTGTTCTAACAGTGTCTTATAAGCGCTCCCTGGCCTGCTGCATCTGCAGAACCTTCATTATCCCTGCTCCCAGCTCTTATTAAACTCACTCCCTTCTGAAATGCTCTGTGTCTGGAAATTCCTTTCCAACCTGTGTTCGGTCTGCCATGACAATGCCAACCTGCTCCTTCTTGCCTCCTAGCCTTTGTTCAGTTTCCAGGACATGCTGTGCAGTTTCCCAGCTCCAGGCCTTTGCCCATGGGGGTCCCTCTGCCTGTAGTGCTGGTACCCCCTCTCCCCATCTGGGGCTTGGCTGAACCACCTCTTCCTCAGAGAGACCATCTCTGACCATCCCCCAACCTCCAAATTGGCTTCTTCCATTATTACTTTGAGAGCACTGACCCTAATTAGAGATCCTAGTGTGATGATCTATAAGAAACGGAATATTTTCTGCAATATCAGTAAACAAGGATGTCACAGTCATCAGTTACTGCAGCCCTCCAATGTGAGCAGGGGGACTCCGAGGGAGGGAGTCAGGAGGGACTCAGGAGAGAGAAGAATACCTGCAGTCTATAGACTGTTTCCACTCCCTATGGTGAGCCCCAAAGAAAGAAAGTTCAGTTTGTGAAAAACACAAGATACAGGCCCCAGATGGCTGAGGTACATACTGAAGGAATGATTTAAATGAGCCCAGACTCTTGCATCTTCCTATACACAGAAAAGCACTAAATTCCTTAACTTGGACTATCTGGTTTTAATTATCAATAATCTTCTGAGGTTCAGACTATTTGCCCCTTGTTGCAAAACTTCTATATAACCTGGCTCCTCCCCCATTTCCTTAGGTCAGTTCTCTCAGGGTCACATGAGATGCAATCTTCCAGGCTTCCAGTTATGTTTTATCCAGGGGGAATTTGAAAAATTCCCACCAGTTATGTTTTATCCAGCGGGAATTTGAAAAATTCCCACCAAATAAATCATAACTGTCAACTTTGACCAACTGATGTGAAGAGCTGACTCATTTGGAAAAGACCCTGATGCTGGGAAAGACTGAAGGCAAAAGGAGAAGCAGGCAGCGGAAGATGAGATGGTTAGATAGTGTCACTGTATTGCTAATCCTGTTCGGGATGCCAGTTGTCTCATTGTTCACGCTGTGCGCACTGTTCACTGACCCAGGGTAGGCAAGGCGCAAGCTAAGAGGCTGGAAGGAGACTCGAGGAGCCGTAGGAACTGCAGACACATTTACTCTGTCCTGGCTGGCACAGCAGCCATAACACAGCCTCTCTCTTGGCTGATGCAATAGCTGTAGCAGCAGCCACATTTATGTAGCAATAACATAGCCATGCTGCTGCTGCTGAGTCGCTTCAGTCGTGTCTGACTCTGTGTGACCCCATAGACGGCAGCCCACCAGGCTCCCCCGTCCCTGGGATTCTCCAGGCAAGAACACTGGAGTGGGTTGCCATTTCCTTCTCCAATGCATAAAATGAAAAGTGAAAGTGAAGTCGCTCAGTCATGTCCGACTCTTAGCGACCCCATGGACTGCAGCCTAACAGGCTCCTCCGTCCATGGGATTTTCCAAGCAAGAGTACCGGAGTGGGGTGCCATTGCCTTCTCCGGAACATAGCCATGACATAACCTCAAATAACATAACCATGATGCCACTCCAGTGTAGCCCCAGTGTTGTAGCAGCCAGGGCTTTCCTGGTGAAGCTCTTACAGGTGTATGGCACAAAACAGTTCATGACCAAGTGAGTACCTCATGAGGTACATGCACAGTGCTATGAGTGATCTCAGCTGTTACACTCATTATTTACAAAGCATAAGGCAAAAGCGAGAGGCTGTGGGGTGAGAGAGCCTGACCATACCATCTTGCCTAATTTGCTCTTCCCCTACAATCACTGATTCAATGCACACAAATTTGAGCAAACTCTGGGAGATAGTGGAGGACAGAGGAACCTGGCGTGCTGCAGTCCATGGGGGTCACAGAGTCAGACACGACTTAGCGACTGAACAACAACAACAACAACTCAACTTGTAGGTTGTGAATTATTTTAAAGTCGACATCTGTATGATGTTCACCCTCCCAACTAGACCAAAAGCCCCATGAGAGCTGGGTCCACGTGGGCTTTTGTTCATTGCTTTGCCCCTCTACCCAGCACAGCACAGGGCCCATCATATGCAGTGAAGCCCTAAGTGTTGAATGAATGAACACATGACACATTGAGGAAATTATCTAGTCACAGTTTCTTCTGAAAAATGAATATGATAAAATGCCTACCTTCAAATAATATTTAACACTAATGAAGAGCCAACTGTGTGTCAGGATTTTACATACACTTACACCTTTAAATCCTCACAACAGCCTTCTGGGGTGGATGCTGTTATTATTATTATTTTTTTAATATTTATTTGGCTGTACCAGGTCTTAGTTGCAGCATGTAGGATCTTCGATTTTTGTTACAGCATGCAGGATCTTTAGTTGCTGCAAGTGGGATCTAGTTCCCTGACTAGGGATTGAACCTGGGGCCCCAGCACTGGAAGCATGGAATCTCAGCCACTGGATCACCAAGGAAGTTCCAAAGCTGTTATTATTATCCCCATTTCAGGAAACTGAAGATCTAATATGTCAGATAACCTGCTCTCCTTTACCTGGTTAGAACTAAACCCAGGAAGTGTCTCCAGCAGGCTCAGCTAAACTCAGGGAAGCTCAACTCTTCTGAGGGAGGGTTGGGGAGGAGTCCTGGAGCTGATGATATTTCACTGCTGCTATAGCCCCGGTGCCCCAGGACCTTGCAGCTCAGTGGTCAGGGCTGGTAACTGATGAGTGCTGTGATCGGGGATCACTCGGGGCCAAATCTGTCTCCAAGTCTGAGCAGCCTCCCTAGAACCAAGATACTCTGGCTGAGGAAGATACTCATGTCTAATGATTGTTGGGGAAGTTAAAATGGAGGAAGTCTTGTTCAGGCTTCAGAAGCAGGAGAGCAGGCCTCTGACCTCCTTCTGACCTGCCCAAACACTGCCTGGATTCGGCACCTGCCTGCAAGCATAGTAAGTCAAGTGACACTTTAGATATCACAAAAAAGGGAATGGAACTTGGAATTCTTGAGTCCTTGGAAGTCTGGCCAACCCCCCGAGGTCTAAGAAAATCCTATGTCTCACAAGGTGAAACAAGCAGCATTGTAAAAAGTAGAACCAGAGCTGCATTTTTTGCATGCAAAACTGATGATGATATCAGTTTGTGGCCTGGGATTATAAGCAGGAGACCCTGAAACTGCAATTTGAAATCTCACCCATGGGTTGGATGCACCACCAGGGCCCCTATCCCAATTTGGACTCCAAATTGCTGTTAAGGAGGGACCTCACAGAGCTGTTCAAGTCTGGATGTAGATCTGCCCAGTTTGGTGATATATGTGCTGTTACTTTTCTCTATTGTTTCTTTTCTTTTAATGCCTGTATGTTGAAATTAAGTAAAATAATCTATGAAACATTGAAATTGTTTATGTGTGTAATAAGTGGTTTCTCTTGTTAATGAATCCTTCAAACCTAAATAAAAGTGAAACTTTCAGCAAGACAATGATGTGGCCAGAGACCTTTGATGAGAAATGAATCAGCTGTGCTCTTGACCACTTCTCACCTGCCGCAACCTTTCTGATCTCACTTGGGGGTTTAGCCTAGACCCTTGTGGTTCACCCTAGACCCTTGGGGTTCACTGGTAAATCTTGCTTCCCATCATCCTTCTCTCCTTCCCAGAGGTTGGGTTAGTTGTGGCCCTGAGGGCAGCTGGCTTGAGAACAAAGCTGTTGCACTGAGTGGCCTAAGTGGAAATATGGAACAGGTCAGGGGCCTTAGTGATGCTGCTGAGCTGATGAACTAACCAGCTCCAGAGCTACCTCACCCTGGGATTTAGGGTTATTTTTTTCCTTTTTCAAAGCTCTATGTTCAATATGTGTTTCTTGCACCCAAGATTATCCTAACAAATACAGAAAGGGTATGTAACAAAAAGCAGAGAGAGGAAAGGAGGCTTTTCCAGAGTCTTGTTTCAAAATGAAGCACAAGCTGGAATTAAGATTGCTGGGAGAAATATCAATCACCTCAGATATGCAAATGACACCACCCTTATGGCAGAAAGTGAAGAAGAACTAAAGAGCCTCCTGATGAAAGTGAAAGAGGAGAGTTAAAAAGTTGGCTTAAAGCTCAACATTCAGAAAACGAAGATCATGGCATCTGGTCCCATCACTTCATGGAAAATAGATGGGGAAACAGTGGAAACAGTGGCTGGCTTTATCTTTTTGGGCTCCAAAATCACTGCAGATGGTGACTGCAGCCATGAAATAAAAAGATGCTTACTCCTTGGAAGAAAAGTTATGACCAACCTAGACAGTTTATTAAAAAGCAGAGTCATTACTTTGCCAACAAAGGTCTGTCTAGTCAAGGCTATGGTTTTTCCAGTAGTCTTGTATGGATATAAGTTGGACTATAAAGAAAGCTGAGCACTGAAGAACTGATGCTTTTGAACTGTGGTGTTGGAGTAGACTCTTGAGAGTCCCTTGGACTGCAAGGAGATCCAACCAGTCCATCCTAAAGGAGATCAGTCCTGAGTGTTCATTGGAAGGACTGATGTTGAAGCTGAAACTCCAATACTTTGGCCACCTGATGCAAAGAACTGACTCATTTGAAAAGATCCTGATGCTGGGAAAGACTGAAGGCAAGAGGAGAAGGAGACGGCAGAGGATGAGATGGTTGGATGGCATCACTGACTCGATGGACATGAGTTTGAGTAAACTCTGGGAGTTGGTGATGGACAGAGAGGCCTGGTGTGCTGCAGTTCATGGGGTTACAAAGAGTCGGATATGACTGAGTGACTGAACTGTTATTGATGGTTCAAAATAAGAAGGAAAGAGCCTGTGTTCCCAGTCAAGAGCTTCGGGAGAAGATACTCTAACTGCAATAACACACAGTCCCCTCTATTGCAATTCCCAAGATGCCCTGGGGTGGGGGGAGAGGCAGGCTGAGGGGAGGCAAGGAGTGTCAGAGTTGAGGCTCCTGGTGAACTTGGATTCTGGCCCCTCTTTCCCAGCTGAGCCTGGTGGCGAGGGCTACAGGGAAGACCTCCAGCAGGTCTGGGGCATCTGAGACTCAGAGGAGCCATTCCCCTCTCACTGAGCAGAACCCTGGAGAGGTGGCTGAGACCCCAGGGAAGAAACGGTCAGGTGGTGCATCTAGCCAGATGGGGCCAGCTAGGCTCAGACCTCTGAGGGATACAGAATTTGTGAGATAAGCATGCATATAGACAGGACCTGGCTGTCCCAAGAGGAATGAGGACACAGGAGGCTTTGCAATAAGTGGTCCAGCAGGTGTGGGGATGAGACCAGAAGCCTAGAGTGAATGGGGTACTGACGCACTTAATAGATGTCCTGTGGGTGTGCCCTTCCAGGTGACCCTCCCGCTGCCAGGATGTGGCTCTCAATGCAGCTCCCTAGGAAGTGTGGTAAGAGATGAGCCCCAGCTAGCCAAAATCACATTTCTTCAACTCTAGCAGAATGGAAATTAAGCTTAGTCGTGAAGAAACGAAGCAAGATCTATTTTGTGTACATCGGAGTTCGTGGCATCAATTCACTGCCCACAGTGGTCAAGAGCAGTCAACCAGAGGAAGGTCAGCCACCCCCGACCGCCCACCCGCCCTGCTGCTGCCCTGCAGAGGGGCGCCTGTTTCCTCCATTGTGCCTCCACCCCCAATTACTACTTCCTCCCGCCCACGCCACTGCTTGCAAGCGACCTCACACCTCATCCTGACCCCGTGCTGCAGCACTGAGCCTGGTTCCTGGCCTCCCCAGCCTGCTGTCCTCCTGGGTCCACAGACCAGCTGCTCCCAGCCACGCTGGCTTAGCTTTGTGCACTCTTGACTCATGTCATGGAAATCCTTCTCCTTCCTTTTTGGCTCCCACAGCTGCCTGCTGGCAGCAGCTCTCCCCAGTTTGGCCCCACCTATAATGTTCTTGACATCTGTCTCTGGTCTTGTTGAGTTTCTGCCTATGTTTTTCCCTGCCTCCAGACGCACACGTGGCAACATGAGGCTACAGGGACAGGCCCTCGGAGCTGGCAAGAGGGGAGGGAGCAGGGAGTTGCATGATTTTATTCCCTGGCCCAGGACTCCAGTTCTTGCTTCCCGCAGCTCCTCTTGCCGTTTGCTAGGTAAAAATCATTCATCCAACAAATATTCTCCACTTTTCAAGAACCCACGTGGCTGCCACTGCTAACACACAAACACCATCACATCTAGCCCTCACTCAGGACAGGAAGGGGATGGCCCCAGGGTGGTGAGACAGGCATTTCGCCAGCTCCCTGTGGTTACTGGGACTATGCATTGCTGATGCCCTGGAGATGTCACCTCAGACCCGGCAGCAGGCTGGGGGGCCTCCACTTTTCCAGGGCCCTTGCTCAATCCCCACCAAAACCTTACCTATTGGGAGAGTCTCCATAACAAAGATGGAGTGGCTCTTAACCACCACTGATGACGATACGCCTCCAAGTCAAGAACTGGGATCCCACGGGAACAACTGGCCCAGACAGACCAGAGACCACCTCTGAAGCACAGAGGGACATGTTTGTGGTGACTCTCATGAGGCAGTGGAGGGCTGCTGGTCTCGGAGCCCTGAACTCATGTGACGGTCTGGAAATGTCTAGGACCTTTGGCCTCTGTTTGCAAAGGACAAATTTCAGTCCTGCAGGTGCTTGGCAAGCAATGTCAAAAGCTTTTCTGTCTCAGTAACCAGCAAACCACTTCCCAGGTGGCTCAGCGGTAAAGAATCTGCCTGCCAAGAAGAGACATGGATTTGATCCCTGGGTCTAGAAGATCCCCTGGAGAGGGAAATGGCAACCCACTCCAGTATTCTTGCCTGGGAAATTCCATGGCCAGAGGAGCTTGGTGAGCTACAGTCCATGGGATCACAGAATCAGACACAACTTAGCAACTAAGAAACAACAATCAACAAACCAGCTCCTCATGATGTCCATGACAGAAGGCTCCTGCCTGGCACTGGGGGTGACCTTTACCACCAGGGTTGAAGCAGGGGTGCTGGTGAGGCCGATGATGCTTCAACAGAGCCTGAGCTAAGAGCATGGAGTTGGGGAACTTCCCTGGTTGTCCAGTGGTTAAGATTCCGTGCTTCCAGTTCAAGGGGCATGTGTTCAATTCCTGGTTGGAGAACTAAAATCCCATAGGCCATGGGGAATGGCCAAAAAATAAAAAAGAGCATGCAGTGGCCTTCCTCCCCTGAGCAGCCCTGTTAGGACCTCTTACGTGAGAACTGTGAGAACTTCAGCTGTGGTAGGAAACCTCCTTAAGAGGCCAGATGGGCTCTAAGAAAGCAAAGGTTTGTGCCTCCCTCTGCCTGGGTGGCCACAGGCTCAGGTGAATCCTGGGAATCCTGGCACAGTTATAGTGGGCTTGTCTTTATAGCATCCTCTTCCACGTGGTACCAAGAGGACCACTGAACACAGCAATAGGCACGCGGGCAGCACAGGATACCGCCATCAAGCCAGCAAGGGGAGTCAACACAGATGACTTTAAGTATCTTTATGTGAGTGGCTGCTGTGCTAACTCAGAAGTCAGAACTCACAAAGACTGCTCTTTGTATGATGTGCAGCACTTTCCTCCAGAGAATATCCAGTGATTCTCCAGTAAACATTACACACAGAATGTGAGACCGAAGTCCCAAGTGAGGATCTGTGGTTTGTTCTGCACGTCCAAGGGCCTCACTAGAACACAAACTCCATGGGTGTTCTCCACTGGGAGGTGATGAATTATGCCCGCCTCCACTGAAGCTTCCAAGCTTAGTGGGGTACCCAGCACACAGTAGGTGCTCAACAATTGTGGCTCCAAGGATGAACACTGCTCTCACTAGGCAACCTCTCTTCTAATCCTTATGTCCACCCCCATAAGGGGGACAATCAGCATTCCCATTTTACCAGACAAGGAAACTGAGGCTCAGAGACATGGGGACTTTCCCAAGGCCACAGCCAGGGAGTGGCACAGCAGACTCAGCTGGCTCCACTGCCTCCAAGGCGCACAGGCTGGGTGAGTGACCAGAGGCGCTGGCTTCTCTGTGGCTGGGGAGCACGTGTAGTAGATCCCTGGACTGCCTGGGTCCCTCTGGAGCCCTGGACCTGGGCGCAGCAGAATGGGGCACACCGGCCTCCCAAGGTGGGCGAACAAACAGAGCAGAACCAACCAACCCGAATTGCCAAGAGGACATAAAACCTTTAATCACACTGGTCAAGCAGGGCAGGGGTGAAGTCAGGTTGGGGAGGTTGGGGCTGTTGCACAGGACCGGCCTTCAAGGCATCAGGTCAGGCCCTGCTGCCACCCCCCAGCCATGTGGCCATGGCTCCCTTGGCTAGGAGTAAGCACCAGAGACCAGCACCGGGGTCACCTCTGCCCCCAAGTCCACACAAGCACCAATGGGCGGAGGCCATCTCCTTCTAGGAAGAGATTCCAGCCACCTGGGGCTGGGGAAGGGGAAGGCTGGGGGCCTCCAGGCTGACCCACCCTGGGAGAAGGGAAAGGACAGAAGTCCTGATGTCCCTCAATTGGCCTCAGCCTCTCCCAGTGCCTCCCTCAGCATCATGGCTCAGAGGAGCATCCCCAGACTGACCTGGAACATGACTGGCTTCAGTTCCCCAGACCTGCTGAGGGGTCCAAAGCCCAGTGCCCTCCTTCCTGGCTCATTGCCCGGCAGTGGCATTTGTAACTGCAGCAGCAGCCAGAGGCAGCTCTGCTGGGCAGCAGGGCCTCAGCACCTTAACAAAGTGTGGAGGGCCAGGGGCATGGGCTGGCGAGGGGCACCAAGGAGGTCAGAGCACCTGGGGACAGACATTAGTGTCTGACAGCAGCTGGAAGCCTAGGAGGATGGAGGCCCAGGCAGCTTTGGCAGAGAGGGCTGTGCACGGCCCTGACAGCACCAGGGAGCAAGGCAGGGAGGGCATGCCCTGAGGGTGGTGGTGGGTAGGAGCCCTCGCAGGCATCCATCCCAGCTGTGTAGGGACCTTGGTCTGGGCTTCTTTCTTCAGGGGATGCCTTACCCCAAAATGCCTCCAAACCCCTGGGTCCTCTCCTGATAGCACCTGTCCCCTGACCAAGGTCCCTCTGGGTTTGATTTAAAGGATGGGCATGGGGCAGAAAAGAAAGGAACAGGCAGAGGATACCCATTTTGCCTCGGTACCCTAACCTGTCAGCCTTGAGTGGTGGGTAATGAGGGGCCACAGTGCCTGAATGCCCATAACACAGATGTATATGATCAGAGCCCCAAGAAGTTCTCTGGGGCTGTTTTCAGGATCCTCTGTGTCTCCTCTCCCCAGCTGGACTGGGTGCTCCCCAAAAACAGGGCCTGTGTCTGTTTCGCCTCAGCCTTCCCAGAGCCGGGCACAGAGAGGGTGATCAGTGAATGTTCAGCAACTGAATAAACGCACTATGGGTGAGCATGTGGTGGGCAGACAGGAGTTCAGAGAGAAGGAAGAGGTTGCAAGAGACAAAAGGAGGAAGTATCCTAGAAAGATGAAATTTAAGGATGTTGGGAAGATTCCAGAATGTTGGGAAGATTCCAGAATGTTTGGAAAGTATCAAAATGTTGTGAAAGCTGTAGGACCTGGTTACTCAAGTGGGGTTCCAGAGACCAGCAGCACCAGCAATCACTCAGGAATGTACTAGAAATGCTGAATCCTGGGCCCAGTCCTGGGCATTTCAGCACAATGCCCCAGTGATTTGTATCACATTCAAGTTTGAAAATGGCTGATCTAGAAGGTTGGGAAAGTTCTAGAAGATTTAGGTTAGGAGGTTTCTTAAAATGTTCAAGAGGAGAGAGGCAGGAACAGGCTAGGAGGAGTGATGGAGGGAAAAAAAAGAGGAGGAAGGCTGCCCAGAATGCTAGGTCAGGGGCCCATTTTACAGATGGGCAAACTGAAGCCCCCACAGGAGACAGACCTGCCCACAGCCACCCCAGGCCAGAGCTGCCCCAGGGGAGGCACTAATCGTCCTCGGGCTTGATGAGGTGGCCGCTGAAGGTGATGTAGGTGTCTATGTCATCGCTGTAGACAGCATTCTCACGCTCGCGCTTGAAGAGCCGTGCCCACACGCGGTCGCCAGGTGCCAGGGCCAACATCACGCTCTGGCTCTGCATGATGCTGCGGTCGCTGGGCTGCGCGTACAGGATGACGGCCGCCTTGTCGTTGTGCACCACGTGCACATAGGT
Source organism: Bubalus bubalis (assembly GCF_019923935.1). Classification (NCBI taxonomy): domain Eukaryota; kingdom Metazoa; phylum Chordata; class Mammalia; order Artiodactyla; family Bovidae; genus Bubalus; species Bubalus bubalis. Next base: position 44,218,724 of record NC_059160.1, on the reverse strand, counting down.
CTCCTTGAAGTTCCAGCTGTGCACATTAAGGCTGAAGAAGTAGAGACCGCGCAGCGGGGCGACGAAGTGGCCGGCAGCCAGGTCGAAGTGCCCATCGGGGTTCACGAAGACCGTGTCAAAGAGCAGCGGCTGGAAACCCTCGCTGCTGTGCAGGGCTGTCTTGCGGCCCACCGAGAAGGCCGAGAAGCGTGTCTGGCATGGACTGCCAGGGCTGCCCGCCTGCCCCTTGGCACCCTTGATGCCCTGGGGGCCACGGTCCCCCCGGGGACCCTCCCTGCCCAGCTTCCCGGGTGAGCCCAGCAGGCCTCGGTCCCCCTTGTCACCTGTGGGGACAAGAAGAGGAAAAGTCAGGGCAGGTGCCCAGGGCTGCTTCTAAGCATCTGCAGAAGGCTCTACCCTGCCAAGAGAAGGTAGGCCAGAGGAACCGCCATTTACTGAGCACCTACTGCACGCCAGGCATCACTGCCCCAAATGACCCTTTAAAGGAGACACCATGTCCACCGCCATTCATAGGGAGGTGAAGGGACTCGCCTGGGTGGCATGGCATGGCTTAGGAGCAGGGCAGCATGCATGCAAGTTAAGTTGCTCCAGTTGTGTCCAACTCTTTGCGACCTCATGGACTGTAGCCCACCAGGTTCCTCTCTCCATAGGATTCTCCAGGCAAGAATCCTGGAGTGGGCTGACATTCTCTTTGTCAGGGGATCTTCCCGACCCAGAGATCAAGCCTGCATCTCCTGCAGGTGGATTTTTTACCACTGAACCACCAGGTAAGTGCCACTCTGCATGCTAAGTCGCTTCAGTCATGTCCGACTCTTTGTGACCCTATGAACTTATAACCTTCCAGGCTCCTCTGTCCATGGGATTTTCCAGGCAAGAATACTGGAGTGGATTGCCATTTCTTCCTCCAGGGGAGCTTCCTGACCCAGGGATCGAACCCACGTCTCCTACATTGGCATGCAGATTCTTTTCCACTGTGCCACCTGGGAAGCTATGCTTCTTGAGGAAACAGATCCCAAATATTTTGCTGCTGCCTGTCAGTGCCAGTAATCACCCTCAGTCACATCCCTTTGAATGAAACGGACAGCCCTGTGTTCTCCCGGGGCCCCCTCTGACCACAGCGATGTTGCTAGGAAGAGGCAGAAAAGAGGGCACAGGCCCTCGGAGGAGAAGCCTGGAGAGAAGCAAGGAGCGGGGCGTCAAGGTCTCTGCAGAAGTCTTCTTCACCAGCCCCATTGGTGAAGTAACTACCTCATCACATGCCCTGCACTTTACAGGTTGCAGAGCACTTTCTTCATCCCAGTCCCGAGGGATGGTAGTCATAGTTTATATATGATGCAGCGAGCCCAGGAAGGAAGAGACCTTGCTGCCCCACACAGCAAGGAAGCTGAAGAGCTGCGGCTGGGACTCAGGGAAGGTGAAAGGTGCCTTCCGCCACAGCAGATGCCCACCCACCTAACAGGCAGCTAGAGAGGTGGCCCAGGAGAGGTGACATGGGATTTTATGGAGGACAATGACGGGGAAGTACTGTTGACACCCAGGTACCTCGTTAACCTCACACAGAGGGCTCTGCTGGCCTTGGGGAAGGGGTGATGTGTGAGGTGGTGAGAAAACCGGGGAGAGGAAGAGAGGGTCTCAGATCCGTGGAGTGGAGTGGTCCTCTGCATTCCTCCCCATAAATCCTAGCTCTGCCCCTGAATAGTGGTGTGACCCCAGAAGATCTCCTCCTCTCTCGGAGGCTCAGGTTTCCCCATCTGCAAAGTGGGAGGATTAAGTATACCGCCCTCACAGGGTTGTTGTGAGCAAAGACGGAGGTAAGAATGTCAAGGGCCCGGCCCCGGGAGTTTGACCAGCTGCTCGCAGCCCCCAACAGCAGAAGTAGCTCTCTTGGGGTCTGGTCTTAGAGGACAGGGAGTCAGCTCTCACTTGAATGGCTCAGGGGGTCCCCACAGCTCTCCCCACTTCTAGCCTTGTCTCCCACCACCTAGTCTCCAGGAGAAATGAGAGGGATCCATTTGAAACCTAAGCCGGGTCAGGCCCCTTGTCTGCTCAACCCCTCCCTTGCTCCCTATCTCACTCAGAGAAGAAACCCACAGTTTGTTTCTAACCTCAGCTCCTCTGCTTGTCCCCTGCTCCTTAAACATACCAGGCCCACTATTCACTCTGTGAATAGAGTGACCTGCTATTCACTCTGCCTGGAATGTTCTTCCCCAGGTATCTACATGGCTTCTTCCCCACCTTCTCAGTGAGACCTCCCCTGACCACCCCCATTCAATATGCAACCCGTGCCCCACACCTGCACTCCCAGTGCTTTTTCCACCTCAGCACTTCCACAGCATTTATCACCAACCATCTCTTTAACTTGGGTGATATGTTTATTGCTCATTGTGTGCCTTCCTCACTAGAACAGAAGCTCCACAGACATGGCATCTCTGTCTGGTTTGTACACACTCCCTCCAAGAATTCAGAATGATCCTGGCACATAGTGGGTACTCAATATAATGTGTGAATGAAAGAAAGGGTCTGAGACAGTTTTATGTCCTGGTCTTTCCTGCTCCTCTCACCTCACCTCCCCCAGGCCCAGGAAGAGATCTTCCCACATGCCCTCCTTGATGCCAACCAGGCCAGTCCAGCCCGAGTCCTGTGTGGGTCCTCACCCTTCAGGATGGTGATGTTAATGTAGGGCCTGACCTCAGGCAGCACATATGGGAGGGCAGACGGAGAGGCTGAGGATGCATGCGCAGCATCAGCAAGGACCGTGGGGTCTTCAGAGTCACAGCACCGTCGACAGAACCCAGGGGAACTAGAAGCCACAGCTTCCCCAGAGGTAGGCTCCTCGGTGGGGAGTCCAGACACCAAGAGAGGGAGCAGGAGCGCTGCCCAGAGGAGGCCCAGGGCAGCCATCCCCATGGCGACCTGGAGCAGGAAGGAAGGACAGGAATATAGTTACCTGAAGATCTACACTCTGCTGATGCCTAGAGTGAACACCTGCAGCATGGGTGTTCCTGATGTAACCCAGGGAGGGAGCACTAGTGCCCCATTTAACAGACAAGAAGACTGAGGCCTACACAGGAAGACAAGTTCTTCAAGTTCACAAAGAGACCTGTGGTAGTGCAGGGCCTGGAGTCTGAGTCTCCACTCCCTGGGGGTTTCTGCCACACGTGGGCCCACAGAGGAGGACCCCTTCTGAAGATGCAGGTCCTTCCTGGGAGGTCTTTGCTGGGGTGGGTGAGGAAGATGCCCTGCTGCCCATGTGACATAGCCAATGAGACTGTAAAACGCTTTTCCCACACTCCCAATCTCCCTCGGCCTTGTTTTCCTGTCACTGACTCCATAGTCAATGGAATACAAGTTAGAAGAAGGAGCCCCTTGGGACAGACTAAATAGAAACAGACAAAAGAAGCCCAGCAGTCACGCACACTGAAGATGTGTAGATGGTGTCGGCCCACCTCCTTGTTCAGCATCTTTGTGCAGTCAACAACTTACACAGCTCAACCTCACCCAAGAAGCCCTATAGGGAGGGAGCAGGAGAGAGTAAAATTCATTGGAAGGTGGTTGTGTCAATTATCTTAGACCTGCCAATCAGCTGCCAGGGTGGTAATTTGGAATTAAGGAACAGAACCCAGGAGTTCTGGAAAATTTTAAAGGAACAAGGAAGTCCAAGGATTTGTGAGGATCTGTCTTTGGCCTTGGCCAAGAAGGGATCCAGAGTTCCAGAGGAGGGGCAGAAGGTAGCCTGGACAGCAGTGACTGGAGACAAGCCAGGCTGGTGGGCAGGAAGCCAGGCAAAGAGCTTCTGAGGTGGTGGCAGTCTTTGGGGGCTGGCACACGTTATCGCAGGATCAGAAACTAGTTTTTTGAAACCAGACTGGTTTTTACACTTCTGGCGTTTCTTTGTTTATTTCCTTTTTGTTCTCCTGTAACATTTAGTACAATTCAAAAATATTTTTCTGTGGTTAATACGGGTTGAGAAGGTAAAATTATTATTTTTAAATGCCCTTCTATCCTAACCTGAGCACGGAAGAGTTGGGTCTTAAAGGGGCAGGAGCACTCCCTGCACCAGCCCCCTTCCCCTCCCCGCTTCCCAGAGCTCGGTCGTAGCAGTGGGCAGCAGCCTCCAGAGTCATCACCCTCTCCTGGAGGTGACCTTGTTCCCCACCCCCACCCTGCACTGGTTTCCTCCTTCTGCTCTGTAAGGCAGGTCAGGTCTTCAGGGAACAGCACCCACTCTGGCCAAGATTATCACCCTTACCTTTTATTTGTAAATTATAATACACACCCTAGCGGTTTTGAGAAGAGCAGAATCCCCTCTTTCCTGGCCACAGATGTGAGACTTTTAGAATCAGACCTGAGATTCCAGAATGGTTTGCAAGCTGTTGTGACCTAAGGCTAGTGGCTTAACCTCTCTGGGCTTCGTGCTCCTTAACATTTTACAAGGAGCAGACAACACCACCTCCCCACCAGGTTATTTGGGAGGATTTAAAAGCAGGAAAATCACCTCTCTGGTAAAAGACTCTTAATTAAACTTTTGTTCCTCTCTCTGCTGCCCAACATGACCTCTCCCCTAGTCCTGTATGGGACAGGAAGAGCAGAACTGTTCCCAGAGAACTGGCATGGTCTGGGGACATTTCTGTTGAGCCAGACAGCTGGGAGTCAAAATATCTGTGACACAGAACTGTGACCTGGAGTGGGGGGAGGGGGACGCAGGAAGCAGGAAGCAAAGCAGCTTTTAACAAAAGTAATAACCACAGCCGTGGTCACTGGCTGTCCCTGGGGGAGGGTGGCATGCAGGCATCAAGTGGAGGGACCATGCCATGGGGGTGATTCGGGGGTCCCTGCTGCCTCCACTATGGAGCTGGGGCCTCTTCGGAGTCGAGGGAGAGTCAAGCCCTGCTGGAGCAGACTCAGTGCCTGTCCAGGCAGGAGTGGGCACAAGCCAGGAGCATCGGAGGAGGGCAGCCCTTCACCAGTGCTAAAAATCTCAGTCAGAGGAAGGGATGGGAAAGAGAGAGTCTAGAGGGGCTGGCCGGGGTCAGAGGGAGAGAGCAGGGCCCCGAGATATGTCCAGGAAGAGAGAAGGAAGGAGAGGCATTCCAGGCTCTGACCCCAACCCCCTTGGCCCTGCTGGAGGAAGCTGCAGGACCTCCCATCACTCACTCAGTGTCCGACAGCCTCGTACAGCAGTTCATGGACCCCGGGCCTCCCGGCAGCCTCTGTTTCCTTGATCCATGTTTGCAATGATGATAATAACTTGTTGCTGGCCCAGACCCCCAGGTCTGGCGGGCTGGCCTGGGAGGGAGGGAGGGATGGAGGCAGAGAGGAGGGAGGGAGGGAGGGCAGAGGGAGCAGGCTGGCTTCCCACTGCCCCTCCTCCCTGCTCCCTCCCCTCCAGCCTCTAGGTTCTGCGGAGATGAAGGGAGCTGGTGGATTCCCGTTGCTTAACTCTTTGGTAGTCCTAGAGGGTCTTGTTTAATTCAGAGACCCTATACACTTCCAGCAGGAAGGGGTCTGAGGTTCCTGACGTGCGGGCTGGGAAATCAAGCCCCTGAAAGGGTAAGGGCAGGAGCCCTCTAAGTTGCTCAGAAAGGGGAAGGCTCCAGCCTAAGCTGAAGGGCTCCTTAGTCCGGAGTCACCAAGGCAGGAGGCATACAGAGGGCATGGGCACCAGCCCAGCTGCCGCAGGTTCAAATCCTGGCTCGGGCACCCATTGGCCAGTCCTTTCCCCTCTCAGGCCCTGGTTTTCTGTAGAACTCCAGTCCCCAGCCTCATCCTCCATGCCAGTCACAAGGGGAAGCTTAGTAAGTGTATGTTGAGTGATGGTCACATCTCCTTGGGGATCAGCTAACAGTGGCAACCAGGTCAGTAGCTCCACCTCCAGTGGACACCAAAGTCCTACTCTGCCTGGAAATTTTGTCATGTTATCCATCTTCCTGGTCTTCTAGAGCCATGGAAATAATTCTCAAGTTCGCAGGAGGGCAGCCTGTACAGAAGACCCCAGGGCCCCAGAAAGGGTCTTGCCTCTGCTTCCTTCTGGTTAGGCTGCAGGAGGCTTTGCAAAGGCTGCAGTCCTGGCTCACTGGGCCAGAGACCCCTGTACAAAGACTCTCTCATAGGTCTCTCGCCCTATAGCCCCCTCTACATTTGTTGAGTACTTACTGCCTGTGCCAGACTTCATCTTCAGAGGGGCTTTTGTCACCCAAAGGGTATTAACATCCATTATTTCTACTCTTCTTACCCCAGCCTTGGGAAAAGGAGCTAGTGGTGGAGCTGATGTGACTCACCCAGGGTCACACAGTTAGTGAAGAGGAACCACAACCCTACAGAATGGAAGGAGCTCCCACGATGACCCAACTGGGTACGGTTGTGTTCAAAGGCTGCAGTTCAGGGTCTGTCCCCTGGGCAGAGAGAGGTGGTGACATTGTGCCTCTCAGATGGCACAAGAGTGCAGTGACCTAAGGGGGGTTTATTGAAGTCTGGGGCTTTGGGCGTTAACCCTCAGGCCCTGCTCACAGCTGGGCAAAGTGTGAAGGAGGGAACAGTCCTGGCTGTGTGTTGTTGACCATCTCTTGTCTCTGAGCTTCTGTTTTTCTATTACTTCGGGGGGATAATCACACAGCAGAATATCCAGGCCTGGAAGGACCGTTAGGGGTGATATAATCCAATCCTTTATTCTGTCCAGCAGGGACACTGTGACTCAGGGACGGCAAGTCTTTGGCTCAAGGTCACACATCAGACTGGAGTCTAAGTTGGGATGAGAGCCCGACTCTCCCGACTTCTAGTGTTGTGCTGCTTCCCTCTCACAAGCCCACTTGGAGTGTCCCCCACCCAGGCCTATTTAGGGGTCCAAAGCAGCCCAAAGGAATGCAGATGGAAGCACTGTGGACCCTGGGAAAGTGATCAGGTCCACACTGGCTGTGCCCTCCATGTGGCCCTGTCCCAGGCAGCATTCCCAGGGCACTGAGCCAGGGCTGCAGAGGGAGGGAAGTAAGGGGAGCCGCCCTCTCCCTCCCCTGCTGCTGCCACCAGAGGGAAAAGGGCTGAATCAGCAGCACTGGAGGCGGACACGGCTCCTGGCTGTCTCTCAGAGATCTGGCTTAGAAAGCCTAGCATCTGAGGACAAAGGGATGTGGGGTGCGGAGAGGCAGGGTGGGGACACAGGATTGCTTTGGTCCAGGGCCCATTGTGTGCTCCTGCCACGCTCAACAGGTCCTCTGCAGAGAAGGAGCCTCAACTCAAAGGTTTGGAAAATAACATCGTTGTTCAGTTGCTAAGTTGTGTCCGACTCTGCGACCCCATGGACGGCAACGTGCCAGGCTTCCCTGTTCTTCACTGTCTCCCGGAGTTTGCTCAAACAAACTCATGTCCATTAAGTCAGTGATGCTATCTAACCATCTCATCCTCTGCCACCCTCTTCTTTTGCCTCCAATCTTCCCAACATCAAGGTCCTCTCCAAAGAGTCAGAAAATAATATTTTTTAAGGGAAGTGTTGCATTAGTTATTAAAAGTGGTACAGAATTCCAAGTGATGTTAAAGCAATCCTTTGTAGAAAAGAATTGGAAACACCCATATTACACATTTGATCCATAGCTCAGCTGCTAAAGAATCCGCCTGAAATGCAGGAGACCACAGTTTGATTCCTGGGTCAGGAAGATCCCCTAGAGAAGGGCATGGCAACGCACTCCAGTATTCTTGCCTGGAGAATTCCATGGACGGAGAAGCCTGGCGGGCTACAGTCCACGATGTCGCAAAGTGTTGGACACAGCTGAAGGACTAATCACACATTTGAGCCAGTTATATTTTACACACTTTCTCTGGAATGTCATAGGAAGGTGCTAATGTCATTTTGATGACTTAACTTTGCTATATAAATTTAATAAACTAGGTATATATAGGGGGGGGAAAGGAGCCTCATCTCACTTAACAGGTGAGGAGGCTGAGGTCTGGACAAGAAAACCATTCTCATCAGGTTCTAGGTCCAGCTTCTTTGACTCCCAGCTGTGGTCAGTGTCCCAGAAAAGGGCCCCTTGTCCCAGCCCCCAGCTCCCAGGCAGCTGGCTGTGATGAGGGGTGGAGTAGACAAGAGGGTTGGACTCTGGAATATTATACACAATTTTAATTATATTCTTCCTTCCACTCTCTTCCATCAACCGGAAAATTTCCCATTTGTGCATGAGCCCTTAGTCTCCCAGCCACTCTGCTGCTCTCCACAGCAGCCCAGGTAGCTTGGAGACAGAGTCACAGCCCTGAGTCAGACAAGACTGGGTCTACATCTCAGCTCCACTTCCTTCCAGCTCTGGTGACCTTGGCCACGTCCCCCTACCTCTGAGCCTTGGTGTCCCTGGGCCAGAGGGACACGAGGAGACCAAGACCATCTGAGCAGCCTGGCAGGATATCCAATGGGATATACACTGGCCACCAACCAGTGCTTCTCCAGGTGAATATGGTGAGGACATTAGCCCATCCTCCTCAGGCACACATCTGAGACACAGACTCACTGACTCCCAGAACCAAGCTTCTAGCCACACCCACCTTCCAGCCCAAAGTTTGGACGAAGATATAAAAATAGTGACACCTGGTGCTTGCAACAAGAACCCTTCATGCATTTTTTAAAAATAAAATGTGCCCGTCATAAAGTGAGACAGAACAGAAAACAGGATTCCTGGACTCAGCTATGCAAGTGGTGTATGGCAAGTCACCGATCTATTAATAACTGTTCTAGGGCAGTCGTCAAGAAACTAAACAAAGGAAACCGTGAGCGCCACCCACTGGGGAGTCATGGAGCCCAGCACCTACCCCACGCCACCGGGCCTTCTGATGTACCCCATCCGTCCGGTTCTTAGGGAGCTGGCGGGGTGGGGTGGGGCGGGGAGATGGAGGGCCCACTGAGATGCGCCGTTCCCTAACTTCTTCCAACAACGTGGGTAGGGGGTCCAATGGGACCATCGCTCTCCCAAGCTGCTAGCTTACTCGGCTTCTGGGATCTGCAGAGCCCCTCCTTCGACCAGTTGAGTAGTCGAGGGTGAACTTCGCTCTCCGGACTCCATTTCTCCGTCCTGGGCTTTCTCAGCAACCCACGTCTGTCCTACAGGTGTTCATCTGACTTGGGCGAGTTTATCCCATTTTACAGAAAGGGAAACCGAATCCCCAAGAGGCCTACAGAAAGGAAGAGCCAGCCCCCTCCCAGCCCTCCTGGCCCCTGACAAGGACGGTGGTTACACAGCGGGAAACTGAGGCTCAGGGAAGCAGGTGCACTAACTGGCTCCTCCTCACGGCCGACTAGGGGCAGAGCCAGATGACGGGGCGGGCAAGGTACAGGGGTGGCCATTGCCATCTCCCACTTTTCTCGGCCAAATTAAGGGGTGCGACTCCCCCACCCCCAAGCCGGGGGAGCCCCAACATCCCTCCACCCCCACTTCGGGCTCAAACCCTGGGAAAAACTGCCGCCAGCTGCGGCCACTCTTGGCAACACCCAGGGCTCTGCTAGAACAGACCCCCGCCACAAAGAAACCCGCCGGCGTCTTCGCTGGGGCCACCGCGCCAGTAAGCCAGAAGCCCAACAGGAGATGCGCGAAGGCAGCCGCGGCGGCGCCGGGGAGGGGCCTTTGAGAGTTCAGCTCCGGTGGAGCCGAGCAGAACCGAGCAAAGCCGAACTTGGCCGAGCGGAGCCGAGTCCAGCCGAGTCAAGCGGGTCTGGCGGATCATAGCCGGGTCTGACCGCACTGTGCCGAGTCGAGCGGCCGAGTGGAGCTGCTGGAGGGAGCCAAGGGGAGAGGGGAAGGTCACTCGGCGCCCCCTGCTGGACACAGAGCCCGGCGCTGGACTCAGCCGAAGCTAACGCGTCGCCGCCACCTCCCAGCCCTGCGACAGTCGGGGGCTACTGAGCCCGTTTTATGGATGTGGAAGCTGAGGTTCCAAGACGTTTCCAGCCTGGCCCAAAGGCACACAGAGCTAAGAAGTGGTGGCTGTGAGGTTCGAAGCAGATTGTATGGCAGAGAGCTCACCTGTCACTGCCACCCACTGCAGTGATCATTGTGTGTTTGCTTTGTTCTCGCAGTAATTGCTGCTATTTATCATGGTCATCCAGGAGGAGGGACCTGCCCTGTCTGATGATCCGGGGTAGACCCACCCTGGAGCACAGAGATAACCCCTGTTCTTACAGGTGGTGAAACCAAGTAGGCTCTGGGCATGCTGACCAAGCACAGCAGGGCCAGCCGTTCCCATGTGCAAATATTGACATGTTTCCCGGTCATTAAAGCAGAGAGCAAGTCGGAGAGGCCCTGTCCGACTGCAGGCCTCATTTTCCCTTCCTGTTTACAAGATCTCCAGAGGGTAGGAGCCCCTGGCTGTCTGCAGGCTGTGTCCCCGGGCTATGTGAGCCAGGACCTGGGGTGTCTGGGACCCTGGAGGAGGCCAAGTGTGGCACCAAGCACTGTCTTTGAGCTTGTGAAAAAGTGAAGATTGGCCTTGCCCTCCACCCACATGTGTGTGCTCAAATACATCAGTGACGTTCACTCCTGTGTGCAGACCACCTTAGCCTGCCAGACCGGCCTATGACAAGGCTGCAGGGCTGGCTAGAGGGTGGCTGGGCTGGGCTTCTAGAACACAACCGAGATCACAACAAATGAGTAGTGTCAAAGGAAGGTCGGGCTGCATCAGTGGAAGCAGCCACCCTCACTGGCCAGGGGCTCCTGGAGTTTGTCCGGCTTGATGTCAGCCATCCTTTCTTTGCTTCTATCCTGGACATTTGCCATTTCAAGCAGAGCCGAGCCCACAGGTCAGAAGAGCTGCTTCACGCTGTAGCCTGTCTTTGCACTTGTCTCGATGAACATGGTACTCAGTTCTTCGGCGTGCTGCTTGCCCTCCTCAGTGGTCATCTGCCTCTTATTGGCCAGGTCCATCTTGTTGCCCACCAGCAGCATGATGACGTCACTGCCCCTCTCTGTCCTGACATCAGCAATCCAGAGGCCTGGGATGCTCTGCATGCTGCTGAGTCTTGCTCAAGGACATTGCCTGTCACCACCAGTGGCTGCCAAGGAGCTGACACCATTGGCCTCCGGGTTCTTTCCACACCCAGCATCACTCCTGCCACACTCACCTTCATTTTCGTAGTTTCTAAAAACTATAGGCGCTGGACTGGGGACTAGGAAAATGGGGTTCTTGGTCTGCCTCTGGTGCTGTGACCATGGGTGAATCATGTGACCATCCCAGGCCTCACTGTCTTCAGCTGTAAAATGGATATGAGAGCTGTTCAATAGTACTTTGAACATCTTTCACACTTCTTCCCAGAGCACAAACTCCAGTTCCCTCTTGACGCTTGGCTGGGCTATAACCCCTCCACCAAGATTTCCACCCTCACCCATGGATGGCTTCTCACTTTTGTTAAAGCATTTCTCAGGTTTATTTAATTCATAGTACCTACAATGCACTGTGAAAGTGAAGTCCTAGTTACTCAGTTGTGTCCAGTTCTTTGTGACCCCATTGACTGTAGCCCACCAGGCTCCTCTGTCCATGGGATTTTTCAGGCAAGAATACAGGAGTGGGTAGCTATTCCCTTCTCTGGGGGATCTTCCCAACCCAGGAATCAAACCTGGGTCTCCCATGTTGCAAGCAATTCTTTACTGTCTGAGCCACCAGTGAAGCCCTGTACAGTGGACTGTACTACTCACATAATCCTCTTAACATAGATGTCTACCCTCATCTTCATCTCAGAGAGAAGGAAACTGAGGCACAGAAAGGTTAATCAAACAGCTAGTGAATGGATGAGTGGGGATTCGAAACTAGACAGTTCCATATTCCAGGGGCTTAAGAACCACCCCTTTATCTCTTATGTTCAATGTGACTTCCTTTGGCCCTGAAGACAGACCTTGTATTTCTCTACCTTCTGCTTTTTGCATTTGGCAGCTGTTCTATAAACACTTGTTGAATGAAGACATGAATGAATGATAATGTCCAAGGTCTTCCAGAGGCCCAGGAGAGGCAGGGATGCTGGCTTTGTTTTGCAGGTGGTAATTGTATTAGTTTGCTAGGACTGCTGGACTGAACTACCACAACTAGGTGATTTAAACAACCAAAATGTATTTTCTCATAGCTCTGGAGGCTGAAAGTCCAAGATTAAGGTGTCAGGCAAGGCTGCTTCCTTCTGAGGGTTGAGACAACGGACATGTTCCAGACGTCTCTCCCAGTTTCTGGTGGTTTTCTGGCTGTCTTTGGCACTGACTCTTGGGTGCATCACCCAACATTTTCCCCATGCTCGTGTCTGTGTCCAGATCTTCCCTTTTGTAAGAACACCAGTCATACTGAAATAGAGATCCACCTTACTCTGGGGGGATGTCATCAGAACTCCTTATGACTGGAAAGACCCTATTTCCAAATAAAATTACATCTGGAGGTACTGGAGGTTAGGGCCTCATATGAATTTGAGGGAAGGGGACACAATTCGATGCACAGTGGGAATTAACTTCCTAGGAGGTCCTGTCTGACACAGCTTCTGTCCCTGAACTGGGCCTTTCTCCCTTTCATTCACTGCCTTTCTCCGACCCCAGGGCCTTAGCACATACTGTCCCCCTGCCAGACACACTCAGGCTCACCCTCTGCTCTCAGTACCAGCCCCAACACAGACCCCTCCCCCCAGCTGTGTTCCTCCAGAGCACACTGCACTAGCATCCCACTGGACAGTGGTCCGTTTACCTGTGTGGCTGCCTGTGAGTGCCACAAGCATGGGAACCTGTCTATTTCCCTCCGCTGTACTCCCAGTCCAGCGTCAGGGCCTTGCACACAGGAAAACCTTTATCAACTTAAGGAACTTTGCCCAAAGAGGTCAAGTGAATAGCCAAGGCCATGTGGTAGGTTTGTGGCAGAGTGGGCCTATGTCCCAGATCTCCTGACTTTGGGTCTCATGACGTTTAAGGGATGTGTTTGCCCTCTGGCCTTCCAGTAGACTCACCAAGTCTCATCAGGGCCTGCTGGCCACAGAGGAGCACCCTGATGTTTTGATGGGACTGTGGCCTTGTACAACTCCCCTCACCTTATACCTGGAGTTCTTGCTGTCTTTAGAGTGCTTTCTTCTGTGTCTGGAGTCCTTTGGAACCCAGGCTGTCACTTCCCTATGGGACAGTGGCCTCTATCTCCCCCACTCCTTGGAGGTGAAAAGGGCTGAAGCCCTGGGCCCTTGGCTTCCTTGTCCCAGGCCCTGCAGACTCCTTTCTGCTGGTGCTGAGGCTGATGTATGAAGTCCTGGTCCAAGCCATGGGCTGTTGCCTGGCAACTGCCTCTGAGAGACAAGTTTAAGGTAAGGTCTTGGGTCTTGGATGTCTTGAGCAACTTGGACATCTGGAGAGAAGGAATTAGGCAGGGAGGACCATCATCACCCCTTCTACCTGCTTGGGCTCACAGCTCCAGAGCCTCCCCTGAACCCACAGCCCCTGTGGTTCCCATAAGACACAGATTCTAACCCCAAACCCCCATATCACTCTTTCCACCCCCTCAATTCTTCCCGCATTTATTCAGGGTCACCACAGTGCACCAAAGAATTGATGCTTTTGTACTGTGATGCTGGAGAAGACTCTTGAGAGTCCCTTGGACTGCAAGGAGATCAAGCCAGTCAATCCTAAAGGAAATCAGGCCTGAATATTCATTGGAAGGACTGTTGCTGAAGCTGAAGCTCCAGTACTTTGGCCACCTGATGCCAAGAGCTGACTTACTGGAAAAGACCCTGATGCTGGGAAATATAGAAGGCAGGAGTAGAAGGGGATGACAGAGGATGAGATGGTTGGATGGCATCACTGACTCAAAGGACATGAATTTGAGCAACTCCAGGAGTTGGTGATGGACAGGGAAGCCTGGCATGCTGCAGTCCATGGGGACATAAAGAGTAGGACACAACTGAGTGACTGAACAACAACCACATTGTACCAACCAAAGGAAGCTAGAGTAACAGTGTGAAAATTTCCCCCTGGAACTGTGAAATGGAATTTCTTCCATTCACTCATTTATCCCAAATCATCTTATGAAGGGCCCACAGCATTGCCAGGCCCTGGGAACATGGATACATCAGGCTTGAACCCTGCCTGGAAGCACAAGGCTAGGGGGACCCTTCCCCCTCCACACGCACATGTGTGTGCACAGGTAGTGAGTGACATATAAGACGTCAGGGAAGCTGGAGGGCTCTGGGCTCCAGAGGGGTGACCCTAGCCAAGGCCCCACTCCCCACACAACCTTGGCTGCCAGCAGTCCCTCTGCTCCCAGCCCATGCACAACGGCACACACACAGCAGGCCCTGTGTTTCACCCCAATGCACCTTCATTCGTGGATATGGCTAAGATGCCTGAGCACCTACTATATACCCTTCCATTGTATTTACACACTCCTCCTCCATCCTGTTATTGTTGCTGCCTGTCTCATTTCTCCCTGCCATTGAGAGTCTGTCCCTGACCTAACTCCTACCCCACTGGTCAGGCCAAACTGTCCATCACAGTGTCCCACCTTCTTTATAGCTGGAAAGATGGACTTATGACCCACATCTGACCAATCATGGCATTCTATCACCTTGTCTTTGGTGATCTACCCATATGGCCATCATGTGACCCAATTAGAACCAATCAGCTCTCTTCCACGAGGTCTGAAATTTGGACGCAGCAAAAGAGTAGGTTTACTGCTTTTGGATCAAGCTCTCTAAGGATATAGGCTGAGGTTTGTCAGGAGCATCTTCCACGACTCCTGGAGGACCAGGACTCTGGAAGGCAATACACAAGGAGGCCTGGGCATGCAGAGCTGAGAGACAGGAGAGAAGGAGTATCCTGATAGAAAGGCATGCATGGCCACACCCCCACTCAGGCAAACCAATCTAAAACACAGTGCTAGTCAGAGCAGTTGGCCCAGGCCAGTCGTCATGTGTCACCAACTTTATTGACAAGAGTTTGGGTCAGAATTTTCCTTAGGGCCTCTCAGGCACCCTTATAGAAGTGGCTCACTTGCCCCAGGAATCAGGAAAGCAGGAGATGCTAGAATGCCAGGGGTCCTCTTCCCTCAGACCCCAGACCCTCCTCAGGGGAGCTCTAGAATGGGGACTGGGCCTCCAGCCTCCAACCCCTGTACAAGCTCTAGTTTTGTACACTTCCTTCCCCCTGATGGGGCCTCACTCTTCCCCAAGCCCTGCCCCCCGATTCTTGGCTTCTGAACCTCAACTTCCCTTCCTTGTATCCTGTAGTGTCCTTACCCCAAAGGACTGGAAGACAGAGAAGCCACTTCATGAGAAAGAAGGAGGCTGCCTCCACTCTGTAATCTGTTACGCCCCAGCCTCACCCACTGCAGTGTACATGGCAGTTTACCCCAGATGACTCCTTTTCTTCCCAAATCCCAGGAGGCAGGCAAACTGGGACAACCACTGCCATTTTATGAAGGGGAAACTGAGGCCCAGAGAGGTCAAGGCTGGACAGGATCTGGAGGTCTCCCAGGTTGTGGTTCCCACATTTTCTCTGAGGACCCCCTACCTTCTGAAGGGTGGGGTTTGGGAGATTTAGCAAGAGGTGCCACTCTCCTCAGAACCAGTCTCACTGTGGCTCTAAGGGGTCATCTCGGGGAGGGAATCCAGGCCAGCCCGAGCCCAATCTTGGACAGGAGCCTCTCCCTATGGTCTCCCTCCAGCCTCCTCCAGTCTTTTCTTCCTTGAGCCTTTCCGACCTGGACCTGGGGAATGTGAAAGACCAGGAGGCCTGCTCCCCAGCCTGCCAGGGCTGCACCACTCCTCCCAACCTCTCCGGGGAGCCAGGCCCTGCTTCTCAGCTCTGCTCCTGGGCTCCCATTAAGGCCCAACACTTCAGCGTGCTGCAGGCCCTCAGGGGTTGCTGGCCCCATACCTTTCAGGACATTAGCTTTTCCACCCTGATGGCATCCTTTCCTTGAGTTTGATCAGGCCAGGCACTGACTGGCAACCCAATTTCATTGATGTTGCCCCTGAGGTCAGCCCAGGGTGGCCAAGGTTGGCCCCAAGGTCATGAGACAGATCTGACCTTCACTTCTTCTTCCTCCCCCCTCCCCCTTCTCTTCCTCCTTTTTCTTCCCCTCTGCCTCCTCCTCTTATTCCTCTTCCTTTCAGTTCTATTTAGACGTGCTGCCTTTCCGTGTCAGTCTGCCCAGGCCAGGTCCCTGACTTAGTCAATGAGAGGGGAGAAGCAGGGAGAATTTCTCCTACGAGAAGGCTCCTGAGCCCTCAAAACCCCGAGACCCCCTCCAGCCATAGGACACAAAGCAAGATGCTTTGAAGGTTGGTAAGCTGCCCCCAACAGGGCCTGAACTAGCCTTTGAGGGGCCTGTGCAATATGGGGTCCTTGTTTAAGAAAAGGAATACAACATTACAAAGACAAAATTAGACTCAGAGCCTCAGAAGGACCCAAGCAGTCAGGAACTCTGAAGCTGGACTTAATTAGCTTCCTGGAAAATCGGCCTCTTCTCTTGTCCAGGAACACAGCCGGCACTGACCATCTGGACCAAGAAGGCCTGGAGGTTATCGGGTTGTTCAGCAGGTGAGACCTGAGGTCCAGAGAGGAGAAGGGCTGGCCCTCAGCCTTGCAGCAAGAGGAGCAGAGCTGATGTGGTGCCTGGGCAGTCTCACACCCCTTCTCCCTACCAGGGGAGACTTCCTCCCATTTGGGGCTGCAGTACTGACCCCTGTGAATACTGGGCCCCACTCCCTCTTTTGTGAACCTGACTGAGCCCAGGAAATCCAAGGCCTTGGTTTATCCTTCTGAGGGCCAATATATAGGGTGCTCTGTCTCTGAAGGGGAGAGCCCATCTGTACCTCTCCCCTTGTTTGTGCTGTGCGTGCTAAGTCGCTTTAGTCATGTCTGACTCTTTGCGACCCTATGGAATGTAGCCCACCAGGCTTCTCTGTCCATGGGATTCTCCAGGCAAGAATAGTGGAGTGGCTTGCCATGCCCTCCTCCAGAGGACCTTCCTGACCCAGGGATCGAACCCTCATCTCCTGTGGCTCCTGCATTGCAGGCAGATTCTTTACCCCTGAGCCGCCAGGGAAGTTCCACCCCTCCCCTTATCCTGACCCTATTCAGGAAGATTCGCCCAGCCGTGATGCCCCTCCAGACTTATCGGATAGAGCTCATCCAGACCGCTGTCTCCCATCCCTGAGTCACAGAGGAGAACAAAAGGCCCAGAGAGGGGGAAGCCACCTATCTGAGGTCACACAGTAAGTCACACAGCAAGGGGATTAGGGCCCAGGCCTCCAAATATTCCATCACGGGCCCTACTACCTCGGGTGGCACACCCTAGGCGCACCCACAGTCTCTGCCCATTCCTCGGGCTACGCTGGCCCTCCACAGGCCCCTAGAGATAGCTGATGTGCAGCGTGTCGGATTTCTCCCCAGCCAAGGGTTCTTGGGGTAGGAACTGATGCTCCTTGCTGGTGGTGCTGCTGGGAGGCCGCTCCTGCCCACTGGGACCTGGCTGTATGATCTGGTTGACCCGGCCGTTCATCTCCCTCCAGTCCCCCTGCTTCCCTGCTCCCGCGTGCTGGTCCTCCCCGTCTCCAGCCTCCTCTTCCTCCTCCGTCTTCTCCGGAGGCCCCACGGGAGGCTCCTGGTTTTGCACACGGCGGGAGGGCCTCAGCAGGACCCTTCGGAAGCCCTGCTTGAAGCGATAGGAGAGGAAGCCATAAAGGATGGGGTTGGCACAGCTGTTGGCGTAGGGCAGGGCCACCACCAGGAAATAGAGGCCGAAGAAGGCAGGCTCCTCGGGCAGCGGGCACACCACATTGATGATGTTGAGCACGTAGAAAGGCATCCAGCAGAGGACGAAGAGCGCCACCACAGCCACCACCATGCGCGTGACTTTGCGCTCAGAATGCCGCCGCCGCTGGCACGAGGGGGCCCGCACCCGCCGCCCGGCGGAGCGCACCTTGACCACGATAAGCAGGTAGCAGAGGCAGATGACCAGCAGTGGCCCAAAGAAGCCCAGCGCAGCCGTGTAGATGATGAAGCCAGCCCGCCAGGCAGCCGCCGGCTCGGGCCACTGCATGTGGCAGGTGCTCATGCCACGGGGCACACCCGAGAAGACCACCACGGGCAGCACCACTACGGCCGAGGCCACCCAGACAGCCGCACTGACTGTGCGGGCCACGGGCGCCGTGCGCCAGCGGGCTGAGCGGGTGGGGTGCACCACGGCCAGATAGCGGTCCACGCTCATGACCGTGAGGCAGAAGATGCTGGTGAACTGGTTGATGCCATCCACAGCCATGACCAGGCGGCACATGAGGGAGCCGAAGGGCCAGTAGGACAGAGCGTTCTGGGCAGCCAGGAAGGGCAGCCCCAGCATGAAAAGCTCATCGGCCAGTGCCAGGTTGAGGATGTAGACATTGGTGACCGATGGGGTGGCCGTCTGTCGCAGGACCACGTAGATGACCAGAGAATTGCCCAGCAGGCCCACCACGCACACCACCAGGTAGACCAGTGGGATCAGAACGCCGCTGACAGCCAGACCTGCCGCACTTGACGCTGCGGACACATTTCCGAGGACAGCATCTGGGGGCCAGGCTGACGAGGTGTTCCCGGGTTCCGAGGTCACAGGCAGCAGTGAAAGGGAGCCAGGGGTGTTCATGGCCAAGAGAGGGTGGGTCAGCAGCCAGCTATTGGCCTGGAGGAGGGAGGACATAGCTTGGTCAGGGCAGGGCATGACTTTCTCTCTGTAGCTCCTCCCCCATCACACTGAACTTGGAGACTCCCTGGGCACCTGCCCAGAGTTGGACAAGTCATTCAAGTCATTCATTCATTCTGCACAGGCCAGCAAGGGAGGCTGGCAAGGTAGCCCCACTTCTCAGACAAGAAAACTGAATATTAGAGAGGTAAAGAGAACACCCTATATGACGTAATAGGGGTGCAGCAGGGGACTTGGGCTTGCTTGCTCCAGAGGGCAAGACCAGCAGTGGCCTGGTCCCTTCCCCTGTGCACAGGACGAGTGTTCCACAAATGTTTCAGTAAAGGGGCGAGTGGATCATTCAGTCAGCTGCTGACAACATAAGTCCTTTTCTCTATACCAGCCCTTTTCAAATGCTTTTGACACCATTGCCTTTTATATTGCAATTCAGTGATGTCACACTCTTCCATAACATAATATGTGCCCTTTCAACATACGATTGCCTCACTGGCAGAGACCCAAGTGGATCACCCACTGAGACAGACTCTGAGATAGACTGTGTCCTTCCCACCCCTAAATGATTTGTTAAAACCCTAACCTCCAGTGCGATGATAGGAGGGAGAGCCGCAGTGGGGGGTGATTAGGACACAGGGGTAGAGTCCTCGTGAATGGGATTAGTGCTCTTCTGAAGAAAGGTCCTAGATCCCTTCTGCCATGGGAGGAAACAGCTAGAAAACAGCCAGCTGGGAACCAGGAAGCAGGTCCCCACCATATACTGAATCTCCTGGCCCCTTGATTTTGGGTTTCCCCACCTCCAGAATGGTGAGGAATGAATTTCCATTGTGTATAAACCACCCAGTCTATGGCATTCTGTTACAGCAAGCTGGACAGACTAAGACATCCCCAATAGATATCAGCTCGCACACTTGAAAACATTGCTGCATGTCACCCATCCTTAACGCTGAGCCCAAGTCTCTAGATGAACTTCAGCAGATCCATAACCACCCCCCACCCCCTGCCAAACTCTGGTGAAAGGTAACAACGCCTCCTTGTATTTTCTGGGCAGAGCCCAACACATTCATCCAATTCCTCAGATTCTGAATGCAGTTAAGAACCACATGCTCAGAGGTGTCCCCTTCCCTGGGAATCAAAGCCCCTGAAGATCCTCTCGGCCTGGCCCATCCCACTGTGCCCCCCACAAAGGCCCTGCCTAGGATGATGGACTGTGAACTTGGGGGGTGGGCGGCTGCTGTCCCTCCTGCTCCCACGGCTGACTGATGGTGGAGAAATTCATAACATGCTGGAGGTGAGGACAAGAATAGTCAGCTCCCCCCTGTACCAGTGGGGTGGGCTCCTTTGAGAAGAGGGCACTTCAAGGAGGCCTTCAAGTGTGAGTAAGAGCTTGCCCAGCAGCCCAGTGGGAACCAGCACCCCACCCACTCTGTGAGCACCTTCTTACTGCACTTCTCCTGTGTTATGAGGAGCCGGGCCTCCTCCCGGCGTCCCTACTGGACTTGACTCTCCTTAAGCATGGAGATGCTCATATTCAGCTCTGGTCCTTTCCCATGTCCCTTCCACACAAGTTCTGTCTCAGTGTCTGAGGCACTGAGTGAATCAGAGGAACCCCGGGTGGACAAATCTCGACACAAAGGAAGGATGAACTGCTGACGGAGGGGATCCAGGCCCTCCTGGGGTAGGGCCCCTGGCCTAGGATGCCCTCGCCTCCTTAGCAGGACTCCCTGGCTCTCTGGAGACCCAGTTACAGGCCAGAGCTGAAGGCCAGAGCCTCCTCTGGGACTGGACCTTCTCCCTTTTCCAAATGATGCCCCCTCCCCAAGTCGCTCGGCTGCTGGCTTCCCTGACTCCCTAGGGAAACCCCGAGGGAGAAAGAAAGCTCTCAGTGGAAACTTCCTCCAGTGTCCCCTTGCCTGCCCAGCCCTGGACCTGAAATGCCTTCAGCAGGACCTATGGTCCCCACTGCCCTGTCCTGACACAGCTTTTCAGATGCAAAGCTCCTTCAAAGGGGAGGCACCCCAACTCAGAGCAGACGCCTCTGGGTGGGTGAGCATGTCTGATTGCCCTTGCACCATGACCTGGATTTTCCAAGGACTCTGAGCAGGCAGGGCAATGCCAAAAACGGGAAAGAACCCCTTCGCCCTGGCTCCTCTTGATGCTTCCCCAGGATGACTGCATTCAGAGCATCCCCTCCTTGCTCCTCCAACCCTCAGGAGAGGCCTCAATCTGCCATCACCCCAGGCTCTAGTTGACGGGCAGCCTGAAAGGTGGGCTCATAGGATCTTAACAGTACTGCCAGTCCCTGGGGACTGATCCCTGACTGCCAGGCTCCAGGCTCAGCAGTGATGTGCAGCATCGGATAGGGTCTTATGAAGAAGGCACTAAGTTGTCCCCACAGTACACACAGGGACCAAATGAGGCCTTGTGCTCGGCTCACACAGTTGGGAAGGGGCAAAGCTGGGAGGATTCATTACACCAACTCCCGACCCATCCATTTCACAGGCCAGCAGACAGGCCAGACCTAGAGAAGGCACTTATTTTAGGATCATAACTGGTCAGGGAAACCAGATGGCATCCAGCTTTCCTACTAGCCTATTCACAACTCTCCTTACTGCTCCTTAGGCTCTTGAACTATTAAGATCATGGATCCAAATCCCTAGACCCTTAGAGACTTAAAAATTGAATTTTAGAGTCTTAGAACTGACTTGTAGAGTCATAGATTTTTAGACTCTGTGTCTTTGAATTGGAGAAGTTCAGATTTCCAGAATATTGGAATCAGCCTTTAGACCCAGAATTGTGAATCTGGGAACTTAAGAGTCCAGACCTCCTTGGCCGGCGAGCTCTACGTCACCAATCCATCCACTTCGCCTCCTTGTGTGCAGATCCTCTTTATAGCATTCCCATCAGGTGGCCAATCACAGCCCAGGGCTGGAGGAGGGAGGCTCCTAAGAGAGGAGCAGTGAGCCAGGCAAACCTAATTTCCAGGCTGCAGGGACAGATGCCCTGGGGGAAGCTTGAGGGTGAGCTCTGAGGATGGTGTCTCCTGCCCAGACACACACCTGTGTACCCACACACACACGCATACGTGCTAACACACATGGCCTTGGCAGGAACACAGTGTACCAGCCAGGCCCGGCCTTCGTGCAGGAGAATTAAATAGCCCCTCCCAGAGCCCCTGGCCCCCCTGGAAGACTCCTTGCCTCCGCCTTTATCTGGGCACATCTTCCCTGTCAAAGTTTAACAGGGCAGAATGCCAGAAGCAAGGAAATTATAGCTTTCCTTGGGTGTAAGTCAGACCTGCAATTTAGATGCTGCCTTTTAAGGAGCTGGGGTACTGTGCATGATCTGGTTCATCCTTTGGAGAGGAGGGCATTTTCCTCCCTGTCTGGTTTATCTTTGGCACAAGCTTGCCTGAAAACCGGGGGCAGACTCCTTGGAAGACTTTTCCAGAGGGAACAAGGGTCCAGAGAGGGTGAGTGGCTGCTCTGAGCCCCGCAGCAATTCAGAACAGCCCTCATGGATGCCAGATCATTCTCCGTTTGTCTATATCCCACCCTCTTCCCTTCTAGATTGCTGGCTTTTAGGCACAGGACCCTGAGTTATTTGTACTTGTAACCCTAGCACCCAGCACAGCACCCAGGGCAGCACCCAGGGCATCACAGATGTCAATAGACCAAGAAGTTCAGCAAGTAGAACTCAAAGCCAGGTGGGAGGATGCTCCTGGGATAGGCCTCAAACACACATCATGAGATCCTTGCCAAGCCCAAGAGGGAGGGTTTTTAGAGAGGAGGAAGTTGAGGTTCAGAGAAGTTCGATAAGTTGTACAAGGTCACTCACCTGGTAAGTGGGAGGCCAGAAGTTGAGCCCAGCTCAACTATTACTATGCCTATTACTAAACCATCACGTCAGTGCCTCCTGGTTCTGCAGGCTTCCCTGAAGGCCTTGGGCTGAGAGATAACAAGGACTGAGACAGCCCTGGACAACACAGGCTGATGGTCCCTGGCTGACTCCGCATTCTACTTGCTCTCTGCTCCCCTGGGCCTGCCCCCCAGGAAGAGGCCCAGATGGTCTGTGCCCACTTCAGACCTGACCCCCAGGAGCACAGCCCACAAGCCCACAGCCCCTAGATTGGGGACTTAGGGTCTGCCACAAAGGAATGATGCCAAATTGCTGTGTGACCTTGGACAACTCACTTCCCACCTCTGGACCTCAATTTCCTCCTATTAAAATGAAGACGAATGTACCTACCTTCCAGGGTTGTTGTAAAGATTAAATGGGAGTGTGCTGAGCACAGTGCCCAGTCCAGAAGAGGAGCTCAGGAAAGCTGGCACTTAAGCTAAATGCCATGAGGCATCTGGTTTGTCCAGCTCCGACACTGCTGTTTTGTGATTCCGAGATTCTGGAGTCATGATATGAGATTCCGAGATTAATGCCCACCCCCCAGGCCCCAGGCCCCTTCTGTCCATCAAGAGGTCAC
Organism: Bubalus bubalis; assembly: GCF_019923935.1. Classification (NCBI taxonomy): domain Eukaryota; kingdom Metazoa; phylum Chordata; class Mammalia; order Artiodactyla; family Bovidae; genus Bubalus; species Bubalus bubalis. The sequence goes on along the minus strand of NC_059160.1, from coordinate 44,195,596 downwards.
AGGAAGTCCTCCTTCCTCCCTAGACCTTCCTACCCTCTCCCAGCCCCCAGCCCCAGCCTCCCAAGTTCATCCTGGGCAGAAGGTGGGCTCCAGCACCCCACCCTCTGGGACCCCATCCGGCCCCAGCCTCCTTACCTGCCCATGGGGCGAGGGCTTCCCTCCTTGCAGCCAGGCTGGTTATCATTCTGCTGTCCCCTCTCCCTGCCCAGTCCCCAGGAGTCCCTGAGCACCCCTGAGCTGGGGTCCCCACACAGTGCCCACTTCTAGACTGCTGGCGGGACCGGGCCCCCTCCTATGCCTGCAGCGGCCACAGCCACGTCTGCCCACAGAGCCGCTCCCATCTGGTCTCCGGCCCTGACTTCCCACTGCCTGGTACGTCACCCCCCCAATTGCAGGACACGTCCTGGGTGGTGGGGGGAAGGGACACAGATGGGGGGGTCTGCAGGCAGGAGGCTGGGGGTGGGGTGCAGGGAGAAACCTCCCAAGGAAAAGAAGAGAAATGAGGAACAGAGGACTATAAGAAACCAATAGAAAGAGAGGGGAAACGGGGGTCGGTCGGAGGTGGAAAGACAGGGAGAGACAGAGAGAGAAGACAGCGAGTGGGTGGAAAGCCAGAATGAGGGGGAGTGATGAGAAATGCGTGACAGGAGAAGAGAAAGAGGAGGAAAGAGCAGAGAAGGGGCCAGAGGGAGGGATGCAGAGAGAGATGCAGGGAGAGAGCACAGGGAAGGAAGGAGGGGAAGGAGGGGGTGGCAGGGAGAGTGACAGAGAAGGATTGTGCCACAGATGGTGACATGGAGAGCCAGGCAAGGAGGGGGCAGGAGTAGGGGTGCGGGAGGGGCCGGGAGGAGGGGCCGGGAGGAGGGGCCAGAGCGCAGGTGCGGGTGAGGGAGGAGGGGCAGCAGGTTAGGGGAGGAGGCTGGAAGTGGGGGACAGATCTTGTTACCGGGGAGATTTCAGCCACCCACGCTGGCCTTGGCTCTCGCAAGGGGTTGGAAAGGAGAGTGTGGTACTCAGGGGAGCTGGGGGCCGAGAGCCAGTGGCGGGACGCCTCCGAGGCTACTGTGCACACATCCCCCAGCGACAGCTGGGTTCCAAGGTCAGTGCTGCAAGCAGGGCTGGGAGCATGGGGTGAGCACTGGGTGGGGAGTCCACAGTACTATGGTCTGGGTCCCCCAGCCACAGCGGGAGTCTGGGTGGGGGCTATCAGCCTTGAGACTGGTTGAGTCTGGGGAGCCCCCAGGCAGGGTGAGGAATAGAAAGGTAGGGTAAAGAATAACTACTTCAGGCTTTGGGGGCCAAGAGACAACATGAAAGCTGTTATACAGGAGAACACAAATTCCCACCTCTTTGTCAATTGACAAAATTTCAAATATAATAATAGTAATCAAGGACTTTTTTATTTTGTTTTTGGTGATACAGATCTACTACTGAGAAGAGTAGAATTCTTTTCCCCCCCTTTTTTTTGGAGAAGGGTAATATTTTGCTTCATTGAAGTTCAAAGTTAGCATTTCCTTTCCTCAAATCAGTTGCAAATGGTCTTCTGTAAAATCCATCCTTAGCTGGCAGGCTGTAAAAAAAAAAAAGCAGGCAGTGAGCCAGACTTGGCCCCTGGACCATATTTGCCAACCCTTAAGATCTCTGTCTGGAGCTTGAGCACAGGCCTGATTGCCCCTGAATGCCATGCCCTAGCTCATGCCAACCAACCATGTGACCATAGGTAAGTTGTCCTCTCTCTGGGCCATGAGGAGTTTCCTCATCCGGACCATGGGGAGATTGTTGTTCACTTGCTACATCGTGTCTGACTCTTTGTGACCCCATGAACTGCAGCATGCCAGGCTTCCCTGTCCTTCACCATCTCCTGGAGTTTGCTCAAACTCATGTCCATTGAATCGATGATGCCAACTCGTCCTTTGTTGCCCCCTTCTCCTCCTGCCCTCAATCTTTCCCAGCATCAGGGTCTTTTCCAGTGAGTTGGGTCTTCACATCAGGTAGCAAAAAGTATTGGAGCTTCAGCTTCAGCATCAGTGCTTCCAATGAATATCGAGGGTTGTTTTCCTTTAGGACTGACTGGTTTGATCTCCTGTCCAAGGGACTCTCAAGAGTCTTCTCCAGCAACACAGTTTGAAAGCATCAATTCTTTGGCACTCACCCTTCTTTATGGTCCCGCATTCACAACCTTACATGACTACTGGAAAAACCATAGCTTTGACTGACGTTTGTCAGCAAAGTGATATCTCTGCTTTTTAATATGCTGTCCAGGTTTGTCACAGCTTTTCTTCCAAGGAACAAGTGCCTTTTAATTTCATGGCTGCAGTCACCATTCACAGTGATTTTGGAACCCAAGAAAATAAAATCTGTCACTGCTTCCACTTTTTCCCCTTCTATTTGCCGCGAAATGATGGGACCGGATGCCGTGACCTTCATTTTTTGAATGTTGAGTTTTAAACCAGCTTTTTCACTCTCCTCTTTCACCTTCATCAAGAGGCTCTTTAGTTCCTCTTCTCTTTCTGCCATTAAAATAGTATCATCTACATATGTGAGGTTGCTGGTATTTCTCCCAGCAATCTTGATTCCAGATTCTGGGCAGATGGGACTCAGTCACTCCTAAGTTCCTCTTTCAACAAGAGCATCATAAGTGCATCAGTATCAGGTAGTAACAACAGCCTTTTGGGCTTCTCTGGTGGCTCAGCTGGTAAAGAATCTGCCTGCAATGCAGGAGACCTGGGTTTGATCCCTGGTTTGGGAAGACCCCCTGGAGAAGGGAACAGCAACCTATTCCAGCATTCTGGCCTGGAGAATTCCATGGACTGTATAGTCCATGGGGTCGCAAAGATTAGGACACAACTGAGTGACTGCCACTTTCATTTCTTTCATGAAGCCTGCATCCCCAACTGGCCGTATCACCGAGCCTCGTGGCTACCACACCGCCAGTGGTGAGCAGTGTTAGCATATCCAATTTCCAGATGGAGAAGCCAGGGTCAGAGAGGACAAGCAGTTTGCTCAGATCACACAGCTAGTGAGTGGAGAGGCAGAGTGACTTCGTGCCAAAGACATATTCTTAAGCACCTTGCCCACTTGGGTGGCCTGACCCCTTCTCAGAAGGCAAGGGGAGGTAAGAGCCAGAAAGGGAGGGAAGAAGGGAAGGAATCTTTATTGAGCACCTACTATGCACCAAGCCCCTTTCCACACTGGGCCATTCCTCAGGACCAGGGCTGGACTGACTCTGTGGCTAGGTCCCCAGTGCTTGTGTGTTATAGACCCTCAGAGAGCCAGCAAGACAATGCCTTCAGAGGTGGTAGTCAGCACACAGTAGGACTATGGGGGGACACAGCGCTTCTGCCTAGAGCCCATTCCCCAACAAGCCCCTCGCTCCAGGCATCAGTGATCTGTGTGCACAAGTTCAAAAGGGGCAGGTGGGCTCTGAGACTCCTAGGAATGAGGGGTGACATCATAGACACTGTCCCTCTCTCACCCAAGGCCCTCCAGCAGCTTCTCAGAAGCTCACAATGAAGCCTAGATCCTGCAGCCCAGCAGGCTTTACACCCTCCCGGCCTGCTGCCTGCCCAAGTCTCCTCTGCTGATTTCCTTCACCTACCTGTGGGTTAGGCACACCCAGCCACTTTCAGTCACTCTTCTGTTCTATCCTCCATTCATTCACTAGACGGGTGATCTCAGAAAGCCTTGCGCTGGTGAGAGAGATGGGGCAGGAAGGGCTCTGCTCTGTGTTGAGGTGAGGACCTGCTTGCGTGTTTGAGGGACCAGGAGGAGACCAGCATAGCTGGAGAAGAGGGAAGCAGGGAGGCCGCCGAGGCCAGAACACAGAGGGCTTTGTTATCTCAGGCCGAACGTATTGGGAGTCTTGCAGGATATGAGCAGAGGAGTCTTGTGATCTGGTGTATGGTTTTCAAAGGCTCGCCGAAACCGGTGAGAAAGTATTAGTCATCCTCAGGGCTTTTGCACAGGCTGTGCCCCTTGTTTGGATACTCTCTGTGTCTTCGGTGCTGGGCTGTGAGCTCCAGAAGAGCAGACTCTGTGTGTGTCCCCATGGTGTCCCCAGACCTGGCACCAGTCTGGCACTGCATGTTCAATGAGGAGAGAATGGATGGATGGATGAATGGATGGATGAATGGATAGCTGCAGTGAAAGGCAGAAGGGGAGACTGATCTGCTGAACATCTGCTGGAGGTTGAAGAGGTGGTGAGGGATCAAGGGAAGTGTGACCTGAGTCAGACATTGATTCCACTCAGGGAGTATTCCCACAACAGGAACCCCTCCTCAGCCCCTCCTCCTGGGGATGGCAAGGCAGAAGGAAGTGCAACTCCACACCTATGAGCTCTGGGGAGCTGGGACACTGTTTCTGGGAGCTGTGGAGTGGCCCTGCCCTGCTTGGCACTGAGGTCCATGGTGCACCTCTAATCTGGGCCTGAACCTGGCACCTTGGCCTGTCATGTCTACCTGGTGTCCTGGAGGGGCTGTCGAGCCCATCTCCCCAAAACAGAACAATGTTATGTCTCCCCCATCAGACTCTGACCTCAAACCTAGGGTCATGCCTCCAGCCTCAGCCTAGAGGGCTCCCCAAGACTGACTGTGTCTCTGCCATCAGACGGGTGGTTTTCCAAAAACTGGGGCCCAGACTCCTCCTATTCCTGAGAAGCGGGATAGATCCTCCTGCTCCTTCTCCTCCACAATGCGCAGGTTAGAGCTGGCCACTGGGCAGCTACTGATGCTGAGGTCTGTCCTCTCAACTAAGAAGAAATTAGCCAAAACCCCTTCCCAGCCCAGGCCCTGGGGTTTCGTTGTCACTGGAGTCCCTATTAAGGGTGTCCTGGCTCAGAGGGTTAAGCATCTGCCTGCAATGCGGAAGACCCAGCTTCGATCCCTGGGTCGGGAAGATCCCCTGGAGAAGGAAATGGTAACCCACTCTGGTACTCTTGCCTGGACAATCCCAGGGACCAAGAGGCCTAGTAGGCTACAGTCCATGGAGTCACAAAGAGTTGGACACAACTGAGCAACTTCACTTTCACTTTCTTTTCTGGTTCATCAGCCCCTGCTGTGTCCTCCTGGGGTTGAATCTCAGCTTTGCCACTTATTGACTGTGTGACCTTAGATATGTGACTTAACTTCTCTGAACCACAGTCCATCATCTTAAACACCTACTGCACAAGATCACAGGGAACGAGAATTAGTTAACTCTTCTACCCAGCAACAGTTCCCAGGGACACTTTCTGCAGTTGAAAGAGATGGGTTAGCAGACTGGGCTGGTGAGTTTGAGTCCCTGATCTGCTTCAGTGAAGCAGCACAACTTTGAGAAACTCGTCTGCAAACCTTCTTCTTCAGTATCATGTGCCCCCACTTCCCACCCAGCCCCGAAGTTTCATGAAAAGGTCAAGTGAAGGAAATGCCTATCAGCTTGTCTCTGCCCCTCCCGGCATCAAGCCTTATTGCTTGAAACTCTCATCTTTCTACCTGTCCCCGCTCTCCATCCCTGAAAGCTGCCTTCTGGGCCAGATCACCATCACCTCTTATTGGTCCGCCTGCTTCTGCCCTCATCCCCTCCTCACCAAAGAGAAAGAGTCTGCTAAAAACAAGTCATGTCAGTTGCTTCAACCTTGAGACCACTCTAAGGCCACCTGCATCTGTAGAATGAAAGCCACGGTCCCCACCATGGCTGGGTACCCATTTAAGCTTCCTCTGCCTGTATCTCTTCCTACTCACCCTTCCTCTCTTTCTAAGAGATATGGCCTTCAGGGAAAACATATATGCCCCGGGCCCTTTGTACAAGCTGTTTCCAGGCTCTCTAACCATCCTTCAACAGGTTCAGGGTGTCAGATGCTCAGCGAAGCCTTCTCTGAAGCCTTTTTATCCTCTGAACTTGCTCCTTGTGCTTCCTTTTTATCTGTAATGCAATTATTTTTAATTTGCTTTTATCAAAGTACTGTTTGCAAGTATATGTTAAAAACCAATGGTGCTGAACAGATTTCTAACAGCAAAAAAAAAAAAAAAAAAATAGGAGTTCTCCTTTGGCCCTGATCCATTCTCTATCCCAGAGGAAATTTCACCCCATTAGCTATTTCTCCTTGTATTTATCTCCATTTTTGTTAAATACCCCATTTATTTTTCTATCACTTTAATCCCTAGTTTTACCCATCAATACTGACTTCATATTATGGTAAAAAGATTTTAGACTTCTTGCACACTCTAGTCTCTTTTCCCCATCCTCTCAACATAACATACATCCTGTTAAATGCATATTCAGTGTTTCTGTTATTAATTCAATATAAATATTATTCCCTGCTCAGCCAGGAATTAATAATTGTCTCATTTTTTCATTTGCTTCAGTTCAGTTCAGCTCAGCTGCTCAGTCATGTCTGACTTTTTGTGACCTCAGGGACTGCAGCATGACAGGCTTCCCTATCCAACACCAACTCTTGGAGTTTACTCAAATTCATGTCCATTGAGTTGGTGATGCCATCCAATCATCTCATCCTCTGTCGTCCCCTTCTCCTCCTGCCTTCAATCTTTCCCAGCATCAGTGTCTTTTCAAATGAGTCAGTTCTTAGCATCAGGTGGTCAAAGTATTGGAGTTTCAGCTTCAACATCAGTCCTTCCAATGAATATTCAGGACTGATTTCCTTTAGGATGTACTGGTTGAATCTCCTTGCTGTCCAAGGGACTCTCAAGAGTCTTCTCCAACACCACATCAATTCTTCAGCACAGCTTTCTTTATAGTTCAACTCTCACATCCGTACATGACTACTGGAAAAACCATAGCTTTGACTAGACAGACCTTTGTTGGCAAAGTAATGTCTCTGCTTTTTAATATGCTGTCTAGGTTGGTCATAACTTTTCTTCCAAGGGGCAAGTGTCTTTTAATTTTATGGCTGCAGTCACCATCTGCAGTGATTTTGGAGCCCCAGAATATAAAGTCTGACACTATTTCCACTGTTTCTCCATCTATTTGCCATGAAGTGATGGGGCCAGATGCCATCATCTGAGTTTTCTGAATGTTGAGCTTTAAGCCAACTTTTTCACTCTCCTCTTTCACTTTCATCAAGAGGCTCTTTAGTTCTTCTTCACTTTCTGCCAGGAAGGTAGTATCATCTGCATAGATGAGGTTATTGATATTTATCCTGGCAAACTTGTTTCCAACTTGTGCTTCATCCAGTCCAGAATTTCTCATGATGTACCTTGCATATAAGTTAAATAAGCAGGGTGACAATATATAGCCTTGAAGTACTCCTTTCCCAATTTGGGACCAGTCTGTTGTTCCATGGCCAGTTCTAACTGTTGCTTCTTAACCTGCATACAGATTTCTCAGGAGGCAGGTCAGGTGGTCTGGTATTCCCATCTCTTGAAGAATTTTCCACAGTTTGTGGTGATCCACACAGTCAAAGGCTTTGGGATAGTCAATAAAGCAGAACTAGATGTTTTTCTGGAACTCTCTTGCTTTTTCGATGATCTAACAGATGTTGGCAATTTGATCTCTGGTTCCTTGGCCTTTTCTAAATCCAATTTGAGCATCTGGAAGTTCATAGTTGACGTACTTATGAAGCCTGGCTTGGAGAATTTTGAGCATTACTTTGCTGGTGTGTGAAACAACTGCAATTGTGCGGTAGTTTGAGCATTCTTTGGCATTGTCTTTCTTTGAGATTGGAATGAAAACTGACCTTTTCCAGTCCTGTGGCCACTGCTGAGTTTTCCAAATTTGGTGGCACACTGAGTGCAGGACTTTCACAGCATCATCTTTTAGGATTTGAAATAGCTCAACTGGAATTCCATCACCTTCACTAGCTTTGTTTGTAGTGATGCTTCCTAAGGCCCACTTGACTTCACATTCCAGGATGTCTGGCTCTAGGTCAGTGATCACACCATCGTGATTATCTGGGTCGTGAAGATCTTTTTTGTACAGTTCTTCTGTGTATTCTTGCCATCTCTTCTTAATATCTTCTGCTTCTGTTAGGAATTTTAGGAATCAGCAAACTAAAATGGACTGGAATGGGTGAATTTTACTCAGATGCCCGTTATATCTACTACTGTGGGCAAGAATCCCTTAGAAGAAAAGAAGTAGCCATCATAGTCAACAAAAGAGTCCAAAATGCAGTACTTGGATGCAATCTCAAAGCAACAGAATAATCTCTGTTTGTTTCCAAGGCAAACTATTCAATATCACAGTAATCCAAGTCTATGCCCTGACCAGTAATGCTGAAGAAGCTGAAGTTGAATGGTTCTGTGAAGATCTACAAGACCTTCTAGAACTAACACCCCAAAAAGATGTCCTTTTCATTATAGGGGACTGGAATGCAAAAGTAGGAAGTGAAGAAATACTCGGAGTAACAGACAAATTTGGCCTTGGAGTACAGAATGAAGCAAGGCAAAAGCTAACAGAGTTTTGCCAAGAGAACGCACTGGTCATACCAAACACCCTCTTCCAACAAAATAAGAGAAGACTCTACACATGGACATCACAAGATGGTCAATATCGAAATCAGATTGCACCCAATGATGGAGAAGCTCTATACAGTCAGCAAAAACAAGACCGGAGATGACTGTGGCTCAGATCATGAACTCCTTGTTGCCAAATTCAGACTTAAATTGAAGAAAGTAGAGAAAATCACTAGACCATTCAGGTATAACCTAAATCAAATCCCTTACGATTATACAGTGGAAGTGAGAAATAGATTCAAGGGGTTAGATCTGATAGACAGAGTGCCTGAAGAACTATAGACTGGAATTTGTGACATTGTACAGGAGGCAGTGATCAAGACCATCCCCAAGAAAAAGAAATGCAAAAAGGCAAAGTGGTTGTCTGAGGAGGCCTTACAAATAGCTATGAAAGGAAGAGAAGTGAAAGACAAAGGAGAAAAGGAAAGATATATCCATTTGAATGCAGAGTTCCAAAGAATAGCAAAGAGAGATAAGAAAGCCTTTATTTGCTTAGGGTTTTTTTAATCTTAGTTTTCTTGGACTAAGTTTTTGCATACACTCCTGAAGCTCCATAAAAACCACAACAAACTCCTGGAGTTTCCAGGAGTTAATCTCAGTGATAATTTTTTCTTCAGTTCAGTTCAGTTCAGTCGCGCAGTAGTGTCCGACTCTTTGCGATCCCATGAATCGCAGCACGCCAGGCCTCCCTGTCCATCACCAATTCCTGGAGTTCACTCAGACTCACTCCTAAACTCCTCCTCTCTGATATCCCAGAATTCTTTCTCCACCATCATATCTGGGATTCCCTTCCTTTTTTTCTTGTATTGGATCCTGTTTCTTGAATCCGATGTCTTCCTCTTTAATGGTTTACTCCCTTATTTTGCCAGCATACATCCTCCAGTAACTTCCTAAGAAAGGATGCAGGCTTGAAAACCATTAATTCTCCTCTTGCCCTTGTTGATGGGCCCAGCTGGGCTTAGAATTCTAGGTTGAAAATCTAGACTGACTCTAGATTGGCAAAGGGCAGTTGTCCAGGTCTCTAGCTCCAAGCTGTATTTGTATCTTCAATCCTTTGTGTATAACTTTAGGTAACTTTTTAAATATCATTCTGGAAGCTTCCAGAATGATATTTAGCTTTATCCCTAAAATTCTGAAATTTTATAATGCTAGGATTGTGTCCACATCAACCCCAAGTGTTTGGGGGCACTCAGTGAACCATTTTAATCTGAAGATTTATATTCTTAAGTTCTAGGAAAGATTTTTTTTTTATTATTTCCTGCTGGAACTTTTATTATTTTACTACTGGTCTCATAGATTAATCCTTTAGTTTTCTTGTTGTTTACTTTTACCATATTTTCTATATTCTGAGAGATTCTCTCTCTCTCTTTTTTTTTAGTCTATTTTATCTTCCAACTCTTCTATTTTTAAAAATTTTCATCAGCACATTTTTAATTTCTAAGAGTTCTGTTTCCTGATTATTGCTTTGTTTGGCATTCTATATTTATTTGTGGATATAACACATTTTCTTTTCTCTCTAAGGATAGCAATGGTAATTTCTTTGAAGTTTTCTTCTGATCACTACTATGTCTCTATTTCATGCTAGTTCCTTTTTTTCTATTTGTTTGATTGGATCTCTTTAATGTTAGAACTTTCCTCAGTTAACTAGTCATCTTTGGTTACCCATTCATTTTGCAGAATAAAGCATTAAAAATTGGACTGGAAACTCTATGTAGGAAGACAGGACTTGCAAAATAGTGAACATTTCTGTAGGAATAGCTGGATGTTTTGTCAAGAACATCCAGATGTCACCAGCTGTCACCATCTATAAAGATTTTCACTGGGGTGGTCAAAGCCTGTCCATGGTTTACTATATGGGATGAATGTATGCCTGGGTGCTTGCATTCCTAAACTGGGTAAGAGAAGGAGGCTGGGGTCTTCTCTGTTAAGTCTTCAGACTTTCACTGAATCCTCTCTTATCAGTCAGCTACTGCTGTGTAACAAACAAGCACAAAAATCCTCTGTGGTGCACAACAATAAGCTTTTATTTCACTACACACCTTCAGGTTAGCTGGGATTGGTTGATCTAGGCAGGGCTTAGATAGGCTGGTCTGCTTTGAGCTGCAGATCTACAGGTCATCTGGACACTCCTGCTCCCTGTTTCTTATATACTCTTGGAAATGGCAGGCTTCCTGGGATTTCTTTCATCAGCACAAGAGAACATGGTGCAAGCACATCAAGCCTCTCCTTTTGAGGCATATGCTAACATCCCATTGGCCAAAAGCAAGTCACACAGCCGAGGCAGCATCAGTGGAGTAGGGAAGTACACTCCTCCCTCAGAGGGAGAGGAAGGAGGGAGTGATTATCTGCTAAGTGTAATCAAATCTACCACATCCTCAGTAATCGGTCTTGGGCCTCACCCCATCTGCTTTGTGGCTAGTGTCCTCGGGTCCAGAACTCTCTGGTTGGATTTCCCTGCCTGGGTTAGGGAGGGGTGGTTTCTGGGTGCATAGTGCAGGGGAGAGGACCAGGGAGTCTAACTACTTACACAGACTTCTAAACAACCCCCGGTTTTCAGCCTCCTGCCTCACCATCTGTGGTACCTGGGCCTGCCACTTTGGAGCCCCCTCACAGCTCTGTAAGGCCAGTTGGTTGCATCTCTCCTGTCTCCAACCCTCCTACCCCACCCTGCCATGGAAGAGCAGGCACTTAGATTTGTCTTTCCTGGGCTCTGTTAAATCATTTACCACCCCTCCATCTGCTCTTCATGGTTATGTGCTGCGGTTTGGGGCCACAGGTGTCTCCTGGTTTCTTTGAAGATGAGAGTTTTGTGTTTCTGTTTCATGGTCTCCTTGTTGTTAGGCTGCTTTTTGGCCAGGGGTGAGGGGGTGGAAGCATCTCTACCTGGCACCTTGAAACCAAGGTCTCTTCCTTTTTCTGTTGAACACACTTTTGTGGTATGTTGATCAAACCCCGTGGCAGGTGTTGAGTTACACGTCTGTCTTCTGAGCCTCTGGGGAGCAGGCTGCTGGGTCCCACCCCTCTTTGCCCCTCTAGCTCCCAGCACTTGGCACAGAGTGCACTGTTAGCATATGGGAACTGAATTGAACTGAACTTCAGACTACATGGATGACTGCTCATCATTTCACTTTCTCAAAGCCTTCCAAAGTCTTCTAGAACTATGCTAGATCTGTGTGTCACTCCCCAGAGCCTACTCTGCCATGCCTCCCACATCCCATGAGGCCTACCTAGATGGAATCAACTGGCCCCAGTGGTGAATATTTCTTGGGCAGTGGAGGAGTTAAGAGAGTAGGAAGGAGAGTTAAGAGATCAAAGGAAGAGTCAGCAGGGACTTTGGCCCCAAAAGAGGCATTGTTTCAGTATACCATCATATTATCTTTCATGATCCTGTGAGATGGCTGGGCTCAGTCGTCCGGCTCTTCTGTTCCACACGATGTTGGCTGGGGCTGCAGTCATGTGGGGACTCAACTGGGCAGACATCCAAGATGGCTCCCACACATGACTGATGCCTTGATGAGGATGCTGGAAGGCTGGGCTCAGCTGTCCCACTAGAAGGATTGGGTCTCTCTCCTTTAAAGTCCACTTTTTTTTTTTGTCTGCTTGTTCACTTATACAAACAACAGAGGTTTATCCAGCATCCACTAGATGCCAGGTACTTGCTAGGATCATGGTGACCTTACACTGAGGATTCTGAGTGGCATAATTACATTTGTAAATGAAGATGATCTCCCAGGATGCCTGATGGAGGTTAGACAAGGCAGGGAGAGTGCAGGCAGGAAAGCTTGTGAGAAGGCATAACTACTGTCCAGGGGATGATTGCAAGGCCTAGAGCAGGAAGTGATGATGGGCCAGATGACAGGTGGTAAGTTTAATAGATATTGTGAAGCTGAATTTTCAAGTCTTGGTAACCAGTGAATGCTGGGAGCACAGAATGGGAAAAGCCAGGGGGACCCCTGGCCTCTGTTTTAGAAGAAGACACAAGGATAAGCCAGACTCCAAGACAGAGAGCCCCGAATGAAGTAGGCTTATCTGGCAGGTGCTCTCCTGCCCATCAGGTGATGATTTCATTGCAAGAGGCCAATCACTGACACCCAGCCCAAGCCTGACAGTAGCAGGGTGCTTGGGAGTGGCTGCTGTCAAATGAGTGAACATTACCATGTTGTCAGCTTTTGCCCATAACTAACAGTTCTTCCTGTTTCAAAATTCTTCACTGACTTTCCTCAAGATTTCTCTTTTCTTTCTGAAGGCCTTCTGGTCCTCAGCCAATTTGCAAAGCAGAAACGAGTGACTCACCCAATGTCCAGCAAGTTCTGGATGCAATGATACAGAGGAAGGAGCAAAGAGCTAGGAGTCCTAAGACCTCAAGCTAATAGTAACAGAAGGCATGACCAACAGCAGCATAAACAAATAAGTGGTTTCATTTTTGCTCTGTTCCCTTAACAAGGCACCCATTGGCAGTAGTTCAACTGCTGACCAAAGTTTTGAGGAATCAAGGCTTTTTTATCTTTCTGCTTCTCCATTCTTAGAATGTTAGGTTATATTTTTCTGTTTGTGGTTTCAGGTTCATAAGATGGCTGCTGCAGCTCCAGACATCTCATCAGAATTCATTAGAGAAGGAGCCAGGACACAGGGCATTGTTGGTTGGTTCTATCATTTTTTTATGGAGGAAAACCAAAACTTTCACAGAGGCTGCCTCTCCAATTACTTTCATTTTATGTCTTATTGGCCGGAACTGTATGAACTTGGAACTCCAGCTACAAAGCAGGCTGGGAACAACTATTTTTGTCTGGGGCTAGATACATTGCTGTTCTGGACACAACTAGGATTCTATTAGCAAGGAGGATGCAAGTAGTGGTGGTGGGTTGAAAAGCACAGTGTCTGCCATAGTGAATTGAGCCCTAACTCCTATGTCTCTGTTTACTTCTTTGCAAAACAGAGTTGTTAGTGCTACATTGGGAGGCTGCCAGGAGAATTAACTGAGATCATATGTGCTAGGTGAAACCATACAATGGTGAGAGTATTTATTTCCTGACTTTATTACTGGTATAAAACAAGGACTGTATTCAAGGGGTAGGCTTGGTAGAAGAGGTACCTGGCAGAGGAGGTGTGAGCACAGGAGAGAGGAAGGCAGGGTGTGGCCAGGCCTGAGGCCATCAGGATGGCCCTGGATTTATTTATCCCAAGGCCCCCGAAGAGCAGGGAAGAGAAAGAGGTTCTCGACTCTGGCCTGCTGAAAAAGGCCTTCTCATGGCTTTTAAACATTGGACATCTTAGAGTGTGGGTTCTGACCCACACATATCTGTGTTTGTGTCGGTGTGTGCTGGGGGTGGGGTGAGGTAACAGTGTTAATGGTTTTTTGGTTTGTTTCAGAAGAGAGGTAACTTTAAAAACATAACAACCTTGTCTGAGCTGAAACTGAGAAAGGACGTGGGGCTTCCCTGCCTACACCCCATCCCTTTCTAGATGGTGGGGCTCTCAAGAGGGAAGGACAGTGAGCTGAGATCTTGCATCAGAACTTCAGGTCTTGGGGCAGTGGAAGTGGCCAGGAGCCCTGGGGGAGCCAGAAATGGAAATTCAAAGCATTTCACTGGCTGGGAATTGGGAGACTTCTGGGTTGTCAGGACAGGGTCTCATATCTCTTTTTAAAAATCCTTTATTTTAGCTTCTCTATACTGTCAGCCCCTGAGGGCAGTAACTCAGGTGAATCGCAGGACCACACAACAGTGCCTGGTAAATTTGTGTTGAATGGACGGATGAAGCTCAGATAAATAGAAGCAGGATCATCCCAAGTCTGGCATTCGTGAATCAGCAAACACTGAGGGGAGATTGGCTCCATACCTGTCCGTGGCGCTTTAGAGATGAGCTTTGTTAATCCTGACAGCAGCCCCATCTCTTCTTAAAGAAACTTCCCTGTGCTTAGTGCCTGCTGGGACCGGCATTGGTTCCTTACACTGTTTGGACACTTTCCTGGGACCGCCAATATTGGAGACTGGGGTTTCTGGCTGCTCGACACCCATATTCCCAAATTCTGACAAGGCTCTCAGCCTCCTTTTGAGAACCAAATCCCCCCACCTCCACCCTAGTGGGTGGGGTTTTGAAACAGGACTACTCTCCCTGCTCTAGCTTGTCAAGTAGTCTAGGTTTGGCCAATCAGAGCACAGGATTCTCCTGACAACTGTGATTGGTTGAAAGGGGGCCCAAGATCTAAGCCGGACCAATCAGAGTAAACCTTAATCAGAACTTTGCCTGGGGCAGACACTTGCTCTTTTTTGCTGAACTTGAAACTGGAAGGGTGAAGCCCTGAGAGTCACTGTGCCTAAGAATGAACCAGACAGCAGAAGGTATAGAAAAGTGAGCCCTGAAGACTTCATTTGAGCCCCCTTGATCAAGCTGCACCTGAAGTCATGATATTTCCAATCTTGAATCAATAAATTTATTTTCTGCTTAAGCAGGGTTTCTATTGGGTTTCTATTTGCAATGGCAAAAGTCCTGACTGGCAGGATCTGAACGTTTTAAGACTCTCACAGATAAATGCAGCTCGGGGTCCTTTGAGTGGAGCAGAAAGACTTGAGAGATGGCAGGAGTCAGCAGGACCCTGGTTTTCAATTGATTGGGCAGGTACTCACAGAGATTTAGAAAATCTGAATATAATATGTTGTCCCCAAAGGAGGACTAAGACCAGAGAGGAACAAACCCTCTGAGACACTTAATTTAGCTCGGTAGAAGAACTCTCAATAAGCAAGACCATCAATACTTGAGTATACTGCTGCCCTAGAAGGGAATGAGAGATCCATCTCTGAAGGTATATAAGTGGTGGCCAGCAACCATCTGGCCTGAAGTTCCCAGAGGGGATTCAAGCATTGAGGGTGAGGGGAGGAGTAAACAGGTAGATGACGCCATGTGTGGCATCTGACCACAGCAATGCAGGGGTGGCTTACTGGGTGCTGGGACCCCCTTCTGGCCCCTGAGAAGGCTGGAGCATGATGGGATGGGGGTGAAGCACCTACAAATTTACACTCTTTGGGCCCCCAGGGGGACCTTCAGCACAGAGAAGACGGTCAACCAAGCTCTGTAGCCATCTTGCTAAGAAACGCCACAGGAAGGGAAGAGTGTGGCCAGCCAGGGGGGCCACTGGGCATTGGGTTGGGGGCCTTGGAGAGTCAAAACCATCTGGCTGGGAAGGCTGGGTGCATCCTGGAAGGAAGACAAACAGGGGGTGAGAATTTGGGGCCAAGCAGAATCCACAGCCTGCTCCCAGCTCTCCTGGCTCCCAGCTCACTCCAGCTCCCAGCTTGTGCTCAAGGTTGGCCAGGTCCTCTCTATCCTTGTGGGTGCCTCCCACCCCCACCCATCCCTCTTCTGCCCTAATAGCCTCAGAGCTGAGTCTGCCCTGCCTCTACCCCATATGTGAGTGTCAGGTCTCCCCAGCTCAACTGGGCTCTCCTGAGGGACAGGAGCTGAAGTATCTCTTCACCCTGGGCCTCTCCGCCCTCCTGCAGGGACTGCACATTGGGAACTCAGTGACACCACGCTTGGCTCCTGTTACCTGGCATTTTTTCTGATACTTTGAACCCTTCTTCTGGGAACTGGGCTCACAGAGCAGGCCCAGTTCAGTCAAATGAGCAAACTGAGGCCCCTTTAATGGTCCCTCTTCTGTCCTGGCCTAAATACCACTCCTGGTGAAACCTAGGGCTATCAAGCAGTGGCTGAATGCCTCCCTCCCAGCCACGGCCTTCTGTGTGTGGGGAGTGGGGGAAGCGGGGGAGGGAGTGTCATGAAGCCATGTGGGCAGGACTCTTACCCCTAGAGGATGCTGCAGGGGCGCTTCTGTGGCCGTGTGGGCTGCGGGCACAGAACGGCCCGGATCGCCTCATCAAAGACGGTTTTCAGGCCTCGCTGGGTGAGGGCTGAGCACTCCAGGTATTTCACTGAGTCTGGGTCAGGGCAGCAAGAGAACAGAGGCCTAGGTCAGGGCTGGGCAAAACCCCCTCCCAAGTCATACAACCACACCAGGCTGTGGGGGCCCTCTGGGCTGTGTCCCTCACACATTCACCTCTCTGTGCCTCAGTTTCCTCATATCTGAAAGGAGGAGCTTTATTCAGGGGGAAAGGTTAAGACCCACGACAGCAGGTTTGTGTCTTTCTCAAACACATAAGCCCATAATTTGCAGAAGGTGGCAGGAATTTTGATACCTTCCTGGGAAGAAAGGAGCTCAAGCTACAGTGACCAAATCTCTCAGCACTTCACTTTCTTTCAGAGGATTGCCACATACCTGCCTCCACCTTCCCATAGAAGGCCTGAAGAACCCATGACCTGCTCACCAGGACCTTCCAAATATCATCGAACTGGTCCTTCAGATCACTTCATTTTACAGATGAGAAAGCTGAGGCTCAGAAAAGTCACCAGTCCAAAGTCACACACTAGACATTTCCCATCCCCCAAAGGCTGCTGAGAATTCTCAGCTAGAGGAATGAGAAATGGGGAGCCTTGTTCACCTATGAGGGGACTGTCCTTCTCCCATGTGACCACTCAGGGCTGGAGCCCAGGGCACAGTGAGGAAGGCAGGCTGAGCCCCACTCCCGAGGCAGTGTTCCATGACCTTCTGGAAGGAACCTGTGTGAGTTTTTGTGTCCACAGCAACCCAAGCTGTCTCCCTGAAGTGAGCAGTTGAGAAGTTCTCCCTGAGAGAAGCCTGGGGGCCGATTTTAGGAACCAGAGGAGGTTGGAGGGTGGGGGGAGCAGAGAAATTTGCCTCCTCCCTAGAGTCCCCTCCTCTGTGAGGCAGGAAGCAGACTGACACTGATCGGCACCTGCTCCCTGCTAGGCGCTGAGCTGGGTGCTTCCGACAACCCTGTGAAGAAATTCTGTGAATCCCCACTTCCTGGGTGAGGAAACGGGCCCAGAGAGGGGATGCCCCAGGCCCAGAGACACACAGCTTGGAGAGGGGAGCCAGGATCTCAGGAGGGGCAACCCGGGATGAGGAGAAAAAAGGATGGGGCAGGAACAAGGAAACTGAAGCTCAGAGAGGATGTCATTTGTCTAAAGTCACACTCTGGACTCTCCCATCGCCCTTGCACATGGGAGCACTGTCCCAGCAGGGTGCATGGGCAGTGGTCTCAGGGCAAGGCTGGCAGGGACGAAACACCATGACTTAGGTCTGGGAGTCTCACATAACCCCCTGTGCCCAGAAGAGTCTCCCTGGGCATTTGGCCATTGTCCCCTTGCAAGGAACTGTGAGGGACTGTGGCCAATGTCCACTTCTTCCTTTCACACCCACTAACTGTGTCCTCCCTGGCACCTGCCACCCTCCTACTTCTTGGCTAGGAGTATCCAGAGAAAGAGTCCTGACTGGGGGCCTGGCCTTGCTCTGCACCCCAGGCTCCCACCTGTGGGGCAGCAGGCCACCTTGATCATGACTGAGGGAGCCACGCAGCCCGGGTTCCAGTCTTAGCTCTGCCACATCCCAGTTAGGTGACCTTGAGCTCTTGACTTCTACCTGAGCCTCAGTTTCATCCTCTGTAAAGTGGGGTGATGAGAGTTCCTCCTTCATAGTTGCTATGATGATGAAGCAGGAGAATGCACAGGCCCAGCACCCAGAAACTGCTCAATCCATGTCAGCCGGAATTGGCAGCTGCACCACAAGTCAGCCCACTGGGCTGGTGGACAGAGGCCACCACTGTCTCATCAGCCCTGAAGGCCCCCCAGGCCTCCCCCTTGGCCTGGGCCGGTCTGAGGCAAGTTCAAAGTCATTAGTCACTGCCCCTGCCCCACTTTCATCTGGGATCAGCTCCAAGAAAAACTGGCTAGAGGCCAAGGCAGGACCCCCAAGTCATCTCCTTCTGGCAGAGAAAGGACCTTTAGGGAGTGTGCAGGCTGGCTTGTACAGATGGAAAAACTGAGGTCCAGAGAAGGGGATCCCCTGGCCCGAGGTCATACAGACAGTGCCAGAGCTAGTACCAGAATCCAGGCTTCCAGGCCCCATTGTATCCCAAAGCCTCTGCTTTAAAATGGAAAGAGTCTCAGGCTCAGAGGCACTGTCTTGGGTGGAAGGAGTCCGGGAGGCAGACTGATCAGAAAGAAGAGAAGGCAGGGTCTATCCCCAGTATCCGTGAGGAAAGACCAGAGAGCCTGGGAGTCAGAGCCCCCAGGATGGGACGTAGGACCCAGTGTTTAAGCGGCAACAGAGGCCCCCTGGGAAAGACGGCCATGTCACTGGGCAAGTCATGAGAAAGGGGAGGTGGAGGCTGCGGTTTCTCTTCCTGTGGAGAGATGTGAGTCCCCAGGGCCCTCCCAGTTCCGGCGGAAGGAAGAGGGTTAGGGTTGAGGGAGGGAGGGGCTGGAGGAGGCCCCACCAGTTCAGGGGCCAAACCCTGGGTCTGAGGGACCCTGTGGTGACACAGAGAGCCCTGGGCAGCTGGATTGCAACTCATAGTGGCCAAACCCTGCTGGTGGTCCCAGGCTCTTGGGCAAATGCCCTGTCTCCAGGTGGCAGGCAGGTCAGGGCCTGAAAGACAGCAGACCTGGACACCATGGAAAAGACAAGACACACCAGTCATAGCTGGTGCAGACAGCCCTGGGCCACCACGAGGAGGCCCCCATGCCAGTGCCTTGTGGTTCTGTGTTCAAATCCTGCTTCTGCCACCTACCAGCTGTGTCACCCTGTTAAGTCCCTTCACTTCTCTGGCCCAGTGACCAGGAAGCAAAGAGGAGTTGGTCTGAGAAGCCAGGAGGGTGGGGAATGGGGGGTGAGAAGGAGGCAGAAGGGAAGGCATCAGCCTTCAAATCCAAGCTGAAACAACCCCTCCAGGAAGCCTTCCCGGAAAACCCAAGCTTGAGTTGACTGCTCCTCCTCTGAGAAACCACAGCACACCCCACTCCAACCCTGCTCTGTCTGTCATGTCAGTATCTGCTTATGGATTGCACCAGTACCAACAGTGAGCAACACAGAGTGCTTCCCATGCACGGTGCTTCTCTAGGGGCCTCGCGGGTGTGAATTCACTGAATTCTCCTAACCACTCAGAACCACTTCTATTGCCATATTTCACTGATAAGGAAACACAGGCAGAGAGGCTAAGTGACTCGTCCTGGGCCACACAGCTAGTACCCAGCACAGCCAGGGCTGGAATGCACAGTCTGGCCCTGGAGGCTATGTTCGCAATCACCACGAGGCTGTGTCGGAGTTCCCCTCTCTGAGCTGAGCCCCCTACCAATCTCCTTGGCCAGTGCCAGGCCCTGCGGGTAGGTGATGGGTGCCAGCTTCTTCTCCTTCAGCTTCTCGATGGTGTCCTTGTCGTCCCTCAGGTCCAACTTGGTGCCTACCAGGATGATCGGTGTGCTCGGACAGTGATGTCGCACCTCGGGGAACCACTGGACCGGTGGGCGGGGGCAGGGGGTCATGTAAGGAGTGGGAGGAGACGAGGGGCACCAAGTTGGGAGAAGAGAAGAAGGGGGCATGAGGGTGTGTGGAAAGGAGAGGACAAGGTCAGATAGTAAAGTTAACTATCCCAAATGTCTCTGAGACCCGAGTTCCCCCCCATCCCCGCCCACCAGCCGTGGTTGACACTGAGAACCCTCTCTGCCCACATCCTCTGCTGCCCAGAGGCAGGCCAAAGTCTCCAGTCCCTCCCTGCCATGCTCCCCTCTTCAGGGTCGCCTGCCCTAACCCCTAAGGTCCCGCTCCGTCCCACTCACCTTGGCCCGGACATTCTCATAGGAGGCTGGGCTGACAAGGGAGAAGCAGATGAGGAAGACATCCTGGGGAATAAAGCAAGGGTTACTGGTGAGAGGAGGCCTGCAGGTGTCCAACCTGGGCCCTCCACACCTGGGCAACCACTGAGGGCTGGAGCAGCCCAGGCGATGCTAGGCTCTTAGGATCTGGCAGAGCAGCGTTTCCCTTCTCTATAGCAGGCTGATGCTTGTTTATCCGACACTTCCTAAAGGCCAGGGTCTGTTCTAAGAGGGTAATCCTCACATCACGCTGTAGCGATGCCGCTGCTACCCCATTCTACAGACAGGGAAAGTGAGGTTTACAAGGATTAAAGGGTGTGCCATCTGGAATTCCAGAGTCCGTGCTCTCACTACCCCTCTGTCGGTTTGCCGGTCCCAGCCCTTTCTCTGCCACCCTGGAGGGAGAGCCGAGAAGCCACAGAGCCGCCTGCCGCTGTGCCCCCATCTCCCCTCCCCCCGCCACGCCCCCCGGGGGCTGATCATCCCGAGCTTCCTTTGGATCCCTGTCCAGGGTCTGCCTGCCCCACCCACTGGGCACCAGGTGGAGCCAGAGCCCACGGGAAGACGAGAAGGCACAGTGATGACAGACAGAGCCGGATGGAGGGCAGGGACTCCTTGAGCTGGGCCTCAAGGGGAGGGTCGGGGTTCACCAGGCCGAGCTGACACTCCAGGCTGAGGAAGCAGGGACGTGAAGGTCAGGACCACGAGGAGGGGTGGGGCGGTGTACCGTCTGTGGGTAGGAGAGTGGCCGGAGGCGGTCATAGTCCTCCTGCCCGGCCGTGTCCCACAGCCCCAGGTTCACGGGCTTGCTGTCCACCATCACATTGGCTGAATAGTTGTCAAACCTGTGGGAACAAGACAGAGGGTCCATCTCCAGCCCCAGAGTCTGTGGACTTGCCATCCCTGGTTCCATGACAGAGGCCAAGACCCAGAGAGGGGCTACAATGGGACCCAAGTCACACTGCACTCTGCAGTTGGGGTTAATTTTTAATTTTTTAATGCCAATCCATTATATTAAAAAAAAATGTTAAACGCGGGAGAACATAAAGAAGAAAACATTGTCTCTACTCTTTTTCTGCCCTGTCTATCCTTCCTGGGTCGGGAAGATCCCCTGGAGAAGGGATAGACTGCCCACTCCAGTATTCTTAGGCTTTCCTCATGGCTCAGCTGGTAAAGAATCTGCCTGCAATGCAGGAGACCTGGGTTCCTTCCCTGGATTGGGAAGATCCCCTAGAGGAGGGCATGGCAACCCACTCTGATATTCTTGCCTGGAGAATCCCATGGACAGAAGAGCCTGGCGGGCTACAGTCCATGGGGTCACAGAGTTGGACACGACTGAGTGACTCAGCACACAGCACGCATCCTTTGAAGAGATGATTTTTCAAGACTGTATAACATTCTCTTGAAGGCACAATCAAAATAAACTTTACCCACCTCTGAGGCTGAACACTGCAGCTAGTCAACCAATTTTTTTTAAGTTATTTTTTTATGTGGACCATTTTTTAAGTCTTTATTGAATTTGGTAATAGTATTACTTCTGTCTTATACTGTGGTTTTTTGGCCTAGAGGTTTATGGGATTTTAGTTCCCCAACCAGTGATTGAACCCGCACCCCCTGCATTGGAAAGCAAAGTCTTTATCGTTGGACCCCCAGGGAAGTCCTGTGGGTACTCATTATTTGTTGAATGAATGCTCATTCCCATCTTAGTTTGGGTCCACCCAGAAGCAAACCCTGAGATGAAATTTACTTGGGAAGTGATTCCAGGACCCAAGGGAGGGGGCAGAAGCTATTGAGGTGTTACTGGGGGGCGGGTGGAACTGGGACTCCATCTTGCCGGGGCCTCTGAGCTCAGGGCATCCCCCTGAGGAGGCAGCGAGCTGGGGTATTTACCACCTTCTCCATCTCCCACTGGCAGAGGGCTATCCTGGGGTATTAATTTACTGGCCTTCCAGCCTACCCCAAAAGCTGCCAGTCACCGGAGACTTCAGGAAATGCCATTGGCACACACTGGAAAGGCACGTGCTGAAGGATGTGCACATGCTAAACTCTCCCTGCTGACACCAGACAGGCCTCTGGGACAATCACACGAGCGTCCAGATTTTTTTAAAGGTTCTGCTGCTGCTGCTGCTAAGTCGCTTCAGTCGTGTCCGACTCCATGCAACCCCAGAGACGGCAGCCCACCAGGCTCCCCCATCCCTGGGATTCTCCAGGCAAGACCACTGGAGTGGGTTGCCATTTCCTTCTCTAATGGATGAAAGTGAAAAGTGAAAGTGAAGTTGCTCAGTCATGTCTGACTCTTAGCGACCCCATGGACTGCAGCCCACCAGGCTCCTCCATCCATGGGATTTTCCAGGCAAGACTACTGGAGTGGGTTGCCATTTAAAGGTTCAGTTCAATAGTATTTCTCGCTACACACATTCCTGAGAGGCAGCAGCTGGTCCCTAACGCTATGCAAAAGGAAACTGGGATCAGTGAAATAGAGTGACTGACCCTAGGCCACACAGCCAGTGAGCAAGTGACCCAACCAGGTGTTAAGCCAGTTCTGATTCCACGCCCAGTGTTCACTACCCCGTGCAACAGCTGCTTCCGCAGCTTCCCTGTGGGCGAGAGACCACCACCTTCTCTCTCTGCATTGAGGTCACCCACACAGGTCCTGCTTCCTGTCCCCTGCCCTGGCCCACTGAGACCTCAGGCTCCTCCAGCTTGTCCCCCTACTCCTCCCTTCACACATCAGCCAAGCCATTTCTGTTTCTGGCAAGATTCAGGCTTCCTGCCTCCTTGAGTCTGTTCACACTGTGGCCCCCTGCCTGTAATGCCCTCCCACCCTCTCCGTGTCGAAGGTGTTTCCTCCCTCCCAGGTTGCGCGGTCAGCCGCGCTCTCCAGCCTGGGCCCCTGTCTGCCCGTGCCTCTCTTGGGAATGCTCTTCTGTGCTCTCATCACCCCGTCTCCCATTCATGCTTCGAAGCCCTGCCCAGGCACTTCCTCCTCTGTGGGGAAACATCCCGGCTACCTCTTTCCTTGGCCCCCACCTGGAAAGAGTTTGTCATCCCCTCCCTCAGGCAACTGCTTTGCTTAGACTATGAGCTGGCATTACTGCATCTCTCCTGCCATGTAGCTGTCCATGGGGGCAGGGCCCATGTCTCTTTATCTCTGAAGTCTCAGGACTGGCCCCTGGTGAGTGTAGGTAGAACAGAGTTAAACTGAACCAAAGCACTTGGGACACCACCTCCTCCATGAAGTCCTCCCAGAACACTGCTCCGAGACAGGCTGCAGAAGCCCTAGTACCTCAGAGTGACTCAAAGACATTTGTCTTGTGGCAGGCACCCTCCACCAAAACAGTGGACCACTTGATGTGTTTAATACCCCGTGCTTGTCCAGCCTTCAGTTCCTCAGATGGCCCTGCTCCCTCCTGCCTGGAAAGTTCCTGCAAATGCCCTTCCCCTGGCTTCCTGCTCTTCTTTCCAGGTGCCAGGCTGACTCTTACTCATCCTCTTTCCAGCCCCATCGCAAGGTCACCTCCTCCAGGAAGCCTTCCCTGAGCCCCAGCCAGGTCGGGGCCCCCACCCCACCGCCACTCAGTAATCTGTGGTGAACTCAGCACTTAAAGGCATCGGCTTGGCTTTCTCCTCATTGCACTGAGGCCTGCATCGCGTTTGGCACGTATCGGCTCAGTGGTAAAGAATCCTCCTGCCAATGCAGGAGACCGAGGTTCAGTCACTGGTTTGGGAAGATCTCCTGGAGAAGGAAATGGCAACGCATTTCAGTATTCTTGCCTGGGAAATTCCACAGACAGAGGAGCCTGGCGGGCTACAGTCCATGGGGTCTCAAAAGAGTCAGACACTACTGAGTGGCTAAATGACAACTTCAGCAACAGTTGCCCTGTGTCTGCTCTGGGTACCACCCCTACTGCTGTGGGATTTCAGGCCAAAGGCACTATTCAGGGAGACACCGCAGGGCATGATGGGAAAAGAAGTCCCTGTGTTTTCTTTGGCTTCAGCCAGAAACACTCCTTTGGGGTGAGCTTAGGATATAGGGACATTATCTCCTCTAATGTCTAGTCTGAAATTCTGATACCAAAAAGTCCCCCAAGATTCCTTGAGCCAAGGATATCTATCTTCTCCGAACCAGCTGTAGGATCTCAGGGGCCATGGTGATGAGGAAAGAGCTGACTTGTAGGACCTGTCACAGGACTAAGCACTTGCTCTGGGGCCAGGCAGAGGGCTAGGGACCTTGATACCTTAGGTTTTGAAGTCCCATGTGACCCAAGACAAAAAAACCTCAAATTATTCCCTTTAGACAGTTGAGGAAATCAAGGCCCCAAGAAGTCAAATAACTTTTCCAAAGCCAGCCAGCTCAGGAGCACAGGAGCTGGGATTTTATCTGGTCTCCTTCTGAGCACTCATTTGTGAGCAAGAGAGAGTAGACTAATGCTCATTAGGAGGGTGGATTTGCCTGGGGACACCCCCCCACCAGAGTGGGAAGAGAGCAGAAAGTTCCTTGTGAAGCCTTATCCTGGCTGTGTGACCCCGGGTGAGTAACCCAGCTTCTCTGAGCCTCACTTTCTTCACTGTGAAAAAAGAAAAGCCCCATCTCTTACGGCCACTAAGAGGATCCAGGCAGAGAGGACCTTCAAGCCATCCCATGCGGAGATGCTGAGAAGCTGAGCAACCGCATCTTGAAACAGCCCCCTCACTGGCCCCTTCCCCAGAGCCTGAGGGATTCCTGCAGAGACAATGATCCACAACCCCTGAGTCCCCCACTCCAGAGACCCACAGGCAGCCAGGACCAACGGAACGTATACCATGACCGTGGCCAACCCTCACTCTTATCTTCCAGATGAGGAAACTGAGGCTCACAGATAGGAAGGGACTTGCCCAAGATCTCACAGGCAGTTGGTGACAGAGCCAGGACTAGATCCTGTTACCCAGTTCAGAAAAGCCTGTGGTATAAGCATCACTGTGAGTTTATGGCTGGAGGCTCAGTGAAGTTTGAGCTCAGGTGCAGGAGCTCCCTAGTGGCTCAGATGGTGAAGAATCCATCTGCGATGTGGGAGATGTGGGTTCCATCCCTGGGTTGGGAAGATCCCTTGGAGAAGGGAAAGGCTACCCACTCCAGGATTCTTTGGCTTCCCTGGTGGCTCAGACGGTAAAGAATCTGCTTGCAGTGCAGGAGACATGGGTTCGATCCCTGGGTCAGAAAGATCCCCTGGAGGAGGGCATGGCAACCCACTCCAGCATTTTTGCCTGGCGAATTCCATGGACAGAGGAGCTTGGCGGACTATAGTCCATGGAGTCGCAAAGAGTTGGACACGACTGAGAGACTAAGCACAGCACAGCACGTGGGGCTGACCCGGACCTGTGCAGAGTGCAGGGAATCCATGTTTGCTGAGCACGCGGGGGTCCCAAATGCTGCTCCAGGTCCTTTATACTTAGATCATTCAGTGGACCCAGGAAGTGGATTCTACATTGTGTCTGGGATTCAGAGCCCTAGAGTAACCTGCCCACGGTCACACAGCTGGTATGCTTTTACCCAGAGTCTGTGTGGCCCCTTTCTGCACCCCTAGACTACACACTCGGCTCTGTAGCCCTCCACCATGGAGAGGAGGAAGGGCATGGGACAAATGAAATGACCCTCGGCCCTGCGCATCACTTGACCACCACCCAAGCCTCCAGGGGAAGGAAGGTGGACTCACAGAACACAAAGAACACGAGGCATGTGTGGCTGCTGATTTGGGGACCAGGGAGCATTGATATGTCAGGCGAGGCATGGACCCCTGTGAGGATTCGCCGCCCGGTCCTCGGGACAATAGGGAGCCATCGAAGGCCTTCACCAGGTGGGGTGACATGCTCAGCTTTGCATTTGGAAAAGGTTCTCTTGGTCACTGGGTGGGAACATCTTGGAGTAGGGTCAGAGGGGAAGCTGGGAGACAGAGCCGCCAGTGAAAGAGGCGGGTGGTTGGAGGAGACGCGGAGGCATGGGTATCCCAGATGGGATGGGAGGGGACAGAGGCTGTGTAGGAGCAGTGAGGAGGCTTGAGCCAGCTGGACACAGGGAGGGATTAACACACCTGGTGGCAGGAGTATGGGGCAAGGGGGAGTTGCGAGGCCAGGTGGGAAAACTTGGCAGGACCCCAGGAATCTCCACTAGGGAGGCTGGGTACCATCCTGTCTGTGGGAATCCAGGCTGGACTTCCAGTTTACAAAGGAAAGTGAAAACCAAATACTGGCCCATCTGACCCAAATTAACTCCTTGTGTTCTTCCCAGAGAGAAGCCCTGCAGAGCCGAGCTCCCTGCTGGTGGCTGAGTTCCAGCACCTTCTCAGGGCAGACTGGAGCACACCCTCTCTGCCAGACAGGGTGGTCCAGTCACTACAGAGTGCCAGCGAGGTGCTCGACTCTGTTCTAGCAGCCGGTCTAGTGAACTAGACGGACCAGGGCCCTGTCCTCACAGAGCTGCCATCCCAGCAGGAGAAGTCAGATCAGGATGGGCAACAGAGACCATCCAGCAGGGTGTGGAGGGATGGAGGAGGCCTGGGTGGAGGGAGGGATTGTTTAGACCGGGGTCAGAGATGGGCTACTTCAGCAGGGAACTGAGTGGTGGGAAGTGGTACGTGCAGAGGCCTGGAGGAGGCTGGCACGTCTGGTCCCCAAGGACCAAAATGGAGTGGGTAGGAAATGGGTTTTGAGAAGGCAATTTCAGCAAGGTATTCCTCTATCTAATTTTTGCATTTGAAAGCTCACCTGGGCTTCCCTTTGAGAATGGTCATAAGGAGAGGGTAAGGGGGAGATCCCCTAGGTCACGAACATCCCATAGCAGGGTCTTTCTACCTCGTCTTTGTATCTCCAATGCCCAGCACCTGACCATCCACAGAGCAGGCTTCAGTCTCCCAATCTGTGAGACATGGCTTTGACTTCGAGCTCTTATCCCCCAACCCTAGGCAGTCAGTTGAACTCGTTCTCTCTCTTATCTGATCTGGTTCTTGTGGCACAGGCCTCTGGCCCCAGCAAACCCTGCCACCCTGAGCCCCAGAGCCCTCCTGACCTTTATCTCTCTGCTGGAGATCTCAGGCTGCCTGTTTCCTCAAACTCTACTCTCTCCAACTGTCCCCACCCTCCAGTGTCAAGGGCTCAGGGTGGCTTATTTTCCCCTCTCTGTCACAGGAGTGCAGGCTTTGAAGCAGGAGCCCCTCTTAGGGTCTTGTCCAGAGCCAAGTGACTCCGTATGGAAGACAAAAAGGGTGGGGTGCAGGTCTGGCAGCATACCAGGCAGGGCCACACACAAAATGAAAATGTAGGGCCCCTTGTTCAAACATTAAGAATTTGGGGATGGGGCCTCCGAGCATTAAATGAAGTGCAGGAGCCTCCTGTGTGGGACTCTGTGAGCCTGCCTGGATGGCCCACCTGGGAGCAGGCCCTGATCTCTGACCCAGCTCCTCAGACAGGGAAGGTAAACCCTGTCTGGTCCATCCTGTCTGTCCTGTAAAGTTGTCCAGGACCACCGAATCTGCTCGGGGCCACCAGGGGTTGCTGAGAGCACCTGGCCCTTCCTTGGCCTCTGCTGGTCCCCCCACCTTGCATCAGAGAACTCACCTCCGATCTCCCTGCACAGGGAAGGTGCATGGGCAAGGAACTTAGCACCTCCCAGCCCCGCTCCATTTCTTAAAGAAAGAGAAACTGAGGCTCAGAAAGGGGAAGCATTTGGTCTAAGGTCTTTGAGCAAGTGGGCCCTTCAGCCCATCTGTGATAGGCAGAGGCAGGAGAGCAGGTGGTTCCAGTGACAGTCCTGGTGACAACAACCTTCTGCAGGAGCTGGCTGGCCTAATGTTACACCTGCCTCCCTGCCAGGTCTAGAGCCCACCATCCCTCAGCACCAGGAGGCGCTGATGAACATTTGGTATTGGATGGTGAGTGGGCAGATACAGGCTGATGCGAAGAGGGGCACTGGTGCCCTTATGGGGAGTTGGGAACAGAACCAGGCCAGAAATTGCTTTCCCAGGTTTCCTACCCAGGTTTCTCTGCCCTCTCCTAGCTGCCATCCTCCTGCCTGGGCTGGGGTCCCTGAGGCAACTGGAGCCTGGCCCCCTGTGCCAGGGAGAAATAGAGAGATCCTAGGCCACCTGGTGACCCTGGGGGGCAGGTCCCTTAGCTTCTGTGAGCCTCAGCTCCCCCCACAGACACTGTGGGACTAAAATAATCCCAACTCCTCCCACGAGCATCAAATGAGGTCACACATGTGTGACATTTCCAGGGACCAGCACCCAGTAGGCCCTTGAGAAATGGTAGCTGTGATCCATCCTCCTAGGGCCTCTCCATAAAGTTCAATTCAGGTCAACTCAAGATATATACATCGTTTCTAAGACAATGTGTAGATTATACTGCATGTAAAACCCTAAGACCCTTAAAGAACTGGAAATGGCCCCCTGCCCTCTGTAGACTCTTGGTCATGGAAAAGATCAGATAAAGTCTGTCTAGGGAGTGGAGACCTCTTCAGGCTATGTCAGAAAGGCTTTCTGGAGGAGGGATGCTGGAGCTGGCCTGGAGGTCTTAGACGCATGGGCATAGGAAGGAAAAGCACTTGAGGCAGAAGGAACAGCTGGAGCAAAGATCCTGAAGTAGAAATGTCAAGAGTGTGTTTGGTGACCAGGCAGCCAGAAACAGAACAAGAAGTGAAGAACTGGGTGGTGAAGCCAGAAGGGAAGGTTGGAGAAGGCCACGCAGAGCCTTGGGTGCTGTGCTGCAGAGCTTGGGGGCTGTCATGAGGGAGTGGGGCCGCCGAGCATCAAGGAGAGAGGGGCTGGTGCTTCCGTTCACCCCACATACTCCTCCATACCTGCAAATCAGGTGACAGCCCTGCTCCACATCCTACACAAGGGTGGGTCCTGACTGGTCTCGGGTGGCACTGTCCTCTCCCCCTGCACAAGCGTGTGCCCTGACATCTCTGGTCTCCCAGTGTTAAGGCCCTCCTCCTGCACCCACTCCCCTCCTCTGTCCCAGTCCCCTTCCACCCACCTCTGCTCAGGCCAGCTCTCCATGTCTCCCTGCTTGAAGGCCCTGCTCCCTGGCTTGCCTCCTGCACCTCTGTCCGCTCTGGGAGCCCGGGGCACTCATCCTGGCACAGGTGGCTACCTCCTCCTCTGGATCAGCAGGCAGCTCTGCTGGCCCAAGACTGGCTGGAGCCTGACCCCCAGGTGCCCACACAGGCCCAGCACACAGGAAGTGCCTAAAAGGGGGGTGGGCCTGGTGGTCCATGCGTGTCTCCCCAGCCTCCGAGCGTCCCACCCACATGCAGAACTCACACGGTGGGGATGTACTCTCCAGGGAAGGCGTTGGTGGTGTAGCTGATGAGCAGGCAGGTCTTGCCCACGGCTCTGAAAGACAGGAAGTTCAAGAGGACAGCAGTCAGGGGCCCTGCCCGAGACCCGGGGAGGTTTTCTGAGGATCCGCGCGGTCCCCTAGCCCAGCCCTCAGGAGAGACCCAAGCCCCACCTCCACGGCCTCAGTGTCCCCATCTGAGAATTTCTGTATCAGTGTTATCACACCTGAGATGTTTGTTAAAGGACAGACTTTGGGGTCCTACCCGAGATTCTGAATCATGAGTGTGGCATGGATCTAGCAATTTGTAACAGTTTCCCAAGTGACTCTGATGTGAAACAGAGGATTAAGAGCAGGGGGTCCCCAGGAGGTTCCCGAAGCCTGACCAGGGCTCTGCCATTACTGCCCTTGGATCCAGATCCTTCATCACCCACCCAGCAGGGGTGCGCTCTCAGGCAAGCCACATAACCTCCCCATGCCTCAGCTTCCCCGTCCAGAAAACAGGGATGAGATGAGTCCATCATCACAGGAAGGACAGAGAGGTAAATTAGATGAAGCCGGTAAAAGTCTGAAGCACAGTCCTGGCACAGCACAGCAGTCGCCAAATGTGGGGGACTGCCTGAACCCTCTCCTTCCCCTCCCACCTCACCAGAGGGTGTGGCAGTTAAGAGCATGGAGTTCAGGGATCAGAGACACCAGGGCTCAAATCCCATGAGGTCTTAAGCAAATGACTTAACTTCTTTGAGCTACAGTTTTCCCACCTGTAAGACGGGCCTAATATGAGGGTTGTTGGGAGGATAAAACAGAGGAGCGTGAGGAAGCCCAGGGCCTGCACACAGTAAGCACTAAGTTAGTGGTGAGCGCCATGATTGGTGCTGTCTGCACCCCGAATCTGCTGGGCTTGGAGGGGGTGCGGGCCACAGGTAGCCCTGGGCCTTCCCCTGCTCCACTTGGTTTCGTCACTTCCGGCTCTGAAGGGGGCCGCCCGCCCTCTTCTCTCCCCATCGCCTCCCACCCCCCGCCTGCCAGCAAGGTACCTCTGAGTGACTGGAACGTTGCCCTCGGCTTCCGCCCTCCCCTCCTCATATCAGATACAAAGCAGAAATGAGCAGGGCTGGACAGATAATGGGCAGGAGCCATGTATCACAATCAGCTAAGGGCTGCCTGATAAACCAGCCCCCCACCACTACCCCACCCTGAACAGGAAAGTCAAGTCTCTTACGGCCTCAGGCTGCCCCTCTGTAGGATGGGAGGCCTGGACAAGAGGCCTGCCTTCTAGAACATGCTGGAATACGTTGGGGCTGGACCTACAGAAAACTTCCGGAGGTACCTGTGTGTTGGACCCTGAGGCAGTGTTGCTGGCCGGCCCAAGAGATGGGATATCAAACCTGTCATTTTACAGATGAGGAAACTGAGGCCTGTAGGGGCACATGACAAGCTGAGGTCACAGAGAGCCGACCGCTGAGGAGGGCCTTCAGTTCAAGCCTGGGCCGACCCCCACAGTCACGCCCACCCCGCACTCCTCTAGCTCTAACCCTGCCTCTCACGCTCCTAACGCTGCCTCTCACGCCCCTCCCCCTCTGCTCCTCACCCACATCCCCTACACCACCTCCCCAGCCAGGCAGGCTGAGACTTAGAAGGCGAACTTTACCGAGCACACATACGTGCAGGACAACCCCTCAAAATAGCTCAAGCGACCCGACATCAACCCTGAGGGCGTGGGCCTCTTCCCAGATGGCCAAGCTTTGGTTCAGAGAGGCACTGTGACTTGCACAAGGCCACACAGCAGAGCAAGTCAGGGACTAGAGCCCAGGTCAGCCTGGGGCCCCACCCCCCACCGGCAGCCACAGATTTAGAGACCGAAGGCCCATAGGAGACCAGCCCCAGCTCTCAGGGTGCAGGCGAGAGGCCCCAGGTACCCCTAAGCGCGGTCTTTTACTCTCCACCCAGGCAGTTTCCGGGGTGAGTGGGGCAGAGAGTGAAGCTGTGTGCAGCCCACCCCTGGGGTTCCCTCTGGGCCCTGGGAGAAAAAGGGAGCGGTTCCTCTGGCTGCCTCCTAGGGACCCCTCTGTCTGCAGGCAGGGGGCTTCCCCGGGGACTCCAGGGTGGGAGGGCCCCAGGGCTACCCCCAGAGGGAGCTGTGAGCAAGTCCAGCCAGATACCTACCCATCGCCCACCACCACACACTTGATGGCCTGCATGGTGTCCAAGGCCTGAGGGCTGGTAGTGGTGACAGCTCAGAGCCCCAGCGTTTCTGCAGGAGCGCGGGGTGTGGAGAGCTGGAGAGGCGTCCTGAGCGGGGAGCAGCAGCGGGACAGGAGGCAGGAGGAAGCGGAAGGGGAACTTACCCAAGCCTCTGCCCTCAGGGCCGTTTGCAGAAGGCGGAGCGTGCGGTCTGGCAGAACGGCTCGAGGGCGGGGTGGCTCTCAGGTGCTGGGCTGGGCCCTG
Source organism: Bubalus bubalis (assembly GCF_019923935.1). NCBI lineage: Eukaryota > Metazoa > Chordata > Mammalia > Artiodactyla > Bovidae > Bubalus > Bubalus bubalis. The sequence goes on along the minus strand of NC_059160.1, from coordinate 44,163,665 downwards.
GCCACCCCCACGGGTATCGCTGCTCTGAGGCACCAGCAGGAGATCTGGGGACCCTCGGGGCTGGAAACGTTCTTCCACAGGCAGGGCCAGAGCTGTTCTCTAAGAACCTGAGGCTTCCAAGAGTGGAGTTCACCTCAGTTCTAAGCAATAAGCATTTAGTGAGCACCTACTGTGTGTCAGGTACAGGAGCTAGTACTGGTGAGTCCAGGATGTGAGCGGGAAGATACAGCTTCATCACAGGTGTCCATAAAACAAAGTAGGAAGTAATGGGGGCACAGACGACTGGTAGGGAGAGGATCTCAGCGTCACACAGAGGGTGAGCTGGGACCTTCAAGGAGGCATTTGAGCAGGTACATTAAAGCTGGTGTCAGAGAAAGGGCACTCCAGATGGGACTGCCTAGGCAAGACTTCCATGAGCAGGGGCCAGTGTGGAAGCCCCTGAGTGTGCAAGGATGGGGGAAATATGATGAGGCAGGAAGAGAGATGGGGAGTCAGCTGATGGAGAAGGGGAAACGGAAGAGAAGTGACCGGTAGTGCCACACCTGCTGGGCCCTGTGCTGGAGGGAGCCCTGGGGACAGGCGCCCTGGCTCAGGAGCTGTGGCCCGTTTAAACGATGCTGAAACTGAAGGTCTGAGGCTTCGGTTGATTTACGAGGATTGCCCAATGTGAAGTCAAACCCAGGGCCAGGTGACTCCAAGCTCCTCTGTCACCCCAGCTGCTCTCTGGGGGACAAAACCTGAGTTCTGCAGCTGGGTAGGGCAGGGGAGTGAGCCCACTCCGCCTCCAGGAGACTCAGGATCTCAGTGGCACTGGTTTTCCACAGGGAGCTCCAAGTTCACCTAGCTGTTACTCTCATTGCTAGTGCTCCCCACACCCAGCACCCTTCCAGCTCTAGGGACAAGGGGAGGGAGGCAATGGGCAGAGTCACTCACTGGTCGCTCAGGACAAACCAGGAGACCGGGCAGAGAGTGTGGAATGCCGGGTGCTGGGTCAACGACCCCCATCTCCCACCAACAAACACAAGGAGCTGAACCTTCCTGAACCTTCCACACAAGCTACAGGGTTGCCAAAAACAGCTTCCACAGAAAGGGAAAGGTCTCCCCTGAGGACCTGCTCTAAAAAACTTGGCCAGCCAATGATTAAAACTCGCCAACCAACTTTGATGTCTGTTCTCTGTGCTTTGGATGGGCTGAGTGGAGACACTGCAAAGACTTAATGGCTCCTAGCCGGGGTCAGGAAGGTCAAGGGTCCCCCCACGACCCAGGCTGGGCACCTCACAGGCCACCTAAGGACTTTGTTCTGTCTACTCCCCCCAAATCCACATTCTTTTCCCAACCACTGGGATCCCATAGGGTAATCTCTGTGTTAATCTAATGAAAACAATGTACTAAATGCAATCCTGGATTGGATCCTGTAACAACTGGGGAAAAAAAGATATTAATGGAAAAGGCAGCAACCTCCAAGACAAATTTGAAATTAAATAATAGTATTATACTAAGGTTAATTTCTGTGGTTTTATAAATGCTGTGAACATAAGGGAAAACTGGTTGAAGGATATGGTGAATTCTCTCACTGTCCTTGCGATTTTTCAGTATATCTAAATTTATTCCAAGATAAAATGTTTATTTAAAAAGAAAAAAGAAGAATGCACCTCTTTGGGAAGACACAGCCAATGAAGATGGCCACGTGACTTGGAAGTGGATATATGTACTGTGTTTTATCCCCCGTCTGTCCCCTGGGGTGGAACTTCCTTGTGCAGTGAATAGTCTACTTAACTGTACATGGCCATCATGGCCCTAAATTTGTACCTGCCCTCCATGCTGAGAAAGCCAATCTCGAGGACAACACAAACAAAATCTTCCCTGACTTAGGGCCACTCAAATCCCTGCTTCATTCTGTGAGCATCCATTATATACCACTTGAATACCTAGCTCTGGGCTTGGCTGCAGTGGATACAAAACCAGGAAGACGAAAAGCTGCCCCTGAGGAAACTATAACCTGTAACGAGAGTGACTCAGAGGCCTGGGGACCACAGGACATCTTGGGATGGCCCCAATCTGCAGGTGGCCCTATAGCTGTGAGCACAGGGCAGGGATGGCAGGAGAATAAATGGGGAGTAGGGCAGCCTGGGTGACCACCACCGGGTGTCTGCAAAGCAAGAAGGGCAGTAGCAGTCTCTGTGGGCCTCCAGTGGGGCGACCACTGCTCTAAACCCTGGCTGGTGGTGTCTCTATCGTTCCCCCACTTTACAGATGAGAAAACTGAGGCCCAGAGTGGTTCATGAATTTGCCCAGGGTGACTCAATGCACTTGTAACCATTACACTGGAAGCAAACTCTAGTTTTACAGATGGGGCATCTGAGGCTCCTGTGCATGAGATCAAGACCAAGATACAGCAGAACTGGCCTCCTCTCAAGGCCTTTTCACGTTTTCTTTTTTGTTTTTAATTATCTGTATTGAGACATAGTTTACATACATTAAATGAATCCATGTAAAGTGTTCAATTCCATTCATTTTCACAGATACTGGGTTGGTTCAAAAGTTCATTCAAGTTTTTCCATAACATCTTACAGAAAACCCAAATGAACTTTTTGGCCAACCCAATACATACATGCATGAAATCTCTACCACAATCAAGACACCAAACATCAGAGAACTTTCCCATTCTTGTGGAAGGTTTCCTCTCACCCCTGCGCATCCATCCCCCCACCCCCGTACCCCCACAGAGAGGCTCTGATCTGCTTTCTGTCATTACAGATTACCATGCATTTTCTAGTGTTTCACATAAATGGAATCACAGTATTCAGCCTCTTGCAAGAGGTTTCTTTCCCTCGGTGTATTTTTGAGCCCCATCCGTGCTGTTGTATGCCCATGGTCCAGCCCCTCTCGTTAGTGAGCAGTTCCATCCAGGGATGTGTCACAGTTTGGTTATTCATTCAGTCCTCTCTTAACCACACTGAGCAAGCTCACTGACTCACAGAAGCACGGGGTCTCTGGGCACGTGCAGAGGGGTCATAGAGGCCATCTTTATCCAGCCCTGCTTCTGCACTTCTGGTATCCAAGGCTTGGCCCATGAAGCAGCTGCCCAGTCCAACCCACATACCTCCAATGATGGGGAACTCATTCTCTTAGGGGACAGTCTCTTCCATCCTTGGGCAGCCGGGCCTGTTAGAAAACCCTTCCTCATTTTCAGCCCAACCCACCTCCCTAGCTTATGCTCACAGAGGTCCTAGTTCTTATCCAGGGGCTGCTCAGGTCAGCTTCCTCCCCCCACCACAGGCCTTAGCATTCTGGAAGCACCCAGCAGTGTACTGGTAAATGTTTAACCTGTAGCTGTTGTTCAGGTATCTTTGCTTGTGTGTAATATCGTGTGATATGATTGCATCAAAATGCATTTATACCATCTCCTGTTATTGGATATGCATGAGGCTTGCGATGTTTGCTTTACAAATAGTTCTGAGCTCAGCCCTGGGATTTCTTTGGAAGGAATGAGGCTAAAGCTGAAGCTCCAGTACTTTGACCACCTCATGCGAAGAGTTGACTCATTGGAAAAGACCCTGATGCTGGGAGGGATTGGGGGCAAGAGGAGAAGGGGACGACAGAGGATGAGATGGCTGGATGGCATCACTGACTTGATGGATGTGAGTCTGAGTGAACTCCGGGAGTTGGTGATGGACAGGGAGGCCTGGCATGCTGCCATTCATGGGGTCGCAAAGAGTCGGACACGACTGAGCGACTGATCTGATCTGATCTGATCTGAAGCTGGTGGGTGAGGTTTCTCTAGAAGAGGGACAGCAGAGCTGTCGGGCACCTACATCTTTCACCTAAATGCAGAGTGAAAAGTCATTTTTCAGGGATCCCCATAGTCCACACACTCGCCCACATTTGGCTTTGTAAGACTTTTTATTCTTTTGCCAACTTCATGGGTGTGAATTGGCATCTTGTTGCAGCTTTAATTTATATTAACTTGTTTCTAGTGAGGTTGAGCATCTTTACCAGACACTGATGATTCCTGTTCCATAAATTATCTTGTCATATCTCTTGTCCACATCTCTACTCTCTGATACTTACTTGGTGAAGTTCTTTATATATTCTGATTTTCAAACTTAAATTTACTATATGCATTACAAATCTTTCTTCCAGTCTTCAAGATGTCTTATAATCAGTTGTGACTTTTAATACATAAAATTTTCACTTGGATGTAGTCTGATTTAAATTTCTTTCCTAATAACTTGTGCTTCTGGAGTGAGTTTTGCTTACAAAGTTCTGCCTTATTCCCAACTTCATCAAGATATTCTACCGCATTTTCTTATAAATCTTCTAAAGTTTCGTTTCCTACATTTAGGTCTTTAAACATTTGGGATGGGTTTTAGGCTGTGGTAAAATAAGATTTCTTCAGTTTTCATGAGGTTAAGGGTTTAATTTCACCATCGCCATGACCAATTACTCCAGACCACTTTAAGAATAATTGTTTAAATTTTGTTTATTTATTTTTGGTTGCACTGGGTCTTTGTCACTGCGCAGACTCTTCTCTAGTTGTGGAGAACAAGGGCTACTCTCTAGCTGTGGTTCACAGGCTTCTCCTTGCCGTGGTTTCGCTTATTACGGAGCGCGAGCTCTAGAGCACACAGGTTTCAGTAATTGTGGCACTTTGGTTTCAGTTAGTTGCGCTCCTGGACTCTAGAGCACAGGCTCAGTAGTTGTGATGCATGGGCTTATTTGCCCAGCAGCAAGTGGGATCCTCCCCAAACAGGGATCGAACCTGTGTCTCATGCATTGGCAGTGGATTCTTAACCACTGAGCCACAAGAGAAGCCCCAGCACCATTTTTCATTTATTTGTTTCCAATTTTTGGCTGCACTGGGTCTTTATTGCTGGGACTTTCTCTGGTTGTGGCAAGTGGGTGCTACTCTTTGCTTCACTTGTGGACCACAGGCTATACGAGCACAGGCTTCAGTACTCGTGGTGCCTGGGCTTAGTTGCTCGGCAGCATGTGCGATCTTCCTAGACCAGGAATCAAACCCATGTCTCCTACATCAGCAGGCAGATTCTTAACCATTGGACCACCAGGGACATCCTGGCAGCACCATTGATGAGCATAGCTGCCTGTCTTGTCACCAGTGAGCTGCGGCCGAGCTGTCCACAGCAAGTGTGTGAGTCTGCTCCTAGCTTCTCCATCTATTGGTCTATGTGTCCACCTTGGAGCCCGCATCACGCTGCTTTAATTACCGAAATTCTGTGTTAGGTCATTATATTCAGAAGTGCTAAGTCTCCTCCCAAACTTTTTCAAAGTTGTTACAGTTGTCACTAACCATTTGCTCTTTCGCAGACATTTTAGAATCAGCTTGTCAAGTTTCAAGAAAAACTATGACAGCATTTTGATTAGAATTCTGTTCAATTTATAGAAGAATTTGGAGAGAATTGACATCTTGGTAACATCCTTCAATCTTCCTACCATTAACATGTCATATTTCTTCTTTATAGCTTTCAATAAAATTTTATAATTTCTCCCAAGAAACGTCATGCACTTTTAAAGTAAGATTTATCCCTTGATACCTTATTACTTTCAGTGTCATTATAGCTAACACTTTTTAAAATGTCATTTTCTGTTTGTTACTTATACATAGAAAAATGTCAAACATTGTAGATTGCACTTATATATATGGCAACCTGGATGGAAATTCTTATTATAATTTATGGAGAGTTTGTTACTAATGAGTCTGTTTTTATAGACAGTCTTATCTGTGAAAAATGACAGTTTTATTTCTTCCTTCCTAATTTTTATAACATAACTCCTTGGGTTGAATAGAATCAGTGATGGCAGGCATCTTTGCTTATTTCTGATTTTAAAAAGAATGCTTCTAGTATTTCACCACTGAATGTGATGCAGGCTCTTCTTGGCAGATATTATTATCATATATTATTATCAGTTAAAGAAACTTCCTTGCTATTCTTAGTAATAACAGCTTTATCTTGATCATAAGTGTTTAGTTTTGAGTGCTTTTTTTTTTCTTATGTATCTATGGAGATACTGCGAATAATATTAATACATTCCCTGATGTTCACTTGGGGCTTCCCTGGCGGCTCAGCAGTAAAGGATCTGCCTGCAGTGTAGAAGACATGGGTCCGATCCCTGGGGTAAGAAGATCCCTTGGAGAAGGAAATGGCAACCCACTCCAGTATTCTTGCCTGGGAAATCCTGTGGACAGAGGAGCCTTGCAGGCTACAGCCCATGGGGTTGCAAAAGAGTCAGACATAACATAACAACTAAACAAAAAAAACAAATGTTCACTTACCAGTGAAATAGGGAAGTCAGGTTTATTCCTGCATAAACCTAATTTAGTCTATCTGGGAAATGCTGCTGACTATCCCCCAGTAGCCATTCTCCATTTCTTTTTAAGAACAGAGCTCCAAGATATGTAGCCAACCCCACGTATACCCAGCTGAAGTCCGCATCTCTCAGTGTCCCCGGCAACAAGATGTGGTCCTGTAATTACATTTGGAGGAAAAGGGTATGAATGGAGTGCAGTGTGTATTACCATCTCCTTGAAGGCTACGCCATGTGTCCTGTACATGTTTTTTTCCTCTCCACTGGACAGGAAGTATTGATAGAAATACTGCTGCAATCCTAGATGTGTGGGAGATGGTAGATTTGAACCATTCACATCTGGATGTGAGAGAGAAATATACCTCGTCTTCTTTAAGCCACTGTGTTTGGAGGTTTTTTTGGTTACAGCAGCTTAAACTGTACCCTAAGAAATGCAGTCATGATGATTGTCTTTTATATATTGCTGGCTTCAAACTGCCAGTATTGGTGGGGGACCCCAAGTTCATCAGTGAGATTTGCCAGTAATTTTCCTTTTTCACATTGTCTTTTTTTTTTTTTTTTTTGAGGGGAAGGTGTCAAAGTTATACTAGTTTCATGAAATGAGTTGGCAGTAATTATCTTTTTTTCCATTTGTAGAGAAGTTTGAGTAATGTTGTATTGTCTCTTCATTGAATATTTTGTAATATTTGTAAAGTCATCTGTGCCTAGTTTGGGATGATGTAGGAGGAGGGTGTGGTAGGTTTTAAACTACTAATTCAATTTCTTTAATAGATACAGAGCTATTTGAAATTTCAATTACTTCTGGAGTCAATTTTTGTCTATTTTTCTAGAAATAGTTAATACATTTTTCTATTTTGCTTAGGTTTTAAAATTCACTGATATAAAGCTATTCATAGTATTGCTTTGTATCTTTTTGATCTCTACTTATTAATTTTTGTTACATCCCTTCTTTTCATTCTACACTGATTATTTTTGTCTCCAAACTTTTTTCTTAATTGTTTCCCAAATTTGTTCATTTTATTAGTCTTTTCAAAGAACCAACTTTTGGCCTTGCATATCCTTTCTACTATACAATTTTTTCCACTTAATTTCTGGTCTTTGAGTTTATTCTATTGTTCTTATTTTTGTTCTCAGTTTTGAATGCTTAGGTCATGAGTTTTCAGCCTTGTTTTGTTCCTCATATAAGCTCTTGAGGCTATAAGCTTTTCTCAAATACTACTTTAGCTACAGCTTATAGCTTTTTAAAAATTGTGGCACAATTTTGATGTGTAATATTTTATTGTGTTTTAGTTCTAAGTATCTTAAGGTTTTCATTATTATTTTTTGACTGTGTCATTTGAAAATGTGTTAATTAATCTTCAAATGTTGGGGAAAGGGGTTTTTTGTTTTGTCTTCCTAATGTGGTATTGTGGTCAGAAAACATGAACTGTATTTCACGGATTCATTTAAATATGTTGAGACTTGCTTCATGTATGACTTAGTATGAGGTTTGTTTTTTCATAAATGTATAGGTTCTTCATACAAATGAATTTACTTACAAAACAGAAAGAGACACACAGGCTTAGAGAACGAACATATGATTGCCCAGTGGGGAGAGATAGTTAAGGAGTTTTGAATGCGTACTGCTGTATTTCAAATGGATAATAAACAAGGACCTACTGTATAGCACATGGAACTCAGCTCAATGTTATGTGGCAGCCTGGATGGGAGGGGAGTTTGAGGGGAAATGGATACATGTATGGCTATGGATATGTATGGCTGAGTCCCTTTGCTGTTCAATTGAAACTATCACAACATTGTTAATCGATTATATCCCAAAGCAAAATAAAAAGCTTAAAAATAAATGTGTAGATCTTCAGTGTTCCATGTGTGTCTCATGAGTCAAAGATGTTAACTATCTGCTTAAATCTTTTATATCATTACAGATTGCTTTAATTTGTCTCTTGATCTATCAGCTCCTGAGAAGGGTATTGATATGCTGACTCTCGCACTATAAAGGCGAATTTCTCAGTTCTTGTAATTCTGTCACTTTTTACTTTTGCTTTATAAATTTTGGGGCTGTATCCAAAATCACTACAGATGGTGACTGCAGCCATGAAATTAAAAGACGCTTACTCCTTGGAAGGAAAGTTATGACCAACCTAGATAGCATATTCAAAAGCAGAGACATTACTTTGCCAACAAAGGTTCGTCTAGTCAAGGCTATGGTTTTTCCTGTGGTCATGTATGGATGTGAGAGTTGGACTGTGAAGAAGGCTGAGTGCCGAAGAATTGATGCTTTTGAACTGTGGTGTTGGAGAAGACTCTTGAGAGTCCCTTGGACTGCAAGGAGATCCAACCAGTCCATTCTGAAGGAGATCAGCCCTGGGATTTCTTTGGAAGGAATGATGCTAAAGCTGAAACTCCAGTACTTTGGCCACCTCATGCGAAGAGTTGACTCATTGGAAAAGACTCTGATGCTGGGAGGGATTGGGGGCAGGAGGAGAAGGGGACGACAGAGGATGAGATGGCTGGATGGCATCACTGACTCGAAGGACGTGAGTCTGAGTGAACTCCGGGAGTTGGTGATGGACAGGGAGGCCTGGCGTGCTGCGATTCATGGGGTTGCAAAGAGTCGGACACAACTGAGTGACTGATCTGATCTGATCTGATCATCAAATGCATTCAACTTTAAAATTGTTAAATCTTCATAAAAATGTTAACCTTTTACTAGAATAGCAGCCAACATTTTCCAAGTCTTCCTTGTATTCTAATATCTGGCACTGATATGGAACTTAGTAAATTTTTAACAGAAATAAGAATTTTTAAGTTTAAAAAACAAAACAAAGCAATGGGATGAAGTCGCCCTGGGTGTCTCTGGCAGGCCCCCTAGAGGCAGCAGTAGGAACTGATTTGAGTGGAGCCTCACTCTGCCCTGGTCAGCCCCAGGCTCAGCATCACAATCAAGAAATGTCAGAAAGGGGTGTCCAAGGAAGTCCCTGGCTGTCTAGTATATAAGATTCTGCACTTCCACTGCAGGGGGCATGGGTTCAAATCCTGGTCGGGGCACCAAGATCCCACACGCCACGCTGCTGCTGCTGCTAAGTCGCTTCAGTTGTGTACGACTCTGTGCGACCCCACAGACAGCAGCCCACCAGGCTCCCCCGTCCCTGGGATTCTCCAGGCAAGAACACTGGAGTGGGCACGGTGTGGCCAAAAAAAATTTTTTAATTTAAAAATTAAAAAAAAGAAAAACGAAGAGGAGGGGTGACTAGCTCCAGGCAGTCCACATTGATGGAATCTGACCCCCCCGCCTGGCATGGTCCTCCCAGAATGACTGGGCTCTGGAGTCAAATTTCTTGAGTTTTGGTTCAAACAGCCACTGAGGGCTGTTTGCTACCCTGGGCCCCAACCCAGCTGCCTCTGCCGATTGCTTCAGGCCACTTTCCACTTCCAGTCATCTCCCTCCTTCCTGCTAGAGGAGCCTAGAACAGGCTCAGCAGCCTCTAGGGGGCAAGTCCAGGGCACAGGGAGGGGATTTTTGCTTGGGAGTTTCCCCACAAAGCCCTGGATGCAGAGCGCAGACCCCTTTCTTCATCAAGTACTCTCCTTCTGCCCCTGGATCAGGTTTTGTATCCCAGACACATCCAGGACCGAGCACAGCCAGGCCACTCTTGCTCCCCAGCCCTCAGACCCCAGAGCCCTCCCCACATACCCTGAGACCACCCTTCGATTGATGGATCACTGAGAACTGCCCCTCCAGTCCTGGTTCCCCGGCCAGGTCACCCTCCTCCTCCTCTCGTTCACACATCTGCTCCTGGGGTGCTGTCTTGACCTTTTTCTTACACCCCCTGGAGTCATCTCAGCCCTCTCTGGGTTCTATCACTGTCCCCAAAATACGACTAATGGATCTCGCTCCCCTGCCCACTGGAGGGGCTACCCCCACCCCCCACAGACGGCCCACTGGTCCCTGAAACTCCACAGCTTTCCGCATCTCCCATCCCATTACAACACAACTATCCTAAACTGGAGCCTAGACAGCATCACGGTTAAGCTTTTAAAATGTTTTGTAATTTTAATATTTTGACATTATCTCTGAATGAGTAATACATTCACATGGTCTAAAACTTAAAAGGCACACAAGAACTGACCATGACAAGTCACAAATAAGCCTATCTTCTAGCCCAGCCACTCAGTCTCCTCCTAGAAAACCACCTTCATTGCTAATTTCCTTTGTGTCCTTCCGGAAGTACCCCAACAGAAAAAGGTGTTCGTTATTTCCTTTATGTCAACCGCAAAGGGAGCACACGATGCCTGGTGTCTCACACGTAGCTGGTTTCCATTTATTATTTACCTTCGAGTTTGTTCCATATTTGCCGATAAAGAGCTTCCTCGTTCACTTTTGCCGCTGAACAGAAGTCCATTGTTTCACATGCTGGAATTGATCTGATTCCTTCCTACTGAAGGCTGGCTTGGTTTTCCTCAGCGCTTTTCTCCTCCAGCTGTGCTGCCGTGTATTACAGCACACACACACCGTTTGGGCAGGTGTGAGTGTCTGAAGACTGCTGGGTGCTAGAGCTGTCGTTTGTCTCAAATCCCCTCCTGGGCTGTGTCAGCCATCCTCCCACCAGCGGGGCATGAAAGCTCTTTTCTCCTCATTCTCATCAACAGTCTTCTAGGTGACTTTCTTACGTTTGATATTCCAAGAAGCCAAAAAAAGAGGAAGCAACGGCATCTTAATTTGCATTTCTTTTAACATGAGCGAGCGGGCATTTTTTCATAGTGTTGAAAGCCATCTGCATTTCCCTTTTCTGGGCACTGTGTTTTCATGCCCTTTGCCCATTTTCTTATTCTGGCTTGGTCTTTTTCATTGATTTTCATTTTAGGAAAATTAATTCTTTGTCACATGGGTTATAACCACATTTACCCAGATTGTCACCATGTTATTAATAGTGGCTTGAACCAAGCAGACTTCTTCAGAAGCATGTCATTCATCTCTCTGTCTTTTCTTGTCTGGCTTCTAGTTTCTTTGTAATTCTTAGAAAGGCCTCTGCCATCCTGAAATTGCATTTCTAGAGCCTTCTATGATTTCTCCTTGCTGTCATGATCTCGGTTTTATGTTTGGCTAGTTGACGCATCTGATACTATCACACTGTACCATATAAGGTACCACTCCTACCTTATTCTTTCCAAATGGCTACCCCCCTTTTTTCTTTTTCTTTTTTTTGGCTGTGCTGGGTCTTCACTGTGGCATGCAGGCTTCTCTTTGCAGAACACAAGCTCCAGAGCACGCAGGCTCAATAGTTGTGGCTCACAGGCTTAGTTGTCCCAGCATGTGGGATCTTAGTTCCCCGACCAGGGATTGAACCCATGTCCCCTGCATTGGAAGGCAGATTCCTTCCTACTTAACCACTGAACCACCAGGAAAGTCCTAGATGGCTGCCCCTTGACCAACTCCATCTACCCCAAGAGTGTACCTTCTCCTCGCTGCCTGAAGCGACCTTCATCTCATGCTACCTTCATACATGGGTTTAGCTAGCGTTGTACTGAGCAGCATTCCTGGGCTTTCCCTCCTCTCTGTCCAGCATCCAGGGCCTTGAGGGTTCTCCCTCCTGAATAGTTCCACCTCCTTCTCTCACAGTCCATCTCACAGCCTGGCTCGGAACTCACCGTTTCTCTCCAGAGGTGTTCCGATGTGTCAGTATCAGTGCTGGGGGAGGTTTCCAACATGTCAGTGGGATCCTATTTTCCCAGAGAAGGCCCACTCCCATCTGGTTAGGGCAGGAGGGTCTCGATGCTGGTCCCCACCCACCTTCACCCTCTATCACCACCAGGCCAGACCCCAGAGGCCCTCCACTGCCCGCTCAGAGTGGTCTTGCACCCGCCATTCTTCCTCCCAGAAATCTGTGCTCCTCCTCCTGCCAGGCCAGATGTTACTTCTCCCCAAGACTCCGTATTGGGTGTACCACCCCCAGCTCCCACCACTCACCTCTCCACTCCTCAGCACAGCCCCTACCTTCACCCTGAGCAGGTAGGAGCAGAGACCACCCCCATCCTCCAGTCAGCCTTCCTGTCAGCCTTCAGGCCCCACATGAACCACACAGGACAAACCAAGGCACAGAGACTCCTTGGCTCCAGCGGCCAGAGGCCAGGAGTCTTGGGGCAGCTTCTACTCCATCCACTCTCAGTGTGCCCTCCTTCCACACGGACCCCCAGCCATTTAACCCCGTCACTCTCACCTTTTCCCTTGTGTCCTTGCTACGGTCAGTTGTCCAGCTCTACCTGCTCTCATGTGGGTGAGCTGGAGCCCTAACCCTAAGCAGGGAGAGGGAGGGAAGACCCCTTCAACAGAACCTGGCCTGAGGGGTGGGAGGACACTCCCGGACTACAGGTCACCTGTGCCACTCCAGGCTGACATGCGCTACTCAGTGCATACTCAACGACTTGTCCTGGGCACCGGGCCCTGGGGATATGGCAGTGGAAAAGGCCAAGACTCTGCCCAGGAGAGCTCAGAGCCGGCAGGGACACGGACTATAAAGAATATAATAAATAGAATGAAATACAGGTGGTGAAAGTGCCCTGAAAAAATAACAAAGGAGGCTAGGGAGAAGAGAATGACACAGAAGGGCAGAGGCAGACTTAGTGTGACTAGAAACCAGGCTGAGTTCTCAAAGATCGAAGGCTGAGCACTGCAGGAGGGACCTGCCAAGGGCAAAGGTGGGGAGGAGCTCGAAGTGTTCTCAGGCGCAGCAAAAAGGCCCGTGGAGCTTGAATGAAGTGCACTAGGCCAAGTGGCCAGCAGGCCTACAGGCGCCAGGCACCACTGTGCACTCAATCTGTGAACAGGGAAGCCACAGGAGCCACATCAATATGGCACCCTCTGGTGGCCATGTGAGGAATAGACCATTGTGGAACAAGGGCAGAAGCTGGGAGACCCTGTCATCATAGAAATGTCCAGGAGAGAGGGGACTGAGGCTAGGACCACCAAAGTGGTGGTGGAGGAGGTACAAAGTGGCTGGACCCAAAATATGCTGTGCAGTCTACAGGCTGATGGAGTCAAGGATGGTGCCAGTTTCATTCTTAGCAACTTGGCAGGTAGCCGTGCCATTTAACCAGGAGAGGGTGATGGTGGGAGGAGAGGGTTTGCAGGATGGGAATTCAGGCTTCCGTTCTGGAAATTTCGGTTGAGAAGACTGTTGGACATGAGAGTGTCAAGTATGGAGTTGGATGATGTGTCTGGAGCCAGGGAAGGAGCCAGACTAGAAATATAAGCATGGAAAATCTGTCTTACCATATACTTGTCACTGAGTATGAAATATCTTGGGAGGGGGAGAGATATTTGTCCCCTTTCCAGGCTTTTCCAGACCCACCCTCACCCAGCTTCGGCCTCCTGCCCTGGCCCCCTTCTCGTCCTCCCCTCCACACCCCAGACAGCAGCTCATTCTCAGACTGCTCTTCCTGCCCAAGTTACCCAAAGCACCCTTAATTTCTCCCTACTTTGTTCTTCCAATCACACACTGGCTGCCTGCCTACCTCCCTACCCTCCACCCCCTACCTAGCCCATTCATGGGCTGCACACAGTGGTTGGAGAAAGCCCATTGGGGCAAACTCCAGCTTCAGTCTTGGCAAGGCACTGAGGTCTCAGCCATCCCCTTACTGAGCCCTTGAGGGCGCTCTTTCACACACGCCCCGGGCCCTCTGACCATCACCTATTCAGGAACCACAAACCTTCTCCTTCAGTAGACCTCAACTCCCATCTCACTCTAACCCAGCCAGAGATGGGTCCTCCTCCAACTTTCTTCTCCCCCGACTCACAGACCTGGAGTCAGCTGTGTGGTCACGCCCACCCCCTTCACTTGCTGGAGAGCCATGAGCACATGGCCAGTGATGTGCGAGCCAAAAACACTCCTAAGTGTCTGGAAGGCTGAGGCCACTGGTCCAGGTTTCCCGTTCATCATCTGTCCCTCTCCTCTCCTCTAGGATGCTGCTCTGTTCTTTCTGCAACATCTTCAACTGCTTTTCCACATTCACCCCTTCCCATACCGAGCCGCCCATCTTACAGAGGAACAGTCCTGGGGCTTTGCCTGTGTTCCCCCAAGCTTCTACCCACCTATCCAAGCCATCTCTTGGCCTTACCTCTTAGGAAACCCCTCACCCACTGCAATCTGGTTTTTCTGTAGCACAACTGTAGCAGGATCAGACCCAGACGTCAATACACAAAGATGAGGGGTCCAGGGACTAGGCCTAGAAGGGCTGGAGACAAGGGACCCCAGTGGAGATTGGCCTGTATCTATGTATTAGGCCATGTTCTTCGAAGGTACCAATGGAGCTCCAAAACAGATTGCCCCTCACCACCCCTCCATTGAAAACACTCTCTTAAAGGTCATTTGGGACTTCCAGATTCCTAGACCCAAAGGCCACTTCTTGATCCTGAATCAGTCATATTTTCATGCAAGAACTAAAACCACCCTAGTTATCTTCAGTAGAGAGGGATTTAAGGTGGAGAACTGGGTGCTTTAAAAATCACAGGAAGTACTCTGTGAGTAGGTGGGCCTCCAGGAACGACTCCTAGAACACCGCAGAACTGACCAAGGGGAGCTGCAGCCAAGGCCACGAGCAGGACAGAAAAGCACAATGAGGGGAGGGTAAGAGAAGGCAAGTGAGCTCACCCAGGGCTCCATCACAGGCTCTGTTCTCCCAGCCTGTCTGCATCACTCGGCTGCACTCCCTGCGCTTTTAAGTATACTTGCTTTGCATTTGCTTGGCTTCCTTTGCCCGAGCTCCAGGTGTCTACAGACTCCACTCCGCTGCAGGTAACAGAAACCCAGCAGCAGGGGCTTGATCAGATCAGTCAGTCCGTCAGTTCAGTCGCTCAGTCGTGTCTGACTCTTTGCGGCCCCATGGACCGCAGCACGGGCCTCCCTGTCAATCACCAACTCCCGGAGTTTACTCAAACTCATGTCCATTGAGTCGGTGATGCCATCCAACCATCTCATCCTCTGTCATCCCCTTCTCCAGCCTTCAGTCTTTCCCAGCATCAGGGTCTTTTCAAATGTGTTAGTTCGATCAGGCAGGGGGCCTTATAGCCTATTCAGCAAAACAGGAGGAGGCCGCCCAGGCCTGAAGCAACAGTCTTGTGATGCCTCGGCTCTGCCGGTGTCTTGATACCATCATCCTTGGCACTTGTCCTGCATCTCCGGCTTGTTGCTGTGTATCTGCCAGATGGTGGCCACACACTCACCCCCCTGCCCCAGCCTCACAGTCACAGTCCAAGCAGCAAGAAGGCGGAAGGGCAAAGGACCCCAAATTGCATTCTCTTAATAAGAATTTCCTTTTACTCAGGAAGGAGCACCCTTCCCTAGGGACTTCCTTATTGGTCATAAAGTGTCACATGGCCACCTTTGGCTGCAAGGGAGGCTCGGAAATAATAATTTAGCTTTCCAGACTTTGTCACAGAGGAAGGAAAGGAGAAGATGGATTGGGAATAGTGTTGAGTGAGACAATTTTTAATGTTTGCCATAGCCAAAAAGGGAATTATTAATGGTTGTCCAGGTTTCAGGCAAGGATGGATCCAGAAGCTCATATCATGTTGTTCGTGGGGCCGTGCTCAGTTGTGCCTGACTCTTTTTGACCATTTGGACTGTAGCCTGTCAGTTTCCTCTCTCCTTGGGATTTTCCAGGCAAGAATACTGGAATGAGCTTTTCTGCCTCCAGGGGATCCTCCTGACCCAGGGATTGAACCCACATCTTCTGTGTCTCCTGCATTGGCAGGTGGGTTCTTTACCACTGCATCACCTGGGAGCCCTTATAAGATGTCATCCAGACTCAGTCTCTCTTGCTCTGCATCTCCCACTCACCATCCTCTGCTTTGGCTTAATTCTCAGGCTCCTTCTGGTGGTACAGGAGGCTCCAGATCTGTATCATTTACCCAGCTAGAAATCACACCTGAAAGTTTTGTTTTCCTCCTTGTTCTGGCAGAAGTCCCAGGATTGAATCTCACTGGCCCTACTTCAGTCATGGGACTCCTGCTGAACCAGTCACCACAGCCAGGGGATGGAATATTATTAGCTGCACCTGGGTCATGCCTTCTCCACCTGCTTCCTGGAGCTACGGATGAGGTCAGCCTCATAAATCACCTGGACTGAAAGTAGAGGTGTGCTGGTCCCAAAAGAAAGCTAAGACCCTCTCTGGCTAAGGAAGAGCAGATGCCAGGTAAACACGAACAGCTGATGTCTCTAAGTCCTGCCCTCGCCTTCCTTGACCTCTCTCCTGCAGGCCTTCTGCCTGTCTAACCTCATTCTCATCTCTGGGGCCCTCATCCAGCTTGGAACCTTTAGCACAGTGCTCCACGGGGATCTGAGCTCAGTCCTGTTCTCACTCCAAAGCCACCGTGACCTCATGCAGTTCCGTGACCCTGTGGTCATCTACATGGTGATGATGCCCAGACACATACAGCAAGCTAGATCTCGCTGTGGAGTTCCAGATGTGTCAACCCACGATACTATGTCATGTATAAACACATATAATATACACGTACATTTGTAATATGTAAATACATACCACAAATACACATAACATAAAAATCACCATCTTAACCGTCTTGAAGTGTACAGTTTCATGGTATTAAATGCACTCATAATGTGCATCCAGCAACCACCCATAGCTCTTTTCACCTTGTAAAACTGAAACTCTGTCCCCATTAAACAGTGACTCCCCACTCCCTCCCCCAACCCCTAGCAACTGCTGTCCTACTTTCTGTCTCTATGATCTTTACTACTCAAAGGACCTCATATAAGTGGAATCATATAGTATTTGTCCCTTTGGGACTTTCTTAACTTAGCATAATGTCCTCAAGTTCCATGTTGCGTGGATGGAGCTTGCAGACATTCTTCATTTTGCAGAATTACTTCAAAAAATTCTTCATTTTGCAGAATTTCCTCTTCTTTAAGGCTGAATCATATTCCATCACGTGTATAGACCACATTTTGCTTATCCATGCAACCATCAATGGCTACTTGGGTTGCTTCCACATTTCAGCTATTGTGAATAATGCTGCCACAAATGTGGGTACATTTGAGGCTCTGTTTTCAATCCTTTGGGGTCTATACGCAGAAGTGGAATTTCTGGATCAAATGGTAATTCCATTTTTAATTTCTTGAGGAACCACCCTGTCGTTTTCTACAGCAATTGTACCATTTTACGTTCCCACCAACAGTGCACAAGGGATCCAATTTCTCCACATCCTTACCATCCTTACCTTACTTGTTTCCAGTTTGTCTGCTTTTGTAAAACAATAGTCATCCTAATGGATATAAGATTGTATCTCACTGTAGTTCTACATTTCTCTGATGATCAGTGATGTTGAGCATCTTTTTATGTGTTTATTGACCATTTGTATATCTTCTTTGGAAAAAATGTGTGTTCAAGTCATTTGCCCATTTTTTAATTGGGCTGTATGTTTATCTGTTGTTGAGTTTTAGAAGTTCTGTATATATTCTGTATACTAATCCCTTATCCTAAAGGAAATCAACCCTGAATATTCATTGGAAGGACTGATGCCGAAGCTGAAGTTCTAATACTTTGGCCACCTGATGCGAAGAGACAGCTCATTGGAAAAGACCCTGATGCTGGAAAAGATTGAAGGCAGGAAGAGAAGGGGACAACAGAGGATAAAATGGTTGGATGGCATCACTGATTCAATGGACATGAGTTTGAGCAAGCTCCGGGAGATGGTGAAGGACAGGGAAGCCTGGTGCGCTGCAGTATATGGGGTCACAGAATCGGACTTGACTTAGCAACTGAACAACAATAATCCTTTATCAGATATGTGATTTGCAAATATTTTCTCCCATTCCCTGGGTTGCATTTTTACTCTGTTGATAGTGTGTTTTTGCACTCAGATCAGATCAGTCGCTCAGTCGTGTCTGACTCTTTGCGACCCCATAAATCGCAGCACGCCAGGCCTCCCTGTCCATCACCAACTCCCGGAGTTCACTCAGACTCACGTTCATCGAGTCAGTGATGCCATCCAGCCATCTCATCCTCTGTCGTCCCCTTCTCCTCTTGCCCCCAATCCCTCCCAGCATCAGAGTCTTTTCCAATGAGTCAACTCTTCGCATGAGGTGGCCAAAGTACTGGAGTTTCAGCTTTAGCATCATTCCTTCCAAAGAAATCCCAGGGCTGATCTCCTTCAGAATGGACTGGTTGGATCTCCTTGCAGTCCAAGGGACTCTCAAGAGTCTTCTCCAACACCACAGTTCAAAAGCATCAATTCTTTGGCGCTCAGCCTTCTTCACAGTCCAACTCTCACATCCATACATGACCACAGGAAAAACCATAGCCTTGACTAGATGAACCTTTGTTGGCAAAGTAATGTCTCTGCTTTTGAATATGCTATCTAGGTTGATGATAACTTTCCTTCCAAGGAGTAAGCGTCTTTTAATTTCATGGCTGCGGTCACCATCTGTAGTGATTTTGGAGCCCAGATAAATAAAGTCTGACACTGTTTCCACTGTTTCCCCATCTATTTCCCATGAAGTGATGGGACCGGATGCCATGATCTTCGTTTTCTGAATGTTGAGCTTTACGCCAACTTTTTCACTCTCCACTTTCACTTTCATCAGAGGCTTTTTAGTTCCTCTTCACTTTCTGCCATAAGGGTGGTGTCATCTGCATATCTGAGGTTATTGATATTTCTCCTGACAATCTTGATTCCAGCTTGTGTTTCTTCCAGTCCAGTGTTTCTCATGATGTACTCTGCATGTAAGTTAAATAAATAGGGTGACAATATACAGCCTTGACGAACTCCTTTTCCTATTTGGAACCAGTCTGTTGTTCCATGTCCAGTTCTAACTGTTGCTTCCTGACCTGCATACAAATTTCTCAAGAGGCAGATCAGGTGGTCTGGTATTCCCATCTCTTTCAGAATTTTCCACAGTTTATTGTGATCCACACAGTCAAAGGCTTTGGCATAGTCAATAAAGCAGAAATAGATGTTTTTCTGGAACTCTCTTGCTTTTTCTATGATCCAGCGGATGTTGGCAATTTGATCTCTGGTTCCTCTGCCTTTTCTAAAACCAGCTTGAACATCAGGAAGTTCACGGTTCACATATTGCTTAAGCCTGGCTTGGAGAATTTGGAGCATTACTTTACTAGCGTGTGAGATGAGTGCAATTGTGCGGTAGTTTGAACATTCTTTGGCATTGTCTTTCTTTGGGATTGGAATGAAAACTGACCTTTTCCAGTCCTGTGGCCACTGCTGAGGTTTCCAAATTTGCTGGCATATTGAGTGCAGCACTTTCACAGCATCATCTTTTAGGATTTGGAATAGCTCAACTGGAATTCCATCACCTCCACTAGCTTTGTTCGTAGTGATGCTTTCTAAGGCCCACTTGACTTCACATTCCAGGATGTCTGGCTCTAGGTCAGTGATCACACCATCATGATTATCTGGGTCGTGAAGATCTTTTTTGTACAGTTCTTCTGTGTATTCTTGCCATCTCTTCTTAATATCTTCTGTTTCTGTTAGGTCCATACCATTTCTGTGCTTTATTGAGCTCATCTTTGCATGAAATGTTCCTTTGGTATCTCTGATTTCCTTCATGAACTCCAATTTATGTATGTTTTTCTTTTGTCACCTGTGCTTTTGATGTCTTATCCAAGAAATCATTGCCAAATCCAATGCCATGAAAATTCTGTTCTATGTTTTCTTTAAAGAAGTTTCTTGTTTTACGTCTTACATTTAGGCCTTTGATCCATTTTGAGTTAATGTTTGTAGATAGTATTAGGTAAGGGACCAGCTTCATTCTCTTGCATGTGGATATCCAGTTTTCCCAGCACCTGTTTTTGAAAATAATACTTTTCTCTATTGAACGGTCTTGGCCTCTTTGTTGAAAATCATTTCTGTCTGTCTACTTTTAATCTGTTTTATCAAGTCCTTTTTTTAAAAAAAATATAACTGTCAGAGCAACCTTTCTAAACTGTAAATTAGCGGTAGGCTTGGCTCCCATCTCTTCACATATGGTTGTGTGATCCATGGGAGACTCAGCCTCACTCATCTATGAAACAAGATCACAATGGCTGTCTCAAAGGGATGTGGTGAGGAGCTCTGGAGACAAAAGACATGAACACCCTCTACGGTGTCTGGCACCAGAGAGATTTCCTACCAAGGGTGGTTCCTTCCTGATCTATTATCAGTCTGGTAAGATAAGAAATATATGCTGTGTTCTGGCATGCAAAACTTCCCACAGTCTAGTGACCATTTTTCTTTGAAAACTCATCTCCCAGGCCCCTACTAAAGCCACAAGCACAGATTCTTTCACCTAACAGCATGCGTTCCGACCCACAGATGCGCCTAGAGGTCACCTGCTCGGCCTCACCTCTGTGGTCCGCATATGCGGTTCCCATCACTCGATCCCCCTCCTTCTTCTGCCTTCTCTCCTCCAAGCCAGTTCACATAACCTCCCCTCTGGTCCCTTCACTGGTTATCCCCACCCAGAATCCATAATGCCCTGCATACCTGTTCCAAGAACTCATCACATGCCCATAGAACCATCAGGGGATGGACTGCCCCATCTGACTGGCTGTCCAGGGCACGGCTGGACCTCACTCTGTCTTGAGCAGAGGCAGTGACATGAAAAGACAGATATGGTCGTTGTGGGATCTCACATCCCTACCACTCACAGACCCTGGGACCCTGGACAATACACTTCACCCTGGGGACCTCAGTTTCTCCTCTGTAAAATGAGGATAATCATAACTATTTCACTGAACGTTTGTGAACATCGGAGATCAATGGATTGTTTAACAATGTATTCAAATATTACTGGAATGATTTTTAAATGTAAAACTCTATCAAATGGGACCTGTAGATGTTGAATGGACACCTAGGTCACCCAGGATGGGAAGCCAGGATGCAAATGCAGGCCATCTAAATGCAGAATGCAAGTTCTCAACCACCCTGGCAGATGGACAGGTGGTGAAGGGATGGAGGAAGGAATGGATGGTGGATGATGGACGGAGGCCGGGAGGGTGGGCCAGTCACTGGATGGAGTCAAGAGGCCGCCTGTGAGGCTTTTCCAGCTGAAGTCCAGCCTCCCCCCACTTACCCCCACTACCCCCCAAAAGGGGCTGGACTAGAGTGAGACACTTTGAGGCAGTCATCTCTGGTGCAGAATCTAAAGGGAAGCCAAAGTCACTAATCAAGATAAATTAACCTTTAGGTGATAGCTTTGGAAATCAAGTGCCAAAAAGTCATGGTGAACAAAATATCAAAGTAATGTTAATTTTTTACCATTGAAATAAAGATCATATCTCACCCAGCAGTTGTATGACCTTGTCTGCCTCCCTTGGTCCTGGCCTTACCTACCACCCCAGCACCTCCTTACCCCTCACCCATCCCCCCCAAGACATCATTTCACTACCACCCCCATCCCCACCCTGAGCCAGCATGGAGAGTCAGGGAGGGAAGTGATGGAGAATGAAAGAGAAGGCAGGTTGGGGGTGCCGCTGCCACACTATTCCCAGCGCCCAGCCCGGACCCCCAACACAGACCCCTCAGAGGAGCTCCAGGCCAATGGCTTCTCTGAGTGGTATCCCTTCAGCCACCACAGGGTGGAGCCCGTGGGCCAGTTTTGGTCTCAGAGGAACCCGAGGAAGAGGGAAGGGAAGAGGATGGTCAGAACATTCTGGGTCCCCCATGGCTGGGTGTTGGCTGCTTTTTGTGGATTCTTTCATGAAATTCCTCACACCTTCCCTCGAGGGAGGTGCTGACATGATCCTAGGCTTTAGAGAGAAGGAAAAAGAGGCCCAGGAAGGGAAAGTGGGCCACAGCTGGTGGGGATCTGGCCATGTCTGCCAGGCTCCAACCACTTACTGGGAGCCCAGAGCCCTTGAGCCTCGAAGAGCGCACTCTGGGTTGGTCTTGGGA
Organism: Bubalus bubalis; assembly: GCF_019923935.1. Classification (NCBI taxonomy): domain Eukaryota; kingdom Metazoa; phylum Chordata; class Mammalia; order Artiodactyla; family Bovidae; genus Bubalus; species Bubalus bubalis. The sequence goes on along the minus strand of NC_059160.1, from coordinate 44,141,431 downwards.
GGGCAAACGGGCCCATTCTATAGAGTTGGAGACTGAGGCTGATGTGACTAAGGCCTTTAGCTCCTGTCACACAGCCAAGGGGGACAGAGGAAGCAGGGGAAGCTTGACTGCCTGGCATCATCCCATGCCTTCTACCCCCTGTCCAGAGTGACCCCCCGCTGTGAGGCCCCCTGTCCTGGCCTGCAGACCCAGGCCCAGAGAGAAAGTTCTAGCAAGTGGGGGTCAGAAGTCTTTGTCCGTCCCTACTCAGTGACGACTTTAGCCCATTCACATGCCCCATCGGTCCCAGGACCATCTCAGGGCCCTGTGGGCCTGGGGTCATGTGAAGAAACTAAACGGGGCCTCCTCACAGCACTCCCAACAGCCTGGTGACCCGAAGAGCAGGGTCTGAGGGGCAACCAAGGCAATCGGACAGGAGATAAAGAATAAAAAGCCCCGCCACCATTTTTTCCTCTATAACCATAAGGAGCCTTTGCGCAGAACATTCTGGGATTTCAGGATTGCAGGCCCATTGCCATCACAAACTGATCTATATCACCATCCCTGGACATGAGTCCTATGGCCCAGCCTGGCCTAGGGGCCTGGCTTCCTGATGACCGAAGGTTCTGGTTACCAGAGCTGCCATGATCATATGGGGATGACCAACCTCAGAGAGAAATAATGGCTCTCATTTCATCCCAGGGCCCCACTGGGAACATTACCATCTCTGAAACCACGGTTAGCAGATGGAGAAGAGTTGCTGGCTGGCCACCTGCCTTTTGGTTAGAAGGGACTTTACAGTTGTAAAAGTGGAAGGTCGGGGATCAAAAAGTCCTGAGAACAGATTTGGTCAAACCCTGACATCCACCCCAGGCTTTTATTCATTCAACAAATTCTTAACATCACCATGTTCCTCAGGCTAATGAGTTAGAACCAGCCTCTTAGAGTTTATGATCCAGCAATGAAAACAAATATTACTGTCCTGAAGGCAAAAGGGAGCCAACTAAAGGTTCTTAGGCAGAAGAGTGACGTGACCAGATTTATGTCTTAGAAAAATCAGTCTGAGTACTATGAGGGCAAAGGGTCAGGGTAAGGGTGGGGCGAGGCTTGAGGCCAAAGGACCTACTCGGCCTGTCACAAGAGGGAGGACAATGGTGGCCCGAATAGGGAGGTGGCAGCGAGGAGGCAGGACTCCTGAATAGGGAGTCCATGGCTCTGAGAGTCATTCCAGACACCGGGCTCTAGGGAACGTTGATTGTCCAGGCAGGGAGGAGGGAAGAGAAGGGGTCAAAATTGACGCTTGGGATCCCACCTGAGTGACTGGGGATGGGGTGGGAGCAGGGAAGCAGTGCTGCCCTTTGCTGAGCTGGAAAACATGCAAGGAGCCAGTTTTGAGACCCACTGAGCTGAGAAAGCACCCAAATGGAGCTGTCAGGTGGGAAACTGGAAATGTAGGTCAGGAGTCAGAACAGAGCGGAATGTCGGTGTGGGGGTGCAGGCCTTGAACAATAAAGAAAAGGTTGCTAGCCTGCTACACACCACTGTGTCCATGTCTGCAGGGCCCAATGTGTTGATTGGCATGAGGAAGAGTGGCAGCTGGTGTTTTCCAAAGAGGGCACCACCAATCTCCCATCCACATAGCTTCTCCCAGTGTGACCCTGTGACTGTGGTGGAGGTGACGCTGAGAGACTTGCAAGGCCGCTCATAAAAGGCTCTTCCATGGGCCACACCCCTCGGCTCCCAAAGCTACTGGCTACCCTGGAACTGCCGTGTTGGAGGGGCCGTGTGGAGAGGCCACAGAGAGCAAGAGAGAGATGCCAAGGAGTTCTAGATGTTCAAGCCCACAGACCTGTCACCAAACATGCAAGACAGAGAGTCGTCAGATATCCCAGGACCAGTCTTGGGCTGCCCCAGTTGATACCAACTGGGTTTGAGACCAGCTGTCCTCACTGAGCCCCGCCTACATTACAGATGTGTGAGCAAAATCAGTGTCATTTAGATCCACCAGGAAGTTTTGGAGTGATTTGTTACACAGCAGAGCAGATTGGCACTTCATAAATATGTATGGACAAACACTTCAGGACACGTGGAGAAAGAGAGCCTGCAGAGGAGACTGAGAGATGGTCAGGAGGTCAGAAGGAATCAGAGAGTGTGAGTGAGCGGCCCAAGGATACACAGCAGGCTGGTGGCCAAAACTTTAAGTTTGGTCTCGCCTGACCAAACCACTTGAGTAGTGGTTTTGCCTAAGATTTTTATTCCATCTTCTTCCCTTTCTTTCATGTTGAGAATCTATATCTCCCAGACTCCCATGTATACAAAAATCTAGGAATATGAAAGTAGAAAATCAGGTTCAGGAGAAAAGAAGAAGGCAAATATGGCAAATGATGCTAAAATTGAGCTTCAGATTTGCCTGAGTTTCCTGGCAGCTGGAGTAAAAAGGGAAACAGGGCAAGTTACTCAGTTCTCCTTACTGGAAAGGCGGAAACAGGCGAGTTCCCCGGTGAGTTGCATTTTCCTAATACCCTGCTAGAAGCAAGCTCTGTGTACTCTTGATGTAAGGACCACTGAGTGACATCATGCCTTCAACAGCAAACACAGAAGTGGTTTCCTTATTTCCTGTAATAACCACTTTGCTAAAGGCTGACCCCAGAGCTCTGAAGGCCGGAATATATGCTGACATCATTTCAGAGAGGAGGACAACGTCTCCCTTGCTGAGGTCTCAAGCATCTGAGCATATGTTGACTTTTTTAAATTTTTATTTATTTTTGGCTATGCTGGGTCTTCATTGCTGCTTGAGGGATTTCTCTAGCTGCAGCAAGCAGCGGCTCCTCTCCAGTTGTGGTGTGCGGGCTTCTCATTGAGGTGAATTCTCTTGCTGCAGAGCACAGGCTCAGTAGATGTGGTGCACAGGCTTATTTCCCCCATGGCATGTGGGATCTTCCCAGACCAGTGACTGCAGAAAAGGGGACTGGGGGACCCTCGAGGACATGTGTAAACTGAACATTTTATTAAAGCTCTATAGTCAGACTTTTGAGCAAAAAATGAGACTGTGGTAAACCGAGGCTGACTCAAATTTACATACTGAAGTACTGGGTTTCCATCTTTTGAAGACTGACAGAAACTTATTTTGGAGGAGCGGCCTCCAAAATAAGTAGAACTGATATCCCAGGGAGATGACCCAACCTCAACCAGGGTAACCCATAAGTCAGAATCAAACTTCGGGCCTAATCCCTGCCTGCTGGTGGCGACCAGGGGGCGAGGTGGGGGTGAGGCATCTCTGAGCCAGTTTCCTAGTCTACAGAGCAGGGAGCTGAGGGGCCTGGGGGACTCCTCTGGCCGCCCCCTCAGCTGCCCTCCACTCTGGTACATCCTCTCCTCCTTCCTGGGACCCTCTCCAGTCACAAACACCCTGAGTCCCTAGCCTGGCTCAAGTAAAGTCACTCCCTTCTTTAAAGTGCCCTCCTCTGCCCACCAGCAGACCCTACTCTCACTCTTTCCTCTCCAACAACTCCGCACTGCCTCCATTTCCTCAGCTCCCCTGCCTGCTGCCCTTGCCTGGCCGCTTCCCACTCCAGCCACCCAGCCGTAATGCAATGGACACTCAGGGACCTTCGACTCTGCCCCCTGACTCTGCTGGGGACACCCTCATCTTAGGGTCTCTGACCACACCCAGGTTTCCTTCTGTCTCTCCAGCTGCTCCTCTTCCATCCCCATGGTGACCTCTCCCTCCAAGGCCCCACAGGCCAACACCTTGGTTCCTACTAACAGCCCCTCCCTGGCTGGGAGAGCCCACCAAATACCTAGATGCTGCAGATACCAGGGGCTCTGTTTACCAGGATGCCTGGCATTCCAGGTGCAAGCATGGGTCTGCCCTGGCCACAGGGGATGAACAGAGCCCTGGTGGGCACAGTCAAGTAAATATGAGATGCTTGGAGCTGCTGCAGCCATCTGGTGACCACAAGGGAGGGAGGACACAGGGATACAAGGCCTCTGGCTTGTCTCAGACCTCAGCCCCATCTCACCCCACGATGCAGCCACCCAGGCCCACTGGAGACCTTCTGCTTCTTTCCTGTCCCCGCTCCAGTGAGCTTGGGAGGAGGGTGGCACCTGGGTCACCTTCTGCATGTGCCTTATACACACAGTGCCCTTGGTTTGTGCATGTGTGTGTTCCTGTGCCCAGCAGAAACTTCTGTCCCCAAACTGCTGCAGCCCAAAAGGAGAAATCAGAGAAAATTATGAAGGATTGGAAAGGGGAAGTGGGAGTCAGGGAACCACCAAGTGGAGGGCAGAGGCCTAGGAAGAGGAAGAGGTTCAGGGGAGGCAGAGAGCTCAGGCAAAACCAGATCCAGGCCTGGATTCATCCCAAGCCCCACTCTCCGTTTCACCTCAAGCCTCCAAGCCTTGGCTTGTGCTGTTTCTTCAATATCCTTCCTTCACCTTCTCTGAAGCACAGACTCTTGCTTGAACTTCCAGAGGATTCTTTCCTTCCTTGTACACATACCAAGACTCCAGACCAGCATCCCTGCTCTGGGAAGCCCTCACTGAGTGATGTGGCAGTGATTGGTCCAGGGATGGGCATGTGACCTAGGACTAGCCAATCAAAGTCATTCCCTGAAAATCTTTTCAGGTACGTCCTCTTTCTGAACTCAAAGATGACTTGATATGAACCTGGAGCTTTTGGTGGCCAGATCAGCTGCCCCATGGAAAAAACTCATGAGACAGAAACAGCTAAGACAGACAGAGAATGAGGGAAAGACAGAGAGAGAACAAGGATATTTTGAATTTCTGGCCCAAAGCCAATCGCATCCCTGACTCTCCAGGAACTGAGTCAATATATTCCAGTTGAATCCAGACTGAGTTATGCTTACTTGCAAACAAAAGATGCTTGAATTCTGCATTATCCTCACTCTTTTTAATGACTCACACTGACCCATTATCTGGGCACAAAATAATTTATTAAGCGTTTAGTCCCTGATTTGCATTTTGACTCATCCCCAATTCCCTGATTATCAGTGATACTGAGAGGAGCCTCTGTGAGCTCACTTACCCATTTCCACATATGTGCAGTTATCTCACTAGAGCCAATTTCTAGATGTGACCTTGAATATGAAAGTGTGCTTCACTGCCCATACACCTATCCATCCAACCCTGTCTTTGGCTGAGCCATGGAACCTCCCACAAGTCTAGGTTCCTCTGTCCCTCTGTCCTACAGGCTCCCAGGAAGTCTTGTGGTCAAACCCAGATGAGGAGTGACAGGTCTGGTGGAAATCAGGCTTGTTTGGTGAGCCCATGGACTTTGAGAGCCCTGCTTGCTGCTCAGGTCTCACAGGGCAGACCCCTGGCAGCCCCCAAATGCAGGACTGCCCCACCCACCAGACCAATGCTATCTCCAGCTATGAGTCATGAGAAAAATGAGAAATCAGAGAAAATTGTGCAGGGGAGGGACTTCAGAGATGATTCATCCCAGATACTCACCCTACCCACTGCATCCCACCTAGTCCAGCTGACTTAACCACGTGCCCCATGAAGGCCAAGATTTTTGTCATGTGCCAGTGACAAAAACAGCACAACACGTAGCAAGTCTTTGATAAACACCAACTGAATGAGTGGACAAATGGATGGATGGATGGATGGTTGGGTGGGTAGATGGGTGGGTGGGTGGATGGTGGATGGATAGATGGGTGGGTGGATGATTGGATGGATGGGTGGGTAGATGAATGGATGGATGGATGGGTGGATGGATGGGTGGATGGTTGGGTGGATGGATGGATGGATGGATGGAGGGTGGGTAGATGGGTGTGTAGGTGGGTGGATGGATGGGTGGGTGGGTGGTGCATCAGTGGGAGGAGAGAACACTCTAACTGTGCAGCATAAAGGGTTTCAAGGGCGGGTTCTGCCCCTTCCTCAGTCTAAGTCCCCTCCCTCTTCAGGTCTCAGTTACCTTATGTGTAAAATGAGGTCATTGAATTAAACCACCTCTAAGCTCCTTCCAGGTCTCTTTCCCTGAGCCAACTGTGTTCAAATGAGGAATTCTGAGTGTTGTGGCAAACATAGGTGTTATCCACATAGTTTTGCTAAGATTTGATTCAAGTGCTTTTTGTCTCTCCCCTAAGGTGTGGACAGGCTGCTGAATTTCTTTCTAAATGTTCAAAATGATGCTCACATAAATTCAGAGTGGCAGTGAAGTCAGCACAGGGCTTGAATCTGAGTTTTGCCTCTTCCTGGCTGCATGACCTTGGACAACTGACAACCTCTCTGAGCTCAGTTTCCCCCTGTATAAAACAGGAATTGTATCACACTTCAGTGAGTTGTAAAAAGGATTAAATGAGGTGATGTGCACTTGGCACATCTCCTGACAGGTAGTAAGCCCTCCAGAAATGGTTGTGGTGGTTGTCTGGGGATTGTTGTGTGTTGTCCCATAACCAACTATGAACCTTCACCTAGTGTACATGAAGGAAACAGAGACTTCTAACATCAGGTCAGAAAGAACTTCAGGAACAGCCCTTTAAGGGGAGCCCTTCTCATCTTCACTCTTCTTCCTAATCTCATATTCAAGCATAACAGCTAGAGATCATGCAGCCACTTTGGACCATGAGGAAACCCCAAGGACAGAAGCAGTAAGTTAGAAGGAGCCTGCATCACTGATTACCAGGCTTCCATGAGGGTAGTCCTGTATTACCTACCTTGGGCTTCTTTCTTGTAAGAGATATATACCACTGCTGCTGCTGCTGCTAAGTTGCTTCAGTCGTGTCTGACTCTGTGAGACTCCAGAGAAGGCAGCCCACCAGGCTCCCCCATCCCTGGGATTCTCCAGGCAAGAACACTGGAGTGGGTTGCCACTTCCTTCTCCAATGCATGAAAGTGAAAAGTGAAAGTGAAGTCGCTCAGTCGTGTCTGACTCTTAGCAACCCCATGGACTGCAGCCTACCAGGCTCCTCCATCCATGGGATTTTCCAAGCAAGAGTACTGGAGTGGGGTGCCATTGCTATACCTCTAGTTTCTTTAAACCGTTGTTATTTGGGTTTTCTGTTTCATGTAAACAAACTTAGTCTTATCTGTCCCCACTTTGCAGATGACTAAAAACAAGGCTCAAAACAAGGGAGAAGTTCACACAAGTGGCAGATGTTGAGTCAGGATTCGAGTCCATGTCTCCATAGCTCCCCTACTCTTGGCTCTACTAAACCCTTTGCCACTCATAGTAAGAGTACCTGAGATGCAAGAGACATGGGTTCAATCCCTGTGTCAGGAAGATCCCCTGGAATAGGAAATGGCACCCCACTCCAGTACTCTAGCCTGGGAAATGCCATGGACTGAGGAGCCTGAGAGTCAGACATGACTGAGCGACTGAGCACACACACTCCACCATTTCCCCTTTTGTAGCCATATGTTTGTTTTCTGTGTCTATGAGTCTTCTTCTGTTTTGTAAATGAGTCCATTTGTAGCAATTTTTTTAGATTCTACATATAAGTGATTGCATATGGCATTAGTCTTTCTCTGACTTACTCCATTTAGTATGATAATCTCTAGGTCCTTCCATGTTGCTATAAATGGCATTATTTCATCCTTTTTATGGCTGAGTAATATTCCTCTGTGTGTGTGTGTGTGTGTGTGTGTGTGTGTGTATCACATCTTCTTTATCCATTCATCTGTTGATGGACACTTGTGTTGTTTCGATGCATTAACTACTGTAATAATACAAGCAGGTCTTTTAAAGGATAACATTTTCAGCCCCATTGTTAACACTTTTCTGCGCAGAGAACGGTACCTTTCTCCCCATTTCTCTTTTTGAAGTGACCCAGGAAATTTTTTTTGTGCCTGAGGCCCAGATTTGTTGAGAAAGTTCTAGTTTACCATGAATATAAACTCAAAAAGTTTTCTAAGAGACAACCTTGAGTTAGGCAAGAACCAGTGGGCAAGGGGTTATGGCATGGGGGAAGCTTTGAAGAGTCCTGAGAGTTCTAGACCAGTAGTGAATAGGCCCAGCCACTGGTCCTGAGCTGGCCACTCACTCAAATTCCAACTTGGTCAAGCATCTCCCAGAAAGGAGCCCCAGCTTTCTCTTTTCTGCATGTCTCCATCCTCAACAGGCCACCCAGGGTAGCTGGGCCACAAGATTTCTTAAAATCTTGCCTCGAAAATCATGTAACATCACTTTTGCCACATTCTAGTGGTTGAAGAAAGACATAGCCCAGCCTAGATTCAAGGGGAAGAGAAGCAGACACCACCTCCTAATGGGAAGAACGGCAGTGTCACAATGCAAAGGGGTGTGGAGACAGCAATCTTAGCTGTCTGGAAATCTTAGCCAGCTTTCACGTCAACCAGGCCGTCTCAACTGTGTGCCCTTCACTCATCCATTCACTCATCCATGCATCCATTCATTGTATCCATGACCACCTACTAGGCTCCCAGCACTTCCCAGACATGGAATACAGAGGGGACCTTGTCGTCATGGGGCCTCAAGACTGATGGGGAAACAGATAAGCAAGCCAACATGTGCCACAAAGTTACAAGGAAGGAGTGTTTATAGATCTTTATTTACACTGTAATTTTTTCTGATAAAGGATTGAATCAGCCTGCCCAAAAAGGCACACACAATAAAATTATGCATTTTAACCCCTAAAGAAAACTGAAACCAAAGGGAGAAAGAAGATAGTGTTTACTGAACAGCCAAGCACCTCACACATATTCTCTCCCTCCATCTTTTTCACAAGCTGAGGAGAGGATTAGTATACCCCTTTTATAGTTAAGTAAACTGAGGTTCCCACCCAAGACCGGGTGGGTCATGGTGGAGAGGTCTGACAGAATGTGGTCCACTGGAGAAGGGAATGGCAAACCGCTTCAGTATTCTTGCCTTGAGAACCCCATGAACAGTATGAAAAGGCAAATTGATAGGATACTGAAAGAGGAACTCCCCAGGTCAGTAGGTGCCCAATATGCTACTGGAGATCAGTGGAGACGATGCATATGAATTTGAGTGAACTCCGGGAGTTGGTGATGGACAGGGAGGCTTGGCGTGCTGCGATTCATGGGGTCGCAAAGAGTTGGACACGACTGAGCAACTGAACTGAACTGAAACTGAGGTTCATGGCAGATAAATGACTCACTCAAGTTCACAAGGGTCCTGAACGGCAAGGCTGAGTCTCACTGCTGAGTCTGGCCTCAAAGTCTGTGTATGACAACAGAGCAGCTGTAAAAAAGCTTTGGATTTGGTGGAGCTTCCTAGTAGCCTGGGGGAAAAGGGAAACTGAACATATTGCCCAGTGGATTACTAGATGAGAAAAAACTAGGTATTTCATTGAGGGGAAGCAAAGCCCTGCTTAGCATTGAATTAGTTTTTCTTTGCTCAAGGAAGAGTTGGTGAAAGAGAGTTTATGGGGTGGAATTGATGGGGCTCAGCTTGGACCATCTAAGTTGGATGATCCTTTAGAAAAAAATATATGTATGTATTTGGCTGTGCTAGATCTTAGTTGCTGCTCACAGAATCTTTGTTCTTCATTGGAGCATGCAGAATCTTTAGTTGCAGCATGTGGGATCTAGTTCCCTGGCCAGGGATTGAACCCGGGCCCCCTGCATTGGGACTGTGGAATCTTAGCCACTGGACCGCGAGGGAAACCCCCTGAATGGCCCCTAAGTTTATAGGCAGGGAGGTTCTGTCCTCCAGTAATCATCTTCGTCTGTGTGTGTGTGTGTTTCTCTGTGTCACTGTCTTTCTCTTTTTACCCACCCTCTCATCCCTCTTTCTGTCTCCTTTGCCTCTATTCCTCCCTTGCCTACACTCGAAATGCAAAGAATCCCCACTACTCAAACTCTGCTGGTTTTAGGAAGTGCTGCTACGTCAAGAGCCTGCGCACTAGACCCCAGCAAGACAGGACTTCCTCCCCAGGCTGTGCTGGGCGGGGCGAACGGGAAGGGGCCTGGTGTGTCTGAGGTGACACATCCCTGCCTGAGCAGCCCGAGTGGCAGCGGGGTCAGCGGGCTGCAGGAGTGCAGGCCACTCTCCCCCGGGGGCTTCAGAATGGACTTGTGCCACCCAGGTAAGCACCTGGGCTGACCTGTCTGGGCCTCACTTTCCTGTTCTGTAGAATGGGGGTAATAGTGCCTGCCTCACAGGAAGCAGCATGTATAAATAGATATAACACAGGTGGGACATGCAGAAACAGGCGACAGACATTGATGAGCTCAGGCTAGGCACCAAGCTGTGTTGCAAGTACTGCGAGTCCAGCAAACCAAGCAGGCATGGCCCCTGCCCTAATGAGCTTACACTCCAGAGAAGGAGACAGACAGTAAATATATGAATATGCTATCAGATGGTAAGAAGCAGGATGAAGAACAGTAAAGTGAGATAAGGAAGATGGGAGAGGGTGGCCAAGAAGGCCTCAGGAGGAGGCACTGTTTGAGCCGAGACTTGTAGCAGAGAAAGGAGCGATCCATGTGGGTTTCTGGGGAAAGAACATTCCAGGCAAAGGAATCGTCAGTGCAAAGGCCCTGAGGTGGGATTGAGAAAGGTGGTTTGTGCTGAAGATGATGATGTTGGTGAGGATAACTGTCTGGGTGACATAATAACCCTGCAGCCCGTTTGGCCTCTGGTGGGTGACGATGGCCTTTGGGGAGGCTAAGGACACCAGCTTTGCCAGGGAAGGGACTGGCAGGGGATGAGCAGCAGGGGCTATGGCTGAGAGTCTGCCTGGTAAGCAGGCAAGGAGGCTGGGCAGCTGGGATGAGAGCAGGACCAGGCTGTGTTGTGTTGTGTATCTGTGATGCAGAAAGGACCGGGACTAAGCCTCTGTGCCCTGCATCTCAGAATGTTCCAGCATGGCCTGAAACTCCAGAAGACATAGGCTGCCTGGAGCTGTCCATTTCCCCAGGTCCAGGTGACATGAACCATGTTAGCAACAGAACCCTTTCTTCAAACAAAACCTAAGACAGAGCATTCTGACCCCACCCACTGGGACTCCCCTTGCCCCAAGGGTTCTGGGGAACACAGTTAGAGAATCACTGATCTGTTTCAACAGCCCTCATTTACTTGTGTGCTCAGTTGCTAAGTCGTGTCTGAGTCTTTTGTGACCCCATGGACTGTAGTCCGCCAGGCTCCTCTCTGTCAATGGGATTTTCCCAGGCAAGAATACTGGAGTGGGCTACCATTTCCTCCTCCAGGGAATCTTCCAACCCAGGGATTGAACCCATGTCTCCTAAGTCTCCTGCATTGGCAGGTGGGTTCTTTACCCCTGAGCCACCTGGGAAGCCCTCATTTACAAATGGAACAAAAGGAGGGACACAGTCTTGCTGAGGCAAGGTGACTCCACACCCCCTGGCTGCCTGTTCAGCATTCTCACCACAACCCCTGTGCTTCTCCTGGGGGCTTTTGGGGCCAGGTGGCAACTAGGGGGTCAAGAGGAGCCCCAGGAGGAGCACTGCCAGGCTCAAGGTCACTCAGCAAGGGTGACAGGAGACAGTGAAGTAATTCCCGTCCCCCAACTACCTGTCTTTGCACCATTATTCTTGGGGTCTTCAGATACAAAAATCTTTAGGATGGTTTGTCCCCACCATGCAAGGAGGTTGTCCTCAGGAGACTGAAGCTCACAGAAGTGAACTGGAGGACAGGATGGAATTGCCTAAAGTCAGGCAGCCAATAAGTGGCAGAATAGGGACAAGATCTGAGAGGAGCAAGAGCCCCAGTTTAGCCTGGGCTGTGGGGGAGGTGCGGGAGGGGCGGGGCCTCCCAGGGAGGCCAAGGGGTGAGTCTCTGCTTCAGGCTGGTCCTGGGAGGACAGGGATCCAGCGGAGTCACTGCATGCAGTCTCTTGGGAGATCTGAGGATTCCATTGATCAGTTCGCCTATTCATTCATTCATACAATAAGCAGTCCTCTGGTGTGCAGGTCCTGGGCTGTGCGATGCTGGAGACAGCAATGACCAGGCCACAAGCCCAGCCCTGAGGGAGCTGCTGGTCTGGGATGTGGGGCAGGGGAAGAAAAATCCTGCAGGACGGTGACCCAGGGCAGATGTGCAGAGGGGCACAGACCTGCAGCCTGGGAGGGAGACACTTTCCACCCAGGGCAAGGGAAATCTGGGATGACTTCCTGGAGGAAATGAAGGGAAGGAAGGCCATTTCTCTGCTACCCAAACTGGGTCTTTATTGGAGCTCCTTCACAACCTGGTGACTTTCCCTCTCTGAGCTCAGGTGTGTCATTTCTAAGTGGGCACCGTCATCCCAGCAAGACCTAGGGAAGCGACCTGATTCAGGTCCCACCTCTGCACCAACCTGCCAGTGGTCACGATGGGCCTCTTCCTTCTGTGGGTTTCAGTTTCCTCACTCGTACAATGGACGGGATGGTGGTGAAGGGGCTGCCTCCCTACCTCCAGCTGTGGGTGTCTGATACCCGCAGGTCCCCTCCCCCGGGTCTGCTGAAACGCTGAGCGGTCTGGGCAACAAAGCCCCGGTGTGACCAAAGGCAGCCGTGGGGCTGGTGCAGCAAGACTGCAGGTTAAAAATAGAGGCAGCTGGGCTGGGGGAGGAAGCCACACGATGCGATGGGCGCACAGGGCCTGGGGGGCTGGGGCGAATGTAGCTCTGCTGGCCGCCCCCCACCCCAGATCCCCTTGCTGGATTCTGAGGAGCCTCTGCCTTCAAGGCCCCTGGATCGCACCCCCTCCTGCCCTAGAAAGGGGAAGCGGGTCCAGCTGTCCTGGAAGTGGGGCTATGAGCAGATTTCTAAAAATATGCTGGGAAAGAGGAAGGACAAAGGGGAAGTAGAGAGGAGCTGGGGAGCTGGCTGGGGCGGCACCTGGGCACACTCAGCCGGCCTGGGCCTGGGGCGCGAGAGGCGGGGTGGGGGTGGGGGGGACAGCCCAGCTTGATGAGGGGGAGTCGTTGGCGAAGGCGGCCTTCCAGAGGTGTGGATTTACAGCCCAGTGAGGAGTAAACAGATCTCATGGCAGCGGCAGTTGTTACTAATGTTTTAATATTCTTGTATTTTTTATCATTATTATCACTATTTTTATTATTGTTAAAAATCCATCTCCCACGAGCCGCACCAGTGCCTGAAACTTCGTCATCACTTGAATTGGAATCAGCAGTGGCCCCTCTCAGGCCGTGACCTTGTCACCCTCTCTGAACCTCAGGGCCCTCAGCTCTCAAATGGGGAGAAATCCCCAGTTTTAAGCAAACAGGTGAAGGGTCAGAAGGCCCCTGTCCACCACGTGAGGAGAGCAGCAGGTTCGGGGCGGTCAGCACTGTTTCGGGGTTGGAGGAGGGTTAGATGTACTTGGCCAGCTGCCAGCTGTTTGGGTCAGGACCTGACAGAAGGGGATGGTGGCCTGAGAGGGTTCAGGAACACACCTGCCAAACCATGAAAGGAGCTACATGAATACAAAGGCAGGACTTCCTGGCGGTCCAGTAGTTAAGACTCTGCACTTCCAAAGCAGGGAGCACGGGTTCGATCCCTGGTTGGGGAACTGAGATCCCACTTTTTGGCCACGTGGCCAAAAAGTTTAAATCATTAAAATAAAATTGAGCCTTAAAAGAAAACATTTTTTAATAAATAACCTCTCACTACCCCCTTGTCATTCCACTCTCCCAGGTAGAAAAAATTAGCACTTTCCCCAGCTCTATGATGTTGGCCTCATTTTATTTTTTTACCCCAAAAGAGAAGGGGTCTCAGACTGTGGACATCACCCTGCACCTTGTCTTCACCCTCCTTGGTGGTCAGCAGTTCTGGGTAGAAGATCCACACATAGCGTCTTGTGGGGGTTTTGACGATCTGTACAGAGATGCCTGGCTGCAGAAGACGGGTGTCAGGATGGGTATCAAAGCTGTGGCCTCAGAGCCCCAGATGGGCCAGGGTGTGAGCTACAACTCTGCCACCTTCCAGCTGTGTCCCCTTGGGCACGTCACTTTATCTCTCTGAGACCCTGGTGCCTCATCTATAGAAAGATTTAGAAATACCCAACTCCAGAGTCGGGGTCAGGATCAAACAAGATAGTGGATGGCAAGAGCCTGGAGTGCCCAGGGCCTGCAACACAGTAGGTGTTCAACCAGCATGTCTTTCCTTTGCCAGCAGCTTGGCTTGTTTGTGGAGCAAGATCCCAGATTTGCTGCGGGGATAGAGGGGGTTGGTGGTGCACAGATGGAGCACAGGAGGGCCCCAGAGGAGATGGAGAGAATGAGTAGGAACTGCTAGGCAGGGAGGAGAAGGAAGGGCATTCCTGACCCAAGGAATAGAATGTGCAAAGGCCTGTGGAGGGAAAGAGCATCCAGGAGGCCCTCAGGCCAAGGGCAGGGGTGGGTGCAGTGTGAGATGAGCATCGGCCGGGTAAAACTTGGGGTCTTCTTTGTAATATTGATTGTTTGGCTATGCCAGGTATTAGTTGCTGCATGAGGGATGTTCAGCTGCAGCATGCAAATGCTTCGTTGCAGCATGTGGGATCTAGTTCCCTGACCAGGGATCAAACCTGGGCCCCCTGCATTGGGAGTGCGGAGTCTTAGCCACTGGACAATGGGGACGTCATGGGAGACTGGATGGGAGGGACAGAGTGGAGGCAGGGAGGCTTCAGGAGGCTCTGGGTTATCTGGAGAAAGTAGCCCAGGGTCTGGGTGAGGATGGAGGCTGTGGAAACAGAAAGAAGATAAACAGGGCTTGGTGATGAAGGAGACACAAGGCTGAGAGTGAGGTGTGTGTCAAGGAGCTTCCTGGGGTTCTGGCCAGGGTATCTGAGGGGCCATTCCCACAGCTTCAGAACTCAGGAAGAAGGCCAGGTTGAGGCGACATTCTAGGAGTTCTGCTTTAGTTGCAGTGACAAACGAGCTGATGGTCAGGACACAAGAGGGGTGGAAGGGTCTGAAACTCAGGGCAAGGAGTTGGAGCTGAGGCTATGGGTGTGATTCCTTGGCCCAGGAAGAGAGGGAATAATAATGAGACCCCACAGGAAGAGAGGAGACGTCAGCCTGGGCCCCAGCCATGCGATATCCATGGCTCATCCTTGACCATCTACCTTGGGGAGCATCCACAGAAACATGGAATTCCTACCTGGCTTCTATCCGACAAGCAGCCAGTCAGGAATTTACTTGGCCTCCACCAGCAGGTGTACCCTGGGCGAGAAACGGGCCTTCAGGACAAACCCCTGCCAACAGGAAAACAATGAAAAGCAAACAAACACAAAAGTTTGATCTTTCACTCCAAAGTCAACTAGAAGTGACTGGGTTTTTCCACTGTGGAACTCAGCCTCCTTCCACTCCTGACAGAGGAGTTCCAGGTCCCAGTCTCTAGCACCGCCTCCCCTGCTATGGCCCCGCTCCAGACCCCATGAAGATGGCCCCTCATTCTGTCCATCCCTGCATGTTTCCAAAGGCATGCAGAATCTACCTCTCCTGGGATAGAGGCTTAGGTGTGGGAAAACCAGGGTTCTGATGCCAGCACTGCCACTTCCTGGCTGTGTGACCCAGAGCAAGTCACTTCACCTCTCTGAGTCTCAGTGTCTTAAACTGAGAGAGATCCATTTAGAGGTTAATGAGATGCTTACTTTGTCCCTTGGTATAAGTGCTACCTCCCCTCACCTCCACTTCACTCCCACTTGGAAACCAGGATCTCTAGACCTCATAGTTGCAGGGAGAGAAAGGAAAACTCCCAAGTGGGTCACTAGAAGGATGGTACCACTCCTGGTTCCTGAATCCCAGTAGATTACCTCCTGGGAACAAAGCACCATCTAATGGTCATTGATTCAAGGTGTGTAGTACATCTTCAAGGATGGTGCCCCATCCAAGCGGTTTAACACCTGCAACTGACAGCTCAGCTGCATCTTCAACAGGCTGCTCTGTCGCTCCGTTAGGCCAGCATCTTCCAGTGGTGAAACGTGTGAGAGCACCATTGAGTCCTTAGGCCGCATGCTCCTCCCACGCCTTCTTCAGTGTAAAGAGGGCGCCTTAGTCCAGTGGGATGTTTTGCTGTATTCTGGGTCAGCATATTGAGCCCTTGGATAGTGGTGCTGGCCCAGGCTTTGTGGGCAGGAAAAGCCACCATAAGCAGAATGAGGGATCCAATGTAATAGATTTGCTGCCAAGTTGCTGGCTGCTCTTGTCGAAAAACAGTGGGTCTCTGTTGCTGGCAGGTCTGATGTGGAATAGTGGCAGTAGCTTGGGGACCCTGGATGAGTGGGTCCCCACAGAGCCTCCAAAGAGGTCACATGGCTGCTTCATCATGTACCATGGTATCAGCATTGGGCTAGCCAGGCAGAGACTGGCTGATGTCAACTGGTTGAGTCATTCTCTCTGCCTGGTGATTTAGTGACTCTCCTGTGGTGGCTGTTTCCTGGGGAACATCAGTGTGTTTACAAAAATATTCACACTCTGCACACTGCCATAGGGCCACCCACTTGCCTCTTCCCCAGGCCTTTTTGTTCTCAGTCTTCTTTCTTTCTGACCAGTCAAGGCACCTTCTTCTACTCATGAATACAGGTATATTCTCACTTCACACTGCTTCTCTTTCCACATGAAATAAATGCCTTTCCCAAAGCTCTGCCTACTGGAAGGACTTCTCGCCATTGTCCTTCTGGAACACCTTGAGCAGGGTTGTAGTTCAGTAGCTATTCAGTTTTACTTGTAACCAAACCCTGAGCCATCCATCCCAGAACAAAGTGCAGCATTTTTCTCCTTTGTCATCAGGTCACAAGGGACCCATCCGTGAAGACATACTATGAGCTGAAGGACCTGGTGTAACAGCAGTGGATGACATGGGGGTCTGGGTCATCTGTCCCTGGGGCTTCCTGGATCCTTCTGTCTCTAAGGATTGCTGTTGGGCTCACTGGACTTTATCACTTGGTGGGTCAGACAGACCCATCTTGGCTGCTTGATGAGGGGGTTATTACCATATATACTTGATACAATGTTGCAGAAGCCTTACTTCTCTGGGCTTGGCCTCTCCTTCAGTCAATAGGGCTTGGGTCTAATAACTGGCTTGGTCCACAAACCAGGCAAGGGGCCTTGACTTTTTATACAGTGCCTGCCCAATGGGAGCAGTGTATCCTTGGGTGAGGCAGCTCCACTTGGGCTGAGGTAAGTTCTGAGGACGAACTCAGCTGTGAGTCCTCAGCAGGTTACACACGCCCACACCAGCCACTGAGGGGGTGGGTGCCTTGGTCCTGCAAGGGAGAGCTAGGAGGCACAACGTGGCAGCCATCATATGTGTGCTGCGCCCTTACCATACGTCACATAATCACAGAGTGTTTGGCAAAAGTCAGCATTTTGAATCCTGACGACCACCCTCTAGGTTATGGTTCATGTTTCAGAGACAAGAACACTGTGCTAGTTGTTTCATGTTTGGCTGATGTAACAAAAAGGCTCAGAATAACAGAGAGTGAGACATCCTCAAAACTTACCCCTCATTGAAAAATGACTCTTCTCCATATGGATGCCTGGAGCCCAGATTCCTTCTAGCCCGATGCCCTGCCATCTCAATACCCAGCTGACATCTCAAAGTCCAAGATAGCTGCTCAGTCGACAGCAGGAGGATGTAGGGAAAGGGACCCCTTGATAGTCTCTCTGCTTTTATTTGGAAGAGATCATGTCTGTACTTGCAAAACCTTTAAGAAATGTGATCAGGCGCTTCCTGAAGCGAAGCCTTGAGAGTCGAGAGGATTTGGATGAGCAGACAAGAGGAGGCATCCTAGGGTGGAGGAGCTATAGAGGCCAAGCTGGGGAAGTAAGACTGTTAGGCCATTTGAGGGCAGGCTGCACTGGTGGGCTCTTGTTGAGAATGGTGGGGAACAAGGCTGGCTGGAGAGGCCTGGGAGACTGTGGAGGCCCCAGGACCAGGACGAGGACTTTCTCCTCTAAGGAATCAAGATTCCATGGCGATTTTGACCAGGAGAGTGTTATGGGACAGAAAGCACAGCAGGGTGAATAGCGGTGGGTCAGCTGACCCAAGTGGGGAAACGGTCACAGTGCCTCGCACAGGACACGGGCACACCCGCGTCTCCTTGCATTCATTTCCAGGTGAATTGTAGTCATCCCAACCCAAGTCCCACCCTGGCAGCAACTTGCCGCTTTGGAACCCTGGCCAGCCCACCTCACTTCTCTGAGCTTGAGTGAAATGTCCCCCCAAATCCAGTTTCCTCATCTTTATAGTAAGGACATCAGGACCACCCTACTAAAGGCTCATTACCTCGCCTCTCTTGAAGGTAGCTGTGGCCATGTGACAACAGGTGGCCAACGGGATGTCAGGGTAAATGATTGCCACTTCCTGGTCACAAAATATATGAATAGATGAGAGATACATGGTCCAATGAAGAAATAAAGTTACAGCGAAGGATGAATGCCTGTGGCAAGTATGGCACTGAGTACTTGCTATGTCAGCCTCTTTCTAGGTGCTGTATGTGTGTATGCTCAGTCATGTCCAGTGTTTTGCGGCCCAATGGACTGTAGCCCACCAGATTCCTCTGCCTGTGGAATGTTCCAGGCAGGACTGGAGTGGGGTGTCATTTCCTCCTCCAAGGGATCTTCCCAACCTGGGAATCGAAACCTCATCTCCTGCATTGGCTGGTGGACTCTTTCCTTTTTTTTTTTTAAATGTATTTATTTTTTGGCTCTGCTGAGCCTTGGTTGCTGTGCAGGCTTTTCACTTGTGTGGTGAGCGGGGGCTGCTCTCTGGTGGTGGGGCTCAGGCTCCTCATTGCAGTGACGTCTCTTGTTGTGGAAGGGTACAGGCTCAATAGTTGTAACACACAGACCTAGTTGTTCCGTGGCATGTGAGATCTTCCCAGATCAAGGATTGAACGCATGTCTCCTGCAATGGCAAGTGGATTCTTTGCCACTAGCGCCACCTAGGAAGCCCCTTACTAGGTGCTGAGGATATAGCAATGAGCAAAATGATTGAAGCGCCTGTTCTCATGGGGTTGGGTGGAACGAGTAGAACACAAACGATGCAAGTAAACAGATGGCTGAGCGAGTCTGAGCGAGTCTGTACCCAGAGGGGCAAAAGAAACAAAAACCTGGTGGAAGGCGAGGGTGGGGCAAGAACTGCTTTAGACAGAGCAGTCAGGGAAGGCCTCGTGGAGAAGGTGGCATCTCAGCCATGGCCTGAGTGAAGAGGGCAAGCAAGTCATGGGTTTCTGGAGGGAGGAGAGCCCTGGGGAAATGAGAGATAGCCAGGTGGCTAAGGATGGAGCTGAGGGATGGAGGGGAGGGCTGGGAAAGAGCCAGGGAACCACCAATTCTTCTCTCTCCAGACCCAGGGGAGCTGAGCAGCGGGGAGGCGGAGGAGCTGCAGCAGATCAAATGGCACCGGAAGCAGCTTCTGGAGGATATCCAGGTGTGCTCACACTCAGGTCACAATACACATGCTTTTGTCCACACTCATGTTCATGCCCTCGAACCTCACCCACATATGAGCAAACACTCTTACTCGCTCCTGACCCAGCCAGGACCAACAGCAGGCCTAGATTCCAGCCCACTCGGAGCCTTGGCCTTGGCCCTTAGGAGTGGGAAGGACAGAATTCCCAAAGGGACTCCCCACTCCTGGCTCAGCTTCCAGGGCCTAGAGAGAGCCACGAGAGCAAGGCAGAGAAAGGGAGCAATTGATTAAGCACCTACTATGTGCAGAACCCCACCTTCATGGCCTCCATCTGGTCTCATCCCCACCCTGGGCCTCAGCTTCCACCCTCTTAACATGTAGACCATTTAGTCAACACAACGCCAATATCTGCCTAGCACTTTGCCACCTCATCAGCTCTCAGACATTAGCTCATCAGATTCCCAGAAACCTTCTGAGACAGGCCCTGCTTCTGCTCCTGGAATGAGCCACGCAGCTCGGTCCTGCCCCTGGGCCTTTGCACTCACAGTTCCCTCTGCCTGAGACTCTCCAAGCCCTCCTTAGAGCTCCTCCTTCTCCTAGTTCATTCTTGGCTCAAATGTCTCTCCTCTTAGGAGCTACCCTGTCCACCCTGGCTGTAGTTGCTGGAACCCCACCCTCCACCCCACCACGCATATACCTAGGATTCCAGAGAAAGCCAAAGGCACAGGATCATTCCCTCAGCAAGTACCTACCACCTGACAGGCTCTTTCTAGACCACTGCTCTGACCATGTTCTGCATGGTCATTTCAATTGTCCCAAGATCCCAACCCCACTGGACTGTGAGCTCCATGTAAGGGGAGCCTGGGTCTGTTTCCCACCACTGCATCCCCAGCCCAATGGTCAGAGCATAGTAGGTGTTCAATTAATAATTTTACATGAACCCACCCCCCATTTTATTTGTGGAGAATTCACTCAGTGACCGGGCCAAGATCACATGGACAGGAGCTGACTGGGCTTAAAAGCTCTAGGTTCTACGCTTCCCCTAGGTCCCAGGACAAACCCCTAGGAACCACCCACCCCCTTCCAAGGTCTTGGTGGAGGAGAGGGAGGGCTGGGGTGCCTTCAGGGACTCTTGCCAGGTGCGCATGCTGCTGCCCTGCAGAGGGATGCTGGACAAGCTGCCACCCCTCCCCATCTACCCAGTGGTGGTTGTTGGCAGAGTTAGGGGGTCTCCTGGAGACATGTTGGACACATAATCTCACCTCTCTGGGCCTCAGTGTCCTCTTCTGTAAATTCCACTGGAATTGCAAAGTCCCCAAGAAGAGAGCCTAGGCTGTCTTGTACCATGGTGCACCCAGAGAATCTGGCTTGTAGTGGCCACAGAGCCTAGGGTGGGGCAAATGGATGGAAGGAGTGAAATCAGAGAGGAGTTGGGCCCTGATCACAGGGCAGGAACTTGTCCTTCTTGATGTGGAGGTAGTAGGGAGCCATGGACAGAGTTTGAGCAGAAGGGCCAGCACCAAGCTGTGCTTCAGAAAAATGGCAGCTGGGTGGAGAAGGGCTTGTGGGGAAGGTTTGACTCAGGGCAGGACACCTTACAGCGGCAGAGGCAAGAGATGGGAAGACTGGAAATAGAGTGTGGACTGGGGACTTCCTCACCCTGAGACAGGAGCCCAGGAAGAATTAGATATAAACAGAGGCAGTAAGCTTGGTTTGGGATTTTGAAGATAAGAGACATCTGGAAAAGGGATCTTCCTGGGGAGGGACCCTTAGTGACAGCTCAAGATAGAGGTCTGGGAGTCATGCCCAGGGTGGGAGTGGTTGTGTTGTGTGGAGAGGGCTGTGAAGCCCATTTTGTCCTGGCCTCCACCCCCTGACTCTCCCTCTTTGTAATGCCCCTGCCACTCCACAGAAGCTGAAGGATGAGATTGCAGATGTGTTTGCCCAAATCGACTGCTTCGAGACAGCAGAGGAGAGGTGAGGGGCCAGCTGGGGACCCAGGGAAACTGCCACAGTGGTTTCTCGAGGATTTCACGTGTCAGGAGTAAGAGTGAATGAGCCCAGGCCCTGGTGAAATCGGGGATCAGACCCCCCGAGGGGAGGCTTCGGGGTGAAATAGGAACACGGCAGCTCTGACAGTCCATCCTCTGGTCTGGTCTGGTCCTTGCTTCCAGACTGCCCCCTCTCTTCAGTATCAACCCCCCTTCTCCTGCCTCCTCCACCCCAAGTCTCTCCCAGCCCACCTGACCAATCACTGGCCAGGAGTATCCTGGGAAAGGTCAGGGAGGAGGAAAACTCAGCCCCAAGGATGAGGACTAGGAAGCCAAAGGCCTTATGGGAACAAAAGCCACGCCTGTGGTTAGGCCAAAGCTGGTCCACCCCACCCCACTCATGGGTGTCATCCACTCCGCCCCTTCTGTGGGAAGATGCCCTCTGGCTCTGAAACCTGTGGTTGGTCCTCTCCCTTCTCTGGGCTGCAGTTCCCTACTTGTGCAATGAGAAGGTTGGTCCATACATAACCCCTAGGGCCCCAGGGCACTGACTCCTACGTTCGGTGTCTCAGAAGATCCCCACCCTGCCCCTGCCAGCCTCAGTTCTCTGATGCCTCTGATCTCCACCTTCCAAGCAGGACACACACACGCACACATGCACGCACACTGATGCGCGCACACACTGTTACACACACACACACACGTGCACAGCCCCCATGTCTCTAGATCCCCTGCTCCAGCCCCAACAAAGACAATAACATAATATTTACACAGCTCCTACCACCCGTTGTTTTCAATGCTTTAACCTCTCAACAATGCTTGGGGTGCTGGAGGTGGAGTCACCCCCCATTTTACAGAAGAGGAAACTGAGTCCCAGAGAGATGAAGTGACTCCCCCTGAGTGGAATTTGCACCAGGAGTCAGGCTCCAGAGCTTATGCTCTCCTCACCCTCCCCCACCCTATCCACCAGCCTCCTTGTTATGTTGCTTCCACTCCAAGCCCTTCTAAATCCTCTCCCCGGGAGCATCTCTGGGTCCCGAGGTCACGGCTTCAGAGCTGGTTAAAATGCTGGTGCTGAGCCCATTGGAAATTGGGTTTCCTGGCTCAGGAAGGGGTCCAGACCCTGCATTTCTCACATTCTCCCAGGTGACTCTGACCCCACGTGGAGGTCCTTAAGGAATACTGGCTCTAGCCAAGGAAAGCATCCTTGGGGATTGGAGGGGTGCCCTGGGGTCCAGGGGCGTCCAGGCTGATGTCTTTCCATCTACAGCCGCATGGCCCAGAGGGAGAAAGAGCTGTGCATCGGGCGCAAGAAATTCAACATGGACCCCATGAAGGTGAGCAGTGCGGGGGCTTGGGTTGGGGGGCCAAGGGAGCTGCATGCTGGGCACCTCCACAGTGTCTCCTTCTTCCCCTCAACCGACACGATTACCTACTTTCCAGAGGAGGAAACTGAGGCCCCGCTGGGCTCAGCATCTTGTCCAGTGCCCCATGCCATCAGGGCTGGGGGCTCGGCCTCCCCACAGCCAAGTAGCCCCGGGGCCTGAGGTGGGAGCCAGGAGGATGATGGGGGCTCTGTGATGTCTATGAACTTGGGGTCCCCTGACTCTAGGCCCCTGTCTCCCACTCTGTGAGTAGGACTTTGGTTGGTCGGGCCTTTGGACTCTGGGGCTCAGTCTCTGGAAGTGTCTTTTAGTTGCTCAGCTTAGGTAGCCTGTCCTGAGATGCTGGCATAGAGCCCTGAATGCTCAGATCTCAGCTATGGTCTAACCCCCACCCCCACTGGCCTCAGAGGAACCCCAGCTCCCACCCCTCGCCCAGCTAAGTGGCAGCTGGGCTCCTTTCCTGCAGGAACTGAGACAGGAGGAAGCCACAGCTGACACACAGAAGTGGGGTCAGGGCAGCCACGGGGTCCCTGGAAATTTACTGCTCTGGTTTAGAAGGCTGCCTCTTCTGCATCACAGATCTCCTGTGTTCCCAGACACAGAAATGGACCCCTGTTCCCATCCACATGGACCACACAGACCACACACACACACAGACACTCACATTCCTGCCTAAGTGCCCCTCAGGGAGGGGGCCTCTGAGGGGTCCCCTGGGCCATCTGCCTGTCACACAGAGCCTTCCACAGTCTATCCACACTCTTCCAAGCAGCCTCTTCTCCAAAAGGAACAGGGATGCAAAGGCATCATCACAGAAAACCAGAGTCCAACCCCTCCAACTCCTAAAATTAGAATGACAGACTTTGAGTGCCTGGGTTGTGAGGTGAGATGTTTTGATATTGTCAAATCTGAAAAGTGGGGCAAGGCACACTCCCATTTTCACCCAGAAAGGGGAGGAAAGGCACTGCCGGCAAAAAGTGTCTACCTCCGAGCCGTAGCAATTTCCTCTCCTTTTGATTGAGCTGGGTTTTTTTCTAATTTTTATACAATGGCCATAGATTGCTCATGAGAAAAAAATGAAACACTACTTTTAAATAATACAAATATTAAGGGGACAAAAGGAATAGTTGAATCATTCAATCTTAAAATTATAAATTCATTGAATCATCAAAGCATATGATCAGAGAGTGGCAGACTGAGGGGGACCTGGGGGAGCAGCTGGCATGAACCTGGTTCATAGCAGGAACCCATGTCTGTTTGCATACCTCTGCTGATGGGGAACTCATCACCTTACAAAGGCAACTTCAATTAAGGAGAGTCACAAATTCCCAGAACAAGCTGTGCCAATGCTAGAATTCTAGGCCCCAGGGCTCTGGCCACAGGTGCTCCCTCTCTCCCCCTTCCCAGGCCAGCTGCTGGGTGGGGGCTGCTTACAGGCTCTGTGTACCACCTCCAGGGCATCCAGTATCTCATTGAGCACAAGCTGCTGACCCCCGACGCCCAGGACATCGCCCAGTTCTTGTACAAGGGCGAGGGCCTCAACAAGACAGCCATCGGCACCTACTTGGGGGAGAGGTAAGGAAGGTGGGGCCTTAGGAAGGCAGGGAATGAGGATGTGCAGCTGTGCACAGGTATGTCTGAGGGGTGGGTTGTGTGTGCGGGTAACTAAGGAACGAAGCATTTAGGAAAATCGTAACTCCTGAGGCTTGAGCAGGTTAAGTCATCACTCTCCTTCCAGACCTTGAACCAAAGCGTGTCTGCCTTCATTCCTTCCTTCACTCATTTAGAAAACAAGTAGATATTTTTAATATCTACTGTGCTTCCTGCATAGCTCAGTTGGTAAAGCATCTGCCTGCAATGTGGGAGACCTGGGTTCAATTCCTGGGTCAGGAAGTTCCCCTGGAGAAGAAAATGGCAACTCACTCCAGTATTCTTGCCTGGAGAATCCCATGGATGGAGGAGCCTGGCGGGCTACAGTTCACGGGATCCCAAGAGTCGGACGCCACTTAAGCCTATCTTTACTAGGTTTACTAGGTGCACCAGGCAGTGCTCTAAGCCCTGGATTTATACCAGTGAACAAGACAAAACTCCTGGGCAGGGGAGTGGGGATAAATTGGGAGAATGGGATTAACAGATGCAATACCATACATAGCAGATTAACAACAAAGAATTACTATGTGGCACAGAGAACTATATTCAATATCTTGTAGTAAACTACAATGAAAAAGAATTGAAAATAAAGAATATATATATATATATATACATACAAATCATTTTGCTGTACACCTGAAAATAACACAGTTATAAATCAACTATACTTCAACTAAAAAGAAAAAAAACTTCTGCCATCAGGGAAAGTACATTCTAATGGGGAAGACAGGTACCAAAATATGTAAACTAAGTTAGAAAAAATTAAAAGTTCTTTGGAATACAAACAAATCAAGAAAAGGAGATGAGAAAGTTCTGGGAACTGTGCTTCAAAGGCTGTGACTTTAAATAGTGTGGACGCAAAGGGTCTCACAGAGAGGGTGAAATTTAGAGGAGGTAAGCAGTGTGGCTCTAGGGGAACAGCATTTCGGGTCGAGGGAATAGCACATGAAAAGGCCCTGGGGCAGAAGCCTGCTGAAGGACCAATGAGCCAGTGAGACAGGGGCAGAGGGATGGAGCATGGGAGGAAGTAGTCAGTGACAGACGGGGACCCCTGAGAGGGCCCTGGGCCGAGGGGTACTCTGAGGGGATCCCTCTGGCTGCTGGGGGAGGGCATAGACTGTAGGGGACAGGTGTGGAGCTGGGCCAGCAAGCCAACACCCTCTCTCCCAGGCACCTCAGAGAACACTCTCCTTCTCCTAAGCAAGCTGGGAATGCAGCTGGCAAGAAGGGCAGGGCTTTCTGATTTCAGATCTGAGAAGACAGAGGAAGTGGGGGTGGACATGGTTCTCTCCATTTTACAGATGAGAATACTGGGGCTTGGGGAGGTCTGGTGGTTTGTGAGGGGTCACCCAGACAGGAAGTGACTCAGGACAGGCCACTCCGAAGCCAGAGCCCCCCTCCTGACTGAGATCAGTGCTGGTAAGCCAGGAGAGTTGGTGGGGGTGGGGGGGTCTGCTGTGAGTGGGAGGACATGGGTGTGCAGATAGCGGTGGGAGGATGGTGATGCAGGTCAGACATGTGAGCAGACCAGAGGGTGGCTGGATTCAGAAGGAGGATGTCTCTCCCCTCCTCGGCCTCCCCCACCTCAACCCCCTCTAGAAGGGGGTACAGATGCTCAAATGTGTCCCCCCTCCCTTCTGTCTCCTCTCCAGAGACCCCATCAACCTGCAGGTCCTCCAGGCCTTTGTAGATTGCCATGAGTTTGCTAACCTCAACCTCGTCCAGGCCCTCAGGTGAGTGGTCCAGGAGGCAGGGGCCTGACTCCCAAGGGGCTGGAGGGGTGTTGGGGGCACCATCATCCACATGGCTAACAGCACAAACAAAGCATCAGGAGCAAGAATTAATTAATGAGGGAATTCCCTGGGGATCCAGTGGTTCAGACTTAGTTCTTTCACTGCTGAGGGCTTGAGTTCAATCCCTGGTCAGGGAACTAAGATCCTGCAAGCTGTGCAGTGCAGCCAAAAAATTGTTTTTAATAAATAAGTAGAAGTAATTGATGACAGTATCCCCAAAGAGAGCTGAGGTTAGATGAGATAACAGGCATGGACTGCCTGTATCAGCACCTGGCTTGTTACTACTACTACTACGACTAATTATTATATTACATCATTATTATAATAATATTTAATCATTTTAATCACTATTACTATTATTATGACTGCTGTTCCCACTGCTTTTTAAATTAGTGCTTGTTTTATTTATTTAATTAATACAGCTTAGTGTGTACATTTATTATTACTTATTATTTTCTAATTAGGATATTATTTTTGCTACTCATTTTTACAATGATGGGAGGCATTAATATATATGGGTAAGGAGCACAAACTCTGGAGCTAGACTGCACAGTTCACATCCTATATCTGCTACTCACCCCTGGGGAAAGTCACAAAAAAAAACAAACAAACAAAAAAAAACCTCTCTGTGCCTCAGTTTCTTTATCTGTAAAATGGGGTTAATGACAATACCAACCTCATAGGGTGGTGAAAACTAAGTAAGAAAGTGCTTAGAATTGATCCATAGTAAGGGCTTAGTAAGTCTTGCTGCTGCAGATGAAGTCTGGAAAATCATCTCCTGAGTAGGGGCATTTGATCTGGGTTTTGACAGATGATTAGGAGTTTGCAAGGAAGAGAAGGAAAAAGTCACCACTATCTAAGCAATGTGGCCTTCCCTCCAACTCTCATGCTTTTTAAAGGAGAGGGGTAGGTTGGGAGTCTCCAAAATTCATTCATTCATTTATTCATTTGTTCATTTTCTCACTCATTTAACAAGCCTTTACTAAGCAGGCCCTGGCTCAGTAAACACAGTCCCAGTGTTCAAGGCTCAGCGGGAGATGTGAGAGGAGCAGGCATGGCCCTTGACCTTGGTGAATCCAGTTGGAAGATGTGGATATCATTCAGTTCCAAAAAAAGGAAGCTCAGCCAACGAAAGACAACCTCCCCGGGGTCCCACAGATCCCAGGGCCCAGTGGCCAGGTGGAGAGAGGCCTTAGAATCTGAGAATCTGCATTGGTCCCCTCATGGGCTGGAGTGGACTGGGCCACAAATCTGGGCCACAGATGGACAGAGAAGAGTATCCACTAAGCTCCTGTATTCTAGAAGAAAAGGCATTTCTTGGCTCCCTCCTGCAGACTTGGTGCTCACAGCACAAATTCCACTGACCCTTCCCATGAGTCTAGATGTCAAGTGCAGAGTCTCCCATTTACAAGATAAAAAGACTAAGCATGAGAGAGGCAGAGCAGTTTATTGAAAGGGAGGAATGGGGGGCCCTCTTGCTCCCCTCCGAGAGCCCTCCACCTCCACTGCCCATGGCTCTGTTCCCTGCCCCCAGACAATTCCTGTGGAGCTTCCGGCTGCCAGGCGAGGCCCAGAAGATCGACCGCATGATGGAGACCTTCGCCTCCCGATACTGCCTCTGCAACCCCGGCGTCTTCCAGTCCACAGGTGCCTATGTGGGAGGGGACCCTGCCAGGTGCAAATCTACCTCCTGAGGCACCAGGTCTCTCCCAAGCACCCAGACCCTGGGAGCCAGATCCTGTCATCAACCCTCACTGAGCACCATATCCGTGCCACACCCTCTGCTGGGTGTGTGTCAGGCAGAGCTGCCTACATACACATCTCCCAAGGGCATGATCCTTGGGAGAGAAGGCAGGAAATAATGGCATGGGGTACTAAGGTATCAGTGTCTCATCTGGGGGTGGGGATGGGGGATTCAGCATGTCCAGGCTGGCTTCCCTGATAACCTGATTTCTGAATGGGGTTTTGAAGGATGAATAGGAGCTCTTCAGGAGGTCAAGGGGAGAAAGGGCCTTTGGGACTGGGGTTCTAGTTTGAGCAAAGGTACAGAAGCATGAAACAGACTGGGCAGGAAGCGTAGGGCCAGGGTGGATAAGACGGATATCAGCAAAAATCAGTCCTCCACACTTCCCAACAGGATGGGAAAGAAATGATGGCAGGCTTGTCCTGGCCTCTTCTCTGGATTTGAAGGTACCATAGCAATAACCAAGTCCAAGTACTAAGCACTCTCCATATGCTAAGTGCTTTACCTATGCAAGTCATGTAATCCTTACATCTACTCTATGAGATCAGCAGTATTCTCATGCTTCCAGATACAGACTCAGAGAAGTGAAAGGGGCTTCTCAGCAGTGCATCTATGGACAAGTCCTACAGAGCATTTGCCCACCTTGTGGTTATACATAAATTAGGGATTTGCTTGCTTATTATCTATCAGCCCCACAATTTTAAACAACCTACAAGGGTGGGGACCATACAGATTTTTTCACCAGTGAATCCCCATTCTGTAGCATTTATTAATTACTCAATAAATATTTTTAGGAAGGAAGGAATTTTAAAGCACCAGATTTGAATCACAGTTGAACTATTTAATCTTGTGACCTGGGACATGTAACTTACTCTCCCTGTGCCTCAGTTTCCTAATCTGTAAAATGGGTGGGGGCAGTAACAGTGCCGGCCTCATGAGTGTTGTCAGGGGGTGTAAAGAGCTTGGCATAGGGCAAGCAACAGCAACATTAGAGCCACTGTCATCGGGTAAAATCGTTAATGAACATGAAGCTTTTTCAAAGTTAAACCTTCTAAAATATTGCAGGGGCTTCCCATGTGGCACTAGTGGTCAAGAACCCGCCTACCAATGCAGGTTAGACATAAGAGACGCAGATTCTATCTCTGGGTTGGGAAGATCCCCTAGAGGAGGGCATGGCAACCTACTCCAGTATTCTTGCCTGGAGAATCCCATAGACAGAGGAGTCTGGCGGCCTACAGTCCATGGGGTCACAAAGAGTCGGACACAACTAAAGCGACTTAACACACCTCATACTGCAGATGGGGAAGCTGAGGCTCTGGGAACTCAAGTACTTTTCAAGGTCAACCAGAGAGCTGGGGTCACAGCTGAACTTCCCTGGCTCTGGACTCAGGGCTTTAAAACATCACAGAGTAGCATCA
Organism: Bubalus bubalis; assembly: GCF_019923935.1. Lineage (NCBI taxonomy): Eukaryota > Metazoa > Chordata > Mammalia > Artiodactyla > Bovidae > Bubalus > Bubalus bubalis. The sequence continues at coordinate 44,112,193 of NC_059160.1, read as the reverse complement.
TCTCCCTCCCAAACGCTCAGCCCAGCCTGGCTCCTGAGCACAAGCACGTGAAAGTCTGAATAATAGAACAGGAGCTCGGCTCTGGGAGCCCCACAATGCCAGCAAGATTACCAAGCAGCACGTGACCAAGCCCTGAACAAGGTAGCAAACAATAAGCATCCTCTGAGTTCCAAGGAGGCAGAGAACAGAGTGGGCAGGGGGGCAGGAAGGGCTCAGCGGGGAGGAGGGCTGGAGCAGGAGACTAAAAGCAGGAGGGTTTAAATGGGTAGAAAAGGGGAGAAAAGGGCGTGCTAGGCAGGGGGCCCAGCAGGAGCAGAAGTGCCGGGTGTGAGGCACACAAGGGCTTGGGCAACTGACAGTTGAAGCTTGTTTGCAGCAGGGAGCTCCGGAAGAGTGGGAGGTGAGGCTAGGACTTGAATGCCAAGCCGGGAGGACAGGGTGGACCTTCAGGGCATTGAGACAGCCAACTCTCCGCCCTGAGGGGTGTTAGGGCGGAGAAGGGGGCGTGGCCAGGGCCAGGACTCTGACCGCTGTTGCGTCCCGCAGACACCTGCTACGTCCTGTCCTTCTCCATCATCATGCTCAACACCAGCCTCCACAACCCCAACGTCCGGGACAGGCCGCCCTTCGAGCGCTTTGTGTCCATGAACCGTGGCATCAACGGCGGCAGTGACCTGCCTGAGGAGCAGCTGCGGGTAAGAGGGCGTGGCCCCACCCAGCAGGTCTCCAGGCATCCAGGAGGAGCCTGCCTTTGGGCGGATGACCCAAGAGGGCCTCATCTAAGAGAGACCTCTCCAGGAGGGGGCCCTCCCAGGTCAATAACTGTCTTGAGATGTGCTAAGTTGCTTCAGCCGTGTCTGACTCTTTTGTGACACTATGGACTGTTGCCAGCCAGGCTCCTCTGTCCAGGGGGTGGACAGTCACAAAAGAGGTTGGTCCTGAAACGGGCTTTCGCAAGCAGTCCCATCTTAAGAAGGAGGTCCAAGACTGAACACCCAGGAGGTCTGCCCAGACCTCAGCCTTTGGGGAGCTCTAGACACCCATCATTGACACCTTCCTCGAAAGGGTGCCTCACACCACCTACTCTATTTCTTGGAATCCCCGAGTCTTAGACTCTCAGTGGGTCAGAGTAGAAAATTCCCAGTCTCTGCTCAAACCCCTCCCTCTTCCAGAGAGGAAGAAACAGGTCTTCCATAGGCTACACATCAGCTCGAGAGTTGAATGGAACCCAGGCTTCCTATCCCATCCTAAACAGCCCCCACCCCTGCCACACTGCACCAGGCTCTGGCCTGGCATAGGGCACCCAGGGATGATTCAACCCAAATTAAGGGTCTGGTGGGAAGATAAAATACATGTGAATTCCAGCCCTGCCTGATTCATGTTATGCTGACCATAGGAACCTAGCTATGGAGACCCAGCGGACAATACTATCACTCTCCCAGAGGCAGGGAAAGGGTGCCATCGTGGAAAACTTCACAGAGGAGGTGACTTTTGAACTGGCCTTGAAAGTTGAGTGGGAGTTTGCCCAGGGGAGAAGCAGGGAAAGGACATTCCAGAAAGAGGAAGTGGCCAGCACTTGACCTGGTAGGAAAGGGAGGGGCATCTGGGGTAGCCATCTGGGTACATACAGACAGTGATGGGCACCAAGTCCAGGGCTTTGAACAACAGCCTCCAGAGTTTACCTGCTTCCTATGGGCAAAGTGGAGCTGAGAACTATCTTAGAAAGACAGGAGTGAGATTCAAAGCCTGGCTCAGCAAAAATGAACTGACAATTCATTTCTAGGATTAGTGGTGCCCAGAGCTCTATAGAGTTTCAGTTCCTTCTGGGTCAGAGTCTGGCAGGAGGGGAGGAGACAATGTGAACCCCACCCTGGCAGCTTAGCACCCTGTGTATGTCCCGCAGCAGAAGTATGGTGGGGTTGGGGGAGAGCCTGGATCTGGAATGACTCTGGTGCTCTTCAGTGTTTGAAAACAGCCATGCCCTTAGCCCTTCACCCTCCTTGATCCCCAGAGAATATTTATTTTGGAGGGGGGCATGATATAAAATGAGGGCTTGAGAGTAGATTAGAGCTCAGGTCAAGTCCCATCTCCCCGTTGTTCACCTCCTGGATGACCTTGAGTAATGACTCACCCTCTCTGGGCCACCATTTCCTCAACCAGGAGAATGGGAATAATGACGCCTGCATCACAGAGCTGCTGTGAGTAGTAATTTTTAAAAACGTAAAGGGCATAGCCCATGCCAGGTACATAGCACAAGCTCTAAATGGTAGCTTAGGTCGCTATTAAGAATCATTAATAATTATTTAAAATCCCCAGCCCTTAGTAAACTGCCTGAAATGTGAAAGGCCTTTGAAAACTCATCTCATTGTGGTACTTAGAGCAGGAAGCTGGGCACACCTGGTCTGGCAGGTAATGAGTTAACAGCCTGCCAGCACCAGTCCTGTTGGATCTCCCAGGTGCCACTTTATTGCTTCTGTCCCAGGAGAGCCTCCTTCAGCAGCTCCCTCCTTAGGCATTTTTCCCAATTCAAGTCTTTTGTTAATAACAATGCGCTGCATTTGTATAGAGCTTGTAACTTTCTTCTCATAGGGCTTTTGGGTCTATTATCTCAATTTAGCTTCAAACTCTGCCTGGGAGGTCTGGAAAGGGTTTATTATCCTCCTTGGCAGCCAAGAGGCAGGGAAAAGAACAGAGCGTTGGAGTCACAGCCACATCCAAGTGCTAGCTCCTCCATTTTCTAGTTGTGTGACTTTAGGTAAGAGGCTTGACCTCTCTGAGCTCCCAGCTTATGGGATTAGTGTAGACATGTAAGGTATTTAGCACAGCACCTATGCCTCTGGGCTGGCTAATTAATCCAGAAGCTTTCAGGGCACAAAGTGAACCACACTGGCCTAGTCCTTGCTCTTCAAGGCTTTTACAGAAAGCTGCTGTGGACTGGGGGGTCTTCTTGCTTTCTTTTGGGGCTTCATCTTCCCCATGTGTAAAGCAAGGACTCAGCTTTAAGTATCTTTAAGTATCAGTTTGTGGCTTTGCAGAAGGATTCTCCAGGACATATAACATTTTTAAGTGACCTGATTTATGAAATTAAATTGACACAGACACATCACCTAAAGAGAGGTCACTCTGTGACCATGAGGGTACGCAGGTGGGAAAGGCTTTGGAGAGGTGCATGATGGGAGCAGGGGCTCAGGCAGGTTGAGCGAGTCTTGCCCTGGCCATCCTAATGGGGACAAGGCAGAGTGCCTAAAAGACTCAGGGCAAAGGCACAGGGTGTGGACTCAGAGGACAGGAGATCAAATCTCAGCTCCGCCTTTATGGCTGTGTGTCCTTGAGTGTGAGCCTCAGTTTCTCCATCTGCAAAGTGGGTTGATGACACTGACCTTACATTGTTCTCCTGAGAAGCAGACAAAGCACTTCAAGTGCCTGGTTCCACTCACCATGACACGGCTGCCCAGAGAGGGACCTGGGGTGGAGAAGGGAAAGAAGGAGAGGGGACAGAAGGAGAGCTCATCCACCCTCTGGTGCCACAGGTGGAGAAACCAAGGTCCAGCAAAGGAAACAGTCAGTTCGGGGCATCTTCTGCTGTGGGTAGGGCCAGACCTCCTGGGTTCTTGTCCAAGCATCTCCATCAGAAATGACTGTATATTGGGCTCCTCAAGTTCTCCTGACAACCACAGGCATCAGGTACCATCCCCACCCCCACCCACCCCCACCCCCAGTTTACAGCAAAGGAAACTGAGCTCCAATAGAGGTAGCTGGCCAGTGGGGCTCAGTCTGTGAGGAGTCCAGGTTCAAACCCACGTCCATCTGAGCCCTTCCTTCTGCAGAGACCAGAAAGCAAGATTTGGGAATGCAGATTTTGACTTGTTTCCCAGCTTCCAATTTCTTCCTTGGCTGGAGGAATTCTCAACTCATGTCAATGAAAAGATGGGGGACTGATGTTCAGCTTCAGGTTCGGCTAGATCCAGGTGCTTTGTTGAGGTCAGGGCTCAGTCTGGTCTTTCCATCTCTAAGCGACCTCCTCTTCCAAGTTGGCTTCCCTCTTAAACAGGCTTCCCCACAAGTTCCCCAGAGAGGACCTGGGCAACTCCAGGCTTCCATCTTGCTTAACAGTTTAGAGTCCCAGAATGAAGGCTTATTCACTGGTATAGGTCACAAGTCCCTCTCTGAATCAGTCACTGTGACCAGTAGGATGAAATGTTCTAATTAGCCAGATGGGAGTCATTCACCGTCTCCTGGAGCCATGAGGGAGTGCTGAGTGGGCAGTGTCAAACCCCTGCGCAACCTGGACAGAAAGTAAGGGGGTGATTCTCCAGAGAACAGAGCAGGTGGGGAATGATGGACGCAAGGCCAGTACAACCACTGATGAGTGGCTGTTGTCTTTCTGAACATGTCTACCCAGCCAGGAGAAGACAGCCTGATTTGGTGGTGGCAGGTGCAAGGGTGTTTTCTTACAGGGGGTGGGGAGAGCCTGGTTTTACAAGATACAGGAAATGTGGGTGAACAGAGCTTCTTTCCTTGTGGGGGCAGAATGTGTAGGCTGTAGAAGGCCCTCAGAAGCTGCCAGGGGGCTCCCCGAGGGTGTCATGAAGGATGAGGCCCTGTCTGTCCCCCTGCTTCCCGCCCTGGGCCTTCAGAATATTTGTATGGGCTGCCAGCTTTGCTGACAGAGAACAGGCCTTAGGGAACAGAACTCCTTCAACCAGCCGGCGCTACTAGGGAAAGCTCAGGGCCAGGCTGGGCCAGAACGGGAGGGGCAGCAGGGCTTCCTGGCTGCTCTAGGAATGCGGGGGCTCCAAAAAGGGAAGGTGGTCCCTGCCCTTCCCCACTCACCCCACCGCAGCCAGCTGAGTCCTCTCTGTCAAATCCAGGAAAACTTGCTACAGGCCAGCGCCCTCCTCCCCAACCCTTACCCTACCACCACCCCTAAGCTCCTGGATCAGAAAAGACGTTTAAAAACCAGCAAACACCATTTCTAAAACTTTGGGGACTCGAACAGTACTTATGAAATTTTTCATTTAACATTTCGAGGAAACCATCTGAACAGCAGCACACGCAAACACAACAGAAGGAAATGATTTCATTATGTCGATGATGGCGACCAGCATTGTGCCTGGTTTTAATCAGCAGAATTAGACAATTTAGAATGTTTTTCCCAAACAGTTGGAAATCTGGGCAGGTTGTCTATAGAAGGCAGTGTCCCACAGCAGGGGGTTCAAAACACAGAGGGATGATCATTGCCAACATCTACAACTCTCCCACAGGGAATTCTCAGCCCTGGCTTGCATACCTCTGGTGACAGGGAACTCATTGTCCTACAAAGTTGCTTCTTCCATATTTCAGCAGCTCTAACAGCTAGAAAGTCCTTCACAGAGAACTGAAATCCGCTTTCTGGGAAATTCCCACCCCCGAGAAGAGATCTCTGGTCTCTGCCTAGGAGAGGGGCCTATAAGAGCCAAGATCAGCATCCCACCTTGAGGCACACAGAGTCAGTGATCTGCCCGAGGCCACATAGGCCAGACCCAGGCCTATGAATGTCACAGCGGGTCTTTCCCTCCCTTCTCTTGGGGCAGAACCTCTTCGACAGCATCAAAAGCGAGCCCTTCTCCATCCCCGAGGATGATGGCAACGACCTCACCCACACCTTCTTCAAACCTGACCGCGAGGGCTGGCTGCTCAAACTGGGTGAGATGCACACTCCTGCACTCTGGGGCACATGCACTGATGTGCCTGCAACATTCACGCAACATGGCTGATACATGCACCCATTTGACTTGAAGCCTCGGGTGGTGGAGTTGAGAGTCTCCTGAGCCCCAGGGCAGCAGTCTGCTTGCCCCAACCCTCCCTCCATCTGTCCTGGGGATGAGGGGACAGTGGGGGAGGGAACAATGAGCAGGAAGGGAGACAGAAAACTGACAGATTCATAGATAAGGCCTTCAACCACAGATCTTTCTTCCTGAAGTGATTCTGAGGAAACCCAGGCCCAGTGAGGCTAAGGGACCAGCCCAAGCCACATAGCCAGCCAGTGGCAGAATTCGGTGGGCAGATGGCTGGCTGTCCCTGAAAGGTGGGGGGCGGGAGTGCGAGAGGATGTGGCTTGGGGGGCCTCTCCTCAACAGGACTAGGGGCAGGGAGGGCTCTGGGCCTGCAGAGGGGAGCTGTGGTGGGTGCCACAGCAGCAGCCGCTGCAAGTTCTAGCAGCGGAACTGTAGGACCCGGCCATCGGAGCCTGCCACCCCCACACACGCTGGGCACCTCTGGGCAGGGGCAGCCAGCCAGGCACAGAGGCTTTCCAAGCCAGAGGACAGATGCCGTATGTGAGAGCAGGGCCCTGGCCTGGGGGCCCATCCAGACCCTCCATCTCTCCAGGCCCACCTCCCAGTCCATCCACCTGCAGACTGCAGCCTCCTTTTCTTGCCCAGCTGACAGTTCTCAGCCCGAGGGCAGCTCTAAGTCACAGATCCCAGCTCCTCCATCCATCCTTGGCCTCAGTTTCCACAGCTGTGGAATGGTAACAGTCATCCCTGGGAGGATTAAACATGTGGGGAAATGACCATGCACTTGGGCTCTGGGGCTCAGACACTGGGGTTCAAATCCCAGCTCTGCTGCCAGACCTTGAGCTGATGATGTACCCTCTCTGCCCTGTGATCTCCTCATCTGTAAAACAGGGTTAATAATGGTCCCCTCCTCATAGGTAGTCATAGGGATTAATAAGTGAATGTTTCTTGAATCCTCTTGAATATTGCCTGGCAAACGAAAGATGAAAGGCTTAGAACAAGACCAGGCAGGGAGCCAGCCAAGGGATGAACAGAGTGGTGGGGGCAGGAGGAAAGTGCAGGAATGGCCAGCCTGCCCCTGGGGCCGGACCAGGGAGGAGCTCTGGTGCAGCCTGGAGGTGATGGAACCCCTCAGGTTTTAAGTGGGGGAGAGATAGATAAGGGGGAGGTGTGGGAAGCTAGGGGTTAGGGGGCTAGGATTGGAGGCCCTGCTCTTTCGTGGAGAGAAGTGCTGGAGCCCAGGGCAGAGGAGGGCTAACTGACTCCATCATTGGCTTTTGCAGGTGGCCGCGTGAAGACCTGGAAACGACGCTGGTTCATCCTGACGGACAGCTGCCTCTACTACTTCGAGTTCACCACTGTGAGCCTTACCCTACCCTGTCCCTCCCCTCAAATCCTTTCCAGATTCTCACTAAGCAGTCCATTGTAGAGCTGGGGCCTCTTTGAGATCATTTGGTCCTCCTCCACACCCATCTTACAGATGGGGTAAACAACTACAAAGAGGGGAAGGGGCTGGGCCAAGGTGCAAGGCAGAGCTGGGGCTTAATGTCCGGCCTCCTAACTCCCAGCCAGGGCTCTTCCCATGCTGCTCCCTTGCCCTCTCCAGGGCTGGTCAGAGTCTGGGGAAGATGGGCACACTCCTCTTTGGGATCTGGGGTGCCGCTGAGTTCAGACAGAGGAGCCTGGCAGGCTATAGTCCACAGGATCACAAAGAGTTGAAGGTGACTTAGTGACTAAACAACAAAACTTCCAAGTTAACTCCCTGCCCTTGACTCGAGACTCCCTTTGCTGATCCTGATATTTCTTCTTATTCTTCTGCAGGACAAGGAGCCCCGGGGAATCATACCCCTTGAGAATCTCTCAGTGCAGAAGGTGGACGATCCCAAGAAGCCAGTAGGTGTCACCGAGGTGGCCTCAGGCCAGAGCAGCTGTAGGAATTTCCAAAACAGAGTGCAGGGAGAGGGTGGCTGGGCTGAGCTCTTCAGGAGGCGAGGCCATGCCCATGACACCTTCCAGTAGCTCAGGCTTGCCTCAGCCTCCCTCTTAGGGACGGGGATCCTGGCATCAAGAGGCATCAAGAGGGCCTGGCCACACTGTCTCTCAGGGCCTGGCCCCTGATACTGGCTCTGGGACCTTCAATAAGTCTCTGCTGCTTTCTGAGCCTCTATTTCCCCATCTGTCACCTGGGGATTTTAAGGGGAATCATGGATTTAGGTCAAGTCAGGCACATAGTAAGTTCTCAACATGAGAAGCTGCCTGTTCTCCTCTCACAGGAGGGCCTGGAAGTCAGGTGTGTCCTGCTGCTCTTCCAGATGCTGGTCTTGCCCAAGTGTCTAGGCCTCTCCAGCCTCTCCGAGCCTCCCCAAGAGCCCACACGGCTGCTCTTTCCTCCCACCCCTACCCTGCCCTCACCTGGCCACTTCCCCACAGTTCTGCCTGGAGCTCTGCAACCCCAGCTGCCGGGGCCAGAAGATAAAGGCCTGCAAGACCGACGGCGATGGTAAAGTGGTGGAGGGCAAGCATGAGTCTTACCGGATCTCAGCCTCCAGCGCCGAGGAGCGGGACCAATGGATCGAAGCCATTCGGTAACAGATGGCTGGACTGGTGGGGAGGGGTCTCTTTTACCTTTCAGAAGCCCCTGCTCCTCTCAGGGTCCTGTTTCCTTGCCTGCAAAGAGGGCTAACTCCAGAACTTCCCTCCTGTTTCTGGCATGCAAATCCCTTCCACCATGTTCCGTGAGCATCCTCTCTGGGCCAGGCCCAGAACACGGAAGAGCAAGGCACAGAATTCATGGGAATGGTGGAGGATCATGGGAGATGTTACGAGTAAAGCTCTTTGCCCAGTGCCTGTTAGTATCAGGATCCTAAGTGGTCCTGGAAAGGCCTGGTGCAGGTGGGGAGGAGGACTTTCTAGGTGGAAGGAGCAATGCAGGCCAAAACAAAAGGGCAGGTCAGGCATAGGGATGCCTGGACATCTTCCTGGATAGCTGGTGCTGGGCAGCATGGGACCAGGCAATGCCAGGCAGTGCAGGGGTAGGGCTATGTAGAGACCAGGCAGCGTGAGGACTGAGCATTGGGAAATGAGGCTGCAAAGGATGGCAAGGCCTTGGTGGCCATGGCAGAGAGCTCAGGTTTCTTCTGAGTGTGCTGGAGAGCCACAGACAGGTGTGATGAGGGGAGAAAGTCCACTATGCAGGGGCTGGGGTTCGACAGTTGTGATGGGCAGTGGAGGGACAGGAGGAGGAAAGCCAGGTGAGGGGCAGGATAACACCTTGACTCTAAGTCCATGGGGAGATACCCGTGAGGGTGAGTCCTCTTAGACAGAGGGAGACACGGAAGTGGTCAATGGGCCGGGGACCAGGTATGTCCCAGAGACTTGTAGGGTCTTTTCCCTCCAATCTTGCAGCAGCCCTGTGCTGCCAGGCCAAACCCCCTCTCACCTTCATTTTACAGATGAGGACTGAGGTCCAGAGAGGGAAAGGACTTGCCCAGGGCTACACAGCCAGAGAGGGGCAGAGCTAGGACTGGCAAGCAGGTCTGCTGGTTCCACCTGGGCTCTTGTCACCTCCTTGCAAGTCTGACGGGGCCTGGGGAGGCATCCAAAGATACGTGGGGGCAGAATTCCTGAGGCTCTCAGGCCTGCCTGTGGCACACCCTGGCTCGGTCCTTGTTGGGGTCATCAGGTTTTACCCCTGCAGTGGGGCAGGCCAACCTCGCCCTGGGAGAAGCACACCCTTATTACAAGCCCTGGGAGATGAGATCCCCTTTGCCAGCCCATCCAACTCTGAAATCTTTTTACTACCCTCACTCCAGAGCCAGCATCACTCGTGTCCCCTTCTATGACCTGGTCTCTGCTCGGAAGAAGAAGATCGCCAGCAAGCAGTGAGCTTCCTTGGAGGTGGTGCCCGGTGTCCTGCGAGCCCCATGACCTGTAGTACCTGGAGACCCACTCCCACCCCAGGACCCGCACACATCCTCCTTCAACCCCCTTCACTTCGACTTGACAGCGAGGGGCAGGGGTGGGGGAGGCAGGGCTCAAGAGCCGGGGTGGGTGGGAACCACCAAGGTCTCAGAGCCCGATCATGAGGCTGCTGGCCCTGGGCATCCAGGAAAGGCCCTACCCCTGCCCCACGTCCACTACAGGAAGGGGTAAGGAAAGCGGCCACAGCCTGGCACCCTGCCCTCTCTCTGGGCCTCAGTTTCCTCTTTTGTTAGAAGTCTCCTTGCCCTCTGAAATGCCATCAGCCTTCAAAGCAAGAGGGGCCTGAGTGCTTCCTACCCTCCACCATGGTGACACCTCCGCTCCTGCTCAGGGGGTTCTCAGCCAGCCCCTCCCCATCTTCAGTGCGAGCTTGGCCCTCCCTGCCCAAGGGACACAGGAGACACATCTCAGATCCATGGACATGACCTCTGGGAGACCCAAGAGTACTGGACTAGGAGCCTGGACATCACAGTCTCAGTCCTAGCTTTGTCTCAACTTGCTGTGTGCCCTCGGCCGAGTCACACTCCTTCTCTGGTTCCTGGAAAACTGTGGTGCTTGGCTAGGAATGTCCCAGCCCTTCTGGTTCTGTGCACTTCACCCCTCAACCTGCCAGCAATGGCCCCTCTCAGACTGCTTTCTGTCCGTGGAAAGATAGGAATGTGCTGGGTCTCCTGAGGAGCTTCTGGCTGGAGATGTCTACACCTGTTTACTGAGCCGGAAGAGGCTCTGGACTGAAGACTGCTGGGAGGCGGAGAGCACAGTGGGCCCATCCTCAAGGATGTTCATTTTAGAGAAGGGACACGTGGGACTCCTCAAGCAAATGGCAGAGACATACAGACATACTCAAGCAGACATACTCAAGCAGAAATGGTGGTACAACCAAGAAGCCAAGAGAGCTTTGTGATCTGTGGTTACCAGGAGGGCTGCCTGGAGGCAGCAGCCATGCCATGAGTGATGTATACCCTTGTAGCAGAGTCTCCGCCACAATTTCCCTGCTGGACCACTGCCCAGGGCCCCTGAGGTGATAAGCAGCTGCCCCAGCAGGGTCCTAGCATCCTGAGACTCTCTGGCATAGCACCATCAAGCATGAAGCTGGCTTCACTACCCACAGGCAGGCAGTTCTGTCTCCAGGGAGGCCCCAGCCTGGAGGAGCATTCCACAAACAGGTTTCTTCTCAGTAGCACAACTTACCCCGCTGCACAGGCCCTGGGGGAGTCCCTAAAGGGAAGTTCCCTTGCAGGAAAACAGGATATGGGGTTACCTTGGCTCTACTGTCAGCCTGCGTAGGTGAGCCGGACAAGGTGAATTCCCCCAGGGAGGGGAGGCAACCTCTCTTCCCCCACCTCACAACACACACACAACACAACACACACACTCTCTGTGGGGTCAGGACAGAGTAGCTGCCTTGCAAGTGGTGAGGCCACTGTCTCTGGAGGTGTGCAAGCACCTCGTAATGATACTGCACTGAGGAGGATCTGTTTGGATGTGACAGGAAGAAGATTTACAGGACATCTGAGGTCTTCCACAGGCCCCATGGCAGCATGGGAGCTGAGTGCCACATCTGCTGCCTTTTTTGGCCCTGAAGGGGCAGCCAGGGGTCATGAGCTCTGAGGTCCTCTCCTGCCACTGGCTGTGCAGTCTTAGTCCACTCTCTTCCCCTCTCTGGTCCTCGGCTTCCTCCTGTCACTGAGAGGGTGGAATGGGGGATTTCTGGGCATGAGTGGCTGTTCTGGGAATCACTCAGAATAGAGAATAAAGCTCATGAGTCAACTCGTGGGTGGGGCTCTGTCCTCTCCATGACCACATCTGCCGTCCTTGAGGCCAGTGTAGACCCTTCACCCTCATCCCTTTCCCAGCTGGAGACCAGGAGGGCCAGATGGGGAAGAGTGGGCACTCAGCAGACCCTGGACCCTCATCCTCTGGCCACTTGGGGCTGCCACCTGGACAGAAATCTCCAGGAGCTAAATTTTTGAAGTAAGAGTCTCTCTAAGCAGGGGCAAGAGTGCACTGGTTCTGCCAAGGCCAGGGGAAAGCAAAAGAACTTCCCAATAGGCCATGCTGTCTGAAGACAGAAAGGATGCTGCTCAGGAGATAAGTAGTGAGTTCCCTGTCCGAGAAGGGATACAAGTACAGATTGGATCCATTGATCACTTGGGGAGTCACAGAGGGTCTTGAATTTGTTACTCTTCATTCATACTTCCCACAATCTTATATTAAGTGCCTTGTTTCAAGCACTGGTAGAATAAGACAAAAGCCATGCCTGCATGGGGCCGACGTTCTGGTGGTCCTGAGTTCTAGGCAGCCCCTTCAGATGTATAGGGCACTGAGATGGCCCCCACACCTTAATCCAGCCCCTTGTCTGAAATGCCACCATTGCGTCATTCTTTGAAGACCTTAAGGCGTTGAACTGATCAACTTTCATTCGGCCCAGGTTTTTGAAGCACCTACTATGTGCCAGGCTCCACACACAGAACCAAGGATCCAAAGATGATCAAGGCAAAGCCCTTGCTCTCAAAAGGAACTCAAGTCTAGTGGGGAAAGACAGCCCATTTCAACTCATGCTGTTACATAGAGTGGAGCACATGGGCCGGTGGAAGGCTGAGCTGGGCAGCGAGGCAATCCAGGGGGCTTCTCGAAGGAGCCGTACTTGAGTGTTGGCAGCCAGATAGGAGAAAAGACACACACCTGATACTGCAGTGAGCTCACTTCAGGTCTGCCCCTCCCCATCACACACATCTTGACTGCGAATTCCTCACAGGCCAGATTGTCACTGCTCGGTGCCTGGCACACAGGATGCGCGATAATTCTTTGACTGAAGTCAACTGAAGACTCTGGGCCTCAGCATTAACTAGTGCAAGTATCTAGAGGCGCAGGGAACTGTGGGAACTGTGAAGCCGCTAGGAGAGGGCGTGACTAGAGAGGTGGGCGGGGCCACATCGCCATCTGGTCCCTTTCTGCCTTGCTGGCCCGGGACTCACCAGCTCTGGTGGCCTCTGCCCACCTTCCCGTCCTTCTGCCACTCCTCGCTCTGGGCAGCAGGGGGCTCCCACCACTCGTGGATGAGAGGTTCCACGACGCAGGCAGACGGGAACTGAACTGGCTGCCCCTTGTAGGAATGAGGCCTCGGCCCAGAGTAGAGCCTTGACGTCCGCCTCCTGGAGAAGGATGCACCCGGTCAACTAGGACCTGTGGGATCCAGTAGCCCCAGACACCTGAGGGCACAGATGCCCATCGGCCTCCCCCCTCCCTTCATGTGGGGCACAGTCACCCCTGCTCAGCCAAGGAGTCGGGATACCCTGGCTCTCTGGCTTTCTGGTTGTGTGACCCTGAACTAGTAGCTTGCCCTCTCTAGGTGTGATCTTCCTTCCTGAAGGGTTCAGACAGGTGAGTTTCTGGACATAAACCTTTAACGGGAACTTCCCTATAAGTGTCAGAAGCAGGTACCAGGTGGCCCCTGCCCTGAGATGAAGTGAGACTGGTGTGTGTGGTGGGGTTGGGTGGCAAGTGAGAAGGTGCCACAAAAGACCCTTACTTTCATAGGCCACAGGGGGGCAGTAATGAGGCCATCCGGGGTGTCGGGGCAGGGCGTGGGGGGGAGGGGGGATGGGTTCAAAGCCCAACTCTACCCTGTGTCTTAAGCAAGTTTCCTAGGCATTCTGAGCCTCAGATTGCCCATCTATAAAATGAAAATAATAGAGTATATGCAAAATACTTAGAACAATGTTGAGTACCTGCTGCTGCTGCTAAGTCGCTTTAGTCATGTCCGACTCTTTGCGACCCCATAGACGGTAGCCCACCAGGCTCCCCCGTCCCTGGGATTCTCCAGGCAAAAACACTGGAGTGGGTTGCCATTTCCTTCTCCAATGCATGAAAGTGAAAAGTGAAAGTGAAGTCTCTCAGTCGTGTCCGACTCTTAGCGACCCCATGGACTGCAGCCTACTAGGCTCCTCCATCCATGGGATTTTCCAGGCAAAAGTACTGGAGTGAGGTGCCATTGCCTTCTCCGGTTGAGAACCTACTCAGGGTTAAGTGCCATTATTATTATTATCACTTCAAGGCAAACTATATACATGCTTTGATGAAGATACAAAACAGGCTGGACCATTGGAGGAGGCAAGATTCATGTGGAGGTTGAGGGGGTTGTAGATCTGGGAAAGCTTCTTGGCAGAGGTGCCCATGACAGATAAAATAACTGGAGGCCTGGCTTTTCTAGCCAGGAGCAGCCAAAACAAGGATGCTTATTCTGGGACTCCCTTGAGTGTCCCAGAACAAGCCCCCAAAGCAAGAAGGTGAAAGGATGAGTGGGGGCTGAGCTGTGTGCCCCAGGATGTAGTCCCTTGCATCTCAAAGGTTATTTTGTCCTTTGTCATGAAACTCTGACTGGGGATCCAATAACATGGCTGCTGAATGAGGCCATCACAGAAAGAGAGAGAACAAGCTTGGCACAGGATGGCCTGAGGTGGAGTAGGAGTGGGTAAGGAGGACCCCTGCCCAGTGCCTGGAAGCGTAGAGCTGGTCCTGGGGCCCTGCGCCCAGATGCCTGGGGCCAGGAAATGGGGAGGGGGCAGGCAGCCAGGAGTCGAGTGGCAGGTGTGAGAGACCTGGAGAAATTGATTTATTAGAGACTATGAAAAGAGCTAAATATGTTTGCCAGCTCAGCGATGACTCAGGCATTCCCCAGGGGTCCACAAAGTGTGAGCATCAAGGAATCAAAGTCAGGCCTCCTCCCACCCGGGCTCTGCCAGCCTGGAGCCTGTCCTTTGCAATGGAAGGATCACCCAGAGTGCCCTGAGAGCATTGTCCTCAGGGGGCAGCAGAGACCTCGCCCCTCCAGCCAGCATCCCCTGTATGCCCCCCTTACCAGCCAGACTTCTCCAGAATGGCTGAAGAATGAAGCTTCAGAGTGAGACATATCTGGGTCGAAGTCCTGGCCTGGTCCCAAATTGCTGCATGATCTTAGACAAGTGACTGACCCTCTCTGGTCCCACATTCACCAGGAAGGACAGATCCCCACCAAGTCAGGGCCCTTCCTCCATCTCCCTGTCTGGCAGTGTCATTCCTACCCAATTTGGCTTCTTCCAGACAGCTGTGAACACAGCCTCCTCTGCCTAAAATCTACCAACTTCCCTCCAGGAGACAAGCCAGATTCCACAGGGCCTCATTTCCAGAGAACTCGCTCTTCCGGTGCCGGGTTCCGGGCTGGTGCTCTGGGAGAAACAAGAATGAATCAGAGTCAGAGGCTGGAGGCAGGGCACACAAAAGAGGGAGGAATGGTCTCCTTGTGGAGCAAAGGGCTGGGGGGCTGCAGTAAGGGGGTGGAAAGGGGACCTGGGAAGACCAAAGGAAGAGGGGCTCTCGGGGGAAAAAAAGGGTCAGTTGAGGGGGCACTACAGGGACTGCTGGGGGAAAGGCGTGGATCCCCTGCACAGCAGTGAGCAAGGATCTGGCAGATAGGTGCAGTGAACTGTTCATCCAGCATGGAGGAGCCTGCGCCTGGATCAGCAGAACTAGGGAGCCAAACAGAAGCGGGGACGAGACCGGCCAAGGAGCAGTTAGCACCAGGGGCTGGGGAGGGGGTCACGGCAAGAGACTGGGGAGCTAGAAGTTGTTTCCAGGTGGTCCCTCTGGCTGCTAGTAGGGATGGATTAAGGAGGTACATGAAGGCAGGGGCATGGGATGCTGGGGGAAATGACTAAGGGACAACATGGAACCAAGACCATCTGACCTGAGACCTGTGCAGATTTTAGTCATCAAATTACCAACCAAAATGGGGCCCCTTCTGAGAGTGCTGGAATGCCAGATGAGAGTGGATGCTGGGACAACAGGAGCAAACGAGGACTGTCCCAGGTCCCCAAGACATATGATCACCCTGGATACTGAACATATCTACTAGGGACCAGCAAGGAAGTGGGGACATAGAAGGTGGACCTATGGGCTGGAAGGGACGTGACCCAGGGTTGCTTAATCATGGACAAGCAAAGGCAGCTATTTCATGAAGAGCAGATGGGGCTCTACCACCACCTAATTCCAGGGAACACTTCCCCCTTATGAGTCTTCCCAAGTCCTGTCCCAAAGGGGTGTCGTATGGAAGGATCATGAATGTAGCAAGCCTGCATTTGTATACCAGACACCCTCTGCAGAAATTTGCAGCCACTGTCGTACGAGAGTGGAGTCGTTCTTGCAAGACTGAGAATGGGGACTCTGAACAGAACTGCCACAGGTGCCAGGGGCTGCCCATCCCATCCTTCCCTGCCCAGCTGAAGACCCCCCTCCTGCAGAAGGTTTTCCCTGACTACTCCAGCCTTTACGGCTCCTTCAAGATTCCCAGAAGTTTCAGAACACAGGCCCCCTAGCCCCAGGACCTACTAAGGGGACTTAGTACCTACTTCTGTCTCAATCTTAAATATTCACAGTTGTGGCTTTTGGAGATCTGGCTTCATGGTCTGGTTCTTCCAGGCTCAAGAGAGGGTATAAGATTTGATTCTGCTGCTGGACTCCAAGGCCCACAAGCCCCTTCTCCCCATCGGTCTACTTCTACACAGAGAGCCTCCAGCTTCATTCACAAATGCCTTGGCCTGTAAAACCATCCTTCTTCTTCATGAGGAAACTGAGGCTCACAGAGGTCAAAGGGCATGTGCTAAGGGGTCACCCACCATTGAGGCTCCATGAGAAAGACAGAGGCAGAAAGTACCAGTATTTATTGAGCATCCTTCATGTCATCTGATCTGGTAGCTCACAGGGTAGACAGGATTATTTCCATTTAACAGATCAGAATGTGGAAGCTCAGTGAGTCTGTGACTTGCCCAGAGTAACATGGCCAGGAAGCAGCATCTGATCGGCTTGTTTTTGTTGAGCTGTTGAGGCTGGGAGGACCCAGGAACCTGCAGGGAGCTTCCAGCAGAAGTAGAGGATTAACTCTGTGACCTTTACAGTCCCCTTGATTCTTTGAAACTAACACTTAACATTCTTCTCTTCCTGCCTCCTCCAAAAGATCTTCATTTAATAAACAAGAGCCCAGAAAAGACCCAGCTTTGACCCAAGGAAATTATATTTTGAATAAAATGTCTCCTATGAAAAAGGAATAAAGCATGCTCATTGGAGAAAATTGGGAAATGCAATGATCAAGAAGAAAAAAGCTTAGATCAAGAATTCTTCAACCTGATATCATAAACATTTCAGATTATTTCCAACACACTTATACACTTTATGTGTCACATCTCTGCAATGCTTCTACTGCATAGACAAGTTTGTAAAAGTCCTTAACACGACAGAAGCAATATTTCCCCAGTTGTATCAGTCAGCTCAGGGTAGGTTATGCTGTAATAACAAATAACCCCTAAATCTCAGCACCTTCACACATAAGACTTTATGCCTTGCTCACACTGTATGCTTAGTGGGGGTTGGACAGGGGCCTCTGTTTATCACAGTCACTCAGGGACCCAGACTGGGGCAGTGCCATCCTAACGCAGTCCATCCAGAGTACTGTCTGGACATTATATCACTTCTGCCTACATTTCACTGGCCAAAGCAAATCACATAGCCACCTAACTTCAAGGAGCCGGTGAGTTACCCTCTACCACCAGCCTACCAAGAAAGGAGAACAGAAATACTTGAATAGCAGCACTAATGCCCATTATAATTAGGATGACCAATTGTCCTCATTTGTCAGGACCAAGGGCTTTCCTGGAACGCAGGACTCTCAGAACCATAACTGAAAAGTCCAGGGCAAACCAGGACAAGCTGTTCACCCTCCCTGTACCATGTTACATATTCTTTACAAACTCATTTCTCAATGACTGCACAACAGTCCATCTAGTAGATGAGTCATGGTTTTTATCCCTAATCCCCTATTGTTGGAGACTTAGATTGTTTCCAGTTTTACACATTTATAAATCCACTGTCTTAATAGCTTCATGAATAAAATCTTGTTCATATAGCTTCTCAGAAGTGCAATTACTGGCCATTTTTCAGGCTCAGAATACTCACTGTCCCTCCATATTTCAAAAGAGTTTGGAACAATATGACTTGCCTTCTACAGCAGAAGCAAGGTCCACTCCTGAACACTCACCCGGAGCCCTGGGCAATCATTCTCCAATCTTTGCAGCAGAATCCCCTGGAGGGCTTGTTAAGGAGGGCTTGTTAAAACAAACTGCTGGGCCCCACCCCCAGGGTTTCTGATTCAGTAGTTCTGCTGCTGCTGCTGCTAAGTCGCTTCAGTTGTGCATTTCTAGCAAGTTCCCAGGTGATGATGGGGGTCTGAGACCACACTTTGGGAAACATTGCCCTAGTGGTTCAGTGTCCCTGCTGTGTAATCTGACAGGTGATGCTACTCAACTACACACCATCTGCGTAATTGGGAAGATCGTGTACCTGATCTCTCTCAGCTCAGTTTCCTCATCTGTGAATTGGAGCCATTGTGAGGATGAGCACAAGCAACATTTGGAGAGCTTTTAAAAGCATATCAGGGACTTCCGTGGTGGTCCAGTGGTCAAGACTACAAGCTCCCAATGCAGGAGGCATGGGTTTGATCCCTGGTTGGGGAACAAAGATCCTGCATGCCACTCCAAGAGGCAAAAAAAAAAAAAAAAAGCTCTGTTAAAGACGGTTATAGTTTTCAGCAACAGATTGAATAACTTCATGCTTTAAAATATTTGTTAATTTGAATAGAATTGCAGTTATTAAAGTTTTCATGCCTTTTATGTCTTGAGTGGGAATGAATTTTTTTCCATGCAGTGATGTAGCATTTGTATTTCCTTTTGAATGTGAATTGTCAGCTCCTGTCCTTTGCCCACTTACCCTCAGGTTTCTCTGTCTTTCTTCATGGGCTGCCCTAGCTCATTATAGAGCAAAGATAACAGACGGACCCCATGGCTGGGCTTGTTTGCTACAAAAAATTCTCCAAGGCTGCTGCTTGCCTTTCGGTGAGGTCATTTTTCTGGTCATTTTACAGAGTGGCCAAATCCAGTTGACTTTTCCGTTTTTATTTCCTCTATCACTTTTAAGCTGAAATTGTCTCCCTTCCCCTGAATGTGAAAAATATAAAGGAACTGGATTGTGAATGATGGAATTTGGTGCACACTGACAGTTGGGGATGGAGTGGGGAGTGAGAAGAGGGTGCCCTCCTGGCCCATCTCAAACCCTCTGGTTTATGCCTCTGGGCATATTCAGAAATCCAGGGCCTCTCAGCAACACCCACCACCGTGCACCCTCAGCTCTGCCCCAGGCATAGCCATGTTGTCTGTCTGCCCAACGCCCCTGCCTAGAGAGGCACTGGACGGTTCAGGTTTGGATGGGGCCACTGAAAACTGTAAACTGGCCATAGGCCTTAGACAGCTTCTGGTTCAGATCTCTCAAGTGTTTGCCCTGTAAGCTTTGCCTAAGTCTCTATTTTCTCACCTTTAAAATGGGATTAATAATACCTGAAATTGATGGTAAATTTCAAATAGATCACCAGACATGGCGCGCTTAGCACACGGCTGGGTGCAAAGAAAGCGCTCAAGTAAATGGGACTCGTGCTGCCCAATTCTGTTTCCAGGGCAGGGGCATGAGCCCCACAGCCTTTCCTCTGTGTGGACTGAAAATACCCAACACTGCGAGCCCCAAGTCCCCAGGTCTCCGCAGAAATGAACCTCAGTGCCTCGAAGCAATCGCGCGCCCAGGCTTCCAAGCGCGACCCCAGACTCAGCCCATCAGCCCTGCCCGCGCCCCCGGGCTCCCGGGCTCGGATAGGTCAGGCTGGTGCCGAGAGAGCAGAGGCAGCTGCGCGCCCACCCCTATCTCCCCCGGGCGTCTGAGCGGGTCTCGGGCCCAGCCGCCCGCAGATGAGCCTCGCGCGCCTCCTGCTCCCGCGCCACCGCCACCAGGCGCGCTGCTGGGGCCTGATTTCCATAATAATCAGCCACAGATCTTCCGAAAAGGCCGGTAGCGGCAGCCGCCGCCCACCAGGGATGCTCCGGAGGGCGGGCGCCCCCCTCCCAAACACACCCCACCCCCGCCTCCCCGCCCAGGAGGGAGCCTCATTTTTAAAAGCTTACAAGAAACTGTGCGCTCGGGAGGCAACTGCGAGACACCAGGAACGTCACTCTCTCCATTAAAGGGGGTGGGGGTGGGGGGGCAGCAGAGAGGACGTCGAGCTAGTGTAGACCAGCCCCAGGGACAGGAGCAGAGGAGGGAAACTGGGGAGCCAAGGGCGGAGGCAAATCTTCACTGCGGCCTCACAGAGCCTCTGAGAGTGGGGTTTTCTGCTGCTGCTGCTGCTGCTAAGTCACTTCAGTCGTGTCCGACTCTGTGCGACCCATAGACGGCAGCCCACCAGGCTACCAGGCAAGAACATTGGAGTGGGTTGCCATTTCCTCCTCCAATGCATGAAAGTAAAAAGTCAAAGTGAAGTCGCTCAGTCGTGTCCAACTCTTAGCGACCCCATGGACTGCAGCCTACCAGGCTCCTCTGTCCATGGGATTTTCCAGGCAAGAGTACTGGAGTGGGGTGCCATTGCCTTCTCTGGGGTTCTCTGCTAAGACCCACTTTACAGATGGGGAGACTGAGGCCTGGAGAGGTTTCAGGTCTTCCCCTTGATGAGTGGCTGAACAAGGACCCGCTTCGCGGGTGGTGGATCCAGAGCTCGAGACCTACCATGCTGCCTCCTCCAGAGCAGGGTGTGTGTGTGCTTCCCAAGATGAGCCGACCTTGGAGACAGACTGCACAGAGCCCACAGGAGGAATGCCGAGGTCCTGCACTGCACCTGGAGCTGATCTGGTCTGGAAGTTCACCGGCTTGCCGAACTGAATCCGAACCTCAGCTCTATCACCTACCAAGCAGGGGTAAGCAAACTGCAGCCCACCAGCCAAATCCTATCCACCACCAGGAACCAAGCATGATATTTACATATTTTAATATTTTTAAAAATCAAAAGAAGAATAAGATTTCCTGACACATGAAAATTATATGAACTCCAAATTTCAATGTTCATATATACAGTATTATTAGAACACAGCTATCCCCATTAATATTGGCCACTGAAATCACTGCTTTCCACTACCATGGCACAGTTGAATCGTTCTGATGGAGAGACATGGCCCATCAGGTCAAAAATATTTACAACCTCACCCTTTCCAGGAAAAGTTTGCCCATCCTTGTACTAATGGGACAAGTGATGAAGTCTCTGAGCCTCAGTTTCCTTGTCTGAACAAAAGAGAACAACATTAAATCAGGATTAAATGAAAAGACATCATTAAATGCAAGGCATCAGGCAATTAGTTCCTTTCTAGGCCCACCTTAGAAATACTGGTTTAGCCAAAAAGTTTGTACGTTCAGAATTTTCCATAACATGGAAAACCTGAACGAACTTTCTGGCCAACCCAATATCTTTCATTTTCTTCTAGCCCCTCCCATCCCAAATCTTGGATGAAGTGAAAGTTGCTCAGTTATGTCCGACTCTTTCCGACCCCATGAACTATACAGTCCATGGAATTCTCCAGACCAGAGTACTGGAGTGGGTAGCCTTTCCCTTCTCCAGGGATCTTCCCAACCCAGGGATCAAACCCAAGTCTCTCGCATTGCGGGCAGATTCTTTACTAGCTAAGCCACCAGGGAAGCCCAAGAATTCTGGAGTGGGTAGCCTATCCCTTCTCCAGAGGATCTTCCTGACTCAGGAATCAAACCAGGATCTCCTGCAGTGCAGGCGGATTCTTTACTTGCTGAGCTATCAGATCAATGCACCCTGAACTCAAAGTGTTCACCACCCACTGCCTAACCCTGCTTGCCCTCTTTCCATTCTTACCAACTGAGCTCCCAGCCCTCATCCAATCAGTGATCAAGCCTGACTGGCTTCCTCTTAGCTCCCAGCACAGTCCCTGGCTTGCAGTAGATGCTCAGCAAACACAGTCTAGATAAATGGATGGGCAGTCTTTCCCTCTTTTCCATTCCCTCTGTTCTGACCTCCATCATCTCCTGCCAGGTCTCCCTGACCCCTTCACACTCTCTCTGGTATCACACCTCCCCCTGGCTCCTCACTGCTCCCTCTATTCAAGCCATGCTCCCAGTGCAACATACAAGGGGCTGAGTTACCGGCCTTGTTCAGTCTTACCAAACATCTAAACTGCTAGTATTTCCCAGAACCCCAAAGGTTGGATCTAACCTCCAGGTAGTTACTCATGCTATTCCTTCTTGCCTGGATTCTTCTTCCTTACCTCCAGTCCAGTGGGCCTGGCATCCTCTACTAGACCCTTCCCCAAGACTCAGTTCAGTCCCAAACTCCTCCTGGAAACTTTTCAGATCTTTCACCCACCTCCATGGTCTCAGTTTACAAAACTACTTGGGCACCAGTGGGATTTCATTGCCATTATGAATATGCATAAACATAAATGCATTAATATGCATGCTCCTCGTGAGCCCTTGAGTCCCCTGAGGTCTGAGACTGCAACTGGCATTTCTGTATCATCAGTCCTAGGAAAAGCATGGCCCAGAGAAAGTTCTTAGTAAAATTTTTAGTAAATGCAACAATGAAGGCAGGAAGGAATTAAGACATATGGGATCTTGCCCTTCCCTTGCTCAACAACTTTCAGTGGCTCCCCAGTTCTCCTCTATAAAGGCCAGGCACCCAGCCTAGTCTTTAGGTCTTCAAGCCTTATAGGCAGTGACTCTGATCACACACCCTGGTGAGGGGTGGGAAAGGGGGTGGGGTAAGCGGGCAGGAACAGAACTGGATCCCCCAGGTCTGTCTTCCCTAAACAGCCCCAGTCTCCAAGCATTTGCTCGTGCATTTCCTGCTCCCTGTACATCCTCTTGACTCACCCCCATTTGTGCCTATGGGAGCCCAGGCTTCAGGGACGCAGAGGCACCTAAAGTAGGGAAGCCAACTACCGTCACATTGCCCAGATCCCACAGCAAAAGACAGTGAGCAGGAGGCCTTGGGTCCAGGGTGAATCTTGCCTTTACTATGAGGACATCGCTTCACCTCTTGCAATAAAATGGAGAATAACACTTGCCATGTAGGGTTGCTGGGAGGTTAGACATGTTGTGGTTTAAAGATTCTGGCACACAGTAGGTGTTCAATAAACAGCAGCTCTTCCAGGCCTGGTGGGAGCTTTTCTGCCAGAGAAAAGGCTGGGGGAGCAGACCTAGAGCTCCCCTCAGTCTGCAGACCCAACCTCTCTCTTCCCCTCTCTCCTTCACCCCCGACAGCGCCTGCAGCCAGCGACTGATGCTGCCGTGGACAGAATGACAATGAGGCCAAGGCCTAAGCAAGCCCATCTGGGAACTCAAGGCTCAAGGATGAAGATGAGGCAGGGACAGGCAGGGGTAGGAGAGGGGCAGCCAGTGGGGAAGGAGTTCTGGATGAAGGTGGGGCAGAGGCTGAATAGGAGAGGGCAGAGCAGAACAGGGCAAGGCCGGGCAGGGGTTGCCAGAAGTACGGGATGGGGCTGGGATGAGGCAGGCCTCGGATAGGAACCAGAATGGCTGGAGCAGGGGTTGGGCTTACTGGAGAGAAGAGGCTGGAACAGGGATCCAAACAAAATCATACCACACCCATGGGGCAGACTGTGAGAGAGTCAGAGGTCCTCCCAGGTCAGGAGTGAGAAAAAAGCACTTTCAGAAAGAGTTGGAGGAAAAGGAATCTAAAAGGGAAGTATGAGCAGGGAGAGGACAGGAGGAAGCCACCAACACTTGAGTCCTGGGGATAGCCCCATTTGTGCCAACTTCCTCCCTTGCCAGGTGGGGCCAGTGCAACCAGAGAAGGCAAAGGACTCACCTAACCACCCCCAACCGCCCTCCTCCACCCCAAAGAGGAAGCTGAATAGAGATCAGCTTATCTCCAGACTCAGAGAGGAGGCAGAGGGAGTGGGTGGGGCTGAAATAGCGGGCAGGGTGGGACCAGCACAGACTTCTGGTGCTAACAAACCGGGGAGACCACAGCCATTCCTCTCAGCTGATGCAAGCCCACATCACAGAAGGCTGGTCCGATTCCTGCCACCTGCCCTGCTCATGCCATCTCCCCACTTTTGTTTAAGTCAGTGGCACCCCCCCCCCAAACCCCTGCCCCAGGGGCACCTTTATCTCCTCCACTCCAAACACTTCATTCCCTCCAGTCTCAACTCACCATCCCCTGTCCATGCACCTTGACTCTTCAGGCCCTCAGACAGTGCAGCCCTGATCTCTCTCAACAATGCCTTTCTCTCCCTCACCCTCGGGACTTGATGCTACTGGGGTTACAATCTGGTGATCCAAAGTATGTGTTGGTCCCCCATAAATGTGCTTTAGTCCTCACAAACAGTTTGAGATTCCGCCTGGCCAGGTTCAAGTCCCAGCAGCTTCATTTTCTAATTGAATTTGTATGTTGTATTGGAAGCACAGTTGAGTTACAATGTTGTGTTAGCTTCAGGTGTATAGCAAAGTGATCCAGTTATGCGTGTGTGCTCAGCTGCTCAGTTGTGTCTGACTCTCTGTGACCCCATGGACTGTAGCCCTCCAGGCTCCTCTGTCCATGGAATTTTTCAGTAAAGAATAATGGAGCAGGTTGCCATTTCCTCCTCCAGTGGATCTTCCCCACCCAGGGATCAAACCCCTGTCTCCTGCATTGGCAGGTGGATTCTTTACCATTGTGCCGCCTGGGAAGCCCTGATATGCATATATCCATTCTTTTTCAGATTCTTTTCCCATATAGTTACTACAGAATATTGAGTAGAGTTCTCTGTGCTATACAGTAGGTCCTTGTTGATTATCTGTTTTAGATATAGCAGTATGTATATGTTAATCCCAAACTCCTAGTTTATCACTACCCTCCACATTTCCCCTTTGCAAACCATAAGCTTGTTTTCTAAGTCTGTGAGTCTGTTTTGAAAATAAGTTCATTTGTATCATTTCTTTAGACTCTACATATAAGTGATATCATATGTTATTTGTCCAGCAGTTTCATTTTTGTATAGTAGCTGCTTCATAAGTGCCAGCCCCTCCCCCTTCTCCCAGCCCATTGATAGCTCAGGACACACACACCCACACACAGCATGTGACCAGCAGCAGCTCCTGGACTGAGCCTAGGTGCCCTTCTGTTCCCAGAGGGTGTGTCCGCTGCCTTGGCCTCTCAGCCCTAGCCTAAACTGTCCAGCTTGGGAGAAAGGCCCATTGCTCATTCCCCTTGAGTTTCTGCAGCTCGGGCAATCAATCGGTCGCCATAGCAACCAGCGCTCCAATCAGAAGCAGACACTTCATTGGCTGGGCTAGAACCACCCACTCTCTCACCCACTCAGGCCAGGCCATGCAGGTCCCTTACCTAGGACTACCTGGGCTCTGGCACAGTCTGGGGACACCTGCCAGCATCCTCAAGACCCTGGGATCTCCAAAGAAAGTGCATTTTCTTGGGAGGAGGGGGGAGTGACAGAATGACCACTCCATCTGACCTCTTGATTCCCATATGTTACTGCTCTCAGTGCTCAGAAGAGGCCTGAGAGGTGGGCATCATTAGCACCCTGGACAGACAGGAAAGCTGAGCCCAACTAGAGAGAGAGTGGTGAAACTGAGTATATATTCCCTCCTTAAGACCCTACCTTCAACCCTCTCCTTCCTGGCCAGAATGGGAGTAGGAAAGGGGAAAACGAGAAACTTTTGGCCCCACTACAGGCACCACCTGCCTTCCCACGAAATCTGTGCTTGATACTTCCAGTGCCCACTAGCACCAGGCCCACCAGGGTTCATTAGCCAAGATCTATGGGCTCGCCCACCCACACTCGGCTGTGGCCTCCAGCCCGGATCATCCACCTTTCCCACGGTGCCAGCCAGATGGGACAGAGCCCAGACTCTGAGCCAGAAAGGCCCACGTTTGACAACTGACTCCTTGTTGGTGAGCCTAAGCAAGCCAGGTAACCTCTCTGAGCCTCAGTTCCTCTGTTGGGAAAGTAGGAATAACTATCCCTATCTTACAGGGGAGTGGTGGAGTCAAATGAAGTGTGTAGAGACCTCAGCACAAGCCACAGAGTATGTGGCTTGTACTCAGTGAGTGGAGAGAAGCCCCTCTCTCCATCCCCATTGCCCCTCTCAGTGGCCAAAACCATCCCTTGGAGCTGACCTAAGACTCCTCCAGGACACCCTCACTAGGAGGAGGCAGGAGGCAACTGCTGTCATTGTTAATAACCAGCCCAAGAAAATGTAAGTTACAGAGGAGATTTAGAAAAGGCAGTGCAAATGCAATCAGAAAGAGGCAGGATTCAAACCTAGGTCTGTCCGGTTGAGACCTGAGCTCTCTCTTCTGCAGCCCAGGTTCTCCTGATCAGTGCAGCTGCAGCCAGAGCCCAGCACCCTGTGCCCCTGCTGCCCAGCTCTCCCCAGTGTTCAACACTGACTGAGGACCCACGGTATGCTTGGCTCACTAGGTACCCACCATGATTCAAAGGGCTACAGAAGCAAAGTCAAGGGGATGCTGAGATGCACTGGGGGATCCAACCTGTTTTAGGGTGATGGGGAAGACTTCTGGGAGTAGCACCATGCAAGCTGCTCCTCCTATCCACTATTTGGAGTTTTTGCCTCTCTGCCTAGAAGTTTCCCATTACCATGCTCTGTCTTCTAGGACCCAAAAGGTGCTGCCCAGAGAGCCATCTGGCCCACCATCACAAGCCCAGCCACAAGGGTCAGTTGTCTCAGCCCCATCCAACCTGACTCCAGCTTCCTTCTCCATCCTGCCAGTTGGACTTCAAACCTAAGGTTGTCTCTTCCCTTTCCTGAGCACCTACTATGTGCAGACACTGCAAGGGGCATATTTACAAATGTTAGCCCAGCCACCCTGCTGGGCTGTCACCCTCTTGCAGAAGAGGAAATGGAGGCAAAGGGAGGTAAAGTGGATTTCTCAGGGTCACAGCTGACATAGTCCTGAACCAGGATTTGAACTCAGGTCTGTGAGACTTCAGAGGTCTATACATCAGTGCAAATAGCTGAAAGAAGACACCAGGACCCCACCTTTTGGATCTGCCTCTTTTCCCTGCTCCCCTTCCCAAAGACTCTTGTAGGACAGGATGGAGTGACTTGATTCAAGTTATCATATTTCTGCTTCCCTCTTTCCTCCTCCAGAAAACAAATTGATTCATCAAATTACACCTTTAATCTGTCCTGGGGAAGGTGAGGAATGAGCCTCAGCCTCCCCAGGAGGAAGCACGGCTGATTATCAGCCCACCCATCCATGTGCTGGGAACGTTTCCCCATGCTCTATCCTCCCATGATTAAACACTAATTGCCACCATGCTCTCAAATTGAGGACTTTAATTTCCCGAAACGAAAAGTACATTTCAATCAGTTCCTCTCTCAAACCATCCCACCTAAGAGGAGCCAGGACCAGAACACAGGCTCCTCAAGGCCAGAGACAGATGAACCTACTTCCTATATACCTGTCTTCCCCTTCCCCCACCAGTGCCACATCTGTCCTTCCCAGGTACCATCCAAGCGTGCGTGCATGCTAAGTCGCCTCAGTCATGTCTGACTTTTTGCGATCCCATGGACTATACCCTACCAGGCTCTTCTGTTCATGGGATTCTCCAGGCAAGAATACTGGAATGTGTTGCCATGCCCTCCTCTAGAGGATCTTCCTGACGCAGGGATCAAACCTGTACCTCTTATGTCTCTTCTGTTGGCAGGTGGGTTCTTTACCACTAGCATCACCCGGGTACCACCCAAGAGATTCCTACAATTGTGGGTTCAAAAAAGTGAGGCAGGGCCCCCAGCACTGAGGTCAGAATCAGATGACAGGAGCAAAGGAGTGTCAGCCATAGGCAGGGTGGCGGTTGCTCCCTCCACTCTCACTCACCCTTAGATGCTTCAACTCAGCCCAAGAGAATGGAATAAAGGCTGGACAAGGGGCCCAGTAGAAGAAGAGACTGGGAGGAGGGCAGAAGACCTCCCTTCTCTGGGTCTCAGGGTCTTCATCTGTCCCAGAGAGACTGGGGAGGGGCTGAATCAAGAGCTAGAAGGCTCTTTGGTCTGTGCCTCCTAGGGACCAGGACTCAGCTTCCTGCAAATTCTCTCACACGGATCCTGAGGCATGGAACACCAGGTCTGGAAAGGGGTCCAGGAGCTGACATTTTTTTTTTTTAAAGTTCTTCAAAAGACATTAATATGCTGCTGGAGGATTTGGGTACTGCCAACTGAGAGTAGTCCAGCCCGTTCAGTTGACAGATGTGAATGTGGGCCCAGAGAGGATGAGTGTCTAGCTCATTGTCACACAGCAAACTAGAGGATTAGACCAGATGACCTAATAACTCTTCCAGTTTAAACACTTCAAATAAAGTGGCAAAGACAGAGTGAAGGGGGCTCAGGTGTGGCACACACTGCCAGGGAGAGGAAGGGTTGCAGAGGGGTCCAGGGCTGAGAACCCTCGAATTTCCACTTGGAACCATATCCCTTCCCCAGTGTTGGCTGTGATCCTGAGCAACTCACTCAACCATCCCTAAATGTAGAGGGGGCTGGGGATTCACATGAGGTCTCTCCAAAGTCCACTGTGGCTCCTCCGGTCAGGCCACCTGGAGTCATCATCACCACCATCATGGTCATCACCACCACTCATGGTCATCAACCTGGCAGACATGTATTGCCCATTCCCTGAGTCCAGGCACTGAGCTAAGCAATCTGCATGGCATGGAGTTGTCCATCCTTCCCACCATCCTAAGAGGTGTTCTCTTATTCTCCACCATCTCCCTGCCCCCACCAACCCTTCAGTTCAGTTCAGTCCCTCAGTCGTGTCCAACTCTTTGTGACCCCATGAATCACAGCATGCCAGGCCTCCCTGTCCATCACCAACTCCTGGAGTTCACTCAGACTCACGTCCATCAAGTCAGTGATGCCATCCAGCCATCTCATCCTCTGTCATCCCCTTCTCCTCCTGCCCCCAATCCCTCCCAGCATCAGAGTCTTTGCCAATGAGTCAACTCTTTGCATGAGATGGCCAAAGGACTGGAGTTTCAGCTTTAGCATCATTCCTTCCAAAGAAATCCCAGGGCTGATCTCCTTCAGAATGGACTGGTTGGATCTCCTTGCAGTCCAAGGGACTCTCAAGAGTCTTCTCCAACACCACAGTTCCAAAGCATCAAATCAATTCTTCAGCGCTCAGCTTTCGTCACAGTCCAACTCTCACATCCATACATGACCACTGGAAAAACCATAGCCTTGACTAGACAGACCTTTGTTGGCAAAGTAATGTCTTTGCTTTTCAATATGCTATCTAGGTTGGTCATAACTTTTATTCCAAGGAGTAAGCGTCTTTTAATTTCATGGCTACAGTCACCATCTGCAGTTATTTTGGAGCCCCAAAAAATAAAAACTGACACTGTTTCCACTGGTTCCCCATCTATTTCCCATGAAGTGGTGGGGCCAGATGCCATGATCTTCGTTTTCTAAATGTTGAGCTTTAAGCCAACCTTTTCACTCTCCACTTCCACTTTCATCAGAGGCTTTTTAGTTCCTCTTCACTTTCTGCCATAAGGGTGGTGTCATCTGCATATCTGAGGTTATTGATATTTCTCCTGACAATCTTGATTCCAGCTTGTGTTTCTTCCAGTCCAGTGTTTCTCATGATGTACTCTGCATATAAGTTAAATAAGCAGGGTGACAATATACAGCCTTGATGTACTCCTTTTCCTGTTTGGAACCAGTCTGTTGTTCCATGTCCAGTTCTAACTGTTGCTTCCTGACCTGCACATAGGTTTCTCAAGAGGTAGGTCAGGTGGTCTGGTATTCCCATCTCTTTCAGAATTTTCCACAGTTTATTGTGATCCACACAGTCAAAGGCTTTGGCATAGTCAATAAAGCAGAAATAGATGTTTTTCTGGAACTCTCTTGCTTTTTCCATGATCCAGCAGATGTTGGCAATTTGATCTCTGGTTCCTCTGCCTTTTCTAAAACCAGCTTGAACATCAGGAAGTTCACGGTTCACATATTGCTGAAGCCTAGCTTGGAGACTTTTGAGCATTACTTTACTAGTGTGTGAGATGAGTGCAATTGTGCAGTAGTTTGAGCATTCTTTGGCATTGCCTTTCTTTGGGATGGGAATGAAAACTGACCTTTTCCAGTCCTGTGGTCACTGCTGAGTTTTCCAAATTTGCTGGCATATTGAGTGCAGTACTTTCACAGCATCATCTTTCAGGATTTGAAATAGCTCAACTGGAATTCCATCACCTCCACTAGCTTTGTTCATAGTGATGATTTCTAAGGCCCACTTGACTTCACATTCCAGGATGTCTGGCTCTAGGTGAGTGATCACATCATCCTGATTATCTGGGTCGTGAAGATCTTTTTGTATAGTTCTTATGTGTCTTCCTGCCACGTCTTCTTAATGATAGCAAACACCCTCTTCCAACAACACAAGAGAAGACTCTACACCTGCACATCACCAGATGGTCAACACCAAAATCAGATTGATTATATTCTTTGCAGCCAAAGATGGAGAAGCTCAATACAGTCAACAAAAACAAGACCAGGAGCTGACTGTGGCTCAGATCATGAACTCCTTATTGCCAAATTCAGAAGTAAATTGAAGAAAGTAGGGAAAACCACTAGACCATTCAGGTATGACCTAAATCAAATCCCTTATGATTATACAGTGGAAGTGAGAAATAGATTTAAGGGACTAGATCTGATAGATAGAGTGCCTGATGAACTATGGTCGGAGGAGACAGGGATCAAGACAATCCCCATGGAAAAGAAATGCAAAAAAGCAAAATGGCTGTCTGAGGAGGCCTTACAAATAGCTGTGAAAAGAAGAGAAGCGAAAAGCAAAGGAGAAAAGGAAAGATATAAGCATCTGAATGCAGAGTTCCACCAACCCTTAGAGAGGAGCAAAGTGAGACTCGGAGACGGGTCTTTCATAGCATAGCAAGTAGGGAGAATCGGTCCTGTCGGGATTCGAACTTAGAGCCAGTCAGTGGCGTCAGCGCTTCAGGTGGTGCAAGGAAGACCGGGCGGGACAGCGCGCACCCGCGGCCCCAGAGTTCATTAGCCGGGCGCCATGCGGGCCTTCCTTCAAACTCACCTACGTGGAGGATGCCCGCTGCGGCCCCGCCCAGGCGCTCCCGGCACCCAGGGCGGGAGAACCGCTAGGAGGGGAGCGCGGGGTGGGAGGTGGAGCAGGGTCCCCTACCCTCGGGGACCGTCCCTCCAACAAACCGGGGAAGAGTGCAAGTGCACTGAGGGAAGGGGGGGGTCCCTCAAATTGGGGGGCAATGCCAATACAGAGAGAAGCCCTGGAACGTCCACTTTCCCCCATCCCCTTTCACTCGTTCCCGCAGCCACCCACACACCCATTTTACAGGTGGTTCGCCCGAGGTCGCGAGCGGGAACGAAGTTGCTCTCCGCCCCATCTCCAGACCTGATCGAGAGCCTAGGGATGAGGGGAGGGGGCGAGGACCTGACCCGCACTTAGAAAAGGGTTTGGAAGGGGCGTGGGAGAACATGCAGGAGGCGCCCGCACCCGCTAAAGAGGAAGTGGCAGGAAACCAAGCCTCTCCGGCCGCAGCGCCGCCACCGCTCCCTCTCACTCCCCAGCTCGCCTCTGTCAGCCTCCTCCTTCCTGGAGCGCTCCCCTCCTCCTCCAGACTCTCTTTCCGGAAACATGTCCTCTCCCCGCCCCCATGCCCACCGGCTGGATTACCGCAGTCTCGGCCCACTTCTGCGTCCTGCTGTGTGACCCTGGATGAATGTCTTAACCCCTCTGAGCTTTAGTAGTGTCCTCCGTTATAGATTTAAGTGGGGAAAAAAAAAATCAGAAGACCCCAGTGATGAAATGCCATCCTTTAATGGGTTAAAAAGGGGAACATGTACATGTTTGCTTATCTCTGGGCGGACACCCTGGGAGGAAAGCGAAGTCGCCGGCGGTAGTTGGCTGTCTGCCTCCAAGGACAGGAGCCTGGCCTTCTGAGAGAAGGGACGAAAACACAGAGACCCAGCATTGCACACATGCATCTTTTAAATATTGATATATAAATGCATTAGCAATTCCAATGAATAGGTTAAATAAAAGGCAAACATTTACAAAATTGAACTTTAGAAATAATACTGGTACCCGGAGGTGTTGTGAGATGTGTGTATGTGTGAAGCAGACAGACACACGGAAATTTCAATAAACCGTCTCTATTTTGGTTATCACTGCCGGCTCACTAGCCCTCTCCTGATCTCAATTTCTGTTCTTTTCTCCCCCACCTTCTCATGGCCTCCTGTCTCGTCTCCCTCCGCTTCTCTTCTTCTCCCCCCAAGCCTTTCCGTAACAAAGCACCTTGCTGCACACCCCCAGCTTATCTCAGCTAAGCGCCAGGGATGTTTGACAGTGGAGCCAGGGGGCGAGATAGGGGGCAAAGGCCACTCCCACCAGCCCAAGGCAGGATCATGGGGACCCCTCAGGCTGCACACTGCGGAGCCTGGGGCCCCTTGCACTCCCTCTTCTCGTAGGCTCCTTCTCCCCTCCCCAGCCTCCTCCAGCTCTCCTCTTGGCAATATAGGCAAGACTGTACCCAGAAATGGCAACAAGTAATCAGCAGGTGAGCCCAGTCTGAGGTGTGCCAGTGTGGCCTCAACCCACAGCAGGGTGAGGCTGGTCCAGGAACTGGGAACCTTCCATAATCCCATCAGCAGCACCTCCCAGAGCTCCACCGCAGAGGGCAAGGGAGAAGTGATCACCCTCGCAGCCCCAGGAAGGCAGGGTGGGGACGGCTGAGGACCCCTAGAAAGACCTTCCTCCCTAGTCTCCCTGTCTCCAGCCTTGCTCTCTCCAGGCCACCTCCTGTAATGCAGGTCTTACCCCTTTCATAGATGAAGAGAATGAGGCTCAGAGAGGTTAAGAGACTTGTTCAAGATCACATAATCTGTGTTTCCTGGGCTCCCATCGCAGTTGGCTTCCAGTTGGATTTGGCCAATGGCTGGGAGCCTGGAGGATGGGAGGAAGGAAAAAGCCTGGGTCTTTCTGCCTACCTGTCTGCCTTGGGCATGGCTGTGTCTCCTTCAAGGCTCTAGCTCCTGCTGGAAATGCTCAGCCTCATCCTAAGGTCCTTGTCATCATTGTTCAGTTGCTAAGTTGTGTCTGACTCTTTGCAACTCCACGGACTGCAACACACCAGGCTTCCCTGTCCTTCACAGTCTCCTGGAGTTTGCTCAAATTCATGTACATTGAATCAGTGATGCCATCCAATCATCTTATCCTCTGTTGCCCCCCTTCTCCTCCTGCCCTCAATCTTTTTCAACATCAAGGTCTTTTCCAATGAGTTGACTTCTCATCAGGTGGCCAAAGTATTGGAGCTTCAGCATCAGTCCTTCCAAATGAATATTCAGGGTTGATTTCCTTTAGGATTGACTGATTTGATCTCCTTGCAGTCCATGGGACTCTCAAGAGTCTTCTCCAACACCACAATTGGAAAGTGTCAATTCTTGGATGCTCAGCCTTCTTTATAATGCAACTCTCACATCCATACATGCCCTTAAACTGCAGTAAATCTGCCCCTCCTGTGTCCCCCTGGCCTAGGAGAATCTCTTCTTGTCATCCTCTAACTCTTCTAGTCACCCTGTGTAAGCAGCCCCCTATGATGGATCCTGTGTGTCTAGACCTCAACCCCATTGCCCACACTCTCTCTCTCTATGGTTGCTGCTCCAGCACCTCATGTAGGTTCCCCGTCTCTCACCAGGTGCCTCTGGGCCCTTTCACATGCTGTTCCCTCTGCCTAGGACAGTCTTCCTGAAGCTCTTTGCCTCACCGGTCCATCCATCCCTCTGCTTAGCATTTGCTTAAGGAAGCCCCCTTACCTCCCAGTCTTGCTTCTTTTTCCCTCACAAGGCCACATCTTCTCCTTCAAAGCCCTGGGGGCTGCCTGTGGTTACACATCATCTGATTGTTTGCTAAATGTTAGGTTTAGCCCCTGGACCACAGGCTCAGGAACTCCTAGTGAGAAGGTCTGTTTGCCTTCTCACAGTTGTGGCCATGGCCCCAGTGTTTGTAACTGTTCTTGGGCATAGCCATCCTCAGTCAGTAATTGCTGAATGAATGAATGAATCTATGAAAGGGTCAGTCTATAGTAGGATTTGCAGATGGACACAGGGGCCCAGCCAGATCACCAAAGGCTTTAAGTGTTAGACTACACTAAGAAGGTGAGTGGGACCTGAGGAAACTCTTTCCACCTCCTCTTTTTCTCATCAGATGCCTGACTTGGCTGATGTCCCCAAGCTCACATAAGAGCACAGTAAATGGGTTTCCCAATTCTTAAAAACTCTCCAGCCACCTTGACCCTTTCCAAGTACATACATGCTGAGCGTGGGAGGCCCGAGAGGGAGGCATGGGGGACTGCGTCAGGCAGCGAGGGTCACCCAGAGCCCAGAGCCCTGATCAGTCTCTTCTCTGCTTAGAGCAGCCCCTCAGGCCATGTTGCTCTGCTAGCTTGTCCCCTTCTTTACCCTGAGAGCCCCAGGGAGGGGTGATGTCAGCACAGCCCAAGGCAACCCACAGGGTTTGATCACTGGGTCAATCTCAGGGAAAAGAGATGTTGAGACCTGAAAAGAGACATGGCAGGATCCCCATCAAACCCTGGGAGTGATCCAGCCCCTGGCCCCTCCTGAGGAGAGCTGGGTGGCTTCCCTAACTGTGTGAGCACTGTGCTTGGAGTCACCCAACCCAGGGATTCTTAGCCCCTCAGGGCCTCAGCCCTCATAGTGTCTCTTGCTCCATGAAATGGGGGCATGCCAGGTGAACTGGGACACTGCCAGGGCCGTGAGGGAAAAGAAAAGAGGTGGCAGAGAGGACACGGGATAGAGCCCAGCCTGGGAAGTCCCACGGCCTCCCTGTGCTTCAGTTTTCTCTTTTGTTAAAAGAGGCCATCTGATTACGCTAAGGGAAATAAGCCAGACCCCAAAGCATAAATATTGTCTAATTCCACTTATATGAAGTATCTCAAATAGGTGAATTCATACAGAAAGAAAGTAGTCGGTGGTTACCAGGGGCTAGGGGAGAGAAGGAGAATGGGGAGGTGTGTCTAATGGGTAGAATTTCTGTTCGGAAAGTGAGAAAGTTCTGAGGATGATGCTGGTGATGGCTGTGTAACATTGTGAGTGTGCTTAGTATCGCAGAACTGTACACTTTAACAAGGTCAAGATGGTAAGTTTTATGTTACCTCTTTCTATCACATTTTTTAAAAAACACAAAACAAAGAAAGTGATCGGCCCTTACTTATCCCGCAGGGCTGGCGGGCCCCTGCTGGGAAAGGGCATGAGATCTGAGTTCTGAGGGGCTGTGTTGAGCCCAGGGCAGTGGAAGAGGTGCCAGGACCTCTCCTCTGCCTTCCTCCTCAGGCCTGAGGCAGGCAGGCCCTGAGCCCAGAAGCAAGTGGAGAGCAGGAGCCCGGGGACCCAGGGATGAGCCAGGGAGATCCTGGGTGCTCTACCAGCCAAGCCCATCACCATGGTGTGTCCTTGTTGTATGCAGCTCTGTTTGCAACTCAGCAAAACTCTGTCCCTTTCCCAGGGAGGCAGGGCATGGGTCATCAGGCCCATTTTCCAGGAGAGAAGACTGAGGCCTGAACAGACTCAGAGACACCCGCACAGTCCAACAACGTGGGCTAGGGTCGGCGGAACCTGCAACCTGACTCCAGAGCCCACCTAGCCTGGTACCTGGGAGCTCTTCTGAAGCAGGCACTGCCTGGTATATATCCTGCCCAGACCAGGCCCTCCTCCCATCTCTAAGTGCCTGCCTTAGTCAGCAAATGCCTCCAGAGTCTCCCCTCCTTCCCTTCCACTGCAGCCCACCCTGGGAATATCCTCACAGTGTAGAAACAGGCAAAGGAGGCTCTGAAAAAAGCCAAATAGCCCCGTGAGAAACTGCTACTAACCTGGGAGGCTCCAGGGGAGAAACAGCAGGAGTAGGGCACTTGTCCAGCCTCCCCCGCTATGGTGGAGAGACGGGGAGAGGCGGGTGTCAGTGTCAGGTGGCGGGTAGGCGGCGAGGCGCTCGGAGTCCAGTGAATTCTACCACAGATCCCATCACCGTCTGGCGGCTACTGCAGGGCAAGCACCTGCTGAATGTGCTGGGGCTTCTGTAGGAACGGTGAGCCAGGAGAGGCCGGCACCAGGGGTATTAACCCCACTGTACAGATGAGAAAAGTGAGGCCCAGGCAAGGCCATGGACAAATGCGCCTGGTTCCACAAAGGTCATACAACTGAAAAATGCCTGGGCTGAGGCTGGGAAAAGCACATCTCTCTGAAGCTGAAATCTGAGAGAGACAAGGGAAGATGGATAGAGAGAAGGAGGGAGGAAGATAGGGAGGAGGGAGGGACAGAGAGAAATGGAGAGATGGGGGAAAGGTCAAGCAAGTAGTGTCGCGAGGAGGGAAGTCCACTGTCCTCACCAGCAGCCCTGGGAGCAGCCATATAAATGGAAATTAGGTGCTGCGTGGAGGTGGAGGACTTGAGTTGGCCAAGCCTGCCTCTGAGGGCTCTAACCTGGGGGCCTAGGAGCTGAAGGGGGCTCAGTGCCTCCCCCACCACTGCTGTCCACTTTGTACCCGCTACCCATCCCTTGGCTGGTTACCATGGCACTCACCCTCCCTCGCTGCTCCTCCAGGGCACACCAATCCAGCCACAGAGCCAGGGAGCTGTCATCGCAGGGCAGTGCCCACCTTTCCTGCCCAGCTCAGAGTCAGGGAGCAGAGGAGTCTGAAGACCTGAATCTTGATCCCTACTCTGCTACTGTGCAGCCTCAAGCAAGTCACTTTCCCTCTCTGGGCCAGGTTTCCAAGATGGTTGAACATTTCCCAGCTGGTTCTGTTTCTGGGGTTTTCATGCTGGCTGACAACATTGCCAGCTCAGAGAAAGCTCTTTGGTGCCATCAGAAGAGCAGTGATTCTGGGCCAGGGGAGAAGTTTCAAATCCTGCCTCTCATCCATCCTTTAAGCACCTACTATGTGCCAAGGACTGTTCAGAAAGGCTGGAAATACTGAAATATTGTTTTCTTTCGTGACCTCTGAAAGTGAAAGTCCATCAGTCGTGTCCGACTCTTTGCAGCCCCATGGAATTCTCCAGGCCAGAATACTGGAGTGGGTAGCCTTTCTCTTCTCCAGGGGATCTTCTCAACCCAGGAATTGAACCAGGGTCCCCTGCATTGTAGGCAGATTCTTTACCAATTGAGCTATCAGGGAAGCAATTCCGAACCTCGGCTTCCTCATCTATAAAATAGACCGGTGATGGAGAGCTCCTCACGCAGAACAAGAAAGAGGCACAAGTGAGGCCATTTATGGGAATTGCCCCTAGACAGACCACTGCTGTGATCCTCTTCCTGCTTGGGCTCTATTTCCCCCAGACCTCCACTCGGAGTCAGGCTGCGTCACTTACCATTCGTGTCACCCTTTGGGGATCCCCGAGATAATCCAGTCTGATATGCGTTGAGTGGGTGCCTCCCTTCAACCTCCATCCCCCTGACCCACTTGCTCCATGAACTCCCCCACCCCCATCTCATCCCCAGAGTATTCGGACTTAGGTCCTCGGAGGCCTTCCCAGGAAGGTCCCAAATCTGAAAGGGTGCAGAGCAGCCAGACGAAATACAGCTTTATTCACACATGTTTCTCTCCCCTGCTCCAAAACCTTCTGTGGCCCCTCATTGTCATCCAAATGAGCTTTTCTTCTCTGGGTTTTCAAGCCCTTCAGAACAGGAGCCCAACTCCTTTCTGTCTTGATCTCCCACCATCACTTCCCTGGTTCTACCCTCCCTTCCAGCCAGGCTTGCCTCCCCTCTCCCCACCCTCGGAGCACATGTCACCCTGGTTTATTTTGGCCATTCCAGCTGGAAGGGACCAGCCAGTGCAAAGGCTTCCAGTGACGGTGAGACCTGCGCTCAGCACACTGTTCACTGTGGCCAGCCCCCTACTTCTCCATCCCACAGTTGCCCCTGATTTTTTTCCACCCTGCTCCTCTGAAAATCCATTGACATTCTTCTGGGGGCCTGGGAACCTCTGGGCTTCACAGTTGATTTTTCACAAATGATTATTGGCGGCAGAACTTGTCACCTGCACAATGAAAGGAAAATGAACCTTTCATTCATGAGGCTCTGAACCTCATCAGAGCCAGCCCTGGGCCCCTGCAGGGTCTTTAAGAGCTGGAGTGAGGGGTGGTGGGTGCGGTGTGGGGGAGGGGAAGGAAAGCGAAGGGAGCCCCATCCTGGTCCATTTTAAGTCCCTCCTCATTGGAGCAAGGGGAAACTGAGAAATAGAAAGCTTGAGAGAATTGCCCAAGGTCCCACAGCAGCTAAGGGACAGTCTTGGTAGGGAGCTTAGCTGTGCCCACTCAGCACCCCATTAATGCTGGCAAGATAGGTCTCACGGGGTTCATGTCACAAAAGCTGAAAGCAATATGGCAGACGGTCTGGTCCAAAGCCTCCTCCATTTCACAGATGTGGAAACTGAGTCGCACAGAGGGGCAGGGACCTGCCAAGAGCACACAGTGAGGCCCTGGCAGGGCGAGACTAGAACTAAGGGCTCCTGCCCTCAGGCCAGCCTCCTTCCTCCACCCAGGAATCTCCAGTGGGGAGGCCCTGGTGTCCCCAGCCCAAAGGTCTGGACCACACATACCCGCCCCCTTCCTTCACTCTCCCTCCTCCCATGAAACCCTGGGCTCTGTGATCCCAGATCCGACCGGAGGGTTGCCAGACCAGCCGTCTTCTCTAAGCCTCAGTTCCCCCAGAGAAACTGGGCACCACACCAGCCCATTTCTTGGCCTGCGGTGTGGACCTGGCACACAGAGGTGCCCGCCTCCTCCCCCCAGGCCGCCCCCAGTCTGAGAATCCTGTCTGTCTCTCTCTCAGCCCCCGCGGCTCACTGTGTGTGCTTCCTGCCTCCTCCACCTCCACCTTGGCGGGCTTCCCTTCTGGCTGCTCACCCGCCTTGCCCCCTCCCAGTGCTCCCGCCGCTCAGCGCTGTGAAGATGATCAAAACCCCAGCTGCCAGGCAGGGAGGGCGGGAGTACAGCGGAGAGTAGCCTGGTTGGCACTTAGGATCTTGGCTCAGAAATTTCCGTGGTTGCCACCCACTCAGCCTCCCATCTCCAGCTCGAGTCCAACCTTCTTCTGCTCTCACCATCCCCCTTCCAAGTCCCCAGACCCCTCCAGGCCCCCAACTCTGTCAGTTCCCAGTCTCCTCCAGCCAGCCCCTAGCCCCTTCCCAAACTCCAAGACCCCTCCAGCTCTGCAGCCCCCACCCTTTCTAGATCCTCATCCTCAGACCCTTCCAGATGTCCCCAACCCTCTGCCCCCTTGACATCCCATTCTCCTCTAGTCCCCCCGCCTCAGGCCTCTGATCCCTGGGCTCCCCAAACAGAGGGGTGGGCAGAGCAGTGGGGAGGTCTCTAAAGGGGGGAGAGGCTGAGCACTGGTCGCCCACCTATCTGGTAGCCCAATTGAACCTGGAGGCTCTGAGAGCCACACTGGGCTCCTATGCTGAAGTGACACCAGCCACCTCCCACTGCCCAGCCCTCAGGGCCTGACCTCAGTGATCTTGGCCTGAAGCGGCTTGAAGCAGGATTTAGGTTCCCACCAGAGACTGAAGTCAGGCCACGACACTGAGAGTGCTCAATCCTAACCACTAGGTCTTGGCCTGTCAGCTGTGTAGAAATGAATTTTCACATGGAGATGGAAAGTAGTGAAGCAAGTAGTGTTTATTAGGAGGAGAAAGGGTACATGTGCATAGACACCTGGGTGGGCTCAGAGAGAGAGTCACACGCCCTCATGGTGGTTTGAATCGCTTACATGGGGCATTTCTTGTTTCCTTTGGCCAGTCATCTTGCTTGGCCTGGCTCTGAGTCTGTATCGGTACATCTCAGGGTCCTCCCATGGGTGCGTGGACATCTCTTAGCCAAGATGGGTTCTAGTGAAGAGGCTTTTGGGTAGGTTGGCATCACTTGCTATGAGGTGACGCCCCCTGCCTTTTCACCTCCAAGGAGCCTTTCTGCACATGTGTAGTTGGGAAGGTCTCCTTGACTTCAAGAATGAGGAAAATATGGTCTTCTATCTCTTATCAGGGAAAGGTTCAGCTTCTCATCCCTCCTGCTACTTTGGAGAATCTGTCTACAGGGGACGAACTCTGCACAACCTGGGGTCCATCTATCTCCTGCCTCAGGCCGACCACCCTCTCCCAACTCCGAGTGACAGACACCATCCTGCCCTAGGCCCCCTATCCCATGTCCACACCTACCTCCACCAGCAGTGCACACACACACACACACATGCACACACACACACCCAGGAGCTCTAATCCCACCGCAGAGGCCCCTGGCACTCCCCATTCTCAGGGGCCAGGCAGACAGAGCCCTGGGAGAGACATGGCCTGGTCACACACTAGAAAATTCTGCCTCAGAGCCCACCTCTGCAGCCACCTAACAGGCTGCCTTCGTCTCCTGGTCCTCCCTGCACCGCCTCTGCTGGTGACTGGGGAGGGGATAATGTGACAGAGGCCCTGGCCATATTACCACCCTTGCTCCTTTCCTGAAGACTCCCAAGCACTCAGCCTCTAGGGGAGGCCCAAACTCCTTAGCATGGCCTTCACACTGGTCTCTTTCTCCTCTCCCTGCCCACACTGGTCCCCTCAGCCCGTGGGCACCCTGCCCTCCCTACCCTGCCACTCTCTCCAGCAGCACAACAGCGGGCAGTGGGGGTCAAACCTGTGTGCAATGCCCAGCTTAGCCACTTCTTAGCTCGGCCTTCACTTCTCTGGGCCTCAGTTTCCTCACCTGTAAAGCGGGCAGGCATGGCACTCACCTCATCAGGTTATGGGGCACCTAGCGCCGAGTAAGTGTTCAGTCAGCAAGCC
Organism: Bubalus bubalis; assembly: GCF_019923935.1. Taxonomy (NCBI): domain Eukaryota; kingdom Metazoa; phylum Chordata; class Mammalia; order Artiodactyla; family Bovidae; genus Bubalus; species Bubalus bubalis. Next base: position 44,071,644 of record NC_059160.1, on the reverse strand, counting down.
GTCATCACCTGCCCCCACCTCCATGAGCTCTGCCAGACGTCCACCCTCCCAGGTGTCCCTTCTCTGCCTACTGAGCACCACTCCCCGCTCAGGACCTGGCCCGGGTGCCTCTCCCCAGCGCTCTGGGCCCCCCTCCACCTCAGCAACCCCCACCGCCATTCAAAGGGCTTCAGTGGGCCTGTCCATGTCTGTGCCCCATCCAGACTGTGAGCCTCTTCCTAGTCATCCCCACTTTCCCCACCCTCCTCGCCTGTCACTGTGAAGTTTCCTCTGCCAGGAACATCCTCTCTGCTCTTCCCTCCCCAACAGCCTTATAAGTCACCTCCCCCAGGAAGCCCTTCCCATGCTCTCCATGGTGACCCTGGGTGGTGTACAGCTTTAGACCCAGATGATCTGGGTTCTCTTCCTGTCTATGAGACCTCAGGCAAGTTGCTCCTTTTCTCCAAGTCTGAGCTCCTTGTGTGTGAAATGGATTCATAAATGCCAACGGCACACAGTAGGTACTCAGCAAACCCTGAGGCACACACCTGTTCCCTATGAGGGGTCATCCCTGGACTCTCCTGTGACTGTCCATGGTATAAGCCCCCCCCCACCCATGGCTTTGACCCCCCGTACTGATCCTAGGTGCAGCGCTGAGCGCTTCTCACCTATTCTCACTGTTCTCACCTGAATCCTCTCCACTACCCTCTCACAAAACTCCACAAGCCACAGTTTCTTTGTCATTAAAACAGAATGATAACATGGACAAGAATTTATATGAGGGTGAAATGAAAACATGGCGGCCACCGTTATTTCTGGGTTTGTTGTTGAGACCCATTTCCACCCCCAGAAAACTTCAGACCTGAGCATGACATGGACCCTTCCAACCAGGCCGCTTGCAAAAGGTTGAATGGAGGAGCTGGAGGAACTGAGGTTGTCCCGGCTGAGGCTGGGGAGGAACAAGCAACCCAGCCAAGGGTCCAGAGTGTCCTGGGGCCTTTGTGTCTCGGAGAGCCACAGCCAAGTCCCGGGACCGCCTTTCATGGGGGACGGGTGTGTGCCTCAGGGTTTGCTGAGTACCTACTGTATGCCGTTGGCATTCAGGCATCCATTTTACACACATGGAACTCAGGCTCCCAGAGGCAGAGCAACTTGCCTGAGGTCTCAAGGGCAGGGAGATAACCCAGATAACCTGGGGCCAAAGCCCCCTCACCACCCCCTGCCTGTGGAGGCCCTGGTGATGGCTTTGACACTGTGGCCTCCCCACCTTCCTCCTCTTATTTCTCTTTGGAATCGCTTCTCCAAAAGTTCATTTTGAGACAAATCGATTTCCAAGCTGCTTGGAGATGCAATTGGGTTTTTCATTTTGAAGAAATGATGGTTGAGGAGAAGTTCGGACCCTTAATCACCGTGGAAGGCCACAGAAATAAAGAATTCCCTTCTCTTGGCCAGAGACGGTGGGGCCTGTGTGCCCAGTTCTCTGGGACAGCAGAAAAAAGGTGTGCATGGGAGGGCATGGATACTGGACACACACATGTGCACATTAGCACACATATAAACCACACACAGTCACACACACAACACACAAACATGCATGTGTATGCACACATACACCCGATCCACACTCAGTGAACTGCCTGCACCCACACCTCAGGGACCCCCAGCCACCTCCCTGCAATCCCCTCAGCAGGGCAGGGAGGGTCATGGTTGGACCACCTCCATCCTGCAGCACTTCAGAGCATTCTGCTCTGGGACCAACCTCACTGTTGTTATTTCTGGGATGGACTGGCTTCCTTACCTCTTCCAGAGGTTCATTTCAGATCTGAAGCTGCAGGTATGCAAAATCGGACATCACCACCTCATTCATTAACATTCATGGGCTCTCTATTACCTGACTGAACAAAGATCATAACCACATCCATGGGCATAAAAACCCTCACCTCCTGGCACTGAAGCACACGTGCTCTCGATATCACACCTCCCTCAGCAGACCCTGACCAACCAGGCAGTTTCTGTGTCTGCGACTGTGGCCTCCATGTTGTGGATGAACACAGAGCTCAGAGAGGCTGAGGGGTTCACCCAAGGTTGCACAGCTAGTAGGTGGCCGTACGCGCGCGCGCGCACACACACACACACACACGTCACTGGGCCTCCAATCTACATTATCATCCCATTCTTTTGCATCTGGAAGATTTCAAAGGTTTCTGTCTGAAGATGCATTGTGTCTGGCAAGGTGTAATATCGGATACTCTAAGGCCAGGGACCCCCAAATTCCTTAAACCTGGGACCAGGAGAAACCCTAAATTTCATCTAGTCCAACTCCTCTGATATTCAAACTCCCTTCACAACATCCTTGCCTTGGGCCACTGGGCCTGTACTAGTACCACCACCCACCCCCGCCTCCCCCGCCAGGCCTGGGGAGCTCACTCCTACTGGCTTCCTCCCAGCTCCTATGAAGGCTGAGGACCCTCTCATGCTGAGCTGGATGCTGGCTGTCAGGGCCTCTCCCACCTTGGGTCCTGGGTCTCTTCCCTGGGACTCCAAACCCTCTCCTTTTGTGGCTGCTGCCAGGCTCAGAGGACCTACAGAGGTTTCCCAGATCACTCCCACCCCCCATACACACACACGTACACCCTCACATGTGTGAAGCAGGGGCCATCCCTTGAGGTGGATAGCCCCTGGGGACACTGTGCAGAGAGAGGGGGGTCCTGGGGATGATAGACATAGGGCCCTGTTTTGAGGGTGGAAGGGATGAAGGGCTTCAGGAAACAAGGGGGGGGGGGGGCACAGATGAGCACAAGTGCCCTGACAGAAGAGGCAGGAACATTCCTGGAGAGTCCCAGCCCATCGTCTGGGCCTCTTTCATTAAGGACAGGTTGCCCCAGGGAGCGACACTCAGGGACCTTCCCTAGGCCCTCCTTCTGCCTGCAGCCCCAGGTTCGTCCTTCAGCCAAGGGCGCCTGGGGCAGGGACAGGGAGGGGATGCAAAGTCAGACCCTTTGGGAGGTGAGGCCACGCTGGGGATGGGGAGGATCCCGGCCACTTGGTGGGACATGAAGTGATCAGGGGTGATCCGCCTTGTTCCTGGGACTCATGGTGTCCACACCTCTTATATACTTACCCACTGGCTTACTTCCCTTTTGTTGTGCATTTCCTACATGCTGAGGGCTTTACACCATCAGTCAGTCCCTAAGTATCTGGTTTTTTCTTAATTTATTCTGAGTTGCACCAGGTCTTTGCTGCTGCTAGGCTTTCTCTAGTTGCAGAGAGCAGGGACTACTCTACGTTGTGATGCACAGGCTTCTTGTTGCAGGTGTTGCAGAGCACGGGCTCTAGGTGCACAGGCTTCATGAGCTGCAGATGGTGGGCTCTAGTGCGCATACTCAGTAGTTGTGATGCACGGGCTTAGCTGCTCCACGGCATGTGGAATCTTGCTGGACCAGGGATCCAACCTGTGTCCCCTGAATTGGCAGGCGGATTCTTATCCACTTCGTTGCCAGAGAAGTCGCCCAGATATCTGTTGAGCACCTAGTGTGTGCCTGTGTGCCAGGCATTGGCCTGGGCTGGGTGGGTGACTCCGGCGGGCAGCCCTGGGTCTCTGGCTCCCCCACAGCAGTGTGATGGCCTCAAAAAGGCCAAGCCCTGACCATTAAGGAGGTCTGGGTATAGGCCCCCAGCCCCGCCACACCGAGCTTGTGGGATTGGAGATGAGTTATTTTGTCTCTTTGGGCCTTGTGGTGGGTGGAGCCAGGAGCTGTGGTTTGTGAGGGGCAGGCCCTAACCAGTGGATGGACAGGGAGTCCTGCCCTGGACTCCCCCCATGGGGAGGGCAGTAGAGAGGTGCCAGCACACAAGGCATAGCCCTAGGGACCAGCCAGGCCGCTGGCCCAGATTCCCTGCACCTGCCCCAGTTTGACGGACCGGTCTATTTCTGCTCAAGGATGTTTGGAGGTTCCTGAGAAGCATGCGGGGTCTGGGGGAGGGCAGGGGACGGGGATGGTGGTGTGGAGGGCTTCCCCCCTCTCCCCAGCTCCAGCCTCAACTCCATCTTAGACCCACACCCTGACTCCCCTGGCACCCACTCCTCCCTCTGTAGGAAGAAGCCCCTGAGGGTCCTGGGATTCAAGGGGCTGAAAGAGAGCCCCAGCTCTGCCCACACTGAGGAGCATTTTGAAGCAGACCCAGGTCCCCTACTGTGCCGCTCCTCCCCTACTTGTTGCCCTCCCCCTCCCCACCTCAGGTCTCTCTCTGGGCCCATCTGCCTTCCTTCCCTCGGATGGCACCCCAGCAGGGCTGAGCGTGTGTGATAACAGAGCCCACAGTCCTGTTATTAGCTCTAATTACCCCAATCAGCATCGTGGGGGATGGAGGGTGCAGCTCTGGCGCCCACTCCAGTCACCAGCCCAGAGTCAGAAATGCCAATCAGCCTGCTCTACGTAGGGGGCAGGCGCCAATGCCCAGCAATTTCCCATGAGCCAGGAGCTACTTGACCCCTGAGACAGTCCCCTCTCACCTCCTATGGCCCCGGAAACCCCCTTCCTTCCCCTTAGGATTCTCTCTCCCTCCTGCAGCCCGGGAGGCAGGAAACCAGGAGACCAGGACTCTTTTCATCCTGCCTTCTGCACTCCCACTCCAGTGGCTGTGTGACCCTGGGTAAGTCATTTCTCCTCTCTGGGCAGGTTTCCTCCTCCCTTAAACCAGGAGGTGGCATTTCTTGCCTCCCTTCCAGCTGCATCATCCTGCCAAACTCTCCTCCCCAGTAGCCACCAGTGTCAACGTCCACCTGCCTGTCCCGAGGGGTCGGCTGCTTTCTCTGCCCTCCTTCCTACACGTCTCCCCTGTCTCCCACTCACCTCCATACCCCTTCTCTTCTTTCCCATCTCCCCTCTCTCTCTACCCCAATTCTGTCCCTCTCCTCCTCACCACCACCACCCCCTCCACACCATCCTCTCCCACCCCCACCCCTCAGCAGCCTCTTCTCTCCCTGTCAATTAGACCGGCTCTGGCAGGATGCTCCGAGAGCAGACCAGGGCACCCAGCTGGAAAATTGGGTGTCGGGAGCTGTCTGGAATCTCAATGCCCCCAGCCCTGCCCTCCCCCGACCCTTGCCTCTCCCCCTCTGCTGCTCCCCCTCCTCCCAGACCACTGGCTCCCCTCACTTCCCCAAAAGGGAGCAAACCACCCCCTCCCCTTGCTCGGCCATCCCCTCCCCCAGCTCTGGCTGCCAGTAGAATTCACAGCTCGGAGGAAAGAGTGCTGGGCTGACAGTCCAGAGACCCCATCCTGGCCAGTCCCCCTCTCTGGGCCTCAGTTTGCCCATCTGTAAAATGAGGTTCCACCTTAGAGCCCTTCCGGCTCAGGCTATGTGGCTTCTAGGTCTTTCAATTTTTCCTCCGAAGCAACAGGCTCCATACCTGCTCTCATGGCTGGCCTCATTTTGTGCTTTTGTTTTTATTATGAATGGTTTGGGCTTCCCTGGTGGTTCAGATGGTAAAGAATCCGCCTGCATGCGGGAGACCTGGGTTCGATTCCTGGGTTGGGAAGATCCCCTGGAAAAGGGCACAGCAACTCACTCCAGTATTCTTGCCTGGACAATCTCCATGGACAGAGGAGCCTGGCGGGATACAGTCCACAGGGTCACAAACAGTCGACCCCATGGTCGACTTAGTCGACTGAGCAATTAAGCACACACAGCACATGAACGGTTTGGGACTAGGCACAGAGTTTCTGATCCTCACAAACCCTCTCACTCCCTCTGTCTCTGTGGTCACCTCACTCGTCTTTGCTTCTGCCTGGCCCCTGAGCAGACAGTGTTTTTGCTCCTCCTGGGTTCCTTGGACTTCCCAACTCTGAGCTGGCAGTCACCCAGGGCCAGCAGGCATTTAGGTAACCCAAGCCCCATCTCTGCCTCCTCCCAGACAGTCCAAGAGAGTGCCTCTGAGTGGAATGGAAGACGCACTCTCCCTGGCCCCCACCTACTCCCATCCAAAGCCAACCCCAGTCTCAAGGGTCCAGCTCCGTTCCAGTCCCTCAGACCTTGTAGGCATCAGTTGACCAGGGCTGAGGACACTGATGGTTCACCCAGGTCAATAGTTTTCTTTTATAACTGATATTATTTTTTAAATTATTTTCTAATTACCCAGGTAACAAGAATCCCCAACAAGAAGACTCTTCTCCACACAATGCACATTCCATCAGCTGGTAGAGGATACACAGGACCCCACAGGCTCTCCCATCAGTCCAGACTCCAGGAATCTTTGAGGGAGAATCAGTGTCAAGCTCCTACTGTGTGCCAGGAGCATGCTGGGGCTCTGGGCACAGCAAGGAACCTGACAGACAAGTCCTCTTGTCTCACAGTCTACAAACGGGTAAATGCTACGGTAGATCGTTTAAGAGAGACCAGCATTAGGAGAGAAAGAAAACAGAGGGACAGGATACTGCTTCGGGACAAGGCCAGATTCAAGGACTCTGGGAAGACACCTCGGGGGAGGTGAAACGGAGATGGGGCTGGAATGACAAGAAGCCAACATGACAGGGTTTGGGGCGCATCACTCTGGATGGAGGGACTGAAAGTACAGATGCCCTGAGGCTGGAACATGTGGTTGTCTGAGGACCAGCAGCCAGCGTGGCTGGAGCACAACGGGTCAGAACGGGTCAGAGACACTGTCCCCGCTGGATCGCATCTTGCCTGGTAGATCCTGGGAGTTGCTGGCGATGCATTCTAAGCACAACAAACACCCAGTAGAGCTTTTAAGCACAAGAGAAATGTGTTCCATTGTTCCTGTAAAAGATCTCCATATTCTGGTGGCTGGCACAGAATGGGTTGTTGAGGGTGGGGTGGGAAGAATAGAAGCTAGGAGGCCAGTTTAAAGGGATGTTGCAGAGATGCAGGCAAGAGATGCTGGTGGCACAGGCACAGCGGCAGCAAGGAGAGAAGTGGTTCTGGAGAACAGAGGGAGGTCCACAGGGCGAGGTCCGCTGAACTTGTTCCACCTATGACAGCAGGAAGTGCTTTCCCAGGACCCTCCCCACTTCACATTCCTTTTCCTTCCACTCCATACCCATACCTCGGTTCTTTTTCATTCCCTGTCTCACCGAAATTCTGCCTCCTCTTGCCTCCAGCCTTCCACATGGGCTTTCCTGTCCTTAGATTTATCCAGTCCTGCAACTGTTCTGGTGGGGAATAGGGCGGAGGAGAAGGCGCGGGCACTGAGGTCCTCATGGGGAGGGGAAGAGCAGAGCCCTCATGGGGTCCAGTCCAATAGCGGCACTTACTTCTTTAAAAAGCAACCAGACCTTTTACACTGCAAAGATCAACCTCTGGCTAAGGGTGTTCTTTATCCTGTACTGTATTATATAATGCAAAGAGTGTCCATTACCTTCTCAGCCTTGAGCCAGTTTTCAGCAATCTCCCTTCTATGACCTGAGCTTGGGTGTTGTCCAGAAAAGGATGCAGAACTGTGAAAGAAAAGACAAGACACTCCTTGGGAAAAGATACTTACCAATAAGACTCTATTACAAATCAACTGGAGAAAAGGAGATAACCTAACAGAAAAATGAACAAGTGACTTGAGCAGGCATTTCACAACAGAGGATATTCAGAAGGTCAATAAAGATACTTAAAAAGCACTCAACTTTATTTACTCAGGGAAATGCAACTTAAACTCGCAGTGATTAACAATTTGCACACCCACAAGAGGGATCGAAATGAAATTGCTAGACTGTATCAAGGGTTGGTAAGGATATGCGTGTCACAATTAGAAGCTTCATGTATAATTGGGGAATGTGTAAATTGGTGCGAGCATTTTGGCAGCTCTTTGCTCAATGGCACCCCACTCCAGTACTCTTGCCTGGAAAATCCCATGGACGGAGGAGCCTGGTGAGCTGCAGTCCATGGGGTCACTAAGAGTCGGACTCGACTGAGCGACTTCACTTTCACTTCTCACTTTCATGCATTGGAGAAAGAAATGGCAACCCACTCCAGTGTTCTTGCCTGGAGAATCCCAGGGACAGGGGAGCCTGGTGGGCTGCCGTCTATGGGGTCGCACAGAGTCGGACACGACTGAAGCGCCTCAGCAGCAGTAGCAGCAGCAGTAAAACTGAGCATGGGTGCATGTGCGCTCAGTAATGTCAGACGCTTTTTCGACCCCATGGACTATATAGCCCACCAGGCTCCTCTGTCCATGGGATTTCTCAGGCAAGAATATTGGGATGGGTTGCCATTTCCTCCTCCAGGGGATCTTCCTGACACAGGGATCAAACCAGAGTCTCCTGCATCTCCTGCATTGCAGGCAGATTCTTTACCGCTGAGCCACCGGGGAAGCCCCCAAACAGCATACACACACCCTGTGGTGGAATGATCCAGACCCAGGTACACACCCACCAGGAGGGAGTACAGATGCCACCAGAAGAAGGGTAAATGAATGTTCATACCAGCTTCATTCATCACAGTGCCAGACAGAAGCCACCCAAGTGTCTGTCCACAGTGGAAGGAATAAACTGCAGCATATCTCACAGGAAGAGGAACAAACTACTATTACACTCAGTGTTCGTCACTCAGTCATGTCTGTTTCTTTACGACCCCACGGACTGTAGCCCACCAGGCACCTCTGTCCATGGAACCTTCCAGCCAAGAATACCTGAGTGGGTTGCCATTTCCTTCTCTAGGGAATCTTCTGGACCCAGGGATCGAAGCTGAGTTTCTTGCATCTCCTGCATTGAAAGATGGATTCTTTATCACTAGCACCACATGGGAAGCCCTAAATGCATATATACATATATACATACTGCGTGATTCCATTTATATGATGTTCAAAACAGGTTAGCATCCAGGAGAGGCATCATCCTTGTAGGGCAGTGAGAGACTAGAAGGCGACACGAGCAGCCTCAAGGGATGCTGGTCATTTTGTCTTCATCTGGGGTCCCTGTGTCATGGGTGTGCTCACTTTGTGAAAAATCCATCATTTTCATCTGTGTACTTTGTTGGGTATATATATATATATATATTAACTACTTTAACTTCAAATTTATTAACTTTAAAAAAAATAACAAAACACTGCAGAAGGATCTAGAGTGAGGAGTATATTCGCCCCCCTATCCCACATGACTTTGGAGTGTGAAAGAAAATGAAAGTCGTTTAGTCATCTCCAACTCTTTGAGACCCTGTGAACTATACAGTCCATGGAATTCTCCAAACCAGAATAGCTTGGAGAATTCCCTTCTCCAGGAGATCTCCCTAACCGAGGGATTGGACCTAGGTCTCCTGCATTGCAGGCAGATTCTTTACCAACTGAGCCACAAGGGAAGCTCAAAAATATTGGAGAAATGGGTAGTTTATCCCTTCTCTAGGAGATCTTCCTGACCCAAGAATCAAGCCGGGGGCTCCTGCATTGCAGGCAGATTCTTTACCAACTGAGCTATCAGAGAAGCCCATGGAGTGTGACCTCCATAAATTTTTCTATGCAATCATGTAGCTTAATTCGAATTTTAACACCAATGGGATTCCAGTGTAGCTTACTGAGTTGTTTCTCATTTTATAACAGGGATCCTCAGTTTTGGCACTATTGACATTTTAGGCTGGTACATGCTTTGTTGGGAAGGCTGTCCTGTGCATTGTGGGATGTCTGCAAGCATCCTTGGCCTCTACTTACTAGTGCCCTCCTGTCAGTCACGATAACCAGAAATGTCTCCAGACATTGCCAAAGTCCTGAAGGCAGGGTGACCAGATAAAATAAGGATATTCAGTTAATAATGTACTCCCTGGGACTTTACTTTAAAAAATTATCTGTTATTTATCTGAGATATATATTTATTCTGTATTTTTATTCACTCAGTCTGGCAACCTACCTGGGGAGAAAATAATTCCTGGTTGAGAACCAAAATTATCTCCTGTGGCTGGTTCCCTTTCTAGACATGAGGATCCCACTATTCTTTACAATGGCTCTGCCATGTTCCACAATACCAACGTGCCCTGATTTGCTAAGACTTCCCTTCTGACAGGCATTTTGCTTGTCCATCGAAGGTTTCCTGCTGCAAGTAACAGAAACCCCTGCTCAATCTCGCGTTGACCACAAGCATATACCCATTTCTGCGCAACAGGAAGCCTGGAGTGAGCTGTGGGTTCCGGGATGCAGGAAGCAGCCTCTTCCCTAGTTGTGCTCACCCTCATCTCAGTGGTGTAGCAGATACCACCGCCAAGCTGGCTGTGTTGGTAGACCCCACAGCAGAGTCCCAGCTGCTTTCCCTGATGTTTCATTGGGTGGGGTTGGTCACATGCACACTCTTGACCTATCACTGACAGAGGATATGTCATCCTTAGGCCAATCAAGAGCACCCGTGGTGGTGGTGGTGGTCGTGGTGGTGGTGGTGGGGCTTGTATTCCCTGAAGCAGTTGCTGGAGGTGGGAGGGCCCAGGTTAGGCACTGTTATTGTTAAGACAAGAGGGGCATGGGTGCTGGTGGGCAGCAGACACCACTCTGCTGATTCTGAGTTTGCACTATTGCCACTAACTCCCATCCGCTCGCGAGCAACATGCAGAGGGCTCTTCCAAATCAGATCATGGTGCTCCCTGCTGGAAGCCCCTCAGTACCTCCCTCTGTTGTTGGAAGCTAGAAAGCCTTAACTAGGGCTCTTCCCCTTGCCCTGCTGGCAGGATCATGTGCCTACCCATTTGGCGTCCTTGCTCTTCTTCAAACAGGGAAAACTCCACCCTGTCTCAAGAAATTAAATCTGATCTTCTCCTTAGCCAAATCGTGTGTCAGGGACTCCTTCTCCTTGTCCCCTCTCTGCTCAGAAATCTCCAGAGATGGGCCTCCCCTGAGCACCCCATCGCCTATAATCACTCTGGGACCTCTTTCCCCAGTGTTTAGTTCAGTTAGTTCAGTCACTCAGGCATGTCTGACTCTTTGCGACCCCATGAATCTCAGCACGCCAGGCCTCCCTGTCCATCACCAACTCCCGGAGTTCACTCAGACTCACATCCACCGAGTCAGTGATGCCGTCCAGCCATCTCATCCTCTGTCATCCCCTTTTCCTCCTGCCCCCAAGCCCTCCCAGCATCAGAGTCTTTTCCAATGAGTCAACTCTTTGCATGAGGTGGCCAAAGTACTGGAGTTTCAGCTTTAGCGTCATTCCTTCCAAAGAACACCCAGGACCAATCTCCTTCAGAATGGACTGGTTGGATCTCCTTGCAGTCCAAGGGACTCTCAAGAGTCTTCTCCAACACCACAGTTCAAAAGCCTCAATTCTTTGGTGCTCAGCTTTCTTCACAGTCCGACTCTCACATCCATATATGACCACAGGAAAAACCATAGCCTTGACTAGACAGACCTTTGTTGGCAAAGTAATGTCTCTGCTTTTGAATATGCTATCTTACCAGAGGTCAGATCACCTTGTTTACCTACCTGTATTTGTCGATTGTCTCCTCCTGCTTAGATGTCAGCTCCTTGATGGCAACCCTCAACATCCTGGTCACTATTGTGTCCTTGGGGACTTCTGGGAGCAGTCCATGGCACCAAGACGTTCCCCACTCACACTGACTTAACCAAGCATGAGAGGGTGCACCTCTGTGTACCAGGCAAGTACAGGCCGGGCCCTTATCCAGAGCCATAAAATTCCCGTGCTCAGAAGACCTTCTCTTTACCTAGATGGCAGCAAACCTGACCCAAATCGATGTGAGGCTATTTCAAGTCTTTGTGTATCTCACTTACTGTGAATATGTATGCAGTTTGCTAAAGAAATATTAAAAAGTGTTTCATTAAGGGATTATTCTGGGCTGGGCTCCCTAAAAGCAGAGCCAGAGACAGGACTTGGGTGCTGGTGGTTTATTTGGAAGGTGATGCCAGGAAGCAGGAATTAGGGACTGGGGAGAGTAAGATAGGGACAGGGAGAAGCCAAAACAAGGGTCATTGTCAAGGTAGCTGCAGAGGGGCAGTCAATCCTCTGGGACTTCATGAGTAGCCTGGAGTATTCACCTGAAAGATGGCGTCTACTAGGCACTTACCCACCTGCCCCTGGGCCCTAGCCGAGGGTTACCCAAGGAGCTTCCACTCTCCGGAACTTCCCAGCCACACCTGAGGTGGGACCTGGGCGCACGAGGCTGAAATCAGAAGTGGAACTGAAGACCCCAGCGTGAGACACCTCCAGACCCTGTGGGAGAGTGATGAAGAATGTGGCATAAGCACCAAATTACCTTCTTAAAATCTGGAACATATCTGGCCCCTAGGATTTCTGCTTCCTAGAGGCAGAATTGCTCCATTAGAGCAAAGTTTTAATAGATGCAACCAAGAGCCTTCTGGAATGGCTCTCTACATTTCACACCACCTCTGGCCCAGTCAGCAGCAGATGTGATAGCTAAGTAGGAATTTTAAGGGCAGGCACATTAGTGCCTTTTCTAGAATTTATTTCCCATAATACTAATACTGTGTGTGTGTGTGTGTGTGTGTTTTAAAACAATCATTTGTTTCAGGTAAGGAACCTGAAAAGGGCATGGGACACAGAGATTACACAATTCATCCAGATTGCCATAGCTGGTAAATCCAAGGCAGGAGTCCAACCCAGGTGGGACACTAACCACAAGGCTACACTGTCTCCAATGATATAATCATCTTTTAATTCTTATCAATATCATAAGTGAAAAGTAACAGTTTATTGTCATTTTATCAGTTAGAATTAGGCATGGGTACAAGTAACAGAGACCTAAGCCAGAAATATGTTGCTCAAGTAAAATCTTGAGGCTGATAGTTGAGAACTGACATGGTGGCTCCACTCCACAGTGTCAATCACTCAGGCTCCTTCTCTTATTACTTCCCTGTGTATGATCTCTGTTCCCAAGATCTCTTCTCAGTCCAGTATAGCTGCTGGTGCTCCAACCATCAAGTCCTGTCTTCCAGTCACAGGAAGAAAGGATAAAGACAAAAAGCACTTACCAGTTGTCTTTTCAGAAGATTCCTGGAATCTGCTACTTCTCATTGGCCAGAACTTGGGTACATGGCCTCACCTAGATGGGAGACTACGGAATGTCTTTATTCCAGATGACCATGTGCCTAGCCAAAAATCAAGGGCTCTGCTCCTATGGAAGAAGGGAAGGTAAATTGGAGAACAGCCTGTGATCTCTGCCACACTGGAGGAGTACACAAAGAAACCTTTGTGTGTCTCACTGTGAGTCTTGGTGTATCTCACTGTGAATGTGTAAGAGCTCTTCCCCTTTTCACTTCTTCACCTCAGAATTATCTTTTCATAGTCTCCATTTCTATTGCATTAGTTATTCTCATTTTTAGTGATACTTCTTGTGGGGAACTCATGACTGTAACAACAATGCTTGACTCTAAGGATTTGTGTCCCAATCAAATGGAAGACACAGTGGTGGACCCAGCTCAGCATCTGACTCATCTCAGGTGCCCTGCAGGGGCAGGGGTTGCCCGGTGCTGGTGTGTATCACAAGCCGGTGGAGTGCTAAGAACTCAGTCTGGGACTCACTGAAAGACAGGAACTGGGCCTGTGGTTTTACTAAGTTCCTGAGGTGAGAACAATGCCCAGCAAATTTGAGTTTGCCCTAAATTGTTAGCAAACTTCTTTATGCTGTCATTCTCTTCCTCTTGGTGGTCTGTAGTAGTGCAAATGTGGCTGGTCTCTCCTCCATTCAGCCACCCCACACACACATCTTGAAGAGATTAATGAGGCCACCCACGGAGCCTTCCCTTTGCCAGGCTAAAACCCCCATTTTCTTACTTGTCCATTGTCTGACAGGATTCCCAAACCTTCCAAATGGTATTGTTCTCAGCAGAGGGGCTCCATTGGGTCAACCTCCCTCCTGGAATTGACCACAGCTTCTCTAGGTGGTGTCTGGGCAATACAGAAGAGTAGGGAACCCTCACCTCCCTCAGCCTGGACCCTGTGTTTCTATTAATGTGGCCCACAGCTGCATCAACCCTAGAAGCAGCTGTCACTCTGTGAATTGACCCTGAGCCCAAATCTACCACACCCTCCAGGGGTAGGAGTGACATGTTGATGGTGTGTATCTGCATATGGCTACAAGTGACACAAAATCCCTATTCAAGTCAAGTTCCAGCTAAAGAGACATCATCTCACATGAGAAGGCAGAGGCAGACAGGTCCAGACCCAATGCAGTCCTCAGGTCCATTTCTTCAAATAAGGGTCCTCAGGTCCATTTCTTCAAATATTCTCTTTCCATTTGGCCTTCCTGGTGTGTCAACTGTGCTCACAGAGAAGGGCCTCGTGGCCACAAGGCTGAAGTGGTTCCAGTATCTGCATCCCAATTACATACAACAAGGGCATCCAGGAGAACACAGAAGATCATTCCCCTCTCAAAGCCCACCAGTAGGTTTCCTTCCCTTGGTAGGAAATGGGTCACATGGCCATTCCTAAACCAATCACTGGCAAGTGGGGGGAGCGGTGGTAGGGTCACCATGATTGCCCAGGCCAATCCGCATTTGCCTGGAGCTAGGGGCGGGGCCATGTCCAGTGCTGAGTGTAGGTGGGGAAAGTTCTCCTGAACCTAAGGAGGATTCTTTTAGGGAAGGTAAAGGGAAGAAATGGAGGTTCGGGGGAAATCTCCAGCAGAGAGAACAGCAGGTTCAAAGGTCCAGAGGCATGACTGGGTGAAGGGTCTTCTCAGCCTGGCTGATGGAGGCAATGAGATTATTTAGACAGATGAGGGGCACAACCAGATGCATGCCCATCATGATCCCTGTGCCCGTTTCAAAGAAACAGGCTGGGGCCTGCACCCAAGGCAGGGAGGCCAGTTAGGAGGCTGCTGCAGTGCCCAGGTGAAGGATGATGTGCTTGGACTACAGGGAGAATGCATACATGGTGTCAGATTCGAGGGGGGTTTTCAGAGTCAGGTCAGTAGGATGTGCTGCAGCCTCAGACCTGGGGAACGAGGGGGAAAGCTCAGTAAAGAGGACCCATGGTGCTGGCTTGAGCAGCTGAGTGGTGCCATTTACATAGGAAGCAGGTTGTTTTGGGGGGCTGTTGGGGATGTCTGGGTCGGATATGTAGCTGAGAGTCATCAACATATGGATGGTATTTGAAGCCTTGGGACTTCAGAAAGTGTGTTCAGGAGCGAGTCAACGAGGGGATGTTTTCGTGAGCCCACACCTTTCTCTAACCATTGTAGGAATCCAAGAGACAGACAGACAGACAGACAGGCCAAGATTAAGGTGTACTAGAGAGGATGGACTTCAGACGCCTTGAAGATACCATCTGTAGGACCTCTGGACCTAAGCAAATGCAAGTAGGGAAGGAGAGGGAGAAATTGAGGTAATTTGCAGGTTTGGGCTTCAGAGAGGACTGGGTGGTACAAGGTTCAACATTAACCATTAACCCTGTAGGCTATGCCCTGCCCAGGGCCCAGGCCTTCCCCAGAGCTCACACTGAGGCCTCCCCACACCCTGCTCGTTCCCCTTTTCTTTCATCCCACTCTGAGATTCTCTTCCTTTCCCTCTTCTGGTTTAGAGCTGCCCCCACATGCCTCCGGCCCCGGGGTCTGTTTCTTTTGTACAAAGCATGTGCTTCCGCTGCTGTGTTGGCCACTCTGTCACACCCTCTTCCATTCAGCTAACATTCTTGGCAGCCTCCCTAGGCCAGGCCCTGGTAGCAGTGCTCCTCGGCTCTCAGGTCTTCAACACCTCCCTACAGCCTGGGAGGTGGATGCAGCTATAGCTTTATTTCACAGAGGTGGAAACTGAGGTTCTGCGGTTGGGGGAGCACCCTAAGGTTCACCATCCAGCCACCATACTCCTTCTCTTATCAGAGCCACCCCTGGCAGTCAGTCCAGCGATTGGCTCTAGACTGGCCTGGGACATATCATATATTGATGGCTATTGAGAGGCAGCCAGGTCTGGGGCAGGGGCATGATCTAGGGGAAATCTGGCCTTGCCTGTGTTAATCAACATCTGTTGAGCCTTACTCCCCTGGTCTGTACACTGGGGATAAGAAACACATTTAATCTCACGGACATACTGCAAAGATTTAACGACCTAATGCCTACCTCATGGTGCTACTGTGAGGTTTAAATAGCTGAGCACAATGCCGATACATAGTGAGGTCCTCCAGGGCAGGAACCATGGGCCACTCTCCTTCCCACCCCCCAAAGCAGCCCGTGGCAGGCCTGCCCAGTGACAGCTCAGAGACTATCAGGAATGGATTGCATTGGTAGCAGGGCTTCTACCCTCAGGTCCTAAAGCCAGAACAGTCCTTAGGCTAGAAGTGGCCAGGCAAGGGGGACCCATGGCCCAAATCTGGGGTTGCTAGGATCAGAGTTGACAGCAGCAACACCAGAGAAGTGGAAGGATGGGGTGCTAGAACAAGTCTGGGCAGGAGACAAATGAGCAGAATAAAGAAGGATTTTTCTGAGAAGAATTGCCATGAATCCTAAGTGCAATCTAGATGTACTTCAAGAGAGCAAAGAGCAGCATTCCTCTTTTATTGTTGTTTGATGGGGAGGCTAGGCTGTTTGGACTAGTGTTCACTTCGGAGACTGAGCCACACAAGGCCCCCTTGTCTACTAGGGTTACAGCCCAGCATTCGTGCCTCACCTGAACTTTACAAGTGCTTCACCTTAACTTTACAAGTAGTTAAGGGGTGGTAACATCTGCCAGCTCCCATGCCTGGCCCTTGCCCCAATCTCACCCCCACGCCCCGACTCCCCACCCCCGGAGGCCCTTGTTCTGCCTCAGCATCTCTCAGCTCGCAGGAGCCAGAGGCCGTGTCTCCTTGAGCTTTCTCCACTGCATACACCAGCCAGGGCCAGGGCTCCAACTAGCACATAGGCTCATGGGTTGACCCTCAGAGTAAGAAACTAGGAAAACCATCTGGGCTGGGGATTCCACTGAGCAGCAGAAGAGGGAAGAAAAAATTGGCGATTTACTCAGCAAGGCAAAGGAAGGACACACCCCAAATGCAAACGGCCTTTCTGACTTCGTCTGATCCCTGCCACCTCTCTTCCCTCAGAAACCAGTTCCTTCATCCCCTCGCTCCTCCAGGAGACAAGAGTCCAGCCTCCCAACCCCTGTGCCCAAGCCAGGCCATCTCCACTCCTATTTCCTCCCCTCTTTGCAGTGTCACTCCCTCTCCTATGACTGGCTTCCAAGCCCATCCTGCTCCTGCCCAGACATAAAAAAGCAAAACCATTTACTCGTCCAACACCATTTATTGAGCCTTTTTCTCCAAACAGTAGGCTCCTCCTCCCACCCTTCACTTAGGGCACCCTAAGCTCCCCCCAGCTGAACCCCTCTCCAAGTGCTAGTAAGGCCTGGGCAAGAATACAAAGGGAAGCTCAAATACTGTAGGTCTAAATATTTAAGTTATAAATCAAGCTTAGAAATCATTAGCACATCCTCCTGCTTTGACAAATATGCCTTCATAATGACCTAGGAAGATGTGAATTTCAAATCCTTGGATGCCTTGAGTGTGGTGGCTCTGGGAAACCAAGCCCCCACTTTATGGCCCACCACAACCCCTTCTCTTCTCTTCCCAGTGCTTTTTTACAACTTAAGGGGTCTCACATGCATGCAAATAGCAACCCCCCAACCCATACATCTAGGCTGTGTCCACACTTCCCACTCACAGCTACCCCTTGGCCGTCTCTTGTGCCCACGTGGGGTGGCCCAGTTCACCCTGAGCAGACAGACTGTGGAAGCAGGCCTAAGACCAACTGGACAGATGATCCCAGTATCCCAGGTTATTTCAAGCAGGATCTAGAATGGGGAGACCCTGGGCATGCACGTGTTGGCCCTGTAGACTCACTGCCCTGCAGGGAGGAACAGGGTGCTGGAGGCAGGTCAAAGCAGACCCTCTGATGTGTGCGGCCCAAGGCAGGTCCCCTATTGATGCTAGTCACATCTGCCTCCTTCCCTTCCCTTGTCTGGGGCCTAGTTGAAATAGTGTGAGGCCTGACCTCCATCCTCCCAGGTCACACCATACTCCCTATGAGTGGGAAGTTTTTCTCCCCCATCCCCTATTTTCTGGACTTCATTCATCTCATCTTGAAATGAGGAATTTGCATAGATATATTAGAAGTAACCAGAATTCTAATAGAAAGAATCAGAAGGCAGGGTCTGATAGTGCTTAGGACATCTTACCTCAGTCTGAGGCTCAGGATGGCCACAGGTCCTAGGCCTGAAGCTGGCCTTCTTCTGCTCTCTGTTGGCCTACAGATTGGGATGTCCTGCAGTGTCCTAACTGGGCCTCGGGCCTTTGGGCGCTGTCCTGAGAGGATGTCTGGATGAAGCTATCTAAAGGAATGAGCGAAGCTTAGGAGTCAAGTGGGGTGGGGTTCCCTCCCAGGCTGCCCCTGATAAGCCATGCCAGCTCAGGGGAATTTCTATTTCTGACCCTGTTCCATTTCCCAAATGTAAAGCAGAGCTAAAGCATCTACTTCACAGAGTTGCTATGGGAATTCGATTTGACTTGGTTTGTACAGTGGACAGGCGGGATTGGCCCATTGCCCTACAGCATACCTCCTGGCACTATAGAGGCCAGAAAGCTAAAAAATGGCCCAAGTAAGACCCTCCTGAAGCTGAGTGTCGGGCAGATTCGGTTCTGCAGATCAGGGGCTCTTTGCAGAGATGTGGAAGGAGGCAATGAACCAGAGGGTATACTTCGGTGACCATCCCCTGCCTTAGCAGAGGAACCTTCAGCCCATCGTCAGCTTCCATGGCCCAGTATCCACTGGGCCACTGTTGTCCTGGCACCAGCAGCCTGGATCCTGCTAATGGACCAAAGGGCAGCTGCCTCCTAGGTGACCCAGGTCTGCACTGTTACTTAGAAAGTCGATCCAGAAAGCACAAGCTCGAGTCTGGGTCTTCAGCTCGCCCGATAATTCTCTACAGCTCTTGGTCCCCCTCTCATTAACCCTTCTCCGTTTCAACTGGTTATAGAAAATTCTGTTGTCTTCAACAGAGTCCAGGCCAAATTCATAGCTGTTGTGTCTCGCTAATTCAGACAGGGACCACAAATGTTTTTTGTATTGACTAGAAGAAAGAATGGATGAGTGGGTTTTACCTCCTGGGCCATTATAGATTCTGATGCAGAGGGATGGTTGCTGGAGGAGGAGGTCAGGAAAAAGGCAGGCAAGAATACTGAGGACAAGGACTTTCAGAGGCTACAACTTCCAGGTCTTCACCTCTGTCACTGTGACTCCCTCACGTGTGATCTTGCTTAGTTTGGCAAGAACCATGACGACCCAAGACAGGCTGTCAGGGATGTCATGGGGTGAAGTATTTCAGTCCAAGAAAGGAGATTTGGGGTGGTGCTTCCAGTTCCCATGGGAGCTGGGCAGGAATGGATGTGATATAGACTTGGCACTGTGGAGAGAGGACAGATAGGCCTGGCAACCCAGGCCTACGGGAGGAAAATGGGGACCTAGGCCAGGCAGAGAGGCAGCCTTGGGCCTCATGTGGAGGGTGGACTGTGGAGACCCAGTCACAAACCCCTTCGGGCACCAGTGAGAGAGCGGGGAGGGAGTAAGACCTGAGTTAACTGCTGATGAGGGTGGCAGCATCAGAGACCCTGCCACCTCGGCTCACACATCAGGATGTCTTGGGGCCAAAGACAAGTGTGAAGAGGGAAGACACTCTGAGAGTTAAGGACCCATGGAAGGAGACAGTAGCTGAGTTCCCAAGATGGCAAAAATGAGAGCAGGGCTAGGAACAGAGAGTGGGTGACCCATAGGAGGGGGAAGGACGAACAATGAGTGTGCCCAGAACTGTCACATCTGACCTGTATCTTTCTTGCAGGTAAAGAGCCCTGAGAAGGTGGCTCCTGGGGGCTGAATCCTCACCCTGAGCGAGACTACAAATGCAGAGGCTGAGAAGTGACAAATTGGGACCTGTAATCAGGCAAGCCTTTCATACAGTTCATGGGGTTCTCAAGGCAAGAATGGTGAAGTGATTTGCCATTCCCTTCTCCAGTGGACCATATTTTGTCAGAACTCTTCATCATTACCCAATCGTCTTGGGTGGTCCTGCACAGCATGGCTCATAGTTTCATTGAGTCAGACAAGGCTGTGGTCCATGTGATCAGTTTGGTTAGTTTTCTGTGATTGTGGTTTTCATTCTGTCTGCCCTCTGAAGGATAAGGATAAGAGGCTTGTGGAAGCTTCCTGATGGGAGGGATTGGCTGTTCAGGTTTCTGGGTCTTGCTCTGATGGGCGGGGCTTAGTTAATCTTTAATCCAATTTTCTGTTGTTGGGTGGGGTAGTGTTCCCTCCCATAGGGGTAATGGTGATAATGGCGACTTCCTTCAAAAGGATTTATGCCAGCATGCCAGGGCTCCCAGGACTGTTGTATCCAGTGTCCCTGACCCTGTGGCAGGCCACTGTCGACCCACACCTCCACTGGAGACTCCTGGACACTCACAGGCAAGTCTGGCTCAGTCTCTTGCAAGATCAAACCAGTCAATCCTAAAGGAAATGAGTCCTGAATATTCACTGGAAGGACTGATACTGAAGCTGAAGCACCAATACTTTGGTTACCTGATGCAAAGACTTGACTCATTGGAAAAGACTCTGATGGCTGGGAAAGATTGAAGGCAGGAGGAGAAGGGGATGTCAGAGGATGAGATGGTTGGATGGCATCACCAACTCGATGGATATGAGTTTGAGCAAGCTCCAGGAGTTGGTGATGGACAGGGAACCCTGGCATGCTGCAGTCCATGAGGTTGCAAAGAGTAAGACATGACTGAGCGACTGAACTGAACTGAGTCAGGGAAGCGGGATGAGTTGGGGCCAAGAGAGAGTCCAGACCCAGAACTGGATTCTCCAACCTCACAGTCTAGAAAACAATGAGGAAAATACCTCAGCTGCTGTGAGACCATCTTAAATAGCCTACTGTTAGGGAGGAGAATTTGAGGGCTTTCCTGGAAGAAGGGGTTAGCAGACCCCCATCCTCACAGCTATGGCATAAAGAGACCTCATGAATGGCAAGGGAAAGGCAACTGGAACAGGTGGCCCTGAGCCAGAGCCAGGCTGGGGGACCCTAGGCCAGTCCTGAAATGACAGAGCCTGTGAGATTCCACTTGTTCTTCTGAACCCTCTCCCATATACCTGTCTCCCTCCCCCTCCACCCAGGGGGCAAGTTACCAGGGAAGCAGGACACAGCTGCTTGAGAAGAGCTGACGAGCAGAGGGAGACCACGGCCTGGGCCGTGACCACCTTGGGACAGCAGCACAGAGGGTGCTTGAGGGCAGCTTGGAGGGGACAGGATACAAGCTGGGACTCCAGCCTGGGTCTTTCTGGGGAGCCCCTCCCCCGAATCCATACCAACTCCTAGGGAGGCAAAAGGCTTCAGGAAAGGCCCATGGGCCAGGAGCCAGGGGGGCCACAGAGAACACGGACCCCAGGTGGGGCTGCCGAATGTCTGAGTGTGGTCTCACTCATGGGGAAGAGCTCAGAGTCAGGGAGGCCAAACCCCCTTATAGCAATCCAGGCTGAATCCAGGGCCTGCCCAGAGGCAGGGGGTTGCAGCAGTTGGAGAGCAGAGGTCTGGGAAGAGAGGGGGAGGGGCCCTGAAACCATTTACCACAGATTGAGACTCGAACCCAGTCATAACCCTGCTTGGGACTTGAACCCACATGACTGGGACTCAAACCCAGCCAAAACCCTGCTTGGGACTTGAGCCCAGGTAGCTGGGACTCAAACCCAGCCAGAACCCACAATACCTGAGGACCTAATGAAGCTCGGGTTCTTGATATCTCATCACAGAAAGAATTCAGTGAGAGACAAAGTGATAAGGTAAGGTAAGAAGTGGATTTATTCAGAAACAGAGAGCAGCACACTCCACATACAGAGTGTGGGCCATCACAGAGGGCGAATGTAGCGGCTGTGAACTGTGGCATGGTTAGTTTTTATAGGCTAGGTATTTTCATATGCTAATGAGTTGGAGGACTATTCCAACTATTCTGGGGAAGGGGCAGAGATTTCCTGGATTTGGGCCACCTCCCAGTCCTTGATCTTTTAATAGTGCCTTGGAGCTGTCATGGCACCTCTGGGTGTGTCATTTCACTTGCTGATTCCGGATCAGGGTCTAGTCTTGTCTGCCATCTTGGTCCCATTTGATTCTAATCAGTTTATGTTGTGTCCTTGGCCTATGTTATTCTTTCAAAAGTTGTGCCTTCGATACTGGATGCTTGGGGCTGGTGCACTGGGACGACCCAGAGGGATGGTGTGGGGAGGGAGGAGGGAGGAGGGTTCAGGATGGGGAACACATGTATACCTGTGGCGGATTCATTTGGATATTTGGCAAAACTAATACAATTATGTAAAGATTAAAAAATAAAATTAAATTAAAATAAAATAAAAAATAAAACAGAAAGGAAAAAAAAAAAAGTTGTGCCTTTCCCCTTTCCCTCCTGTTACAGCTCTGCCTACAGGGGAGACAGAGAGACTGGGGCTTGGAGCTGGGCTTCAGGCTCCTCCACTTCCCCTTCCCCATCCAAGTTTGGCAACTCAGCCTGAGGTCACTGGATGAAGCCTGAGCTCCATGCCTGTCCAGAGAGACAAGTTGCATCTCTTGATCCCTGAGAATGAGCAGGGATGGTTCAGAACCATGGAGAAAGGGCCCACAGACTGGTGTGGTCGGGCAACAGGAGACAGTGCAAGTAAGAGGGGTCATGTGCAAGCAGAGGTCCTGTGAAGCCTGGAAGCTGACCTTGCCTTGGCCTGAAGGAAGAAGCCTATGGGTCCCCCAGATACTCCAAGCACTCAAGGCAGAGACAGAAGGAGATGCCTGGAACCTGTCACAGGACATTGGTGCCTCGCTCCTGGGAATAAGCTGAAAGCTGGCTATACCCTCCAATTGTCACTATTATTGCTGATGGGCAAAATCTAGACACCTTCCTGAAAGAAGGCGTTTCTAGTCCCAACAGGATGGCAAGGGTCCCAACAGGATGCCAGGCCCTCCTTACTGCAGTTTGGGGAGATCTAGCTTTGGGACATGCACTTGGCTCAACTCACCTAGGAGCAGAGTGTGTGGGTCCCTGCAGCTCCCTGAGGCACCCAGTTGGGAGGAAGAGGCTGTGAGGAGTAGAGGGACCAGTTGGGAGGGGGGTGCAGGCCCAAAGAGACCAGCAAGGCATAAGCATGGGCTGCAGTTTAGGCCTGGAAGGCAGCCCACCTTCCCACGTCCCGCCCCCTCTACCTTCCCTCAAAAGGAAGACTTCATGTGAGCTGGAAAGGTAAATCTCAGGTTGAAAGAAAGTCCTGGAAGTGTTGGGGCCTAAGAGAAGCACAGACCCAGGTCCTAGCTGCTGGCCTTACAGTGTGTACGTGATCCTTCTAAGAGCCTCTTTTCCTGAGGACTTCATTCCAGGTCCTTCCTGGAGGATAGGTTTGTAGACACACACACCCCCTCCCCCATCCTCACAATGACAGCAGGGGAGGGCAAGGGGGAAGGCAGCTGGGCAGGGCACCCTGAAACTGACCCAGGCTGGGGGACCTCGGAGCAACCCCAGCTGCAGGCCTGAGCAGACAGAACCTGTGAGATTCTAACACCTGCTCCTCAGACCACCCCCAGCCCCACAAGCCTGCCTCTTCTCCTCCTCCCATGGTGCAAGTTCATAGCGAACCTTCCCTTAGGAAACAAAATGGGCTATATTAACCTAAAATAATAAAACAGCCAGTTATTCTACCAGCAAAATGGGTTTATGTGGGAGCAGCAAAGAATTGCAACTTGGGGACATGTAACTCTGGTGAAATACTTGTAAATCCCAAGAAAGTGAAGGAGAGGAAACTCTTTTATAGAGAAGGGGACCTAGGAGGGGCGGTTATAAACAAAAAGTCCACTGGAGAAAACTGCTTTACTCTGGCTGAGAAGTGACACTTAGCTGTTGCCAAGCCAGGGACTTCCTTGGTGGCTCAGATGGTAAAGCGTCTGTCTACAATGCAGAAGATCTGGGTTCAATCCCTGGGTCGAGAAGATTCCCTGGAGAAGGAAACAGCAATCCACTCCAGTACTCTTGCCTAGAAAATCCCATGGACAGAGGAGCTTGATACAGGCTACTGTCCATGGGGTTGCAAAGAGTCAGGCACGACTTCACTTTCACTTTCACTTTCACTTTCAAGCCAGCAGAAAATCTTCCTCCTTCTGGCAGTGCTAAGGTAGTGTCACTTCCTGCCGGAAAAGGAGGGTCTATCTCTTTCTGTTGGGATCAGTATTGATAGCTAATGGTACATGCCTGAGCATTCTCCCTTCTGGTCTCCCATGTCCATTTTAGTGAGGTTTCCCTTTATCACTTTTCACAGCTGCTTGGGAAGTCAGTAAACAGGGTGACTGGGACCAGGCTGTGGCCACCTTGGGACAGCAGCACGGAGGGTGCTTGAGGGCAGCTTGGAGGAGACAGGGTACAAGCTGAGACTCCAGCCTGGGTCTTTCTGGGGAATCCTTCTTAACCTCACCTCCCCAATCCACACCAACTCCCAGGGAGGCAAAAGTCCACAGGAAAGGTCCACGGGCCAGGAGCCAGGAGGGCCACAGGGAACACTGACCCTCGGTAGGGCTACTGAATATACCTGTGCGTGGCCTCACTCCTGAGCAAGAGCTCAGAGTCAGCGAGGCCAAGTTCCCTTATAGCCACCCAGGCTGAATCCAGGGGCTGCCCAGAGGCAGGGGGTTGCAGTAGTTGGAGAGCAGAGGTCTGGGAAGAGAGGGGAAGGGGCTCTGTCTACTGGGGAGACAGGGAGGCTGGGGCTTGGAGCTGGGCTTCAGGCTGACTAACCCTTCCCAATCCAAGCTTTGGCAGCTGAGCCTGAGGTCACTGGATGAAGCCCAAGTTCCGTGCCTGTCCAGAGAGACAAGGTGCATCTCTTGACCCCTGAGAAGGAGCAGAGTTGGTTCAGAGCTGTGGAGAAAAGGGGCCGCAGACCATTGGCAGCGAGTAGGGAGACAAGGTAAGCTAGGGCGCCTAGGTCAGGGGTCCTGCCAGGCCTAAAGGAGGTGGCCCTTGGGTCCTACAGAAACCTCAACCCCCCAAGGCAGAGGCAGGAGGCAGCAACCTGGGAGAAGCAGGGGTCTGGGAGTCACAAACCTGGGGCTGCCTCTGAGAACCAGGGAAGCCCCAGTGGGCTCAATTTGAGGGTATTTCGGGAGAAAGAGCTTTTTGTTGTTGTGAAGGCAAAGTGGGAGCCCAGGGGAGGGGAATTGAACTAACTGACTAAACAGACGTTCCCTGGCCGGCAGCTGTGAGGGGTCACAGAATAAACTTGGAACTGTGAACACCTTCAAACCAAGCCCCGGTGGAGCTCGGGTAGTTGGGGCTCTTGTATATAGGGGGTGTGTTTGTGAATGTGGAGAAGGAGGAAGCAGTCCTGAGCTAGACAGGGTCAAGGTTGAGAGGACATGAGGGGGTTGACAGACTTTCTGGAGAAGACAGAAGAGCCATGTCACCTGCAGCTAGGCCCACGGGCACTGGTTTGGAAGAACCCCAATTTGGAGGGCATGACACAGAAAGTGTAAAAGTGGGGTGCCTCCTGGCATTGGGCTCTTTCTATAGCACCCCAACCCCACCCAAAGCCTCAGGTCCTCGGGAGCCCCAGCCAGCAAGGTTTTACCCAAAATTGCCCACAAGGCATTTATTTCCTTACTGGATGAATACTGCCTCACCCCAGAAGGAATTAGAAGTAGGTACCAAATAAACATGTCACATTTGCCTAATTAATAAACATTTGTGTTGAGTGATCTGGGATATTTAGTGTTCCGGGTATTTATGATGTTTGTCTGCTCTGTTAAATGTTAAAGCACCAGTGTCCTTGACATTCAAATCGATGATTTGAAAATAAGGAATTAGTTCAGAATTGTGATTTTCCTGGAAATACCACTTGTGTGATAAGAAGCTTGGGACGTGACAAGAACCCAGAGTCAAGCTAGGAGTAAGCGGAAACTTAGCAGGATACAAGATTCTTCACATAAATGAAGTATTGAAAAAGGAAATCAGATATATTAAATTTCCTGATACAGTTTTGGGAGAGTTAAGGACATTTACTTAATTACATGTGTACGCAGGACCTAAATTAACCCAAAGTCCCCTTAAAAATGAATGTTCAAATTGACTAGATTTATTCATAGAGTAACCTTTGCATTGAAATGAAAGACCATGAGTCTTTGAATCTAACTTTGTAAATAGTTCATTTTGGAATCCAAGTAACAAAGGAGCGAGCCTTTCTGTACCCAAAAGCAAAACTCTTTGAGGACACCTTCCAAATGCCCAGTAACTGCAAACTCCCTAACCCTCATGGTGTGGTAGCACTCAGGGGGGTGGGGGAGCTGGGGCAGCCACAAGGGGGAGGATCTGACCTGACCTGGACCCTGCTCCCCCTACACACATGTCCACACTTGGTCACATCTTTGTTTTTTCAGGAATAATAAGAATTTTCCAAGAGAAAAGGCCCATGCTGATGAAGAGAAACCAAGACAGAGTGTCAAAAGAAGGTAGCTGGGCTGGGCTGGGGGACCCTAGGCCAGTCCCTCCTGCAGACCTGAAATGACAGAGCCTGTGAGATTCCAGCACCTGCTCTTCTGAACCCTTCCCCACATATCTGTCTCCCTCCCCCTCCACCCAGGGGGCAAGTTACCAGGGAAGCAGGACACAGCTGCTTGAGAAGAGCTGACGAGCAGAGGGAGACCACGGCCTGGGCCGTGACCACCTTGGGACAGCAGCACAGAGGGTGCTTGAGGGCAGCTTGGAGGGGACAGGATACAAGCTGGGACTCCAGCCTGGGTCTTTCTGGGGAGCCCCTCCCCCGAATCCATACCAACTCCTAGGGAGGCAAAAGGCTTCAGGAAAGGCCCATGGGCCAGGAGCCAGGGGGGCCACAGAGAACACGGACCCCAGGTGGGGCTGCCGAATGTCTGAGTGTGGTCTCACTCATGGGGAAGAGCTCAGAGTCAGGGAGGCCAAACTCCCTTACAGCAATCCAAGCTGAATCCAGGGGCTGCCCAGAGGCAGGGGGTTGCAGCAGTTGGAGAGCAGAGGTCTGGGAAGAGAGGGGGAGGGGCTCTGTCTACTGGGGAGACAGGGAGGCTGGGGCTTGGAGCTGGGGTCCAGGCTCCCCAACTCGCCCTTCCCAATCCAAGCTTTGGCAGCTCAGCTTGACGTCACTGGATGAATCCTGAGCTCCATGCCTGTCCAGAGAGACAAGGTGTATCTCTTGATTCCTGAGAAGGAGCAGGGGTGGTTCAGAGCTGTGGAGAAAAGGGTAGCAGACGGCTGGAAGAGGCAGGCAGCCTGGAAGTTGGCCTCGGCAACCTTGGCCAGGAGAAAGGGTACTCCCCCACCATCCCAACCCTCTAAGGACAGAGAGCTGTTAGAGGCCGGCCTATGAGAAAGTGGGGTCCTTGGCCACTCACTACGGTGTGTAACCCCCGGCAATCAGCTGAGACTGAAGTGATGCCCAATGCTCCTCCACCTCTGCAGTCTAGATCCAGTGATAATGGAGGCCAGGACACCAGGCAGGGGAGTGGGGGCACATGGCAGTGGGCTCCCACGTTTCTAGTGGGATGACACCATGCGGCCCCCAGCTGGCTAGGATTGGGGCAGGGAAAGTGACCCTTAGTTCCCAGCTGGCCCATGTGCTGTCTGGGGGACACACTTCTTTTTCCCTTGACCATGGGCGAAGACTTGCCCATTTGATAGGCCCCCTTCCTTAACCCTGCGTGTGAGGCTCTGGTGAGAAAGGGAGATGGGAACTGGCTACCAGAAACTGGAGGCGCTGGGATCCCAACTTGCAGAGGGAGGGGTCGACATTCAACAAAGACCTTGGTCCTGTTGTTTTAAATAAGAAATTTATTGCAAATATAGAAATTGATTCTCTCCATACAGGAATCTCCGAGTTGAGGAAAACAATTTCGTGCCATTCAGTTTAAAACAGGAAATAGGGAAGAGGGAGAGGCAGATATAGGGAAGAGAAAATAAATGAAGTTACCCCTCCCCCCACCCCAAAAAGAAGAAAAGGAGAGTTCAGGCCCCGCCACGGGAAGAAAGGTCCACACACAGCTGGGGTTCACAGGTTCGTAGCCCGGGGCCAGGAGCCCAGCTCTGCAGGACCCAAACCAGGTGCCAAGCCGTGGGACGGGATGGAGGGGCTGGTGGCTCCAGGGCCAGGGTTGAGGGGTGGGGGCGGAGGAAGCCAGGGGACAAGAGTGGACCCCCCTCGGCCCTGCCCAGCCCTGTGCTTGTTTGGCAAGGGGCAGGTAAAGGAAGGAGAGGCTGACCAGACCCTCTCAAGCCCACCCCATTCCACCCCCTTTTCTCTCCCTACTTCTCGGCAGCAGTGATGGACCTTAATGGGGGACTCGGTGGCAGGCATGAGAACAAGGAGTCTAATACCGGTTCTGTCCTAAAGGTGGGAGGACAGACGAGGATTACGGCAGCTCCTAGGACCAAGGTGGCTGTGGAGCAGCGGTCTCGGCAGAGAGACCAGCACTGCTCTCAGGTAAGCCCCAACCTTCACTCTGGCCTGGCGGGCAAGCTTTGGGGGGCCCCTTAAGCCCTGTGGGGCTCTCACACCCCCAGGCTTCCTCATGCCTGACCACCCATCCCAACACCTCAGAAAGAAGGCCCCCACTCCCTCCTCAAGAATGTGGTGGGATGCTGCTGAACCCTGGGGTCTTTGCAGGGCAGGGCCAGAGTAGTGGAGGTCACCAGAGGAGGTACATGGGGGAGTCCAGCCCCTCCTAACAACCTTACTTCTCCCCCCTCCCATGTCATCCTCCCCTGGCTAGCGGGCTAGTCCTCTGGCTCTGTCGTTCAGAGCTTGGCTCCCCTGCCCTGAGGGCTCCCCCGGCCCCTCCCCACTCTATTCTCCCGATTTTTGATTCTCTGTGCATTTTGTGGCTGTCCCTTCACTGCATGTAAGCCCCTTATAAGCTGGGACCTGTCACTCTTGTCCCCCATGTCTGGCCCCTTTCCTGGCCTTAGTATGTTTTGAGACCCTAGAAGATTTCTTTCCTTCCCCCTCCCTGTGCTTCTGCTTCCCCATCTGTTAACATGTCCGGGACAGGAGGGGTGCAGGTGGGCGACTCCTCGCTAGGAACCTCAGAGCCCTTCGGCCAGGCTCAGACTCTTCTCCCTGCCTCTCTGGGATTCTGCAGACCTCCTCTCCCCAGGTGGGTCTTTCTACTCCAACCCCTACCCCCGCCCCCACCCCCGCCACAGACAGTCCGTTCCCAGCCTGGACACAGGCCACCACCATCCTCCTGCTCTGTCCCCTAGGAGGGGTCAGGGGCGAGGAGCCTCCGGGGGGCCAACACAGGCCCCTCCTATGGAGAGGAGACAAGCCTGGGACCCCCGAGGAGGTGGCCACCCCAGACTAAGCTTTCTTTCTGCCAGACCCCGACTTTTCACTTCTGGAAGGCCATTAGCTCCAACAGAAGGGTCACGGTCCCTACTGCATTCTCCAGGAGACCATGGGTGCCCCTTCCCGGGGACAGGTGCCAAGGAAGGAAGCTCCTGTGAAGGTTTATTCAAAGAGGCCAGCCAGCCTCCAGAAGGTCCAGGGTGCAGCAACCCCACTCCACTAGGCCCCCCTGTCCCCTTCCTCTCCGGGAGACCCCCCCTCTTCCCTTCTCTCTTGGTTTCATGCCCTCCTGGCCTGCCCAGGCCATGGCACCGGGGTCCACCGTGCTCATCACCATTACAAACACAGGACCCCGGCCAGCCAGATTCCTGGACGTAAATGTTCACCAGTCTTTTGTGAATATTTTGTCCTGAACAGGACACAGGACATAGATGCAGGAAAGCCTCTGGGGTGAGCAACAGTGTGTGCCCCACTCCCCAGAGCTTTGGCCTGGCCTGGGCACCTAGGAGGTCATCTTATTCTGCTTCATAGACCTGTATGCCCTGGGCTGTGAATGTGGGTTCACCTCCTGGAGTGGAAGACCCTTGCGGTTAAGATGGGGACCTATCCTCTGAAGCCCCCCAAACCCAGCCTATCTGAGGTTTTTATAGGTCATCTTCAGCCAGGAATGACAGGGAATTGAGGGGAGCTCTGGCTCCTGATGCAGGATTCCTCCCCGTGGGCAGTGCTGTCCCTAGGCCAACCTCAAGGGAGGGGCTCCCCCTATGGGTTCTTCCCTCAGGGCCCCAAGCTCCCCCCTTGTAGAGCCACCCATGAAGCCCCAAGCTCGGCCTCCTGTACTCAGCAATGTGACTGACTCTCCCGGCAGGCAAATCACCAGACCCCTCCCTTTTGGGGAGCTCCCACTTCTTCATCTGCAAAATGGGAGCAAGTGGGACAGAGGAGCAGTCCCCCAAGGTGCCCTTCCCTGGGGCTGCCCTTCCCTGGCCAGGAAGAGGCTGATGGGAGGAGGGGAGGCGGCACTTGTGGGCTGGCCCTGATGTCCAGAAAAACAGGAGATGGGTCGGAGGGCAGGGGGTGTTTTTGGTGGCACCTGTTTTGGGTCTTTTGCAGAGCGGGCCCCTCCCTGGGTTTCAAGAGCTGCTTGTCAGATCACAACAGAGGGAATGTGGGAATGGGAGCGCGGCGGGGAGGGAGGGTGGGCCAGGGAGTCTGGACAAACTGGCACATACACGACAGATGTTTGCTCAGAAAAATACAGTAAAATCGTCATGCAAATATAACAGGGAATCTGCTTTCTCACATCACTGGCTTCTCTGCTTGCTTTTCTGTTTCATCAATCCAGTGTGAGGAGGGGTTGGAGGCAGGTTTTGGGGAGTTGGGAGAGGTCTGCTCTGCATATCCATGCTGGCCCTCTCCCCTCCACTTCCTCAGGAGAACAGTCCTTTCTTTGCAAATGTCACCCCAAAAGTGAGCCCCAGGCTTGGTCTGTCCCCCAAGTGGGGCTCAGTTGAGCCCTAAGGCCCCTTTCCCCTCCACTGTCTTCCCCCAGGAAGGTCACTGGAGCCTACCACCCAGGGAATGGCACTAGCTTTCCTGGTCAGAATCCCCTCCACAGTATAGGTCCCATCCATCATCCACCCTCACCCCACAGTCACACCCCCAAAACTCAAGAACCCAACTGAGTGACAGGCCACAACCAGGAGTGTGAGGAGAACCCAGTGGGCTCCTTCCACTCCTGAGGTGGGTGGGGCGCCAAGGGGCACATGGGCAGGTGGGCAAAGCTAGAGTCATCTCACTCCCCACTGGCCCACCTCCCATCCACAGGTGCAGGGGTGCTGACTCCCACCCCTCAGCACCCTGTCAGTGTTCAAGACAGTCTCCAAGACAGTCTCAGGACCCCAGATCCGTCCCTTAGAGCTGACCCCAGGAAGCCCCCAGCTCTTGAGAAAGGCAGCCACCCCATCTGGCCCTGCCCTCCCTCACCGCCCTCTGCCACCCACACTGACTGAGAGAGAACCCCCAGAAGCCCAAACGGTCCCAACTGCCAGGCTCTGGGTTGCCATGGCGACAGAGGCAGGCCAGGGAGGGGGAGGGGCCCCAGGAACCCAGCCTGCTCCTTCCCAGTAGGGGTGTGGGGGGTGCTCACCATTTGTGCTTTGTTCGATGTTGGGTGGGTGTCAGCATGGGAGGAGCGGCCATTTCCATGAAAACATGGGGGCCTCTCAGACCAGTGGGTAAGGTGGGGATAGGCAGCCAAGAGGGTGTGAGTGGAAAAACCCCAGAAGGCCCTCCTTCCTCTGGGCAGGCTGAGATGCTGCCTGGAGAGCCCACAGCAGGGGTCTGGCAGGTGGGAGGCCAGGACGTAGGGGCAGAGTCAGGAAGGCCCCCAGTGGACTCCACCCCCCGGCTGCTTTCAGGTATCACAGTTCACCCCTGCCCTTCTGGGATGAGTAGGGGTCTTGGAGGCCCAGAGAGGCTGGGGGCCGGGGTGTAGAGGCCTGCACCTGAGATGCGGAGGCCGCTGGCCCAGCCGCTCTCCTCAGACACCGTCGACAGCTCCCAGGCTACTTGGAAGACACTTGAAGGGGGCTGGTGGACCGTCCCATGCCTGCACCTCCCCTACGACCAGGACCTCCCACTTCTCCTGGGTGCTGCCATCAGTGGGCAGAGACCCCCCCACAGCCGCCCATGAGGAGTTCCAAACTCTGGGGGCGTGGCCATGAGCCTTTCTAGAAAGGAAAAGCACCTGCCTGACCCTCAGCTCCAGGAGACCACAGCTCTGGAACAGGTAGTGGATGGACAGAGGGTGAGGGCCCCAGAGGAGCCACTGGGGGAGTGGGGGACAGCACTGGGCTGGGAAACTGGGAGACTGCCTCTCACCTGCCACGTGACGCCCTTCCTCTGGGCCCCGGTCTCCCCATCCATAAAGGGAGAAAACAATGCTCAATGTCCATATGCTACTAAGTCTCCCAGTAACCTGTCCCCCATCTGGGGGGACCCGCTCCCTGCCCCAGGGGAGCTTGGGTCCATCTCCACCCCAGGCTCCTTTACCCCAAAACCTGTCCCTAGTCCCAGAGCCCCAGACCCCACACCCTCCTCTGGCTTCCTCGTCTGCCCTCCCCCCTCCCCCCCGCCCCCAACCG
Source organism: Bubalus bubalis (assembly GCF_019923935.1). Lineage (NCBI taxonomy): Eukaryota > Metazoa > Chordata > Mammalia > Artiodactyla > Bovidae > Bubalus > Bubalus bubalis. The sequence continues at coordinate 44,039,211 of NC_059160.1, read as the reverse complement.
AGCCCGCACACCCCAGCAGAGTCCCTGGGCAGCACAGTAAAGACGACTGGTTTCGGTATCAGTGTGTAAACTTTAAGGAGAACATGTCTTTGTTTTCCTGTCCGTTATTGTCGGGTGGTGGTTGTTCACAGTCAGGTGGTGGTCACGTGTGTGCGTGGGTGCGTGCGTGCGGGTGTGCGTGTGCGTCCACTCCTCGGCCCCCAGCGCGCCCCGCCCAGCCGCCCCGGCCCTTCCCCGCGTGCCCCTGGCCCTCCCCCTCCAACCTCACCAGGGTCGGGGTTGGGGAGAGGGTCACAGCTTCTGCTGGGCCGAGACCCCCTTCCAGTAATCGAGGATGTCATGCAGGTCCTCGTCCTTGGCGAACTGGACCTTCTTGCGCAGGGCGTGGCCGGCGGCCATGTACACCTCCTCCCGGTGGTGCTTCTTGTAGGGCCGGAAGCGTTCCCAGATCTTGTGCGTGCTCTCGGAGGAGTACTCAGGGCTGGAGGAGTAACCTGAGTAGTAGTGTCTGGGGGAGAGCTGCGAGTAGGTGGAGTCCCGCTTGGTGCGGGTCAGCGGCTTGAGGAAGGACACGCGCTGGCTCAGGCTGTCGGTGCCCTCCTCGTAGTACAGGGCCGGGAAGCTGTGCCGGTGCTCGCTGCAGTGGTAGGCGGGCTTCACCTCCAGGTGGTGGATGGCGCCGCCGCCACCACCGCTACTCCCGCTGCTGCTGGCCGGCACCAACGGGAGCCGGTCCAGCGGGCTGTTGAGGGGGCTGCCCTTCTCGATGTACTTGGAGTCGCCCTTGGCCAGCCCCGGAGTGGCCGGATGATCCGGCACATCCAGGCTGAAGACCTTGGCGCTCTTGATTGAGCCGCTGGAGGAGACGCTGCAGGTCTTACGAGCCACGGCGGCATCGGCGCTCAGCTGGCGCTGCAGCGGGTGATGAGAGCCCTCCTTATAGGGGGGCGAGAGGAAGCTGGGCCGCTCTAGCACCCCAGGAACAGGGGTGGCGGTGGAGGAGGTGGTGGAGGCCGCAGGGAGGGACTGGCACTCGAAGGCCATCTCAGGGTCCCCGCCACCACTGCCACTCCCCAGGAAAGAGGCCGAGTCCAGCTTGAGGGCATCGATGCAATTGTTAATGATCTGGTTGACCTTGTCCACCTCCTTGGCGATGGTGGAGATCTCAGCAGCCGAGCCCTGGCCGTTCTCCAGCTCAGGGAGGTCATCCTCCGGCCGTGCCAGGCCCTCACTGCCCGTGCCCGTGCGCACCTCGATATAGTTGCCCTTGGTGGCCACCTTGGGCGTGTCCAACCCAGCCTCCAGCCCCTTGGAGGTGGTGGGCAGCTTCTCCCCGATCATGGAGGGGATGGAAGACATTCGGGACACGGGCAGCACAGGGGGCTCGCCCAGCTTCTGGGTGGCGTGGACAACGGAGCCGGCGTCCACGTCCGCCCCGTAGCGCATCTCCAGGATGGTTTTCTTGACCTTGACCGACTTCTGCTTCTCCTCCTGCATGCGTCGCTTGCGCAGGCAGTAGTAGACGGCTCCCAGCACGATGACCATGCCGAAGAGGCAGCCCAGGATGGTCATGATGTAGTGGGTGGTGGTGGAGGTGCTGGGTGCCAGGTCGCCGGGCACTGGGTCCCTGGTGGTGAAGGTCAGGCAGGTGTGATTGAAGCGGCGGCTGTTTCGCAGTGAGGTCACGCAGAAGGTGTACTCGGTGTGCGCCCGCAGCTTGTCCAGCGTCACGATCTCCTTCTTGTTCTTGAGGGTCATGACGTCGGAGAAGTAGCTGTTGTTGTACTGGACCAGCACGTACATCTTGCTGTACGGATGCGGGATGATGACCACCAGCGTGGCCGAGGTGAAGGTGACCTGGTGCAGCTTAATGGCCGGCCCTGCTGACGCGTCCGTGGTGGACGAGGCTGGCGGCTCCACCGACAGGATCTCGTCGGGGCTGAAGCCTGAGTTCTCGTCAGGCTCCCTCTGGGTGTCGGTGGAGTAGGGCGTGGGGTGGCTTGCAGGCCGGGCGGGCAGCGAGCCATTTCGGCACTTGGCCTGGAGCACGGTGATGGCGTTGAGGCTGTGGTAGGGCCGGGGCACCAGCAGCGGGTAGCCAGCGAACTCACGTGGCGACTCGCACTGCAGGCGGTCATAGTTCTTGGTTACATTGTTGAAGACCACGAGCCAGGCCAGGAAGCCGAAGAGGTCACACTCGCAGTTGAAGGGGTTGCCGGCCAGCTCGCACACCATGAGGCTGGCCAGGCTGGCGAAGGTGGCGCCGTCAAGACGGCTGAGGCGGTTGGAGGACAGGTCAATGCTGATGAGGCTAGGGCACTCGGAGAAGGCGGCGGGCGTCACCACCTCGATGAGGTTGTGCTGCACGAAGAGGAACTGCAGGCGGCCCATGCCCCGCAGCATGCCCTCGGTCAGGTTGCTGAGCTTGTTGTAGCCCAGCTGCAGCACCTGCAGGCTCGACTGGCCCAGGAATGCGCCGTCCTCGATGTAGGAGATCTCGTTCTTGGTGAGGTTGAGGTCGGTGAGGTTCCCGAAGCGGTTGAGCGAGGAGTAGAGCACGGCCTTGAGTTTGTTCTCGTTGAGCCGCAGGTCATGCACAGTGCTGTTGATGTGCTGTGGGATGGTCTCGTAGGGCGGCTGGTTCTGGCTGCAGATGGCCAGCCACACGTACCCCTTGTCGCCCTCGATGAGCCAGCAGTCGGCGCGCACGGTTCCCGGCCGGCACACGCACAGCAGCGCGGCCGCGCACAGCCCCAGGCGCAGCATGGCTCCGGCCACGGCCCCCTCTCAGGCCTGGCTCAGGGTGGGGGGCCGGGGCGCCGGGGGGCCTAGTGGCCAGAGGTTGGGGCCAGCAGCACAGTCCTCCCTGGGGCTGCCACCATCTTTGGGGGGACCCCCAGCTCGGGGGCCCCAGGTGAGGTGGGCACGGCCAGTGCCAACTGTCAGGGGGCCTTCTGAGGTGCTACCCACAGTCGCCGGGCACCAGAGCCAGACCAAGGCCAGGGGGGCTGTGGGCCCCACAGCCTGCTTCCCCGAGGTGTTCCTTTCCTGCCAGGAAGATGCCCAGGTTCTCGGGGCTTGACTTCCTCTGCCTCTTCCTCTTCCTCCTGGGGCTCGGGGCTCAGAATTTCAGACGATTCCCACAGGAGGCTGGAGACTGGGACTCTGAGAGGGGAGCACGAAAGATGGGGACAGGAAGGAAGAGGCCCGTCTGTCACCTGGTTCCTGAAAGGCAGCACCGAGAGGGGGTGACAGATCAGTGTGAAGGCTCAGGGCAGCCCTCTAAGCTCCAGCACAGGCCCCCAGCCCCACTCCCACCCCCTCCCAGGGCGTCCTGTGCCAGCAGCACTCTGGGTCCCTGTTACATAAAAGAAGGGAGGTGGCAGGGGGGCAAGAGGGGGAGGGGGGGCCAGAGGACCTGGGAGGAAGGAGATCAAAGAAACAAGAGGGAGGGGGGAGGGGACAGTGTCTGAAGCCAGTAGACAAAAAAGGAGACTGGAGACTTAACAGGGCAGGGGCAGATACACATACACGCGTCAGCATCCTCAGGTCCACACTCGTCCACCTGCCCGCACAAAGACCCACATGCCCCCATGTGAATCAGAACTGCATAGCAAGCTCACATAGACAGGTGTGCACAACCACACACACACACACTCACAAGCACACCTACAGTCTTGTGTACGACAACAGGCCCGTACACACATGGCCACGTACCCAGGCAGCCACCCTCCAATCCAGAAAAGAATTAAGGAGCCCAGCAAAATGCCTCCTCTCCTCCATGCCCAAAGATAAATAATTCATTTGTTGTGTAACTGCTCTTGTTCCAAAAATAATTCCCTTGTCTCGGCTTCCATGGGGGAGGGGGAGCAGAGCAACATGGTTGTGAGCCCCCCAGGCAGGAGGTGCACAGCGGCTGGGGTCTCCCGCAGTGGGAGGTCAGGAGATGAGCTCTTCTTACCGCAAAAGCAGAGCCGAAGGAAAGAGAGGGTGAGTCTGGGAACCCAGACACACTCCCAATAGCCCCTCCTCAAAGTGCTTTCCAGTAGGGGGCACCCCCAACCCTGATCCTACAGGGGTGCCTCAGGCAGAAGTCAGAGGCATCGGGAATGCCCAGGCATCTCCTCAGTGGCTGGAGAGTTAGAGGCCCAGAGAGGGTCAGTGACCTGCCCAGAGTCACATACTGCAGCCTGGGTCACGGCCAGGATCAAGGCTCCTGAGCCAGCAGCATTCGGGCCTGGAGCCCCATCCACCCTGCCCTATTAGATGGACTGCACCGTCTCTGAGTCTAGTCTCCACATCTGTAAAGTGGGGACCAGGCCCCTGCCGGGCCTCTGATAGGGGGAGAAGTAAAGTGAGCCATGTTGCCCATGTTTGACTTGCAGGGGGTCAGGGGAGGCTGTGCAGGGCTCTTGGCCTGCAGACCCTCAATTTCGTGAATTTCAATCTAGGGGGGACTTGCCCTGGTCTCCCAGCAAGCCAGACATGGCCCGTCACCCAGATCAGTCTCTCACACACAGTGCTTTCCTGGCTGCGGGAAGAACTCGGCCCTCCCTCCCTCCGTCCTGGGCACTGGCCAGGGATATGAAGATTAAGCCAGAGAAACCCATGTTTGGATCAAGGAAGCCAAAGACTGTTCACAAGGGCCACCTCTGCCTCCCGCTCCTCTGCCTGAAAAACTCCAGGCAAGAGAGCGCTTTAAGAAAAAGTGTGAAACCTTTGCTGTTAAAAGCAAAACCAATTTACAGCCCTGAGCCCTAGAGGGCTGGAACTGAGGAAAGGGAAGTGGAGAGGGAGAGAAGTCCCCAGAGCAGCACAGGCAGGCAGTTTTCACTGAGGTGGCAAGTGAACAGGGCATCCAGATGTCCCCTCAGATGGAAGGCTGATGCAGCATCAGAGGCTGTGATTATCACGGTTGCCACAGGGGGTCAGCCTCACACCTCCTCGACGCCCCCCCCTGCACCACCCCCCCCCCACACCCGTCCCTGGGCCAGCTCAGGCTGAGAGGCTGGATGGGGGCAGGGGAGGAGGTAACCATGAGGCTGCGGGTCAAGATGGGGTCCCCAGGCAGCAGAGAGCATTTTTGTCCTTGGCTCTGCCAAGCACGTTCTCAGGGCTGGAGTCAGGAGACCTAGGCTCCCTTCTGACGTGGCAGCTGGCTCCCAGGGGGCCTCAGTGCCCCTCCCCGCCAGGCAGGGAGGTTGAACCGGTGGAGGCTGACTTGCCAGGTCTCTCCTGTCAGAGGACCCTCCGTCTGCGCCTCCTCCGGCTGGGAACGTCTGGGGACCACATTTGTATGCAGGTGATGTGCAGGTGTGCGCTGGCTCAGCGCACCGGCTGTGCTGGCGTGTATGAGTAGACGGGTGTGCAGGCCGGCGTGTGCACACGCATGCCTGTGTGCACAGGTCATGTGCCCGCCTGGCCAGCTACAGGAGTGAACGGCAGAGTAAGAAGGGGCTATCTGTGAGTGGAGGGGTGGGAAGGGATGCATGTGGGGCATCTCATGGAAATGCAGGCAGGCGCCTGCCTGTATGTTGACATGTTAATAAGCATGTGTGTCCCACATGAATGTGTATGTATGCACATGCGCGACTTTAGCCGCATCAGGCCCCACCTCCCACCCTCAGATCTGAGTTGCTCAAAGTGGAACCCACTCGGGCAGACCTAGCAGCTAGCAGGCAGGCAAAGCTGGCCAGACTCTTGGAAATCCCAGGCCAAGCTGAGGGTGTGGGAAAAGGCAAAGGGGAGGAGAGTGGAGTAGGCGAAGGGGCCCAGGCTTGAGGGAGGGCCGGAGCGGGGTTGGGGGCTCACTTCCCAAACAGTCCAAGGTGTACAGTGGCACCTGTGCCCCTAGCCTAGCCCCTCTAAGCTCTGCCCACCTTGGCCCTTAAGGTGACCCCGCCCTCTCTCCTGCTCCTCCTGGTGTCCAGCTCCCCCTTCCCTCCCCCATGACTCAGAGTGGGGAGGAGGCTCCCCATTGCCCTGTCCCATCGTCCCATGTGCGTCAACTGCCTGTCCCTGTCCCCGGGCTGCCTGCCCACCACCCGTCGAGGCCTGACGCAGCCAGGGAGGGAGGACGGCAAGGCCGCTAAGGCGCTGACAGCAGCACTTGGCCCCCCGCCCGGCTGCACACCCACTCGAGGTGTGGGGAGGGGTGTGCCGGCTGCTGTGCTGTCAGGCCTCAGGCTGACGGCTCTGGGGGCCGGGCCTCCCCCTGCTCCCACAGGAGTGATGCCCCAGCCCAGACACTAGTGGGAGGAACCAGGGCCCTATCCGCCTCCCCCCACCCTGCCCCACATGCCAGGGGCTGGTGAGAGAGAGAGGAAGTGAGGAGCTGCAGCCCAGAGGCAAGAGCTGAGGAGGAGGGAGAAGCCAGAATCTGGAGCCAGCTGAGCAGGGAGAGACAGAGGAATAGAGATAAATGGAGAGGGAGCATGGGAGACGGAGGAATCGATCGGCAGAGAAGCACGGCGTGATGACAAATGTGGGGGGCTCGAGGGAGGGCACACAGTCCAGCTGCCCACTCCGCCCACCCACCCAGGGGCCAGGGAGACAGATGAGCGCTGGAGCCACCAAGATGCTGTCTGTGACCAGTCCGGGAGGGGGGTGGGGAGCGGCAGGAAGCGGCTGTTGGAAGCAGAGGTGTTTACTGCCCAGGACGCAACCGGTGCAAAACCTGGGAGGGTATGGCCACCCTGGGAAGCCAACTGTGGGCCAGTGGCCGGGCGCCAGAGCTTGTGCGGCGAAGAGTAGTGCTCCCAGATGACCTGGACCCCTCCCCTAATGTCCCACCCTCGCCCCACTCCCATAGGTGTGGGGTATGAGTGAACTCTGGCCAGAGAGGGGGGCAGACCAGCATCTCTTTGAGGTTCTGTCTCTCCTGCCGCCAGAGATGGAACATGGCAAAGTTGGGGGGCAGCATGCCATCGAGGGATCCTGGGGACCCCAGTCTAGCAGGCTACACACTGCATGATGTCCGCTCCCACGTGGACACCCCTGCACAGAAGGAAGAGTCGGCGAGCCCATGAGGGTCTGAGAGGAATTGAAGAGGGGCCAGGGGTCTTTGTTCAGAGCTGGGCATGGCCTCAGAACATCCAAGTCACTCTGGGCAGGGCCCTCCCCTCTCTCCAGGGCTCAGCGCCCACCCTCAAGTCGCCGGTCATCCCTGTTGGATCCTGTGCCCTCCTCCTCCAGTGGCCAAGATTCAAGACCCCTCCATGGACTCAGGATCCTAGAGCCTCTGAGCAGCCGGGAAGAGGCATCCTGGCTCTGCTCAACCCCAGTCACTGTCAGAGGGGAAGCTGAGGCCAGGACTGGGGAGGGCACATCTGGCTGGTGGCAGGTCCGCTCAGGACCCAGGGCTGCAGCAACAGACCCTGATACGCCAACCTCAAATCCTGTCTGAGAGCTTACTCCCCAGACATGGGCCCCGCCCCCCAGCTGCCCCAGGACACCGGGCACGGGAGAGTTTCTCTGCCTGGGAAGTGGGTTTGAACGATCCCTCCCTGCAGGGCTGCAGGGCAAGCACGCTGCCTGGTGCAGAGCAGGTGGCCTCAGAGAATGTTAGCTACCATCCTTCATGAGGCTATTCTCATTTCCTCACAAGCCCATCAGGGTTCCCCTGGACTCAGGCTCCCTGAAGCCCTTGGTCACATCTCCCCAGACCCTTTCACTTCAGGCCGACCACCAAGCTCCCCAGTCAGAGGGGAGCCTTGACCTCTCCACCCCAGGCTGTGGGGCTGGGAGAGTCAGGGAGTCATTGGGCCACTCCTGCTTGGGCTGGGCGAGAGGATGAACAGGGTAAAGGCCTGTGTGTCCCCAGGCTCAGGGTGGCTTGGGTGGGGAATGGGGGTGGGCAGAGGCCAGAAGGCAAGAGGTGGGGCCGCTGACTCTGAGACCTTGGGTCCTCTCCAGACCTCAGTTTTTCCACCTGTGTGGCAAGGTGAGTGTCTCCCAGTCCGCAGGGCTCCCAACAAAACCCTAGGACTCAGTGGAGACAAACACACTCTCTCCTGGCAAATGCATAGCTCCTGCCCATAACGTCACACCCTCGTGGATGTTGGTAGGATCCCGGGAGTGGATGGGGGAGATGCCGTGCGTGTTCGACCTCCCAGGAGCGGGATGTGAGGCTTAGCCAGGGAAATCTCATTTGCAGCAGCTGATCAGCCCTGGCACGGGCTTCTCCCTGAGCTGGCTGGCCAAGGCTCCCTGAGGTGCCACTGACACTGTCCGTGTCAATGCCATTACCCAGGATTAGGAGAACCGAGGACCCCTGGGGTCCAGCCAGAACTTGAGGGGCAGGCGGCCACCTCACCTCTGCTGGAAGCATAGCACCAAGCTAGGGGTCCCAGAGGTCGGCTGCCACCGCTCTGCCCTCAAGGACAAAGCCTGCCACCCTCTGGGAACTAGATACTGAGTCTTGTCACTGCCTCCACCTCACCAGGGCTCCTTGGTCAGGCTGCTCTGGGCCTTGCTTCCTCACCTGTGAAATGGGATAATTATACCTTCGCCCCTGAACTACTGTCTGGTAAATGAACCATCAGGATTTCAGGTACAAAGAGCCCCAGCTGCAGGACAGAGAGGAAAATAAAAAGCATGGATGTGGGAGGCAAAGGGTCCTGAGAGTAAATGCTGTGCTGTGTGACAAAGGGCACGTTAATTAACCTCTCCGGGCTTCAGTCCCTTTCCCATAAGAGCAACACAGCTAAACAGACTCATCTGCATCTGATATTTCACATTCCTTGAATCTCGTATTAGCCCTGCATGGCTGATGCTGTTGGCTTCATCTAACAGATGAAACACCAAGGCCCCCTCCTTCCTCAGCTTCCTCCCAAGAGCTAGGTCCATCACAGGGACTGGACATGTAAGCCATCTTATGGGTTTCCTGCCCCTTGAGTAGACACCTCCCTCCCTACCAGGAAAGCATGTAAGAGTGGACCATCCATAAACCGAGAGAGAATTCTACATATCCATTCATCAGGAAGTACTTAGTCCAGGCCTCCAGGCCTATGCTCCTCCAGTATCCCCAGGCACATGCCCACCTCAGGGCCTTTGCACATGCTACTCTCTCTGCTTGGCATGCCCTTCCCCCAATATCCACACAACCCACTACCTCACTTCGTTCAGGTCTCTGCTCAACTGCTCCCCTCAACCTTGCCCTCCCTGATACCAAATCTGAGATGATTCACTTGCTCTGGTCCCTTCAGAGCCCTCAACAATACCGGACACCATTTAGCTCCTAATCATTCCCTCCCCGCCCCCATCATAAAATCAAAGGAGGCTTTACCTTGTTTGAAACTGTAACCTCCATGCCTGGAACAGGGTCAGACATTTAGCAGGTGCCAGAACATGATGTGTGGAGTGACAGATCAGGGCTAGGGACAGGGATGAGGGACAGAAGGAGATCCTGGATGAGTCAGGACTTGAACCATCAGCAGGAGGGGTTCTGCTACTGATGTGTTCACGGTGTGCAAGAAATGTGCTGAGCCTTCTCTTTAGCCTCATGGCCCTGCTGATGCCTCCTATCTCTCAGATGAGGAAACAGGCTCAGAGAGGTGCCATCATCTGCCCTAGACCACATAGCCAGGAACATGAACTGGCCTGAGCTCTTAGAATTACCAGACTTCCCAGGAACCCTGCAGATATGACTTCCCCTGACTTGAATACCTCCAGGGACAGGGATCTCAGCACCCATCTGAGGCTATTGACTCCCTTCTTGAACAGCTCTGATTGTTAGAGGTTTCTTTATATTACAAAGCCAGACCTAGCTGCTGTACCTCTGTCTGCTCATTGGTCCCAGCCTGCCACTGGCCAGGCACAGCCCATCTGTGGCCACTGCGGCCAAGAGCCCTCCTCAGAGGTTCTTTTGGTATTTGTTCAACTGTTATCTCATGCTTCTGCCATCCACATATCCAGCCTAAACGGCCTCAAGTCCTCTACTGCTCTTCCTATTCCATGGTGTCAAGTCCCATACCCTCCGGTCCAGCTGTGCTGGGTCATGCTTGCTGTCAAGGTCCCTCCTAAAAGGTGTCACCTAGAGCTGAGCCCCAGCACCAACATGGTTGGAGTGGTGACAGGCACCAAGGGACACTCTGCCTCACTCGCTTCAGCTCCATGCTTGTTAGAGCAGCGTGAACACTCACAGCAGTGTGTCCTCACCTTGTCCGAGATGCCAACCAAACCCCCAGGCCCCCTCGCACATCCTGCCAGGCTGCCCCAATGCCCTCAGAACGTCGTCAGGCAGCTCCGGGAAGTATCTGTTTTGGTTTCACCCGAGGTGCCGGGTTTCCGTCCACTCCCATTCAATCATGTCTTGTTAGTCTCAGGCCTCCGTGCCAGCTGCTCCACATCTCGGGGGAGCTGGCTCCTGCCCCTGACACCGTGGCACCCGCTCCCGGCTCCGTGCCCTCGTGCGCCAGGTGAGCAGGGTGTGCCGGCTGCATCCATGTCACAGGGAATCAGAACAGGCCCGCAGCTCAGCCCTGGGGTTGGGGGGAGGGCACGCTGTCCAACCAGCCACACACTCGCCCACGCTCTTCCACACCCACACAGCATCACTGCACACCCACTGTGTGCCTGTGATGTGTGTTATTGCAGACAGACTTGCTCTACCTTCACCAGGTTTCCAACTTACCCAAAAGAGCTTAGTAAGAACACGGCCATATCAACAGCAACAGTTACGGGGTTAATTGGGTTGGCAAGGCCTTGATGCACCGTGCACCCATCTCCAAGAGGGGTAACCTCGGCCAGAGAAGGGGGCTGGGCTAGTTTGCTGTGCCATGCGCTGTTATGACACTCGGAGGGCAGGCTCTCTGTGTCACCTTGGGCAGGTCAGCGCCTTGCCCCCTCTGGGCCTCAGTTTCCTCATCTGTTTATAGGGAGAACAGCTGAGTGCTTGTGTCTCTCTGGTTTGCTGGGGCCACCCCCAGCCCTCTGTGACTGCTCACTGGGTCATCTCCCAAGAACCCCACTGGGGCCTGGGCTTTCCCTGCTCCCAGGGGTGTCAGATCTGTTGTTGGCACCAATGCTGGGTCCAGACCTCCGTGGAAGGAGGTAGGCAGGAGGATGGAAGGGCTTTTGGGAAACCATCCAGCAGCCTGGTAGGAGAGGCCCTGACACTGGTTCTGTGGGCAACTCTTCACATGGCCCACTCCCTGGTACCCACCCGCCGACCCTAAGCAACACACCATCCACCCCAGCCACCCCCAGGACTACTGTGTAGAGCATGTGACCCTCCTGCTCACAGCCAAGAATGACCTGTATTAAAAGTCTGTCTCCTAGTCCCACTGCAGGAGTCATCTCTGGCTTTCCCAGAATTCCCCAGGCCATTCAAGGGACTGCCTCCTCCATCTGACCTGTGACTCCCCAACTGACCCCTGCTTTCCCCCACCTGACCCTTGCCTCCCCACCTTGCCCCTCACCCCCACCTGGCCCCTGCCCTCCCCCACCTGGCCCTGCCTTCCCACCTGGTCTCTGCCGCTCACCTGGCCCCTGCCTCCCCCCACACCTGTCCTCTGCCTCCCCCACCTGCTCCCTGCTGGCCCCTTGGCCTTGGCTCCGGCACACCCCAGGCCCCGCTCAGCTGCAGCCCCGGGCACTACTCACCAGTCTCCACTGGACCCGCTCTTTCACCAGTGCCTGCGCACGCACGGCTGCCTCTGCCTGCATGGCCTCCATTCATTCATTCAATAAACATTTATGGAGCACCTACTATGTACCAGGCGCCGGCTAGGCCCACCCTCCCGGCTCTGCTCCCTCTCCAGGGCCCCAAGGGGTGAATATTTCCCTGCTTTCCAACACCCTCAGGGCTGCCCCAGGGTGGACTGGCACGGCTGGAGCCCACGGGGAAAGGCGGAGGCTCCGGGTGGCAGACAGCGCAGCCCTGGGGGCAAAATGAAAACAGAGTCCTGGGCTAACACAGGTAGGCCTAGCACTTCTCATGTGAACTCACTTAAACCTCTGCACAACCTCATGAGTCATGCTGTTATTATTCCCACTTTACAGAGGAGGAAACTGAGGTTTCACAACTGCTACAGAGTGGCTTTGACCCTCCATGGCACCAGGCTCTGGGTCAAGCCATACTATGAGTTCCTGTTTCATCTGGGCAATGGCTTTTTTTAAAAAAAAATTTAATTACTTGCCAATGTTGATAACTTGGGAGATTTTACTTTTAAAATCCCCACTTCGGGAATGACTGGAAAACCTGGAAGAACTGGCTGCCCACCTTCTACATCTCTGTGGAGACAGGGCGGATGGCACGAGCCTCCCTGGTTCTGTAGCTCTGGGACACTCTGAAGGCATAGATCTTTTTGTGGGGATGGCAGGTCTCTGATTACGAATCTGGGGCTCAAGAGTTCTGTAGTTCCTTGATCCTAAAAGTCTACTTGGCCTCTGTGTCACTGATGGTACAGGACTGCCCTGACCCATCCACAACCCTTGCTCGCCTCCAAGCAGGCCCACCAGAGTGGGGACCCCAAACCAGGAGAGCACCCCAACACAGCCCCCTGACCTGCCTGTCTCCCCACGGGGTCCCTGGCTCTTCAACAACGCTGCTCGGTTTGCTGGGTCAAGTTGGGGGCTCCTGCTGGGGTTTGGGAGTAACAGGCTCCCAAATACAATTCCTACTCCATAAATGTTGCCAGCCAGGATGGGCTGAGGCTCCCACCAAGGCTGCTGTGAACACCAGGAGGCATAAAGCCTTGGCTGCCCAAGCCACAGCCCAGAGTGGGTACTGCTGCAAAGGGCTCTGGGACTTCTAGAATGGCCCCTTGCTCCTGCCCCTCCCCCAGAGCTCAGGTTCCCCTTGCTCTGCTTACCTGGGACTCCTGCCCACCCTCCCCATGGCCTCTCCCAGGCCGCCACCTGGGCACATAGCCAGCCAGGGCCAGGCCCGTCCCAGGGTGACAGTCTATCACAATCCTGAACCAGGTGGTTGCATGGGGTCCCTCTCCTAGCCCTGAGACTGGCTTCTCTGCAGGGGTGGGGGGGTACGGCTTGTAGGGGCCTGCAGCTGTGGCACCAGAGAACAAGGAAGCTCTGTTTGGGCAGGAGGAGCCCCGGAAGTGCCCAGGGGAGGGCCACCCCATGGACTGCCGGCTGCACAGAAACCACAGCCCAAGACACGTGTCCACCAAGTCTGCGTGGCCGACCCATGGAGACCAGCCCTCCTTAGTGTTCTCCTAGAAGGACAGGCCACCTTCAACTCAAATCCCGGCCCTGCCACTGAACGAAGAGCGTGGCCCAGGCAAGCTATTTCTTTCCTCTGAGTCTCAGTCTCCTCTTCTGTAAAATGGGACTAGAAGGGCGCGACCTCAGAGGGTGGGAGAACAAAAGCTTCAGAGCAGGTCTGGCACATAGTAAGTGCTCACAGCTACCTCTAGAATGGGTATGATGGCCTGGCTCACAGGTGTGGCACGGTGCCTGGCACAAACAGGGTCCCTGTCACCCATTGCTGCAGCAGTGGCAGCGAGGAAGGGATGAGGCCCGGCCCTGGACAGTGTCTGCCTTCCTGCCTGTTCCTGCCCCTTCAGAGACCTGTTCCCACCCCTGCCTTTAGCCTGCTCCCCAGCCTCGGTTTCTCTCCCGTTGCCAAAGCACAATGGCTGTTATAATTAACGGATTATCTCAGTGCGACAGCTGTGGTCCTTTGAAAATTGGGTTGAATAACAAGATCCCGGCGTATGGTAATTTCTTTTCATCCCCTGCTCCCTCTTTCTCTCTCCCTCGCTTCAGCCTTGTTACGAATGCAAATGTTTCTTCCCCTTTCCCTCCTTCCCAAACACCTCCTCCTCCTTGGTGGCCCCCTCCTCCTCAGGATGGCAGTGGGGGACAGACTACAGTTCTGCTTTCTGGTGACTGCCAGGTGGGAACTGACCCTCCAGGGCCCCTCCATGCTCCTGGCGCTGGGCAGATTGCCTGACACATGTGCCTTCTGTCATCTCCCGGGCAGACCTAAGTCCCTACACCGGGGGATTCCTCCTACCTGCCAGGCCACTCTTTCCTTGGGCTACTTTGCAGGGACCTTCCCAGAAGTCCTGGTCCCCACTCTCTGATCCTCCCAAACCTACTTTCCCACTCCTACTGCCCAGCATCTCTGCCCCTCCCAAGGCTTCTGTTGGCAGCTTGGTTTCAACCACCATCTCCCTCCCACTGCCTTCTGGACCCCTCCCTGGCACGTGACACTCCGCCTGTCCTCATCCACGACTGGACTTGCCTCCCACTGCCCGCCCGCTCCCCCTCCCCTGCTTCTCTCCCCTGCCCCTGAGCCAGGCAGGAGCATCCCCACGTGCCCACACCTGGGTGCTCTTGGTGTATGCCCTCTCACTGCTCCTGTCCTGCTGCAGTCTCCTTCCTCACCCCAGGTGAATTTCTCAATCTGCATGCTCAAGGGTCTCCCTGCCTCCACTCTTAGCACTCCCTCCACCCAGTAGAGGAGGAGCATTCTAAAACGTACATCGGAGCATGGTGCCCCTTTGCTCAAAAGCCTTCACCGGCTCCCTTACTAATCTGGGAAATTTCCAACAAGGATCATCTGAAGCTCAGCCTCTGGGGTCTTGCGGAGCTGGTTTCCTGCCTTCCTCTCCTGCCCTCCTGCTTCCCTCCACCAATCAAAATTGTCTGGCTGGGGTCCCTCCTGTGGGTTCCCACAGCACCCTGGGCTTCTTCCATCACAACCAGAATGAAAACCGCTGCTGTGACTCCTGAGCTGAGTTCTCCAAGGAAGGGTCTGATTCTCCACTAAAGGCCAACACCGGACACCCAGTAGGTTCTGAATAAACATGTATTGATGACTGAATGAAAGAAGCCTGCTATCTCCCTTTATAGATATGAAAACTGAGGCTCAGAGTAATAACTTGCTCAAGATCACACTGTTTGTGCAAGACAAAACCAGGATTTGAACCCAGGTCTGTGATTTTAATGCCAGTCTTTCCCACTCCCTGGGGGTGGAGGGAGGGCTGTGGGGGTCAGCTTCTGCACAGATCTCAGGGGATTTGAACCTCCCTCCAGCCTCAGCTGGGTGATAAGATGGGACTCCCTGCCCATGCTGTCACTGCATGGACCTTGGACTCCTAGGGCCTCGCTCTGCTCATCTGTAAAGTGGGAAGGAGCCCTGCCTCACTCCCATCTCAGAGGATGCCTGTGGGGACAGAAGCTCAGGTCTTGGAGAGAGCCAGCCCTGCTAACATCTGAGGGTTCGCCCACCTCCAACCTCCAAACCCAACTGCACTGCCCTTGACAGGTACTTCTATGAGCTTGGGGGTTCCTAGGATGGCTGGTGTCACACAGGACAGAGATGCACCCCCCCCCACCAAAAAAAGTGAGAGCTAGTGGAAGAAGCATGGGAAAACTGAGGGTCAGATCATGACCTTGGGCAACAACTTCCCTCTCTCAGCCTCAGTGTCTTTGTCTGTGAATGGGGCCCAGTAATGCCCACTTTATGGGGTTGCCATGGGAACTGATGTGTAATGTGTCCAGCACATGCAGGCACCACCGTGGTCACAGGTTCTACAGGAACGTGATGGTCAAGTGTACCCAGGAGAGAGGGCAGGTGAAGGGGGCAGCACAAGGCAGGGCCACTGTTCCTGACCTCAGTCCTCAACAGCCCACAGAACAGAGCTCAAACCCCAGCATGAAGCCTTGGGTCCCCCCCTCCCTTTCTAACTTCATACCCCACCACATCCCTTCTCAACCTGCAGAGTTACAGGGATTCCCATCTGCGTGTCCCCTGGGCCTTAGCTCATGTTCTTCCTGACCCTGGGGTTCCATTTCCACCTTCCCTACCCCCTTGCAGCCCAGGCCTTGTGCCTCCTCCTCCAGGAAGCCTTCAGAGATTTCTTCTCCACAGGAAGGGTGTGGGCCTCCCTATCGTGCCTTCCCCCATGCCCTGATTCCACCCTCATGGACTCCTGGAAGGATCCTAGAGATTGTCTTACCCCACCCCACCCCACTGTTTGTTTTACAGATGGGGAAACTGAGGCACAGGCAAGGGATAGCAGCTCTCCAGGGATGTGCTTGTACCCAGGTATCTGCTGCTACCAAGCCTACAGGCAGCTTCTCTCCTGGAGCTGAGATGTCCTTGTTCAGCCCTTGCTTGTCTTCTCCTCACCTCCCAGCCCAGAGCTACCTGAGGATGGGACTCCATCTTCCTCTCTGCGCCCCCACCCCAGTGCCTAGCCTAAGGCCTGGCACATAGTAGGCACTCAGTAAATGTCTGTTGAATTGAATTGCGCTCAGGGCGGCCAGTCGTCTCTGCTCTGTAAGAGAAGCATAGAGTTAGTGGAGCCGTTCCCATGGCGACGGGGGTGGGAACCAAGCTGGTGGGGTGGGAGGGCAGCCTGCCCCAAGGACCCCAAGGGCCCTGGAAAGGAGAGGGTCTGGGAAGCTGGAACATTCAGACTTAGAGGAGTCTGAAATTCTGCTCCAACAGGCAGCACAGCCCTGACAAGTCATACCGCCCCTGGGGCCTCAGTGGCCTCCTCTGGCCATTGGAGAGGACACTCCAGTCCCTAGGGGCTGTGAGGATGGCTTGTGATGAGGACCAGAAGAGATGTGAGGAGGGTAAACAGTGACTCCCGCTCACACTGAGCCCTCAGTGCCTGAAATACCAAGTCAGGTGGAAATGATGACCCATTCTACAGACGAGGAGACTGAGGCTCAGAGAGGCAGGGAGGCTTCTCCCCTGAGGCCGCACAGCCCACATGCTTGATCCCATGCTGTACACATAGTCTCCCTGCAGAGAAGGGAGGAATGCGAGGCATAATAAAAAAAAAACCCAAAGACACTGAACCCACCAAAAGGTGGCTGGAGCCCAGGCCCGGGCTGAAGAAAGAACTCCAGGTACAGGGCCCAGCATGAACCCCACGGCTGTGAAGGTTCAAAGCCTTTCAGATCCAGAGGCTGCAAAGGCCTGGGCAGGCCCTGATGTTAATATAGATCAGCAGAGACTATAAATACTTGGCCAGGCCAGGTATTGCAGGGCCAAGCCCCTGGAGCAGCCCAGCAGGGGCTCGAACCCTGGCCCCCTCCTCCTTGGGCCTCCATTCCCCATCTGTCAAGAGCAGGCTACAACACGATCATGACAGGTTCTTTATCCAACAACCTAGAGTTCCCTGACCCAGTCAGGCTGACAGGGGGACCTCAGGGCCCAGGCTAGAGTCCCAGGAGGAATAAAAAAGGATGCAAGAGAGGCTGCCCTGGTCTACCTGGGACAACCAAGGGAGGGCTTGGCTGGGCCTCTGCTCCCTGGCCTGGAGCCCAGGAGAGGCAGGGAAAGGGGCCTAGGATGCCAGCCATTCACTCCTTCACTTTCTCATTCATTCCAACAGCCATTCTCTGAGGATCTCCTGCTGGGGGAGCCGAGGATTCATTGCCAAAAGGCACAGCCTCAGGTAGATGCTCCAGTGAGGAAGACAGTAAGACAAACAAGCACGGCAGGGCAGAGGCCGACCTCAGGCTCCGTGCCCCATCCCAGCCTGCATCACCTGACACTAGATTCACACCTGCGTGTGCCCGGCCCAGTACCTCGTCAAGGCCAAGGACGGGGAGGGCAATCTTGCTCCTCTTGTAAACCCAGAGCCCAACCCGGCACCAGGAGGCACTCCATTAATATTCACAAAAGGACCGAAGAATGAAAAAATGTCATGGAGCTTAAAAGAAAGGGCGCCTATACACAAGGCCACGGCATGGCAGGGGCGGGGTGGGGGAGCAGGAAGGAGCCCACACAATTTGCCCACTTGAAGGATGGAGAAACTGAGACTGAAAGAGGCTAGGGGATGTCCCCAAGGACCTCAAAGCTACAAGAATGGCGCAGGACCCGCAGCTCCCCAGATATAAGATAGGCTGGTACATACAAATTCCAGGTACAGCTGCTTCAAGCATCAGAGGGGTAACGTTTGCAGGGTCTGAGACTCCTTGAAACGCTGAGTACAGGTGAGGGTGCAGTATCCCATCTTCTCTCCAAAGCCTCAAAACAGCTCTGGGTGGCAGATAGACCCTCATACCACAGACAGAAAAACCAGGGCTCTGGGAGAGGGTGTAGGATTCCCCAACCCCAGGCCCTTCTTGGTCAGTACCTCAGTGGGACTCTCCTGCTGACTGGTGGTTCCACCTCCATCCCCTCCGAAATTCACCAGCAAGGGGTGCAGACCTGGGCCCAGGCCTGAATCTGCCTCTGCCGACTGGGTGACTCGGGCAGGGACCATCCCTCTTTGAGGCTCAGCTTTCCCAAGAGCCATCTCCTCTGCCCCGTGCAGCTGCTTCAAGAAGCAGAGGAAAGAGCATGCGTGGACGATCAGTCACTTCAGTTGTCTCCAACTCTTTGCGACCCTGTGGACTGTACCTGCCAGGCTCCTCTGTCCATGGGATTCTCCAGGCAAGAATACTGGAGTGAATTGCCATGCCCTCCTCCAGGGGATCTTCCCAACCCAGGGATCGAACCCTCATCTCTTATATTTCCTGCACTAGAAAGCAGGTTCTTTACCACTAGTGCCACGGGGGAAGCCACAGAGGAAAGATCAACCCCCTTACAAACTGTAAAGTGCCAGTGATACTGAAGGGAATTTAATCATTACTGTTATACTTTCCTTCCTCAACCACTTCTCTGCCCTTCTTTCTAACAAGGCTATGACAGTTTTTATCAGATGCCCACACTACGCCTGCCTCTGGTGCTAAGGGGTTGTCATGAATTTCATCCCAAGGATCGTAGGAATCATTTACTATTTTTATGCCCATTCTGCAGATGAGGACATGGAGGTTCAGAGAAGTGATGTGACTTTCTCAAGATCACACAGCAAGAAATGAGAGCACTTAGCTATGAGCCTGTATATCTGCTTTCAAGTATCTGTATATTCAGCCCTTTAGGGCCACTGGAGTCCTCCAGTTCATTAATGCCCACCTGTTCCCTGGTTTATCCAACTTCCCAGATGTATGCAATATTCATATTTCCATCAGCAGCAGCTCACGCACCCTTCTCTGAGGCCTTCGGGAGCCCCATTAATCATTCAGACACACCTGCATATTCATTAACTTACGAATTAATACAGGGCCCCTTATTACTTCGGGCCTGCTGCCTGCATTAAAGATACTTCGACTTCATTCATTATTAAACTCCTCTGATAAATGATCACATCCGTCCTTCACAGAGTGGGGCAGCACCCAGGCCCCCAAGCTAGTAGGTCTGCACCAGCTGCTGTGTGACCTTGAGCCAGGCCCTCACCTTCTCTGGGCCTCCCGCATGTTTACCTGATAAAGTGAGGCAAAGGACAGTCTCTAAACACTGCCTGGGCTTGTCGAGACTGGCCCTGTCCCATCCTTCCACAGGCTCCTTCAACCCTTCCCTGCACTTACAAGTCTTTCTTGGGCTCACATGACCCTTTGTTCTCCATAAAACAGGAGCCAGTTGTCCCTGCTGTTTTCCTGATCCTCTCCCACCAGTGGCCTCCATTCACATCTGGGCCTGAGCCTGGGCTTTGCAGCCAGCATCATGTATCCTGAGCTAAGCTGGCTTGGCAGACCAGAATATATCCCAGATCACAGAGGCCAACTGCCTCCCGTGGCCAGCAAGGGTGGACTCCGTCTGCCACACGACAACAACGATGATGACAACAATAATAATCATAAGCGCGCCCAGCATTTCCTGAGCACATACCAGGCCCCAGGCCGTGGGCAAAGTCCTGCACTGTCTCAGCCTTCTCAGAACCACGTCCACTTTACAGTTGGGGAAACCAAGCCCAGTGAGGTCAAGGCCATTTCCCCATCTCACTTGGGATCCCCAGCTCATCACCATCACACACTTCGGTTGGAGGTGGGACCCTCGGTCAGCACCGTGCCCTGGCTCCATCCTTTCCTGACTGGGTCCTCTGTACACCGACCCTACCTAATGGAGGGTTTCAGGCAACACAGAATGGGCCCCCACTCCCTGGCATATGCCCTGATCGATCCCCTTATGTCTGGCACAGAGCAGAGCCCGTGAACAAAGCGTGAGGATGCTGCTCCCTATGTCTCCCCTGCTGGCTCTGCTGCCCTCCCGCTCCGCTCCTCGGGTAGCTCTGTGTGGGGCTGCTCACAGGGCTGCTGGGCTACCAACAGCAGAAGGGCCAGGCTGCCGCCTCATACCGGTGCTGGGCCCGAGGCTTCATTCTCTGGCTGTGTGACTATGGGCCCATTACCAAACCTCTCTGTGCCTCAGCCGCCTTATCTGAATCACACCTGACTCCACCCCCTGCCTCATCCCTCATCTCCAATCCATCCTGACACCTGCCCAGGCCACACAGCTGAGTGTTCAAGTCACTGATGGCCCTTGTCTGGAAGGGAGCACTGGCTCCTAGCAACTCCAGGTGTCCCCTGGGTGCCTCCCTAAACCCTTAGCTCAGATGCCAGAGAGCCTCTCAAAATAGCCTGTTTATTGTGTACCCGCTGAGGACTCCTCTCTTAAAGCCCTTCCAGAATCTTCTGTGGCTCCAGGCTGAAGCTAGAAGTCCTTCTGAAGGTCAAGGCCCTATGAGGCCTGGCCCAACCACCCACTCCACACCCCTCTCCTGCATCCTCCCTCAAGGCAGCTCTCCCCTCTCCCATGGAGACTCTCCTGGCTCTTGTCTGACCCCCTGATGGCATCTGTCCCTCCCACATCGCCCAGCCATCGAGCACAGGGTGTTCTCCACTGCAGCTCCAGCCCCTGGCACAGTCAGCCTGGCAGTGCTGTGGCCTGAACCAATGCCTCTGTCAAGTCCAGAGAGCAAACCCACAGGGCTGCATTGTGCCAACAAGGAACCCAGCAGACCCTGTGAAGGCCTTGCCACTCTTCATCTGCATGCAGACACAGCCCCCGCTTACACAGCCCCCCTGTTACTTTGTCAACAGGGTGACAAGGTAAAGGTCATCGAACCTATTTCTCAAGTGAGAGGTTCAGAAAGATAAAGTGGGCTCCCAGGTCGCCACTAGTCAGTGGTGGGGCTGGGACCAAGCCTTACTGCCTGGGCTCCGGGCACCGAGCACTAACTACATGCCAGACCTCAGTGAGGTTTTACATTAACTCATTCAAGCCTCTCCATAGCCCTGGGAGATGGGCACAATTATTCCACTCATTTGAGAGAGAAAGAAACTGAGGCCCAGAGCAGTGAAGCCACTCATCCAAGGGCACACAGCGAAGAAATGAAATAGTCTGGGACAATATACCGAGCTGTAGCCGTGGAGCTAGTCTGTCCTCCCAGCTCTGCTCAAATCTCCCCAGGCCTCTGCTGCCAGGACTGCCCTGGGTGAGAAGCATCTCCACTGTGGCTCCCTCACCAGCCCCAGCTCCATGGCAGCAAGGACTGGAGCCACGCCCTTCCTTTCAAGCCCCCAGATCCATCATCTGGAAGAGGGTAACAGGCCAACCAGGAGCCCTTCACCAGCAGCATATGATCCCCACACCTAAAGCCTACAACACACTAGGCCCCGGACTGGCAAAACAAGTCTCTGGTCCACAGGGGATCACCAGGGGGTGAGGGACCCTGGGTGGGAAGGGTCAGGGGTCTCATTCAGGGTTTGGGAGCAACAGGGTTCAGGTGCCTGCCTGCTGTCATCAAGAGCAACATGAAGCCAACAGGAGGACAGAAGAGAAGACGATGGTTAACTGGGGGGCTTGGCACCTCTGAAGACCTGCCGCCGAGGACCCAAGGGGACCGGGCATCCCCAGAAGGGACTGCACCCTGCCAACTAGACAGTCCACAGCTAATGA
This sequence comes from Bubalus bubalis, assembly GCF_019923935.1. Lineage (NCBI taxonomy): Eukaryota > Metazoa > Chordata > Mammalia > Artiodactyla > Bovidae > Bubalus > Bubalus bubalis. The sequence continues at coordinate 44,017,496 of NC_059160.1, read as the reverse complement.
GCCCCTGCTGCGGGGCTGGACTAGGGCAGAGGAAACAAAGATGGGCAAGGAAATCTCTGGCCAGGAGAGAATTCGGGCAAGAGGAGAACCAGCACTCAGGCCCTGGGATCTTGGCTATTTAAGAAAACCCTCCTGCGGGTTATTGGGTTGGCCAAAATGTTCATTCAGGGTTTTCCATTATGGTTTTCTATTTCCATTTGTACAATAGAGAAAGTGTTAGTCGCTCAGTCATGTCCAACTCGGTGACCCCACGGACTGTAGCCCACCAGGCTCCTCTATGTTATTCTGCAGGCAAGGATACTGGAGTGGGTTTGCCATTCCTTTCTCCAGGGGATCTTCCCAACCCAGGGATCAAACCCGGGTCTTCTGCATTGTAGTCAGATGCTTTACTATCTGAACCTCCAGGAAGCAAACCAGCCTCTAATTTCTCTTAAGAGAGAATCTGAATTTTCACAGATTGGGGTTGCTAAAAGTGGGGTAACATCAGTGGATTTCTGGGTACTTCCTCACTGTACTCCCACTGTGAGTGCTGAGGGTGGGGACCATGGACAGGTCCCCTTTCTGCCCCAGGCCGCAACTTGGGGGTTTGGCACACAAAAGGTGCTCAGTAATTCTGGCCCAACTGTTAGTGCATCATTTCCAGGGCCCTGTATCAAAACTACTGTGTGTGGGGAACCCCCCCTGACCCCGGTCACCTCTCTCATCCACTTTCAGGCTCTCTAGGGTACTTGAGAGAAGGTCAGAGCTGGCAGCCCCCTCAGCACATCTGGGCTCCTGACATGTAACAGGTGAGGAAACTGAGTCCAGAGTGGGTGAGAGTCTTGCCCAAGACTGGCAGCCACATCCTTTCTCCTTCAGGCCCCTGCTTCCTGCCTCAGCTCCCCAAAGGCTGCTGCCCATCTAGGCTCTGTCTCCACCCACCTATGTGTGCCCCCCACTCTAGGGTGACCTCAGGCATGCCTTTGGTCCCCCAGATCCTAGACTTTAGTTTGTTGGATGTCTCCCCAGGTGCCCTGAAAGGCCCCAGGCTCAGCCCAGGTCATCTTTTCACCCAAGCCACTTCTGCACATGTTTCCGCTTGGTCAAGGTCACCACCACCCTGCCTGCCTGCTCAGACCACAGATCCCACCATCACAAACTCCTCCTGCCCCTGCCGGAAAAGAATAGTGAGACCAGCCACCAGCTTCATCCTCGAAACATCTCCCCCATGTGTCCTCTGCTCCCCACCTCACCAGGGCCTGCCGCCATCATCACTCGCCCCCTTGCCCATCATGGCCCCGTTTTTCTCCAGCCCCTCCCTCATGGCAGCCAGGGGGAGTCTTGCACAGGGCAGCCCTGACACTGTCTCTCTTCCTCAGAATCTTTCTGGGAGTTCCCTGCAGCCCCAAGGACAGGGGCCAAGTTCTTTCCTGGCATGTGAAGCTTCCATGAGGGGAATCTATACCTTCCTCACCTCCTGCCCCAGCCCCTACTCACTTTCCTGGCCCAGCTCCCTGACTGACAAAGGCCCTTTCCTGTCCCTGCCACTTGCCCCCAGTACTGTGAACCCCTACCAGCTTCAGCTCAGGCACAACCTCCTCCAGGAAGCCTGCCCTGAACCCTAAGCCTGGCCTCACCATTCCACAGCATCCCTGGGCTCACAAGCTCCAAGTGGTATCCCCCCGGACAGTCACCATTTCCCTTCCTGAGAGCCAAGGCAACACAGCGTGTCCCTTCAGTGCCATCAAGGGGCCTGGCACGGAGGAAGTGGGGCATGGGGACTGAAAAAGCACAAGAACTACACGGCCCCCAGGCATGTCCTTCCCAGCTGGCCTCTGTCTCTATCCACCTGCCCACCTCCCCACTCGCTGAGTGGACCTGCTTTTACTACTGATGACAACATGGCCTCCCAGCTCCTTATCATTATTATTATGACCAGTCAGGCCTCAACCAGTGCTGCGGCTCCCATGTCCACTGTGGTCCCAGCCTGCTTGGGGCAGCACGGTCAGGCAGGGGCAGAGGAACAGAGGAATGGGGAGAAGGTGGACAGAGCCCCTGCTGGGAGCCTCACCTGGGCCGGGCGGCTGACGTAGCTGACCTTGAAGAAGACCCAGCAGCTCTTATCTGGGCACGCAGGGCCTCTGTTTACAGATGAGGAGACTGAGGCTCTGACCAAGGGCAAGCAGCTAATCTGGAGCCTCATGGCCAGTGAGGGCCAAGCCAGGGATTTGAACCTGCCCACCAGACTCCTGCCCACTCTCCTTGCACTAGATCTGGTAGCTTTCAAAATCAAAGGAGGGGACTTGTTCACCCCGAGTCCAGGCATTCCAGGAGGCCACAGGCACTGAGGACAGAGCGCTAAGACTGGGGTCCTGCACACCCTCAATTCAGACACTTGCTGAATTCAGACACACCCCTGCCAGCTGTGTGGTCTCAGGGAGCCTGAACAGCTTCTCTGAGCCGATTCCTCATCTGTCCCTGAGGATGGGAGGCTGCCCTGCAGGCCTGCCGTGAGTGCTAAAGGAGACAGAAATGACCACAGCCAATAACTACAGAGAATCTCCCAGGCTGGGCTACAGGTGGGTTAACTCCCTCAAGTGGCCCCACAAGAGGCAAATTCTTACAATATCCCCATTTTACAGACAACAAAATGAAGGCACAAAGGATCTTTCCAAAGCCTTGCAGCTATAAGTGTGGAGCTGGGCATGCAGCGCTGGACAGAGAATGATCAGCACGGGATGGGTCCTCACTAATGATATTCCTTTCCCGCTCAGACCTTCCCTTTAATCCTTCAAAGACATCGTGAATAAGCTGGCCTCTCCCATCTCCACTGAAACCACCTGCTGGGTCCTCCTTCCACCTTCACAGAGCGAACCCTCTCGCCCTCAGTGGCCTGGATCAAACACCACTTCTCCCCTGAGCCTTTCCTGAGCTCCACCACCCTCTGTCCTCTCCATCGCCACCTGGTAAAGTTCCCTGGACGGCAAACAGACACCTCGAAGACCTTGCCTCTGCCCAGTCCCTGCACAGCTGCCTGAAGAAACTTCTTGAAGCATAGGCAGGTTCATGGAGCACCTCTCTGCTCGGAAGCCTCTGGGGCCTCCCAGGCCCTTATCCCCACAATTAAGATCGGGCTTGGTCCCATCTCTGCAACTCTGCCCTCCAACACCCCTCCTGTAATGAGGCTACTGTCCAGAGAAACGGCACCCCACTCTGCATACAAATGCCTCCACACACACATGCCCCTGCACATACATGCCTACGCACACGTGCCTCCCACACCCATGCCTGCACACACACATGCCTGCACATACACACACCTACACACACATGCCTGTGCACAAACATGCCTGTGCACACACATGCCTGTACACACACATGCCTGCACATACACACACCTACACACACATGCCTGTGCACACACATGCCTGTGCACACGTGCCTCCACCACAACCTGCCTGACTCCTACTTGGGACTCTCCCTTGAGCCCCCCTCTACCACACCAGCCTCCCACTCCTCAGCCTGACCCCAGAAGAGCACCTTGGAACTCCCCTCCCCAACTCCTCAGCTCTTCCCACTCCTTCCGTCCTGATCTGCATCATCCGCAATACCGTTTCTCAAAGCCAGTGGCGGGCTCCTTCTTGCTGGAAGACTACACATTCTGGACTCCTCTGGCCTGCTCACAGGGCCTGCCGAGACTCCAGCACCCTCCGTTCCCACTCCAAAGTCCTCACATGGGAGCTTCTTACCCTTCTCACCCAACACCTCTTGGCCTTTCCCCTTGAAATGGCCACAACCTGGCATGTCCCACTCCCACCTCCTGCCTGCTACTCCTCAGACTCAAAGCCACCTCCCACAGGAAGCCCTCCAGCCCACCCAGGTATCAGTCAGCCTCATCTGCCTTCCGCTTGGCTGTGGGATTCCTAATGGCAGGGACTGTTCTCATTCACCCCCCAATGCCCCAGAACCCTGCATGATGCTCAGCCCACACCAGACGCTGGAGAACTGTCTGCCGAATAAACATGCTGCTTCCCCCTTGAGCTCCCGGAGGCAGAGGGAACAAGTTCCATTAGCCAACCATGACCAATGTAAATCCACCCGCTTCTCCCCACCTCTGCCAGCCTCCAATGGCTCACATGAACTACTCCTGTGGCCCTCACCTTCCTCCCTACCGCCACCCCCACCTGCCTGCTGACTCCCATCAGGCCTGAAGAACCTCCACAGCCCTCCCTGACTTCCTGTCTTCACCTCTCTCCTCACTCGTGTGCTCCAGCCCCAGGGAAGGCCGCCTTGCTCCTCTGGGTGAATGAAAGAATGAGAATTTGCAGCTTCCTAACCCTCGACCCTCATTGCACCTGTTTTTTGAGTGCAGCCTCTAAGCCTCTGAAGGGCAGGACATGGCTTACTCTTCCCAAGATCCCCAATGCCCAGCACAGAGCAGGAGTTCAAAAGTTTCCATGAACAAATAAATGAGGGACTTCCCTGGTGGTCCAGTGGTTAAGAATTTGCCTTGTGATTCAGGGGCCTGGGTTTCGATCCCTGGTCAGGGAACAAGATCCACATGTCCACAAGCAACTAAATCCATGCACAGCAACTACTAAAGCCTGAAGCCCATGCACCCTGGAGCCCACGCGCCACAACTAGAGAGTCTGTGCATCACAACGAAGATCCCACATTTTGCAACTAAGACCTGACACAGCCAAATAAACAAACTCTGGTTGTTTAATCGCTCAGTCGTGTCTGACTCTCTGCGACCCCAAGGACTGCAGCACTCCAGGCTTCCCTATCCACCACCAACTCCCAAAGCTTGCTCAAACTCATGTCCATTGAATCAGTGATGCCATCCAACCATCTCATCTTCTGTCATCCCCTTCTCCTCCTGCCCTCAATCTTTCCCAGCAACAAAAACAAATGAATGAGTGCTGGACTCAAATCCTGACGCTCCTGCCTGGGCCTGTTTCCTCATTGCAGTCCTTGACCTCCCTTCTCCAAGGCTGGGGGGTGAGGGGAGCGCAAGGGATGTGGGGATCAAAAGGTGGAGATCAAATGACAGCAGCATCTGAAAGTGTTGTAAAACCACACGTCACTACACACCTGGGAGGGACTATTCATTCCAAAGCAGTGAAAACGAGGCTGAGGTTAAGTACTTCACAGACTCATTCATTTAGTACCATTTCTCAAGCCCTGGGCCAGGAGCAGGGCCTCCCAGCGCTCTGGACACAGTGGCTCTGCCCGGAGGACATTCACAGCTCAAAGGCAGGAGTGCAGGAGACCAGGCATCTCAGGGAGAAGGTCAGAGAGCCATGGGGCTTCAAGACGAAGTGGCTGAGGCCCAGTAGGGGTTCCAGGAAGGCCTCCTAGAAAAGGGGTCTGCCAGTTCTCAGATCATCCAGCTCCACCAGAAAGAAAGGGACCCAAACAGCCAGGTTAACTAGGAATACAGGCAGGCCAGCCCCTCAAGCCAATATCATCAGATGAACATGTACTACTACTGTCCCCATTTTACAGGTGAGAAAAATTGAGGCCCAGAGAGCTGAAACCACATGTCTCAGGTCCCCCAGCTTTTGGGCAGCCAAGCTGGTGGTCTCTGGGCCTCCTGCACCTTCTGAGGCCCCTGGAGAGACTAGAAACCATGTTTAGAATATTCAACCTCTGAACCAAGGGACATGCCACTCTGATGGCATCCAGGTCAGCTGCTTCCAGACACAGCAAGGACAGCCACAGCTGTTGGTGCCAGGCACACAGGGGCCATCAGGAAACAGATCTGAAGAAATCCCAGAAAACAGCTGCTTCCTGTGAGCTGAGGGGCAGCTGCCCTCGGGGCTGGTGAGGGTTCAGGTACCACACTGGGCCCAGGGAGCCCTTCCTTGAATGCATGCAAATGAATGGCATAAATTTCTACTTACTTAACTTCACAAATGCTAACAAGCTCATAAAAAATAAGTTATTCTTCCTCAGCTCCACAACACCCTGCGTTTGTTTAATTTTGTTTTTCTTCCTTCTCCCAGCCTCCTCTCCAACAGAAACGAAAAACCACATCTTTGGGGCTTTCCCTGCCAAGTGGGTCTGCCCTTCCCCCTCCCCCATTCTGCCCCCCCAGATAGGAAACCAAAGTCCAGGGAATGGGCCCTGCTCCCTCCCCCACAGCTGTGTGATCTTGGGCTCTGACTTAACCTCTCTGGTTTAACTGGCTCAGTTACCAAGTAGGAAGCACGCTTGCCCTCAGCTGGCCTCTGGGTCAGTGTGAGGATCAAACATGGTAATCCTAGTGAAGTGCTGAGTCTGCTCCAGGCGCAGAACAAGCCCTCAATAAATGTCAGACCTTGTTATTATGTAAAGAAGAGTTAAATAGCTCCCTTCCAGTTAATCCATCTGTAGGGTTTGCCTTCTGGGCCAGCTGGCTGCCCATGGATAGGTTTTGTTGGTGGGCTCAGAGCTGATGCAAATCTGGGTTTGATGCTATGAGGCAGAGCCTTTACCACAGGCCCCACCACACCCTACTGCCTTCCTCGGCCCGGATGCTCACATTTTGTGACGAAGCCCCCGTGGGCATCTGAGTTAGCTACCCCTAGTTGATGCCTCTCAAAAGCTTTTCCAGTGGGTCATTGATTGCATCATTAGGCCCAACTCACATATAAGGAAACAGGCTCACGGATGGGCAGGGACTTACCCACAGTCCCTGAGGGAGGGGCTGCGGAACCAAGGAGAGTTCCCTCTCCAGTCCCGGCCTGTTTCTCTCCAGAGCCCCTGCCTCACCATGCCAGCTTAAGAGCCACCTCCCTGGTGGCTTCCCTGGAAGAGCAAATGGCCTATTAGCCAGACGATGGCAAGCCTAGCAGAGCCCAGCACTGGGGCCTCCAAAAGATGGGGCCTGGGCGTCAAAGCTGCCCTTTCTTCCCAGGTTCCCTCTATAACATCTAAGTTCCTGGGCACTTCCAGGAACGGCCCTAGCCAGACAGTGCACCTCGTTTGCCCACACTGGCCCCCTTCAACTGGCACAAAGCCTAAATAGCCATGGCCCCAGCCAGCTCCAATCAGTTACCACCAGCTACAGCCCCATAAGCTCCCATTTTGCAGAAGAGAAAACTGAGGCCCAGGCAGGAGAAGAATATTCCCTATGGTCAAAATGAGGAAGACTCAAGCCCTGGCTTTTGAAGACCTGGCTTGTCCCACCCTCCAGCCAGCATCAACTAGCAAGATCGAGGAAGCAGGGCCGACACTGGAAGGGACAGCCTCTGAGGCACCAGCTACAACTGCCACCCCTGTCCCCCACCCCTGCTGGCCTTGATTTTCCCATCTGCAGTGCGACGGGACACAGTGAACCCATCCTAGAGAGCAGAGAGGTAAGGCTGGAAGCCTCAATAACTCAACAGTGTGGCCGTGATCACCATCCTCAACTTCCCCAAGAAGAAGGTGGGACCACTGTCCACTGTGTTCCTTACAGCCCCTCTCACAGGGCACCCCCTGGCCCGCAGCCAGCAGAGGCACAGAAGCAACAAGTGGTTAGCACAGACTGAATATTAATACCACACTGGGGGCTTTTCATACTCACTAGGTGGATGCTGTTATGCCCATTTTCCAGACAAGTGGAAGCACAGAGAAGCTAAATAACTTGCTCAGGGTCACCCAGAAAGAGACAGTGCAGAGTGGACAGACCAACAGAGAAAAGATGGAGAACACACCCCTGGCTGTTGGTGTTCAGTCAGCAAGATGCAGGCTTAGAGGATGCCAGGAAGGTCGGGATGGAGGAGGCAGAGCTGAGTCAGAACCTGTGGCCAGGGTGGGGGGCCCCATAGCTGCTGCCAGCTGTAGCTCTAACAGCTCCCGACCCTGGACACCTGCTGGTGCAGTCCACATGCCCACTGCTAGTCTCAATGCCATCACCAGTTCAGGCCACTTTCATTCTTCCTTTCTTACCAGTCTCTCAAATCCATTCCAGGGTACCCCTCCCCAGGTAGGTCGAGTCATAGCGTGGTTCCCAGTGATTCAGGACTTTGCCCAAGCTCCCACCAAGCCAAGAGCGACCGAGAGGGGACGTGAACCCAGCTCTTCGATACACCTATCCTCTCCCTCCTGGATTTTCCAAGGGCACAAGGCCACCAGCTGCTGCTGGGGAAGAGGGTGGGGCCAGGGCCTTGAGGGGCGGGGCCGAGAAAGCCAGGGGCGGGGCCTAGGAGGTAGGGGCAGGCCGGAGAGAGAAGACTGGATCCCAGTTACCTTGGCAACAGAACTAATTAATTCCAACTCTGGTTCCATCTGTGCCTTGGCTGGATGGGTGGTTTGGGCTCGCGGGTGTTTATTTTGAAGGAAGGGGAGAGAAGTGGGAGGAGCTGGGAGGCTGTGGTCTCGGGGGCTAGTAGGGGCTGACACCCCCACAACGCTCACATATAGCATCTCCACCCCCAACAGGAAGAGACAGGTTCCGGCCTCCAGAGACAATCTCAGACCTCCTCCCAGGGAGGCAGCGCTCATCCTAGCCCAAACACAGCTGGCTCAAAGGGCAGACAGCAGGGCCTGCTGTATGCACACACGTGCACACACACACGGACACAGATTGGGGAGAACACAGGCTCCACAGCAAGAGACTTGGGTTCAGATGCCAGCTTAGCTTTCTGAGTCTCAGCTTCCCCATATGCAAAATGGGCAACACTGCTCCCTGCAAAGGGCTCTTAGAATTAGAAGGATGTCCCCAGTGCAGGGGAGGGAATGTTCTTCTGAGGGTGATCCTGGCGATCAAACTGCCTACCCAGTTTATAGGAAGTGCTACCCAGTAGCACTTCTGAGAAACTGGAATGAAGCCAGGAGACAAGATCACGGCATAGGAGAGGAAGAGGGAGCCCAGAGGCAGGAGTCCTGTGGCTGGGCCAAGTCCAGCAGGTCTCAGAAGCTAGTCTAAGGAACCTAGACTTAAGCCCCAGGACAACAGGGAACCAGTGACATGCTAGGGAGCCCAGGCCAACAGAAGAGTGAGGGATGAACTGGGGAAAATGAGAGCTGGCCTTTGAGGAGGCTGCTGTGATAGTCTAGACTCATGATGGTGACTCAGTGCAGATAAGGGTAGCAGGGAGGACAGGCAATGGGATAATCGGAGCGCAGGACTTGGTGACCTACAGGCTGGGAGGCCAGGGGTGAAGTTCAGAGATGACTTCCAGGTCCAGGTGGCTAGCTGAAGTGGCTGGCTGAATGCTGGCAATGCCCACACTGGAACAGGGAACTTCAGAGAAGGAGTTAATGGGCCAGAAGGCAGGAGGAGAGACGAAGAGTCTGCATTGGACAAGCTGAGCTTTGGGGGCCAGAGGGACAACCCAAAAGACATGTCCAGTCAGCAGGTAGCCACACCCATTGCCCAACAGCCAGAGGCAGGGCACAGAGAAGGATGAGACCTGGGCATCCCCTGTACACGGCTGCTAAGAGGAACCAGGGAAGCAGAGGGATTGCCCAGAGACCAGGCAGGCAGGATCAGCCCTCAGAGATGGACACAGGTGGGAGCTGACACTCATGCTCGGGAGCCTGCCACACGGCTGCACCAGGACCCAGACTAACCAGGTTCAAATCCCAGACCCTTCACCTCACCATCTGTGAGAGCCTGGGCAAGTCATTTCACCTCTCTGAGCCTCAACTTCCCCATCTGTAAAATGGAAATAAAAGTAATACCTACCCCATAGGATATTATGAGGAGGGCCATCCCCACGGACCCTTAGGCTGAGCCCCAGAGACACAGGCTCTCTAGGAACCAGCCCTTTCAGGGAGGGTAGAGACCACTGACCTTTGCTGAGCACCTGCCAGGCACAGGGCACCTCACAGGGGTTTTAGACCACACACAGCCACAATCAGGGAGGAAGGGCCTGGAGTCAGATGGCACCTGGCTAAATCCTGGGTCCCCTACTTACTAACTGGGACCGGGAGAGGCCCCTCGCCTCCCTGGACTTTGGCTTTTGAGACTGTGAAATAGGGTAATTAGGGTGTCTGCCATGGTTCCTGGGATCACTGTGAGCATGGAATGTGAAAACATGTAAAGCATTTGTCACCTGCCTGGCACCCAGAAAGCACTACATAAATCATCACTTAGTTGTCATCAATCGGAGAAGGCAATGGCACCCCACTCCAGTACTCTTGCCTGGAAACTCCCATGGACGGAGGAGCCTGGCAGGCTACAGTCCATGGGGTCGCGAAGAGTCGGACACGACTGAGCGACTTCACTTTCACTTTTTCACTTTCCTGCATTGGAAAAGGAAATAGCAACCCACTCCAGTGTTCTTGCCTGGAGAATCCCAGGGACGGGGGAGCCTGGTGGGCTGCCGTCTATGGGGTCGCACAGAGTCGGACACGACTGAAGCGACTTAGCTTAATTGTCATCAATACAGCTGCTGTTACTGCTCTTCCTCACAACCCAAGAAGGTAGATGGACTGGCCCCCATCTAACTGAGAAGGACAAAGGCCTCACCCACCATAGTGTCCAGGACCTGGACCAGCCACCATCTGGTCAGAGGATCTTCTCTCCCCCAGCCCAGGGCAGGGCCACATGAGACCGCCTGGGTATGAACCCTGCCCTGGCTGCTCCGAGCTGTGTGACCTTAGATTAGTCACCTCACCTCCCTGAGCCTTAGATTCTGAGCCTGAAGAAATGAGGGTCCCCTACCTGCACAGTCATCTGAGGATAGAGCAAGGACATACACAAAAGGCATCTAGCCGAGGGAATGTACACAGTAGGTGCTCAATAAAAGCAGCAGTTATGATTAATTTTTGGATGTGAAGACCTGAAGGAAAGAATGGATATAGACAAACTCTGACAGAGAGGGTCCCAGGTGTGATGCCCTCCCAGGGCCACACAACCACCAGGGGGTTGCAGCCTGGGCACCCACCCACAGGCACACCTGCCCTGGCATTCCTCCACCAGGCCACCCCAGTCGACCGTGCCCCCCAGCCACACCCACTCCCACCCCTGCCACCCCTGCAGCGAGCACATAGCCACGCGTGCTCCCACCCAGCCCCGTGACCAACCCCGCAGTCCCTCCCCCTCCCCCACTCTGCATCTGCTCAATTAGGGAAACTGGGGAGTGAAGAAAACAAAGACTTAATTTCTGAGCTAATCAGCCTGCCTCATACTAATTACCATCCTCCCGGGCATTAGGGCAGACTTCCTGAGGGAGGCAGAGGGGGAGTCTGATCCCCAGGAATGACACCCCTTCCCCCAAAGCCTAAGACAGCTCAGTGTTGGGGTGCGGGGACCAGAAGACTTAGGCAGGTAGGCCTTCAAGGTGGGGTTGGAAGAAGGGGACCCAGAGAATTTACTGGGTTCACAGCAGGGAATGTACCTTGGGCGGGGGGTGTGACTTGGACAGATCACACCCTCCCAGGGCCCCCTTCCAGGACCCCTGCCCCTTCCTGGGACAGCCTCAGGCTGTGGGGGAGGCCCCAGAGCAGGTGCCTCAGTAGGTGTCCAGCCCACGGCCTTGGCAGAGAGATGGACAGATGGACACTTTAAAGCTGAAAAGCTAGAAAATTGAGCAATGATCAGCGTGAAGCTTTTGAATCATGGCATAGAGTATGTGTGCATTTTGGAGTGTGTGTGTGTGTGTGTGTGTGTGTGTGTGTTGCATCTGTTTACAAATGCACAGGGCTCAGGATGGGAGTCAGGAGGCCTGGCTGCAGTTCCCAGCTTGGCCCTGGGCAACTCTCCGCCGCCCGCTGAAATTCAGACTCTCCCAGGAGACAGTGCTGGAGGGATCACTCCTAAGGTCGCTTATTCCTCAACCATTGCTTACTGAGCATCTACTGCATATGCACCACTGTGCTAGGGATACAGGCTCAGCTGTATCCTTGTCTGTTCACAGACTGACAAGGTCCCTGTGCTCAGGGCTCCCGCTGTGGTGGACGAGCTGGGGAGTCAGATGTAAGCAGATCCACAGAGTGCAGGCTGGAGAAAAATCCCCTACAGGGCATAGACCCTGCAGAATGTGAACCAGTGTGGCCAGGACAGGGCTACTGTAGGAAGGGTTGCTGCTGCATTCCTTAGAAAAGGCCCTGCTCAGCAATGACTTCAGATAATCTGAACTGTCTGTGGGTCCCAGTACAAATCTCTTCTCTGTTCTGGGCCTCAGTTTCCCACTTGCAACAACGAGGGAGCAGGACCAGAGGGTCTCCAGGGTTCACCCCAGCCCTCACAGGAGAGGACGCTCCATTGTTTCTCCACGGTGGGTGTGTCTGTGTGTGTCCCAGCCCCGGGTGGGCTGGCTGCACCAGGTGGGAGGTGTCCCCAGTGATGAGAAGGACTGGCGGTACATCCCCTCAGACCCATCCTCTCCTAATCACAGGCTCCCAAGGGCACACACTCCCCTCTCCTGGCACAGGGCACCCCTTAAGCTGCCTCCCTCTCACCCTGTCACGGGGCCATCACAGCTGCCACCATGTGCTGAGTACCCCCCACACCGCATTGCACCAAATTCCAACAGCCCTGCCAAGTAGATACTGTTACCCTGTTTTACATATGGGGCAACTGAGGCTCGGCTAGGGCAAGTGCCTTACTCGGTAAATGATACACTAGACACTCAAATCTTGCCTGATCCCAAGCTGCCACAACTACTGGGTGCCAAGACCACCTTCCTGGACCACTGTCAATGCTCAGACCAGGGGACCAGGCTGGCCTAGGAGCCAGTTCAAGCACTGCCCTCTACAGACTATCGTGGGCATGCAACACAGCAAAGCAGCTGGGACAGCCCCGGAAGCCGGATGGCCCAGGCTCAAATCCCAGTCGCACCACTGACTCCCTGTGTGACCATGGGCAGAATCCTTAACCTCTTGGGGCCTTGATTTCCCCATCTGTAAAATGGGGATAATGATATTTTGCTGGATTGTTGTGAGTTTTTAATTTTTACAAAGTTCTTCAAACAGTGCCTGCACAAGGTAAATGTTACATGTGTGCTCAGTCACTCAGTCCTGTCCGACTCTTTGCAGTCCCATGGACTGTAGCCCACCAAGCTCCTCTGTCCATGAGATTTTCCAGGCAAGAATACTGGGGTGGGTTGCCATATCCTCCTCCAGGGGATTTTCCCAACCCAGGGATCAAAGCCGTATCTCTTCTGTCTCCTGCATAAGAACCTGCAAACGAGTTCTTTACCACTAGTGCTACCTGGGAAGCTCCAAATGTTATATGGATATTGTTAAATAAAAGGAATAAATGACTCGCTTTGATTCTACGGGCAGCCTGAGAATTGGTTCCCACTGAGGGTTGGGGTAGAGCCGACACTCAAACCCTGGGCCCAGCTCACTCCTGACAGCACTGAGGTGTCTCCAGCTCAGTCAAGAGAACAAAGAAGTTCTGGGACTGACCAGACTCAGGTCCCTGGGGGTGAGAGTGCAGCCTGGGGGTCAAGCCTCTAGACCCTGTACCCACCTCCTGAATCTCCTCCTTCTGGGGGCTGGGACTCAGCCACCTGCCCCTCCCCCAGCTCCAGAAGGCTTCAGGTACTCTTGTGACTACTCAGGGGACCTGGGCAGCCAGGTCATAAAGCAGCTTCCCTTGGTCCTGGGACCCAGCAGGTGGGGATGGCAAGGGGTGGCTTGGTCCCCAGCGCTGCTACAGCCATCTTGATCCAGGCATCCTGCTCTGGGGACAGCCAGGGACTTCCTGGCTTGGGACCCCCCACACCCCACTGCTCCCCAGGTTCTGGTGGGCTCTGCAGGAAGGAAACCCGTTCAGAATGGGGGTCCTGCCTAAAACCCTCAGCCCACAGTGGAGCACAGCCGGCCACACTCAGCTCTGGCAGCAGACCCTCACAAACGAGGGCATAGGGAAGCCGGCTGTCACAGGGCAGCCGGCTGGGTGACAGAGGTGAGGATTTGAAGTCATGCACTATTACTGAAAGTGGAAAAACTGTAATTGACCCAGTCACCCATAACATGGACAGCCGTGTGAGGGGACCCCAAGCCAAGGTGGATCGGGATGGGTCCCGCTGTGCCCGAGGGGAGATGCCTGGAGAGCGCAGTCACGGCCTCCTGAGTAGAGACAGCAAGTCGAACCCCATGGGCAAAAGGCTGGTGTTCAAGTATCTATAGGTACCCAGAAATATGGGCAAGGCCCCCAGTGATGTGGGGGCAGCTGTCCCAGAGCATGTGTCAGGCCCCTAGTTAGAAAGAGGGTGCACACACTCACATGCCCTTTTACATGCACACATTCCAACACATTGCAAACACACGAAAACACTCCGGGTGCATGTGCTCACATCCACGCACGCCCGGCTCTAGTGCATCCATCTCCCTCAGGTGGCTGAGGGAAGGATAGGAAGGCTGCCCCAAACAGACAGGGAAGGTCAGGCTGTTGGGGGTTGGTGCAGGCCAGATGGTGGGCAGATGCTGACAGAGGAGACAGAGGCTGAGCTAAGAAAGCTCAGCCCAGGCCCTGGGTGACCCTGTTCCACCTGCAGCCATTTCAGCCTGACCCAGAGGTGCCATGGAAATGAAAGTGCCCAAGCTAGAAATTGCCAGACCACGTTCTACCTTCAAGCCCGGCCACTCAGGGCAGGGTGACCCTGGGCCAGTACCTCTGTGGTCATCAGCCTGCCCGTGGGTGCAGGTGTTCGTGCAGATCCTCTAGGTGGAAACCTCCAAAGTTCTAGGGTCCTGATTTCCCATCAAATCCCACCTCCCCACTGTCCCCAGGGCCCTCAGCATCTGCAGCTGCCTTGGAGACCCAGATGGCCTCCCTTAAGCTCCCTCCTGAGTCCAGGACAGAATTTCTGGGTCAGATGCCATCTCAACCAAGATGGAAGTTCCATCTCCAAAGCCCCGCACCTGCCAGCAACTTCAGCACCAAATCAGTAAGCAGAATAGGAGGAGGAGGATGGGAGGCAGTAGGTATCAACAGCGTCGGCACAGGACTGGATGGGTGCTGCCTTTTAATCCTCATAAAAGCCTTTGATCCCATTTTACAGATGGAGACACTAAGATCCAGAAAATGATCCACCCAGAGCCAGGCAGCCAGCAAGCGGATGAATGAGCCAGGATGGAATCTATGCTGCCTACTCCAAAACTCATTATCTCTTTCCACAGCATCTTGCTCGGCAGGCACTGGGGAGAGTGGGAGGAGCTACAGTGGCAGACACCCCCACATTTCCTGCCCTGGCATCCCAGGCTTTGGGATTCCACAAGCCACCGCCTGTCCTCAACAGCCTGAAAGGTTGTGGCTGGAACGGCCGTGAAGCCCTTGCCTGCTGCTCCCAGGAAACCCAAGAAGCAGAGTTAGCATTTATTGAGTACTCACTGTATGCCAGGCACAGGGCTAAGCACTTTATAGCATCAACCTTATGAGGTGGTTACTATATTTATTTCCATTCTATAGGTGAGAATACTGAGGCACTTATGGGTAGACTCGGGGGAGACCCAAAACCTGAACCCACATGCTCGACCACTGTGTCACCCCCCTATACAGCCCTAGGGGTTTCTCTGTTCTGATCTGCTGTCCCTAGGCCAGAACCCCAGAGTGTCTGGCAAATGCAAGAAAGGCCTTGCTCCCCCAGGCTCTGCTGAGCTCCAGGGGCCCTGAGCCACCAAGGCCTGGGGTACCTGCTCTGTTCTGCCAACCCTTTTCTGTGGTCTGTCTCCTGCTAGGATGCTCAGGGTCCTCGGCTGGCCCCAATTCTACCCTCGAGGTCCAGAAAGAGTGAGGGACCAGGCAGAGTCACACAGCAAGTCAGAGGCAGGAAGGAGCCCTGTCTCCACCTAAGAGCTCAGCCTAGACTCTGCCCTCCCTCTTATGCCTGCAAAGATCGAAGCCGGGTTAGCAGAGCTGTGACCATGGGTGGAGGCAGAGGGTGGGGGAATGGGCTTTTGGCAGCTTCTGGAACTCTTCACTCAACTCCCAACAGCCCTGTAGGCCTACTCTGTGCTCCTCCCTCCAGCCCCATTTCATTCCATCCCCTCCAGGAGCCTGGCAGTGTCCCCATTTCACAGACAAGCAAACTGAGACTCAGGCACACATGACCACTCAGAATCAGGACCTAACCCACCAGGCCTTGCTTCCAACCACAAAACAGGCCCTCTTGTAGGCCCTGCCTTGAATCCAACCCCTTCTCAGTCCTCAGGGACCACCTCTTCCAGGAAGTCTTCCCAGAATTCAGGGAGACTCCACTCAATTGGACTGTCCTCTCTTCCTGCACTCAGAAAGCAGATGGTTCCAGAAACACCCACAGTGCTTCCACCCTCAGACAGGGGCTGTGTCTCCCTCAGACAAGGATCCTGGTGGCTTGGCCTCTCCCCACCTCCCCTAAGACCTGAGGCTCCCAGAGAAAAGGGCCACCACACTCTCCTTCCTTCAGACCAGGAGTCATGAGAGTGAGACTCCCACCCCCTTCTCCTACACCTCCATCCACAGAGCCCCAGGCCCAAGGCTCTGCCCCAAGCCCAAGGCTCTGCCCCAAGCAGGACCTCAGACCATGCCCACGCCCCCTCCTCTCACTCCCTCCTGGCACTCGTTCAGGCTTGGCCCGTACCAGGCAGGCTACCCCCTCCCCTGTCTTGTCCATGAATCCCACCTCTGTTGGGTACCACAGACCCCCCTTTCTCCTCCCCAAACAAATGGGGTCTTGAGTGAGACACTGGGATAACCACACACAAGGCAAGATCTATTCTCGGGGTGAGTGAGGCTGCCAGCACTCGGTGGGGGGGAGTTGGGTTGGTGGGAGCGGTCTGCCCATCCACAACCCCTTGAGGTCCAGCCTCTGGAATCAGGGCCACTCTAAGCTCCCATCCTGGAGGGCTAATACCAACAGCCCTCCCCAGGGAACCCCAGAGCAGACCCACCCCAGACACTTTCATCACTCTCTCCCCTCCTCCAACACAGAGGAGACAGAAGCCTCCGAGCCTAGGTTCAAATCCCTGCTCTTGCCCTGTGGAAGACTTCCCCAAGTCTGAGTCTGGGCATTTGGAAAATAGGTATAACAAACCTGCTCTGCAGAGGCTGCTGCGACTGTGAAAGGGGATACATACAGGAATGGCCCTGGCGCATAGTAGGTGCTCAATTAAAACCTTCTCTCTCCTCTCTGATCTTCTCTTTCATTTTCTAAGGGCAGTAGGGGTGGAGTGGGACTAGAGAGACCAGGCTGCTAGGGCAGAAAATGGCCTGTCCCAAGCACAGAAAAAGTCCTCTGTTCGGAACTCAAAACCTCAAACCCCTCAGGGCTGGCAATGGGGCCTCTGGGGACTGGAGTGATTCAGCAGATGCTGTTTTCCCATCCTAGGGAGGGGACCGTGGAGGCAAGTCTGCAAACCAAAGCTCAAAGCCCACTGCCTCCCAGAAGCCAGCTGAGATCAGCCAAGATATAGTATCCCCATTTTATGGACAAGTAAACTGAGACACAGAGTGATTAATTTGCCTAAGGCCACACAGCTAGCAGGCAGCTGAACTGATTTCTTTTGACAATTCTGGCTGCTACCAAAATATTTTCCTTCCGGCAGGAGCCTTCCCTACTTAAAGGCCTTTCTGTGATTCTGCCGCTGTGTTCGGAGTAAAGTCTAAACTCTATAGCCTAAAAAATGCAAAGCTCCCCACAGCAAGGAGGTGTGGTATAGCAGGAAAAGGACTTGACCCGGAATCAGCCCAATCTGGGGTCAAGTGCCAGGTCTGCCACCTACTTCTGGTTGTGTGTCCATGGGCAACTACCAACCTTCCCTAGAGCCACTTTCCTCATGTGTAAAATGGGGATGATGAGATGACCCGCCAGGGCAGCCGGCAGGTTACCCATCCATGCTGTCATCATGTACTGATTGAACATCTACTGTGTGCCAGGCCCCATTCAAGGCCCTAAGGACAGAGCAGGGAACAAGACAGAAAAACCTCCCACCTTCATGGAGCTGATACTCTACCACAGTAGGAGAGTGGATAGTAAGTGCTCAGTAGCTCAGTCATATCAGACTCTGTGACCCTTTGGACCATAGCCTGCCAGGCTCCTCTATCCATGGGATTTTTCAAGCAAGAATACTGGAGTGGGTTGCCATGCCTTCCTTCAGGGGGTCTTCCAGACCCAGGGATTGAACTCACATCTCCTGCGTCTCCTGCACTGCAGGAGGATTCTTTATCGCTGAGCCATTGGAGGAGCCCCAAGGATAATAAACAAGCAAATAAACAAAAGAGCATAAGCTGCATTAGGGGTTATAAGGAAACAGAGAGAAAGAACCAGAACAATGAACAGAGCGGTAGGGGGTAGGGGGAGCTCCCTGAGGAGTAGACAATGAGCCGGAACAGGAGATGGCCACACCACAAGCCTGAGGAGCAGCAATGGGCACAGAAGGAACAGTCACTCCTGTAGAAGGAACAGCAAGTGCAAAGGCTGGGGGATTCAGTGAGACCTGGAGCATGTGGGAAAATGCCTGGCACACAGCAGAAAATCGGTAGAAAGCAGATGTCAGTATTACTGCTATGAACCCTTTAAGCTTCTTGAACCTTGCTTTCTTTCTGCTTCTGGAAAATGAGATGCCATGTGGATTCAAGGGACTCCTAGATCTCTTCCATGTATCTGAACTCATTTAACAGAACCCTTGTTCCATTATTATTCCTCCCATCTTGCAAGTGGGGAAACTGAGGCTCCTGAGATTCCACAGCCCATAAAGGGCAACATTAGGACATGAACCTGGGTCTTGTAACCCTCAGCTCTTGCCTCTGCCAGTCTTCTGTGGTCCCACTGCACTTAGAGCACTCGGTTCCTCCTCCACCCCATCCGAAGACAGCTCTGACTGTTACAAAGTCTCCTGTGACTAACAGAGGTCTGTACCTGGTTGGGCCCACTTCTGTTACTTGGGGCCACCCAGGACCACTCTCTCCCCTCTTACCCAACTCAGCCTGAAAGGTGAAGAAGGCTGACAGGTTCTAGAAAGAGCAGCTGCCACTCCAGGAAACACTTCCCTGTATGTTTTAACTTCATTCCCCTGCCTCACATCGTCAAGGTGATCTAACGACTCTCACTATGCGCATTACACAGATGAAGAAACTGAGGTCCAGAAAGGCAGAGAAAATTTGCCAGGCCCACCCACCTAGACAGTGGCAGAGGCAGGGTCTGAACTCAGATCTCTGTCACTGGAAAGACATCCTGCTGGTCACTTCCCAGACCCCTCAGATGTCCCTCTTTGTATATCTTTTTCAGCCCCTTGCCTGGCTTGTCCTCTGGTGGTGCCAAGAAGGTTAACAGGACAGCTTTCCCCCGATACTTCCAGGGTACCACCAGCCAGGGGTGACTGAGCTGGCTCAGAACCCCGGGCCCTGGGGAGGAAGCCAAGGGGCTGCGGTACCCCGGCACAGCTAGGGGTACAAGGCCCACATGACTAAAGTGCACGCCCAGGCCCCTGGAGCGAGCAGGCAGGGAGTACCTGACAGGGAGCACCAGACAGGGAGTCAGCCTGGAGCACCGGACAGGGAGTCAGCTTCCATCCTGACTTGACAACCAGGCCCCGCCTCCTGCTTCCTTGATGTCAGGTCAGCACCTCCGCTGCTCAAGGAGCACAGAGAAGGACAAAATGAGCCAGATCTCTGGTGAGAAGTCACCCTGTCCACCCCAGGCAAGTAAGAAAACCATTTAAAAGTCATTCTTTAAAGGCATTACGATAATGGTGGTAGCAACTACTTTCTGAGAGTCTACTGCATGCCAGGAACCAGGGCATCCCAGAAGTTATCTCAAGTGACAGCAACCCTGAGAGGCACATGCCTCATCTCCGTCTTACAGAAGAGGAAACTGAGCCACAGACTCAAACAGCTGTAAGCAACAGAGTCAGGATTTAAACTCTGTGCTCTTTCGTGTTGCCTCTTAGTGACATTTAAATGGAATGTGTGCTTCTGGAGAATATCTGGGGACTGAGGGAAGAGAGACAACTCTGAATGGGGTGGAGAGGCTCTGGAGGAAGGAGTTAGGCCTGAAAAGTTGGGCCTTTGGGGAGGCAGGCACCCAGGATGAACCCCAATTCCAGGGCATCTGTTCTGTGTGACCTTGGGCGAGTCTCTTCCCCTCTCTGATACCTCAAAGGCAAGCATCAGTGCTGGGCTTCCCAGAGCTCAGCAAACACGAAGGACAGGGGCAAAGTCATCTGGGGACAAGCAGGGAGGACGTGTCCAGATGAGGGATGAGTGAGGCCCTGAAGAGGGAGAGGGCTCAAGGAGCAGAGGCAGGAGCACTGGGCCACGAGGTGGGCAGGAGGCCTGGCAAGAGGAGGCCATGGGAGAAGGGAGGCCAGGGGTGTAGCAGGGGCCGCAGTCTGGTCTGGACAGGACAGGACGAGCAATGGGAGCGGGGAGCACAGCTCAGGCCCACCCAGGGTGCCTCGCTCCCGCCCCCAAAGAACCCTCCTTCAGCCTGTGCCAGCAACACCAAGACCAGAGTAGCAGCCCCTCCCACATCGTCCCCTGCTCTGGTCCTCCATGGAGCAACCGCCACCCCCACTCCCTCCCTGCACAAGCCCCTTCCAGAGCACCCAACACCAGCCCTCCCCTGGGGAACCCCAACTCCTGGCCCAGCCACAGCCCCTCCACATGGGGACCACCGCATCTTAGAGACAACATCTCCCTCTCCTTAGCAACCACCAACACCAAGCCCAGACAGCCAGCCTCCTCCCTCTGTCTCCTCCTCTCTCCATGGAGACCACAATGCCACAAAGGCAGCTCCCTTGCCACAGCAACCACCATCACTCAGCACCCCACCTGGACAACAACTCCCTCCACGTGGCCACCACCAACACAGCCACGGTGACAGTGACAGTCTTGGCCTCTCCTCTCAAGGGCCGCCACCAGCCCCAGCTGGGACAGCTCCTGCCGGCTTCCCTGCCTGTGGCCTCCTAGTGTGAGACTGCTCTCCTGCCTCCTTCCAAGTTCAATGACACTGGATCTGGCCTGGTTCTGATGCTGCCGGCACTTCTCTGCTCCCAGCTCACTCCCAGCCCCTCAGTCTTCCCCTGTCTACATGGAAAGGCCCCCACCCGAGGCAGAAGAGGCCATGATCTCCCAGGCCATCCCCTGGAAGCCAGTCCTTCCACCCCCAGCTGGGGTACAGATGCCCCCGGCCCTGCTGGGGCTCAGCCAGGCCCAGCTCAGGCTCTCAGCTGGGTTACAGGGCAGGAGTGGGATCTCTGAGCCAGCAGGGGCTTCCTCCCCACCCTCCCCAGTGGACTGGCCCAGCCCCTCAAAGACCCACCATTCTGCCAGCTGCCTCACAGGCCCTGTGGAAGGGAAGCTGGGGAGGAGCAGAGTGGGGGTGCCTGCAGCTGGGGGCAGGGGCGAGGGAACAGGAGGCAGAGGCCGGGCTACATCACGGGTTTTCAAGGCCAGGTCATGTGAGCCGTGATCACACACAGCTACACACTCACACACCGTGAGAAGGACCCTGTTCTTACCAGATCTCTGCAGGCGGAAGGAGCCCCTCTGACCAGTGAAGCTCTGTCCCTGGCCTGGTCGCAGGCAGGTCCCCACGGTAACAGCAGCAGCGGTGGCAGCAGTGGAGTCTCAGGTGCGGCGGCAGCTCTTCACCCAAGTCCTCTCCTTCTGTGAGGAGGAGGAGGAGGAGGCAAGGGGAGAAAGGGGAGGGAGGGAGAGGAGAGGAGTGGGGGACAGCAGGAGGGAGGGAGGAGGGAAAAATGCTGAAGTCTTGAAGGGTACACTCACTTCTTTCTTAGGTTTCCCATGGCAACTGAATATACCACAAATGAATATCAGTGTGAGAAGAGGGAGGGAAGGAGTGGAAGGAGATGGAGGCAGAGATGGAGAGAGATGGAGGCAGAAAGATGGGGCGATGAGAACAGAGAGATGGAGACAGAAAGATGACGGGGCAAGAGACAGGGAGGGGAAGGGGCTCAAGACCCACACGGAGGAAGGGGACTCCCAACCCTACCCCACAAGTTGCAGGGGTGAAAAGAGGGGAGGGGCGGGGGCCACAAGGCTTCTTCCAATCTCTCCATGGCCCCTGGGCAGGAGGTGCAAACAACAGATGGAGAGATTTTCTGGGAGCTGAAGGGCCCCCATTCCCACCCACCTCATCCCTTCCCATGTCCTTCACTCCTAGCTGGGCCCACATCCTGGAGGGTCCTACCAAGTCATGGTCCCAGCCCCATACCTCACTCCCCATCACAGACACACACCCAAGTGGGGATGGCCACACGCACCCCGCACTGACCTGATGCCCGGTACCCACGCACACCCCTCCAACCACACCACCCTCTTCTTAGTCACCCCAACACTGACTGGGCCCGCCCCCTTCTACAGCTGGGCCTCTTCCTCTCTGCTGCAGGGAACAAGCACCCCTCCCCTACCCCAGCACATCTCTTGTTCAGAACTTTGCGAGGACCGGCACCCACCCCTGTGGCCCCCCACCTGTGCTCTGCCAGGTGTAGTGTCTCTGCCCCGCTGCTCACACACCCTTAGAGCAACATACCTGCCTGACCTCCACCTGCAGAGACTCACAAACCCCCTGACAGACATGCCGAATCTGCCCTCCATCTGTGCGCACACGTGCACATGCATACACTCATCCCGTCCCGCGGAGGCCCCTCTCTGCCTGGCCCCACACCTCATCAGCCCAGATGGTCCTCCTGGCCCTCCCCCGCAGGCAGGGGCTCACACCTCGGCCCCCTCGACACAGCCATTCACAAACATATTGTAGACCCACCGCGTGCTGACAGCCAGCGGCAGCAATGAAACAGAAACACACACTCGGCCACCCCCCCTCCCATCCGCCCTCCCCGCGATGCCTCAAATCCACCACCCGCAGTCGGAGCAGCTAAGGAAGCAGCCAGCTAGCTCCAGCTCCAGGTCCGGAGGGACGCTCTTCCCCCTAGCTACCGGGCTCACACTTGACCCTGCACCCAGTGGCCAGCAGGGATGGGACGCACCCTGCAGGGATGGGCTACACACTATAACCTCACACACACACTGGCACCCATGGGGCACACCCAGACAGCAACCAACCCCCTAGAATTTCACTCTCCCTCAGACACGTGTACACACAGACCCTGAGGTACTGGACCCAGCTGCCCACAGAACCAGACACTGGGGCGTCTGCCCTAACTTGGCGACTGGCACATGTGTCAACATACCTGAGACACTGCACAGACACAGGTCAACACACTCACAGAAACACATCGGCCCCTGCTCACTGCGGACCATACCCCATACACACCCAAACAAACAAGCCCACAGGGGCCCCTGTAGGCACACACAGGCAAACACATACGTGCATCCCCAAGCTGGCTCACTCTGGGGGCCCACTCTGCACACGCATAGCCACGCCTGCATCCCCACCCATCTCTCCCAGGGCAGTTCACAGAGGCACCCCCCATCCGGCCCACACCCACTTGACCCACACATCCCATCGAAAACACGGGGCATCGGCGGGTCCTCGTTTCGGTCGCCCCCTCGGCCCCGTTTCCGTGGGCGCGGGCCGGTTTACGATCGCGCACACCGCGCCGAGCCCAGAGGCCGTGAAATTGGCTTCGAGCGCCGGGAGATGCGGCTGCAAATTCTAAGCACAGGGAAGTAAGGTGGAAACCCGGCCACCGCGGCCGGGCCGGCAGCGCGGGGCTGGGGCTCCGCAGAGCGGCGGGCAGCAGGGATGGGACCCCGCGGAGTCCCGGTTGCCGCGCTGGCGGCGGGGCGGCGGAGGCCGTGTGGGCTCTCCTGCCTCCTCCGTCCTCCTCCCCCGCACCTCCGGCTCTGGCTCCGGCCCCGCCGCCGCGCACGTGCCCAGTAGGAGGCCCGGGTACACCGCGTGGGCCAGCCTGGGACTCGCCCCCTGGGCGGAGACACCCCGCCGCCCGCCAGGCCCCGGATCTGCCTCGGCCAGCGTGCCCACCGGATAAACAGCCTCGGGCCGCCGCTACGCGACTCTGCGTCGCCGCCTCCTCCTGGACGCCTTCCTGGCTCTCCACCCTCCTCCTCCCGGCTGCTCAGCTCCGCACTCCACCCCCGCCTCTGGCCTCTGCTCACAGGCACAGCCGCAGGCTCAGCTCCACCCGCGTCCTCGCACCAAAGGCAGGGAGACGGGAGGGCATCGCTCCTTCCAAGATGCTGGGGCAGGCCCTCTCCAGCCTCACTTCCTGCCCACCCCACCGCACTTCAGTTCTTTACCAGCAGTGAGGCCTTGAACCGTGACCCACACTCTGCCTCCATCTCTCCTCTGTGCAACAGCGAGGATGCAGAGGGTCGTTCTGAGGGTTTGACGAAGGACTCCTTGAGCAGGCTTAGAACAGCAGTCAGTGAACACGAAGGTTACTAGTCAGTGTTAGTCAGTATCGGCCTGGGTCTTAATGTCGTGTCACTCAAGGGAGGGCGCCTAGCTTCTCTGTGTTCAGGCCCCCTTTGGATATCGGATATGGCTTTGATGCCTACCAGGTTGCCGTGGGAGGAGTCCGGAAGATCCCCTGAAAGAGGCAGCAGCCCCCTCAGCTGCCATCCACCCCACAAACAGGGTGAATTCATCTTCTGGAAATGCACTAAAAAAATGCAGGTTCCTGGGCTCCCCATCAACCCTACTGAATTCAAATCTCTGCCAGCAGGGCCTGAGGATCTGCATCTAAATAAGTACCCACAGACTCTGATCCTCTCTGACAGAAAGGATAATGCTGGATTTCTTAGCTCTGATTTTAGGGTTATTTAGGTTGTTGTGTGGTTGATCTCCAAACTTCATGTCCAGACTCGTCCCAAATTCCACTCCGGGCTTTCCTACCTCCAGACCTCAGCTCACATGGTCTCCACCTGGCATGCCCCCACCCCAGAGGCCAGCTGGACCTCTTCCACAATCCTCCAGCCAAAATTAAACAAGATAATAGACAGTATTTTGCCCTGAGCCTGGCTCATAGTGGGTGTGCAATCCTGGGGACTCTGCAGTGCCCAAAGCAGAAGCCATCACCACCTCTCCAGCTCTGCTTCCAAGGCTGGCTCAGCACCAGTCCCTGGTCTGCTGGGTCACAGACTAACAGGGACCACCTGTCAAGCAAGCCCTACTGTGTGCAGGCCCCATGCCAGGCACCTGGCAGACAATCCGGGTGTCTTGTGTCTCCTCAGGACAGGAACTCATCTCTGGGAGTTCCTGTCTGAGTCCCAGGCACAGCAGTTATACCTGAGTGAGACATCCTTGTAATATGTATGTGTGTGTGTGTATGTGTGTGTGTGTGAACTGAATACAAAATACATCAGCCCATTCTCAGTAGCTGGTAGATGAAAGAAAGTTGTTCAACAAGTACCTTTTGAGGGCCTGCTAGTCTCTGCCTGTTTGGCGCTGACACATTGTGGGAACAGGAGACCTCCCCCCAACCCACTCCAGGTAATGACAAGGGTGGGGAAGGGAGGGCAGCAGGCAGGCTGACCCCACAGCCTGCGTCTCCCCCCACATCCAAGGAGAACTGTAGGGGAAGAGAGGCGATAGAGACAGGCCAAGGAGGGAAACTGAGTCAGCCTTGAGGCAGGGCCCTTGGGAATGGCTCCCTGCTTGCCCAAGAGAGGTGCTGACCAGTGTGCACACACACACACACAGACACACCCAGAGAAACATGCCCTGCTCCCCTCCTAGCCCCTCTATACACTCCACTGGGAGGTATGCTGCTCCCGGGTTCTTCTCATGCTTCCTTGGGCTATCCCAGCCTGGCTCTAGAAAACAATTTCTATGCATTTCAGGGAATGAAACTACAGGCTGAAAAGAGAGAAGGATGGACACACACACACACACACACATAGCCCAAGCCCCATTCCAGGGAACCAGGAATGAATAAAGGAGACAGATGGGAAGGGGGAGGGAAATCATCTAATTGACACCTACTATGTGCCAGACACAATGCTACATGCTTGTCATTCCCTTATGTAACCAACCCGAGTTAGGAATTCAGTACCACTACCCCCACTTTACATTGAGAGACAGAACCTTCTGGAAGTGAATTCTCTTTCCCGGGACACACATCAAGGAGACAAGGAGGCAGAATGGGGACCCTGAGTTCCTGCTCTTCAACAAGTCAGACAGGGAGAGGGAGGAGGAGTGGTCTGAGGGGGCCCCAGCTGAGGCTTTGACAGCCTCAGGCCTGAGGAAGATGATAATCCTAGAGCATCATCCCCTCCATTACCCAGGGGAGCCCCTACGGAGCACCCACTGTGCAGCCAGCACTGTGCTAGGCACTGTGGGAGAATCTGGGAGCAAGGCCGGCCTTCCAGAATGTCACAGGTCAATACAGAGGGAGGGGGCGCAGGGGCTGAGACCCAGGAGCCTTACTGCCCTTCTGTCCCTGCAGCCACACCCACTACTTCCCTACAGTAGGGTCACTGCCCCCATTTCCAGACAAGCAAAGTGAGGCCCTGAGAGCTCCCTCAGAGAGAGGGGAACCCTGAGATGCCCTGGGTCCCCTAGCAAAAGGCTTCATCATTTAATGGTTAACAATGCAAAGAGTACACTCATGGGTCTTCCAGTCCTGGTTCTGCTGCTGTGTTGTCAGAGCTGCTCAGTAACCTCTCTGTTTCTTGTCTGGGAAATGAGGAATAATAACAACTATACTGCAGAAGGCTTGGTGGGATTAAACGAGTACGCCTATAAAGAGCTTCCCACCAGGGCTGGCTCTCAGTACAGGCTCGATGAATATCAGCTAATATCATTATTATTATCACTATAATTATTGCTGTCAGCAGCACCGTGCAGCCAGCGCCCTTCCCCTGGCACCCCGGGTGTAAGCTTTCCCAGGTGGTTCCCCAGTCCTCAGGGGCTCTCTAGGGCCTCCCTGGGGGCTGTCTGCAGAGCTGGGGGTGGCAGGGAGGAGGGGATTCTATTATTCCAACCCTCCCAGATACCATCCTCAGTACTAGTGACAGCGCCTCTGCCCCAGGTGCTCACTGAGCCAGGAGAAGGTAAATTTAATAGGGGATTGGGCTGAGACAGCAGGAGGCAGAGGATTGAGTTAACCTGGACTATTAAAGCTTTCCCCAAAGAGGCCTGACTTGTTAAGGAGACTTGGGGTTCAAGGCAATCTGCTTCCTGGCTGTCGGGTCTGCACAGCACGCTGTCACAGCAGTTTTGGAGCGGGGGACATGGGGGTGGGGTGGCAGGATGGAGGACCCGGCTTGGGGGCACTGGAGCTGAAGTGGTGAGAGTAGCTATGATGGGTACCATCCCGACTGCCAGAGGAGGTGCCACTCTCTCCCGCTCAGCAGTAAGCCTGGGAGGCAAGCAGCCGCCACCTCGGAGACAGACGGGGAGGCTGATCCCTGCGTCACACACAGCCAGGACAGAGCAGAGGTGTCACTGGAATGAGGACTGTGTCCACAGCAGGCACCTTGCCAGACCTCAGGGGACAGGGAACCAGCCTGGGGAGCAGTCTCAGAGCCCCCGATGAGCACCCCAGGCCGACCCCATTTACAAGAGGCTTGGCGCTGGATGCAGCCGTTCCTATCAGTCGGGCCACCTCGGAATCTCCTGGGGCCCCAGAACAAGCAGGCACTGGACTGGAGTCAGGAGGCGTCTACTGCTGCCACTGAGCTCCCGGCCTTGGGCTCCTCACCCTGACACTTCCCACTCCTCGCCCCAATGCAGAGAGCTCTCTGTCCCTCTGTTAAATGCAGGTGCCCTGCCAATCAAATGGGGGTCTCCCCACACCCACCATCAGGGGAGTTCTTACTAAGGAATGAAACAATAGCTTACTTTGCCCTCTGGACCTCAGTTTGCTCATCTGTCAAATGGCCACATAATAGCTGACCTGCCAGCCTCACAGGACTGCCATAGGATCCAAGGAGAGAAAAGAAAGCTCTTGACAAAGTTCGACTTAAAGCAAAACAGGGGAACAGCTGCTCTAGGTGGGGCGGGGGGGCACAGAAGGCCAAGGGATGGGGCTCACTTCTACCATGGGCTGAACATCTGGCCCCCCAGAAGCCCACTGCCTCCTGTAATTCCCCCCTCAAGTCCCTAACCATCTCCCAGGTGACAGATGAGAACTGGAGGCCCAGAGAGATGACAAGAATGTCGATATCACAAAACACAGAGCGGCAACATGGAGTGAGAGCCAAAGGTCTCCGGCTCCCTCACTGTGGCTGTTTTCTGTTGTCATCTGCACTGACACACACACACACACACACATACACACACATGTTCACCCACCAGAACACACTCATCTGAGGGTCTGTGCGGCCTGACTGGGATGGGGTGGAGAAAAGGGACTGGCAGGATCCCAGGCAGAGGGGCGAGAGGGGACATGGGTAGGTGGAGGCAGCAGAGATGTGCCACTGGGGGGGGCAGGCCTTATGGAAATGGGTCCACATCCACTCAGGAAATGGGGCTTCTTGGGAAGGACTGCTCACTCCAAAGCTCCACCCCTCTCCCCTTCTCACCTCTCAAAACACAGGGATGTGACCCGGTTGAACCATACACCCTCACGGTGACACCTCCCTCACCTGCCCACTGACATCATCCGGGTCCTTGGGGGTGACCTCTCACACCGCTGTCCCAGTGACGTCACTGGCAACCTGGAGCTGACGTCACACCCAGAGATCCTCACTGACGTCACACAAACACACTTCTCCCTGAGACCCCCTTCAGTTACTCTGCTTCCTTTCTGCCCTGGGTTCAATGGCCCAGAGTTCCCGCTGGTGTACACAGCTCACTCAGGACAGGCATTTACAGACAGCACCTGTGTGTGTGCGTGTGTGCAGGCACAGACCTTACTCTCCCTGGACACATGTTTACACATATATGTGGACGCACATGCCCTGCTGATGGCCTAGACATGACACGTCCCACAGGTCCCCACAGGCTCTGAGAACAGGTGTGTGAGCCAGGCACACACACATAGACACATGCAAATACTCTCCCCCCAGGCCGCTCCCCAGATGAAAATGTCCCTCCTCCATAACTAAATCTGGTAGCCTGGGGCCTGCAGCTTCCACCACATCCCTCCAGGTGCTGCCAGCACCCCCTCCTCCCCTCTTCTCTCCTCCGACAGCCTGGCCTGCTGACAGCAACAGCCGCAGCCCAGACACACACTCACACACACACACACACACACACTCTCCAGTCCAACACCTGTGTCTCGGCAAGGGGATCCAAGCGCCCTCCAAAGGCAGGCACTGGGGTGGGAGGGGTCCAGGTAGAAGGGACACAGCAGGGAGCCCAGAGCTGCAGAAAGTGCCTTCAAGTACCACGTACCACGTTTCTCTGGAGCCGAACCCAGCAAGGGTCAGCACCACCATCCCAATCATCTCGCTTCTTGGGCACGCCTGACACACCACAATCTGGCCACCTCTGTCCTGGACACAAGCTCCCCCAGTGCACACATAGACAAACACACAGCCTTCTGCCCTCCAAATATTCTGCTGGACCACGGACAGAGAGAGAGAGAGAGAGAGAGAGAGTGTGTGTGCGTGTGCGTGTGTGTGTGTGTGTGTGTACAGACAGAGCAGAGTCCATCCCTGCACACAGCCTTGTGTGCGCACACAGAACACACATCCTTTCCCACGTGCACACATCATCTTACCAACCAACACACCCACCCCTTGTTGCCCTCCTCTTCTGCCAGTTGTTGGAACACACACACACACACACAGACACACACACACACACAAATCAGCATTGGCCCTGGCCCTGCCAGAGCTGCAGTCTGCCGATTTCTGCTGCCTCCCTGCTTGCCCCACACCAGCGCCATCAGAGGAAGGGGCAAAGCCTTCGCAAAGGTCCCCACCCCTTGGGAGCCCCCACTCCCCAGTTCTGGTCCTCTTACCAAACCATCGCCCTCCTGCGGGGAAGGGGAGTAAAGCCCCACCCTAGCTCCCACACCCCCACCTCAGCTGTCATCCCGCACCAATCAACTCCCCCTTACCAGCTAGAAGATGAATTCCTTGACCCCCGCACCACTCCCTGAAAGAGGGGTGTGAGGGCCCCCGAATCGCAAAGATGGGGGCAGAGAGGCGCGCTGTTGTACTGGCTGGCACGACCGTCCACCATCAAACCTCTGCACCACCCCCCGAAACTGCTCACCTCACCGACCGTCCTCCTTGTCCTCCCACCCCGCCTCCGTCCACCATCCCCAGCCCTGCACAGGGTGGTCCTCCCCGAGGAGGGCGGGGGGCGTCTCACGGGGATCCCGCGACCCAGGAGGCGCCGGGGGTGGCTTTCCCCGTCTCAACCTCCCCCGGCTGAGTTCTTCTCCAAGCCCCACCCCCATGGCGGAGCGGGTGTCCTCCGGTCCCAGCGCCCACTCCCACCGTCTGGGCCGGCCGTGGGCTCTCAGATCCGAAGGAATTCACTCACCTCCGGCCCCTGCCGGGCTCCTGGCCGAGCACCGCCTCCGATCGCGGCGGCTTAGGGGCCTGCGCACGAGTGTGAGTGCGAGTGCGAGTGCGGGAGCGGGGCGATGCGCTCGGCGCCTGGCGGGCTTGGTGCGTGGCGTGTGTCTGTGGTGCGGCCGGTGTGTCTGCGAGCCGCCGCCGGGTGCGCGCAGACCCCGCCGCCCGCCTCGCGCCTCTGCCCCGCCGGGGCCCGCGCCCGGGAGGGGGTTGGAGCGCAGCGTGCGTCAGGGGCCGCGGCCGCGGGCTGTCAGCCGCCCTCGCCGCCCGCGCCCGCGCCCGCGCTCTCCGCAGGCCTCGCCGCAGCGAGACCCCTCCCGCCCCCTCTCCAGGCTCGATGCCGCCGCGGACACACGCACGCTCACAGACACACGCCTGCCGGGCCGGGGCCGCGCCGGGCTCCGCCACTGCCAGCCGAGGCCCCGCAGACGACCAAGTCCCGAGCACGCCCTGGCCCCCGGCCCCGCTGACCCTGCGGGGACCCGGTCTCACCGCCGGCCCCCGGCGCATTCAACAGCTGGAGGCAAACTTACGGCCGGGCGAGCCGCCCTAGGTGCGCGGCGCCCCCCAGCGCCCGCCCGAAGACGCCTGCAGCCCCTGGACTCCCACCTCCCCAGCAGTGGACCCACCGCCCCGACACCCCATCCCCAGCAGCCCGCTCCCCGATCGCTAGTCCTGTGGTCAACCTCTGGCAACTGGAGGAGTGTGGCTGCTGCGTTCCCATTTTACAGGCAAGACAACTGAGGCTTGAGGAGTGCAGGGAGTCCCCCAAGGTTAGAAGCCAGCTTGGTAGCATAGACAGTACTACTAGACTCCAGGTCTGTCTGTCCTTGAACCAGGACTCTGGGCGGTGCTCACTACCTTTCCCCAGCCCTCGCGAAGTATGGCCAGGGGCGCATTGTGTTCTGCTGCAGCCCAGAGATGCTTCCTAAGGCTTTGGAGCCCTAGCCTCTCCCTAGCCACCCACCGTCCCCCACATAAACACAGAGGGAGGAGATGCAGGAGGAATCTCTGGCATGAGGGGCCTATAACCCCCCACCCTACACACATACACACACACACACACACACACACACTTGGGCACACAAGCACCCAGTGAGAAGATTTGGCTTATGTCCCTCCCGTACAGAAAGAAACAGCCCCCTCCTCGGCCCCTGGGACCCGCAAACCTACTGGCTGAAGCCCGGCTAGGGACAGGCTTAGGCGTCTCAATCACTTTTATGGGGCTGCATGCGCCAGTGCCAGCCCTCAAGTCGTGCACAGCAAAATGGGCTGCAGGAACTCCCAGTAGAAGCATCTCATCCGGGCCAGGAATGGAAGAGACTCTCTGGAAAAAGCCATTGCCTGAGCTGAATCAACGGATGAGTAGGAGCTGGTCAACTGAATAAGGTGGAGGAGGATGTCCCAGACTGCGGGAACATCATGTGCAAGGGTACAGAGGCATGAGACCACCTGGTGTGTGCGAGGAACTCCTCGGAGTTTAGGTGTTACTAGAGCATAAAGAATCTGTTCAGAAATTCCTCTATTCTGTCAACTGAGAACCGAAAAGCAGGTCCAGGCAAGGAGGGCAGACAAGCTCTGAGAATTAGGCCACCGAGGTCACGGTTTCTTTGAGTAGGAGCAAAACTGTTGGGTGTCCCACTTCTGCCCTCCACAACTGCACTCCAAGCTGGTTGGCACACTCCTATCCACCCTTCAAGGCCCCTTGCTGCAGACCCAAACATGCCATTACGTTGTCTCTGCCCTCTAAACTGAGCTCTCCTAGAGGTCAGGGACCATATGGACCATATGGCCCTGCACAGGGCCGGGCGAGAAGCAGGGTCCCAGCCGAGAGTCCTTGCTAGAAGGAACGACTCGCGCACCGCACCGCCCACCTCAGGCGGACGCACAACAGCCTCTGCGCCCTCTGGTGGATCTAGGGAGCAACAGCAGAAAGCTCCCCAATCTACCCCTATGGCTGAGGCTCTGCGGTGCAGAGGCCTGCCAGAGGCGGGCGCTGGAGGAGGTCCACCAAATCTGTTCCGGCCCAAGAACCTCAGCAATGATTCCAAGGAATACAAGGCAGCAAAACAGTCTGTTCTGGTTCAGTTTGCGTGACTTTCCTAGTCCTCTGCCAAAGGACAAGTCACACCCCTCTCTGAGACTCGTGCCCCTGTATGTGTTAAATGGCTTCGGTCGTTGTCTGACTGTGCGAGCCTATGGACTGTAGCCCACCAGACCCCTCTGTCCATGGGATTCTCCAGGCAAGAATACTGAAACGGGTTGCCACGTCTTCCTCCAGAGGATCTTCCCCACCGAGGGATCGAACCCGTGTCTCTTAGGTCTCCTGCAGTGGCAGGCAGGTTCTTTACCACTAGCGCCACCTGGGAAGCCCCTCTGAGCCTCAGTTTCCTCCTTTGTGATAGGAGAATAACAGAAGCAACCCTGTCTCCGGCACAGTGCTGGGAGTCACCACGAGGGCACTCCCTTCCCCTTGGAACCTCCAAGTCTGGTGGATTAGCTCTGAGATTACTTTAAGCTCTGAATCCATTCTAAGATTCTCCCTTCAGAGGCTTTGTCCTTAGCAGGCAGACATAAATTGGCAAGACTTTCATATTCTTAACTTAGTCACTGCCACCAGGTAGAAGATGGAATAGACCTAGGCTAACTAGGGTCATGGTGGTTCACATGATCTGGACACCCAACTAAGCTTTCTCTAGACCAGTGCCGTCCAATAGAACAGTCTATGGTGGTGGAAAGATTATATATCTGCATCATCCAATACAGTAACCACTAACCACATGTGGCTATTGAGTGCTTGAAATTGTGGCTAGTGGGACTCAGGAACTGCATTTTTAATTTTTATTTTATTAATTTAGATTTAAATGGCCATTTGTGGCTAGTGGCAACACTGTGGTTTAGCGCAGGTCCAGAAGTACAGCACCTTTCTCCCTACAATGGAACCCAGACAGAGTTAATAAATAACACACACACACACACACACACACACACGCACACGCACGACCCTGAGCTCCCTGACCGGACCTGGGGGTAGAGATGAATCCACTGCTTGCAATCTCTAGCTGGACAGGTAAGGTTGAGACAAACGCAGGCAGCAACAAATCCATCCCCATGGTCCTTGTCCTAGGTTAGGACTTACCATCTCTCACTTGAACACCTGCAACAACCTCCCTCATCACCCACCTATTTCAACCCTCCAGTAGCCCATGCAGAGATGAAGTGTATTCCTTTTTTCATGATGATGCTGAGTGATTGACAGCAGCTACCTGGGTGCTTCCTTTGCAGTGTCATGATCGATTGGTGAGGTCTGCCTTGGGTGCAGACACAAAGATGAATGGTACACCCTCCCTGCTAAGGAATAAAACCCAAACTTCCTGCCTTGCCCAAATAAGACCCTCAGCAGTCAAGCCCTTACTTACCTTTCCAGCATCATCTCGTATTATCCTACACATGCTCTGGATCCCAGATACCAGTGCTTGCCCTTTCCAGAACATACCATGAATCTCTCACCTCTCCACACTTTTGTGCTTTTGAGCATGCTGTTCCCTCAACTTGGAAGATTTTCCTCCTTTCCTATTCCTTCCCCACCAGTCTACTTCTAGTCTGTCATCAGGTACTGCTCAAAGTCTGCCTCCTCAGTGAAGCCTTCCCTGACCACCCGTGAGCTGAGCTGACCAAGGTACTTCTTCCTCCACCGGCTCCCAGAACTGTCTGTGCAGGCCTTAATGACGGCACACATCACATCCTACTATTACTCATTCTCACGTGCGTCCTCCCCCAAATTATTTCTCACACTGACACCTCTCTCATAGTAGCTAGCTTGTATGGGGCTCACTCAGAGCCAGGCGCTGTGCAGGGGGCCCTTAACAGAAATGATTCTCATTAAAAAGTCACAAAGTTTTAAAAAAAAGTCATAAAATGAACATTAGGGATTTTTTGTTCTGGGAACCCAGCACCTCTCCCCCTTCCCACAAGCCTCCCAAGTTCCTCTCTCCCCACTGCCATGTACAGTCTTGGTGGAATTTGGGTCAAGGTGCCACCCCTAGCCCCAAGCTGGGCTAACTGAGTTGTGACTAGAGAGATGTATGGACGGGAAAAGCAGCCACAGCAGAACCATCCCAGAAGCCTCAGTGCCAGATGAGGTGCAGGCATTTCCAGCTGCCTGGCCCCAGACCCTGGGATCTTCCAATAGTGCCTGGGAGTTGCCCCTCTCAGCCCACCTGCAAGAGCCCTAAATTGACCAGATGTGGCTCACACACGAATGACCCCAACTGCCTTGGCCATATCACCATAAGAACCTGTTTCTGGAAGATCTTACTTTCTGCAGGCTTAGAGAAAAGAGGAGTGAGAGTGTGAAGAGCCCATAAATTGCTAAAAAAGCTTCATGGGCTGTTTAAGGTGAATACCAAGATCTACCCTTTGTACTTAGGTGAATTTTTTTTTCATTCAGTCTACATGGCATTTCAAATTGATGCTAAGAAAATTAGGTTAAGTGATTGTTTTAGAGAAACACACACACACTGACCGTGTATGGGGTGTCATATTCCTATTTTGGATCCAGACCAAAAATCAGATTTTCTGCTGTGCTTCCAATGCTAGAACCAAGGGCTATGATCATTCAGAACAGGAACCAGTGATGAGATTCAGAATCCAGAGGACAAATAATGAAAATTCCCCTACTAAAACCCCCGCCTCTTATCCACCATGGAACCGTCCCAGATTGAATATAAAGAGATAGATGTGGGCTGTCTTCTTGGGAAAGTGGGGCCACTTAGCTGAGGGCATTTTGTTTTGCTGGGCACTGTGACAGGTAAGGGTGTGCCAGGTTAAAGGTAGAGGTTCAGTTCAGTTCAGTTCAGTCGCTCAGTCATGTCCAACTCTGCGACCCCATGAATTGCAGCACGCCAGGCCTCCCTGTTCATCACCATCTCCCAGAGTTCACTCAAACTCATGTCCATCCAGTCGGTGATGCCATCCAGCCATCTCATCCTCTATAGTCCCCTTTTCCTCCTGCCCCCAATCCCTCCCAGCATCAGAGTCTTTTCCAGTGAGTCAACTCTTCGCATGAGGTGGCCAAAGGACTGGAGTTTCAGCTTTAGCATCATTCCTTCCAAAGGACACCCAGGGCTGATCTCCTTCAGAATGGACTGGTTGGATCTCCTTGCTGTCCAAGGGACTCTCAAGAGTCTTCTCCAACACCACGGTTCAAAAGCATCAATTCTTTGGCACTCGGTTTTCTTCACAGTCCAACTCTCGCATCCATACATGACACTGGAAAAATCATAGCCTTGACTAGATGGACCTTTCTTGGCAAAGTAATGTCTCTGCTTTTTAATATGCTATCTAGGTTGGTCATAACTTTTCTTCCAAGGAGTAAGCGTCTTTTAATTTCATGGCTGCAATCACCATCTGCAATGATTTTGGAGCCCAAAAAAATACAGTCTGACACTGTTTCCACTGTTTCCCCATCTATTTCCCATGAAGTGAAGGTAGAGGTTAGGGAGCAAATATTGCTGGGCATAAAAAGGATGAGAGGATTTGGAGCTGGGAATTGAGGGAAGGTTGGCAATATAAGGACTTCTCGGTGGGGTTCAGTGGTTAAGAATCCACCTGCCAATACAGGAGACAGGGGTTCAATACCTGGGTCAGGAAGCTCCCCTGGAGGAGTCGACCCATTCCAGTATTCTTGCCTGGGAAAACCCATGGACAGAGGAGCCTGGCAGGCTACAGTCCATAGGGTTGCAAAGAGTCAGACACGACTAAGGGACTGAGCCCACACACTTCAGCAATATAAGCCCCTCCCCCAACTTCAGCCTCCCCTACCACCTCTCCCCACCACTTCCTTCAGGAATGTCTACATGCTTATCATATGTCATCTGTTGCTGTGGTACAGATTACCTCGAAGCTCAATGGGTTCAAATAGCAAAAGAATAGCTCTTATTTCACAATTCCTGTGGTCAGGAATTTGGGAGCGAATGGTTTCAGCTTCAGCTTCCTGGTGGCTCAGTGGTAAATAACCCGCCTGCAATGCAGGAGCCACAGGAGACTCGAGTTAGATCCCTGGCCTGGGAAGATTCCCCTGGAAGAGGACATGGCAACCCACTGCAGTAGTCTTGCCTGGAGAATCCCATGGACAGAGGAGCCTGATGGGCTACAGTCCATGCAAAGAGTTGGACACGACTGAAGCAAGTTAGCATGCATGCATGATTCTGGCCTGAGACCTCTCATAAGATTGCAGTCAAGGTGTCTGGCCGGGGCTACACTCATCCGAAGACTGCCCTGGAGGGCCTGTTTCCCAGATGGTTCATTCATTTGGCTGGCAAGTTTGTGCCGACTGTTGGCCAGAGGCCTCAGTTCCTAGTCACATGGCCCTCTCAATAGGACGCTCGAGTGTCCTCACAGCACGGCAGCTGCTTCCCTCAGAGTGAGAACAGGGAGGAAGCCATCATTCTCACATGACCTATCCCCAGAAGGTACACACTGTCATTTAGGCCATTTCCTATTGTGTACACAGGTCTGCCCTGTTCACTGTGGGAGGGGACGACCCAGGTGTGAATTCAAGGAGGAAGGTGGTGTCAGGAGCCGTCTTGGCAGACCAGTGGGCTTGAGGTAGATCAATTGTATTTAGGAAAATTGAGGAGGTTCCATGTTCTGCATTCAGACTAGCAAGAGTGAAAACAGGACTGGGGGTGTGGATAAAGGAGCTGGAGGATCTAATTTCATAAGGTTAGGTCTGGGTCTATCATCCTCCAAGAATCAAGGGCAACTCAAGGTCAATGGGGCTTGAAGAATGTACATAAAATTCCTGATGAAGCCAGGCAAGAATGAAGGGTGGCTTGGTGTGTGGCCCCCATGAGAGGGTGTCTGTGAGGGCCAGAGGCTAAGACCAGACCCTGGAGGATATTTTGAAATGTCCAGGTGGATACCTTTTGATCCAGAAATCCAGTTATAGGAGGGGCCCCAGGGAACCTCATTAGGGCTGCCAATAGCATGCCTGGCTTGGAGCTGGGGGGTGAGGTTGGCCAGCCTGCCTCCCTGCCAGTATTGGTAGAGCAGGCCTGGAGCATACCCTGGGACAGGGAAGGAATGTGAGTACCCCTGTTGAGACACCAGAAGCCTCCACCAGAATGTGAACAACTCCCAGACCCCGCAATGTCTGACCTGTTCTGTGCCCTGGGTGCCCAGGCCCTCACAAGATACATGTGCTGGGAAGGGTCCTTATAAGTGGCCCCATCCACTGGTGAAGGGTCAGACTCAGAAGACCGCTCCAACACAGGCATAGTCCACAGGCACTGCAGCCCTGTGACAGACCACCTCCTCCGGTCTTCTGAGCCAGAGGTCTCCTCTGAGACCTACCAGGGAGAGCTGGAGGGGGTGGTAGGAATGCTTGGGGCTCTGTATACCTTTCTGCTGTCTGCTGCCCACTAGCCAAAGGCCTATGAGCCCTGAACCATGGGGATGTCTGCCATATGGGGCTAAGCATCCTTATGTGGGGGTTTCCCGGGTGGCTCAGTGGTAAAGAATCATCTGCAATGCAGGAACCACAGAGATACAGGTTCAACCCCTGTGTCAGGAAGATTCCCCTGGAGGTAGGCATTGCAACACACTGCAATATTCTTGCCTGGAGAACCCCAAAGACAGAGGAGCCTGGCAGGCTACAGTCCACAGGGTCACAAAGAGTCAGACATGACTGAAACAACTTAGCACACATGCATCCTTATGAGGCGGGGTGCAGGGCATGAATCTCAGCTGGCTGAGCGGCCACGAGGTCAGCCAGACAGCCGCATTATTAAACCATCTATCTGGCTCTGCCCAGAGGGATGCTGGGGGTTGGGGTCAAACTGGCTTCTACTGCCTGGGTCCAGAACTGGGGCAGCTGGAGGGCTCTGGGAGCTGGAGGTCACTGGCCTTGTGGCTGGGCTGTCACTGCTGGCCTGAGGCCGACTCCAAGGCTCTGGATGCTGCAGGGACTGGAGAGGCGCTGACTGGCTGCTTTCCTTGCGTTCTTCCTCTGCTCAAAAATGTCCAGGCTCTGACTCCACGGGGTAAAGTGCCAGCTCCTTACACCGGCATCTGGAGTTTTCTGCAACCTGGCCACACTCTACCTAGAATCATAATAATAGCTTGAAATGGAGGCATTTACTATCTCTTTCAGGTCGGATGCCAAGTGTTCCCCATGAATTAAAGTCTCAGTGAAAAATGACAGCAATCTTACAAGGTATTTATGTTGTTATTCCTGTTTTACTGATGTGGCTCAGAGATGCTGAGCGATTTGACCAAGATCACACAGCAAGCAAGAGGCGACACTGCAGCTCATCCAGTTTTTCCTGCTGATGAAACAGTGCTGTGACTACAGGTCTCTTAGGATAGTCTAGGCTAGTAGCTCCACTCTTAGCCTCCATGTAGCTCATCCTTCCTAGCACCTTGCCTTTATACCCAGTGTTCTATCAGTCTAGAATCCAGGTATGAGGGTGGGTCAGGGTTAGGATAACTGTGTATTCCCCAAGCTCTGTACAGAATGGCTGATGTATGTTACTCAGGCCCCAAACCCAGATGCCACCTTGATGCCTCCTGAGCTCCCTGCAGAACTGACACATCGACAACTCCTGTCAGCTCTGCCTCCAAAATATACCTAAATCCAGCCCCTTCTCTCCCCATCGCTGCCACAGACGCAAGGGCAGGGTCCTCGCTATTTACCTCGGTTTGCTCAGGATCTGGCATGCAGCTGGCACTCCAAAAATGTTTGTTGAATAAAATGATCAAGCTCATGCCTGAGTGAACAGATGAAGGAAGGAAGGGTAAGCAGATAGGGAAAGAAAATGGATGGGAACAGAAAGGCAAGTGAAGTCAGTACTGCCTGGAGACAGGGCTGGAGGTGGCGGGGAGGTGGTCAAAAAGAAAACTTCACAAAAGAAAAGATGCTCTGACCTTAAAAACACAACAAACTAGTGACTATAACAAAACAAGCAGATGCACAGATATAGACAAAAACCTAGCGGTTACCAGTGGGGGGTGGGGGGAGCGATAGAGACGTGAGAGTGGGAAGTACAACTACCGGGAATAAGAGAGGCTCGAGGATGTGTTCAACATGGGGAATAAAGCCAATATTTTGTAATAACTGTAAATGGAAAGTAACCATTTTAAACTGCATAAAATTTTTTAATTACTGCAAAACAAGAGAGAGAGAGATGCTCTAGCTGTCAGCCCGACAGGTGGAGAGGTGCATGCAGGCAGAGCCCCTGGAAGGAACAAGCCACAGAGGCATGAAATGGCCAGGACAGGACTTAGGGGCAACTGAGGCTCAGGACGGCAAGCCAGGACTTGCCTCCTCCCTCCTCAGGCTGAGCAAGGTCCTTCCCAGCCCAGCTCCAGGGCAAGGTGGCTGCGTGCCCTCAGTCACTCTGCCCTGGATTTCCCTGGTGGTGTCTCTGCCTTCCTGGCCCACAGCCCAGACCTGAGATAAAAGAGCGACTTCTGCCCTTTCTCACTCAAATCCTTCTGATTGCTCTGCCTGCGGTTTCTCTGAAACCTCCCCTCACATCTCCTGCTCCCCCGCCCACCTCTCACTTGGGGCCCGTGGAACTCCAGTCTCCACAGTTCCTCCAGTTCATTCTCAGAACAAGTACTAGACAAACTGTGGCTTTCAAACACCCAGCTTCACCTTGATTTCACTCGGTCTGGCCAGGCCAGTGTTAGGATTTCCCCCCGTCCAATTCTGAGGAGGAAATTTGCTGCCAGAGGTTAAGTTCCATTTCCTCCTCCCTGATACACTTCCCAGAGCAGAGCCTAAACTCAGCTTCAAACTCAGCTCCCAAGAATTTCTCTGATGATCCAGTGGTTGAGGATCTGCCTTTCAATCCAGGAGATGTGGGTTCAATTCCTGGTTGGGGAACTAAGATCTCATATGTAGTGGGGCAACTAAATCTGCATGCCACACCAGAGAGCCCACATATTGCAATGAAGACCCAGCATAACCAAAAATTAAAAAAGAAAAGAAAAAAACTCAGCTCACAGCACCAAGAGGAAAAGGCTAGGAGCAGGGCCAGAGGTGAGAAGTTGTGTGGTATTAGCTGGGCTGGTATTAAGCAGTACGCCCAAGGTGGGAGGGAAGCAAAGCAAGTGCCAGGGCCCTAACCAAACAGGCCGAAGTTCACAGCAGGCCCCAGACTCCCTGGAGAAGAAAAAATATCCCTCGCCATTTACAGGATGACTGCCATGAGCCAGATTATATACAAATCCCATCAAATCTCCACAACGACTGGATAGGATGTTATGTTAGGACTCGTTGGATGCAAGTGACAAACCCAACCTGAGCCCAGTTTGAACTGACAAACTCAAAGGAGGATATACCGGCTCTCGTAAGAAGATAGGGCAGGAAAGGCCTCCCCGAGGAAGAGTGAGAAGGAGGAGGCCATCTTGAATGCCATCTACATTCTCTGCCTGTCTCTCTCTCTTGGCAACTGATTCTTCTGAGCCACAGTCTCCATTCAGTGCAACCAGGAGACCCCAGGCTAACAGCCTGACAGATTCATGGCAAGAATGGGAAGGTCCTTCAATTCCAAGCAGCACAGTTTTAGGGGAGGACTCTGATTGGGCCATTGTAGGTCACATGTTTACTCCTTGAACCAATCACGGTGGCCAGGGTGATGAGGGCAGATTAACGGCCCAGGCTAGGTCAGGTGCCCCCACCCCTGTAGCCAGAGGAGGACCTGTCAGCAGAAGAAAGGGAGAGGGACTCAGAGCAGACAAAGGAAGAGCAGCAGTACAGGTTCCTTGAGGTTGTTTGTTTGTTTTTTTCTTCTTATGTATATAAACATCTTATTTTGGAACAATTTTAGATTTCTAAAAAAAGCTTCAAATATAGCACAGAGAATAGCTGTATACCCCTCACACAAATTCCCCTGATGGTAACATCTCATATCACCACAATACATTTGTCGAAATTAGCACAGATATATTGCTGTTGTTGTTCAGTCGCTCAGTTGTGTCCAACTCTTTGCGACCCCATGGACTGCAGCACACCAGGCTTCCTTCCCTGTGCTTCACCATCTCCCAGAGCTTGCTCAAACTCAAGTCCATTGAGTCGGTGATTCCATCCAACCATCTTGTCCTCTGTTGTCCCCTCCTCCTGCCTTCAATCTTTCCCAACGCTAAACTCCAGATTGCATTCGGTTTCCCACTGATGTTCCAGAATCCTATCCAGGATCCCACATTGCATTCATTCATGTTTCTCCTTAGTCCCCTCTAGCCTATGACAGCATCTCATTCTTTCCTTCCTTTTCTAAACCTTGACAGTTTTAATTAAAGGATATTTCTCAGGTATTTGGGGCTCAAATGGTAAAGAATCTGCATGCAGTGCAGGAGACTCGGGTTCAATCCCTGAATCAAGAAAATCCCCTGGAGTAGGAGAATGGCAAACTAATCCAATATTCTTGCCTGGAGAATCCCATGGCCAGAGGAACCTGGTGCATACGGTCCTTGGTGTCACAAAGAGTCAGATACAACTGAGCAACTGACACTTTCATTTTCACTCAGGTATTTTGGAGGATGTCCCTCAATTCAGGTGTGCCTGAAGTTTTCTCATGATTGGTCTGGGCCATGGGCAGGGAAGAAGAGCACAGAGGTTTGATGTGCTTGACATGGCTGTGTGTGAGGAGGTACATGACCAGTGGTTAATGTGAGGTCTACACCCACTTAACAAATTGGTAAACTGAGGCTGGGAGAAGCTAAGCTGCTTGTGCCAGAGTCAGTGGTGGGAGGAATGCGAACCAGACCTGACTCCCATTATCAGTTCTTTGGAGTTTTAGCCCAGCTCTAGGAATGGGAAAGTGAGAAAGGTTACACCATGAAATCTACATGAAGTCTGCAGCAAGAGCACTGGGCCCAAGGCTTCTTGGAAGACAAAGCCCTGTTAGGATTGGCACAGACTCAGCCAGGTAAGAAGGATGAAGGAAGGGGGGAATGGCAAGGATAATGGGCCAGACAATCCAGGAAGGCTCCCTGGAAGAGAAGACTACCACTGTAGGAATAGTCAGGAGGGCAGCTCAGGGTGTCAGGTCTGTCCAAGGAAACAGAAGAGCAAAGTGTTTATGACCATGAACCTTGGAGTCTGACGAGACCAGGTCCAATTCCTTGTCTGCCTCTTCCTGACTATGGTCATGGGCAAGTGACTGCTTCCCAAGCTGATTCTGGGCTTTTTAGCCCCCAGGCTTTGCCTGTCCCACTCTCCCTGCTGAAATGCTCATTCCTGAGCCAGCTGTCAGACCTCCACAGCCTGGACAAACTCTATAATTTGTGAGACCCAGTAAAAAATGAAAAGGCAGAACCCCCTTTTCAAAAAGTATTAAGAATTTCAAGACAGCAATGCAAAGCATTCAGTGAAATGTGGGGTCCTTTAAGGCAGGGGGCGCAGGGTGACTGCACAAGTTACATGCCCATGAAGCTGACCCAGTCCC
The DNA here is from genome assembly GCF_019923935.1 of Bubalus bubalis. Classification (NCBI taxonomy): domain Eukaryota; kingdom Metazoa; phylum Chordata; class Mammalia; order Artiodactyla; family Bovidae; genus Bubalus; species Bubalus bubalis. Next base: position 43,974,791 of record NC_059160.1, on the reverse strand, counting down.
CAGACCTCAGTGACCATCCTAACCCTGTGATCTGACCCTGCCATATTTCCTCTACAGTTCCTTGCACATTAATCATAAGCCTCCTATTGATGCTACTCAGGCCACTGTATTGAGCTTTGCTCTCCCATGGTCTTTCCTTGCTTTGCTCTGGGTGGAATATTGAATGAGATGAACTCCAAGGTGCTTCCAACAGTTCAATTTGATTTCCTTTAATTTTATGGCTCTAAAATTTTTTTTGCCAGGAAGCTCCAGCACTCCTGTGCCTGATTCTAAGAATTGAGGGGTCTGGACCTCCCTTGTGTGGTCTCAAAACCCTGACCTCCCTGGGCAGTTATGAGTTTTCTGATGTAAGAGGAAAAGTTGGAGGAATGTCATTCGCTTCCATTTTGCAATTCTGAAGTGGAATATTGTGACTTTTTGCAGGTGCTGTAGCCTGGCTGGCACACTTTAACATTTTGTGTATTCCTGCTTATTGGTTAATTTTGCTTCCTCCCCTCTCTTATTGTCAAGAGGCAGAATGTTAGAATCAGGCTGCCTGCACTCATCTCTTATCTTTGCCATGAAAACGGATGCAAGTTGCTTAATCTCTCTGGGGCTCAATTGCTTTATCTGAAAAAAATCAAGATGAAATGAATTCTATGTCTTCTGGTTACTATTGCTGCTGAAAATCTCTAGCGGTGAAAAAAAAAAAAACGCACACGCAACCATTTTATTCTGTTCACACTTTTGTAGGTCAGGAATTCTGGAAGGGCTCAGCTGGGCAGTTCTCACTGGGGGTTCTCGCGCAGGTGCAGTCAGATGCTAGCTGCGGCTGCCATCATCTGATGCATCATCTGGGCTGCCCTGGACGGCCAAGATCGCTCACTCACATGGCTGGCATCTGGTGCCCACTGGAGTCTGGCAGCTCTGCTGGAGCTGGTGCCCACATCTAGCATGGCAGAATCGGGGGAGTTGGTGCCTGGATTCCTCTAGAACAAGTGTCCCAGGAGAACCAGGCAGAAACTGCATGGCATTTTTGCACCTGAATTTGGAAATCAGAAAGCGTTACTTTCACTGCCTAGTACTGGTGATAAACGAATCAGTAAGTCCAGCTCAGATTAAAAGGAAAGGGATGTAAATTCCAGCTCTTCACAGGAAGAGTGTCAAAAAAAAAAAAGAAAAAGGAAGCATATATTAAAACTGCCACAATCTATATAAAGCACTTAGTATAGTGCCTGGCACGTAGTAAGCTCTCAAACATGTTTGTGTCGTATTACATCTTCAAAGAACAAAATGGATTGATCGTGGAAAATGGTTTGTTGAAACATGAAACTAGGGATGAAAATATTTTTAAAATTCTATAATTTAGAATAAGGCATAACCATAATCAGTGACTAGGATTTTTTATTTGAATGCTCTGGTTTGAAGAGGTATGATTTTTGCACCAGCAAAGACAAAAGAGTAAAAATAGAAAGTACAATCCCATGTGCCTGCCAGTGGATCTGTGTCATAGCTACAACCAGTGCGGGGTCTCTCCTGTCAGGTTGTCTAGTGGTCGGTAGGAGCCTTTGAAGTTTTCACATCTGTTTCCCTAGAAAACAATCGTAGCATCACTCTGGGAAACCACTGGAGTGTTTCTAGAACAAGCACAAAATAAAGCTTTCCAGTGCAAAATTGATGGCTCCCATCACTAACGGCAGAGTAGAGATCAGAAGCACAGAGGCATTATTCAAAGTGGCTGGCCCCATAGAAAAGCCAGGTACAAACCACTCTATCACCAGGACCCTTATAAAGGCAGCCATACAGTGAGTGACAAGTCAGAGCAAACAGGTTAAGCTATTGGCAAAATTATTTTATCTTTTATCAAATAACACTATTGGAGTTGGGAGCTGTGGTCCATGAAATTAATGGCCAATGATGTAGAAGACTTGTAATGATCACACAGGCATAGTGGCTGCCTCTGCATTCTTTAGAGATGCACAAACCCCTGGGGGGCAGGGCACTGCAGACCTTGGCACAGGCATGGGAGTGCATAGCAGGCAAGCCCCCTTCCTTCTCTTAGCTGAACTCTGGCTGCATTTGATGAGGCAGTGTGCACTCCTCTCAACTGGTCTTGAGAATCCTGGTCCTGATTTCCCAGCCTCCCTTGCAGCTAGGGGTAGCCATGTGATTCAGTTCTGACCAATAAGATCTAAGCAGAAAGCAGCAGGTGGGTTTCTAGGAAAGATATCTCTTTTCTTTCACTTTTCTTCCCCTTTCGTCCCACCTGGAATGCTGGCATGATGCTGGACACAACAGTGGCAGCCATCTCGTCCCTCCTGGAGGCTTCTTGTCACATGTTGACTTTGTTTCCTTTTTTCACTGAGGATTCAGCAGTAATCAGAAGAGACTCCACCAGCGCCCATGTCCCTCTTTCTAAGACCAAGGTTCCATTGTGCCCTCATCCCAATCCCTCTCATCTCCTTAAGGATCTTCCTCCAGCATTTCCCACATCTTTTTCTTTCATCTTCATTTTTCATTTTCCCCTGAGATCATTTCCACTACCACACATATACTGTATTTCTCCATCTTTAAAAAACATGTCTTGACTTCACACTCCCACTTCTCTCTTTTTTTTTTGTTTTACAGAAAGAAAAAAATACCCAAAGAACTGTCTGTATTTACTCACCCCAATTCAGTTCCTCTCCAGGAGGCCCCTTCAGTCAGTCTGTGCCCCTCCTCTCCACTCCTTGTCTAGGTCACCAGGTCCTTACCTCACCTCTGATTTGTCCCATCAGCTACCTTAGGCACAGCTGACCATGCCCTCCTTGAGACCCTCTCTTGTTGTTCTTCTCACACATTAGTGTGAGCTCCGGAAGAAACAGAATACTTGCTGTTTTGTTCACTGCCCCATCTTCACCCCCATGGGCACTCAATGCTATTCACTGAATTAATGAAGAGACTGCCTGGACTTCCCTGGTGGTCCGGCTGTAAATCTCCACGCTTCCACTATGGAGGGTGTGGGTTCCATCCCTGGTTGGGGAACTAACATCTTTTATGATGTGCAGTACAACCGAAAAAAATAAAGTAAGTAGACTAAAGTGTATAGCTAAGATGCTTGCTCCTTGGAAGAAAAGCTATGACCAACCCAGATGGCATATTAAAAAGCAGAGACATTACTTTACCAACAAAGGTCTGTCTAGTTAAAGGTATTGGAGAAGGCAATGGCACCCCACTCCAGTACTCTTGCCTGGAAAATCCCATGGATGGAGGAGCCTGGTAGGCTGCAGTCCATGGGGTCGCAGATTCGGAAACAACTGAGCAACTTCACTTTCACTTTTCACTTTCACGCATTGGAGAAGGAAATGGCAACCCACTCCAGTGTTCTTGCCTTGAGAATCCCAGGGACCAGGGAGCCTGGTGGGCTGCCCTCTATGGGGTCGCACAGAGTCGGACACAACTGAAGTGACTTAGCAGCAGTCAAAGGTATGGTTTTTCCAGCAATCATGTATGGATGTGAGAGCCAGACTATAAAGAAATCTGAGCACCGAAGAATTGATGCTTTTGAACTGTGGTGTTGGAGAAGACTCTGAACTTAACTGAAACTGGGAAATGTAGTCTTTATCTGGGCAGCTATGTACGTCATATTCAGCAAAACTTCTATTAGTACTGTAGAAGAAGGGGAGAGGGGATACTGGGGGACAACTAGCGGTCTCTTCATTTTTTAAATAAACCACTTCAGTTGCTCAGTCATGTATGACTCCTTGCAACCCCATGGACTGCAACACACCAGGCTTCCCTGTCCATCACCAACTCCAGGAGCCTACTCAAACTCATGTCCATCGCATCGGTGATGCCATCCAACCATCTCATCCTCTGTTGTCCCCTTCTCCTCCTGCCTTCAATCTTACCCAGCATCAGGGTCTTTTCCAATGAGTCAGTTCTTCCCATCGGTGGCCAAAGTATTGCAGTTTCAGTTTCAGCATCAGTCCTTCCAATGAATATTCAGGACTGATCTCCTTTAGGATAGACTGGTTGGATCTCCTTGCTGTCCAAGGGACTCTCAAGAGTCTTCTCCAACACCACAGTTCAAAAGCATCAATTCTTCAGCGTTCAGCTTTCTTTATGGTCGAACTCTCACATCCATACATGACTACTGGAAAAATCATAGCTTTGACTAGATGGACCTTTGTTGGCAAAGTAATGTCTCTGCTTTTTAATATGCTATCTAGGTTGGTCATAACTTTTTTTCCAAGGAGCAAGTGTCTTTTAATTTCATGGCTGCAGTCCCCATCTGCAGTGATTTTGGAGCCCCCCAAAATAAAATCTGTCACTGTTTTCACTGTCTCCCCATGTTTGCCATGAAATGATGGGACCAGATGCCATGACCTTAGTTTTCTGAATGTTGAGTTTTAAGCCAACTTTTTCACTCTCCTCTTTCACTTTCATCAAGAGGCTCTTTAGTTCTTCTTCACTTTCTGCCATAAGTGTGGTGTCATCTGCATATCTGAGGTTATTGATACTTCTCCTGGCGATCTTGATTCAAGCTTGTGTTTCATCCAGTCCAGCATTTCTCAGGATGTACTCTGCATATACGTTAAATAAGCAGGGTGACAATGGCCCCGTGACTGGATTCTGGCCAATGAAATGAAAACAGAGAGGAATTGTGCAATTTCCCACTCATGCCCTCAAAAGGAAAGATGTAGGTATACCTCTCTTGTTTTTCTATACCTCTCATAGGCTGGAATGCAGAGGCAGTGGCAGGAGCTGGAGCAACCATCTTAAACCAGATAGTGAAGCTACCTGTGGGATGAGGAAGACAGGTAATAAAATAAAAAGCTGTGGTTTTTTTTCTATATTTCCAGGAATGCACCTTATTTATTAAAGTACTTACAGTTGGATTTTCTTCTATCACCTGCAGCCTGATTATTGTACATATATGAGGGAAATGTGCTCTGTGATTTATTTGGGTCCTGTTCATCACTCAGCATTGATGCTGCAAGAGAGAACTTTGCAGGTTAAATTGCTGGTAACTTTGTGAGTCACGATGTGGACTAGAAAGTGACACAGGGGTCAGAACTGACACTCAGCTACCCTATGGGTGGCAGGGAAGGGCACAGCTCCATGGGTGGAGGCACTAGCTCAGGAATGCCAGCCTTCACACTTGTTTGCCAAGCAGCTGGCAGGCAACAATGTACCCCCTGATCTTCATTCAGCGTTGAGAGAAATGGAGAAAATAGCAAGCACAATCAAACCAAGGCCACTGAGCAGATGTCTTTACAGCAGCAGTTAAAAGGGATGGGCCGAGCAAAACTCTGCTTTCACAACCTGAGCAACACTCACTGTTGAATAAAGGTGCTCATCAAGTTTTTTAAAATGAGAGGCAAGATTGAACATCTTTCTCTACAACATGATGATGCCAATAAAAACTACTCATTTGCTTTTAAAAATATGACCTGGCTAAACAGTCAGCACCTTGAATAATCTGACTCTGTCACCTGGGGACTATGTGACAATGTTCACATTTGATAAAAGATACCAGGGTTTTGTAAGACCCGATGTGGGGCATATTTTTTGATCCCCAAGAGCCTGACTCTGCCCCAGCTCTTGACGATTTTCTCCACTTGCTCATGGGGAGAAATCGATGACACAGCAACAAACATATTAAAAGCCACATCCAGGAGCTCATGCTGAACAAGAAGGAATCCTCTCCAGTGTGAAATGCAACCAAAGCCCAGGCCAAGCTGTTTGTTCCCACACTTGCCGGCTCTCGAGGGTGGTGCCTTCTTTTCTGATGGGTGCTAAAAGAGGCAGCCGTGAGAAATCGCTTCTTGGTCACCTCGGGGCCATGTCTAATCCTCAAAGCCCAGAACCACCTAATCACTACCAGGCACTGGTCCCCAGCCCAAACAACCTGTGGCTGGCTCATGTGCTGTCAGTTTTGGTGAAATAAAGAGAGAAAAGAGAACCAGCTGCCTGACCAAGTAGTGGATCAAGGAGGCTCTTCGTGGGGCCAGATGGGAGGCCCTGTTCATCCATTCAGCAAAGGATGAGTGGGGCCCTGTTATGTGCTGGGGACAAGGAGAGGAACCTGGAGGATCAATGGTGGCCATTAAAAAATAAAAATAAAAAAGAAGGATTACAAACAGAATCATCTCCCTCAATTGCAAAGAAGCCTTTTATTGCGCTAAAATATACATTAAAAAGTTGACCATTTTAAAAAGTATGCTCCATGGTATTAAGTACATTCATCACCACTATCCACTCCCTGAATATTTTTATCTTCCCAAACTGGAACTCTATACCCATTAAACACTAATGTCTCATTTCTCCCTCCACCAGCCCCTGACAACCTCTTCTGTCTCTACAAATATGACTATTCTATGTACCTCATATAAGTGGAATCATACACTTCCATGAGTATGTAATATGGAAAATTGAATTTGACTGGAATCAGATTTGGAAGTTTGATTGAAAAAAGTATGTAAATCAAATCTGTCATTTTGCATCTGGTTTTCTTCACTTAGCATAATGTCTTCAAGATTCATCCATGTGGTGGCATGTATCAGAATTTTATTCTTTTGTTAAGGCTAACTAATATTCCATTCTATGTACCTATATTTTTTTATACCTTTATATATGTTTTGTGGGCTTCCCCAGTGGCCCAGTGGTAAGGCATTCACCTGCAATGCAGGAGACACAGAAGATGAGTGTTCAATCCTTGGGTCCAAAAGATCTCCTGGAGGAGGGCATGGCAACCCACTCCAGTATTCTTGCTGGGAAAATCCCATGGACAAATGAACCTGGCAGGCTACAGTCCATTGGGTTACAAAGAGTTAGACATGACTGAAGCAACTAAGTGCAAAGGTTTTGTACTTTATTTATCCATTCATCTGCAGATAAGCATTTGGGTTGTTTCCATCTTTTGACTATTGTGAAAAATGTTACCATGAACACTGGGGTACAAGCTGTTTGAGCTTTTGCTTTTTCAGAGGATGTACTTTAAAATTCCTCTGGGTGTATACACAGGAGTGGAATTGCTAGATCATAGGGTAATTCTGTTTAACTTTTTGAAGACCTGCCAAACTGTGTTCCACAGTGGCTGCACCATCTTACATTCTATTGTTAATTTTAAACATACTTTATTTCAATTTTTTAAATTATGACCAATCTTGGAGGTGGTTGAGGGAGGGGCAGCCCTTACTGCTGAGGATCAGAGCTGGGCTGTGAGAATGGAGCCAAAGAGGCAGAGATGGGACAGATGGAGGAGGAGAGTACAAGTCCTGGGGACCCACCTGAGAGAAGCCATGCACCCAGATACCCTGCCTAAGTTGGCTGAGGGCTGGCTGGGGCTGGCATTGTGTTTGGGAAAAGCTGAGAGAAGAATCACTCATTCATTCAACCAATATCCTCCAAGCACCAGCCCCAGTGGGAGCTGGCCTGCAAAAATGGGAAAACCCAACCCCTCTGTGTATCTGGACTTTCACCATATCTGACCAGCCTCCTACTCATCTCCCCCAAGGACCCACACAATTATAGCCACCAGTTATTAGGGGTTCAGCAGGTACCAACTGCATTCCAAGCACTTTAGAGAAGTTAATTATTTTTTACTTATTTTATTTATCTATTTGGCTGTGCCAGGTCTTTTAGTTAAGGCACGCAAGATCTTTAGTTGCGACGTGTGAACTCTTAGCTAAGGCATGTGGGATCTAGTTCCCCAACCAGGAATCGCACCAGGGCTGCCTGCATTGGGACCACAGAGTCTTAGCAACTGGATCACCAGGTAAGTCCCCAGAAGTTAATACTTAATCCTTACAACAAACCCCATGTCACAGGTGAGACAGTAACTGAAGCTCAGAAAGGCTGAGTAGCTTCCTCAGGATCACACAGCTGAGAAATAGAATAATCCACACTCCTCCCTGCAGACTGTCTTTCTCAATGCCAGAGTCTTCTCTGAAGACACTGAAGGTGACACCAGCAAAGGGATGGGTGTCATACACTCCACAGGATCCCATATATTCCAAATCCCTCTTGGAGCCTAGGACATCAGCAAGGATTTCTCCCTCCAGCCCTCCTCGGGTATCCCTGGGTCCTCTTTCCTTCTGACAGATTCCTGTGGTGCCCAGCCCCCACCCCAGCCCTCTGTCATGATGCTCTTCTCCTCCTGGAAAGCAGGGCCTGACCCACCCCATCCACCATGGCGGCCTCCACAGAAAGCCAGGCCCTCCAGAGAGCAGCCCCACCTCCCTGAGTGCAGGCAGAGCTGCCGAGAGCAAACATCATTTCCCCATTGTCACACAGAGTAATAGACTCTTGAAAAATCACAACTCCGAGGATCAGAGCTGAATCTTATAATCTGAGGCTTTCCATCGAAGAACCTTAGATCTGTCCACTAATAGCATCTCGGAGTCAGTGACTGGAGAATCCCAGAACACTACGAGCTCTCCATCACTGACTGAGCAGCGGCTGACGTCATGGAGGGGCCCAGGCCAGCATACTGACACAAAGCAGGCCAGGAGGGTGAGGGGGTCTGGAAGGAGAGGGAGCTGGGAGGGTGCAGAGGATGGGGGGTGGAGGGGAGGGGGCGGAGAGGCTCGGCTTGTCATGCTAGAGGAAACAGTTGGCGGGTGAGGCCCGGCTCTGTTACTGATGGTTTTTAATTATGTAAATCAGCCCAGGGCCTGCGTCTGGCACAGGCTTGGCATCTATCAGCTGGCAGCAGAATTAATCAATAAATAACCAGCTGGATGGGGCCCATGAATAAGCACCCAGACACACCCCCACCACCTCTCCAGAGCAGTCCTCCCGGGCTGGTGGGGGTAGAGAGATTACACGAGAGCTGGAGTTCACAGGTGTTGGTGCAGCTGCACACATGTACACATGCATGTCTGCACACACACATGCATACTCGCGCATGCTCCGTACACTCGGCTGTGGCTTTGGACACACCATGTTTATGCACAGGTGGACGCACCTGTACAGACAGAACCTCAGCTGCAGCAGCCCTGTGTGCCCGGCACACACCTCCACATGAAGAACCCAGGACCACAGCAGTAGGAGGCAAGGTCCTCACTCCCACCTCACACTAGTCATCTCCTGGGTGGGACAGGGCTTTGCAACTCATGGCCATAGCCTTTTTCCTCCACAACCTCCCTGTAAGGCTGACCAGCTGGGCTAAGGCTCTGGTTTTACAGATGGGGAAACTGAAGCTCAGAGAAGGGACTTGCCTGGGGCTGTATTCTTTGTTCCTCCCCATCCCACCCCCCAACTCAAAGGTTCAAAGAGACTACAGACCCAGGAGAACTGGGGGAGAGAAGTGAGAGGTACTGGGAGCCCCAAAGATCAGTTCCGTCCTCCTGAGAGCAAGGGAGGCCAGGGAGCCCAGTCGGGGCTAGACCCGTGAAGGCCCTCCGCTCTTCCCGGGAGCTGTGATGAATTGCTCTCTCCCGCGGCTGGTGCCCTCACTCTCGCTCCCCAGCGCTGGCTCCATAAATCAGCCTCCTCATCTCGGCCTTGACTGTTTCTTGATCACTTTCCAGCTTCGGGGGTTGGGCTTTTTCAGCATCCCTAGTGACAGAAGGGGACTAGCAGGGAGAATCGGAAAATAAACGGACAGGTTTCCTCTTCCCCCTTCCTTCTCTCTGCCTCTGGCTTTCTGCTGGCCTCTACTTTGATCGCTAAACACTGAAATGAGGGAATGAACTGAGACATAAATGAATTTCTGAGACATGGAGCGGCGGGTCTCTGTCTGTGGTGCTGGCTTACTGTGCAGCTGAGGTCAGCTCTCAGCATCTGCTTCCCTCAGCCTTAGCCAAGGGGGCTCCCAGCTGCCCCAGGAGGCAGGAAAAGGAAGCAGGAAGACGTGTGGTCAGCGAGCCTTGAGGAGGCTGGGAAAGGACCTTGCAAGCCAGGGGCCCCTGGAAGCAGTCAGCCTCTTGGAGTCACCACTCCCTGGAGCCACTGACAAAAGCTGTGAGCTTCTGAGAAGGCCCGGATGCACAGCACTGGGAAATCGAGCAGTGGTTAGTGACTCAGCCTCTGGAGCCAGCCCCCTGGAGTCCAAATCTGGGATCAGTCATCTAGTAGCTGTGTGACCCTGAGCAAACGCTTCACCTCTCTGCGTCTCAGTTCCTCATGTGTAAAGTAAGGTGAGTAATAGCACCATAAGTGAGTGGGTGCATACTTTTTAGAAGAGTCACTGGTGAGCACAGTTAAATACTTTAAAAATTAGCAATTCTTACCATAATTAAAGGCACTGGTGCTCAGATATTCGTGCTCATCAGAATCCCCTGGAGGGCTTTTAAAACATAGATTGCTCTCCCCACTCCATCCCCCAAGTTTCTGCCTCAATAGGTGTGGGAAGGGGCCTGAAGTTTGTATTTCTGATGCGGGGACCCCTGGTCTGGGGGTCATACTTTGAGGACCCACTGAAGCCTATGTTGGTGCTCAGTATCCAGCTCAGCCCCCCATGCCCTTTATAACTTGGGATCAGAGGTTCAGAGAGATGAGCTAGTGGCCCAGGCTTCAGCCTTCCAGGAGGCAGAGTTCTCAGCAGGAAGGGGAGGGCCCTGGTAGTGGAGATGACTCCATCACTACCACCACCCGACCTGCACCCCAGTAACACCCACCCCTCCCCCTCATGGCTCTAGGAGCAAAGAGGCAGAATTTGCCTTCCCTGTCAGAGGTAATCTTTTAATCTCTTTGGCTTTAATCTTGCAGCCCAGCATAAACCCAAATCCGCACAGGGAAGGAAGGGGGTGGGGGACTCAGATCTCATATTCTAGGGAGGCTTTAACCCTGCTCTTCCCCACAGATCTGCCATCCCATCTCTGTCTTCCTCACCCCTTGCTCCTGGGAGGCACTTCTAATAGAGGATGGGGAGGCAGAGAGAGCAGAGAGCAGGTGGGGTGAGGCCAGATGGAGTCGTGTGGTAAAAGACTCCTTGGGGAGGAAAAGCCGAATAGCCAAAGCATTCTTGAGAAAGAAGAATGGAACTGGAGGAATCAACCTTCCTGACTTCAGATTATGCTACAAAGCTACAGTCATCAAGACAGTATGGTTCTGGCACAAAAACAGAAATATAGACGAATGAAACAAGATAGAAAGTCCAGAAATAAACCCATGCACCTATGAGTACCTTATTTTTGACAAAGGAGGCAAGAATATACAATGGGGCAAAGATGCCTCTTCCATAATGGTGTGGGAAAACTGGACAGCTACATGTAAAAGAATGAAATTAGAACACTTCCTAACACCATACACAAAGATAAACTTAAAATGGATTAAAGACCTAAATATAAGACCAGAAACTATAAAACTCTTAGAAGAAAACATAGGCAGAACACTCGATGACATAAATCAAAGCAAGATCCTCTATAACCCACCTCCTAGAGTAATGGAAATAAAAACAAAAGTAAACAAGTGGGACCTGATTAAACTTAAAAGCTTTTGCTCAGCAAAGGAAACTAAGGGTGAAAAGACAACCCTCAGAATGGGAGAAAATAATAGCAAATAAAACTACTGAAAAAGGGTTAATTTCCAAATATACAAGCAGCCATACAACTCAATGCCAGAAAAACAAACAACCCAATCAAAAAGTGGGAAAAAGACCTAAACAGACATTTCTCCAAAGAAGACATACAGATGGCTAACAAACACATGAAAAAATGCTCAACATCACTCATTTTTAGAGAAATGCAAATCAAAACTACAATGATATATCACCTCACACTGGTCAGAATGGCCATCACCAAAAAGTCTACAAACAATAAATGCTGGAGAGGGTGTGGAGAAAAGGAACACTCTTGCACTGTTGGTGGGAATGTAAATTGATACAGCCACTATGGAAGACAGTATGGAGATTCCTTTAAAAAGTAGGAATAAAACCACCATATGACCCAGCAATCCCACTCCTAGGCATATACCCTGAGGAAACCAAAGTTGAAAAAGACACATGTATCCCACTGTTCATTGCAGCACTATTTACAATAGCTAGAACATGGAAGCAACCTAGATATCCATCAACAGATGAATGGATAAAGAAGTTGTGGTACATAAACACAATGGAATATTACTCAGCCTTAAAAAGGAACACATTCTGATGAGGTGGTTGAACCTAGAACCTATTATACAGAGTGAAATGTGTCAGAAAGAGAAAGAGAAATATCATATTCTAACACATATATACAGAATCTAGAATGATACTGAAGAACTTATTTATAGGGCATCAATGGAGAAGCAGACATAGAGAATAGACTTATGGACATGGGGAGAGGGGAGGAGAGGGTGAGATGTATGGAAAGAGTAACATGGAAACTTACATTACTATATGTAAAATAGATAACAAATGGGAATTTGCTGTATGGCTCAGGAAACTCAAACAGGGGCTCTGTATCAACCTAGAGGGGTGGGATGGGGAGGGAGATGGGAGGGAGGTTCAAAAGGGAGGGGATATATGTATGCCTATGGCTGATTCATGTTGAGGTTTGACAGAAAACAACAAAATTTTGTAAAGCAATTATCCTTTAATAAAAAAATAAATTAAAAAGAAAGACTCCTTGGGGAGGAAAAATGTTTTTAAACATAACACAAAAACATTAACCATAAAGGAAAAATGTGTAAATTGGGCTTTGTAATAATTAAGAATTTGTATTCAGCCAAAGACACCATTAAGAGAAAGAAAAGCCAATACACAGATGCAGAGAAGATAATTCAATACCTATATCTGACAAAGGACTAATATCCAGCACATATAAAGAACTTCTACAAATCAATAAGAGAAAAATCAGTTTTTTAGTAGGCAAAGATATGAAGAGGCAGTTCACAAAAGGGAACATCAAAATGACCAATATGCACAAAAAGATACTCTACATTAGCAGCTATCAGAGATATATGCAAAAGGAAACCACAATAAACTACCACTCACGCCCAAAAGAATGGTCAAAATGTGAAAGACTGATAGTATCAAATATTGCACAGAAGGATGAGGATCAACTCTCCCACATAGCCAATGGGACTATCAGTGGTTCATCCTGTTTGAAAAACTGTTCGTCAGTTTCTCACAAGGCTGCATTCATTCTATTACCCAGCCATTCCACTCCAAGGGATTTATCCAAGAGAAGAGAAAGCACGTGTCCACACAGAGACTTGACATAAATTCTCATTGCAGCTTTATTCATTATACTATGAACAGAAAACAGCACAAATGTCCATCAACAAGTGAGAGAATAAGCAAATGGTGGTGTGTTTCCCCACCATAGAACATCACTTAGCAATAAAGAATCGGCTGCTGATAAATGTGCCACGACTTGGATGAATCTCACAGGCATTACACTAAGTCCAAGAGGCCAAAGCAAGAAAACATGCTCTAGGACCCTGTTCAAATGAAGGGTAAAAACAGGCAAAACCAGTCTCTAGTGACAGAGGTCAAGGTAGTGATTGCCTTGGGGGAGAAAGTGTTGGTGACTGGGAGAGAACACACGAGGGAGCCTTCTGGGATGCTGGGCATGTTTGATACACATATGTATATCTGTCAAACTATACATTTAGAACCCATGCATTTAATTTCCATTCCTGTATGTAAATCATACCTCAATTTTTCTCTTGTTAAAATAAATGAGGAAATTAGGACTTGGTGCTTTCAAGACACAATTGAGCCTCCCCACCCCCTATAGTCCTGGATGCCTATCTCCTGACATCCTTTATATAAAAGAGATAAGCCTCAATCTGGTATAAGTCACTGTCATTTCCAGTCTCTGTGATTGGCAATATGAAGCAATCCCTAACCAAAACACAAAAGCCTTATGAGGTAGATTTTACGGTGATACCTCCACCTCTTGCACCCCCATTTTCCAGGTGCACCCCCAGCCTCCTGTCAGATTTTCTAAGACACCAGCACTCAAATCCCAGCTCCCAGATGCTGTGAATCAGCCTTGGCCTGAACTGGAGGGGGCCTCACCAGCCACTGTCAGTCGTTCTCCACGCTGATCACCGCGGCTGGAGCTGTTGACACAAGTGCAGGTGAGACAGCAAGGTGCCGGGCTGAACATCATACCTGTTGCAGAAATAAAGGAAAAGCTGGAGAATATTTGCATACCACAAAGAGAAAATACACGAAATGAATACTAGCCATGTGGGATAAAAGCCTCTTTCAGACTAGTCTTCCCCTGTTTTTGCCATGTGAAAACTGAGGTTTGTGAGTCTCCCGCAAGAGGAAAGAAAGTGTTAGTAGCTCAGTCTTGTCTGACTCCTTGCAACCCCATGGACTGTAGCCCATCAGGCTCTTCTGTCCACAGAATTCTCCAGGCAAGAATTTTGGAGTGGGTTGCCATTTCCTACTCCAGTGGATCTTCCTGACCCAGGGATCGAACCCAGGTCTCCCGCGTTGCATTCAGATTCTTTACCATCTGAGCCACCATGCAGGAAGGAACAGCATTAAACCCACACTGAGCCCACCCTATAGGGCAGTCCTACAACTCATAACCTTGTGGCTGGGTAGTAGCCAAGGGTACCAGCCAGCCTGGGTTCAAATTCCTGCTCCATGAACTGTGTGATCTCAAGGCAAATTCTTTACCCTCTTTGTACCTTAGTTTCTTCATCTCTAAAATGGGCACCCTGGAAGTCCAATGGATAAGACTCCATGCTTCCAATGCAGGGAGTGAGGGTTTGATCCCTAGTTGGGGAACTAAGATTCCACATGCCATGCTGCACAACCAAAAAATAAAATCGGTGGCTTTGAGGGTTTCAAGAGCTGACCTGGGAAGAGCTTGGTGCCTGATATGTAGGAGGAGATATTAAGTATTAGCCACTGTTGACATGTTTCTGCTGAGAACTCTCTTTCTTTATCACGTGTTTGTTATGGGAAACCGAATTTACTCACCAGTTTTGGAACATTTCATCCGTGGACTTCACACTTGCTGCTTCTGATCATAATTAATCTTGTGTAGAGTCTCCTGGCACCAGGAGGAGCAACCCAAAGCTTTTCCTCTTCCTTAGGTTTACACAGGTAAAACTAACTGGTGATTATACGCAATTCATTTGTCAAACACAAGGTCAAGAATCTCAATTTGTCTCATGTCACCAAGGCAGCACCAGGAAGCGCCCTACATCCCAAGCCATCTCCCCTCTGACACTGACTGAAATGCCACCATTAGCACCAGAGAACCCCTAGGAGGAGAAGCAATTTAGGAGCAGAGCATCTTCGTCTTTGTGTAAATGCACATATCCAGGTCAGCCACGGGGAGCAAATCCTGGCAAGGGAAGGGAGGGAAGGAAACACCATGGGCAAATTTTTGGACCTTTTTGGGGGGTAGTTGAGGATTCTGCAACCCCTAAAGGCTGAGAGCTCAGTCTCACCCACCTATAGAAGTACACACACACACACACACACACACACACACACACACACAGATAATCGCTTTACCCCAGCAGGAGGGGCTTAAGCAGCTATCCGGGCTAGCACCATCCCGCCCGCAGCTGCACCAGCACCCCTGCCCAAGGTGGGGTTCCCAGAGGCTCAGCAAGAAAGCCCTGCAACTGGAAGCTAAGTCCCACGGAGCCAGCTGCTAGCGGTGGTTAACATGCAACCCGCTCTCTCTGTCACACACACTCACGTGCAGACACACATTTGGAGACAAAACACCAGACACAGACGCATACTGAACTGTCCTCTCAAAAGCAAGACAAATCAGGTGAGACCACACGGAATCATCCTGTCTCAGAGAAAGCCACAGCCGCACACTCCCAGAAACAAGGGGGACTTGCACACGGAGAAAACACTCACCCACAGACTGCTCCCTCGGGTGTCTCTGCCCTGTGCCCAGCTAGCGTTCTGCCCTCAGTCTTCTTCTCCCTGGGAGACAGACTTAATCGGGGTTCCCTGTCCTCTCCCATCCCCTTTCCCAGGTACTCGGGTTCCCCAGGAATCATCAACCTCGCACACCTCCGCTCCCAGGGGCTGCAGACAGTAGGTTCTCAGCTGCATGCCTCCCCCTCCCCCTTGCCTGGGGTTCACACCTCAGCTCCTTTCCTCCGTGGAGCTGGCGGCTCTTCTCATTTTCCAGCGAGTGCATGAAAACACCGATTAGAGCAATTAGAGACAAGTCATTGCAGGGCAAGGCAGAAGCCACCACCGCACCTGATTGCCAGCTCCAGCAAGGCGTGGTGAAGCACAGACTTACTCACACAGATTACAAATTGGAGCAAATTCCAAAGCAGGAAGGAGCAGAGAGGAGGGGGCTCCAAGTTCCATTTTAGATTCTCCTGTTTCTCTTCAAATCTATTATTTGCTGTTTGCAGCAGTTTTCACAGCCAGGCTCCCAAGAGAAGCAGATAGGGCAGAAATTATTTCAGCTCCATTTTATAGAAGGGAAAACTGAGGCCCAGGGGAAGAACAGTTGTAGAAGGCCCCATCCACCTGGACTGGTCTTCCTGGCTATAGGTGGGGACCAGGGTGGCCCCAGTCCCCAGGAGAGGCCCCCTTGGCCCCCATCAGCCCTCTCCTCGCCCAGGAAAGAATCAGCAGAGGGTTGAGGTAGAGGACAGGTTCCGGATCAGCTGTAGGTACACTGGTGCTTATGATGGGCTCAGTATCTGCACACGGGGTGGCCTTGCCCTTCACCAAATGGCAGGATGGTTTCATCGAGGGCCGCTGTCGCCAGCTGCTCCTGTGTAAATAGATGTACTGTGTGCTCTTTTCCCCTGTCAGGAGAGGGAAAATTTCCTAGAATCTGAGTGCAGGGGCCCCATTTCCATGCCTCCTTATGCCATAAAGCTCTTCAAAAGCCTGGCCTGGTGCCCCTCAGCAGCATGCCAGCCATCCTCCCCTTCCAGCCAGGCCCACCTTGCCCCGGCCCTGGCCTGGGTGAGAAGCCAGCAGTGAGGCAGGAGTGCCCCCTGGTGGTGATAGCCTACACTACCCACTGGGACTCCACCCCCAGGTCAGCAGTCAGGGCCTGACTGCTTTGGGTGAGGACAGCTCCATTCTGGTTCCAGCAGCAGGGAGAATGAGAGGCTCCTGGGTGACTGATGGACACTAGGCATGGTGAAGCAAGAAGGCAGGGGAGGATGCCCAGTATCAAGCATGGCTCATCAGAGGAGCTCAGGAAATATGGGATGGATGGATGAAAGAATGAGTGAACAAATACAGAAGTGAATTGTTTCCTGAAAGGTGGTATGAATATCACAAGTAATACACAATGGACCTTTTAGTCAGTAGTTTACTTTTTAGATGGTAGTGTACCTTATAGGTAATTCTTATTTATTTTAAGAATTATGTGCCTATGTTGAAGTATGATAGATTTAATAGATCTGGCCCATCAAATCCATTATATAAACTTTCTGTTTAAAACAAATGTCTTTGGACTTCCCTGGCAGTCCAGTGGTCTAGGGTTTCCCCTTCCAATGCAGGGGTCAGAGTTCAGTCCCTGGTCTGGGAGCTGAGATCCCACATGCCTTGTGGCCAAAAAAACCAAAACATAAAACAGAAGCAACATTGTAACAAATTCAATAAAGACTTTTAAAATGGACCACATTAAATTTTTTTTTTAATTCACCCCAAAATGTCTTTAGGTGCAAAAAAAAAATAGGCAAGTAACATATGGGTATCCTCAGGACCTAGCATAGAAGGTTCAATAAAAGTTCAAAAAAGGTTCAATAAAAGTTCGTGTGACAAATGAATGAGCAGATGACCAGCAGGTGATGATGGTCTTTGTAAAGTAGCAACAGATGATCCCAAACTTTGCTTCAAGCTGAAATCGCCTGGGGAGGTTTTTTGTTGTTTTTTTTTTTTTTTTTTTAAATCTCTGGGCTGTTATGTGTCTGTGAATCTCAGGTGGCTGAGGAAGAAGCCAGTGTGTTCTGGACAGCTCCCAGAGGAGGGGAAAGTCCCAAAGCACCCAATTTAGGTGACTTCTAAGATGCATCATGGCTTCGCTGCCAGTTGAGATAATGTCAAACTGTCGTCATTGGAGGAAACAGCCGTGCTTGGGTGATCCAGTGTTCCTTTGTTGGGTAAGAAGTTGGACTAGATGAACTTGAAGGCATCATGCAAGGAAACAGAAGTGAGTTATTATTTACGTAAACTAGTTTCTACATTGACACACAGTACAAAGTGAATTGTGTATTTACTATGGTTTTAACATACTAAGTATTTCTCGTTTACTCACCCTGCACAGCAAGTCTTATTTGACATATATCTTTATTATCCGTTAATATAAATATTACATTAGTTGCCATGAAGAGCATATAGAATTTGTGTCCTGAGTTGATTTATTAATACATGTTAGTTCTTCATTTACAGGAGTTTTCGCCTCTGAAAAAAGTCCCCATCTTCTTGAAAACTGTCTAGCTAATTACAAACATATATTAATATATTATAGTTAATGTGGCCACAGTCTGTTTATCTGTTTTAATTGGATCCTGGCTTTATCACAACAGCTTTCAGTTACTTTCTTAATTAGAATCCAGAGGAGGGAGGGGTTTGGCGTTGGCTATGGAAAGCATGCTGTTTGCTTCTAAATCCACATGTCACCTAAAAAGTGCAGGTTGAGTTAATATTTGATGTGTGAGTTGTTCCATGATCTTGTTAGATACCACTGACAACAGAAAAGAGTTTCCAGGCATGAATTTTCATGGCTATACCTCTTGGGGAAAAATGGATAAAAATAAGTTGTATCCTATTTGGAAAGATTGGCATACATATTGATATTGAGTCTGATTTTTTAAATATCATTTTAATAGCATTAAGAAGCACTTTTTAAACTTTGAATAGATTTTTAAAACATAAAACATGAATAGATTTGTCATAGCACAGGGTCAAAAATTACTGTTGATGGCAAGTTATTTGATATTAATTCCATTTTATGAACAAATGCAATTAAGTTGCAAATCCCTTAACAGAGGGCAGTGTTAGGTCAACATTTTAATCGGTATTAGGAAATGTCAGATTAGCATCCCCAAGGAAGAAGAAATCTTTGGCATAATGTTGAAAACTTACATGTTAGTTTTAAAGCTGCACCTTGCTCTCTTACATAGCTACAGAGAGTATAAACTGGTGCATATTCTCTCAAGGGCAATTGGACAGCATCTACCGAAGTGACACATGCAACTTTTCTTTAATTCACCAATCCTACTGCAAGGATTTCTCTTCCAATATACTCACACCTAAGCATGATAACGTGTGTAGGAGAAAATTCGTTATTGCATTGCTTGAACAACATATGATTGGAAACAACCTGAATAGCCATCAATAGAGGACTGGTTAGTAAAAGAACTGTATAACTCTTCTTTGAAATACTACATGACTGCAAAAAAAAAGAATGAGATCTCATCAACAAGAACAACAGAAAACAACCCAATTAAAAAGTGGGCAAAGGACTTGAAAAGACATTTCTCCAAAGAAGATATACAAATGGCAATAGGCATATTAAAAGATGCTTAAAATCACTATCCATTCAGATCAGATCAGATCATATCAGTTGCTCAGTCGTGTCCAACTCTTTGCGACCCCATGAACCGCAGCACGCCGGGCCTCCCTGTCCATCACCAACTCCCGGAGTTCACTCAGACTCATGTCCATTGAGTCAGTGATGCCATCCAGCCATCTCATCCTCTGTCGTCCCCTTCTCCTCTTGCTCCCAATCCCTCCCAGCATCAGAGTCTTTTCCAGTGAGTCAACTCTTCGCATGAGGTGGCCAAAGGACTGGAGTTTCAGCTTTAGCATCATTCCTTCCAAAGAAATCCCAGGGCTGATCTCCTTCAGAATGGACTGGTTGGATCTCCTTGCAGTCCAAGGGACTCTCAAGAGTCTTCTCCAACACCACAGTTCAAAAGCATCAATTCTTCAGCGCTCAGCCTTCTTCACAGTCCAACTCTGACATCCATACATGACCACAGGAAAAACCATAGCCTTGACTAGACAGACCTTTGTTGGCAAAGTAATGTCTCTACTCTTGAATATGCTATCTAGGTTGGTCATAACTTTCCTTCCAAGGAGTAAGCATCTTTTAATTTCATGGCTGCAGTCACCATCTGCAGTGATTTTGGAGCCCCGAAAAATAAAGTCTGACACTGTTTCCACTGTTTCCCCATCTATTTCCCATGAAGTGATGGGACCGGATGCCATGATCTTCATTTTCTGAATGTTGAGCTTTAAGCCAACTTTTTCACTCTCGACTTTCACCTTCATCAAGAGGCTTTTGAGTTCCTCTTCACTTTCTGCCATAAGGGTGGTGTCATCTGCATATCTGAGGCTATTGATATTTCTCCCGGCAATCTTGATTCCAGCTTGTGTTTCTTCCAGTCCAGCGTTTCTCATGATGTACTCTGCATATAAGTTAAATAAACAGGGTGACAATATACAGCCTTGACGAACTCCTTTTCCTATTTGGAACCAGTCTGCTGTTCCATGTCCAGTTCTAACTGTTGCTTCCTGACCTGCATACACATTTCTCAAGAGGGAAATGTAAATTAAAACCACAGGGAAATGGTTCATATCCATTGACGAGACTTCATACTCATTAGGGTGACTGTTACTTAAACACACACACACACACACACACACACACACACACACACACACAGAAAACATGCTGGTGAGGATATGGAGAAATCTGAACCCTTGCACTTTGCTGGTGGGAATGTAAAATGGAGTAGCTGCTGTGGAAAACAGTATGTCAGTTCTTCAGGAAAAAAAGGTACACAGAATTACCATATGATTCAGGAATTGCCCTCCTGGGTATATTCCCAAAAGAATTCAAAGCAGACATGCAAACAGATATTTGTACACCATCATTCACAGCAGAATTGTTCACAATAGTCAAAAGATGGAAGTAACCCAAGTGTCCGTGGATGGATGAAGGGATAAACAAAATGTGACATATATAGGCAATGGAATAGTATGCAGCTGTGAAAAGGAATGGAGTTCTGATACATGCTACAACATGGATGACCATTACAAAACAGTTTTGGTGGTGTTTGTACAACATTGTAAATGTAATTAATATCACTGAAGTACACTTAAATGGTTACAATGGAAATTTCATATTATATATTTTAACACATTTTTTAAAATTAATAATGTAATTTCTTAAAGGCAAGGGTGGGGCCAGCCCTCTCGTTGAATATGAGCTGGCCTTGGTTGATGTTGCTAGACTTCCTAAGCCAGATCATAAGAGACAACCCAGCTTACTCTCTTGGCTGAAAGCTCTGAGCCAGCATGTAAGAAGTCCAGCTACCCTGAAATGTCATAACAGAGAGACCTCATACAGAGAATGACAATAGCAATTTGAGCCTTCCCCACCCAGGCATCAGATGTCAGAGCCTTCAGATGATCCAACCTCAGCCAGAGCTGCCCCAGTGGACACCAAGCAGAGCAGAGATGAACTTTCCTACCAAACCCGCCCAAATCACAGATGCATGAGCAAAATAAGTGGTGTCACTGCTTTAAGCCACTACATTTTGGGGTAATTTGTTATGCAGCAATGGGTAAATGGCACAGTGAACATATTACTAATGTATTAGAATTTATTTTGATTTAATTTAAAAATAATCAGATACAAATAAAACAGGTTTGAACTACATAAATGTATCTTGCAAACCAACTGGTAAATTGGATGTTTTCAGTCTCATGGTCTGTATCCTGCTTCTATAAAATCATTAAAGATGCAGATCTGCTCACACCCAAATACTGAACAAAGCTGGGGTTGGGGAGGGTCAATGGGCTGGAGAGAGGGAAACACAGATCCATCTGGAGACTTTTCCAAGAAGGCCAGGATATGGGTGGGAGAGAGAAAGGTCACTGGAGCTATGTAGCATGAAGGTACAGGTTTCTGACCCAGCAGGGCAAAATTAAAGATAAAAATTAAAGACAAACAAACAGCAGGTCCTTGAAATAAAATCCAGAAGGTGGAGTTAAGAGTGACATAGATCACGCAAGACAGGGTTTCAGAAGCCTTGAGGAGGTTAGCCAGACAAAGCTAGAGAATTTTAGACCAGGACCATTGAGAGGCTAAAAGTTTACTTGTTAAGCTTAGAAGAATTTAAAAATAAATCCATAATGTGTCCTCCAAAGATCTCCTTCCTGCATGTGGCCCTCATCACTCCATAAGTTTCTAGAACTCCTGTTTATTTGTTTACCTGTTTGCTGTATCTCCCTGTATTAGTATTAGTCAGGGTAGCTGGGGCTTCCTGGATGGCTTCACCTGTAATGCAGGAGATGTGAGAGATGTAGTTTCGATCCCTGGGTCGGGAAGAACCCCTGGAGGAGGATCCAGTATTCTTGCCTGAAAAAAAATCCCATGGACAAAGGAGCCTGGCAGGCCACAAAGAGTCAAACATGACTGAGTGCAGACAGAGAGCACAGACAGGCTAAGTGCGGTGACAAACACCCCAAGACCCCAACTCAACACCAGTTTGTTTCTGGTTCTTCTAACAATTCAGTGCAGCTGTTTGATGGACATACTTCCACAAAGAGATTCTGGGACCTGGGCTCCTCCCATCTCCAGGATCCTATAACCCAAAGTCCTCTCCATCCAGCCAGCGATGAGGACATAGACAGATCATCTCATAGGGGAGAATTTTATGGGCCAGGCCTGCAAGTGGGACACATTCATCAGCCGGAACTCAGTCATATGGCCGGCCTCTCACTATAAGGGAGGCTGGAAATGTCATCTCACTGGAGGCCAGGAGTATTACCCTCCACCCCAGGTTACACCCCTTGCATGCCATCTCTCAAGCACCTTGACTCTCAAGCACCTTCACAGTGACTGTCAGCTCACCTGGCATAAATGTAATGTGAATGAATGAATGTGAATCTATGAGTGAATGAATGGTGCTGGGGCTGTGCCCCTGGAACCGGGCTGATGGAAGGATGTAATCACTCCCACTCCTCAGATTAGGAAACTGAGGTTCTGAAAGCTAAACAGCAGGCACAAGGTTACACATCTAGTCAGTGCTAGAGCAAGGTCTCAAATCCCAAAAGCCTTTTCTGCCACATGTCTGTTCTCTCCACTCCCCAGGCTGCCTCTCCAGTAAGCACACTCGCTGACTCTGGGTCTGGTTATCTTCAAGGCTGCTCTGCTTTCTAACAGTCAATGAACCATATTTGACAAGCTGTGGGTTCCTTGGGGAGGCAGCTGTATCTTGTTCATCCTTAGGTGCCCCCTGGCTATCAGCACAGCCCTTGAACACAGTAGGTGCTCAAACCACCTTTGGAGGATTAATTTGTTCACACTGGCTCAGGCTTCATGCTTTGCTGCTTGCACAGTATGAGGGTCACTTATAACTTGTAAAAGAAATAGAGGGGATATTCATTATCCTGCCTCTCCCTGAGTAGTCAGAGCTGTCTCCTACAGCAGGACCAGTGCCTACCCCAAAACTCGCTCCTGAAGCACAGATGAGGGCCGTGTCACATGAGGGCCAAGGCCACAGATGTCTTATGGCCCCCATCTGGGCTAGACCATTAACTCCTGTCTCATACACACATAGAATGTCCTTGCCCCAGCTGGTCCCAGGAAAGAGAGGAGATAGGGGCAGCAGTGTGAGGTTCTGTCCATGGTGCTGAACTCCCCTCAACTCCTACCGTGTTTGCTAAGCCAGGAACTACTTAGATCCTCTTGGGAACCAGGTAAAAACACAGATTCCTTGGCCCCTTCTTTGGAGACGTGAGTTCTGAGGATCTAAGATGGGGCCTTGGCATCTGTTTTTACCAAGCACCTGTGATTCTAATCCAGCTGGGTTGGTACTAGCCTGAGGTTGACTCACTTACCTAGTCTTTGGTCTGCATGAAGTGCGTGCTATGTGTCCAGCACTGTGCCAGATAATATGAGGCACAGAGATGCACTGTGCAGGGTCTCTGCCCTGGGGAGAATTTACACAGTCATTCAGGAGGAGATGCAGGAAGGGAACGAGGGTGAGAACTCCCTGTGTTTTATGCGGACACAGTGCTAGGTACATACATACTGCACCTTTACCCTGCAAGGTGAGATAAGTAGGCACATGAAGACAGTAGTACTCACAACCATAACTAACATTTTCACTTTCCTTCGAGTCTCCCTAGACTTATCTGCAAGGCAAGATGTGATGCATTTCATTCAGTCTGACGTCTTCCTGGCTCCAGATGGAGACCTTCCTAATTCCTGTTGCCCCTAGAATTGAGTCCTCCTTCTGCCCTATGGTCACATTTCATCATCAATTACATGATAAGCCATGTTTTTTAATACTGCTCCAACTGGGATCTGAGCTCCCTAGTAGGGCTTACACCTGACTCCCCTGTGTAATCTCTAATACAGGGATCCCAGACACTCCCACCAGAGGAGTTGAGCAGTAAACTCTTATTGGCTGGATGACTAGGGGGAGTGGTAAGTGATGGCTGTGACTGTCACTGTGACTGCCAAGGAAAGTGCTGCTGGGCTATCAAGCAGCTGGGACCAGTGCTCAGAACCAAAAGAAATCAGGATGGGCCTCAGAGAAGCCAGGAAACAGGCAAAATGCAAATCACGAAGGGACCAGCTTCCAGTCAAGGTCTGCCTCTCCTTTCTCTGGTGTGTGGGGAGAACAGGAAGTAAAGTCAGGACAGCAGTTTCTGATGAGAACAGATGTTCTCTGGGCCTGAATGTGGGACATGGAGGAAGGGGGAGGGGAGGGAGAAAGTTAAAAAAGGGAAAGGGGAGGGCCATAGCTAGCAAAATAGAATATCCACAGCCCTTTATTTATTTAATTTTATTTTTATGATGGAAAATTTCAAACACACACCCAAGTAAAGGAAATAGCAAGAATGAACCCCCGTTTGCCCACCACCTTACTTCAACAACTATCCCCACTTTAAATCCTTATTTCATTCCTTGCCCCCAAGCATCTCTTTAAAAACAATTATGGACAATATATCATTTCACCCAAATATATTTCAAAATACATCACTCACATATTAGAATATTTCTGAAAAAGTAACCTCATTATCACAGCTAATAAAATTAACAATTTCTTAAGACTATCTAATATGAAGTCCATTTTCAAATTTCCTTATTTTCTTCAAAAAATGTCTTTTTAGGATCCATTTATTTGAAACAAGATCCTGGCACTGTAATTTGCTGCTATGACTCTTAAATCTCTTTTAATGTCTAACATTCCTTCCTCCTTCCTTTTTTATGATATTTTAGTTGTTGAAGAAACCAGGTCTTTGTCTGTAGAATTGTCCCCATTGTTGATTTGCTTGGTTGAACCCTCACGGTGTCATTTAACATGTTCTACTGTGCGCTCCCCGCATTTCCTGGAGACTGATATTTAGATCGAGAGGCTTGATATGCGGGGTCAGTTACTTTGGCAAGCACACTTCCTGGGTGAAGCTGTGTCCTTCCTAGTGCACCATATCAGGAGCACTTAAGGTCAAATTTTTTCCTTTGTGCATGATACTAAAAAAAATGGTCAATGTTACCAATTTGATCTTTCCATTATAAAGCTTCCCCATCATCTTGTCCCCAAGGGGTTTTAGCACCTTTCATAGAATCTTAAAACTGACAAGCTGAAAGAGCTCTGAGAAGCTCACTCACCCATTTTTCAACTCGCCCCACAAATATTCGTTGTGTGTGTGCCAGGTAGCAAGTAGCAGTGAGCAAAACCAATGCAATCCCTGGGATTGCAGACATAACAGTCAGACAGGGGCGAGCAACAAATACATGAGCAAGCAGATGCACCAACAAAAGGCATGCCTGCAAGGTTTAGAGCCACCTGGGGAGCTACCCCAGAGCTAAGTGATGGCAGTCAGGCAGCCACTTGGTTGTGGGTGATCAAGGAAAGCCTCCCTAAGAAAGGATGCTGGGGCTTGACAAGAGCTATCCAGCCATGCAGAGTTGGGGGACCATTCCAGAGAGAGCTGGGGCAGACAGAGAAACTGCGCACCTACCAGGAGTAATGAGGAGCAAGGCGGAGGGGGGTCTGAGGGGAGGCCAGCGAGGAGGCTGCTATGGTAATGCCCTTTTCACTCCGTTTTACAGCTAAGAACACTGAGTTCGGGGAGAGCTGGGAGACAGTGGTTACTGAGGCACTACCTGCCCCAGGAGCTTTTTGTGCAGCATCTCAAAACCACACCTGCAGGCTACGTAGAGGTCACTCTATTTCACAGGTAAGGCCAGTGAATGGCGAAGTCAGGTGCCCAAGGGCTGAGAGGCAGAAGAAGAAAGGAGGGTCGAGGCCAGTCTGAGGAGGCTCTTCCACCCGCCATGGTTGTCCTGCACTGATGACCACTGTGGAGTCTCAAACCTTGGCCCTGGCTCCTAAAAGCCCCATGACCTGGACCAAGGGCCTTCTCCCTCTCTGTGCCTCAGTTTCCTAGCCTGTAAAATGGAAGTAATACATGCCTGAGGGGTATGGCAAGGCATACCTTGCCTCCCCACCATGCTCCCAGCCCCTGCCTGTGGGGCCCGCGCAGGTCATCCTAGCACAGCCTACAGGCAGCTTCCCCCTTTCCACACAGACTCACAAGGGGTTAATCCCAGGCTCCCTCCTTCCTCTATCCCAGTTCTGATCCTTGCTGACTCTGCTCCCCGCCCTACGTAGCTATTCTGGGACAATGGAGGCAGCAGATGGCCCGAGTCCTGTTCCCTCCACCCGACCCTCAGGATCTGGGAACAACCCGTAAATCTGCTGTTGCTTCTAAAAGCGGGCCAGCCGGCAGCCCTCCACGCATGGGGTGGAGAGGACGGCGGCTGTAGAGTACACCATCCCATCCCTACAGGCTGTGAGCCCAGAGGCCGCCCCACTCGGCTCGCATCCCACACACCCAGAATTAGGTCAACTCAGAAAGAAAGGAAGCCCCACACCTAACAAGCACAGGGTGGCTCCTCTCGAGGTCAGACTCCTCCTTGGAAAAGAAGGGGCCAAGGCTCCAGTATTCGGCGGTTCCATCGGCCCAGACAGAGTTGCGGCAGGGACAAGGTCCTTCGAGGGCTGGAGGACATGCCTCAAAGAAGCCCCCAGCCCTGGCTGCCTGAATCAAAGCCCCTCTGTCCCTCTGGACTTCTGCTCCCTCCTCCCCACTGTCCTGAGCTCCACTGTGACCCCCAATCGCCCAACATCTCTGAGCATGATGCAGGCTGCGAGCAAACACATCCTCTTCCTAGCCCTCCCCACAGACACCACCAGGCCTGAAATTTCACCATGATCACTTTCATTCAGTCATGCAAATTCTCTGGGACACTTACCTTTACCTAGCTCCTACCTGGGCTGTCAAAGTGCCCCTTTATCTGATAGCAGAGGCTGAATCCCTCAGCTCCATTCTGCCTTGCCTGATTCTCTAGCCACCTCAACCCAGGCCCTGAAGGCAGATAAAAAGGAAGTACTGTCCTCAGTAAACCAGCACCTCATGACACACATATTTTCACTCACATGCATATCACTCACACAGAGGCGTGACAGAGGCACACACACATCTGTACATCCCACATGCATTGTTAGGCACAGACAAGCATAGAAGGGTGCGTGGGCCCACCCTTATACATCCTAGCACACCACGACATAGCACACACTACCAGCCATCACTGTTTACGGGGCCGTTCCTTTCTCCATACCAGACTCTGTGCTGTGCCCTTTACAAATCCTGCATCATTTCACTTACAACCCGTGAAGTAAGTACTCCTTTTCTCATCTATAAAATGAGCAAACAAGCCAGAGAGGCCAAGCAGATTCCCCTAGGTCACACAGCCAGCAAGAGCAGGGCAGGGCCGTCTAGCTCGGGGACCCAAAATCAACATCCGAGACAGACAGATGAAAGATCCTCCCGTCCTGCTCAGGAATGACTTTGACTGCATGTAACAGAAAACTGAACCAAGCAAGGCTTAAACAAATAAGGGTTTAATCTTCTTACAGAACCAGATGTTGGAAGGGACAACTGTGGAAATGATTGTCTTGGCATTCCCTTCATGGCAGCAAGGTGGCTGCCCTAGATCCAGACATCACACCCACATTTGCAGTAGGAAGATGGGGTATAGGGCTACAAAACCTTCCCCAGAAGCCTCTCTATTGGCTTTGCTTAATTCTCACTAACAGACAGAGATCTGGCTCTGGCCATAGCTGGGCCATGTAGTAGCTCCTAATAGCAAGGGAAGCTGGGAAAGTGAGCAACAGGAACATCATGACGGGCTGGGACCCATTCTGATTCATCATCTGGGTCTGGACATGCTGATGCTCCAAACAACATCAGGTGGGGAGCAGGGGCTGGAGACTGGTCAGCAACAACATTATCTGCCACAGACTCTGGATTCTGACCTTCTTCCACTTGGGTCCCCTCAGTGCTTGAGGATCCAGCCAAGGAAGCCAGGAGTAAGTGGCCCAGTGCTTGATCCCAGGAGAGGAACTGAGAGACCAGAGCTGCGGGCTCTGCACATTTAGGGGCCCAGGTAATTCTCTGAAGGGTTAGGATTCCTGAGCCCAAGTAGCTTAAGGACCCTCCATCCTCATTCAGTTCAGCCACCCAGGACCCATGGAGGCCCAGCCATTGAGGCCTCTCTGGCCCTTACTTGGTGCCCCCAATCCTGGGCTGTGCAACACGCCTCCCAGGGGCTTGAGATGCATTCAGCACCAGTCATCATCCAATCCTGGGCTTGCTCATCTCTCAGAGGCCCTGCCAGGGACTGCCCCCCTACACACACACAAGACCTGCCACGGGCCCTCAAGGCTGCCTGGGAGGCTAAGGACAACCAGAGAGCCTCAGCCCACTCTTTGCCCAGAGGTTCAGTGTTCATCAGGCCACCAGCTGCGGGCACCAGGGAGTATCCGGGTAGAGGAGACAATGAAGGGAGTGAAACCTGTGGAGAGACCAGAAATGGACAAGACAGTCACCCCCACGGGTTCCCGGGGAAGCATGTCACAGAGATGGTTTGCAGCAAGGTTTTTCCACCTTGGCACGTTATGAATATTAGGAACCAGATATAATTCTGTTGTGGGGACTGTCCTGGGCACTGCGGGTGCTTAGCAGCAGCCCTGTACTTTGCTCGCCAGATGCCAGCAGTATCCTCTGAAGTTTTTTTTTTTAATATTTATTTATCTAATTTATTTATTTGGCTGTGCTGGGTCTCAGCTATGGCACTCAGGACCTTCTATCTTCATTGCAACATGCAAGATCTTTAGTAGCAGCATGTGAGATCTAGATCCCTGACCAGGGATCAAACCTGGGCCCCCTGCACTGAGAGTGCAGAGTCTTAGCCACTGTATCCACAGGGAAGTCCTCGCTGAGTCTTAACAATCAAAAATGTCCCCACACACTACCAAGTGTCTCTTGGCAGGGGTGCAAAATGGTCCCTGGTTGAGAACCACTGATGGGTAAAGACTTCAAAAGCCAGAGAAACCATGAAGAGCTGAGGCCATAGCCTCTGAGTGACCTGAGTCCCCATCAAGCAGGAACCTGTGGATTCTAGAATCTTTAGGCTTTGAGAGAATTTAACACCAAGTTTTAAATCTCTTGACATACAGCCATAGCTTGCACACCTCTACTGATGAGAAGCTCACTCCATTAGAAAGCAGCTCTTTTCCTTTTGAAACTTGAATTTTCTTTCAATTTTGTATTGAGCCAGATTCTGTCTCCTTGCAACATCCAACTTGTTCAACACAGTCCTGGGCCCGGCAGCCTTGGGACAGTGGTGAGACCTCTGCCTCCAAACAGATGGCTCTGCAGGATTTCAGGGGCAGGAGTGCGTGCTCCTTTATGGGTTACGCACTTCAGGTAGGTCCAAAGTCTGGACAGAGCCTAGAAGGTCCAGGGGATGGGGGGGATGCCACCTCCCCAAATCAATCTGATGCCACTCTCCTCTTTTCTCCCATGTTCCAGTCACACTGGCTTCTTCTACTTCCTTGAGTAGGTCTTACTCTCCTGCCACAATATGTCACAGGCCAGGCTCTAAACGGCTCCACAGCAATCGGGGCTGGGCGTGGGATGGAGGGGGCTGAGCTGAGCAGCCCTAATCTCCCTGGGGTGTGTTTGCAGGGAGAACTGGAGGTGTCTAGGTGGCATTTTAGCCCTCATTCCAACCCTTTGTTCATGGAAAAGTATCATCCAAGAAATGAAGAGCCTAAGAAAAATTTTTTAATTTCCCTAGGTGTGGAGTTTCTCCAATGAGTGCCTGGAGTTTCTTCATGAGAGCATCTCCTTTGCTCAGTGAACACACACAGTTCAGTCTTCTAGAGGTTACTGAAGAATCCCAGAGGATCAGGCCTGGGAGATTCCCTTCAGATCCTTGATGCCCAGCCTCCTTGTGCTACAAATGGGGCGACTAAGGTACAGAGGCAAGGCAGGCACCTGCCCAAGGTCACACAGTAAGCCAATGACAGAGCAGGGACTGAAATCCACTCCCAGCTCCATGCTATCAGCTACTAGCCTCTCTCACTTCCCTCCCTCCTGGTTCCCGTGTCTTTCTATCCCTGGCCTCAGGCCTCAGTCCTCCCACCCTACAGTTTCAGCCCAGAGACCCACCTGGAGGGGTCCTCCTCAGGCGAGAAGGGGCCATGGAGCTTAATGACGTTGAGTTTCCCCTCAAAGACGCCGTAGCTAAGGGTGACCTGCGCAGAGAGAAGCAGAGAAGGCAATGAAGCAGGGTGGGGCAGTGGGGAGGAGTGTCTCACCAGGGACCCCACAAGGGGGCAGCATTTTGGTAGAAACAGAGAAGGTGCCTAAGACATTTTCAGTGGCACAGAAAGCCTGTCTCTGCACCTGAAATTCCACCATCAGTAATGGGTGTTTCACTGGGGGGCCCATCCCCTCCCATTCTCCCATAATCCCATTGGTGCCCCCCAACAGTCCCATTTACTAAAGAGGCTGGAATGATCCCCTCATCTACAGATTGGGAAACTGAGGCTCAAGAGGGGAAGGTGCCTTTCCAGGAAGTTACACACCTGGATGGAAGTTTCCTGAGACCTACTCTAAGGCCTGAGCAATCCCTCAGGTCATTCCACAAGCAATGAGGCTGCGGATGATGACTCCAGTCAAAAGGCAGTCAAGCACAGTGATTAAAGACTGTGGATTTGGGGGCCACCCACCAGGGTTCAAGTCCCTCTCTGTCCTGAACTAGCCACAGTTAGTTCCACTCTCTGGGCCTCAGTTTCTCCATCTGTAGAATGGGAATAATGTTAAGATCCATCCCCTATGAATGTTATGAGGAACCAGAGAGTTAAAAAAGATAAGGCCCCCAGTGTGGTGTCTGGCACAGCAGGGGCTCAAACCCCAAACTTTAGGGAACACCCTGGTTTTGCCTGTCCAAAATCTGCCCCTCTTTCCTGGCTGTGGTCCTAATGGGACCAACCTGCACCCCAGTTGTAGGTCTGGTCAATCAACACTAGCTCTAGGCTCTGGTAGGAAACAGATCATGTGACCCAAGTGAGCCATGTGACCAATAAGCACCAGCCCTGCGGTCTGACAGAAGGAGGAGCTCTCTTCTCACTGGTGGGGTGGGGCTGCCATCTTGCCAGTGCAAGTAGCGAGCCTGCCTGAGAATGAGGCCAGCATAGGGGAGGACACGAGAGAGGGGACGGGATCTGAGCACCCAGATCTCACCAGATCTAGCAAGTCATCCACACCCTCACCTTCTCAGGTACACGGACCCATAAATGTCCTTTTCTGTTTAATTAGTCTATTGCCTTTCTGTCCTTTGCAGCTAAAAGGGCTCTGACTCATTCCATGAGACAGAACCTCCCTGGGGGCCTTCCCAGCCAGGACCCCCTATGGAACTGGACACCCATGAGTTGGAGGGCAGTATCTGCAAGGCAGAGCCAGCTGGACCTCAGCAGAGTTACTATCTGCCAGGTGATGGGAGGGGCACCCACCCCTCCCCCAGCCTGACATTACACATGGGTCATCCCTACTTATGACCTGGTCTTTCCCAGTAACACCTGTGTGGGAAGGAAAAGCAGTAAGCAGTGGCCAGGTAGGCTCTGATGAAGGAGGAGGCCATTGAAAGTGCAGGACTGACCCCTTCAGAGGGTGTGGTAAGGATGGATGCAGTGTTCAGGGACCTAAGTGGTTTGAATCTCAAGATGAGCTTTCTTTCATCTGTGCAGGTCCCTCCAGCTGGCATTTGGGAACCAGATCAAAGAACATTAGCACCACAAATGCCAACCCTTAAGGGTCAGAGGTGGAGAGCACTGAGTCACTGCGTGCCCTTAAGGGGGTCCTTTGCCACGCTGGGACTCAGTTTCCCCATTAAAGGAGAGAGCCCCCACACACACACACCTCCCCCATTGCCACCTGCCCCATGGCTGGCTCACCTGCTCCGGGAGCTGGGCAGCCTCCAGCAGCTGCAGGGTCTCCAGGTGGGAGTGGAAGAGGGGACAGGACTGCAGGTGGCCACCCAGCTTGCACTCAATGATGTAGCCCACGGTGCAGTCGTCAGGCAGCCGGATGAGGGCAGATGTGTCCATGAAGTGGGAGCCACTGAAGGACAGAGCCATGCTGTGGCCACTGGCCTAAGGCCCTTGACACCTAGAGCCCTTCCTGTCTCCCAGAAAACCCTCCCTCCACCACAGCCAGCTGGAAGAGAAGAGTGCAGCTCTAGCATCTGCCCCCTGCATACTGTGTAGCCTCATGCAAGTTATAAACCTCAGAGAGCTTCAGTTTTCTCTTCTGTAAAATGGGCATGATAATAGCCAGAGCTGTTGTGAGGATTAAGTGATGAAATGGTGAGATGAAGCCTTTTATAAATGTATCCTTTCCTTTTCTCTCTTTCTTTTCATTCATTCATCCACTCATTCATTCATTTTTGAGTTTGAACATCTACCTGGTGCCAGCCACTGATGACACAGAAGCTGAGGACACAGAGATGGGAAAGAAATGCTTCCTGCCCTCAACAGCAGCCTCCGTGCTGGAGGGAGACATGAGCAGGTCATTGCAGAGGAGGACTAGTGCTTAGAGGAAAGCATGAGGCCTGGGGACACAGGGAGGGCAAAGCAGATTCCCAGAGGAGGTGGCAGCCTTTTGTTTTGCTCTTTATTTAATCATGGCAATAGCAGATTCTAAACAGAGTCTTACAGGATGATCTGCAGTCAGCCAGGTGCCAAGCGGGGGAGGAGCAGTGTTCCTGGCAAGGGCATCACCTGACTGTGCACCCCACGAACGCCCTAGAGACCAGGCTGGGCAGCTTGCTCCACTGCACAAGATGCCTGAGAGAGGGGTCGAGCAGGTACAGAATCCCATCCTTTGTCACCTTCCCCAGGCTGTGCCTGGGGGCCGCACTGCCCAGAGCGGGTACTTTTTTCTAATTCACACAAATGTACCATAGAGGGGGACAGAAGCCTAGATGGGGTATCCGGGTCACAGGGAGACCCCTGGTCATGTGTATACACCTGCTATCAACAGACCTTAGGACAGCATTCCTGCTTCCAGTCAGGACACAAACTACCTCCTGAGGGCACCCCTATCCAGGGCAGGGCAGGGCAGGTTGCTGCAGAGGCAAATCACGCAGGCCCTAGGGCCAAACCCAGCAGCTGAGAGACCTTGGGCCTGGGTGACCTTGAACCAATCACTTACTTTACCTCTCAGCAACTTAGTTTTCTCAGCCAAGTAGAAATAAGGCCAACGCCCCTTCTTCCCTGGGGGCTGTGGTAATCTTAGCAAAGTACAGGCCTGGCTCAGAGTCAACCCTCAATTCAAGGTGGTGACACTGATGTGGCTGTTAATAACAGTGACAGACTACCCAGCAGACCCAAGAGACCTTTGTCCTGCCCTCTCTAGAGTACCTGTACTCCTACCCAGTACCGAGGGCTTCCACTACTCTCACAGTCCCCCTCAGTCTGGCACCACTCTTCTAGGACCATTCCAGCTCGAATGCCACCTCTTCCAGGAAGCCTTCCCTCCTCTCCCTATGTAGAAGGCCCTACTCCCTCCTCTGAGTGTTCCTCCACTTGGCCTTCACCTCCCTTGTGACAGTGATTGGTCAGAAGAGGGCTGAAAACAGAACCTAATATTGACTGGGCTCCTACCAGGTGCCAGCCCAGGCACTTTCTCATTTAACCCTTACAGTGACCACTGGCCACTGTATTATCAGGCCCATTTTACAGACGGGGCACTGAGGCTCCTAGAGATTACACATCTTGCCTGTGTGTAGCAGAGTGCACTAAGCAGTGTACCCCCAAGGGCAAGGTAACAGGTGACTTGCTCACCACTAACTGTGTAACTCTGATGCAGTGGGAATGAGAGGTAGTGTCTCCTGAGCTTACTCTCAAGCCTCTTCTGCTACAAACACCCCACCCACACACCAGCCGATCCCTCCTCTCTGCACACCTCTACCTCCCCCATCTTCCTGTAGGTCTCTGCTTACCTGGCCCAGGGGGCCATCTTCAAAGCCAGTTTGCGGTTGATGCAGAAGCCAGCTCCCCCGGTGGCAAACCAGAACTGTACCAGCTTCTGTGGGGGAAGATGGGGAAAGCCAAAGTGTAGGGTGAGCCTAGGGGTGGGGGCAACAGCCAGGCCTCCCCTTACTCACAATCATCATGGCTCAGAAGCTTTATATTTCACATCTCTCTAGAGTCTTGCTATGAGGCTTCTCAGATGGCACTAGTGGTAAAGAATCTGCCCGCCCATGCAGGACACATAAGAGACACAGATTCGATTCCTGGGAAGGGAAAATCCCCTAGGAGAACATGGCAAACCACTCCAGTATTCTTGCCTGGAAAATCCCATGAACCGAGGAGACTGGTGGGCTAAAGTCCATAGGGTCACAGAGAGTTGGACATGACTGAAGCGATTTAGCATGCATGCAGAGTCTTGTTATAACCTTAAATTATGCCCATGAAGGAAAAAGAGAAGGGCAGGCAAACATTCAAGGGCTTGGAATGGGATCCAGCACATGGTAAACACTAGTGGGTTTATCGATCAGCTTGTAAAGCCCTTAACATCCGAACCAATACCACCCTTTTAGAGTGTAAACCGTTTTCAGCCCTTGCCTAGCATCGCCATGGCCCAAGATCTCTTCTACCTCCTCTGTGAGGACCTGTGAATCCACCCAGGAATTTCTTCAAGGCTTTTGAGAAACACTGTACCTTTTCAACTGTACCATCTCTTAGTCAAAGCGCCCTAAGGTTACCTTCTCCCAGGTCCACAGTTGATGCTTCACTGATGTGTGTTGCATTGGCTTGGGTTATCTCCCATGATTCAGCAGTGAGAAGAGCGCTGGATGGGAAGTTGGAAAGTCTGACACTGAGATCCCCCCTCCACTGTACAGCTGTATAACCTTCAAAGAGTCCCTGCCCCTCTCTGGACCTCAGATATGTCACCTGTGAGCACAACGTTGGCTCCAGTTCTGAAATCCGATGGTTCTCCAGGCCCAGAAGTGTCTTCCTCCTCTGAGATCTCTACGAGTTTACTTCTGGAAACTCTTCCCTCTTAGAGAGAAGTCAGGCTTCAACTAGGCAGAATGAATGGGTTCTTTGGGACCTAACACACAGGAGGTGCCCAATAAACGCTTGTTTAATGAATTAATGAGAGCAGGGCTTCCACTCCCAGGGAACCACAGTAACATCAGCAGTGACCATGTGAGCGCCTAGCCCCAAGCACTGACCATGTCAAGCCCTTTGCTACAGATCAGGTGACTGAGGTACACAGAACTGAGGTCACCTGCCAAGGTCCCAGAGCTGGGACTGACCCCAAGCCAAACCTCCTTCCCCCTTTGCCATCCTACCCTGGGGGGGACACCCACATTCTGGACTGGCCAGGACACTCTGGAGCAGTCCTAGGATCCTGCTGGTGGGGTGTCTGACAAGGAGGGCATAGGTGCACATTGTGGGCTTGAGGAGTGGGTGTGTCCAGCAGGGTCTTGTGCCCAGCACAGGAAAAACACTGCTCAGAGGTGAGGCTGGGCTGAGTCAGGTACTCGTGCTCAGCCGCCAAGTCATGTCTGACTCTTCAGAATCCCATGGAGCTGAATCGGGTACTGGTGGAAAACACTCACTAGTATCTACCATGTGCCAGATCGCATTCCAAGCCCTTGAATGTTTGTGTGCTTAGTCGCTCAGTCATGTCTGACTCTTTGCAACCGCATGGACTGTAGCCCACCAAGCTCGTCTGACCATGGGACTCTCCAGGCAAGAATACTGGAGTGGGTTGCCATTTCCTTCTCCAGGAGATCCTGACCCTTGAATAGGTGACCTCATTTAATTCTTTTGCTCACAACCGCTCTATGAGGCAGTGACTGTTTTCACTGATTCTACAGATGAGGAAACTGAGGCACAGAGAGGTGAGATGACTTCAGTCAATGTCACAAAGCCAGGAGGGAGCGGGGCTAGGGAATGAGCTCTGGGAATCAGGTTTCAGAGCCAAGCTCTCAAATCTTTAGGTCAGGGAGAGGTGGTATGGGAACCTGGGGGACCCCTCGGCTCACCTGGCATCTGCTTGCTCATGCACACCACCCCTCAGGGCCCAGAAGGATTTAATTAGGGCTCAGAGGCTGATGAGCTGCAGATAATTAAGGTTTTGTGTTTCCTGCTCTTGGTTTCCCTCGAGAAGCAGATGGTGACCCTGAGAGGGAGAAAGCCCCATCGTGGGCGCAGTTCCCGCTCCAGACATTGCCTCTAGAGAGGGGGAACCATGGCTTTCCTGTTCATGGGGGCCAAAGGTGCCCTAGGGGCCTGGGTCACCCCAACACTGGAATCCAGGTGGGTTCTGGGGACAGGGGGAAAAACATGTGATATACGTATACTAAAAAATTCTTATTTCTCCAAAGTCAAATTTAATGAATACCCTGGGGTTTTGTTTATTTGCTTCCTAAATCTGGCAACCTAAATCTGTCCATTCAGGTCTGGAGCTGAAGCGGGTGCTGGGGACCCTCTTGTGCCAGGTGCCAATACCTCTGTGGGTGATTAGTGAAATCTGAAGAGAGGAAAGCTGTCTAGGGGAAGGGAGAGTTCAGGGGCTCCCGGCAGCCGCAATTTGCCACCTGGCCCAACAGATTCAGCATTTTAACAATCCGTCCAACTACATGGTGATACCAGGTGGCTAGAAGCCTGATTGTGGAGCCTGGAGACCTCAGCTTACCCCACCATGCTCACGGTATGACCAGGACAAGCCACTGCTCCTCAGTAATTGAGGCCCTACTAGGTGCCAGTCTTTGCTTTCCTTGCATTATGTCAATCTCCTCTCTCTCCTCTCTCAGTCTCATAAAGGAGGAGACAGTATCAGAGGAGAAGCCACCAGCCCAGATACACAGTGATGCAGGCAATTCTGAAACCCAGAAAATCCACCTGCCCCCTGCAGGACCCCGCCCCGACTCCGCCCCCGAAGGGCCCTGCCCCGCCACCCAGCGGCCAGTTCACAAAGGAGGCAGCGAGGGACCCACTGTGCGGTTGTGAGGTTGCGGCTCCGAAGCGTGAATTGGCCGATTCAGGCTAGGCCGGCCTACATAGACGTCGCGGGTCTGGGGGAAGGTTTTCAGCAACTTCAGCAGCGCCCTCGGATTCAGATAGTTGTCATCATCCACATGGCAGAACCATCTATGGGGATGGAATGGGGGACCTTGAACTTGAAAGGGGTTCCCAAGAGCTGCCTGTCAACCAGACTCCCCCTGCACCCTCACAGTCAGTCAACAAACAGATATGGGCTGGAGTGGGCTTAACACTTAAGGCCTAGCCTTGTGCCAGCAGCATCTCCTGTAAGTTCATGAGGAAGTTGTGCCCATTCCTCAGGTGGGAACCAAGACTCAGGCAGGTTAAGGCACTTGCCCTAGGTCACACAGCCAGAACGGCAGGATTTGAACGCAGATGGTCTGACCAGAGACAGATCCCAGAAGGCCCTACATGTGATTCAATTCACAGGATCCAGAACTTTACTTTTTTGACAAGACATCCCATTTAGACATGGGATGTCTTGAGTAGCCTGAGGCAAAGGTCACGCCTGCCCCCTAAGACCAAGGTGAAGACCAAGGTAGACTCACCTCAGCCCACTGGCCAAGAAGGCATCAAATTCAGCAGCCATCTTGCAGGACAGGGCAGGGTGGCTGTGCTCCGCAGAGCAGTTGGTGACCACAAGGTGGGACCCTGGAGAAGTAAGGACAAGTCAGCCCAGCTCCTCCCCGCAGCCCTGCACAGTGTGAGAAGCAGAGCAAGGCAGGGCCTCAGAGAGCCTGGAGCAGTCCACCCACTCCCGTTTTACACAGGGGAAACAAGTCAGGGAGGGCTGGCCTGCCCAGAATCCTGAAACTAATGGACAGCACGCTGAGCTGGGACCCAGGTGTTCACGGCCTTACCGTCTCCAGGGGAGACTCCTGCTCCCCTCCTGGGCAAAGGCAGAATCCCTGTGCACCAAGGGTAGACAGTCGTGTTTCCTGGAGACCCCCAGGCAGCCACCCCAGCTTTCCCTGACAACAACTGAGGGGTCCCCATCCCACCCCGAGTTACCCAGTCTCTCCTGGAGGCCTTCATCTGGGCTGTCAGTGAAGATGAACGTCTAGGAATGAGAAAAGAGGCAGGGTAGGGGTCAGCCAAGGAGAGTCCCGGGTCAGCCCACAGCCAAGTTCAGGTGGATACACACACAGCAGACCTCTGTCCTCTTTCAGTGATGGAAATACACTCCTGTCACAGTCACACACTCCTTTAGGACAAGAGGACTTTCTCAGCTACCCAGCCCCCTCCCCCATACAACACACACAATCCAGCTTTTGTAGACACACAACTTCGAGTTGTATATCAGCCCATCAGTCTCACATTCAGCCCCCTTACAGACCAACACCCACTAGACCAGAGTCGCACACCCTTGGTAGAATCACACCTTATTCAACCATACACACATCACAGTTCCACTTGGCCACTCCACAATCACGTATACACGTGTGTGTCAGTAGACAGATGCACATGCTGGGACACCGAACCACTTAGGGAGATAGTCACAACTTTCATAGTCACCCAAACTCCCTGTGCAAGTGTTAGGGCCCTCACACACCTCCCAGACTGAAGAGGCGCCCCACCCACAGCTTTCACACGTCTGATCCCTCATGACTTCACTGACACTCCAGACAGGCGTTGTGATTTGCAGATGGCAAAATGAAGGCTAGGTGATGAAGCGAAGCTGTGTGATTGGCAAGAGGTAAGGACCTCTCCCCACTCTCAGCTCCCAGCGCAGCCAGACTTACCCCCAGGAGCCCCACCCAGCAGGTACTCAGACCCAGCCTGAGGACACTGAGCACCTGAGCACCCCCAGACCTGGGCTTCTCTCACTCTACCCTATCTTACTGGGACCCAACATTTGGGGGTCACCATGCCTCCTCTCTTTCTCTCACACCCATATCCAGTCTGTCAGCAAATTTTATCCACCCAACTTTCAAACTAAAGAACTAAAGAACCTCTTGATGAAAGTGAAAGAGGAGATTGAAAAAGTTGGCTTAAAACTCAACATTCAGAAAACGAAGATCATGGCATCTGGTCCCATCACTTCATGGCAAATAGATGGGGAAACAGTGGAAACAGCATCAGACTTTATTTTTTTGGGCTCCAAAATCACTGCAGATGGTGACTGCAACCATGAAATTAAAAGACGCTTGCTCCTTGGAATAAAAGTTATGACCAACCTAGACAGCATATTAAAAAGCAGAGACATTACTTTGCCAACAAAGGTCTATCTAGTCAAAGCTATGATTTTTCTAGTAGTCATGTACGGATGTGAGAGTTGGGCCATAAAGAAAGCCAAGTACCGAAGAATTGATGCTTTTGAACCATGGTGTTGGAGAAGACTCTTGAGATTCCCTTGAACATCAAGGAGATCCAACCAGTCTATCCTAAAGGAAATCAGTCCTGAATATTCATTGGAGAGACTGAAGCTGAAACTCCAATACTTTGGTCACCTGATGCAAAGAACTGACTCATTGGAAAAGACCCTGATGGTGGGAAAGATTGAAGGCAGGAAGAGAAGGGGAAGACAGAGGATGAGATGGTTGTATGGCATCACCAAATCAATGGATATGAGCTTGAGTAAACTCTGGGAGTTGGTGATGGACTGGGAGGCCTGGCATGCTGCAGTCCATGGGGTCACAAATAGTCGGACACAACAGAGTGACTGAACTGAACTGACTGAACTTTCAAATTGCTTGGGGTACACCCTCTCCCTGGGGTACAGCCTCCACGGTCAGCCCACGGTCCATCCCCTCCTCGTCACCTCCTGCCTGCTTTGCTGCAGTCACCTTTTCCCTGTTCTCTCTGCTCTGTCCTGCTCCTCTCCAGGCTGTTTTCAACACAGCCCCCGGGGGAGCCTGTAAAGTAAGTCAGACTTTTCTTGCCCTGCTCTCCGGCAAACTTGTGCCACCAAACAGTCACCAGAGAGTGGAACTCTCTCCAGTCTGGAGTGTGGGCCAAATGGGCCAGGGAATGCCTGGGAATAAATTAATGAGGAGAGGGGGAAGGAGGGGTCCCCGCAGCACGGTCTGGGGGCTGAGCAGGGCTCATGAGGCTGGTGTTTCAGTCCCCGGGAATTCTGAGGTTGGCACAGAGCAGTGGGCAGAGTTTTCTCTGAGCAGAGGGTTGCATTTGATTGTTTCAAGGAGGGATCCCGACAATGGTTAAAACCTTGCAGGAAAACAAAAGGACAGACAGCCTGCTGGGGTCAGGGGAGGGGGTGCCGGGGGCCATCTGCTGCAGAGGAGGGGAGATGTGGGGCTCTCGTTCCTCCCCCCACCCCTGCCCTCGAGGAATGTGAGGAAGAGAAAGGCTCCTCTGCATCTCAAAACATGCTTCCCCCAAGCCCGCCCCCTGTGCCTGGGACAAAGGCCACACACGAGCCCCAGCCCGCTGCCACAAAGGCCCACCTGCCACCCGGCTGCCCTTAACCAGCTGGAGCTGGTGCCCAGCCCTGGAGTTAACCAGCTCAGGCCTGCTCCTGATGGCAGAGCTGAGAGAGGCTCTAATACCCTCCTGCCCTGTGCGGCTGGGGAAATCGAGGGTTGAAAAGGGGACGGCCTTGGCCGAGGTCACAGGGAGAGATGAGCCAAAGGGTGGAAATGAAGGGGGCCCAGATGTAGTGATGAGAGTGGGTTTCCCTGTCTCTTCTCTTCTTCCTCAGTTTGAGTGTCTTGGCTTTTTTTTTCAGATCTGCCTTAAAGGACAAGATTTCTAGAGTCTGCCCCTTGTGCTAGGGACAGGGGAGGAGGAAGTAGGAATGTCCAGCTGAGTGAATACATCTCCTACCTCTGCTTACAAATGGGAATTTTTAAGTTTCCCCCTCTGAAAAATGGGAATATCAATACCTACCACTTGTGTTATTGTGAGGGTTCAGTAGAGTAATGCACCGATATGCTGTCCCTTAGATGCCGAGCAGTTGGCAGGTACTCCGCCTGGCGGCCTGGTTAGCATCTGGGATTGAGCTCAGAGCACAGAGAGGGTGTCTGCATGCCTCTCCTCTGCCAGCCTAGTCCTGCCAGGCCCGAACACCCAGGCTAAAAGCCCAAGTGACCAGGAAGCCCTGTGGTCCCCAGTCTCAGCAGAGAAGGAGGGACCCCAGCCTAGAGGTGGGCCCACTGAGCTCTGCCTCTTGGGCCTTTGGGGTGATGCTGGCAAGCTCTTCCTCCTCTCTGGCCTCAGTATCTTCATCCGGAGCAAGGGCACCATCGTAGTGATCAAGACGAAACAGGAAAGGGCCTCCGACCACGTGAGGCCATGCTCCCGGGTACACACAGACACAGCACCATAAACAGGAAGGTCTGCAGGGAGGGCCAGGCTTGGTGGCTTCCGCAAGCGGAACTAGACTCTCCCCAAGATGAGAAGATGCGCAGCGTCCCAGGGAAGAATCTGGGGGGGGGTGTTGGGGGTTCCAGCAAGGAAAGGGTTAATCCAGGGTGGCAGGATATCAGGGCCAGGAAATCA
Source organism: Bubalus bubalis (assembly GCF_019923935.1). Taxonomy (NCBI): domain Eukaryota; kingdom Metazoa; phylum Chordata; class Mammalia; order Artiodactyla; family Bovidae; genus Bubalus; species Bubalus bubalis. Next base: position 43,933,022 of record NC_059160.1, on the reverse strand, counting down.
GGGTAAAGGTGCCCCCTCCCCAGTGGGCCCTGGCCTCTTCCAGGCACCACCTCCCCCCTCCTTGGTCTCCAGGAGCCTCCAATCACCAACCCCCCCACCAAAGGCTCGTCACTTCCTCCCACTGAGCCAGCCGCCAAAGTAGGGACAGTGTGTGTGTGTGTGTGTGTGCGCGCGCACGCGCGCATGCACGCAAGCGAATCTGCCCCTCTACCCGCCTAGAGATGACTCCCAACACCCCCAAATCACTGACTTTGCCTGAGGAGGGCACTGGGTATGGGGCTGGAAGAGCCAGAGGGGACTCAGAACTGCCTCCCCAGAAAGCCATACCCCGTCACACACACACCTCGTCATGGCACGTCTGACACTAACACTGGCTCCATGCATGTGAGCATACACGCATGTGAACACATATACACATCCCCACCATACATGCCAGGCAGGCCTCTCGCTCATCACTGCTTTCACCACAGCACACATCCACTTCATCTATCCCTCAGAAACTGCCCCACAGGAAATGGAGCACAGGAGGTGAGATGCCACTACCCCGGGGCACACCCTTGGCAGCAGAGGATGGCGGCAGGGGCTGTCAGGAATTCTGAAAGGATGCCCCCCACCCCTCTCCCCAAACAGGCCCCACCCAGACCGTCCCATCCTCAGGGGCTCAGCCCTTGTGCTCCACCCTCAGCCAGGGCAAAGGACAGCACCCAGAGCCTGGCCTGGGGGCAGCCTGGCCAGGGCTCTTGTCAAAAGTCAGGACCTCGCAGAGGCCTCTGTCCAGCTGCCAAACACCCACCATTGCCCCCAAGGCCAGGGTGGGCAGGCACGAAGCCTGCTCTAGAACAACCAGGGAATGAAGGGACCCCCAGAAGGGACGTAGGAGCCCAGGGTAGCCTGGCCCCCAAAAGACCAAGCAGTGGGCGTGAGGAGTGCCCGGCTCCTGGGCTAGTGAGGGACTCACAGCCGCAGGAGACCCCCATCCTGGGAGAGAGGAGGAGCGGGAACACAGTCCAGGCAGGGCAGGTGGGAGAGCATCTTCTCCCGTGGGGCCGCCAGAGAACCCCCAGGTCGGAGGTAGAAAGGCCTCTGTGAGCCCTCAGACCAGGGGCCACTCCTGGGACCCGCAATCGCCCGCTTGTCACCTGTTCCCTGGTCCTGGAGACCCACGTGTTGAGCAGCAGCTCCAGGCGGGAGTGGTGGAAGGCCTGGGTCGTCTTGACTGCGATGAAGACATCGTGGAGCTGCAACTCGGAGGGCCGAGGGCTTGGCGGGCTCAGCTCGGGGGTGTCGGGCACACGCTGCGGGGACGGGCTTGAGCGGTACCGTAGGGAGAGGAGCCCCATGCACAGAAGGGTGAGAAGGACTCCGGCCAGGCCCCGGAGGAGCCGGCACTGCATTGGCCCTAGGGCCCCAGACGGCTCAGCTCCCAAATCCCAACCAGACGGGGAGGGGAGGCTGGTCAGGCGGGAGCCCCGGCAAAGGCAAAGGGCTGGCAGGCATGGCGGGCGGGCCGGTAGGGGAGAGGTGGGAGTCGGAGCTCCGGACCCGCAGGCCGAGCCACCGTAGCCCCGCCGCCGCCAGCCCTCCACCTGCTTGCTCCCCGGCCCTCCCGCCCGCGGCTCTGGGGCGCCTGGCCCCGCCCCTGCTTCCAGCTCAGCCCAGGGGCGGGGCCGGCCCTGGGGAGCCCAGAGGTGGCTGGAAAAGGCACCCGCAGAAGGCACAGCCCCGGCTCTGCCAGCTGCTGTGGTGAGAGTGGGGGCAACTACCCCTCCTTGCCAGATGGAAGGGAGGGGCCCTCCAGCCTTCGCACTCCCCGGAGACCGTGGGCCTAGCTCATTCAACACCCAGTATCTTCGGTGGCCAGCCTCCCAGGTTTGGCTTCACACAGTGCCTCCTCCTGGGTGCACCCCTCCCTCCGCTAGCCCTGGCCATCCTCACCCACATTTCCTCTACCAGGCTGAATTTTATTTGCCTTTTAAGGGCTTCCCCAATGGCTCAGTGGGTAAAGAATCCGCCTGCAATGCAGGAGACACAGGAGATGCAGGTTTGATTCCTGGGTCAGGAAGATCTCCTGGAGGAGGAAATGACAACCCACTGCAGTATCCTTGCCTGGAAAATCCCATGGACAGAGGAGCCTGGCAGGATACAGTCCATGGGATCACAAAGAGTCGGACACTCTTGTGCTTGAGCTTAGAACTAAGCACAGAGCCCATTAACAAGATCTTATAGATTCAGGTGGACAGCAAAGGGACTCAGCCATACATATACATGTGTACCCATTCTCCCCCAAACTCCCCTCCCACCTGGGCTGCCACATAACAGAGTTCCCTGTGCTGTACAGTAGGTCTTTATCCATTTAAGGCTTAGGCTCAAGTGGCCCTCCTCCAGGAAGTCTCCCAGCCTCTGGGGCCCCTACAGTGGTTAGCCCAGTTTCTTCGGTCTTCACAACAGAGCTAGAATTATTTCCAGTTCATAGCTGAACATATAAAGCTCAGAATGATCCAAGCTGATCCAGCAGCTCAGCCACAGAGCCGGTGAACCCAGGTCTCTGGCCCTTGTCTGGCCCACAGAAGGCCCTTGAGGGTCCCTGTCCTGCTGTGACCCACTGTAGTCCATCTTGCTCGGCAGTCATTACTGCTTCCTCTCTCGCAGCCAGCCCAGTGGACAGAGGGCTTTCTGCAGCTACTACCTTTGTCTTGTTTTTTTTTAAGTTAATTAATTTATTAATTATTTTTGACTGTGCTGGGTGTTCATTGTGGTGCTCAGGCTTTCTCTAGTTGCAGTGAGCAGGGATTTCTCTTCTTTCGGCTAGTGGGCTCTAGAGCGCAGGCTCCATAGTTTCGGCTCATGGGCTTAGTTGCTGCTTGGCATGTGGGATCTTCCTAGGTCAGGGATCGAGTCCATGTCATCTGCGTTGCAAGGTGAATTTTTAACCACTGGACCACCAAAGAAATCCCTCCATCTTGTTTGGTACAAGGTCACTCATGTCTTGTCCTCCCTCTGCTAGAACCCTGATGGCTTCACAAACGCCAAGGATCAACACCAGCCTGCAGACCCTGTAAGGGTGGCCCCTGTTACCTCCAGTCCCAGCTCCTACTCTTCTCCTCTTGCTTCCACACTCCAGACCCAGTGGGCTTCTGACCAGTTCAGGGACACGTCCACCTCAAGACATTTGCCCATGGTTCCTGCCTGGGCCTCTGTTTAGTCGCTAAGTTGTGTCCAACCCTGCGACCCCATGGAATGTAGCCCGCCAAGGTCCTCCGTCCATGGATGATTGTCCAGGTAAGAATACTGGGGTGGGTTGTCATTTTCTTCTCCAGAGGGTCTTCCCAACCCAGGGATCAAACCCAAGTCTCCTGCGTCTCCTGCACTGCAGGCAGATTCTTTACCACCGAGCTACCTGTGATATTGGTCCTGAGAAACAAATCAACTGGCCTATCAAATCAACTGGTTCTACCAACATAATGTTACCAAAAAACCTGAAAGCCTTAGCATTCACATCTCAGACTAGATGGAAGAGACAATTCTCTTTAAGCTAGTTTCATGATTTTATAGAAAATCACTGACCTTCAGACAATAAATTCATACTATACTACTACTAAGTATTTTAAAGTGATTTTTACCTCTTTGTAAAGAAGGGATCAAAATAATTAGGATTTTTAAAAATGAAAAATGAGATTCACTGGAAGTTAATAAAATGAATCAGTGACCCAACTCTATGGACTCTCAAAATAATTAGTTCTACCCAGGCTGCCAGGTCTAGAGATCCAGAGATCTAACCCCCCCATTACCCTACCTCCTTCAAGTCTACACAAATATCTTCTACATGAAGCCTTCCCAGACCACTTTATTTAAATTGCAGCTCCTTCCCCCTCCTTCCCAGCTTTCCAGGCTCTTTCCCAGGGCCCCTTTTCTGCAGTGTTCTCTCCAAAAGTACTTTTCATCCTCCAACATCCTATATATTTATTGTCTATCTTCCTCATGAGAATATCAGGGCAGGGATTTCTTTTTATTCACTGAATTCCTAGTACCTAGAACAGAACCTGGCACATGGTAGGCACTCAAACTTTTCTTGTTAAACGCAGGAAATACCAGATGCGTGGAGAATTGCATTAGCACTATAGAGGAAGAGAAAAGGAAAACCAACCCTTCTGAATCACCCTTCTATGGCCCAGCCCTGTGCCAGGCCCCCTCACAGCCCATCTTCTCAGAATGGCATCTCCAAGGGATAAACCCATGCTTCATGCCATACCGACCAGGGTTCAAATCCCTAGCTGTGTGACTCTGATCAAGTTACTTCACCTCTCTGAACTTCACTTTCATTTCTAAGATAGGGATAAAATAAGACTTGGGGTTGGTTGGCTTCTCCACCCCCATGGAAAGGGCACCTAACATGGGACCAGCCACTGGGAGCCTGCAACTCCACCCAGGCTCGTATGTCCATAGACCAAGCACTGGGCCAAGAAGGGGGTGGTTTGCTTACCCCAGTGATCATAACCCAGTCTCCATGGCCAGGGAGCCAATAGCCACCCATAGAGACCCACCATCTGGCCACAAAGCAGAGTATGGCATGGCCCAGAATTTCCAAGGCCTGGGAAAATCAGGAGGCTTTGTGGAAATGATATCTGAGCTAGACTTCAAATGTAAGCAGCCCCCAACCCCTGGACTTGGACCTCTCAGCTTCATTTCCTACCACTCCCCAGTGGCCAATCTCAATCCATTTCCTGCCACTGAGCCGTTGCTCTTGAGGTTCCCTCCTCCTAGTCTATCCACTCCCCACAACTCCCTGGAGCCTGCCCAAGTTCATCACTGTGACTGAGGAGAGTCCTAGGAGGACCAGGAACAACATAGGCATGCGAGTCCCTTAAGTGCTTCCTGAAGAAAGGAATCCCACACCCCAAGCTCAAGCAGCACCTCCTCCAGTAAGCCTGCCTAGATATCTCCCACTGGAAGTGCTCATCCTCTCCAGTGAAGCAGTCTCACGGGCTTGGTAGTACACTGAGGGTTTGCTCTTAGTCTTCTGGATTCAGTGGCCGAGGACCTTAGCCTAAGACCACACTGTGCTGGCTAGGTATCCCCGCTCCAGGAGACATCTCTTTGATGATCAGACACAGGCAGGGCTGGGTACAGAGGTGGCCCATCTGTGGGGCCCTCCTCCGGTCATTTGGGGGCAGGTAAGGTGATGCCAGCACAGATGGCAGGCAGCTCCAGGATGAGTCAGGAGAGAAATCTGATCCTCCCCATGAGCGAGCAGGAACCTGAAAGGTGGCATCAACCTGAGCTGGGGGTGGCAACAAGTGGGACGAGGGGAAGGGGGCCCAGGCCAGGGAGGCAAGCAAGCAAAAGGCCACCAGCTTCTATGACAAACTGTTTAATGTTCCATAATGTGCAGCTTCTGAGGGGAAAAAAAAAGGCCCATTAAAAATCCACAAGCTGTACATTCTGGTAACGGAGTGGCTGGCCCCCTCCCCACCCATCCCTCTGAGAGGCAGGGCAGGGAAGGGCGCAGGTGCTGTGAGAACATGGTCCTTGGGTGTGCTCACCAGGAACACACGCGGGTTAGTGTCCTAAGGGTCATGGGGGTGGGGGGCATGACATTTACACAGGGGAGAACCACAGACACACATGTGACTGGAAGACACAAGGGGCACAAGTGACAGTGGACTGGGGAAACCACAATGCCCCCATGGAGGTAAACACAAGAAATGCCAGCTGCATGGGTGGGTGTCCCACACGACAGGCTCGGGGGCTCCTGTGAACAGAAGAGGCTGTGGAGGACTTCCCCAGTGGTCCAGCGATGAAGACTCTGTGCTTCCACTGCACAGGGCACAGGTTCAGTCCCTGGTCAGGGAACAAAGATCCTGCATGCCACATGCAGTGAGGCCAAAAAAAAAAAATAATAAGAGGCTGTGGAGCCAGGAGACCTCGTGAGCCAAGGGGAGGGGCAGACTCGAGTCCACCCTGTGGGATCTTGAGTGTGCAAACCAACGCACAGGACTGAGAACGCAGATGCTCTGAGGAGCGCCATGAGGGACAGGACACAGAGGTGTGTGTGAGACCCACGAGAAGGGTCCGTGGAGACACAGGGCCAGGGGAAGGCCCAGAGCGGCAAGTCCAGGGGTGGGAGGGAGCTCTGGCCAGGGGCTTCTATGGGTGAGAGAGCCCAGAGCCCAGAGCCGAGGGCCCCACGTCGAGTCCCAGGGTTGAGGAAGGCTCAGGATGGGGAGGACCCGGCTCCACTGCAGACCAGGGTTCCTGGTGGTGGCTTCTGGAGTGTGTGAGGAAGGCGCAGGCATTCCAGGGGGGCCCTCAGGCCTCGCTGCTGCTGCTGCTGCCGCCGCCTCTGGTACTGCCACGCTCCACCCACACAAGGCGGGCCTGCTCCTGCAGGATGCGTCCCCGCACCACCTTGGCCAGCTCCTCCGAGTGGCTCCACTCGTGGGCGGGCACCTGCACCCAGGAGCAGGGCAGCCCCCAGAGCACATGCTCTGAGCCCCGGCACTGCCGCAACAGCTCAGAGTCCCGCCAGCCCGGCCGGCCCAGCAGACCCCTGCCGAGAGAGACAGCAGGCCATGGTCAGAGCAGGGGATGAAGACAGACAGTGAGACAGAAAGGAATGGACTAAGACATGGAGAGTTAGAGAGGGAGGATGGACAGAGGCAATCAGAGAGACAGACAGAAGGCAAACGAAGAGATGGAGAGAGAGAGAGAGCAAGGCATCCAAACAGGAGGAAGCACAGGGTCCCTACCCCTCCTCCCGGCCCAACTCACCTGACTTCCCGGACATTCTTCTCGGTCACCTCCACGTGGATGACGATGGGGTAGATCTCGTTCTGGACCAGCTCCCGCACGCCCCGAGCACCCAGCTCCAACAGGCAGTGCTTCTTCTCGGGGTAGGGGTGGTCAAGGCTACATTTTACTCCCAGGCCAGAGACCCTAGCCTCCCTGCCCCCTGACTGGGCCCCCTTAAAACAGCCCCCTACAGGGTCCAGCTTCCCCATCCACCTTGGCAATAAGGAAAGAACTGGAAGGGAAAGCCCAAGACCCAGGGAAATAAGTCACTTTCCCTAGACCCCGATCTGCAGAGGGCGCTGACCCCACCCTTGGCAGCCCCAGGTGGCTTCCAGGGGAGCGGCAAGTCTGAGACAAAGATGAACAGATCAGATGTATCAGCCAAATTCTGCAGGGTGAGCCACTTGAGGCAGAGTGCCCCAGGCCACCCATTTCACAGGTGCAAAGACACCCATGGAAGGAAGGGGCTTGCCCAGGGTCACCCTCTGCTCCTGGGCCCAGAGGGCACCACCCCCATGCCCCACCCCAAGCACCCACCTTCCCGACAGACTCCTGGATGGCACGGATCCTGCTGCCCAGACTGGGGGCGGCAGGCCGGGCCTTGGGGGCTCCGGGCGCTGACAGTGTGCACTGTTCCTCTCCAGAGAGGCTTTCTGCAAAGCAGAGAAAGGCACAAACGAAGGGCCAGTGGGCCTGACTGCCCCACGGTGCCACCTGGCCCTCCCATCTTCAAGTGCACAGGCTCACCCGCTGGGCACACTTGGAAGTCCAGCCGGGAGCTGGGCAGGTCTAGGAGGTTGCGGATGAGCCGGGGCGCCAGGCACTCAGGCAAAAGCACCACGGGCCGCAGAGCAGACACCAGCAGGGGCCGCACCAGGCTGTAGGGTTTGAGGCTCCGCTCTGGCTCTGGGCACGGGAGGGGACAGGATGTAGAGGAGATGAGGGTGCAGCCAGGGCCCCAGGTCCTCGCTGCTGGGATGGCCAGCCCCCTCAATACTCAGGACCCCAGTGCCTCCTGTCAAGGCCCCTATCTTCTTTCCCTTCCTAACACCCGCTGCTGGACTTCACTGGGACTGTCCTCCTCCCCATCCCAGGCCTCACCCGTGCCCCCTACAGGCCATTCTCCTCTCGGCAGCTGAGGCAGGCTTCAACGCTGAAGTCAGATCCTGTAACTCCCCTGTGTTCAATGCACCAGTGACTTCCCACAACTCTCAGGAAGAAGGCCACATCCTCCACGTGGGTGACCCAGCCCTGCCGGAGCTGGGGAGGCAGCAAGCCACAGATCCCCTCACTACAAGCTCTATTCCGACCTCACAGATCAGCAGCTGTAATCACAGGAACTCTGCATGCCCTGGTGGCCCAGTTAACTCTTCTGTCAGAGCCCAGGTCAAGCCTTCCCAAGCTCCCAGGTGGGCAGGGACCCCTCCTACCTTGCCCCTCCCCTGCTTCCCTCCCCCCTCCCCTCTGGCACAATGCATGACAAGAGTTATGCGCCTGCTGTACTCTGTGTCCTCCAAGCATACGACACATAGCCATGCCTCTGAGTCTTTGCCTTTTGCCTGGCATGAAGTCTTCTTCATCCTTGAAAGGCCCAGTTCAGACAATCTCCCTTCCAGGAAACCTTTCCTAACCAGCCTTACCCTCAGAATTGCTATTCATTTCTCTGGGCCCCCCCTAACCCTTCATCCTCCTTCCTCCAGGAACTCTCTCTGGGGTCATCATGGCACCTGCCACCATACACAGGCAAAAGGCACAGCTGTGCATGCTGTGCCAGACAAAAACAGGCCCATGCTTCTCCGTGCCTCACCCCTGGTCACACCTGGACACAGACCAGCTCCCTCCATCCTGGTGGCCCATCTCCCACCAGGTCCCTGGCCTGCACCCTGCCCCCGACTGGAACCCTCCCACAAGCCCTTCAAGGCCAAAGGGAACACCAAGGCCAAAGGACACCCAGATGGGCACATTCCTGGAGCCCGTAGGCAGTGGCTGCACCCTCGCACCTGGGCACGCACCTGAGCAGGGCTCCAGCAGCAGCTGCTCTGGGGAGTCCCCAGGAGGACTCCCCACATGCTTGGGCTTCACCAGTCGCAGCTGGTCCAGGGCACGCTTCTTTAGCTGGTGAGGGAGTAGAAAAAGAGGGGCACCTGAGAGCTCAGCTCCGTCCCATCCTCAGGGAGAAAGGGCCCTACTGTCTAGTCTCACAGGTCAGCACAAGAACCCCCTCTCTATCTGGCTGTCCCCTGCCCCTACCTGGCCCAGTACAGCCCCTGAGACAGAGGAGGGTGACCATCACTAGGAATCCAGGGAAGTAAGGCTGCTAGAGCTAGTTAGAGCTAGAGGAGCCTTAGGTCTGCCCGCACATTACAGATCAGAGATCGAGGCCCAGAAGGACCTAAGAAGATGTAAGAGACAAACTCTGGGGTCTCTTCCAATTAATCAGCAGTGTAGGAAGAGTATAGAAAAACCAAAATTGACACCGCTAATTGTAACAATCATGGTTGTTGTTGTTCAGTTGCTCAGTCATGTCTGATTCTTTGTGACCCCATGGATATCAGTAGTTGACAGGTGTGAAATAACGTGACAATGGGACAAATGCTAACCAGATCCCATATGCATGAACCCATGAGGCAGGCATGGGTTCCCCATTTCACAGATGATGAAGCAGAGCCTCAAGAGAGGGTCAGGTGGTCATCCAAGGTCACACAGCAAAGAAGGAGCAGAGCTGGGATGCAAACTCCGGAGGCCTGGCTCTAAAGCCCAGGTTCTCCACCTTCTCTCTAGTACCATGGTCTCTTGAAATATTTAACCTCTCCGAGCCTTGCTCTGCCCAGGCGCATGGTCCAGGGATCAGAGAAGGGAGTGCGACTATCGTTAAGTGCCCACCGCATGCCACCCATGCTCCTGAGCACTAGGCACACTGCCTCACTTCCCCCTCTCAACTACCTGGACTGGAGCCCTGTTGCTATTCTCTTTGATGGACACGCTGGGGATAGGATCAACCAAGTCTGGGTGAAGACGCAACCAAAATGCTCACCAAGAAGATGAGCAACCAAATGGGTGGAGTCTCCTCCCCCAGCTTCCAGAGAATGGAGCTTGCCCTCTCCCTTTTGGCGCCCCCGACTTGGCATCCCCTCCCCAAGCCCTCACCCTGTCCTCCGCAGCCCAGCTTACATTACTGCGGGGGCTCCGGTGTCGGCTGGATGGCAGGCATTTCTCCTGAACTTCCAGGAGCTGCTGGGCTCTGGCGGGAGGGGGTGGGAGAAGAAGGGAGGTCATGTCATGAGTTTGTAGGGAGGTAGGGAGTTCCTCACCTTCTCTCCTCCAGCCCCCTCCCCCAATCCTGTCCCAGAGGATGGCGAGAGACTGCGGGAGGAGAGAGAGAGAGTCCCCCATCCCAGTCCTGGCTCCCAGGGCCTCGGGCTGTCACCTCTGATAATTGGGCACGGTGCCCCGGTCCAGGTCTCGCAGAGTGAGGGGGTCGACCCGCGTGCAGAACCACTCCTGCCGTCGCTTATATGCCGGGTCCACCAGCCTCAGTATCTCCTGAGCTCTCACACACAGGGCGTGGGGGTCAGCCCGCTCAGGCAGGGTGAGGTTGGCTCGAATGTAGAAGGGCTCAGCTCCTGGCTCCCTCACCCAGGCGTCCAGGGCCTCGTGGAAGGACTGGCAGGCTGAGTGTGGACAAGGCAGGGGGTAGCATTAAGGACAAGGGAAGGAGAAAGTCAAGCATTAGCCTCAGAGAGGTCACACCTTCCCCTTCTTAAAATGAGAGTCCAAGGCCCAGGGAGGGAGGGGATAGGCCCCAAGCCACCAAGCCCACTGGGAACAGAACCAGGACCCAAACCCAGGTTCCTGGACTCCTATCCAGTCCTCCTTTCACTGTAAGTTGCTTACTGAGGACAAGACAGAGGAAGAGCATAAGAAGAGACAACTAGCAAGGAGGCAGCGGTGCAGAGGGAAGAGCACTGACAGGAGTCAGGAGGCGAGGCATCCCCCTCCCAGGCCATGGCTGTCCCACCCACACCATGGACTGGAGGAGCGTTCTCGTGGGCCCTCAGTTCTGACCTTCCAGGACTCCTGAGTCCTCAGTGCCTGCCCGCCCCGGGCCAGCTTTACCCTTGAAGTCCATCAGTGGGAGTGTGGACGTCTGTTTCCGGGGCAAGGTTCTCTGCTGGGCCTCGCCTTCCAGGCCTGCCCCCTCCAAACCAGTGGCCTCTGCCCTTGGCTGGGAGAAAACCCAGACAGGAAGGGAACTGAGCTAGCTTCCCAGGACAGCCCTGGGGCTGAAGAACACCGCGTGTGGGGGTGACCATGTCTCAAAATTCTGATGCTCTCACCTCACAGGGTGCATGCCCAGTCAGACCCTGCTCCCTGCAACCGGCCTCCCCACCCAGCGTGGCTCAGTCTGGTCTTTTCCACGTGTAAGGGTAGGGATCTGTCCAGGTGCTATCAGTCTGCCCCACCTCTCAGCCCTTGCCCAATCAGATTTCACTTAATGCTGGCTGAGGTGGGGCTAGTCGATGAGCCCACCTCTGCTTCGACCAATCTCCAGAAACTCCACCCAATGATCTAGATCCACCAATCAGAGGGCGCCCAGCCCCAGCTAATGTACCGATTCTGCCCCAGCTCAGAAGGGCGAGGCCTCACCTCTCTTGGTTCTACCCTGGCCGACCCTGGTCCAGAGAGCACCCTCCGCACAACAGCCCCAGACCAGCTGTCCCCGAGGAATGACAGGCTATCTGGGCCCTTGTCCTGGGGCTCAGGTCCCCCCGGGGGATTCCAGCCAGACACTCGGATGGCCAGAGACCTGAGCAGAGAGAAAGGAGATTGAATTAGCGTTTAGTCAGTATGTTGATTCAGTTCAATATTCTTGGAGAACTATAGTGATGCCCCAACGATGCCAGGACTGCCACCCCAGGCCACTGCACCTGCTGGAAGGCTCTTTCCCTTCTTTTTTGCCTGGCAAATTCTGCTTATCCTTCATAGCTCAGGTCAAAAGCAACCTCTCCTTCCCAAACCCCTCAAACCCCTGCACATAGTGAGGTGGAGCTTCTTGCTGGAGCACCCCGTTTTTCTATTTTCCCCTTGGTTTTCTCCCTCAATAAAATGCCTTGAGAATCAGCCCTCTATCATGTTTGGCTCTGGATCCCTACCACCAATCACAAGTGTCTGGCACATCTGGCAGATGACTAACAAAAGCTTGTTATGCTCATAGTCTAGGGCAGGAGGTCACCCTTAAATCATAACAGATCAGGGATGGTTACTGCTGGCAGTAGGAGCATAAAGGGGAGGGGCTTCCCAGAGGAAGCAGCAGCTAGGCTACATGAGGGTGAAGAATAGAAGCACTTCTGGAACAGACAGAATCCTATGGTTCCAGACCAAACAGCTGGTATAGGCAGAAGTGTGGACAATAGGATACAATGCAGAAGAATTTAATAACAATAATAACAGTAGCATCAAACACTTACCGGGTGCTTCCCATGTGCTAGACACCATGCTAAACTCCTTGCCCTAATTAACTAATTTAACATCCTGGGAAACAGCTCCAGGAAAGGCAAGCTGGAGCCAGCCTATGGAGGGCAAGGAATGAAGGTATCTAACCTTCCTCTGGTGGTCAGTGGGTACCACTGTCAGGACAGAGTCACCAAATCCCTATAATACGAGGACTCTGCCTATCCCTGGATGAGAAGTGATGAAGCCCTGTGGCCAGACTCAGAGAGAACTGACCACAAGTCTCCCCATGACCCCTCCTCCATGGTTCTGGGGAAGGGAAGAGGTCAGCCTCTGTGGGTGTGCCCCAAATAGAGAGGGAGCCCAGGAAAAGCTTGGGCATTTACTCACCTCCTCATCTACCCTGGCAGCTTCAGCCACACAGCCACACTGCCCCCTGCTGCCTGCCCAGGGTGGGCAAGGCTGCAAAGACCTTAACCTAATCAGTACCCATGCAGGGGAAGACCCTGGCCCTTGGGAGTCCAGCCTGCCTCCTGCCCCCTCAATCAAAATAGAGGACCGAGACCCAGAGGCTAGGGATAGACATGGGGGCTGGGAATAGACACGGGTGCTGGGGACATCTGGGCTGCCTTTACAGGCTCCTTCAGCCCCAGGACTGTCCTGGCCATATCGACTGGGCACAGAAAGGCCTGGACAGAGATGGGAGGCCTGAGGCTGGGCCTGGCTATGCTGCCCAATGGCTGGATGGCTGAATAGCTGAATAGCTGGATATCTGGATAGCTGGATAGCGGGATAGCTGGATAGGCTGGATAGCTGATGGAGCTATCAGCTCCAACCCCAGCACTAACTGTGCTCTAGCCTTTGGAAGCAAGCTGGCCACTTGATTCTATCCCCACATCCATAAAGCAAGGACAATGATGACACTCATTTCCCACCGTGAGTGTGAGGCTTAGACAAATACAGAGATAATGCAGGTAGAGGGGGAAACCAGAGGGCTCCAGGGCTTTCCAACTAAATGGGTTATGAAATTCACTGGGTCATGACCAGCACTGTTTTTGAATGGAATGAAAGAGAAAATATAAGCCTGCCTCCCTTCAAGTAAATCCAACTATCTTTCCATGACCCTTTTGTTCCAGGCACTTGAACTGGGTTTCTCCTGAGGCAGGATACCATCAGAAGAGTTTGAGAAAAGTGGTGTGGAGGGCACCAGCAGGAACTCTGGGGCCAGGAGGCCTGGCTGCTTGCCTCTGGTTCTCAGCAGTCTCATTTGTGTCTATCTATCTCGTTGTACAACTCAGTAAGTTTAAACACTGGATGTTGCTGGAACAGTGCCCGATAAAAACTAGACATTCACTATCACCAGGTGTGATTCAGGACAAGTCATCTCTCTGTGGTCCAGCTTTCTCCAACCCAATTTCAAACCCATAGACAGATGACCACTGTTGGCTTCTCTAGGTGAGGGCCCAGGGAGAAGACTGCATTCAGGCCCTCCAGGTCCATCTGCTCACTCCCTACCCCTGGTTGCATGCCACGCCTCCTCCCTGCAAATCCAGCATCAGGGCAATTCCTCAGCCATTCCACCTTTTCAGGCTCAGAGACCCAGCTTGGGCATCCTCTCCTTCAGGATGCCCTTGCCTACCTTCCTGAGGGACCAAGTGACTTCTCTGAGCCTCCACAGCCCCAGGCTACTACCTGGGGGCTCACAGGGGCAGGATCCAGATCAGGTCTCTCAGACTCAGACCTCAGCAGTCAAGTGTGTGGGGAAGAAAAAGGAACATGGTGGAGGGCAGGGGTTGCCTGCTCCAACCTCTCAGGAACTCTTAGGTTTCTGGCAATTGCAACAAGATCTGATTGATCCCAGTCCTGCCTGTGGGAAGGATGGGGGTCCCCATCCACCAGGAGAGGGCTCCCAATCCTATCCCCCAGTGTCAGCTCAGGAGTCAGGTCACAGGGGAACAACAGGTAATGGGCCAAGTCCTTCACTCTGCCAACCCTGAGCATCATGAGTTAGGTGGCTTGGATGAGTGTTGCCCTACACCCTGGGGCACTGTGGGAAGATTCCCTAGGTTCATAGGTCAGGGACCTTTGAAGCTGAGATGTAAGCATGTCACACAGATTACCTCACTGAATCCTCCCAACCACGGAAGCCATCTGTTATTCCCCCAACATAAGAGAAGAGGCAAACTGAAGCCAGGGGAAGTTACAATTGCCAAGGGTTACACAGCTGGTGGGTGGTGGAGTTAGACAATGACCTACCCAAACCTTCCCTGTGCGAGGTCGGCCAATGCCGGAGATCCTGTCTTTGTGACAAGAGCGGGCAGGTATGGCCCTGCCCAGGAGACAGCACCCCAGTACTCTCCCAGTGTCCTCCCCACCCAACATCTCACTTTCACTCTTTACCACCTGCCTGACCATCCTCTGCCCTGGCCCAAGATTCTGGGAGCCAAGAGGGGCAAGGGAGAGCGAAGAGCTACAACGCCCAACACACAGGGACCACTCAACACAGGTGGAGGTTAAAGCAGCTTCCGTGGGGACTTCCCTTGTAGTACAGTGGTTAAGAATCTGCCTGACAAGGCAGGGGACATGGATTTGATCCCTGTTCTGGGAAGAATCCACATGCCAGGAGGCAACTAAGCCTGTGCGTGACAATTACTGAGCTTGAGCTCCAAGGGGGTGCCACCACAATGAGAAGCCTGCACACCAAAACTGGAGAGTAGGCCTCTCTTGCTGCAACTAGAGAAAGCCTGTGTGCAGCAATGAATACCCAGCACAGTCAAAAACAAATCAAAGTTAAAAACAAAAACAACTCAAGTAGCTGTGATGAGAGGAAGGGACTCTGGAATCCCCAGCTCCACCACCAAGAGGCCATGGGACACATTCCTGACTCTGAGCCTCATTATCATCTGTGTATGGGGCTTGCAGGGCTACTGCAAGCCACAACAGCACCAATAATAGCTAAGAGCTAACTTTCCACTCACTATGAGCCAGGCACTGCATTTAGCACTCTAGTAAGAATATTAGAACCTCCACAATGGCCCCAAGGGACAGATACTACTGTGAGCCCATTTTACCGAGCAGAAAACTGAGGTAATGAGAAATTAAATGAGTTGCTCAAGGGCCCCCAGTAGCAAGTGACAGAGCCAGGATTTCAGCTGGCTCACAAGTCTGTTTGGATCCTGCCTGTGCTCTGACCTGTAACCCTGCTTCCCGCCCAGGACATGTGCAAACAGTGCTCCCCAGTCCATTAGGGCTCTCACATCCCTGAACTCCCATCAGCCCACCCCCTTCTCTCTTAGTCCACCAACCCTGCCCCAACCCCTCAATCTGTGTTCCTCCCCCATCTCCCTCCTCCCCAGGAACTGTGTGGGCATCAGAGGTGGTCCCATGATCACATGGGTCAGAACCTCCAGCTCCCTCTGCGGCATCCCGGAGGCCCTTGGACAGCAGCCAGGACCCCTGCTGCAGGCCTGAGCAGAGGAAGGGAGGAAGGGCCAGGCAGGCAGGAAGGGAGGCGCCTCCGCCCCTTCCCCCAGAATCACGTCCTGCACAGTGAGAAACAATGTCACGCTGGGCCCGGTGCCGAAGGGTGAGAGTGGGGGCAGGGGCCTGGCCAAGCTGCTTTCGGGAGGCAGGAGGCTCCTGGTGCTGCTCTGCCCTGATTTCTCGTGCGACCTGTCCTCTGTAACCAGCATCCCCACATTCCAGCTCTGACATTCAGTGCTTCCTATGCCCTCCCCAAAACCCAAATCTGGTCAGGCCACTCTGGACCTTGGTCCTGGCACATCCCAGCTGTGTGACCTCAGGCAAGTCGCTTAACCTCTTTGAGCCTCGGTTTCCTCCTCTATAAAAAAGGGGTAATCATAATAGAGCCGGCCTCCCAGGACAGAGGGAATGTTGTAAAGCAGCCAGGAGCCGGCCTTGCGTTTAGTAATAGCTAAGCACCATCACCCACCTGCCTTGCCGCCCAGGTTTCCCAGGGTGCACAGCACCACACTTCCCCAGCCTGACTCACAAAGCCTGCCCTAGCCTCGACTTTCACCTTTCCCCCTTCCCCCTTCCCTGCCTTCACGCGCCAGTCACCACCAAATGCCAGGCCTGTCCTTGGACAGCCTCTGTTCTTTCCTCTTCCTATCACCCAGCTGCCCTCCTGGCCTGCTCTCTCCTGGCTGCGTTCAAAGGCCACATTCTCGGATCAGCCTCTCCCATCGCCTGTCCTCCTGAGATCACTGACCAGGAAAGCCATGCATCCACCAAAACGGACAGAGCACATGGCCTGCAGCAGGCTGGGAGCTGCCAAGGTTCGTGTCTCCAGTCATGGCATGGGGCCAGCTCAGCTGGAGGGAGCTACAAATGACAAACTACCACCACCCCACCCCGTCCTCAGCACAAAGTCTGCTGGGAGGCCCAGTCCTGCTGGGAGATCCGAGCAGGGACAGGCAAGCAGTACAAGTAACAGTTGCCACCTACCAAGCACCCACCACACGCCTGGCAAAGCGGGGTGCTTGGCTGCCACAAGTCCTAAGCCTCCAAATTCCACCTGCAGAAGACATTGCTGTGCCCTTTACCCCGATGAGGAAACTGAGGCCCAGAGAGGTGAAATAACCAGCCCAAGCCTCCCAGACAATGGTGACAGCATACGAATTCAACGTCTGCCTCTGTGCAAAAACCCAACAGTTGGACAGAGGCATGAGGCAAGGGCTTCGCTGCTGCTCCCTCCCACCTCACCCCTGCTCACCCTTCTCCGGGGATCCGAACCAGCCTCCCAGCTCCACCCTGCCCCAGGAGACTGCCGTACCTGTTGAAGAGATCCAATCCACAGCCTCTGGCCAGAAGGCCGTCCGGCTTTCCCAAAGGCCACACGCTGTCGGAGGACGAGGACGAGGAGAGGCCCGGGGACCAGGGCTTGAGCGTCACACTCCCTGGGGAGGAGGGGTGAGGTTCAGGGGCGCCAGCAGAGCCGTGAGGGAGGGCTGGGTCCATGAGAAGGGGGTTGCCCCTTGAGCCCAGAGATGGCTCAGGGCCCAGAGACCTTGGCAGGTTGGAGGCCCTGGGAACACACTGGACTCAAAGGGCTCAGGGCTGGGCCTGAGTCGACGAGGGTGACCCTTCAGTTTCCTGGAAGAAGGGGAAGGGCAGGCTGGAACTGAGTAGCTCCACAGAGCACAGCTGGGACCAGGAGAGAGGACCAGGATGGGGTCAGGGTGAGAGGTGGGAATCAACTGCCCCAGGGCCTCTTGAGCAGAGCCTCTCTGCTCAGGGGACAGCAGAGCCTCAGGGAGGGGACGCAGGCCAAGGGCAGCATAGGTAGCACAGGCCTCAGGTGGGTTCCCAGACAAGCCCTCCCCAGGGAGTCCCGGGGCCTTTACCTGTGATGTCTGACATGCTGCTGAAGGACCTGGGCAGAGAGAGGGCAGAGGGGCCAGCACTGAGCGCAGTGGGCACTCAGCCCCACCCCCTGCTTCTGTCTCCGTGCTGCCCCAAAGTCTGGCAACCCCCAAGCACATGCAGGCTAGACTCCTAAAGTCACGGGGCAAGAAGCTAATATTCTGACCGTAACTGTGCCCATGTTCCTCCACCTAGAAGGCAAGAGTAGAGCCCTCCCCACCCCACCCCGGGCCTCTCCCTTTACCTCTTAGGGGGCGCGGGGTCTTCCTCTCGCTGCCGGCGGAGGATGGAGCCAGCGCTGGGCGGAAAGGGCAGGATGGAGAGGCGATTGATCTCCTTCTCATTGTCCATGGCCTCCTCCTGCAAAGTCACAGCAGGACCTGGTCACCCCCACAGCACCCGTCCATGGTGCTGTGGACGGCTCATGGTGCCAAGTTTGTGCTCATTTCACAGATGGGAACTACAGCCCAGAGTGGACGGGCAGGCTCTGCGAAGTTTTGGATGTGAATGGCTCCCCAGGTCTCCTGGCACCCGAGCCCAGGCCCAGCACTGAGCCAGCTTCTTTGGGAGTTTCAACAAGGCACTTGGCTTTCGTGGGCCTCAATTTCCTCTCGTGGGAAATGGAATGGTCAGCAAACTGGAGAGCCCCCTGTGTGTCAGTAGTAATATGATGGCCATTGTACCCCCCACATCTGGGCTAGGGCAGGCGTCTTACCGAGGTGTGGGGCTCGGGCCCTCCCACGACAGGCACCTCCCCCGCTGCTTCTGGGCCTCCCAGCGGGGATGGGAACTCGCTGAGGCTCCAGGTGCTGCTGAGGTTGGAGCACAGGGAATGGGAAGAGGCGCAGGCCTGGAGAGGAAGGGGAGAGGCAGCAGTCAGCAGCGCTGGGCCGGGGCCAGCCACCACCACTTTCTCAACACCCGAGTGCTGGAAACAGGGATGAGGTGGGGAAGGAGGGAGCTGCATTCCTGCCCTCATGGAGCTCACAGCCTAGTGGAGAAGACAAACTATAAACAAGCAGGCAGATGAAGGAATTAAGGCTCAGCTTCCAAAAGAGCTGGGAAGGAAGGTACCTAGGGTGGGGAAGGCACTCAAAGGCCCCACCCGGCCAGGGGGCCATCAGAGTGTTTTCCAGGGAAAGTGTGGTTAGAACCGAGAACTCAAGGATAAGTAGGTGTTAAAGTTGGGGAGGCAGATGGAACAGTCAGAGCAAAGATCCTGAGGCAGGACTGACACATTCTAGGAATCAAAAAGCTGAGACAGGGGGAAGGGATAGTGTGGTGTCAACAATGTACACACTGCTATATTTTAAATGGATAACCAACAATGTCCTACTATACAGTATATGGAACTCTGCTCAATGTCCTCTAGCATCTTGGAGGGGAGGGAAGTATGGGGGAGAACGGATACACACATATGTATGGCTGAGTCCCTTTGCTGTCTACCTGAAACCATCACAATATTATTAATTGGCTATATGCCAATACAAAACAAAAAGCTTAATTAAAAAAAAAAAAAAGTTGAGACTGAGAAAACCAGGCTCGAGGTAGGCAAGTAAGGGAACCACCCTGTAGGACTTCTAGGGCAAAGTAAACCACTGAGGATATTTAAAAGTCAAAAATCACAGATTTATGCTTCTTTTGTTCTGTTTCTTCGGGTACTACACTCCTGGTGGACTGATCCTCTTTTAAGCAAACCCAAGATAGGAAAAGGGCCTCCCCGATGGCTCAGTGGGTAAAGAATTCGCCTGCAATGCAGAAGACACAGGAAATGTGGGTTCAATCGCTGGGTCAGGAAGATCCCCTGGAAGAGGAAAATGGCAACCAACTCCAGCATTCTTGCTTGAAAAATTCCATGAAAAGAGGAGCCTGGTGGGCTACAGTCCAAAGGGTCACCAAGAGTCAGATATGACTGAGCAACTAAGCACACACACACAATAGAAAAAGCCTTTCTTTTCCTATCTTGGCAGAGATCTGAGAGCCAGTGTCTGATTTATAAGGGATCTGGGGGCTCGGCTCCTCTGCTGGGTGGCTATGTGATCCTGGGCAAGCCTCTGACCCTCTCTGGGCCCTGTGCAATGAGGCAACTGTACTAGTCAGTCTTGAGGAACTTCCAGGGCACACATTTTGCATTCTAAGATGCTTGCCAGCCCTCAGGGAACTGGGGTTCTCCAAGTGTATGATAAGACAAGCGTCAAGCTGTTTTTCGTGCCCCAGGTATAACCTCAGAAACCCAGAGGCCCCTACACTCCTGTCGTGTTCCCTGATACACCAACCCCCACCCATCCGAGCTGCATTTTGTCCACCTTGGCCAACAGCCCCCTCCAAGACTGGCATGTTCTTGACCTCGAATGATGATGACTCCAGCCAGGACCCACATGTTTCCTCCCAGAGCCTGCATCTTCCCAGGCCCAGGTGAGGACTCCCAATGAGTCCCCCACGTCCCCACCCCCAGTTGAGGTCTCTCACCAGGTCTCACTCTGGCTGAGAGTTCCAGCTTGGACTCCTGACCCTGCTCACCTTGAGATGGGGCCCCCCCTGGACCCGCTGTAGCTGCACCTCCAGCAGGGCCTTGGCGCCCTCCAGGCTGGTGAGCGCCGTCAGCAGGTCATCCCGCTCCACCTCCAGGCCTCGGACCTGCTTCCGGTACTGGTCCTTCTCAATGAGGCTCTGCGAGTACTGCAGCTGAATACGGTCTCGGCTCTGGATGGCCTGGCAAGAGTGGGCAAGGAGGGAACTGGGGCCAGGAGCCGAAGGTGACATGCTGGCTCAGCTGTCCTGGCCTCTGACCTCTCAGATCAGGCCAAGGGGTGCGGCAGTGGGTAGCAACAGGACCAGCAGCTAATGTTTATTAAGAACTTCCTGCACGCTTGTGCCCTGTGCTAAATATTGGCTCATTTAATCTTCACACTAACTCTTCGAGTTAAGAGAGTCTCCTTATTTTCATTTTACAGACAGGGACACCAGGCCAGCAGGGACACAGCTGCAGAGTCCAGGCTCATGCCATTTCCCAGAAACAACTCAAAACTCTTCTATGGGACACACTGTGTATGGGGGACTTTATTCCCAGCCTCCAGGGTTCAAAACCCAGCCCAGTGCACCCAAAGAGCTTTTCCACACAATGTAGACCACGGTGCCCAAGAGCTGGGTCCGTGGCCACGGGGACCTACCACCCATTGTCTCAGAGGGAGCAGGGGTGAGAGTCTCAGGGGCTAGGAGCAACCAGGTGAAGTGCAAATTCCTGGGCCCACCCCAGACCACCTGACTCAGTATGTCCGGGGTTGAAACCCAAAATCTGCATTTTCACCAGGCCCCCCGAGGCCCACGCTCACGTGTAGACACCAACTGCTTCAGGGATTCCAGGGATTCGAACAAGGACAAAACCTGCTGCCCTCCCCGCTGCACGGGGAGCTCAGATGAGGAGGGCTGGGGGCCTTGGCCCACCCCTCAGGAGGTGAAGGAATGGTACCCAGGGCCTGGGAGCCAGAACTTTTGAGAATCTCTTCACCAACAAACATTTGAAAGCCTCGCTCTTGATGTGGGGAGAACAGGGATTCAGATGCCACGGCCGCCCACACCAGCTTTCATACCTGTCCAGGGAGCCCAGTGAGGCAGGTGTGTTGAGAGGGCAGGGCTGGCATACCTCAGCGCTCAGGTCCCCTGTCTGTTTCTCCAGGCCTACTTGCCCCATCCTAAACTGATGAGTATACTGTTTGTCTGCCTCTCCCCATCTTCCCCTGGATGGGAATGAGGACTGGGCACACAGCAGGCGGGGCTCACCTGGTCCCGCTCCTTCTCGATCTCCTCCAGCTGGGCCAGGACGGTGGCCATGCGGTGCTTGTACAGGTCACAGTCCTTCTGCAGCGTACGGTGCTTCAGCCGCAGGTCCTCCATCTCCTGCAGATACTGTGGGTGCGGCAGGGTGGAGCAGGATGGGACACACCCTGGTCAGACTTCAGGGCTAGGGACCATGGGCAGGAGCCCAGCAGGTCCAGGGAAAGTCCTGAGCCCCAGTAATGAATGCCCACCTCCCCAGCTGGGTGGCCTGGGCTGCTAACTGACATCTCCTCACTGGGCCTCAGCTGCCTTATCTGTAAAATGGGAACAACAACCCATCCCAACCCACCTGGGCCTCCTCATTTCAACTGCAGTCTGCCTCCTTAACCCACTCTGCTTCCTCCACAGCACTCATCACCCTCTGTGACATGAAGTGAGGGACTGTGGATTATGCATAAGGTGTCCTGTTTGTCTCCCCTGCTATAATCTGTCCTCCCCAGGAGAAGGACCTTTGTTTTGTTCACAGATGGACCTCAACACATATTTGAGAACAAACGAATGCACAGCTCTTGGCACGGGACCTGGCACACAGCAGATGCTAGGGGAAAGCTGGCTTAAGTAAATGGGTGATGCCCATCCCCCCCATCCCCTCAGGAGCTTCCCCAGGCTGTGAGCAAAAAGGCAAGTGGGGGCAAGGCAGGGGGTATATGGGGAACGTGGACATCACCTTGTCCCGCAGCTCCTCGGCCCACTGCAGCTCCCCCTGCACAGCATGCAGCTTCTGGCACAGCTCCTGCCGGCTGTCCTGCGCCTCACGCCAGTCATGCTCCAGGATGTCTAGGAGGATGCGCTCGGAGCCAGGGGCCCCTGGCCGGCTTGCCTCCTGCGGGGGCGGGTATCAGGGCTCAGTGCTGCCTCAGCCCTGGCTCCGGGCCCATCCTGAGTGTGGGGTGAGGGGGCACACATAGCCCTCAGCCCCAGCCCACTAGCTCTGCCCCCTTGGCCGAGAGCCTTGGCCTCTCTGAACCCTGGCTTCCCCTTCTGCTGAGTGGGTGTGGCCTCAGCAGCTCTGCCCACCCTCCAGGGAGCATCTGGGGTACAAATGAGGTAAATGGATGAGGGCGTGTTCAGACAAGTTGGACCAGGATCTTATTCCTCAACAAGAACCAGGCCTGTTCTCTCTTGCTCTGGCCCCCCACCAGCTAGCCAGGACAGAAGATGGGTAATACTTTCAAGGCCTATTTCCACCCCCTTCCTCTGGCCTGACAAGGGGTTTTCATAGGGTCTGAGCCTGGCCCAGGCAGGTAGACCATGGGCCGAAGATCCAGTCCCCAGACCCACACCCTAGCTAGGCACCCCCAACCCTATAAAATACACCAGAGTCCTAGCTTCCTCCCCCACTTCCTGTGAGGAGTAATGGCCAGGTGGCAGGCCCATGCTGTCCCTGACCTGCCACAGGACACTGAGCAAGCCCTGGGGCCACCCAGACTTCAGAGGTCTCAACCTTTCCATGGTCAGACTCCTTTACAAATTCAAGGAAAACTGGGGGCCCACTCCCCAGAAAAACGCTCACACACAAAATCAGATGTACAGTTTCAAGGAGTTCAGAGGCTTCCTGAGTACCCCTCTCCCCCAGCCCCAGACCCCAGACTCAACACCCAGGGCGAGCTGAGGACCTCCATTCAGAGCTTAAGAGACCAGCCAGATCTCAGATCCCTGGATCTAGAATCCTCATTTTCCAGGCCTCAGGGGGACAAGTGAGCAGGAGGGTCTCGCCTCCCCCCGGCCTCCCCCCATACCTGCTGCAGGCCTTCCTGCAGCTCCTGCAGCGAGGCCACCAGCCGCTGGTTCTCAGCGCGGAGCTCCAAGACTAGGTCCGCACTGTCGGGCTCTTTCTCTTTCTCCTCGGCCCCAGGGAGTGGCCCCCTGGCCCTCCGCAGCTGCGTGCACTCTTCCTCCAGCCGGCTCACCTTGAGCTTGAGCTGATCCACCTGGGGCCCAGGACACGGGTCAGCTCAGGGAGGGAGCACCAGCCAGGCCAGAGGGGAGACAGAGGTCCTGCTCCCGCAGTCCGGGGTGCCTCCCCTATTCCCAGAGGGGCCCAAGCAGGCATCCTCCCTGGACATGTCTACAAAGAAGCGACAGGCTGGATCAATATGACAAGGCCAAGCCACTGTCCCAGGGGAATCTACCTCAAGGACTTGTGGGTGGATGGGCCAGATCACAACACACTTGTCTGTCCCGCAGTTCTGACATGGAGCACAGGCAACTGAGCCCAGCACCAGCATAATGGACGGGAAGGAGGGCTGCACCAAGAACAGGAGGACCCAGGGGCTGGGCCCAGCTCAGCCTCTAACTCCGTGTGGCCCTGGGCAAGTCATGGTCCCTTCTCTGTGCCTCAGTCTCCTCATATCCCAGGGGAATAAGGAGGAAGACAGTTTTGAGAGTCTCACCCAGCCCAAGAGCCAGGATGTCTCCCCTCAGAAAGCCTCCCCGCTCAACATATATGCACAGAACAGCCATGAGTCTGATCCTCCCTTAGAGATATTCCTACCAGAGCCTCCATGAGGGATGGTTATGCTATTGGTTCACTCCCAATACAAATTCCAAATCTGGGGTCCAGGTTTCAATTGTACCATTTTACCCTCTGTCATCCTGAGCAAGTCACTTACCTCCTCTGGGCCACAGTTTCCCCATCAGTAAAATGGGCCTGTTCAATCCCCCTGCTCCTGCTCCACCACCTGCCTCCCAAAGTCATTGCAGGCATCAAACAAGACAGCAGGTGGACAGACGCCTTTAAACTACAGAACTGCTGGGGGAGTAACAGTGGCTATTTTTACAGCTTTGAATAAAATCCTAGGACCCTCCCCCCACTGTTACCAGTTCAGTGTGGGCAGCCAGAAACTGGCCAAGAGGGCTGTATGGGTGGCTGAGTGGTGGCCATGGCAGAGATGTATGACCAGCTGGCTGGATTATGAGTGTACTCAGCCCAAGTGATTTTCCAAATTCATGTGTGATCTGAGGTGGCTAGAGCAGCAGGTGGCAGGCCACGAAATGAAGTCATTGTTGGAAAAAGACACAGTGACCTCTGGGGCTACACTCAGGCATGCTGACCTCTGGTGCCCTAGGAGTGCCCTGGCCTTGCTTGGAAAGGACTCACAGCCTCCCAGCCTCCAGAGCCTGGCATAGCATTCTCCACCCCCCCACCCCACACACGCAAGGATCTGGAGCCTGGGTCAGGCAGTTCCACGAATTAACAGCCCACTCCTCCTCCGCAGAGGACTCAGAAAGAAATTCATGACTCTCACATTCCTTTCCCCTCACAAAACCCGCTTTGTGAGCCGCCGGAGAAAGACAGCTAGTTACAAGGGCAAATGTGGTCACACCCTCTCCAGCAAACTACAGCCACACACCCCGACCTCCTGCCTGACCCGAGGCCGGCAGGCTTCCCAGATGAGCTCAGGGGACAGGGCACCTGGGAGTCTCCACCAAACACCAGGAAGTAACAGATGCATTTAATCCTGGTGTACAAACTCACTTAGCACAAAATTATAGCGTTCATTCCTTTAAGTTTATGTTGCTTAGAAATAACAGCTCATTAAATTTGCACCTTATAAAAAACCGTGTTAAATCACAGCCACCACACACCTGTCGGGGGTGGGGGAGGGAACCCAAGCTGCCAAGAAAAAGCATAATCAGCTGTTCTGTTCATCTCCACCTGCAAAACCTTTGTTAATTGGTTGTGGAAAAGCTCCAGTAAATTAAGGCAAGTGTACAGTAGCTACATTTAAAGAAAAGCTTATCTATTAATTGAATTTCATCCCTTACCGTCGACCAGCTAAACCGGAAAAAAGCAGCTGTTCTCTGCCCACTGGCAGATTTCTTTACCCCTAGGGCCATCCTGGACCTTCCCCAGTGGCTCAGTGGTAAAGAATCCGCCTGCAGTGCAGGAGACTCAGGAGATGCGGGTTTGATCCCTGGGTCAGGAAGATCCCCTTGAGAAGGGAAATGGCAACCCACTCCAGTATTCTTGCTTGGAAAATTCCATGGACAGAGGAGCCTGGCAGGCTACAGTCCATGGGGTCACAAAAGAGTTGACACAAGTGAGTGACTAAGCACACACATACTACGTGCACCCAGAGCTGAAATACTGACACACAGAGAACCTCCAACACCTCTTCTTCATCCCTCTACCCAACCCCAGGAGACTCCAGATAGGTGCGCGCACACACACACACACACACAAGGCACCCCCCACCCAGTCACATGCACATATCCACCACTTCAGCAGACCCAACTTACAATCACATGTAACCCAAGGGTGAAACAAACTGTGCTGGCCACAGCCCCTCCCAACACCCAGGGACCAGTGACCATCACATTGTCCTCTCTGAGCAGGCTCTCCCCACCAGGCTCCTTCCCCACCTCACCCCACTCCCAGAAGTGCCCAGAGTAGAGTCAGAAATTCTCCATCTTGGAACCCTGGGAAAGTACTCCAACCAACCTGCCTGTGCCTCAGTTTCTTCATTCATAAATGGGGATAATAACAGGGCTCTACCTGACCCCCATTCCAGTGGAGTTCCCAGGAAATTACAGGAGTTGATGGACATCAAGCCTGGAGGACCATGCCTACTACACAGGAGGTGCTATATTGCTATGATGTCACTGCACCGTGACTTCCCTCTTCAAGGATGAGGAACCTGAGGCTCAAGTGGGCCTGGCAGCCTGGGTCCATGAACCTGTGGCCTCAACAACCCCCAGTCCTTTCCCCAGATGTCCACCCCCACCCCCAATGGCACCCACAGTCACAGGCTCCAGCACACCAATACTCTCATGCTTACAGGCTCATCATGGACATGTGACTCATTGTCCACAGCCACCTCTCACCCCCTGGGGTGCCCCAGCCACAGTTGAGGCTCAGGGGTCAGGGGGCTTCAGATCCCACCATCAAAATCCCCCAATGGAACCTTGTGCAGTACTGCCAAGGACAGCCTACTGTGTGCCACGTGTGTGCTCAGTCACTTCACTCGTAGCCCACCAGGTTCCTCTGTCCATGGGGTTCTCCAGGCAAGAATACTGGAATGGGTTGTCATTTCCTCCTTCAGGGGATCTTCCCCACCCAGGGATCAAACCCTGCATCTCTTGCCTTGGCCGCAGGCACTGTCAAATCCTTGAGACAACTCTCTGCAGCAGTAAAATCCCAGGTTTATCCCCATGTGAAGACCCAATAAGACACCAAGAAAGAGAGGCTCAGTTGCTCAGCCTGTAAGAGGCATGGCCTCGTTCGCTTATAGGGAGAACTGGGTGAGATTTCATCTGGATGGGAGCAAGAGGAACAGCATCATGAGGCAGAAGCCAGCAGGGGCACCAGGCAGACCTGGTTCACATCCAGGCTGTGCCACTTGCTGCTTTGTGACCTTAAGCAAGTCCCTTTACAATCTACACCTGTGTCTGTACTTCAACACGAGAACATGGAGCACGATATCTTTGTGAGATTACATGATGTGATGCGTGTAACCTACATAGCATAGAGTCATACTTAATAATATCAATAACAATGGCTAACCATAATCCAGGTTTTGAGCACTAACCCTGCACCAGGCCCTGTACATGTCTTGAATTCTGTATCTTAAATCCGAGGAATCCTTCTACCTCAAGGTCTCTCTGCCGCAGCACTTGCAGACCTTGTGGACTGGACAGTTCTTGGTTGTGGAGCTGTCCTGGGCTCCAAGGACGTTTAGCAGTATCCCCGGCCTCTACTCACTATATGCCAGTAACACACTCCTGGTTGTGATGATCAAAAGTGTTCCCAGATATGGCCAAAAGTTGCTAGGGGCAGGGGGAGCAAAATCAACCCCAGTTGAGAACCACAGTCATAACTCAATGAAATAAGCACTATCAATATCCCCATGTAACAGATGAGAAAACGGAGGCACAGGGTGAAGGGACTTGCCCATGGTCCAGTAGCCAGCAGATGGTGGCTCTGGGACACCAGCCGGCTACCATATTACCATCATTTTTTGCAAAGCTGCCCCTTGCCCACGGCACACCCCACCCCAACCTCCCCAGGACCTACCGCCAGCTGCAAGTCCCGGCTGCGCAGCACGGCTGAGTTCTTCTCCTCGCTGAGCTGTGCCAGGCGCATGGCGATCATGTAGTTCTCATCCTTAAGCCTCAGAAGCTCCAGGCTCCCTGCCTCCCAGTCCTCCCGCAACCGCTGGCAGCGCTCCTGAGCCTGCTGTTGCTCCCGAAGCCGCTGCTCCAGCCCTGCCCGCTCCTCCTCCAGCACCCGGCCCCGGGCCTGCAGCTGCTGCTCCCGCTGCAGCTGACTCTTTCGAGCCTCCCGCAGCCGCCGCACCTCTGTCATCAGGAACTGGGTCAGGCCCTCAGGCCCCTCCTCATCTGCCAAGGACAGGGCAGAGAAAAGTCAGGTCAGGCAAATAAAATCCAGCAAGATGGCAGACCACACAGAACAACCCAAACCAGAAAAACACTAGAAGGAAATATTGGGAACCCATTTTTACAATGTGGGGACAGGGAAAGGCTTCCTAAACAAGGCAAAAATACTAAGAGATTTCTGAATGATGACAGATGTAAGAAGCAAAGTTAAAAGACAAGTAACAGAGTGGGAGAAAATACAACACATGACACAGAGTCACACTATATAAAGAGCTCCTACAAATCAATAGCAAACAGCAAAATAAAAATATGGCCAGAAACTATCAAATTGCAAATTCCTAAACAAAAAAACGACTGGTAAACATAGGAAAGGGCTTCCCTGGTAGGTCAGCTGGTAAAGAATCCACCTGTAATGCAGGAGAGCCCGATTCAATTCCTGGGTAGGGAAGATCCCCTGGAAAATGGATGGGCTACCCATTCCAGTATTCATGGGCTTCCTTGGTGGCTCAGACAGTAAAGAATCCACCTGCAATGCAGGAGACCTGGGTTTGATCCCTGGGTTGGGAAGACCCCCTGGAGAAGGGAATGGCAACCCACTCTAGTATTCTTGCCTGGAGAATCCCCATGGACAGAGGAGACTGGTGGGCTACACAGTCCATGGGGTCACAAAGAGTTGGACACAACTGAGCATGTATGCATGCAGAGATGCAATGAGGAAAGGATTTTCCTATGTTTGGGCTGAGCTGTGCTTAGTCACTCAGTTGTGTCCCACTTTTTGTGGCCCCATGGACTGTAGTCCACCAGGTTCCTCTGTCCATGGAATTTTCCAGGCAAGAATACTATAGTGGGTTGTCATTTCCTACTCCAGGGGATCTTCCCAACCCAGGGATCGAACCCGTGTCTCTTGCATCTCCTCCATTGGCAGGTGGATTCTTTACCACTGTGCCACCTGGGAGTCCCCTCCAACTCACTAGCAATAATAGTAACAACAATAATAGTAGTACCACTAACATTTGACTTTACTCTTTGGTCTACATATGTATATTAATTTATGTAATCTTCACAACACTTAAGGTAGGTACTATTTATTAAACCCATTTCAAAGAGAGACAAACCCAGGCACAGAAATGTTAAGTCATTTGCCCAAGGCTAACTAAACTGTTGAGTAAGCTGAGTACATCTTTCAACAAAGTGCAAACTTAAAACAACAACATATTATTTTTCACATATCTAACCACAAAAAAAAAACTATTTTTAAATGATCCCTAGGATGAATGAGGGTACAACAAAAAGGGTGCTCATACACTGCTAGAGGGACCCATGTTGTGTGTGTGTTAGTCACTCAGTCGTGTCCGACTCTTGGCGAGCCCATGGACTGCAGCCCACCAGGTTCCTCTGTCCATGGGATTCTCCAGGCAAGAATACTGAAGGTGGGTTGCCATTCCCATCTCCAGGGGATCTTCCCAACACAGGGATCGAACCCAGGTCTCCTGCACTGCAGGCAGATTCTTTACAGACTGAGTCACCAGGGAAGCTATGTATTCTCTAAGAAATCTGACTTCTCAGAACTTCTCCTGAGACACACATGTGCACAAAGATGCACCTAGAAGGATGTTCCCAGCACTGTAATATTTGCAAATAACACATCAATAGAGGATGTGTTAAATGACTATGGCACATCACTAACAAACAGATGCAGTCATTAAAAACAAGCATAATAGAATCACACTGGTGGTGGTGGGGGAATGAATCACAAAAATCAGTTGTTCCAAGAAAAAATGAAATACAGAACAAGACATGTAAGATGATCCCCTGTATATGTGTGTGCATGTGTGTATAATTGCCAAACTGTTACCAGCAGAGCAGAGTTGAAGGAAGAAGTAAAGATCTTTGCTGTTTATTCTCGTCTCATGGCATGTTTGAATTTTTTAAAGAAGAAACTGCAAACTGGTACATGTCGGCCACATACGTGTCTGAGAACAACTTCAGGGGCAAATAGCTACCTTAAGTGTGTGGGCTCTGAATTTAGACTCTAACTGTGTTACAAACCCAGCCCCACACTCAGCCTGCTGGGGAGGTTTTGGGCAGACAGTTTCAGCTGTCTCTGTGCCTCAGTTTCCCTGCCTGTTCAATGGCCACAATGGGAGTGCCCCCTCACAGGGAGGGGGTAAGGAATCTGCGCTGGCACCCACTGCAGACCCACTCACCGAGGATCATGGAGCAGCGCTGGGCAGGCTCTCGGCCAGTGAGCAGTGTGAAGTGCTCGGGGTAGTAGAACTCCAGGGCTTCCAGGAAGGCCTCATAGCCCCTCTTCCCCCGGCAGCGCAAGATGTCCATCAGGCGCCCTGGAGAATCGGGGGTGGGTGTCCAAGGGTCAATGTGAGGGCTGCCCCCAGTACCTAGCTGCTTTCTCCCATCTGCTCCCCGCCCCCCACCCCGACTACTCCAAGGCCCACATTCCCCAGATCTCTGAACCAGTGACACACACAGGGACCTGACTCAACACATCAGAGGAGATAGCCTGTCTGCTGCAGCCAGGAGAATCAGGACCCACTCCCCCTCCACCACCAGTGGTAATAACTGTGTTTCAACAGCTCCCCAAGCCCCTGCCTGCCCTCCACACAGATACACGGCCAGCAAACAGCGCCTGCCTTTACAACGGCACAGAAAAGCCCCCTCCATCCTCAAAGGCAAACCAAAATATCTATCTCGTTGACCAGTGCCTGAAATTCCACCATCAGACCCGCATTGCTTCACCAGCTCCGTTCAGGCACAACCTACGGGAGAAGGCACCCTCAAAAAACTGGGATGGGAAAATAAAGAAAAATAACTCTCCGAGAAGTATGTGACACACAGAAAGCGGGGGACAAGGAGAACCTATGAAAGCAAAGGTCACAGGAACGAGGCAAAGGACACAGGAACGAGGCCAAATCCACCAGCTGTGACCGGGAGGTCCCAAGCCCCGCCTGAACCGCAACTACAGCCAACCCCTTACTCTAAGGTGGGCCGAGGAGGCGGGAGAGAAATCCAGGCGCGGTGTAGACACGCGGACACGCTAAAGGAGGCAGGATGGCGGACACAGCAACCATCCCACCCTACCGATGTGGAGAGCGAGGTTCGGGGGATCAGAGCCCTTGGCCGGTCGGCCCCAAGAAGGCCCCAGGGAAGGCCGGCCCCGCCCGCTCAGGCCCGACCCCGCGCCCCCCACGGCTCACCGGTGCGGTTGACACGGCACGGGAAGCGGTAGGTGCTCAGCACCTCCTCCTCGTCCTGCTCGTCGATGACCCGGCATTGGCGCAGATACGGCGTGAGCTTGGCCGGGTTGAGGGTGCGCGTCAGCCGGTGCCGGACGCCCTCGATCCGCTCCCACAGCGCGTCCTCCTCCGCCTCGGACCCGGAGCCGGCCCCAGCCTCCTCCTCGGCCTCCCCAGCCTCTGCTCCGCCCGGCATGGCCGCGTCCTCGGGGTCTGCGGGCCAGAGGCGCGCGAGGGTCAGCGCGGGCACTGGGGGCGGGGTGCGCCGACCGATCCCAGCTCCGGGCGTCTTCCGCAGGACCCCTCGTATCCCCTCCGCTTTCCCCCGGCTTCCCGCGCCCCATCCGCCCCGAGGATGCTCGGCCCGCGAACCCCCGGCTCACCCCGCACGCCAGAGCCGCCTCGCACTCCCGGGTCGGCGCTCGGGCGGCGGCTCCTGCGGCGCAGGGGGGCGGGGTCGGCGGCGCCCCCGGCCCCGCCCCCGGCCCCGCCACCGCCCGGGCTGCCCGGACCTCCCCACATCGCCGCCCGGGTCCGGGCTAAGTGTCCGTACGGCCAGCCACCCGCACGTCCGCCCGCAAGCTCGGCTCCCTGCCGTCCGGCCGCCGCGCGCCTCCCCCCGCTTCCTGTTTCCCTCCGGCTCTCCCGGCCCTAGCTCGGCAGGGTCCGGGCGGCCCGCCCACACCTGCCCGGCCTCGGGGCGGGGCGGCGCCGGCGGGACTCGCACGCTCACACCCTCCAGCGCGCCGCCGCACACCTTTTCCCGCGCGCACTGGGCACACGGCGTCGGCTCCCCGGCGCTCAGTCCGCCGCTCGCACCTGGCACCTGGCGCTGACTTCGGCTCGCAGCGTACACGGAGGCCACAGGGCATACCAGTCACACCGGCACACGGCACGTTAGCAAACCGTGTGCTCGGAGTTAAAACGTCCCACACAGCCTACACATCACCCCAGCCCCGTGCAGATGCCACACACCCAGTGCAATTCTATCTGCTCGTCTCAGGAAATGACCATGCAGTGTGGAGCCAGGCCACCCCCGTCCCCAGGGTCTCGCCCAGGCCCTGAGCACTTCTGTGGCTGGGCTTAGCTGGGAGAGCACTGCTCCGGGAGCAGAGCCGGATCCCAGTCCAGCCTCCAACCTACCCTTGTCTCTGTGTCCCCAAATAAATTGCCAGTTCTGGCACCTCCTCTCAAGCTAAAGGGCTGCACCTGGGTGGGCAACAAAAGACAGGAGTTATGGCTGACTTCTCAGAGATCAGACACCAGTCAGGTCCCTCCTACATAGTTTCACTGGAGAACATGAAGACCAGAGACCCATTTCCCAAAGGGTGTTCCTCTAGATGCTAGACCCAGAAACACTTGGGAGTGGTGCTGTAGTCCAAGCAAGGAATCTACACTCCCCAACCCCCTTGTGGTAGTCACTTACCACAATAAAGTGAACACCCACATCAGCTGGCATGGCAATACCATCTCTCCATGGGTTAGATACTGCCAGTGGGGCCTGCTGAAAGTGAGGAGCAGAGGGGCAGGAAAGAAACTCAGTGCCCAGAGTTCCCCAAACTCCTTCCATGCTCTCTGGATTTAATGCCATGTGCATTTGTGCTATGTATCCAAAGAAATAAAAGTTTTCAACAAATGAAGGCCAAGAAACATGGTCAAGAAACGGGATTACCTTTATATACGGTTGTTTCCCAAACTTAACTATTTTTTTGTTTTTTTTTTGTTTGTTTGTTTTGGAGATCACTGGTTTTCATCGGGGGGAAATGCTTTGGAAGTACTGGATTCTAGTGCAAATTCCTCAGTTCACAGAGGAGGAAGCAGAGGCCTAGTTGGGCAAGGAACTTGACCAAATTTATACAGTGAGGAAGCAGTGGGACCAGGCCAGAGCCCAGCCCCAGGCTCTGAGCCCAGGCACACACCAGGCCTTCCTCCCAGTGGCCCCAGGGGCCCTTGGCTTCCTGTCATCCTCCCACTAGCAACCCTGTTCATTGTGAATACTTTTTAACTTGACCAGGAGAATGGGATGAAAGTCTTAGAAAATGCTTCTGTGGTTAATTATTTCGTCATTAAGAAGCCTAAGCAGAGCCTGGAGATAAGACATAGAAACCAAGGGGCCTGCAGGTAAGTGGACAAAGAAGTGACCAGCAGGAGGTCTCTGGATGCCCAGCAGTCCCAGAGAGGCTGTCGTTGCTGTGGGCAGCACAGTCATACTCACATACAGTTACACACACTAATCGACACACACACACGTGCCCACAGTGGGGCTCCAGCTGAGTGGGAGACAGGAAGGCACACAGCTGCCCTCCCCACAAGGCAAAGCCCCCTCATTCATCTGTCCCTGGGCATCCCCAGCACTGGGAGTGGAAGTGTGCAATTCAACATCACCTCCTGTTAGGTCCTTGGTGGGTTTGCTACATTCATTTCACTACAGTCACACCAGGAAGGCAGGAACTGCGGTAGGGAGACAGAGGGTCTAGACCTCACATTAGGGGCCCTGGGTCTTAACCCAGGCTCACTGTCAAGAGTGCTGTTCTGAGCCTCAATTTCCTTGTCTGCAGAAGGCAGGTGGTGAGTAATTCCAGCCACACCTAGAGAGCAAGACTGTTTAGGAGCAGAGAAAGTGCCCTAGGGGCCTACATTTGACTTTAATTATGTCTCCTTGAGGTAATTCCTTTCCCTCTCAATTTCTACATCTGTATAGTGGACACAATGGTTCCCCCTATGCAAAGGCTGTCTGTAAGCTACAGTTCCTTCATTTGTGAAATGGGCACTGGGCAATCAGTGCTCTTCCTGCTTCCTAGCAAAGTCCCCATATTGCAAACCAATCCAATGTCCCACCACCTCTGACCCTGCTGATGGTCCAAGCCACTAACCTGCCCACTCATGGGGTGCTAGACTATAGTCTACTCTGCAGCCAGAGGGATCACTTTAAAAACAGTTGATACCCTCCAGAGGTTTTCCTACCAAACTGGAATATAATGTAAATTGCTCCTAGACCCTGCCAGTTGCCCCACCCCATCTCTTCCGTCTGCCTCCCTCACTCACTAGCCTCATTCTGTTCCTGGAACTGGTAAGCTCTTCTCATCTCAGGGCTTCTGTTCAGCCAGTTCCCTCTGCCTGAAATGCTTGTCCCTCAGCTCCTCGTGCAGAGGGCTCCTTCTCGTTATTCAAGTCTTGGATCAAAGGTCACCTCCCTTGGCACAGGAGCAAACAGGCACACAGGCAGAGCTCACCCTGCACGGCTCCTATGTACCCCATCAAGCCACTCTGCTTGTTTTCTCCATCAGACATCTCCCCATTCCTGGGTGACTTTACCTGTTTGTTGCCTGCTTCTGCTCCAAGAACAGAAATGTCTTGATCAGCAGTACATTGGAAAGTTCCAAAAACAGTGAGGATGAGAAGTGGAGTAGAACAGGAGAGGAGATCAGAGAAGGCAGGGAATGGGGGAAAGATACAGGGCAGAAGGCCATTCAGGAGACTGTCAAGACGTTCCCTTTTATCTGTAGTAATTCAGTGGGCCTTTGAACAACATGGGTTTGAACTGGCACAGGTCCACGTATATGCAGATTTTCTTCAGTAAGTATGTACTACAGTAGTATATCATCCTTTGTTGGTTGAATCCAAGAATGCAGAACCTAGGATATGGAGGGCTGGCTATAAAGTTCTAAGAGGATTTTCAACTGCAAAGGGGTGGGTGCCCCTAACCCCCACATTGTTCAAAGATCAGCTGTACTAGATTATTATCATCTCTCTCAAATCAGCCTCAAAGCCCACAGAAGCAAGCATGCACTTTTTCGTTCACTCCTTCAGGAAGGGTCCCAGCCCCACACCTTCTCCATTCCTCTTAGGCAGCCTCTGATTGCACTCCAGGAATTGGAGCCTTGATTTCTCTTGCCTGCTAGACAGGAAATGTGTGTGTGTGCGGTGGACCCCGGCTCCCCACCCCACCCTCCAGACTGATCTCACCTTGTCTGGCCATCTCTTCACCAAGTGCAGGACCTGGGTCACATCAATGCATACGTGGCAGCACTCAGCAGGGGACCTGACACATGGTAAGTATTCAGTAGGAGACTGATGAATGGACCTGGCAACGGGGAGAATTCCTTTTGATGGGCTTCAAGACACAAGAGCCAGACTGCCCCGGGGTTCAATCCCAGTATAGCACATGCTTGTGATTCTAGC
The DNA here is from genome assembly GCF_019923935.1 of Bubalus bubalis. Lineage (NCBI taxonomy): Eukaryota > Metazoa > Chordata > Mammalia > Artiodactyla > Bovidae > Bubalus > Bubalus bubalis. The sequence goes on along the minus strand of NC_059160.1, from coordinate 43,897,785 downwards.
CAAGTCACAATCTAACATTTCTCTACGCTTCATCTGAGGGGCCTTAATGCACATGCTCAATTGAATTCATCTAACAATGTCTCTTCCTCTCCCACTGCCCAGGATCCCCCTAGGGTCGCTCTGTGCAGAAGGCCAGAGGGGCCCTGCTTCCCTGAGACCTATTTCATGGAGGTGGGGAAGAAGGAGGAGGCTGGGGAGTCTTTTCTGACCAATCACAGGAATCTGGGCCAGAAGGGTATTTAAAACTATCACCTTACATTAGCTGTAAAAAAAAAAGAAGGAAATCCTACCATTTGCAACAACATGGATGGACCTGGGGGCATTACATCAAGTGAAATAAGTCAGACAAAGACAAGTACTGTGTGATTTCGCTTGTATGTGGAAACCAAAATAACTGAACTCATGGAAACAGAACAGACTGGTGGTTGCCAAGGGTGGGGGCTGGGGGCAGGGAAAAATGAGTGAACGGAGTCAAAATGTACAAACTTCCAGTTAGAAAGATAAATAAGCACTGGGGATGAAATATACAACACGGTGATTATAGCTAACAATACTCTTTTGTGTAGCTGAAAGTTGCTACCAGAGTAGATCTTTGAAGTCCTCTTTGGAAGAAAAAAACAATTTGCAGCAATGGGAGGTGATGGATGTGAACTAAACTTATTGTGGCAATCCTTTCACAATTTATACATGTATCAAATCATTGTGTTGCACACCTTAAATTAATGCAATGCTGTGTATCAATTATATCTGAAAGAACTTTCAGCTACTGTGAGGTTGGGGGAGACCCCTCCCAGAAGGACATCAGATCTCACTGTCCTCCAAGCCTTTCACCCCTTCCTCGATAAAATGGCTTGATTCCTCCCCCCTCCTCCAAAATTACATCTGAATGAAACTGGGGAAATAAGACTACCATTTTATAGAAATTGGGGGAACTGAGGGCCAAGGCTTTGGTAGCCTGGGTAAGCCTGGGTTCCAGAAGACAGGGACCGCAGGACACCCGGAGGAAGAATGGCTGCAGGGAATGGCTGGCAGGAGCTATGCTCCAGCATCACATTATTGAGCTGGAGACTCCAGGGGGACCAGAAGGAGAAGAGTATCCATGTCCCTACCTTCTCTTGGCAGCAGCGGAGTAGAAAGGCAACTCATGCTTGTCCCCATTCAGGTCAGTTACAGAGGTCTGTGCGTGCCTGACCTTCGCCTCTCCAGGGCTGGGAGCTGGGCTAGGCTGAAGGGTCCCGTTTAGGGGTCCAGGGCTGGGCAAAGACAGAAAAAAGCAGCCAGACATTGAATATGAGCTTCTCCTACTCCTACCCCTACCCTCAACCATGGCTGTATCACCCAGCCACACCACGGGTCCCCTCTGGCTCAGTTTGCCCCTCTGCATCACAGGGAAATTGGGAGGGAGATGTCGACCCCAGCAAGTCACTGACCACCCTCCTGAGAGAAGATGGAGACCCCAAGGGGGATGCAGGACACAGCCGAGGCTGCCATGGGAACACAGCCATCTGCCAGCTCTCCGGGGAGTGTATCCCAGAGGAGACAGCCACTCAGGAACGTTGCCTGGGGGCCCTGAATTCCAGAGGAAGGCCCGCTGAACTGCCTGGGCTGAGTCAGGAGGAAAGGGCGGGCCAGGGGACCAGCCAGGTCTGAGTCACTGGGGCCCCACTGACTTGCGTGCCTTCCTCTGGGGGCTGCTGGAACCAAATGAGGGATTCTGCAGAACTGGGTTCAAATTCTAGCCAGACCACTCCAGTGAGGTTGTAACCCAGGACAGTGGAGACAATAAGGCTGTCATTAAATGAATGAGTATGTAACAGGCTTGACACAAAGCTGGCACTCAACAGCAACAATACCAAATAGTTTTGAGCTCTTATTATATACAGGACATCTATGTATTAAACAATTTCCAGAATTAGCTCCTAATTAACAAACAGCTAGGCACGTGGAGTCACATGGACGATATTGTTGGTGCTGTACTAAGTGTGGGGTTGCCTGCCGAGAGTCGCTTCTCTCCTCCACCCCATGCCCCCAGGCCCACCTGAACACACTGTTCTCTGCCCAGTCTCTGTCCGCAGTCTCTGTTTTGTGCCCTGGGCCAAGCACTTCAGACTAAGTTGCTCCCAAAGGTAAGAAGAACAAGTCTTCTGCCCTGGGGTCATCAAAACCTAAAGCTGGGGAAGAGACAAGAGAGGGCAGGGCCGTCCAGGCAGAAGGAACAGCTAGCGCAAAGACTCAGGGGCAGGAAATCTCACATTCTGTTCCCACAGGGCCCTCATTCCCCTCACTTGCTGGGACTTGCACCATTTCGAGCCATCAGTCCTGCTCACCGTGGTCCCCATGACTCAGACCCCACCCCAGAGGAGGAGGTGAGGTTTGGGGGCGGTCCTACCAGGAAAGCTGGTGAATAATCATCCACTGGCCTGCAGTGCTCACAGAGAGAGCTCAGAACCCTGCTGAACTCGACCATCTCACACAAGCCCAGTGGGCGAGGCCTCTTACTCCTCCAAGAACCTGCCCAGGGGGCGGGGCCTCTTACTTTCCCAGGATCCAGCCCAGCGGGGCGGGGCCTCTTACTCTACAGAGCAGGCGAGGAAACCCAGGCTCAGTTAGTCGGTCAGTTCAGTCGCTCAGTCGTGTAGGACTGTTTACGACCCCATAAATCGCAGCACGCGAGGCCTCCCTGGCCATCACCAACTCCCGGAGTTTACCCAAACTCATGTCCATCGAGTCGGTGATGCCATCCAGCCATCTCATCCTCTGTAGTCCCCTTCTCCTCCTGCCCCCAATCCCTCCCAGCATCAGAGTCTTTTCCAATGAGTCAACACTTCGCATGAGGTGGCCAAACTATTGGAGTTTCAGCTTCAGCATCAGTCCATCCAATGAACAGCCAGGACTGATCTCCTTTAGGATGGACTGGTTGGATCTCCTTGCAGTCCAAGGGACTCTCAAGAGTCTTCTCCAACACCACAGTTCAAAAGCATCAATTCTTCTGCGCTCAGCTTTCTTCAGAGTCCAACTCTCACATCCATACATGACCCTGGAAAAACCATAGCCTTGACTAGACGGACCTTTGTTGGCAAAGTAATGTCTCTGCTTTTGAATATGCTATCTAGGTTGGTCATAACTTTCCTTCCAAGGAGTAAGCGTCTTAATTTCATGGCTGCAGTCACCATCTACAGTGATTTTGGAGCCCCCCAAAATAAAGTCTGACACTGTTTCCACTGTTTCCCCATCTATTTCCCATGAAGTGATGGGACCAGATGCCATGATCTTAGTTTTCTGAATGTTGAGCTTTAAGTCAACTTTTTCACTCTCCTCTTTCACTTTCATCAAGAGGCTTTTTAGTTCCTCTTCACTTTCTCCTATAAGGGTGGTATCTGTATATCTGAGGTTATTGATATTTCTCCCAGAAATCTTGATTCCAGCTTGTGCTTCTTCCAGCCCAGTGTTTCTCATGATGTACTCTGTGTATAAGTTAAATAAGCAGGTGACAATATACAGCCTTGATGTACTCCTTTTCCTATTTGGAACCAGTCTGTTGTTCCATGTCCAGTTCTAACTGTTGCTTCCTGACCTGCATACAGGCTTTCCAAGAGGTAGGTCAGGTGGTCTGGTATTCCCATCTCTTTAATAATTTTCCATGGTTTATTGTGATCCACACAGTCAAAGGCTTTGGCATAGTCAATAAAGCAGAAATAGATGTTTTTCTGGAACTCTCTTGCTTTTTCCATGATCCAGTGGATGTTGGCAATTTGATCTCGGGTTCCTCTGACTTTTCTAAATCCAGCTTGAACATCTGGAAGTTCACGGTTCACGTATTGCTGAAGCCTGGCTTGGAGAATTTTGAGCATTACTTTACTAGCATGTGAGATGAGTGCAATTGTGTGGTAGTTTGAGAATTCTTTGGCATTGCCTTTCTTTGGCATTGGAATGAAAACTGACCTCTTCCAGTCCTGTGGCCACTGCTGAGTTTCCCAAATTTGCTGGCATATTGAGTGCAGCACTTTCACAGCATCATCTTCTAGGATTTGAAATAGCTCAACTGGAATTCCATCACCTCCACTAGCTTTGTTCGTAGTGATGCTTTCTAAGGCCCACTTGACTTCACATTCCAGGATGTCTGGCTCTAGGTCAGTGATCACACCAACGTGATTATCTGGGTTGTGAAGATCTATTTTGTACAGTTTTTCTGTGTATTCTTGCCACCTCTTCTTAATATCTTCTGCTTCTTTTAGGTCCATACCATTTCTGTCCTTTATGGAGCCCATCTTTGCATGAAATATTCCCTTGGTATCTCTAATTTTCTTGAAGTGATCTCTTTTCCATTCTATTGTTTTCCTCTATTTCTTTGCATTGATCACTGAGGAAGGCTTTCTTATCTTTCCTTGCTATTCTTTGGAACTCTGCATTCAGATGCTTATGTCTTTCCTTTTCTCCTTTGCTTTTTACTTCTCTTCTTTTCACAGCTATTTGTAAGGCTTCCTCAGACAGCCATTTTGCTTTTTTGCATTTCTGTTCCATGGGGATGGTCTTGATCCCTGTCTCCTGTACAATGTCACGAACCTCCGTCCATAGTTCATCAGGCTCTCCATCTATCAGATCTAGTCCCTTAAATCTATTTCTCACTTCCGCTGTATAATCATAAGGGATTTGATTTAGGTCATACCTGAATGGTCTAGTGGTTTTCCCTACTTTCTTCAATTTAAGTCTGAATTTGGCAATAAGGAGTTCATGATATGACCCAGTCAGCTCCTGGCCTTGTTTTTGTTGACTGTATGGAGTTTCTCCATCTTTGGCTGCAAAGAATATAATCAATCTGATTTTGGTGTTGATCATCTGGTGATGTCCACGTGTAGAGTCTTCTCTTGTGTTGTTGGAAGAGGGTGTTTGCTATGACCAGTGCGTTCCCTTGGCAAAACTCTATTAACCTTTGCATTGCTTCATACTGTACTCCAAGGCCAAATTTGCCTGTTACTCCAGGTGTTTATTGACTTCCTACTTTTGAATTCCAGTCCCCTATAATGAAAAGGACATCTTTTTTGGGTGTTAGTTCTAAAAGGTCTTGTAAGTCTTCATAGAACTGTTCAACTTCAGCTTCTTCAGCATTACTGGATGGGGCATAGGCTTGGATTACCATGATATTGAATGGTTTGCCTTGGAAATGAACAGAGATCATTCTGTCATTTTTGAGATTACCTCCAAGTACTGCATTTCGGACTCTTTTGTTGACCATGAAGGCTACTCCATTTCTTCTAAAGGATTCCTGCCCACAGTAGTAGATATAATGGTCATCTGAGTTAAATGCACCCATTCCAGTTCGCTGATTCCTAGAATGTCTACGTTCACTCTTGCCATCTCCTGTTTGACCACTTCCAATTTGCCTTGATTCATGGACCTAACATTCCAGGTTCCTATGCAATATTGCTCTTTACAGCATCGGGCTTTGCTTTTATCACCAGTCACATCCACAACTGGGTATTGTTTTTGCTTTGGTTCCATACCTTCATTCTTTCTGGAGTTATTTCTCCACTGATCTCCAGTAGCATATTAGGCACCTACCGACCTGGGGAGTTCCTCTTTCAGTATCTTATCATTTTGCCTTTTCATACTGTTCATGGGATTCTCAAGGCAAGAATACTGAAGTGGTTTGCCATTCCCTTCTCCAGTGGACCACATTCTGTCAGACCTCTCCACCATTACCCGGCTGTCTTGGGTAGCCCCCCACGGCATGGCTTAGTTTCATTGAGTTAGACAAGGCTGTGGTCTGTGTGATCAGATTGGCTAGTTTTCTGTGATTATGGTTTCAGTGTCTCTGCCCTCTGATGCCTTCTTGCAACACCTACTGTCTTACTTGGGTTTCTCTTCCCTTGGACGTGGGTTATCACTTCACGGCTGCTCCAGCAAAGCGCAGCCGCTGCTCCTTACCTTGGAGGAGGTCGCCCCTCCTGACCTTGAACATGGCGAAGCTCCTTTCAGCCCTCCCCACGCAGCTGCCGCTCCTGGACGTGGGATTGCTTTCTCGGCCATCGCCCCTGACCTTGGATGTGGGATAGCTCCTCTTGGCCGCTCCTGTGACATCGCATCCTGGCGCTCTCGGTCATTGCCCTAGGCTCAGGTGAGGCCAAAGACTGAGCTTCCTGCCCCAGCCAGGAACCTGTTGACTTCTACAAGCTTTTGGGAGAGTGAGCAACCTAACTGTGGACGAGAAAACCAGGTTTAACTCTTACTTGGCCTCTCATTTGTTACTGTACTTTGGGGAGCAGGAACCTCCTTTCTTGGCCTCATTTTCCAACTCCCCTGCAGTAAATGTAGCCTGATGAAATGAACCTGCAGTGTGGCACAGGCTCTGGAGCCTGCATTTAAACCCCTCTCAGTGCCTCAGTCTCCTTATCTGTAAAACGGGGAGAATAAAACCTATCAAATAGCGTTGTTTTGACGATGAATATTTCAGCGTGCTTGTTGTTTGCCAGGCCACACTGAGTGCTTTCCATAGATTAATTCCTTTAATCCTCAAGACAGAGCTGGGAAGTAGCCACAATTATTACTCCCATTTTATGGATGAGAACACTGAGGCTCCATTTAAGTACCTCGCCCAAGGGCACCCAGCTGGGAAGTGGGAGCTCTGGAATTTGAACTCAGACACAGTCTGGTGCACAGATAGTTCCCATATACCCTCTGCCTCGTACAGGTGTGGCCGCCCTCATGATCACCATCCCCCACCATCAGCTTGCAGTGTGCTAAGTCAGTTCACTCATGTTCAACTCTTTGTGTCCCCATGACTGTAGACCGCTAGGCTCCTCTGTCCATGGGATTCTCCAGGCAAGAATACTAGAGTGGGTTGCCATTTCGGCCTCCAGGGGATCTTCCTAACCCAGGGATCGAGTCCGTGTTTCTTATGTCTGTCTTCTGGATTGGAGGTGGATTCTTTACCGCAAGAGCCACCTGGGAAGCCCGCCATCAGCTTGCTTATAAAAAAACAGGAAGGCTTCCTGGAGGAGGCAGGGCAGAAGCTGGGTCTGGAATGGGGGAGAAGATTCCTGCATCACAAGCAGGAGAATGCCTTTGTGCAATAAGGAACTGAGCGTACCCAGATGTGCCTGGATGAGCGGCAGAGAGAGGGCCTGGAAAAGCCCTGAGGAATAAAGTTACCAGATGTTCCAGTTACCTATTGGTACATGTCAGTCCACCCCAAAAGATAGCCTACAACAAAAGACAGCCACCGTTTTTGTAGCTCATGAGTCTGCACTCGGGCTTCTCATCTTTGCTCATGTGACATCAGTGGGGATCAAAAAGCAGCTAGAGGCTGGACAGCTGGGGCTCCTCAGGCACCTTGCTCTCTCTCTCAGCAGGCTTACCACATGGTCTCTAAGCATCACGGCCTTGGGGCGGCCAGCTTCCAACACGGCATGTCCAAAGAGAGCCCGAGGAATCCATCGCCCTTTATGACCTGGCCTTGGAAGGCAGCCAGTGCCACTGCTGTCACACTCTATCGGTCAATACAGTCACTGGCTCACCCAGACTGAGGGTGCCAGGGCGGGCCGGGGCCTGGGCAGGACCTTTTGATGGAGGACTGGCAGATTTCTGGCAGAGCCTGTGTGGGGGTGGCAAATACTATGCTGCTGCTGCTGCTGCTAAGTCGCTTCAGTCGTGTCTGACTCTGTGCAACCCCATAGATGGCAGCCCACCAGCTCCCCCGTCCCTGGGATTCTCCAGGCAAGAACACTAGAGTGAGTTGCCATTTCCTTCTCCAATGCATGAAAGTGAAAAGTGAAAGTGAAGTCGCTCAGTCGTGTCTGACTCTTAGCGACCCCATGGACTGCGGCCCACCAGGCTCCTCCGTCCATGGGATTTTCCAGGCAAGAGTACTGGAGTGGGGTGCCATTGCCTTCTCCGAATACTATGCTAGATATTTAAAAAAATATATTGTCACAGGAGGTGACTGGGGCTAGAGCAAGGTGTCAGCCATGAAGCCTGCTCTGCCTGTGCATGGCAGACTCAGTCTCCAAGTCCTGGGTCAAGTGACTATATGCCTCAAAACGTTTTTTAAAGCTTTTTAAAATGAAGATCATGGCATCTGGTCCCATCATTTCATGGGAAATAGATGGGGAAACAGTGGAAACAGTGTCAGACTTTTTTTTTTTGAGCTCCAAAATCACTGCAGATGGTGACTGCAGCCATGAAGTTAACTTACTCCTTGGAAGGAAAGTTATGACCAACCTAGATAGCATATTGAAAAGCAAAGACATTACTTTGCCAACAAAGGTCTGTCTAGTCAAGGCTATGGTTTTTTCAGTGGTCATGTATGGATGTGAGAGTTGGACTCTGAAGAAAGCTGAGTGCCGAAGAATTGATGCTTTTGAACTGTGGTGTTGGAGAAGACTCTTGAGAGTCTCTTGGGCTGCAAGGACATCCAACCAGTCCATTCTAAAGGAGATCAGCCCTGGGACTTCTTTGGAAGGAATGATGCAAAAGCTGAAACTCCAGTACTTTGGCCACCCCATGCGAAGAGTTGACTCATTGGAAAAGACTGATGCTGGGAGGGATTGGGGGCAGGAGGAAAAGGGGACTACAGAGGATGAGATGGCTGGATGGCATCACTGACTCGATGGACGTGAGTCTGAGTGAACTCCGGGAGTTGGTGATGGATAGGGAGGCCTGGCATGCTGCGATTCATGGAGTCGCAAAGAGTCTGACACGACTGAGTGACTGAACTGAACTGCACTGAACTGAAAAATGTTTACTTAGGTATGAAACACGACAAGGTGCACAGATCTTAAGTGGGCGCTTAAAGGACTTTGACCTATGTCTCCACTTGGGGGATCACCACCCAGATCAAGACACTGACCATTTCCGTTGCCCAATCAACTACTCGTGCTTGCTTCAGCAGCACATATATTAAAAAACTGGAACAATATAAAGCAGATTAATGTAGCCCCTCTGCAAGGATGACAGGCAAATTCGTGAAGTATTCCATACTTTTGGAAAAGAGAAGAATAGAGTACATTAATGTATATATAACTTCCCAGGTGCTGCTAGTGACAAAGAACCCACCTGCCAATTCAGGAGACATAAAAGATGTAGGCTTGATCCCTGAGTAGGGAAGATCCCCTGGAGAAGGAAATGGCAACCCACTCTAGTATTCTTGCCTGGAGAATCGCGTGGAGAGAGGAGATTGGCGGGCTGCAGAGTCAGACAAGACTTAATGACTAAGCAATAACAGCAACGTATATATATGAAGTCTAGAAAACTGATACTGATTAATCTATTTGCAGCATAGGAATAGAGATACAGATATAGAGAGCTATGGGCACAGCAGGGAAGGAAAAGGTGGGATGAACCAAGAGAGTAGCACTGAAACATATACATTGCCATAGGTAAAATAGATAACCATACGTAAAATAGATAACCAGTTGGAATTTGCTGTATGACACAGGGAGCTCAACCCAATGCTCTATAGGGGTGGGATGGGGATCTATAGGACGAGGATGGTTCAAGAGGGAGGGACATACATATACCTATGGCTGATTCATGTTGTCGTGTGGCAGAAAACAGCACAACGTTGTAAAGCAATTACCCTCCAATTAAAAATAAAAAGATAACATAAAAAGAGGCAACTACTCTTCTGTCTTCTGTAGCCACAGATTAGTTTCATCTATTTTTGTTCTTCGTAGAAATGGAATCATCCAGCTTGTGCTCCTTTGTCTCTGGAGTCTTTCATTCACCACGTGGAAGTGAGGTTCTTCCATGTAGGTACATATATGTGTAGTTCAGTTCAGTTCAGTTGCTCAGGCATGTCTGACTCTTTGCCACCCCATGGACTGCAGCATACCAGGCTTCCCTGTCCATCACCAACTCCCGGAGCTTGCTCAAACTCATGTCCATTGAGTCAGTGATGCCATCCAACCATCTCATCCTCTGTCATCCCCTTCTCCTCCTGCCTTCAATCTTTTCCAGCATCAGGGTCATTTCCAATGAGCCAGTTCTTTGCATCAGGTGGCCAAAGTACTGGAGCTTCAACTTCAGCGCCAGTCCTCCCAATGAATATTCAGGACTGATTCCCTTTAGGATTGACTAGCTTGATCTCCTTGTGGCCCAAGGGACTCTTAAGAGTCTTCTCCAACACCACAGTTGGAGGAGTTGTAGTAGGTACATATAGTTGTAGTAGGTGATAGATACAACACCATATTTTTAGTAGGTACTTAAATTTGTAGACTGTCGTGTATTTGTAGATTACCCGGTCTCATCACTGAATAGCGTTCTGTTTTGTAAATATACTGTGTAATGGGCAGCTGGGTAGTTCCTGTTTGGGAGCTATTACAGATACCACTGCTATGAATATTCATATGCCCTTCTAATGAACATGTTTATTCACCTCTGTTGGATTCGCAGCCAAGAGTTGGCTGGCTTGGTCATGGGGTTGGCATGTGTACAATCTCAGTAGATTTCCAAGCAGTCCTGCCACGCGCTTGACCATTTTCCACTCCAACTGGTGGTTTGTGAGAGGCCCACATGCTTCCCAACACTTGATGCAGGCAATCTCATTTTACTCAGTCTATCGGAGGTGAAGTGGAAACCAGTTTTCTGAATGAAATCTCAGTACAGGTCATCGTTTCTAAGTCAGATCAAAGGTGAGATGTAATGAAAGCCAATACTATGTACAAGGGGGAGTCTACTGGAATATCTTGCTATTGTTTTAGTTGGTTTTGCTTTATTTTATATGTTTATATTTTAGAGGTAATTGTGTATTGTTAAATTTAAACTTAAAGCATATATGTGCCCTTGAAAAAAAATTATGAAGCCCTTCCTGCTAGAGTGCAAGCAGCTAAGAGGCAACTCTAAATAAAGGCAAATGTTAGATTTGCCTGGTGGTCCAGGGGTTAAGACTTCATGCTCTAAATGCCAGAGACCAGGGTTCAATCCCTGGTGGGGGAACTGAGATCCCACATGCTGCACAGTGCAGCCAAAGAAATAAATTTTAAAAAATAAATAAAGGAACTCATAAATGGAGTACTGAGGTGAGCATGGAATCCACTTTGGTAGTGGATTATAATTAACCAAGTGAAGAGGAATTCCCTGGTGGTCGAGTGGCTAAGACTCTGTGCTCCCAATGCAGGGGGCCAGGGGTTTGATCCCTGGTTAGGGAACGAGATCCCACATATTGCAGAGTTTGTATGCCACAACTAAAGTTCCCACATGCTGCAACGAAGACCCAGTGCAGCCAAATAACTAATTAAAAAAAAGAAAAAGAGTAGGTGGTTTAAAAAAGTGCAAGCAAAACTAGGAGGAAGAGATGTCTATAATCATGGTAGGAGACTTTAACACACATCTTTCAACAATTTGTGTGAATTTAGCAAAACTAGAAATAGGGTCAAAATCAACTATATTTCTCTCCTCTGACCACAAAAATAAAACATTTTAAAACTGAAACTACTGAAGTCCTAAAAGATAATATAAGAGAAAATTTAGATGACCTCGAGTTCAATGATGACTTTTTTGATAAAACATCAAAGACGTAAGTGATGAAATCATTGATAAGCTGGACTTCATTAAAATTGAAAACGTGTAAAAGACACTGTTAAGAGAATGAGAAGACAAGCCAAGGACTGGGAGAAAATATGTTAAAAGACATATTTGATAAAGGACTGTTACCCAAAATATACAAAACTCTTAAAATACAAAAAATAAGAAGATGAACATCATAACTGAAAAAAAAGTAGCAAAATATCTGAACAGACACCTCCAGGAAAGCTGTACAGATGGCAGACAAGCATATGAAAAGGCACTCAACATCATGTGTTAGTAGGGGTTTGCAAATTGAAACAACAGTGAAACACTGCTATGCACCTACGAAAATGGCCAAAATCCAAAATGCTGAAAATACCAAGTGCTGGTGAGCAACAAGAGCTTTCTCTCTTGGCTGATGGGAATGCAAAAGGGCACAGTTACTTCGGAAGATGGCTTTTTTATAAGACAGTTTCTTATAAATTAAACGTACTCTTATACCATATGATTCAGCAATACTTTTCTTCTTAATATTTACCCAAAAGTGCTGAAAACTTAAGTGCACACAGATATTTGCACCTGGATGTTTATGGCAGCTTTATTCATAGCTGGCAAAATTTAGAAGCAACCAAGAAGTCCTTCAGTAGGTGAACAGTTAGATAATTGCGGTGCATCCAGACAAGGGAATATTATTCAGTGCCAAAAAGAAATGAGCTCTCAAGCCATGAAAAGACGTGGAGGAAAGTTAAATGCATATTACTAAGTGAAAGAAACCAATCTGGAAAGGCTACATACTGTGGGATTCCAACTTTATGACATTCTAGAAAGGGCAAGACTATGGCGATAGCAAAATGGTTAGTGGTTGGGGGAAGGAAGGATGGTAAATGGAGCACAGAGGGTTTCTAGGGCAGTGAGAGTGTTCTACGTGGCACTATAATGAGGGATGGATGTCATTATGCATTTGTCAAAACCCGTAGAATGTACAACACCCAGAGTGAACCCTTATGTAAACTACAGACTTTGGGTGATGATGTATCATAGTTTCATTGATTAAAACAATGAGATGTTGATAGTAGGGGAAGCTATGCATGTGAAGGCAAGGAGTAGGTGAGAATTCTCAGTACTTTTCTCTCAATTTTTCTGTGAACCTAAAATTGCTGGAAAATAAGAAAATTCTATTTTTTAAAAAATGAAGCCATCTATAAGAGCATCAGAAATATCAATTTCCTAGGAAGAAATCAAACAAAAGGTGTGCAAGACCACTATGCTGAAAAAGACAAAATATTATTATGTGTTAGTCATTAGGAAAATGAAATAAAGACCACAGTGGGGTCCCATTTCACACCGAGTAGGATGACTATAATCAAAATGACAAACAGTAACAAGTGTTGGCCGGATGCGGAGAGATTAGACCCCTGCCACCTTGCTAGTAGGATTGTAAAATGGTGCTGCTGCCTTGTAAAACAGTTTAGCAGCTCCTCAAACAATCAAATATAGAGGTGCCCTATGACTCAGCGATTTCACTCCTAGATATACAATACCCAAGAGAACTGAAAATATATGCCTGCGCAAACACGTATACATGATGTTCGCAGCAGCTCTACTCATATTAATAACAGCCCCAAAGTGGAAATAACCCAAATATTCATCAACTGATGGATGGATGAACAAACAATGTATCTCTAGACAATGGAATATTCAGTTCAGTCACTCAGTTGTGTCCGACTCTTTGCGACCCCATGGACTGCCGCATGCCAGGCTTCCCTGTCCATCACCAACTCCCGGAGCTTGCTCAACTCATGTCCATAGAGTTGGTGATGCCATCCAACCATCTCATTCTCTGTCATCACCTTCTCCTCCTGCCTTCAATCTTGCTCAGCATCAGAGTCTTTTCTAATGAGTCAGTTCTTTGCATCGGGTGGCCAAAGTATTGGAGCTTCAGCATCAGTCCCTCCAATGAACATTAAGGATTGATTTCCTTTAGGATGGACTGGTTTGATCTCCTTGCAGTCCAAGGGATTCTCAAGAGTCTTCTCCAACACCACAGTTCAAAAGCGTCAATTCTTTGGCACCCAGCTTTCTTTATAGTCCAACTCTCACATCCATACATGACTATTGGAAAAACCATAGCTTTGACTAGACGGACCTTTGTTGGAAAAGTAATGTCTCTGCTTTTTAACATGCCATCTAGGTTGATCATAGCTTTTTTTCCTAGGAGCAAGCATTGTTTAATTTCATGACTGCAGTCACCATCTACAGTGATTTTGGAACCCAAAGAAATAAAGTCTGTCACTCTTTCCATTGTTTCACCATCTATTTTCCATGAAGTGATGGGATCAGATGCCATGATCTTAGTTTTCTGAATGTTGAGTTTTAAGCCAACTTTTTCACTCTCCTCTTTCACTTTCATCAAGAGGCTCTTTAGTTCTTCTTCGCTTTGTGCCATAAGAGTGGTGCCATCTGCATATCTGAGGTTATTGATATTTCTCCCAGCAATCTTGATTCCAGCTTGTGCTTCTTCCAGCCCAGTGTTTCGTATGATGTACTTTGCATATAAGTTCAATAAGTAGGGTGACAATATATAGCCTTGGTGTACCCCTTTCCCAATTTGGAGCCAGTTTGTTGTTGCATGTCTGATTCTAACTGTTGCTTCTTGATCTGCATAGATTTCTCAGGAGGCAGGTAAGGTTGTCTGGTATTCCCATCTCTTTAAGAATTTTCCACAGTTTATTGTGATCCACACAGTCAAAGGCTTTGGTATAGTCAATAAAGCAGTAGATGTTTTTCTGGAACTCTCTTGCCTTTTCAATGATCCAACAGATATTGGCACTGTGATCTCTGGTTCCTCTGCCTTTTCTAAATCCAGCTTGAACATCTGGAAGTTCACAGTTCACATACTGTTGAAGCCTGGCTTGGAGAATTTTGAGTATTACTTTGCTAGCGTGTGAGATGAGTGAAATTGTGCAGTAGTTTGAATATTCTTTGGCATTGCCTGAATAATGGAATATTATTCAGCCATAAAAGAGAGAAAGTGCTGATACATGCTTCAACATAAATGAACCTGGAAAACATGATGCTAAGTGAAAGAAGCTAAACACAAAAGGCCACATTTTTTATGATTCCACTTCTATATATTTAAAGTCCAGAATAGGCACATCCATAGAGACAAAAAGAAATTCGTGGTTGCTGAGTTGGGGGAAGGGGAGTGTAGAGAATGACTGCCAATGGGGATGGAGTTTCTTTGGGGAGTGATAAAAAAATATTCTGGAATTAGGTAGTGGTGATGATTGTACAATTTTGTAAATATGCTTTAAAAAAAACCCCACTGAATTGTACACATTTTTCATTTGCCACACCACGTGGCTCATGGGATCCTAGTTCCCCAACCAGGGACTTGAACCCAAGACCTCAGCAGTTAAAATGCAGGATCCCAACCACTGGACAAACAGGAAATTCCTTGTACACTTTTTTTTTTTTTTTTTGTAGCACTAGGTCTTTGTTACAGTGTGTGGGCTCTTCTTGGTCTGTGAGGTCTTTGTTCCCTGACCAGGGATTGAACCCGCATCCTTTGCATCAGAAGGCAGATTCTTAGCCACACTGGGAAATCCTACCCTGTCTACTTTAAATGAATGAATTGTATGGTATGTGAATTGTATCTCAATTTTTTATTTTTTAATAGCATCATTATTTGAAATTAAATATGATCTAAATAAACCGAGAGCTAGATCATTTTCATGGACTAGAAGCCTCAATATTATAAACATATCAATTCTTCTCAAATTAATTGCAAGATTCAACACAATCCCAATTCAAAAATCCCAGAGTTTTCCCCCTGAAATTACCAAATTGATTCTAAAATGTATATGGAGATGCAAAGGAAAAGCCATTGACATAGAGAAAATAAATTAAAGCACAAAACCACAGAACTTACTGTACCAGACATCAAGAACTACTGTAGGAACAAGAATTTAAACGGTGTGGCATTGGTTCAAGAGCAGACAAACAGACTAACGGTCTAGAAACAAACCCACACACATGACACAGCAGTGCAATGGGAGAAGGATGATCTTTTCAGGAAATGGTGCTGGGTCAACTAGATAGAATATCGTGGGGGAAATGTATCTTGATCCCTCTAATGGCTTCCTGTAGCTGCTGTAAAAAAATTACCAGAAACTTGTGGCTTAAAACCATAGAACTTTATACCTTCACAGTCCTAGAGATCAGAAGTTCAGAATCAGTATCACTGGGCCAAAATTAAGGTATTAGCAGAGCCAACACCTTGGAGACTGTCAGAGAGAATGTTATTTGCCTCTTCCCATCTCTGGAGCTGCAGGCACTGCTTGGTTCATGGTTATATCAATCTAGTCACAAGGCAAGCAACTTCAAATCTATCTCTGTCTGCTCCATCTTCATAGGGGCTTCCATGTGTGTGTGTGTGTGTGTGTGTGTGTGTGTGTGTGTGTGAAATCTCCCTCTGCTTTCCTCTTACAAGAATGCACATGGTTGTATTTAGGACCCGACTAGATAATTCAGGATAATCTTTCTCACTCAAAACCTTTAATCATTTTGCAGACACTTTGTTATAGAAGGTAACAGTTCCAGGAATTAGGAGGTACCCATCATTGGGAGAAGGCAATGGCACCCCACTCCAGTACTCTTGCCTGGAAAATCCCATGGACGGAGGAGCCTAGTGGGCTGCAGTCCACGGGGTCGCTAAGAGTCGGACACGACTGAGCGGCTTCACTTTCACTTTTCACTTTCATGCATTGGAGAAGGAAATGGCAGCCCACTCCAGTGTTCTTGCCTGGAGAATCCCAGGGACGGTGGAGCCTGGTGGGCTGCCGTCTATGGGGTCGCACAGAGTCAGACATGACTGAAGCGACTTAGCAGCAGCAGCAGCAGCAGCATTGGGAGGCCATTTTTCCAGCCTAATGTAACCACTACCTCACATCATAAACATAAATAAATTATACCTAAATGTGAAAGAGTGAAATAGTAAAGACTTAGAAGAAAGCGTTAAGAGAACATCTTCATGACCTTGAAAGAGGCAGGGTTTTCTTAAACAATAAACAAAGGAGCTAATAATTTTTTAGCGGAGTATATCAGAATTAAGAACCCTCCTTTAACAAAAAATACATTTTGAAGACTTAAAAGATGACCCACAAAATGGGAGAGGATGTTTGTAATGAACATATACAGCAAAAAAACTTGTGCTTGAAATATACATAGAACTCCTACAAATCAATACAAAAACACCCAACATGAAAAGACATCCTAATAGCAAAATAAATCAACTATACGCCAACAAAACTTTTTAAAAAGAAAAATAGGCAAAATACTTGAACAGATCTAAGTGGATACCCAAACAGCCAATAAATACATGAAAAGGTGTATTCAACTTCATTAGTAATCAGAGAAATGCAAATTAAAACCACAATACCATAGCACTATACATAGGCTAAAATGAAAAAGGCAAAAATATCAAGGGTGAGTGAAGATATGGAGTAATCAAAACCGGTGGGAACTTCAACTGTTACCATCACTTTGGAAAACCTTTTAGCAGCTTGTGCTAAAACAGAAAGTGTGTGGATGCATGCTTCAGTCGCTCAGTTGTGTCCAATTCTTTGCCATCCCATGGACTGTAGCCCACCAGGCTCTTCTGTTCATGGGATTTTTTCCAAGCAAGAATACTGGAGTGGGTTGCCATTTCCTCCTCCAGGGGATCTTCCTGACCTAGGGATCAAACTCAGGTTCAAATCTCTGGAATGGGTATCCATTCCCTTCTCCAGGGGGTCTTCCCGACCCTGCATCTGCAGGGTCTCCTGCATCTGCAGGTGGATTCTTTTACCACTGAGACACCTGGGAAGCCAAAACAGAACACATGTAGGCCTTTGACCTAGAAATTCTGCCTCTAGGTGTAGACCCAACACTTTCACCAAAAAGACACATACTAAGCTAGAATATTCATAGTACACTCTTTGTAATGGGCAAAACCTGGAAACTATCCAAATGTCCATTAATAGTAAAACAGATGAAATAGAGTGTGGTGTAGTCATGCAGTGGGGCATTACAAGTCGTGAGGATAAATAATGTACAACCATGGGCAACAATGTGACTGGATCCCACAAACAAAATGTTGAGTGAAAGGAGCTGCCTACAAAAGAGGACAAAAGAGGACATGATGCCATTTACATGGAGAACAAAGACATCAAAATCTCAGCGGTCAGGACAGTTAGTACCATTTGTGGGGAGTTGGAAGGGGCACTGAGGAGACTCACGGGGAGCTGGTTGTGTTCATGTGTTTTGTGTGTGTGTGTGTGTTCATGTATTTATCTGGGTGCTGGCTGCCTGTTGTGTTCACCCTGTATACACTTAAGATATAGATATCTGGTGGTTCAGATGGTAAAGAATCTGCCTGCGATGCTGGAGACCCTGGTTCGATTCCTGGGTCAGGAAGATCCCCTGAAGAAGAGAATGGATACCCATTCCAGTATTCATACCAGGTGAATTACAGTCCATGGAGTGGCAAAGAGTCAGACATGACTGAATGACTCATTCACACACACACACACACACACAATCATATGGATCAAATGTAAAAGTGTCATTAAGTGACAAAAGCAAATGTAGAATGTTGATTGCTTGCCACTTTTTTTAAAATGGAAGTGTGTGAATATACATGCTGCTGCTGCTGCTGCTGCTAAGTCGCTTCAGTCATGTCTGACTCTGTGCAACCCCATAGACGGCAGCCCACCAGGTTCCCCGTCCCTGGGATTCTCCAGGCAAGAACACTGGAGTGAGTTGCCATTTCCTTCTCCAATGCATGAAAGTGAAAAGTGAAAGTGAAGCCGCTCAGTCGTGTCCGACTCTTAGCGACCCCGTGGACTGCAGCCCACCAGGCTCCTCCATCCATGGGATTTTCCAGGCAAGACTACTGGAGTGGAGTGCCATTGCCTTCTCCAGAATATACATGCAAGGGCGTGTATATGTGTATATATGCATACTCATATATAATCATATGCAGGGATCATTCCTGGAAGAAATGTGAAAGAAACAGCTCAGCTTATTGCCTTTCAGAGGAGAATTGGAAGCCTGCATAAAGTTTCTAAACCAGTAAGTATGTTTTTAAGTTATTAAATAGTTCACACACATGAAAATGTTTAGAGAAAAACAATAAACACCTAATTGCTTTGTTTTGTTTTTTAAGACCAATATTTGGAAAGTATGGAGAAGCAGTGAGGTCCACAGACCATTTCAGTGAAAGACTAAATTCTGGGTTCTTCGGGTTTCTCTGCAAGGGGCTGCCCGGGGGAGGGGGGGTGGCCTCATGTGCATCCCTGCCGCTCTTTCATGTGGGCAAACGTAGACCCTGAAAAGCCTCGCAGCCGCCCGGGTGGACAGGTCCCGCCCCCAGCCCGGTGCACTAGTCTAGTTTGTGCGGTGTGGCTTCGGAATCAGACGGGAGTGGAAGTTGTGAGACCTTAGCAAGTCACAGCCTCTTTGAGCCGAGGTCTCCTGGTCTGCGGGCTATGTCCCTCACTTCACACCGAGGCCAGCAGAACCCACGTGTGTGGAGCAGGGGAACAGCCGGAACTCTGCGGACGCACCGCTCCACTTGTCCGCAGGGCAAGGACCGGGCTGGAGCCTCGGACTGCAGCGCTCCAAATGAACACAAGGTGGCGCTCACCCCTACAGGTTTAGCCAGGTCCCCTCCTCTCAGGGCGTTGGCTGCTGGAAGAAGGGAGGCGGGCAGGAGCTACTTCCGCACACGTGTCCGTGCACTTCTGGGCCCTGGGGATCAAAGGGTGAACAGTGGGGCGTCTTGCCTGAGGCACGACTGGAGGAACCGGCAGCCCTGAAGAAGGGGAAAGAGGAAAGACTCCAGCTGGGAGGAAGCACTGGGATTAGAGTTTAGGACCTTGTGGTGTATTGAATGGTAACCCCCACTCCCCAAAAGATAGGTTCACCTGGAACCTGTGGGTGACTTTATTCGTAAAAAGAGTCCTTGTAGATGTAATTCAGATAAGGGTCTTGAGGTGAGATTATCCTGGATTATCCAGGTGGGCCCTGAATCCAATCACAAGCGTCCTCATAAGAAAAGATGCTGACACAGAGAAGGCCATGTGGAAACAGATGCAGAGTTTGAACTCTTACAGCCACAAGTAGGGAACACCTGGAGCCACTGGAAGCTGGAAGCCTTGTGAGGGAGCAGAGCCTTGCCCACATTGCGGTGAGAGAATAAATCACTACTGTTTTAAAGCAGAATGCCTTAAGGTACCCAGGCTATACCTCATTTGTTTCAACAGCCATGAGAAGCTAACAGAGATGCTGAAATTCTCTTCCCACTGCTCTGTCTGCTGACCTTCCCCCAACCCCAGTGGCCTACAGATGACACCCAAGGCCCCCCAACTCCTGAACCCTACTCTTTCCTCCCCAAACTCACTGCTTTCACATCTCCTGCTTTTGGTTCCATCTGTCTGGGCAGCCCTTCCCTCATGGGTCCCCTGGACAACTCCTATACACCCTTTAAGGCCTTTCCTGAGTACCCTCTCCTAAGTATATTAGTATATTCTGAATCAGTATCTCCCAACACACATGGACTCCTCCATTCCCCCCAGCCCACCGTGTGGTGTCTGTTCACTCATTGTATTGTTGATGTTGTGCATGTTACTCGCTCAGTCATGTCTGACTCTTTGTGGCCCCGTAGACTGTAGCCCACTAGGCTCCTCTGTTCTTGGGATTTCCCAGGCGAGAATACTGGAGTGGACTGTCATTTCCTTCTCCAGGGGATCTTCCCAACCCAGGGACCAAACCTGGGTCTCCTGAATTGCAGACAGATTCCTTACCTTCTAAGCCACCAGGGAAGACTGATGATGTTAGATGTCATGGAAAAACCAAATGAACTTTCTGGCCAACCCAATGTCATCGCGTCAGTTCAGTGATGTGTCCCCCTGACACTGGTCCTCATCTCCAGGTTTTTCCATCCCCAAAGCTACTCATTCAGGCCTCCATATGTCTCACCAAGACCCTGGCACCACCTCCTCACTGGTCTTCCTGCCCCAGTCTGGCCTTCCAGCCCATCACCAGTCTGTAGCCTTGGTGCTCAGGTCTGCCTATGTCACTCCTCTGCTCAACAACCATCTGTAGCTCCCCACTGCCCTAAGGAAGGTGTCCACAGGAAAGGACACTACTTCAGTGATCCTTCCTACCTCTCACTCCACCCAACCGATGTCCATCACACCCATGTGCAGCACACTCCTGGGCCTTTGCATAGACAGGCTCCTTCACTAGAAAGCCCTCTCCCTGCATGCCAGGCACGCTGTGACCCATGTGCTGACCACACACCAGGGGCTGTTCTAAGTACTTTACGTGAGTGAAATCCTTTAACTCTTATAACAGCCCAAAGAGAAAGGCTCCATCACTGTGTCCAGTTCATAGCTGGGAATTCTGAGGCCCAGATGGGAGAAGAACCATTCGGAAGTGGCAGAAGGATCTGATTGCAGCCCACACTGTCATTTCCCTGATGTGGGCCTCAGAACTGCCAATATCTCACCCCACTCCCCTATCCATGCCACAACCACCCAACCCCAGATTAATGGCTCTCTCCTCTGTGGATTCTGAATTTGGTAAACCCACACCTCACTGCAGTGTGCAGGAATTAGCCAATCATACAGTGATCTCCATATCAGGAAGCTTCTGGATAACTTCACTTTATTTCTCTGGGTCTGTGGTAACTGGTGCAGTGTAAGGGGTTCAGTAAACTAGAATGAATGAGTGAATGGTTTCCAGGATGTCAGGTCCTGAAGTTTTCTCAGCCTCCTCAAAGAAAAGAATACATTATGCAAATTTTCTGAGGCCGGACCTCTTCCTTCTCCTCTCCCCTGCACTGCTCCGCAGTTTCTGGGAGGGCACTGGACCCTCCAGAAAATGCCCCAGGCTCTCTAGTGGTGTGTTTCCTGATTACTGATGAAACCAGGGCTTAAAGCTGATTAATCATGAGCCACCGCCAGCCAGGGCATGTTGGAGTGCCAAGCAGGAAGGGAGAAGCCAGGTTCCCCACCAACCTCTCTTCCCACCACTGTGTGGCCTCCCCCAGCCTCTGGAGTCCTGGTGACACCAGCTGGAAAAGGACTACCCCCTGGGGACTTCCCTGGTGGCCCAGTGGTTAAGACTCTGCTCTGCCACTGCAGGGGG
The DNA here is from genome assembly GCF_019923935.1 of Bubalus bubalis. Lineage (NCBI taxonomy): Eukaryota > Metazoa > Chordata > Mammalia > Artiodactyla > Bovidae > Bubalus > Bubalus bubalis. The sequence goes on along the minus strand of NC_059160.1, from coordinate 43,876,089 downwards.
CATGGGTTCGATCCCAGGGAACTAAGATCCCACATGCCATGTGATGCTGCCAGAAGATAAAAAAAAGAAAAAAGAAAAGGACTAGCCCTGGAGGTAGGTGACTTGAACAACTCCTAGACTGACCCCAATCCTCCCACACCCCACCTTGGCCACTCCCAGGTCCAAAAGAACCCACAGCCTAATAGTTCACAACCCCCCCTCCCCATCCTTGATCTTCTAACTTGTTGATGATACCTAGGGAGGTGCTGCACCCCCATTTAGAGGTAGGGAAACCAGTTCCGGGAGAGAGTACCACCCAGAGGAAGTAAGCAGGACACAGGAAGTTGAATCCCATTTTTCTGTTTCCCAAGGTGGTTTGAAGCAGACTGGTCATTTCTTGATTCAAAGGTCACACCCTTAGAGCAGGGGTTTCCAACTTCAGGGATCTAATGCCTGATGATCTGAGGTGGAGCTGATGTGATAATCATAGAAATAAAGTGTGCAATAAGTGTAATGTGCTCGAATCATCCCCAAACCATCCCCATTCTTACCCCGTCTGTGGAAAAACTGTCTTCCACAAAACCAGTCCCTAGTGTCAAAAAGGTTAGGGACTGCTACCTTAGAGGACAAAGGAGCAAAAAATATGAACCCCTCAGCTCTGACCCAAGACACCTGGAGGACTCTTATCAAACAGCCCAGGGACTGGAGGCAGGTGGGGAAACTACAACCCAATGGTTAAGGGCTTATGTCCAGGTTCAAGTCCCAATCTGACTCCTAACAAGTCACAGAGTTCCTGCGACCTTAGACAAGCTTCCTAGCTTTTGTAGGCCTCAAGTTTCCCCATCAGTAAGATGGGAGCCATCCTGAGGACCTACACATCACAGGATTGCTGTGAGGATTGTCTGAGTTAACACAGAAAAGGTTTAGAATAGGTGCTGCTGCTAAGTCGCTTCAGTCGAGCCCGACTCCGTGCGACCCCATAGACAGCAGCCCCCCAGGTTCCTCTGTCCACAGGATTCTCTAGGCAAGAACACTGGAGTGGGTTGCCATTTCCTTCTCTGTAGAATAGGTGAGGCGTACTCAATAAACAGCACAATTTTTTAAAAGTGTGTTTTGAAGGAATTGTCTCCCTGAGGAGGAAGCAGTGGGAGTGAATTCTTGTCATCCGAGAGGAATGTTCCCCACACCTGCCCGATAGAAGGCCCAGGCCTGGGGCCTCCTTAAAAACCCCACAGCCTGTCTCACCCCAGGCCTGGCAGGTCCGAGACTGGGCGTGGGAAGCAGGTGTTTGTAATAAGAGCCCCGAGGGTTGCTTGGCTCCCGCAAGCCTGGGGATCCCAGGGGCTGAGGACCATGTCTTTTTCTGTAGACTCTTCTGGTGAAACACCTGCCGCCCACCTGTCGTCATGTCCTCAGGGGAAAACCAACTTTCTCTTTTTCCCAATTAGTAATAATATTTAGCTTGAAAAGACTCATGAGGGACTTCCCTGGTGGCTCAGTGGTAAAGAATCCACCCTCCAGTGCAGGGGACTTGGGTTCAATCCCTGATTGAGGAACTAAGATCCCACGTGCTGCAGAGCAACTCAGCCTCACTCGGCAACTACTGAGCACGCATGCTGCAACTAAGACCCGAAGTAGCCAAATAAATTTTGTAAAAAAGATTCACTAGTGCCAGGTCCTATGTTGGGCTTCCTAGGTGGCGCTAGTGGTAAAGAACCCACCAGCCAATGAAACAGACATAAGAGCTGTGGGTTTGATCCCTGGGTCAGGAAGATCCCCTGGAGAAGGAAATGGCAACCCACTCTAGTATTCTTGCAGGGAAAATCCCATGGACAGAGGAGCCTGGTGGGCTACAGTCCATGGGGTCACAGAGTCAGACGCAACTGAAGCGTCTTAGCACACAGCACACCCAGTATCAGGTGCTGTGCTATGTGTGATGTTGCCATGTCTGACTCTTTGCGACCTCATGGATTGCCAGGCTCCTCTGTCCATGGGATTCTCCAGGCAAGAATACTGGAGTGAGGTGCCATTTCCTCTTCCAAGTGATCTTCTTAACCCAGGGTTCAAGTCTCCTGCATTGGCAGGTGGGTTTTTTTTTTTACCATTGGTGCCACCTGAGTGCTATGCTAAATTAATTCCATTCACCAACAGCCCTCTGATGCAGGTCCTCTCTTTAACCCCATTTTATACAGCCCAAAACTGAAGCCAGGGACGTTAATAACTTGCCCAGGGTCACCACTGTGGGGAAGTGCCTAGATGCTCTGGCTCAGAGCAGGTCTATCAGGAACTGAAAAGTCTTCTGTCTTTTTCAAGTCTTCCACCTCTGGCCTGGGGCAAAAGAGGGAGCTCCAGAGCCACAGAAAGTCCAGGCTTTGAGGCCCTGAAGACTGATCTCGTCCCCCACTCCACCCATAATCTCCCCTGGCTGGCTTATCTGCATCTTTTTACAGGCCCATCATGTTGCTAGCATTTCTCTGGAAATGTCATGCCTTTGATCAAGCTGTTTCCAAGGTCAGGCACATCCTTCCTAATTTTAGGCTTCTGTGTAGAGAGGGTAGCCTCCTCCAGGAAGCCCTCCCTGACTGCCTTCTCTGGGATAGCTGGCTCCTGGGGCACCCACTGCCCACTAGGGGATGACTGCCTTGAGCACTAAGGATGCTGTATCCTGTAGGTCTATCTCCAGGTTCTCTGAGCAAGAGAGTGGGATGTGGGAGAGGTGAGATAGAGAACAGGTGTCACTGATCTTCTTCTGGGTTAGGTGAGGGAAGAGGATAAAGTCAGGTCTCCCTCTGCCCAGCCTCTTCACTGGCCATGACCCTCAGGCCCTCGATCAGTACCTCCTGTTGGGCAACCACAGGCAGGGACTGCCTGGAGGTGAGGAGGGTGGGGACTATTTGCTTCCCCCGGAACACTTTGGCCAACCCCACCTCTGTCTGCCCCCACTCCAGCTCCTCAGACCTGGGGCTTTGAACAGAGGGTGATACTTCTTGAAGGTGTGAAGTGACATCTTGGTACCACTTTTCTCTGCCTGGTCCCAAGCCTCCTGGGGGCCCTGCCCCATCCTTCCCAGCATGGAGGACTCAGGGCAAAACATGGTGCGTGCAAGATGAGGCTGATGGAGTTACTGGCCCATCACCCCCATCCAGAGATGGGGGACTGAGACCTCCAGAGCCTGGTCCAGCCAGAGCTGAAGGCTTGTGGCCCCACTGGGGCAGGATAAGACCTAGCCTCCTCCTTCCCCACTCTTTCAGGCCCTTCCACCAGCAAAGCAGGGGAGGGCTTTGGAGATGGGGAGGAGAATGGGGTAGGGCACGCAGATAGGGAGGAGGGCTGGGTTACTGGAGTCAGGTATGGTTCCTGTGGACACTGGACACTCAACTCCCACATTCCTGGCTATTCCAAAAAGACTCAGTCCTCCTTCCTTCTGGCCTTCTCCAGCAGTGGGGAGAGGGCAGTACCTGGGCCTGAGCTGGCTGCCTGGGGGCCCCTGCAGGGAGAGACTGAGGTCTAGACCAGACTACAGGGGGTGCCCAAGACACCTGTCCAAGGCACCTCCCTGGGGGGGTCCTTCTTATTCTCATAAACAGAAGTCCACCACCCTGAAAGGTTGTTGCTGAACCACAAAAGACACCAGGATTCTTGGCCTCCAGAGGAGAAGAATTCCATCCAGGACCAGAGAAAAGGCTTGATCGTTCAGAGCTTTTGTGTAATAAAGTTTTATTAAAGTATAAAGGAGAGAAAGCTTCTGACATAGACATCAGAAGGGGGCAGAAAGAGTGCCCCCCTGCTAGTCTTTAGCCGGATGTTACATAGCTACTAGCAGTCTGCTAATTAGAGAAAGGAAATGTCTCAAAACTCAGAGAATGGCACTAGGCCCCTCACGCACAACATACATTGAGATAACATTGGTAACAGGTGAGTCATCCTGGACCATAAAACCATTGACATGAATCTTGAAGAAAGGCAGATTTCCAAACAAAGATATAGTTTCATTAACATAGATTAGGAGAACAATGTATGAGTATAACATACTGGTTTGTCAAGTTGGTTCTGAGCCTTTAGGTGAACTGACTTGAAGACAGAGTCTAGAGTAAAAACATAATACTTTAACATTAATTAAAAGCATAACACATTAACATAATACATTAGCTTAAGACAAACATTTCCATAAGAAAAATGTATTGGTTAGCTCAAGGTTTGAGAAAAGTTAAGCTCAAGCTTTGAGAAAGTTAAGTTCATGTGGAACCAGGTGTTATTATGGCAACACAGAATTTTAAGAGAAACCTCTTTTTAAATTTGTATAGATAAGGGGGAAAAATACAACACTAGTTTGTTTCCTCCTGCCTCTTAAGAGAGAGAGAAAAACCGTGACACTTGCAGCCTGTTTCCTCTGTTTGGAGACCCCTGGTCTTCCTGCCTGTTACCCTCTCACCCCCACTTCCGCTCTCTGTCAACAGGCCCCTGTGTATGCAGACACTAGACTCTGGAGGCCCAGCAGCCCTTGACCTCTCAGGCTGCTTCCTGTTAACGTGGCCAGAAGGGCGAGAGGCAGAAGGAAATGGCCTGAGATGAGGGAGAGGCCTGGGAGAGTGTGAGCAGAAAAGGAGAAAAGCCCAGAGAGGCTGAAAGGAAGATGGCCAGAACAGGCCTGAAACATAGTAGGTGCTCAATAAATCATCCGGCTTGAGGTCAGAGATAGAGGAAAGGGCTGCTCTGGGGAGAGTGGCACAGCTGGGAGAAAGAGAGGCTGGAGGTTCCCAGCCCAGGGTCTCTGAGTCCTGGCACATAGTAAGTGCTGAATAAATATCTGAGATGACGTTTAGGATAGGCGAGGAGGGAGTGTCCTTGGGAGGGCAGCACTGTTGGGAGGCAGGGAATAGGGGCCTCTCCTGGCCTGGTTGCTCCCTGTGGGTGGACAGCCCCAGAGAATAGAGAATCGATATCCCAGTGTCCCTGCCTGGCCCCCACCCCGCCCTCTGGCCGGCTGGGCCAGGCCACTGTCTCAAGGCCTTTTATTTTTAAAATCCCCATGGTGTTCTCACCCCAGACCTAAGGAGCAGTGCCAGCCACAGATCCGCCTGCGGCCTGGGCTCAGGGCTCCTCAGCAATCACTGCGGGGAGTGGCAGCATCTGCTGGATCGCAGTTTTGGGAGTCTTCTTTCCCATTGGAGGCCAGAAATTGTTGTAGCCACATGTTCTGGGAAACAAACTCACCCAGAAGGACAATGCAGGTAGTGGAGTGCAGTTTATTACACTGGTGGGCCCAAGGCAGAGTCTCCTCTTTAGCCAAGGACCCCGACCAGCATTTGTGAAAATCTTTTATACCCCATGTGTACGTGTCTGAACCCACCACTCCAAATTCCTTGAGACTTACATAAACCAGGGAAAATACAATCCCAATAACCCCATCATTCATGTGCTATGTACTCATGTGCTTAAACAGTCAAGCAATTAGCCAATAATCAATAAATCCGAGGTTACACTCTGATAGATACAGAAAAATTTATGGCCTGTCTAGAGGAAGGGGTGATTAGTGTGTGTTTTTTCTTAGGCGATGAGTAACCTAGATACGATCTTCAAGGTTCCCCTGTCTGGAGGGGGGTCTTAGCCTTCTGTTGTCGTTTTTATAGGCACTAAACACAGAGTTCAAAGTCGATTGGAAAGGTGGCCGAGCATGATCAGCATGAACAGGCCTGAGATGGAGTCCAGGCCCTATGAATTCCTTCTTCAAAATCACTGATGACTGTGACATTTCGTGTTATTAATATGGAAGGAGATGTTTTCATTTCACAATTACCACGAACACAGTGTCCTCAAGAGCTAAAGGTGAGTCCTCACTTATCTACATTTTTTTGTGAATATGCAGAATGGAACTCCAGAATACGTGACCATCTAACTATTGTAGTGGGGGCTTAGACACTTAAGTCTAAAAGGTAAGGCTGTTTGTTTGGCTCAAGGTTCCTGAGACAGGACATAGTCTCTCCAAGCAGCTTCCATGATCTTACAGTGGGGATAAAAGTGCATGATGTCAGTACAAAAATCAGGAGTGAAATATCAGCAAATGGAGTCCATATCACATTAAAAAATATAGCACAACCAAGAGGGATTTAATAGAGGAATTCAACCGTGGTTCAATGTTAGGAATTCTATCAGTCTAAAGGCCAGCATTTTAACAGGGAAACACTGAAGGCCTTCCACCAAGATTAAGAAGAGGCACTGGTGAAGAATACCAAGTATCTCCACTATGATTTATGTATTTGTTTTTAAATTTAAAACAATTTTTCACTGCACTGGGTCTTCACTGAGCCACGAAGGCTCTTCGTTTTGGGGTGTGGGCTTTCTTTGGTTGTGGTATTCTGGCTTAGCTGCTCCTTGGAATGTGGGGTCTTGGTTCCCTGCCCAGGGGTTGAACCTGAATCCCCTGCATTGGAAGGTGGACTCTTAACCACTGGACTACCAGGGAAGTCCCCCTCCATGACGATTTAAATGGTACTGAAGTGTTAGCTAAGGAAATTAGATCCAGAACAGTAATTAGAAGAAGAATTGGAAATGAAGAAGTAAAACTATCTCTATTTGTAGATAATTTGATGGTACATTTGGAAACTCCTATGCAAGAAGACTGCTTAGGATATCTGTAAGGGAGCTGGATATTGAGTTAACTTCCAAGAATTAACAGCCTTCATTTTACAAAAGCAACAACCAGCTAAGGATATAGCAGAAGAGAAAATCTCCATTTAAAACAACAGCAGAAGTAGAAACTCTTAGAAATAACAAGAAATATTTAGAAATCTTTAAGAAAAAAAACTTAAAACTCAGAACCAAGAATGGACTTGAGCAAATGCAAACTCATTCCTTAGTACTGGATAGTATCTCAACAAAATGGACATATCACTTTCCCTGTTAATTGGTAAATTTAAGGCAACCCAATAAAAAGGCATAATCAATAAAGCAGAAGTAGATGTTTTTCTGGAATTCTTTTGCTTTTTCTATGATCCAGTGGTTGTTGGCAATTTGATCTCTGGTTCCTCTGCTTTTTCTAAATCCAGCTTGAACATCTGGAAGTTCATGCTTCATGTACTGTTGAAGCCTGGCCTGGAGAGTTTTGAGCATTACTTTGCTAACATGTGAGATAAGTGCAATTGTGCTGTAGTTTGAACATTCCTTGGTATTGCCCTTCTTTGGGATTGGAATGAAAACTGACCTTTTTCAGTCCTGTGGCCACTGCTGAGTTTTCGAGATTTGCTGGCATATTGAGTGCAGCACTTTCACAACATCATCTTTCAGGATTTGAAATAGCTCAACTGGAATTCTATCACCTCCACTAGCTTTGTTCATAGTGATGCTTCCTAAGGCCCACTTGAATTCACATTCCAGGATGTCTGGCTCTAGGTGAGTGATCACACCATCGTGATTATCTGGGTCATGAAGATCTTTTTTTGTATAGTTCTTCTGTGTATTCTTGCCACCTCTTCTTACTATCTTCTGCTTCTGTTAGGTCCATACCATTTCTGTCCTTTATTATGCCCATCTTTGCATGAAATGTTCCCTTGGTATCTATAATTTCCTTGAAGAGATCTCTAGTCATTACCATTCTGTTGTTTTCCTCTATTTCTTTGCATTGATCACTGAGCAAGGCTTTCTATCTCTCCTTTCTAGTCTTTGGAACTCTGCATTCAGATGCTTATATCTTTCCTTTTCTCCTTTGCCTTTCGCTTCTCTCCTTTTCTCAGCTATTTGTAAGTCCTCCTCAGAAACCCTTTTGCTTTTTTTCATTTCTTTTTCTTGGAGATGGTTTTGATCACTGCCTCCCGTACAATGTCATGAACCTCCATCCATAGTTCTTCAGGCACTCTGCCTATCAGATCTAATTCCTTGAATCTATTTGTCACTTCCACTGTATAATTGTAACAAGGGTCTTTGACATTGACTGTGTAGATTACAACAAACTGGAGCATTCTTAAATGGATGGGAATACCAGACCACCTGATCTGCCTCCTGAGAAATCTGTATGCAGGTCAAGAAGCAACAGTTAGAACTGAATGTGGAACAACAGACTGGCTGCAAATTGGGAAAGGAGTACACCAAGGCTATATTGTCACCCTGCTTATTTAACTTATATGCAGAGTACATCATGAGAAACTCTGGGCTGGAAGAAGCACAAGCTGGAATCAAGATTGCTGGGAGAAATATCAATAACCTCAGATATGCAGATGACACCAACTTTATGGCAGAAATTGAAGAGGAACTGAAGAGCCTCTTGATGAAAGTGAAAGAGGAGAGTGAAAAAGCTGACTTAAAACTCAGCATTCAAAAACTAAGGTCATGGAATCCAGTCTCATCACTCCATGGCAAACAGATGGCGAAACAATGGAAACAGTGACAGACTTAATTTTTGGGGGCTGTAAAATCACTGCGGATGGTGACTGCAGCCATGAAATTAAAAGACCTTTGCTCCCTGGAAGAAAAGCTATGACCAACCTAGACAGCATATTAAAAGCAGAGACATTACTTTGCCAACAAAGGTCTGTTTAGTTAAAGCTATGGTGTTTCCAGTAGTCATATATGGATGTGAGAATTGGACTATAAAGAAAGCTGAATGCAGGAGAATTGATGCTTTTGAACTGTGGTGTTGGAGAAGACTCTTGAGAATCCCTTGGACTGCAAAGAGATCAAATCAGTCAATCCTAAAGGAAATCAGTCCTGAATATTCATTGGAAGGACTGATGCTGAAGCTGAAACTCCAATACTTTGGCCGCCTGATGCGAAGAACTGGGTTTTTTTTGTTTTTTTTTTTTTTTTTTTTTTAATATGGAACGCTTCATGAATTTGCGTGTCATCCTTGCGCAGGGGCCATGCTAATCTCTGTATCGTTCCAATTTTAGTATATGTGCTGCCGAAGCAAGCACAAGAACTGAGTCATTTGAAAAGACCCTGATGCTGGGAAAGATAGAAGGCAGGAAGAGAAGGAGACGACAGAGGATGAGATGGTTGGATAGCATCACCGACTCAATGGACCTGAGTTTGAGCAAGCCCTGGGACTTGGTGATGGACAGGGAAGCCTGACATGTTGAAGTCCACGGGGTTGCAAAGAGTTGGACCCGGCTGAGTGACCAAGCTGAACTGAACTGAACTGAATAAAAAGGCCCATGAATTAAAAGCAAACTAAATGCTTTATTGTGAAATAGTTGTAGATTCTGGAGAGTTGCAAAGTTAGTACAGAGAGGTTGTGAACATAGCTCAGTCATGTCCGACTCTTTGCAACTCCATGGACCATACAGTCCATGGAATTCTCCAGACCAGAATACAGGAGTGGGTAGCCTTTCCCTTCTCCAGGGGATCTTCCCAACCCAGGGATTGAACCCAGGTCTCCTGCATTGCAGGCAGATCCTTTACCAGCTGAGCCACCAGGCAAACCCCCAGAGAGGTTCAGTGTACACCTAACCCAGTTTCCTCTAATGACCACAGTTTACATAAAATCACAACCAGAAAAGTGACTCTGGTACGACGAGTGTGAATGTCTATGTCATTGCATAACGTGTGGGTTTGTGTAACTATACACCACCAAGACCAAAAACTGTTCTCTTGCCACAAAGATCTCTCGCCCTTCTCCTAAGCACCCTTAACTACTGCTGCTGCTAAGTCGCTTCAGTAGTGTCCAGCTCTGTGTGACCCTGTAGACAGCAGCCCACCAGGCTCCCCTATCCCTGGCATTCTCCAGGCAAGAACACTGGAGTGGGTTGCCATTTCTTTCTCCAATGCATGAAAGTGCAAAGTGAAAGTGAAGTCGCTCAGTCGTGTCCGACTCTTCGCAATCCCATGGATTGCAGCCTACCAGGCTCCTCCATCCATGGGATTTTCCAGGCAGGAGTACTGGAGTGGGGTGCCATTGGCTTCTCCAACTGGCAACTCCTAATCTGTTAATTTTGTATTCATCTCTATAATTTTTTAACATTGAAAATGTTGTGTAAATGGAATCATATAGCATGTAAGTTCTCCTCTGTTCCTACTTTCTAAGAGTTTTAAATCATGAGTAGGAATTGAGTTTTGTTAAATGCTTCTTCTGCATCAGTTGATATGATCACGTGATTTTCTTCTTTGGCCTGCTAATATGGTGGCTTAGCTTGATTTTTGAATATTAAACCAGCTTTGCATCCTTGGAATAAAATCCTGCTTGGTCAAGATGTAGAATTCTTATATATTGCTGAATTCTATTTGCTAATATTTTGTGACATATTTTCCCCTCTCTATTCATGAAGGATATCGGTCTGCAGTTTTCTCTTTTTTGTGCTGTTTTTTATTTTGGTATCAGAGTAATACTGATCTCATAAAATGAGTTGGGAAAAGTTTCCTCCTATTCTATTTTTTTGGAAGTGTACAATTGATTTTTTTAAAATTAATTTATTTTAACTGGAGGCTAATTATTTTACAATATTGTAGTGGTTTTTCCCATACATTGACATGAATCAGCCATGGGTGTACATGTGTTCCCCATTCTGAAGCCCCCTCCCATCTCCCTCCCCATCACATCCCTCAGGGTCATCGCAGTGCACCAGCCCTGAGCACTCTGTCTCATGCATTGAACCAGGACTGGCAATCTATTTCACATATGATAATATACATGTTCAATTGATGTTAATTTTTAAAACATGTAGTGTATTTCTGTGAAACCAACTGAGCTTGGATAGTTCTTTTTTAGAAGTTTTAAAAATTATAAGTTGAATTTCTTTATAAGTTATAGGATTATTCAAATTATCTCCTTCATATTGGTGAAATGAGGTAGTTTATGCAGTTCAAAGAATTGGTCCTGTTCAAATAAATTTTCAAAGTTATGTATATTGAGTTGTTCATATTTCTTATGCTTTTATATCTGCTGGACCTGTAGTTGAATCCCTTAATTTCTGATATTGGCAGTTTGGTCTTCTTTTTCTCTTCAGTCTTGCTTGAGGTTTGTCAATTTTATTGATATTTTCAAAGAATAAACTTTCCATTTCACTGATTCCCCACCACCACCATCCCCCCCACCCCCAACCCTGCCTTGGGTATCTGTTTCTAATCTCATTGATCTATGCCCTTTATCATTTCCTTCCTTCTGCTTGCTTTGATTTTTTAAATTATTTAATTAATGGCTGCGCTGGGCCTTCACTGCTGTGCATGAGCTTTCTCTAGTTGCAGTGCCTGGGCTCTTCATTCTGGGGGCTTCTTATGTTGTGGAGTATGAGCTCTAGGGCAATGGGCTTGGTTGTCCCTCAGCGTGTGGAATCTTACTGGACCAGGGATCTAACCCCATGTCTCCTGCACTGGCAGTCAGAGTCTTAACCACTGGGCCACCAGGGAAGTCTTTTTTTCTCTCTTTTTTTATAGTTTCTTGTGGTGTGAGGTTCGCTTACTGATCTGAGAGTTTTTTTCTTTTCTAATGTGGGCATTTAGTACAATAAATTTTTTTCTCAGTACTGCCAGTATGTCCAACAAGCTTGGTATGTTGTGCCAGTGGCCTGATGTGGTCTGTCTTGTGCACAAGACAAGAAATAGTACTCTGCTGTTGACGGATAAAGTGTTCTATGAATATTGATTAGATCCTGTTGGCTGCTGTCATTGTAGAGTGTATCTGTTATACTTGCTGATTTCCTGTTTAGTTGTTTTATCAATTACTGAGAGGAATCTCAAACTATAAACATGGATTTGTCTATTTCTCCTTTTAATTCTATCAGTTTTTGCTTTACAAATTTGGCATCCATACTTTTGGGTGCACATACATTTAGTATTTCTAGGTCTTGATAGAATGATCCTTTTTGTTATTATTGTTCAGTCACTCAGTCGTGTCCAACTCTTCGACCCCATGAACAGCAGCATGCCAGGCTTCCCTGTCCTTCACTATCTCCTGGAATTTGCACAGACTCACATCCATTGAATCAATGATGTCATCCAACCATCTCATCCTCTTTCCCTCTTCTCCTCCTGCCCTCACTCTTTCCCAGCATTAGGGTCTTTTCCAATGAGTCAGCTCTTCGCATCAGGTGGCCAAATATTGGAGCTTCAGCTTCAGCATCAGTCCTTCCAATGAATATTCAGGGTTGATTTCCTTTAAGATTAACTAGTTTGACCTCCTTGCTGTGCAAGGAACTCTCAAGAGTCTTGTCCAGCACCACAATTTGGAAACATCAATTCTTCAGCACCCAGACTTCCTTATGGTCATCCCTCTCACAAGACTACTGGGAAAACCATAACTTTGACTATAGAGACCTTTGTCAGCAGTGATGTCTCTGCTTTCTAATATGCTGTCTAGGTTTGTCATAGCTTCTCTTCCAAGGAGCAAGCATCTTTTAATTTCATGGCTGCAGTCACCATCTGCAGTTATTTTGGAAACCCCAAAATAAAGTCTGTTACTGTTTCCATTCCCCCCCCCCCCATCTATTTGCCATGAAATAATGGGACCAGATGCCATGATCTTAATTTTTTGAATGTTGCGTTTTAAGCCAGCTTTTTCACTCTTCTCTTTCACCTTCATCAAGAGGCTTTTTAGTTCCTCTTTGCTTTCTTCCATTAGGGTGGTGCTATCTGCATAACTGTGGTTATTGATATTTCTCCCAGAAATCTTGATTCCAGCTTGTGCTTCACCCAGCCCGGCATTTCGCGTGATGTACTCTGCATATAAGTTAAATAAGCAGGGTGACAATATACAGCCTTTGTCTACTCTTTTCCCAATTTGGAGTCAGTCTGTTGTTTCATGTCTGGTTCCAACCCTTGCTTCTTGACCTGCATACGGCGTTCTCATAAGGTAGGTAAGGTGGTATTCCCATCTCTTTAAGAATTTTCCAGTTTGTTGGAATCCACACAGTTAAAGGCTTTAACACTATCAATGATCCTTTTATCATTATATAATATTCCTTTCTGTTCCTCATAATTTTCTTTGCTCTAAAATCTATCTGATATTAATATAGCTCCTGCTGCTTACTTTTGATTATTGTTTGCATGGCATATATTTTGTAGTTTTAGTATCAACCTATCTGTATCATTATATTTTTATTTTTTTAATTCATGTATTTTAAGTGGATGCTAATTACTTTACAATATTGTACTGGTTTTGCCATACATTTACATGAATCTGCCACGGGTGTACATGTGTTCCCCATCCTGAACCCCCCCTCCACCTCCCTCCCTGTACCATCCCTCTGGGTCATCCCAGTGCAGCAGCCCCGAGCACCCTGTATCATGCATCAAACCTGGACTGGAGATTCGTTTCACATATGATAATATACATGTTTCAATGCCATTCTCCCAAATCATCCCACCCTCACCCTCTCCCACAGAGTCCAAAAGACTGTTCTATACATCTGTGTCTCTTTTGCTGTCTTGTATACAAGGTTATCGTTACCATCTTTCTAAATTCCATATATATATGCATTAGTATACTGTATTGGTGTTTTTCTTTCTGGCTTACTTCACTCTGTATAATAGGCTCCAGTTTCATCCACCTCATTAGAATGGATTCAAATGTATTATTTTTAATGGCTGAGTAATACTCCATTATGTATATGAACCACAGCTTTCTTATCCATTCGTCTGCTGATGGACATCTAGGTTGCTTCCATGTCCTGGCTATTATAAACAGTGCTGTGATGAACATTGGGATACAAGTGTCTCTTTCATTTCTGGTTTCCTCGGTGTGTATGCCCAGAAGTGGCATTGCTGGGTAGTATGGCAGTTCTATTTCCAGTTTTTTAAGGAATCTCCACACTGTTTTCCATAGTGGCTGTACTAGTTTGCATTCCCACCAACAGTGTAAGAGGGTTCCCTTTTCTCCACATCCTCTCCAGCATTTATTGCTTGTAGACTTTTGGATAGCAGCCATTCTGACTGCTGTGAAATGGTACCTCATTGTGGTTTTGATTTGCATTTCTCTGATAATGAGTGATGTTGAGCATCTTTTCATGTGTTTGTTAGCCATTTGTATGTCTTCTTTGGAGAAATGTCTGTTTAGTTCTTTGGCCCATTTTTTGATTGGGTCATTTATTTTTCTGGAATTGAGCTGCAGGAGTTTCTTGTATATTTTTGAAATTAATTCTTTGTCAGTTGCTTGATTTGCTATTATTTTATCCAATTCTGAAGGCTGTCTTTTCACCTTGCTTATAGTTTCCTTTCTTGTGCAGAAGCTTTTAATTTTAATTAGGTCCCATTTGTTTATTTTTGCTTTTATTTCCAATATTCTGGGACGTGGGTCATAGAGGATCATGCTGTGATTTATGTCAGAGAGTGTTTTGCTTATGTTCTCCTCTAGGAGTTTTATAGTTTCTGGTCTTACGTTTAGATCTTTAATCCATTTTGAGTTTATTTTTGTGTATGGTGTTAGAAAGTGTTCTAGTTTCATTCTTTTACAAGTGGTTGACCCGTTTTCCCAGCACCACTTGTTAAAGAGATTGTCTTTTCTCCATTGTATATTCTTGCCTCCTTTGTCAAAGATAAGGTGTCCATGGGCACATGGATTTATCTCTGGGCTTTCTATTTTGCTCCATTGATCTATATTTCTGTCTTTGTGCCAGTACCATACTGTCTTGATGACTGTGGCTTTGTAGTAGAGTCTGAAGTCAGGCAGGTTGATTCCTCCAGTTCCATTCTTCTTTCTCAAGATTGCTTTGGCTATTCGAGGTTTTTGTATTTCCATACAAATTGTGAAATTATTTGTTCTAGCTCTGTGAAAAATACCGTTGGTAGCTTGATAGGGATTGCATTGAATCTATAGATTGCTTTGAGTAGTATACTCATTTGTACTATTCTGATTCTTCTGATCCATGAATACGGTATATTTCTCCAACTATTAGTGCGCTCTTTGATTTCTTTCACCAGTGTTTTATAGTTTTCTATATATAGGTCTTTTGTTTCTTTAGGTAGATATATTCCTAAGTATTCCTTTCGTCGCAATGGTGAATGGAATTGTTTCCTTAATTTCTCTTCCTATTTTCTCATTATTAGTGTATAGGAATGCAAGGGATTTTTTTGTGTTGATTTTATATCCTGCAACTTTACTATATTCATTGATTAGCTCTAGTAATTTCCTGGTGGAGTCTTTAGGGTTTTCTAAAGAGGATGTAGAGGATCATGTCATCTGCAAACAGTGAGAATTTTACTTCTTCTTTTCCAATTCCTTTTATTTCTTTTTCTGCTCTAATTGCTGTGGCCAAAACTTACAAAACTATGCTGAATAGTAGTGCTGAGAGTGGGCACCCTTGTCTTGTTCCTGACTTTAGGGGAAATGCTTTCAATTTTTCAACATTGAGGATAATGTTTGCTGTGGGTTTGTCATATATAGCTTTTATTATGTTGAGGTATGTTCCTTCTATTCCTGCTTTCTGGAGGGTTTTTATGATAAATGGATGTTGAATTTTGTCAAAGGCTTTCTCTGCATCTATGAGATAATCATATGGCTTTTATTTTTCAATTTGTTAATGTGGTGTATTACATTGATTGATTTGCAGATATTGAAGAATCCTTGCATCCCTGGGATAAAGCCCACTTGGTCATGATGTATGATCTTTTTAATGTGTTGTTGGATTCTGATTGCTAGAATTTTGTTAAGGATTTTTGCATCTATGTTCATCAGTGATATTGACCTGTAGTTTTCTTCTTTTGTGGGATCTTTGTCAGGTTTTGGTATTAGGGTGATGGTGGCCTCATAGAATGAGTTTGGAAGTTTACCTTCCTCTGAAAATTTCTGGAAGAGTTTGAGTAGGCAACCCACTCCAGTATTCTTGCCTAGAGAATCCCATGGATGGAGGAGCTTGGTGGGTTACAGTCCACGGCTTTGCAAAGAGTTGGCTTTGCTCTTCTCTAAATTTTTGATAGAATTCAGCTGTGAAGCCGTCTGGACCTGGGCTTTTGTTTGCTGATTTTGAAGGTTTCTGGTTTGAAGGTTTGCTGGTTTGAAGGTTTCTGATTTTTCTAAGAATTTGTCCATTTCTTCCAAGTTGTCCATTTTATTGGCATATAATTGCTGATAGTAGTCTCTTATGAGCCTTTGTATTTCTGTGTTGTCTGTTGTGATCTCTCCATTTTCATTTCTAATTTTATTGATTTGATTTTTCTCCCTTTGTTTCTTGATGAGTCTGGCTAATGGTTTGTCAATTTTATTTATCCTCTCAAAGAACCAGCTTTTGGCTTTGTTGATTTTTGCTGTGGTCTCTTTTGTTTCTTTTGCATTTATTTCTGCCCTGATTTTTAAGATTTCTTTCCTTCTACTAACCCTGGGGTTCTTCATTTCTTCCTTTTCTAGTTGCTTTAGGTGCAGGGCTTCCCTGGTGGCTCAGAGGTTAAAGAGTCTGCCTGCAATGCGGGAGACCTGGGTTTGATCCCTGGGTCAGGAAGATTCCCCTGGAGAAGGAAATGACAACCCACTCCAGTATTCTTGCCTAGAGAATCCCATGGATGGAGGAGCTTGGTGGGTTACAGTCCACGGCTTTGCAAAGAGTCAGACACGACTGAGCAACTTCACTTTCACTTTAGGTTATTTATTTGACCTTTTTCTTGTTTCTTGAGGTGTGCCTATATTGCTATGAACCTTCCCCTTAGCACTGCTTTTACAGTGTCCCACAGGTTTTGGGTTGTTGGGTTTTCATTTTCATTTGTTTCTATGCATATTTTGATTTCTTTTTTATTTCTTCTATGATTTATTGGTTATTCAGCAGCGCGTTGTTCAGCCTCCATATGTTGGAATTTTTAATAGTTTTTCTCCTGTAATTGAGATCTAATCTTACTGCATTGTGGTCAGAAAAGATGCTTGGAATTATTTAATTTTTTTTTTAATTTACCAAGGCTAGATTTATGGCCCAGGATGTGATCTATCCTGGAGAAGGTTCCGTGTGCACTTGAGAAAAAGGTGAAATTCATTGTTTTGGGGTGAAATGTCCTATAGATATCAATTAGGTCTAACTGGCCTATTGTATCATTTAAAGTTTGTGTTTCCTTGTTAATTTTCTGTTTAGTTGATCTATCCATAGGTGTGAGTTGTGTATTAAAGTTTCCCACTATTATTGTGTTATTGTTAATTTCTCCTTTCATACTTGTTAGCATTTGTCTTACATATTGCGGTGCTCCTATGTTGGGTGCATATATAATTGTTATATCTTCTTTTTGGATTGATCCTTTGATCATTATGTAGTGTCCTTCTTTGTCTCTTTTCACAGCCTTTGTTTTAAAGTCTATTTTATCTGATATGAGTATTGCTACTCCTGCTTTCTTTTGGTCTATATTTGCATGGAATATCTTTTTCTAGCCCTTCACTTTCAGTCTGTATGTGTCCCTTGTTTCGAGGCAGGTCTCATGTAGACAACATATATAGGGGTCTTGTTTTTGTATCCATT
This sequence comes from Bubalus bubalis, assembly GCF_019923935.1. NCBI lineage: Eukaryota > Metazoa > Chordata > Mammalia > Artiodactyla > Bovidae > Bubalus > Bubalus bubalis. The sequence continues at coordinate 43,858,759 of NC_059160.1, read as the reverse complement.
CATCCAGTCTTTCAACCCATTTACATTTAAGGTAATTATTGATAAGTATAATCCCGTTGCCATTTATTTTATTGTTTTGGGTTCGAGTTTATACACCCTTTCTGTGTTTCTTGTCTAGAGAAGATCCTTTAGCATTTGCTGGAGAGCTGGTTTGGTGGTGCTGAATTCTCTCAGCTTTTGCTTGTCTGGAAAGCTTTTGATTTCTCCTTCATATTTGAATGAGATCCTTGCTGGGTACAGTAATCTGGGCTGTAGGTTATTTTCTTTCATCACTTTAAATATGTCCTGCCATTCCCTCCTGGCCTGAAGAGTTTCTATTGAAAGATCAGCTGTTATCCTTATGGGAATCCCCTTGTGTTATTTGTTGTTTTTCCCTTGCTGCTTTTAATATTTGTTCTTTGTGTTTGATCTGTGTTAACTTGATTAATATGTGTCTTGGGGTATTTCACCTTGGGTTTATCCTGTTTGGGACTTCTGGGTTTCTTGGACTTGGGTGATTATTTCCTTCCCCATTTTAGGGAAAATTTCAACTATTATCTCCTCAAGTATTTTCTCATGGCCTTTCTTTTTGTCTTCTTCTTCTGGGACTCCTATGATTCGAATGTTGGGGCATTTAGCATTGTCCCAGAGGTCTCTGAGATTGTCCTCATTTCTTTTAATTCATTTTTCTTTTTTCCTCTCTGTTTCATTTATGTCTACCATTCTATATTTTACCTCACTTATCCTATCTTCTGCCTCCATTATTCTACTGTTGGTTCCCTCCAGAGTGTTTTTTATCTCATTTATTGCATTATTCATTATATATTGACTTTTTTATTTCTTCTAGATCCTTGTTAAACCTTTCTTGCATCTTCTCAATCCTTGTCTCCAGGCTATTTATCTGTAACTCCATTTTGTTTTCAAGATTTTGGATCATTTTCACTATCATTATTTGGAATTCTTTATCAGGTAGATTCCCTATCTCTTCCTCTTTTGTTTGGGTTGGTGGACATTTATCCTGTTCCTTTACCTGCTGGGTATTTCTCTGCCTCTTCATCTTGCTTATATTGCTGTGTTGGGGTGGCCTTTCCGTATTCTGGCAGTTTGTGGAGTTCTCTTTATTGTGGAGTTTCCTTGCTGTGGGTGGGGTTGGACGTGTGGCTTGTCAAGGTTTCCTGGTTAGGGGAGCTTGTGTCAGTGTTCTGGTGGGTGGAACTGGATTTCTTCTCTCTGGAGTGCAATGAAGTGTCCAGTAATGAGTTATGAGATGTCAATGGGTTTGGAGTGACTTTGGGCAGCCTGTATATTGAAGTTCAGGGCTATGTTCCTGTATTGCAGCAGAATTTGTATGGTATGTCTTGCTCTGAAACTTGTTGGCCCTTGGGTGGTGCTTGGTTTAAGTGTAGGTATGGAGGCATTTGATGGCCTCCTATCGATTAATGTTGCCTGGAGTCAGGAGTTCTCTGGTGTTCTCAGGATTTGGATTTAAGCCTCCTGCCTCTGGTTTTCAGTCTTATTCTTACAGTAGCCTCAAGACTTCTCCATCTGTCACTTCCAAGGGGGTTCCCTCTGTTGTTTTAGCTTCTTGTGTTTCCTGGCCTCTTCAGTGTCTGATTTCCACCCTGACACAAGGGGGCGATGGTGGATACATTTTTAGGCTCACTTGTTCAGTCGTGAAGTGGGGAGGGAGGAACGCTGCAAACAATAACACTGGCTTGTGTGGGGAGTTCTCACAGTGTCTCGGCCACACTGGATTTGCCTCCACTCATGGCGTGTGTGCTTTCCCTGTCTACACTGCTTAGGCTGTAGGTTGGTCCGCTGGGAACCATTGGAAGCCAGCCCTGGGCTGCATGCACTTCCCAGGTCTAAGCTGCTCAGGTTCAGGTACTCGGGTACTCCTCAAAGGTGCAGACTCGGTTGGGCCTGCGTTTGGTGCCCTTCCCAGGTCTGAGTAGCTCAGGTGACCAGGTGTTTGGTGAGCACGGTTGCTACAACTTATTGCCTTACCTGTCCCTGACGCTTGGTTTTCTGGGTGTACAACTGGCGTGCCTTCTCAGGTGGATGTCGACTGTCCAGTATCCCAAGAAGTCTTGGTTAGCAACGAAGCCTGCTTACAGTTTGGTAGATGATGCCTCTCTGGGGCCGTGATTGCCCCCTTCCGGCTCTGGCTGCCCTTGCCTACCTGTCTCCGGCGGGGGATGGGCCGGTCCACAGCCGGCTAGCTCTAGTCAGTCCTTTGTTCTGTGAGAGGGTCTGGCAGTGTCTTAGGTTAGGGCTTTTCGCCTTTTCATTGGGTAGCTATCCCACAGTCTGCTTTGCTATCTCATGTTAGTTCCCTCAGATTGCCCTTGGGGCATTCAGGCCCGGTCCTTAATCTGAGCAATGCAGCGCGCCTCCCTGCCCAGCCTCTGCTTGCTAGTGGGGAATGCAGGCGTCTGTGCTGCTTTCCTGCTGGGAGTTACTGTTGGGCATGTAATCTGTGGGTTTTAATCATTTATTTATTTTTCCTCCCGGTTATGTTGCCCTCTGAGGTTCCAAGGCTCTCCACAGACTTGCCAGTAAGAGTGTTTCCTGGTGTTTGGAAACTTCTCTCTTTTTTAAACCTCCCTTCCTGAGACAGATCTCCGTCCCTACCTCTTTTGTCTCTCTTTTTATCTTTTATATTTTTTCCTACCTCCTTTCAAAGATAATGGGCTGCTTTTCTGGGTGCCTGATGTTCTTTGTCAGCATGCAGAAGTTGTTTTGTGGAATTTACTCAGCATCAAATGTTTTTTTGATTAATTTGTGGGGGAGAAAGTGGTCTCCCTGTTCTATTCTTCCACCATCTTCCATTATATTTTTAAAATTAATTTTTATTGGAGTATATTTACTTTACACTGCTGTGTCAGTTTCTACTGTATAGCAAAGTGAATCAGCTATACATATGCACATATCCCCTCTGTTTTGGATTTCCTTCCCATTTAGGACACCACAGAGCACTGAGTAGAGTTCTCTGTGCTATACAGTAGGTTCTCATTAGTTATTTGCTTTATACACAGTAGTGTATATATGTGTTGATTCCAGTCTCCGAATTCATCCCACCCCTGCCCCCACTTCCCCCCTTGGTAACCATAATTTTGTTTTCTACATCTGTGACTCTTTTTATGCTTTCCAAATAAGTTCATCTCTACTATTTTTCTAGATTCCACATGTAAGCAGTATTATACATTATATCATTATATTTGAAGTCAGTTTCTTCTTTGTTTTTTTTGCCATGCTTGCAGCTTGGCCAGGGATGCATGATCATGGGTTAGTTGCCTGACCAGGGATTGAACCTGGGGCCCTGAAGTGAAAGTGGTGATTCCTAACAACTGGACCACCAGGGAATTTCCTAAAGCGAGTTTCTTAAACGCAGTATATTATTGGTTCATTTTTTTAACCCACTCAATCTGTTTTTAATTACCAAATACATAAATTAATTATGTATTTAGATCATAAACATTTAATATAATTATTACTATGTTAGGGCTTATATCTACCATTTAATTTTTGCTAACCCCCCCCCTTTTTTAATGTTCTTTTTCTGTTTTCTTTCTCTTGCCTTCCTATGGGTCATTTCTACCCTTTTTAGAATTCCATTTTGATTTATCTGTAGTGATTTAGAGTGTATCTCCTTGTGTATATTCTGTAGCAGTCGCCCTAGATATTACATTAAACTGGTATCACAGTCTGCTGGTGTCGACATTTTACTAGTTTAAATGAAATGTAGAAAACTTTCTTTTAAGTCTTTTTTACTCTCCCTCATATACAATGTAATTATCTTTAGTATTACTTTTTAAAATATTTATTTTTATTTATTATTTTGTTTGCGTGTTCTGGGTCTTAGTTGCAGCATTTGGAATCTTTCAGTTGTGGCATTTGAACTCTTAGTTTCCACATGTGGGATCTAGTTCTCTTACAAGGGATGGAACCCGGACCCCCTGCATTGGGAACCTGGAGTCTTAGCCACTGGACCACCAAGGAAGTCCCTTAGATATGGTGTTATTTCTATCTTGCTGCTTTCAATATTATTTTCTTCTTTTGTTTTTAGAAGTTTGATTACAATGTATATTAATGTAGATTTCTTTGGCTTATCTTGGGAGTCCACTCAGTTACTTGAATCTGCAGGTTTATGTCTTTTGCCAAATTTGGGAAAATTTTAACTTGTCATATTTTTGAATAGTTATCACTCTCACATTTTCTTCTCTTTTTTATAACTCAATGACAGAAATGTTAGATCTTTCATTATATTAATAGTACCACCTTTGCCATCAAAGGTCCCTAGAAGCAAAACTATGGTTTTCCCACTAGTCGTGTACATATTGTGAGAGTTGGACCCCAAGGAAGCCTGAGCACTGAGGAACTGTGGTGCTGAAGAGGACTCTTCAGAGTCCCTTGGACTGCAAGGAGATCAAACCAGTTAATCCTAAAGGAAATCAGTCCTGAACATTAATTAGAAGGACTGATGCTGAAGCTGAAGCTCCAATACTTTGGCCAACTGATCTGAAGAGACAACTCATTGGAAAAGACCCTGATACTGGGAAAGATTGAGGGCAGGAAGAGAAGGGGATGGCAGAGGATGAGATCATTAGATATCACCAACTCAATAGACACGAGTTTGAGCAAAGTCTGAAAGATAGTGAAGGACAGGGAAGCCTGGCATGCTGTAGTCCACGGGGTTGCAAAGAGTTGGACATGACTTAGTGACTGAACAACCACAAGCCATTGAGACTCTGTTAGTATTTTTCAGTCTGTAGTCTCTCTGCTGCTAATATTAGATAATTTATATTGCTCAATCTTCAAATTCACCAATTCTTTCTTCTGTCATCTTCTGTTGAGCTCATGCAGCAATTTTTCCTTTTCCTTTTGAAACTTTGACAAAACCAAACAATTTTTTCTTTTTTAATAAGCTTATTTTTGTGCATTAACTTTAAATACAGATTTTAATACACTGCATTTTACAAAACAGTGTTAATTGTGTGCAATGTTATTTCCTTCCCCTGTACACATATTCCCTAAGTAATAGGAAAGCCAGTAATTCAGTATAGTAACTCAGCCTTAATGACTGTCACTGAATTTGCTGTAAATGTGGCTCCTTAAATGTGTTCTTTTACTATGGAACAATGCTAACGTGTTTATCCTCAGGTTGGCCTCTCACTTTCAAAAGTGGGCCCAGTGGAGGCACTCCATCACCATGGAAGCCCCAGGCATTCCTCCTGGCATGCCTCTTACACCTTGTACCACTTGATAATGATGAGGTGGCAGAGTTTCTCCAGTTCTTTCTGCTAGTGTTTAAATTCCTCCTTTTCTGCAGCTGGATTCTTATTGAGATAGTTGATGATTTCATTATACTTGTCCAGAATCTTTTATTTGTCTTCATCTTTGATCTCGCCTTCAAGTCTGTCATCTTCAGTCTTTGCTTTCATATAGAATGCTCAGAATTCAAGTGAATTTCTGTAATACATCTTGTTTCCTCTTCTTCTCATATGCAGCTTTGTCCTTCTAAGCCCCTGGTACCATATGTTCAGCCTCTCCTTTGCTCAAAGAGCCCTTGTCATTTTTGATGGTTCAGTTCAGTTCAGTTGCTCAGTCATGTCCTAATCTTTGTGACCCCATGAATCACAGCATGCCAGGCCTCCCTGTCCATCACCAACTCCCGGAGTCCACCTGAATCCATGTTCATTGAGTCGGTGATGCCATCCAACCATCTCATCCTCTGTCGTCCCCTTCTCCTCCTGCCTTCAATCTTTCCCAGCATCAGGGTCTTTTCAAATGACTCAGTTCTTCGCATCAGGTGGCCAAAGAATTGGAGTTTCAGCTTCAACATCAGTCCTTCCAATGAACATCCAGGACTGATATACTTTAGGATGGACTGGTTGGATCTGCTTGCAGTCCAAGGAACTCTCAAGAGTCTTCTCTAACACCACAGTTCAAAAGCATCAGTTCTTCTGCGCTCAGCTTTCTTAGTACAACTCTCACATCCATACACGACCAATGGAAAAACCATAGCCTTGACTAGATGGACCTTTGTTGGCAAAGTAATGTCTCTGCTTTTCAATATGCTGTCTAGGTTGGTCACAACTTTCCTTCCAAGGAGTAAGCATCTTTTATTTCATGGCTACAGTCACCATCTGCAGTGATTTTGGAGCCCAGAAAAATAAAGTCAGCCACTGTTTCCACTGTTTCCCCATCCATTTGCCATGAAGTGATGGGACCAGATGCCATGTTCTTAGTTTTCTGAATGTTGAGCTTTAAGCCAACTTTTTCACTCTCATCAAGAGGCTCTTTAGTTCTTCACTTTCTGCCATAAGGGTGGTATCATCTGCATATCTGAGGTTATCGATATTTCTCCCGGCAATCTTGATTCCAGCTTGTGCTTTTTCCAGCCCAGCGTTTCTCATGATGTACTCTGCATATAAGTTAAATAAGCAGGGTGACAATATACAGCCTTGACATACTCCTTTTCCTATTTGGAACCAGTCTGTTGTTCCATGTCCAGTTCTAACTGTTGCTTCCTGACCTGCATATAGGTTTCTCAAGAGGCATGTCAGGTAGTCTGGTATTCCCATCTCTTTCAGAATTTTCCACAGTTTGTGGTGATCCATACAGTCAAAGGCTTTGGCATAGTCAATAAAGAAGAAATAGATGTTTTTCTGGAACTCTCTTGCTTTTTCCATGATCCAGCAGATGTTGGCAATTTGATCTCTGGTTCCTCTGCCTTTTCTAAAACCAGCTTGAACATCTGGAAGTTCACGGTTCACGTATTGCTAAAGCTGGCTTGTAGAATTTCAAGCATATCATTTTACTAGCGTGTGAGATGAGTGCAATTGTGCGGTAGTGTGAGCAATCTTTGGCATTGCCTTTCTTTGGGATTGGAATGAAAACTGACCTTTTCCAGTCCTGTGGCCACTGCTGAGTTTTCCAAATTTGCTGGCATATTGAGTGCAGCACTTTCACAGCATAATCTTTTAGGGTTTGAAATAGCTCAACTGGAATTCCATCACCTCCACTAGCTTTGTCCATAGTGATGCTTCCTAAGGCCCACTTGACTTCACATTCTAGGATGTCTGGCTCTAGGTGAGTGATCACACCATCGTGATTATCTGGGTCGTGAATACCTTTTTTGTACAGTTCTTCTGTGTATTCTTGCCACCTCTTCATAATATCTTCTGCTTCTGTTAGGTCCCTACCATTTCTGTCCTTTATTGAGCCCATCTTTGCATGAAATGTTCCCTTGATGGTAATCTTCTTTTATTTTCCTGTACTCTCATGCATAGCAGAGTCACCTGGTATATGGATAGAATCCTGAAACTACTTCACTGGAAATAAATACATTAAACTGTGTATCAAATGAATACCTCAACCACATAGAAGAAAAAAATATAATCCATGGCACTGAACACAGTATTTTGATTATATATCTTCTGTATAAAGATATAACAAATAGAAAAAAATACCTTGAACTTATTAAGTTTGTCCTTGATAGACAGTGTAGCTATCCTGAAACTCCCACTGTGTGTTCTCAGATTAAGCAAAGAAATAAATAGATTGACACTAATGGGAGCCAAAGTTCTCAGTAGAAGATGGAATACACAATTACGAAATGGGATAGAGCACAGAACAACTCTGTAACAGTGGATCATATTTCAACTTTGGAGTCTTCAATATGAACTCATGTTTGCTCCTTTGGATTTTTTTCTCTTGATATGGGCCATTTTTAAAGTGCTTATTGAATTTGTTACAATATTGTTTCTGTTTTTATGGTTTGGTTTTTTTGTCCGAGAGGCATGTGGGATCCTAGCTCCCTGACCAGGGATCGAGCCTGTAACCCCTGCCCTGGAAGGCAAAGGCTTAACCCCTGAACCACAGGGAAAGTCCTCGATTTTGTTTTCTTAGCTCTGCCATTGAAAGAACTTAGAACCAATGGCATACCATAGCATTGAGAACATCTAGTGCTTATATCTTGGTTTCTAAATACCATTCCCCTCTAAAAGAAATTATGATTCACTGGAGAACTGGCTGATTTCAGGGCTGAGTCAGAAAAGTATTACTACAAGATGATCCTGGAATATCTTGGGCTAGAAGGTAAAGAAGTGCTCAAAAAATGATGGGAAATATGTCATAAAGACAGAGAAGTCAGTTTGACAGAGCTCCTAGTGGCCAATTGAGCACCAAAATTGACAAAGAAAGTACACATTGAATATAAACGAGTTTTTGCATCCAAAGAAACCGAAAAGCAAAGAGAACGAGGGGAAGGGAAAGCCCTCGTTTTTAGCAGAATGCCAACTAACAAATGTAGAAGAACCACAGCAGAATCATTAGGAATTCGAAGATAAAGGCAGCTATTACTTTAAACAGTGAAAACAGATTTTATTCAGTAACCACTGACAGTAAGGGAAAGAGCTGAACTCCATTCTGACTGGCACAGAGGGGACTGCGTCTTTCAAGGAGAGAATGGAGGTGGAGTGGGGAGGAGGCTCAACTGAAAAGTCAGACAGTGGTCTGTAAATGTAATCAGCTGCGTCTGCTGCTGGCAGGGCTCCCAGGGAGGGTTCTGTCCCCACAGAGACTGGGGATAGAGGTCCACGTCTCAGAGGTCCTTGAGACCTCTCAGGTCCTTGAGAAAGACACTCATGAGTTGAAGGAGGTACGGATACATCTCCAAGGGACAGAAAGGATTCTCAGTTGTAAGCCTTTTTAAATAAATGCTCTGAGAAACTGGGGCATACCACCTGGTATCAGTTAGAACAGACAGTAAATTATTTTGACAGCCTTGAGGCTTTTTCAGGCAAGAACTCAAAAGAAGGCTGGGTGTCCCAAGGATGTGGCTTTGCTGCCAGAGGCTGAGGTTTGATCTCGTCTCTCTGCTCTGCCTCCTACTCTCCACCCCAGCCCCCACCCCTACCTCTACTCTTTTTTTAAAGCAAGCTTCTTTGTTCAGGGGTTTAGATGGAGTGTTCGTGTGCAGTTTTTATAATTCTCATGGGTTAAAGAATATTTACATATTCTAAAAGCATCTCTCTTCAGATTACTCATTAAAGGGGGATTACCTTTACAGTGGAGAAATCTGGTGGGCATCCTCTTAACCTGGGATGGATGTTATCATCACCAAGAGCAAGACCAATGGTCACTGGATGGCCTCTGACTAAAGGCACAGAGGATACATCATGTACACAGCATGGCTGTTAATCACGTGGAACCCAAATCCTATCAGTAGGAAACAAGCCGATAAACCCAAATTAAAGAACATTTTGGGAAACAAGAAGGATATACTTTTTTAAAAAGGCCAATATCATATAGGACAATAAAAAGTCAACTTCAGAGAAAAGGAATCTAAAGAGACATTAAAACTAGATGAGAAACCAGTGATTGATATTACTATAAACCTATCAGAATGGCTGAAATGAAAAATAGTGATAACACTAAGTGTTGGCAGAGATGCATGAAAACTGGATCACTTACATACTGCTGGTGGGGATGTAAAATGGTATAGTCACTCTGTAAAAGATTTTGACAATTTCTTTAAAAATTAAGCATGTATCATTATACTAGAAATTGTTCTTCTGGACATAATGCCAGGAAAATTAAAACTTAGGTCCACACAAAAAACTCCCATAAAGTTGTTAATAGTACCTTTGTTTGTAATAGATAGAAACTGAAAATAACCCAGATATTCTACAACAGATGAATGGATAAACCAACTGTAGTCCACTAAAATAAAAAGATGCAAACTACTGATACATTCAACAACCTGGATGATTTTCTAGAGTGTTAAGCTAAGTGAAAAGGCCAATCTCCAAAGATTATGTGCTGTGTGATTTCATTTGGATAGCATTCTATCCAAATGAAATCCAAATGTGTTTTTTTGGCCACACCCGAGGATCACAGGATCTCAGTTTTCACCCACCAGGGATTGAACCTGTGCCCCCTGCATTGGAAGCACAGAGTCCTAAGCCCTGGACTGGTAGGGAATTACCCTACGTAAAGTTTCTGGAATGACTAAATTATACAAATGATGAACACATTAGTGTTTGGCAGAGGTTGAGGTTGGGGGTGGGGGGGGTAGAAGTAGGTGTGTCTATGAAGGGTGACCTATGAGATGCTTGAGTCCATGGACGTGTTCTGCATGAACATTGGTTGCATCGGTGTCAGTATCCTGATTGTGATACTGTTGCAGAAACCAGTAATTGAGAAACTAAGCACCACACTCAGAGAGTTGGAAAACTCAGGTTTATTATGCCAGAGGGCCCAGAGGGGTTAATACTCCAAGCTCTGAGCCCTGAACAAAGGGATTAGAGAGTTTCTATAGACAGACTATGGTGGGCAACACTATTAATTGGTTTAAACTAAGGGGTTTCACACGCAGGGGAACAACAGTCAAGGCGGGGGAAGGGGAATGCCTGGCCTGGACAGGCATGATTAACCAGGTTTGCAGGGGCTGGAGGATTGCAAAGAGCAGGACAAGGGTGAGTGAGATAAACTCCAGTTCCTACTATCGCAAGTCCCTACTTTCTGAGACTACATGACCTATGTGATCTAGGCTTTGCAAGGGGCAAACTGAGCTACAGAGGCAGAAGGAGGAGGTTATGTAAAATTTAAAAATTTCCTCTTCAATATGTGCCACCGTCCTACTAGATGGGAAAACTTGAATCTCTCTGCATGATTTCTTACAATTATCTCAAAATAAAAAGTTTAATAATAAAAAACTTAAATGAAGGAGATTATGGCTTAGATTCTGTATTGAAAAAGAGTTGATATAAAGGACAATACTGGGGTAACTGGTGAAGTTTGAACATTGAATATGTTGAAAATAACACACTGGTCATAGCAAACACCCTCTTCCAACAACACAAGAGAAGACTCTACACATGGACATCACCAGATGGCCAACACCAAAATCAGATTGATTATATTGTTTGCAGCCAAAGATGGAGAAGCTCTATCCAGTCAGCAAAAACAAGACCGAGAGCTGACTGTGCCTCAGCTCATGAACTCCTTATTGCCAAATTCAGACTGAAATTGAAGAAAGTAGGGAAAACCACTAGACCATTCAGGTATGACCTAAATCAAATCCCTTATGATTATACAGTGGAAGTGAGAAATAGATTTAAGGGTCTAGATCTGATAGTGTGCTTGAGGAACTATGGATGGAGGTTCATGGCATTGTACAAGAGACAGGGATCAAGACCATGCCCAAGGAAAAGAAATGCATAAAAGCAAAATGGCTGTCTGAAGAGGCCTTACAAATAGCTGTGAAAAGAAGAGAAGTGAAAAGCAAAGGAGAAAAGGAAAGATGTACCCATTTGAATGCAGAGTTCAAAGAATAGCAAGGAGAGATAAGAAAGCCTTCCTCAGTGATCAATGCAAAGAAAGAGAGGAAAACAATAGAATGGGAAAGACTAGAGATCTCTTCAAGAAAATTAGAGATAACAAGGGAACATTTTATGCAAAGATGGGCTCAATAAAGGACAGAAATGGTAGGGACCTAACAGAAGCAGAAGATATTAAGAAGAGGTGGCAAGAATACACAGAAGAACTGTACAAAAAAGATCTTCACAACCCAGATAATTATGATGGTGTGATCACTCACCTAGAGCCAGATATCCTGGAATGTGAAGTCAAGTGGCCCTTAGGAAGCATCACTATGGACAAAGCTAGTGGAGGTGATGGAATTCCAGTTGAGCTATTTCAAATCCTAAAAGCTGATGCTGTGAAAGTGCTGTACTCAATATGCCTGCAAATCTGGAAAACTCAGCAGTGGCCCCAGGACCGGAAAAGGTCAGTTTTTATTCCAATCCTAAAGAAAGGAAATGCCAAAGAATGCTCAAACTACTGCACAATTGCACTTATCTCACATGTTAGCAAAGTAATGCTCAAAATTCTCCAAGCCAGGCTTCAGCAGTACGTGAACTGTGGACTTCCAGATGTTCAAACTGGTTTTAGAAAAGGCAGAGGAACCAGAGATCAAATTGCCAACATCTGTTGGATCATTGAAAAAGCAAGAGTTCCAAAAAAACATCTACTTCTGTTTTATTGACTATGCCAAAGCCTTTGACTGTGTGGATCACCACAAACTGTGGAAAATTCTTTAACAGATGGGAATATCACACCACCTGACCTGCCTACTGAGAAATCTGTATGCAGGTCAAGAAGCAACAGTTAGAACTGGATGTAGAACAACAGACTGGTTCCAAACTGGGAAAGGAGTACAGCAGGGCTGTATGTTGTCACCCTACTTATTTAACTTATATGCAGAGTACATCATGAGAAACGCTAGACTGGATGAAGCACAAGCTGGAATCAAGATTGCTGGGAAAAATATCAATAACCTCAGATATGCTGATGGCAGAAAGTGAAGAACTAAAGAGTCTAGTGATAAAAGTGAAAGAGGAAAGTGAAAAATTTGGCTTAAAGCTCAACATTCAGAAAACTAAGATCATGGTATCTGGTCCCATCACTTCAAAGCAGATAGATGGGGAAAAAGTAAAAACAGTGACAGACTTTATTTCTTTGTGCTCCCAAATCACTGCAGATGGTGATTGCAGCCTTGAAATTAAAAGACGCTTGCTCCTTGGAAGAAAAGTTGTGACCAATCTAGACAGCTTATTAAAAAGCAGAGACATTACTTTGCCAACAAAGGTCCATCTAGTCAAGGCTATGGTTTTTCCAGTAGTCATGTATGGATGTGAGAGTTGGACTATAAAGAAAGCTGAGTGCTGAAGAATTGATGCTTTTGAATTGTGGTATTGGAGAAGACTTTGAGTCACTTGGACAGCAAGGAGATCCAACTAGTCCGTCCTAAAGGAAATCAGTCCTGAATGTTCATTGGAAGGACTGATGCTGAAGCTGAAACTCCAATACTTTGGCCACCTGATGCGAAGAACTGACTCATGTGAAAAGACCCTGATGCTCGGAAAGATTGAAGGTGTGAGGAGAATGGGACGACAGAGGATGTGTTTGTTGGATGGCATCACTGAGTCAATGGACATGAGTTTGAGTAAACTCCGGGAGTTGGTGATGGACAGGCAGTCCATAGGTTGGCAAAGAGTTGGACACGACTGAGCAACTGAACTGAACTGAACTGCAAGTTGTCCATTTGTCCTTGAACCTTAACTTCTCTGCATGCCCATCTGGTGAGCCCCTAGTTTCAGCGACCTGGCATTTCATGTGAAGGGGTGGCAGTGGGAATTAGGGTTAAGACCCTCTGGAATCCTGGCTTCACCCCTTGTAATCTTGTGACCTTAGTCAAGTCACTTGGCTTCTTTTTTTTTTTTAAGTTTTTTTTTTTTTTTTTGATGTGGGCCATTTTTAATGTGTTTTATCATTTCTGTTTTATGTTTTGGTGTTTTGGCCGTGAGGCATGTGGGATCTTAGCTCCCCAACCAGGGAGACCAGGGACCAAACCAGACCCCCTGCTTTGGAAGGGGAAATCTTAACCACTGGACCATCCGGGAAGTCCCACTTAGCCTCTCTGGAAATTAGTATTCTCGCCTATAAAACTGAAATAAAAATGGGGCCTCTATTAGGAACCTGTCATATAGACTGAATTAGGTTTAGAGCTTAGTAGGGAGCCTGGCATTTCTCAGGGACCCAGTGTACGTGAGGTTCTAAGGTGGAACAGTTCACTTTCTGTTCCCCACCAGCTCTGCGTCACAGCGGGTTCCCCGATCCCAACCCCCGCGCCGCCCCAGGACCGCGGGCTTCGTCTTGCATCTATCTACCGTATGTCATCGAATCTACAAGCCATCCAATTTTAAGATACCCAATTTAAGAAATTACATCATTGCTTCAAGAAAGAAAAAAAAAAATGCTGCCACGTAATAACGAAATGCCAAACGATTGTAAAACACCTCCAAATGACTACGGAGATCTTAAAATGTCCAAACAAGAGCTTATTCTAGGAACCAGTTTAGGCCTTGTTCTGCAAACCGCGCGCACGTTTAAACACGAAACCAACTGCGGAGGCACGGACTTCGCGTTCACGAGCGCTTCGTCCGCTGAGTTTCGCTTTCAGTTCGCAGGAAACGAAAGCCTAGCGCCAGGGTGGGGGCGGGGACGGGGCGGGGACCAGGGTGTGGGCGGGGACAGAGGTGCTGGTGCAAGGGCGCCCGGTGCGCGGGGACCCAGAGGGCCAGAAGTAGGGGACCGAGGTGAGTAGGGAGGCGCGGCGACAGACGGGGGGACCGAAGTGGGCGGACCGGGCGTCGCCTGCTGCTCCAGCCCCGCAGCCTCCTGGAGGGCCCCACACTGTGGCTGTACTTCCCCCGCATTCGACTTGGCAGCGCGGGTCTGAAGCTTCGCGGCTCTTACGGCAAGTTTGGTGGTACTTACTTACTGGAAACTTTCTCTCTACGGAAGGTAAGGCGGGGCTCTGCTCATTGCCGCGTGGATACTGACAGGATTTATTTGGGTTCCGCGGATTATAATAATGGTCTGTATTCATTAATAGGTGTATTGGATCGATGCAGTTTTCCCACGCTGATGTACTGATTTAGACTTTTTGCATGACTTTAATTAAAGAAGAAATTGCAAAACTGTCGAAGCTTGTAAGGAAAATTCCAAAAAATGCAGACAAATCTGTGAGATAGAAATAAGGTTTCTTTTAATCCTTAACTCGCTATCATTTTATTGGGTACCTTACCAGAAATTTTTATATGTACAACTCCAAAATTGCTCTGTAAGTTTGCTTCCCCCCACCTAACAGTATATTATAGACATGTTTCTATGGCAAGAGATACGGTAGGTCCACCTCATTTTAAAAACTGGTGAAAAATATGAGAGGTACGTCTTTCTATTTAAACATTCCATGGACATTTAGGTTCTTTCCCGTTTTTACTGGTATGGATGATACAACAGTATCATTTATAGTCATAGTTGTGCAAATATATGAGCATATTTGTGGAGAGTTCCTATAAGTAGAATTGCTGGGTCAGTGGCATACAGACTGAGAAATTTTAAAGATTTTGTAAATTGTGCAAATCAGAATATTTTAGTCTGAAGTTAGACCTTTAAACCTAAAACTCTATTCTGTGACCCCTGAAAATCTGGACTTAAAGCGTTTTGAAAATTAAAGCAGAGCCTTCACTTTCATGCTTTACGGCATTGAGGTAGCTATACTTTGAAATCGTTGAAATAGGGGCACATATTTAAAATATTTCTTTTTGATGGCTCAGACAATGAAAAATCTTCCTGCAATGCGGGAGACCTGGGTTTGATCCCTGGGTTGGGAAGATCCCCTGGAGAAGGAAATGGCAACCCACTCCAGTAGTCTCACCTGGAGAATTCCATGGACCTAGGAACCTGGTGGGCTACAGTCCATGGTATCACAAAAGAGTCAGACATGACTGGGTCACAAAAGAGTCAGACATGACTGAGCGACTGACACATACTTTGCATTTGGTGTCACACTGTGAGGGTGAGGTGGGGGCTTCAGCCTAGACATTTAGGAGGTCTGCTGTGCTCATAGGAACCAGACAGGCCATCAGCTGACAGGTACACAGCTCCATCCTGGTTTTTGGATCTCTATCAAGGAACTGGAAAAAAAAGAAACTTAAAATTTTTTTTTTAACCAATAAAAATTCGTCGCACAGTATAGATGCTTTTATATTAAGTATGGTGATGAGCTTGCAAAGAGGTTTCATCTGGAATGCTTCAGTCTGTGTGCCCAGCACATTACCATTACTGGAGAAGCACACACAAACATGAAATATGAGATCTGAATCTGTTGCCATGATGGGTTGGATTTGGACTATGAGGCTTGCATCACATTCCAGGCATGTAGGTTTTGTTCCTCTTTAGGCATTTAAGGACGGAGTTGGTTTTCCTTGCAGAGAGTCTAGTAGTGAGTGAAGAGCTCAGTTAGAGCCCCGGGCCAGCCCAGGTTTCCTACATCGGGTCTTACGCTGTTTCTCTGAAGTCTCCAGTTGTTTCTGTGGCTACAATGGTGGCTAGTCTAAGCCGGCTGTTTCTGTCCTTCACATCTCCCACTTATAAGCGTAAAACTTTTAGGAAGAGTGAGTTAAGTTAGTTTTGTTCTTTGCAACCTAAAATTTTATTAAATAGGAGACTATTTTTCAGAGCAATTTTAGGTTCACAGCAAAATTGAGTACACAGAGTTCCTGTATACCTCCTGCCCCTCCAGCCTCCTCCACTGTAAACAGTTGGTTACAATTTATGAACATAGGTCATTATCATCCAAAATCTGTGCTTTACATTAGGGTTCATTGTTTTGTGCATTCTATGAATTTTGACAAATGTATAATGGCATGTATCCACCATGTATCAGACAGAATAGGAATAGTCTCACTGCCCTAAGAATCCTGTGTTGGAGCCCATTTTTCAGTCAGGCATTGAGTTTGAAAATTCAGCATCCTTAAAATATTCCTCAAAATATATCCATTCTCCTTTCCCCCGTCACCACTTGCTTAGCTCACTTTCCCCATCCTTCTCAGATCTTTAAGTTTCGCTTTCCTCTTTTTTTTTGCCCCACCTACCTGTCTCCTCTGTGACTAGCTCTGAAGTTTCGTGCCTCTCTCTGTTGCTCTTTGGGATCTGGCCTCTCACCTCTCCAGATGATACCTCCACTGGGTTTTACTGTCGTATTTTCAAGGTCTGGCAGACTGCAGAGTAATGTCTCTGGAAAACAGGCTGATCCCTTCCTACTGTTTCATCAGGTTTCCTTCGATGTGTCTCAAAGTCCTAGGTTTTGCTCATGGAATTGTCAACCGCCATCATTTGTCAGTTTAACTTTCCTAGGCTGATCCTTATAAGAGGAACAACTGTTTATGACTATTGAAAATATTTACTAAGAAAAGAGAGAGTGTTATCTGAGCCATTTAACATGAGCCTGTTAATTATGCCACTTGTATTTAGCATTTTCCGAGCTTATTATGTTCTCCTCCCTTCACCTTTTATAAAAGGATTGATAAAAAATTGTAAAACTTCTCATTCTTAATTCACTAATTTTTTGGATCTTAGAATAGAAACACTATTGCTAAGAAAGTCTCCCTTAAAAGATTTTAAATCTATGCCTTAAATGATTTATTGCTTGTTTAAAATCATATTAATTGTAAGAAATTAAGAAAAATAATCCAGGGAAAGACAAAAATGATTTGTAACCAATTGGAATTACTCTTTAATGACATTTTTGATATATTTTGTCCCAGTCTTTTTTTCTCTATGTGTGTAGTTCTGTTTTATAAAATTGAGTTCATACTATGTAATTTGTAAAATACAGAAAGGAAATAGGCTGTAAAAATGAATTTTGGTGAACAGTCTTCACATAGATCTTTGTATGGATCTCTATTTCTTGAAGCCAGAGTCCTGGAGCAGAGTCATGTTAACCAGTAGTCTTTCAGCTAAAAGTATCAGGAACCCATTTCAGGCTAATTTTAAAAACAGCAGAGGGGATTCTGAGTGGAGACCTCTGGGGGCAGGCATCTGGAGGCTGGGTTGGTCCAGGGCCTCAGCTGGCCGTCTTGGGACTCTGTCTGCTTCTCCGTCTCTTGGTTCTGTTACCTGTCATTGGCCCTTTTCATTGGCTGAGGTTTTTTCTTCCTGTAGTGGGAAAGATGGTCTGATTTACAATCTTCTGGCCTAAAATCTCATCTAAGAAGTCTAAAGGCTGATTATTATCAGTCCTGATTGGGTTGTGTGACCATTGCCGAAACAGCCACCATGAGCCCTTCGAGGCCAGGCCTCTGAGCCAGGCAGTGGGTGTGGGCTCCACCCAGTCTTCATAGTCTGAAAGTTGAGAGAGTTTTTGTAAAGAAAAAGTGAGTCTGCTACCAAAAAGTTGGGTACTGGGCTGCAGAAATGACAGCTGTCCACTGGAGTTGTTTTTGAGGTGTGGTGCGCGTTGCCGAGTGTGCGCCCAGGCTGACTGTGGTTGTCCACTCCCCGTGGCCATGTGTGGATGAGGAGCTGCTGCTCTGCACCTCGTCTGTGTCTGCACAGGTGACACCATGAGATCTTCACTGCTGACGCCCTAAATGGAAATAAAGCAGCTGGGAAATCATGCCCCTTTAGGGAGAGCAATACTGGAACTGAACTGAAAACAGTCTTCATGAAATGACTTGAAGGTAGCTGGTCTGCACGCACACCTCTGTGCCGGTGGTCAGCCCCCTGAAGCCTGAACTTGGTCAGTGCTTGTCCAGAATAGCCTCTCAGCCTTAATGCGCCCGTAGGCGCATTCACTCGGGAATCTTGTCAAAATGCAGATTCCAGACCTGCCTCTTTAACAGACTTCAGGTGGTACTTATGCCACTGGTCCAGAGACCTGCCTTTCTAGTGACAAGATGTTAGACAAGTGGTTGCCAATATTTTAGCAAAACGAAAGAAAACCTCCCCTTCAGATAAGAATTATACTCTCAATATCCATTAATTGAGAAAACACATTGGAAATTACTACATATTCAGAAAAGCTTTTACACCTTTTGGCAGAACACTAAAGGACTGAGTGTTAAACTCAACGTTTGATTACAGGTGAGGCCATCTGCTTCTTGCCTGTGCTGAAATGCACTCCAATTTCAGCACATCGCTGGAGTTGAAGAATGGGAGGATCTTCCAGCTGGTGTCCCCTGAGAAGCGTTTGGATTCTCAACAAGGCTTTTAGTGTGGTTACTTCTTCAGTACTTTCCAGTGAACAAGCTGCAGGTGCTAAGTTCTGCAAACTACAGCATTAGGGCGTATTTCTGTGAGTGTGTGTGTTATTGTTTGAGTAGCTTTTTAATCACATAGTGTCTGCTCTTCAGTAGTGTTTGAACATCTTACAGTAAGTTTGTGACAAAACCATTCCAAAATCTCTGATGAAGGATGGCAAAACTGTCTCGCTGTCTTTCTCTGACCAGGATTTCTTGTTACATTCTTCTGTGCTCTAGTTACCTCCTGGACACATACTGAAGGGTGTGAACAAAACATTGTATGCCAGACCTGCCATATGATTTGTGGGTCCCCTAGTAAAGTAAGAACATGGGGCTCCTTATTAAACAATTGTGAAGAATTTCAAGACTGCAACAAGGGAGCGTTAAACCAGACCGGGTGCTTCTGTGTGTGTCTTTGCAGCGACACAGGTTGTGTACGTATCAAGCCAGCCCTGACTTGTCTGTGACTGCCAAACCATTCATAGCCTTCACCTTGTTTGCTCCACTGTTGATGACAACTGTATGACATTGACATTTAAAAAACTGGTTTTCCAGTCTATAAATATTCTTCAATCAAACTTTTTAGGAGAGAATCTGACTGGACTCACCATTAACCCATCATGCTGTTTAAAATAGGCTCTGGTTGTTTCTGCCTGTTCAGATGCTTGGTGTATATGATACAGAAGTAGCACATTTAAAATGATCACTGTTTATTTGATGTGTACAGCAGAATATAATTCAGAAAATTTATTTCTAGAAACATATTTTCCAGAGCAGGTTGTCCTTAGGATGCATAGTTTAGGTAACTGTCAAAAGTCAAGCTTTTTATTTCCAACCATTGAATTCAGTAACCATCTAAAGTCATCATTCAAACAAGCATTTTTAACCTCCACAAGTAGAACAGATCTTAAAAAGAGTGCTTGATTCATGTGTATAGTCTGATTTTTGAAGTTTGACAAGTGTGAACAAACTGTGTTTTTGGCATTTGGTTTCTTTTCAGATTTTTTTATATTGTTTCTTATACCTGCATTGAAAAATGATTTATTCTTGATTTTTTGTAGATATTTTTGGAGTTTTTCCTCCTGATGATAACTGGTAAAACTGATGTTCTGGTTTAAATTCATCTACACAAGATTTGAAGTATTTGCAAAAAAAATAATTTGCAGATATGTTTTTTTTCTTGAAAGACTCATGACTTAATTGGAATTACATAATTAAAATTTAAATACAATTCTTAGAGATTATTTTGTTTAATATGAGAAGTCTGACATACCAAACAGTTTTGCAAAGTGTAGAATTGTTACAATCTAACTCTGTTATTCTAAATTACTTTAAAATGTAATAAAATTGCCTAACATAGCTTTGTAAATCAGCTATATTCCAATAAAAAATTTTCATAAAGTTGTAAGCCAAAAAAGATAAAATATTCTCTGTAAGCTATTTAGCAAACTTATTCACTCTCTTTACTACATGTATTTTCAATTTCTTTTCCTTTTTTAATATTTTAAGATAATTTTATGCATATAATTAGTGGTCCAAACCATTCACTGTTGCAGCATCTTTCTTTTGCAGTGAAAATTATGCTTTAATGTCTCAACATAGAAAGTATATGAGATTCTCTACCCTAAGTTGTGTGGATCGTTTGCAACTGGATCTTCAGATATTAACAGTTAATCCAGGTGACCCCCCCTTTTTTGTCACACTGGTCACCTGGGTGGTGACCACAATGACCATTCAATCATGTGCCAGTGCAGGGACACCAGGAGGGACACTGAGGTGGGCGTTTGGTGGTTGGCCTCTCAAAGGCTGAGGCTGAGGAGTGGATGGATCTTAGCTGAATAATAATAAAGTGAAGTCATGCTCTGGTACTTCCTACTCCATCTGAAAATGGAAGTCTTCATACAGTGTTTGGTGTGTGTTTGGATACGGTGCCACTTTAGTCCAGAGCTCTGTCTGTAGATGGGAACGACTGGTCTTTCTGTCAGATCTAGGGTTTGGTATTTTGTCTTTTATTATCTGTTCTTCAGTGTGTGCTCTGGTGTGCCTACTTGGTACGCTGCTCTGCAGTCTGTCTTCAGCCTGTGTTTACGCGGTCATTCCCCTGCATCCCACGAGGTGGCAAGGCTGACACATCCACATGATTCGGCTTCTGCTTTTCTCGCTGGAGACAGAGCTCTGAGGGAATCTGCCTTTAAGGTTAGGGTTCTTCTTAATTAAATTAATTAAACTGAGTGTCTTTGGGAAAAATCCTGGGAGTGATCTATGATTCAGATTTGTCAGCAGTAGGTCAGCTCTATGTGCCCTGCTGGGCTATGCAATGTGAATGACTCCTTCATGCCCACGTCAGACCTGTGTCTTCATGCCTGTGTCTTGTCTCCTCAGACTACTGCCCTTGACTCCAAGTTCCAATTAATTCATTAGCTGCTGCTGCTGCTGCTAAGTCGCTTCAGTCGTGTCCGACTCTGTGCGACCCCATAGACGGCAGCCCACCAGGCTCCCCTGTCCCTGGGATTCTCTAGGCAAGAACACTGGAGTGGGTTGCCATTTCCTTCTCCAATGCATGAAAGTGAAAAGTGAAAGTGAAGTCGCTCAGTCGTTTCCTAGTCTTTGCAACCCCATGGACTGCAGCCTACCAGGCTCTTCTGTCCATGGGATTTTCCAGGCAAGAGTACTGAAGTGGGTTGCCATTGCCTTCTCTGATTCATTAGCTAGTGAATAATAAATAAATGTTTATGAACCCCTTTCCCCTAGCTGGAACATTACTGGCAAGTACATGCTTTCTGCTTGTCTCTTCCCTCTGCTTCCCTGTCGGAGGTAATGACCTTTTTGATCATAGTTATCCATTTAAGAAGCTTTATCTCCTGTGCCCATTGATGCCTGAACAATGTAATATCTCATTTTCCTTGAGTTTGAATTACAAAAGAAATATTATATATTATCTTCTAAGAATTGTCTTTTGACTCAGCACTGTTTCTAAGATTTACCCTTTCGGGACATGTTCACTCAGGTGCAGCTAAGGAGTATTATTTCACTGTGTACATCTATTACAGCCCATGTACTCATTCTTTTGCCTTTGGGCCAAGTGCTTGGATTGTTTCCATGTTTTTGCTGTACAAACAGGACTGATGTGAACTTTCTTGTATATGTCTCCAGGGACACATGTAAGAATTTCTCTTAAAAATTTTTGGGTCGAAGTTAAGTGAAACTAGATGATGCCAAATTGCTTTCCCAAGTGATTGTACCATTTTACACACCCCCAAGTGGTGTGTAAGAGATCATATTTATCTACATTCTTTCCAACACTTGGTTCAATCACAAATTTTTTTGGCTGCACTGAGCCCTTGTTACTTGAACCATGAACTTCCAGATGTTCAAACTGATTTTAGAAAAGGGAGAGGACCCAGAGATCAAATTGCCAACATCCGCTGGATCATCGGAAAAGCAAGAGAGTTCCAGAAAAACATCTATTTCTGCTTTATTGACTCTGCCAAAGCCTTTGACTGTGTGGATCACAATAAACTGTGGAAAATTCTGAAAGAGATGGGAATACCAGACCACCTGACCTGCCTCTTGAGAAACCTATATGCAGGTCAGGAAGCAACAGTTAGAACTGGACATGGAACAACAGACTGGTTCCAAATAGGAAAAGGAGTACGTCAAGGCTGTCTATTGTCACCCTGCTTATTTAACTTATATGCAGAGTACATCATGAGAAATGCTGGGCTGGAAGAATCACAAGCTGGAATCAAGATTGCCGGGAGAAATATCAATAACCTCAGATATGCAAATGACACCACCCTTATGGCAGAAAGTGAAGAGGAACTAAAAAGCCTCTTGATGAAAGTGAAAGAGGAGAGTGAAAAAGTTGGCTTAAAGCTCAACATTCAGAAAACGAAGATCATGGCATCTGGTCCCATCACTTCATGGGAAATAGATGGGGAAACAGTGGAAACAATGTCAGACTTTATTTTGGGGGGCTCCAAAATCACTGCAGATGGTGACTGCAGCCATGAAATTAAAAGACGCTTACTCCTTGGAAGAAAAGTTATGGCCAACTTAGACAGCATATTAAAAAGCAGAGACATTACTTTGCCAACTAAGGTCCATCTAGTCAAGGCTATGGTTTTTCCATTTGTCATGTATGGATGTAAGAGTTGGACTATAAAGAAAGCTGAGCACAGAAGAATTGATGCTTTTGAACTGTGGTGTTGGAGAAGACTCTTGAGAGTCCCTTGGACTGCAAGGAGATCCAACCAGTCCATCCTAAAGGAGATCAGTCCTGAGTGTTCATTGGAAGGACTGATGTTGAAGCTGAAACTCCAATACTTTGGCCACCTAATGCGAAAAGCTGACTCATTTGAAAAGACCCTGATGCCGGGAAAGACTGAGGGCAGGAGATGGAGATGGTTGGATGGCATCACTGACTCGATGGACGTGGGTTTTGGTGGACTCCGGGAGTTGGTGATGGACAGGTAGGCCAGGCGTGCTGCGGTTCATGGGGTCGCAGAGTTGGACACAACTGAGTGACTGAACTGAGCCCTTGTTGTGGTGCACAGGCTTTCTCTAGTTGTGGAGTGCTGGCTCTAGAGCACGGGCTCAGTAGTTGTGTCATATGGGCTTAGTTGTCCTGTGGCGTGGGGGATCTTCCCTGACCAGAGATTGAACCTGTGTCCCCTGCATTGGAAGGTATATACTTAACCATTGGACCACCAGGGAAGTCCCCAGAATTCTTAACCGATGCCAGTTGAACAGTGTAAAATGCTATCTCATTATGGTCAAGGTTTGCAGTTCCCTGACCACTAGTGACCACTTAACTTTTTATAAAACTTCAAATTCTGGAACTCTACATTTTTTCCAGTCCTGACTTGGATTCAGCTATGCAGATTTGCTCAGAGTCCTTTGCACACTCTTCCCACCTGCTCCTCCCCCAACCATTGGGTGTCTTTGCACATCACCTGCCTTGCCCCAAGGTGTCCTTTATTTTAAACCATACCCTTTCCTTCATAATAAACTCAGATCCAGACCCACTTTTCCCACAAAACTTGTCCTTGTGAACATCAGGGAATTTAGGTCACTTCATTTAAACACTGAGTCCTAATGGGCCTCTCAGCCAGTGGCTAAAGTGCAGATGGGTGCAAGGCATTTAGCTACGTTTATTAATAACCTTAGGGGGAGTTCCCTGGTGGTCCAGTGGTTAAGACTCTGTGTTCCCCATGAAGGGGCCTGGGTTCAATCCTCGCCAGGGAACTAGATCCTGTCCACTGCAACTAAGCGATCCCTCATGCTACAGCTAAGATCCAGCACAGCCAAATAAATGTTTAAAAACAAACCCTTAACTTTGTACACTGTGACCTTGTAATTATATTTCTAAGAATCTCGCCCAAATACTGATTTAGCGACTGGTTGTATCTGATGGTCAGGTAAGTTAGAAAGCCACAGACTTATTTGCACCAGGATAGGGAAATGATGGTCATGAGTTTACGCAAGCTCTGCAAGATACAGAACAGCGAAGTCTGGTGTGCTGCAGTCCATAGTGTCGCAAAGAGTTGGACATGACTGAGCGACTGAACGACAACAAGGGGAATGATTGAGCAAACAGTATGTGTTGTGGCCTCAGCTTAGACTCTGGGCAGGCCTGAGCCCTGAGCTGTTGGCAAAGCTGAAGCCCTTTCAGCAGAACTCCGTGAGATGAAAAGGCAGGAGGCAGTGGGAGGCCTGGGCGTGGATCCTACTTCCATGTCAAGTCTGCTTGTAGACACAAGGGAACATTTGTGCATGGATCGCTGTGTTGGGCAGTGCCCTGCAGACACCCGTGTGCACTCTGGGAAGGTACGGACAGGGTACGGTGCTTGGGACCTGTTCTGAGACTCCTGAGATTCCAAGCATACCTGGAGAGGATGCACAGGTAGCTGAAGTCTGTGCTGTCTGGAGGAAGTGGGTTCTGGTTCACATGACCTCGTTTACAGCTGTGGTTTTGTTGCATCTGTGACCTTTGGTTTGACTGAGGAAAAATCGGATAGGTAGAGAAAGGTTTTATACCTAAAGATATTCCCTGTATTTTTTTTTTAAGTAATGGTAAATAATTGAAAACAACCAGATTATTCCACAGTGTTTGTTGCTATATTAGGAATCATTGTGAAATGGTTGATAATGTACTGCTTTTTCTATCTCATGTTACAACAAGAATTTTCCCAAGTCATTTTAAGCACTTTACAAATTTTCTTGTGTGCTGATTTAGCAACAAAATTACAGGCCTCTGTCAGTGACCCGTGACCACGGAAGGGGAAAAGGAGAAAGCCCAGGGCAGAAAAGAATGTGTGATAAAGTTTATTATGTGACTCTGCACACATGGGCATGGGGTTTGGGTTCCCAAGGACATTTGCCAGTCAGTGCTGGCTGAGTTGTCGGCATTTCTTGGTGGAGCCTGTTGAGAAGAAGAGTATATACTGTGTGTGTGTGTGTGTGTTGTCTAAGAAAACTCAATAGACTGCAGACCTGCTATTGACTTGCTCCTCCGTTGATGGTGTAATCCCAGCTGAGATGATCGTGGAAGAGGTGTGCTGGGGAGCTCCCTTGGGAAGACACCAGGGTGGGGGGCAGGGAGAAGTGAGCACAGCAGGGTGGGCAAAGGGGGGACTCGAACTGCCAGACTCTGCAACAGAGCCCTCAGCTGATCTGAGGGGAACTCGGGACTGGGTGACCCTTCAGAGCTATCACACCTTCAGGCAGGTGGTAAGGCCGTCATGCCCCTCATTGTCGAACCCCTGGAGAGGGACTGGGCCAGCTGTCTTCACTGGGGTGAATTCCTCGGGGGCCTCAGTGGGGGGCTGTTGACCACCAACACCCGTCGGCCTGGGGAAGGGCTCCTGCCCTGCCAGAGTCTGGGTGTCACCACCCCCCACCACAGGCAACATAGCTGTTCCCACATCAGGGTACAATGAGCCAGGTATCGGGATGGTCCTTGCACCGCACCCATGGGGTGTTAACAGCACCCTGGCTTCCCCACTGAGGAACCAGGAGAGGCTTCCTCGGGTCCAAAGTGCAGACAGCCTTCAGGCAGTGGCACTGATGGCCTCCAGGGATAGTTTGGGCCTGGGATTGAGCAGCAGGGAGACCCAGGTGTATGGCCTGGACCCTTGGTGAATGTGGAGCCGTTTGCCTGAATAGAGAGCCTGGAGGTAGGGGGAGAGGTTGCGGCCGTGGGTCCTGATGAGGAGACAGTGGGGACGAGGGACCATGGGGATGGTGCTCGCCGAGTTGTCGTTTCTCGCCCTAGAGCTTTGTGGCTGGTCTCCCCGGACACTGACCCTTTAAGACTGGCTGTTGGAAGTCCAAACTGGTCACACAGATGTTCTTCCTCTTCACAGAGGGCCTCCAAGGCCAGCTCATGAGAGCTCTTCTGGGAAGTGAGGTCGAGCTGTCCTGAAGACGCCTGCAGCAGCTGTCGGTCCAGGGACCTTGGAGCAACCACTGATGGGTACGTGCTGGGACCCCCGCCGATCCTGGCTGTCTCCACGTTTCTCTGCAGAGCCCATTGAGAAGGACGAGGCAGAGGAAGCCCAAGCCCACCAGCCAAGACCCCGCTTCTGCTCTTTTGTCTGCATAGAAACACTTTGGTTGTCCACTGGACCCTGAAGCCGTGGAGCCGTGTGGTCCATGAGGCCTGCTCTCTTGTGCCTCCACTTTGGCAGCTGTGAAGTGGGGACTCCTGAGCACATAGGCTTGTTGGGAAAAATGGGGACCATTTTAATCCCGCACACCTGGGGCTTCTGCTGAGTGGGGAGTGGACATCTGTGGCCCTGCTGGACCAGATTCCTGGTTCTTGTTGCCCTAGCATGTACACCAGAGCCCTTTCCCCAGGAACTCTGAGAAAGTAGACTCCCTTCCTCTTAAATGACACACCTTGTAGGGCCTGCTGAGCACAGGGTGGGTGGGAGAGGGGAGGTTGGTGGTTAGTGGCTCAGAGAAATGCTCTCTTGGTTTTCCCACATCCACAGAAGTTCCCTGTAGCTTGCAGCCTCTTGAGGTGAGTTCAGATGAAGTGGGTCCCCCAAGCTTTCTCTTGATTTCCTCCCACCGTGTGGTAGGGCCTGGGTAGGGCGTTTGCACCAGGGTCTGGAATAGGTTGTCTGGGAGGGTGTTCTTGGCCCTGACCCCGTGGATGCCCACTGTGACCCAGCGCTGTGGGGCAGCTGCCGGGCAGGGCTCCGAGCTCCCCCAGGTGCTCTCTGTAGTCTTCTCTTCCTCTGCTCTTACTGCTGCACTGTTACCAGTTTGACAGCGAATGATGCCCCTCGTTGTGGTGTGTCTCTCTCCTAGACGGTGGAGACTTTGGCTGTTGTTTCACTTTTCAGAGGCTGGTGTTTCTCTTTCGTTTCCAATTTGTTTGCAACCTCCTTAGTGAATTCTTTGTGCTCCTGGGAGTCCTTTGTAGGATTTCACGTCCTCATGAGGGCCGAGAAGAATGTTTGGTGTTTGTTGAGTTCCATGGAGGGCCTTTCTCTCAGCGTCTTCCCTCTGCTCCTTGCAGGCCCGGTCGGTTTACACAACATTGGACAGACATGCTGTCTTAACTCCCTGATCCAGGTCCTTGTTAGAAATGTGGGATTCGCCAAGATACTGAAGAGGTAAGACCATTGTTAAGGCAGATAAATGTGTGTATTGTTTTTTGTTTTCATTTATTCTGTTATTCACAGTTATTTGGACTTTGAGAAGTCTTCTTTCAAAAGCTGCCAGAGAAGAGATCTTGTTTTGTACAATCTGGACTATACATTGTAATCATCTAGGAAGTTTAAAAAAATGTGAAATGCCGATCCCATCCCAGATATTTGGTTTCACTTGGGGTCTGGATGGGTTTCTAGGGTGGGGCCCAAGATGGGTACTTTCCAGAAAACTCCCCAGATGATTCTAAAATGCAGTCAGACTGAGAACCACTGATTTGGTTAAAAGGAAGTTGGGGTAGTATCAGTGGGCGGGTCCATGAGTCTGTTGACTTTTCTCAAACAGCACACACACACACACACACACACGCAGAGTATATATAAACACACAGTACACAGACTGTGAAAACCCTTCTTCTCAGTGCATTCTGCCCTGAAGCGTTGAGGCTCAGCCAGCAGTGACTGTGTGGAACACCATGCCAGTGTGTGCATATTCACATAATACACCTTATATCGCTCATTCTTTTCTGCCTTGAGCTTTCTCCTTTTCCCGTTTCATGGACACGGGAGGTTGCCTGTAATTAAATCATTGCCAGAATACACTGACGTTCCTTCCCGTGTCCTTCCCAGGACTAGACCTTACTTGCTGTTTCCCTTTGAAGGACTTCAGGCTGGGCGTGTGCTGAGGACCGAGGACCTACTGCTCTTGCCCTTCATCTTGGTGTGATTCTCGTGCAGGGTGGGGAGAGGGTGCCCCGTCTCGAGAGGACACTCTATAGCTGATTTGCTGACATGGCCGTCCTCAGCCTTGTCTGTACATTTTAGTCATCTGGGAAATAAAAATTTTGATAAAGGGCCCTGCCCCCAGAAATCCTGATGTGGTCCATCTGCAGAGTGGCCCGGACATGGAGATTTTTGAAGGTTCTCCCAGGTGACTCTAGTGTGGCCCTGGTGTTGAGAACAGTGGGGACAGGGAGGTTCATGGCTCTTCTCACCCGGCAGGATAACGGTGCCGGGCGGAGCTGAGGAGCAGAGGAGGAGTGTCCCCTTCCAGCTGCTCTTGCTGCTGGAGAAGATGCAGGACAGCCGGAAGAAGGCGGTGCAGCCCATGGAGCTGGCCTACTGTCTGCAGAAGTACAACATTCCAAGTAAGACAGTCCTCCTGCTCTGGCTCCTGGCCTGGTGCTCTGAGGGGAAGGGGAGATCTTGCAGGGCTGAAGGGGAGGGAGCAGAAGAGAGGAGAGCGGAAGAAAGGAGGGGCCTGATGGCCCTTGAGTGCACAGGAAGGAAACCCTCCTTGTGTTGGACGCCTGTGTGTGGATCTGAAATACCTTAAACAACCCTCATCTCGCAGGGACAGCGTTCGTTTCGTTATTCATGTTTTACTTTCGAACTCACTCTTTTACTGCCTCTCAGTGGAGTAAGTCAGCCTAGGAGTCTCCTCAAAGCTGGTTCAGCTGCAGGTAAAGCATCCTAAAGAAACAGAATACAGGATTTGTAAGGAGAAACCATGTTCTATGAAAGGAAACTCTTAAATAGCTTTTTTTTTTTTTTAAAACAGACTCAAATGAAATATACATCACATACTATAAATTTAGTCATTTAAAAGTATACAATTCAGAGGTTTTTAGGATTTCACAAAGTTGTGGAATTATCATCACAGTCTAAATTTAGCAAATTTTTATCGTCCCCCCAAAGAAATCCTCTACCCGTTAATAATTGCTCACCATTCTCCTTTGTCTTCTTCCAGGTTTCCTACATCTAGCTCTTAGATCTAGACCTGTGTTTCACTTAGAGTTAAATTTTGTGAATGGTGTGAGGTAGGGGTCCAGCTTCATTCTTTTGTACGTGGTATCCAGTTGTTTCAGCGCCACATGTTGAAGGTACTCCTCTCTTGCTCAGTTGGTCTAGTTTCTTTCCTTATTCCAGTGAGCATCCTCTCACTTCAGCCTGGCAAACTCCTCTCAGCCATCCTTGTGAGGCAGGCCTGGTGGTGATGATCTCTTAGCTTTTCTCTGTCTGGGAAAGCCTGTGTCTCTCCTTCATTTCTGAAGGACAGCGTTCCCAGATAACGTTCTGTTTATCAGCAGTTTCTCCTTTCATCCCTTTGTATATACCTTCCTACTTTCTTGTGGTCTGTAAGGTTTGTGCTGAGAATGTACTGATACCTTATGAAGCGGGTTCCCTTGTGCATGATAGGCTTCTTTTCTCATATGGCTTTTAAGATCTCTTTGATTAAAAAAAAATTATTTTTGGTTGCTTTGGGTCTTCGTTGCTTTGCGTGGGCCCTTTTTCTAGTTTGGGGGAGTGGAGGCTACTTTTCCTTGCAGCGTGTGGGCTTCTCATTGTGGTGGCTTCTCTTGTTGTGGAGCACTGGCTCTGGGTCACGTGGGCTTGGCAGCTGCAGCTCCCAGGCTCTGTCCCACAGGCTCAATGCTGTAGCCCACGGGCTTAGTTGCTGTGTGACTTGTGAGATCTTCCCAGACCAGCGATTGAACCTGAGTCCTATCCACTGCACCATCAGGAGTTCCTGTCTTTGACTTTTGACAGTATTATGATGTTTCTTAGAGAACAGTTAGTTGAGAGGAATATATTTGGGAACCAACAAGCTTCATGAACTTCAATGTCTGAATGTCTCCCCGGATTTGGGATGTCCCAGCCACTGTTTCTTGAGATAAGTTTTCTACCCTTTCCCTTCTCATCTTCTGGGACTCCATCAAAGTGTTTCCATGCATTGTAAGTTAGGTTGTGGATTTGAGATCTTTCTTGTTTTTTTAACATAATAAGCATTTGTAGTCTGAATTTTTCCTCCAGCTTTGCTTTCACTGCAGCCCATAAATTTTGGTATGTTGTGTTTTTATTTTCATTTGTCTCTCAATATTCTCATTTTTTTATGTTACACAACAAAGTGATTAAGTATTTCTATACATTTCAAAATGAACACCATAGGTCTAATTACCATGGGTTACCATGCAAAGATACTACATAACGATTAACTCGGTTCCCCACACTGTACATTTAATACCTGTGCTTCACTTATTTTGCAACTGGAAGTTTGTGCCTCTTAATCTCCCTCACATATTTATCTCCTCTCTCCGATTCACACTGGAGACTGCTCAGGTTCCTTTTTTGTTGTTATTCAGTCACTCAGTCGTATCTGATTCTTTTGAGACCCCATGGAGTGTAGCATACCAGGCTTCCCTGTCCTTCAGTATCTCCCAGAGTTTGCTCAAACTCATGTCCATTGAGTTGATGATGCCATCCAACCATCTCATCCTCTGTGGCCCCCTTCTCCTCCTCCTCTCAATCTTTCCCAGCATCAGGGTCTTTTCCAATGAGTCAGCTCTTTGCATCAGGTGGCTAAATTATTGGAGCTTCAGCTTCAGCATCAGCCCTTCCAGTTAGGTTGTTTGTTTTCTTAGTGTTGAGTTTGAAGAGTTTTTTGTGTATTTAGTATCTTCTTAAAATATCTCTTTTGTAAATATTTTCCGTCAATCTGTAGTTTGCTCTCTCATGCTCCTGACAGAGCAGAAATTGTTAATTTTAATGAAGTCCAGCTTATCAGTTCTTTCTTTTATTGATTATACCTTGCTGTCATATCTAAAAAATAATCACCAAACCCAAGGCTGTGTAGATTTAGTCTTATATTATCTTAAGGAGTTTTATTTACAGTTTTGCATTTTACATTTAGGTCTGTTATCTATTTTGTTCGTTTTCTTCTTTTTTAGGATGTAAGGTCAGTGTCCAGATTGGTTTTTTTCATGTGAATGTTCAGGTATTTGAGCAACATTTGGTGAAAACACTGGTTTCCATCGTGAAAGAGCAGTTGACAATTGTTTCAGTCAGTTCAGTCGTTCAGTCACATCTGACTCTTTGTGACCCCATGAACTGCAGCATGCCAGGCTGCCGTGCCCATCACCAACCCTCAGAGCTTGCTTAAACTCACATCTATCGAGTCGGTGATGCCATCCAACCATCTCATCCTCTCATCCTCCCCTTTTCCTCCTGTCTTCAGTCTTTCCCAAGATCTTTCGATCTTTTGACATTGTTTATTTTGATGTATTTTGGGGCTCTCTATTCTGTCCCATTGATCTATTTTTCTATTCTTTTGTAATACACTTTGTCTTGATAACTGAGGCTCTGCAGTTTGATATTAGTCATCTGATTTTATTTGATTTTTTCCTTCAGTACTATGTTGGCTACTCTGAGTCTTCTGCCTCTCCAGGTAAACTTTGGAATAAGTTTATCAATATTCATGAAATAACTTTCTGGCATCTTGATGGAGTTGCATTGAGTCTAGAGATCAGGTTAGGAGGAAGAACTGGCATGTTGACAATTTTTAGTCTTTGTATCCATGAACATGGAATATCTCTCCATTAGGTAGGTCTTTTGATTTTATTCATCAGTGTTTGTAGCTTTTCTCATATCGATCTTATACATATTTGGTGAGATTTATATCTAAGTATTTCATTTCATGTGCTCTAATATAAATTATATTGTGTTTTAAATTTAAAATCTCACTTGTTCATTGCTGATATATAAGAAAGTGATTGACTTCTGTATATTTGCCTTGTAGCCTGCAATCTAACCATAATCACTTATTAGTTCCAGGAGTTTTTGGTTATTTTGCATTTTCTATGTGAATGATCATGTCATCTGCAAAGAAGGACATTCTGAAATCTTCTTTCCAGTCAGTATACCCTTTATTTCCTTTTCTTCTCTAATTAGCTAGGGCTTCCAATACAACATTGTGGTGAGAGGGAATGTTCTTGTTTATTTTCCTGATCTTGGAGGAAACACTGCTAGTTTCTCACTATTAAATGTGATATTAGCTGTAGGTTTTTTGAAGATGTTCTTTATCAATCTTAGGAAGGTTCTGTCCGTTCTTAGTTGGCTGAGAGTTTTTATCATGAATGGGTTTTGGATTTTGGCAGATGATTTTCTGTATCTATTAATGTACTCATGTGAATATTCTTTAGAGCCTGTTGATGTCATAGGTTCATGAATTGATTTCCAGTTGAACTAGTCTTGCCTGGGATAAGTCTTGGTTGTGGTGTAGAATTCTTTTTACATTTTTTGGATTCTATTTGTTAATGTTGTCTTATGGATTTTGAATCTGTGTTCACGTGAGATATTGATCTGTAGTTTTCTTTTATTGGAATGTTTTTGTCTGGCTTGGTATTAGGGTATTAGGGTGAAGGTGATCTCATAGAATGAGTTGGGAAGTATTCCCTCTGCTTCTGTCTTATGAAGAGATTTTGGGGAATTGGAAGAATTCCTCCCATAAGTGTTTGGTTGAATTCATCAGTGAACCCAATGGATGCTCTTCATTTTTCGTCATTCATTTTTCCTTTCATTCCTCAGACTGGATAACCTCCGTTGACCTATATTCAGGTTTGATGATTCCTTTGCCAACTCAGATCTGCTCTTGACTACTTCTGGTGAGCACTTCTGTCCTTCTACTCTTCCAGTCAGGAATTTCAGTTTGGTCTTTTATGTATTTCTTTTCTCTATTGATACTTTTTATTTGGTGAGACATTGTTTTCATTCTTTAGTTATTTTGGGTTTTTGGATGCTTTAGTTCTTTGAACATATAGTAATAACTAATCTGAAGTCTTTGTCTAGTACATCTGGGGCGTCTCAGTGAGTTTCTAGTCATTGCTCTTTTTCCTGTGTGTGCACCATATTTTTCTGTTTCCTTGTGTGTCTTGTAATTTTTTGTTAGAAACTAGACATTTTAGATAATGTGACAACACTGAACATCAGAAACCCCCACAGTGGGGTATGTTCTTGCTGTTGTTTTTACTGTGGCTCTTCATATAGTCTTTCCAAGACTAATTCTGTAACGTTTATATTCCCTGTGGTATGCGGCCATGGGAGTTTTTATGTGGTTAGCTAAGTGTCAGGTAGTGATTGGCTAGAAATTTCTTTAAATGCTTTGCACTAACAAGTCTTCTAGTCTTTGCCAAGGGGCCCTGTGTGTTGACTGGGTACATCTTCAAAGCCCAGGCAGTTTGTGATGCTTTGAGCCTTCATTTCATACTTGCACAGAAACTTAAAATCAGTCAGATGGAAGAGACTGGGGTCCTTTCGGGTCCTGGGTGTGAAATTGACCTTCCAGATCACCAGGAATATGTCAGAGCCTTTGAAAGTGTGAGGGCTTCCCTGGTGGCTCAGACGGTAAAGCATCTGTCTGCAATGCAGGAGACATGGGTTCGATCCCTGGATTGGAAAGATTCCCCTGGAGAAGGAAATGGCAATCCACTCCAGTACTCTTGCCTGGAAAATCCCATGGACGGAGGAGCCTGGTAGGCTACAGTCCATGGGGTCGCAAAGAGTCAGACACGACTGAGTGACTTCACTTTCACTTTGAAAGTGTGCAGTGAACATCTTATTCCCTTTAAGATCTTTCCTTTGAGTTTCTGGCCAGGCTTTTCTTGCCTCAGCTGGCATGGTTGCCTTAGGTAACTGAGTTGTTTATTGTCGCTGAGCATTTTCCACAGACACCCTGGGAATATTACAGGCTTTCAGCTCTGAGTCAGGTTAAATAACAGCAACCTCCTTTAAATGGGCTTTTCCCTGGAGCTGCTGCAAACAGGTCAGATTGTGGGAATGCTCCTGGCCAGGGGCTTTCCTAGGTGCCCAGTCCAGCCCCAGCCTGTCACCTGTGGCAACTGCAAGACTTCTCGTTTTCAAGCCTTCTGCAGAGCATTGAAGAATGTGTGGGAACCAGCCAAGTTGAGGAAGCTGCAGTCCCTGCTCTGCAGTTTTTCCTGAATTCCTAAGATTTTTGTAAACTCTTGGTTTTGTTGCTTGTGTGGAGGAGTGGGTTTAGAGAGACCCTCTCTCTGCTGCCCCAGGTATAGCTCATGTTTCTCTAGTTTTCCTAACAGTTTGTATGCCTGGGGAAGTCTTCTCTAAATTGTGAGTCCATAGATGTGAGTACATGGATACTCACCTTCTGCTAGAATGTAGGTTTCCTGGGAACAGGAACTTTCTCTGGCTTGTGCAGTACCTGCATGTAGCAGGAGTGAAGGAAATTATAGGTTGGGCAGGGCCCCGGTATGTCTCAGATGAATTGGGACTCCTGGTTCTGGAATGGGCAGATGAGGTAGGACGTCTCTTTGACCCTCTTCATGTCCTGTGTTGGCTCTGGGGAAGGCAGCCTGCTGAAAGTAATTCTCTGGAGACAGCATCAGTTCAACCTGCTACTAGCCTGTTAATCCCTGTTTTGGGATTATTAACTTGGAATTTGGATTGATTAACCATTCAGCTGGGCTTTCTGGGTGACTCAGATGGTAAAGAATCTGCCTGCAATGGAGGAGAACCCGGGTTCGATCCCTAGGTGGAAGATCTAATAAGTAATGCTCACTGATTATGTGCTGGTTGTTGAGTTGGTAAGGGAATGAGACTGACAGAGTCTTTGCCTCCATGGAGCTGACAATTGAGAGGAGAGACAGGCCAAAACAAAATAAAACCCCCAAACATTGAGTACAAATTGTGATAAGTATCACAAAGGAAATGGTGTTAACAGGTATGAATTCTTAGTCTGGTAGCTGGGGCAGGAGGGCATGACCGGCATCCTGGGCCCTTACCCTGGGAGTTGCTTTTCTCTTTGGCCAGTGTTTGTCCAGCACGATGCTGCCCAGCTCTACCTCACAGTCTGGAACCTGATCAAGAACCAGATCACAGACGTGGACTTGGTAAGTCCTAGAACAGAGAGCTCAGAAAGGGAGGATGCTGTCCTTGTGCACATGGAAACCAAGAGGAAACGTGTAGAATGCTCACCACAGTTGTGCAGTGTGGCCGCTGTGACTTCTCTGCACCTTAGTGAGCAGGGGCAGGGGCAGCCGCTGTTTCTGGAGCTCTGTGTGGTGCCTCCAGCTCTGGACGTGGCTGACCTGTTCACTCGGGCTCTCTTTGCCCCTCTTCCTCCTACCCCCCGCCCCACGTTGCAGGTGGCAAGGCTGCAAGCCCTCTACACCATCCGGTTGAAGGAGTCCTTTGTCTGTCTTGAATGTACCTCAGAGATGAGCAGAGACAGCAGCATGCTGGCCCTCCCCCTGTCTGTCTTTGATATGCACTGGAAGCCCCTGAAAACGCTGGTGAGGTTCCTCCTGGGGAGTTTGCTATTCCCTGCAGCCCAATGTTGTCAGTGCTCCCTTGCTTCTTTAATGCACCCTTGGCTTTTAAAAACTAATTTCCATTTCCTAAGCATGGGTCTGCTTAGTTCTCCTTTGATTTGCAGGAAAAATAAGTCTCTCCTCCTGCTCCCCTTGTCCTTCCTGCTCCTCAACAAGTAGATCCTCTCTGAGATCCTGGCACGTGCACCACGTGGGCTGATGTTAGGGGAACCTGAGGAGAACCCTCGTCTGTGGGGAAAGGGGTGACCCCAGGTGGAGTAACCCTGGCTTTCCCTGCTCTCTGGGGCAGGAGGATGCCCTCCACTGTTTCTTCCAGCCGCAGGAGCTGTCCAGCAAAGACAAGTGCTTCTGTGGGAGCTGTGGCAGGAAGACTCGCTGGAAGCAGGTACTCGTTGCTGATCAGAGGCGTCCCTGGACTGTGGGGTGGGGGGTGGGGGCCCTTGGGAAGGGGGCATGCTGAGGGAGGGAATCTGCCAGGCTGGGTCCAGGATCCTGGGGGCTTCTGATACCCAGAGCTGTGGATGCGCTCCTGGGGCCCCATCACTGTAGGGGTGGGGAGGACACAAGAGCCACACTCAGGCCCACCCTCGCCTGGGCTCAGGGAGCAGACTCCACAGTCCCCTACAGACCCCTGTGGAGCCCTGGGCTGCTCAAGCCTTCTGTGGGAGACCCAGCAGATTCCGAGGAGGGGTGCTGTTCCACTCCCTTCTTTTTGGGGAGGAAGAACATCCTGTTGGCCCTGGTGCTCCTTGGAATTGACCTGTTTCAAGTGCTTGGGACTCATCTCCATGGTGACTGTGTTTTTTCCAGGTCTTGACACTGACCCATCTGCCCCAGACACTGACCATCCACCTCATGAGATTCTCCATCAGAAACCTGCGGGCAGAAAAAGTTTGCCACTCATTATATTTCCCCCAGAATCTGGATCTAACCAAGCTCCTTGAGACAAAGGGGGAGCCCTGCAGTGCTGAGGAGCAGGTGAGGGCCCTCATGCTCCTTACACACAAACACGCACGCACACACACACACACACACCCCACACACACACCCTGGCCTCATCAGAGCCCATGTCTTTTGTCTGTCTCCCTCCCCACCCCTATCAGACACCACGTCCTTTGTCTGTCTCCTTCCCCTGAGCTGCCCAGCATCACACTCACCAGAGATGCGTTTTGGGTTTGGGGCGCCATCCTCTCCTCTGTGGCCGAGCTCAGGACGCACAGGGAGGAACACTCACCAACGCTTAGTGTGATTCGTGGAAACATACTCACACACTCAAGAAACACTGATCTTTCAATAAGGAGTTTAGAGTCTTCTCGAATAACAGCCATGGGGCTGTTCGCTTCACATTCCCACCAACGTTGGTGTTGGCAGCTGCATTTCTGTTAAGACTCAGAAGACTTTATTTCTAATGACTGGATTTGTGCTCAGCTATCTCCCAGCACTGACAGAAGGAACCATACTTCAGAACCTTCCTTTTACGTAGGGTGTGCCACAGGCGACCCACATCCTGGGTGCTAAGCAGCACCAGCCTTGCTTCCTTCTCCCGACAGATTACACTTGCCTTAAAGGAGCCAGCACTTGGGGCCAAATTGATTTAGAGTAAAGTTGAATCCAGTTGTCTTGAGCTAGTAAGTTGTTGGGAGATTCTGAGAAAAGTGACATAAATATCTTTTCTCCATAGGTTTAAAATCCTACAATTATTGCCATATATACATGGGTCAGTTTTTGGACTGTCTGTTTTGTTCCCCTGGGCTGTTTACTATCCATGCTCTACAACTATGGGTTTGTGTTTTTTTTTGAAAAATTGAGGCCTGACCATGTGTTTTAGTGGCTCCTATTATAATAGGGTTTCCTTCCCTGTTTGGGGCATAGGATTCTGTTCTTTCCTTCTAGTTTCCTTATTTCCACTTGCACAGCCTACCTAATGAAGTATCTTAAAATTCTTTTACCTTGAAAAGACGTGTGAGGAATTATATAATGTCTCCCTATCTACCAACAGCCTAAACAGTTGTGCAGACTCACAACCAGTCTTTCTTTATTTGCACCCCATCCTCTTCCTTCTCCAAACCTCTACTGGGTTATTTTGAAGCAAATCTCAGATGCCATGCATGTCATTTGCAAGTATTTCATTATGTCTCTCTAGGGCTTCCTTGGTGGCTCAGACGGTAAAGAGCCCACTTTCAATGCTGGAGACCTGGGTTCAATCCCTGGGTCAGGAAGGTCCCCTTGAGGAGGGCATGGCCACCCACTGCAGTATTCTTGCCTGGAGAATCCCCATGGACCGAGGAGCCTGGCAGGCTACAGTCCATGAGGTCTCTAAGAGTTGGACATGACTGAGCACCTAAGCGCACAGCACATGTCTCTCTAAAGAAGAAGCACACTTTTTCCAAACATGACCAGTTCCATCTCATGATTATGTAATATCCTCTAATATCCAGTCGGTATGTGGATCTCCTGACTGTCCTGTAAGTCGTTTGCTGTGTTTGAATCTAGATCCACATAAAGTCTATACTTGCATTTGCCTTGGTTTGCTCCGTCCCTCTCTTGGCCTTTCTTTCTTCCATAGGTTCTGTTTCTTTGTTGTTCTCTCTCCTTTTCTTTTCCTTGAGATGCATTTGTTTGAAGGGTTTTGTGTACACCCAGAATTGGCTGGTGGTCTTGTTTGGCGCTTTCCTCTCTCCTTGTATTTCCTGTAAACTGATAGTTCCATCCAGAGTTTGCCCCAGAGTAATATTAAAAACCCAGTGTAATGTCCTCACGTGAGAACAGAGAATGATTTGAGCCCTCCCTTTTAGGGACAAAGCTTTGTTTTGTCGACTAAAAAATACAGTCACAACCTGAAAGTAGAGAGTTTTTTATTTGGTGGGAATGTTTAGGACTCAGAGTCCCAGAGACAGTATCTCAGTAGCTCTGAGAAAACTGCTGCAAGGAGGCAGGAGGGCAGTGAACCAGTGAGGTTGCTCAGTTGTGTCCGACTCTTTGCAACCCCATGGACTGTAGCTTACCAGGCTCCTCCATCCCTGGAATTTTCCAGGCAAGAGTACTGGAGTGGGTTGCCATTTTCTTCTCCAGGGGATCTTCGTAACCCAGGGATCAAACCCGGGTCTCCTACAATGCAGGCAGATGCTTTACCATCTGAGCCACCAGGGAGTCAGTCTACATACAAGTTTGCAATGGAGGGAGCAGGCAGTCTGAACATCACAGATTAGGTATGAAGCTAAGGAGTTTGGCATTCTGTGTATGGGTGCAAGCCTCTGGGCTTGGATTCACTCCTTTCATGTGCAGCTCAGTGACCTGAGCACCTCAGCCAATCCTGTTTCCTCGTTTGCCTGGCTTCTTGCATCCCCCTGCTCCCACCCCCCCACAGCAGTCACTGTGGGGTGGCAGCATCTGCTGGACCTCAGTTTTGGGGAGCCCTCATTCACATTTGG
Source organism: Bubalus bubalis (assembly GCF_019923935.1). Lineage (NCBI taxonomy): Eukaryota > Metazoa > Chordata > Mammalia > Artiodactyla > Bovidae > Bubalus > Bubalus bubalis. Next base: position 43,819,886 of record NC_059160.1, on the reverse strand, counting down.
AGGCCAGAAATCACTGGTGGCTGTGACATTCCTTGTTTATTAATAGGAGAAGATATTTTCATTTCACAGTTTGTACCACCCTCATCCTGTCCCCTTCATAATCCCATTTCAGAGTCTCAGGTAAGGGACATTATTTGACTGTATTGAGAAGAAAAGTACAATTTTCCTGACTCTTGTGGAGATCTTGCTCAAAATGAAGACTCTCACCACTGTTCCCTTTTCACAGAGAATCATCTCTTATCTAGCCTTTCTGAGACCAAAGGGAGCAGGGTTAATTACCCCAAACCTGGTGACTATGCTGGTCTTTCCCTTACCGTGATGCTCTCTTACTGATTCTGCTCTGCTTCAAATCTGTCTCCTCCAGGCCTCTCTCCTGGGGCTTCTTTCTCTGCTTCTGGATCCTTTCCTGCCCATTTTTATTGGTATTTAATTTTCATCGCATTCCTTTTTCTTCCCATTGTTCAAATGTCTTCTCATTAGTTTTTATGGTTTCGATCATCTGAAACTGAGGACTTTCGAGTCCCTGTCCCCTACCCAGGTCTCACTCTTGATCCCCAAACCAGGGTGTCCACCTCCAGCTGAGTCCTGAGAAATTCGCTGTCTTCATCCCCAGACACCTCTGTTCCATGTGTAACTTTATAGCACCAACGTCTTCCTAAGTTCCAAGCCAAGAATCTGGGGTTCATCCTTGCAGTGCCCCCTACTTATTCCTCCCCACCGTATCCATCAGTTGCCGAGTGACTTACTGTTTTTCCTTGACTTTGCACAAATCTGTCCCCCACTTCCTCAGTACTGGAGTCAAAAGCTGGCGCTTCAGAGCCAGACAGGCTTGGGTGGAGGTCCCACCTCTTGATAAGCTCTGAATCTGATGTGAGTTACTCTACTCCTTGAGCTCAGATTCCATGTCTGCAAAATGGGATTGATGCCAACACCCTGTGTACAGGTTCGTTGTGGATATTAAATGAAATGGTGCATATGAATCACATTTATCTCTAAACATAGAATCCTATTTAGTCATTAGCTCTCATCAGATGCAAAATCCATTTCAGAATGCATCATGTTAGATGAAGACATACCATATTGTCTTATGAGCCTTGAATGTCTTGTTTTGAAGATGTATTATTATCATTTTAAACAGTGGACCCCCAGGGAAGTTCCCATAGCATCTTTTTTTTTTTTTAATTTTATTTATTTTGACTTTACTGGGTCTTTGTGGCTTTGTACTGGCTCTCTCTAGTTGTGGAGATCAGGGGCTACTCTTTATTGTGGTGAATGGGCTTCTCATTGTGGTGGCTTCTCTCGTTGTGGAGCACAGGCTCTAGATGCGTGGGCTTCAGTAATTATAGCACCCGGGCTTAGTAGTTGTGGCTCGCAGGTTAGATCTGCAGCATGTGGAATCTTCCCAGACGAGGGATCGAACCTGTGTCCCTTGCATCGGCAGTTGGATTCTTAACCACTGTGCCACCAGGGAAGTCCCTGAAGATGTATTATTAAGTGAAGTGCAAAGTATTTCCTGCTTCTAATTCTTACACTTCTCATGAAAGATGTGAAGACAGTTTTCTCTCAGTGGCTAGACATATTTAGGCATATTTTTTATATACAGCGTAGGTGTGTGAGTATGTCTGCAGTTAATAAAATTGTCATCACGAGACTGCTAAAGGCACTGTAAAATCATAAAAAGCTGTAACTTTTAGCAAAGCAATAAATAATACAAATCTAACAAAGAACCAGAATAATAATGTTTAAGCTTGTTTTGAAGTAGTTCACTTGAGCAAGTATGTCATAAAATATTTGAGTGTATTGCTAATGGAAATATCACTTTTCAAATTTTACATTATATATACATTTGTCTATCACCTATCATAACAATTCAAGTATGCTCTTAATATTGTAGCACATAAATTATATATTTATGCTCATTATTTTTCTTACAGCGTATGAACCTTAGGCTTCTAAAGAAAAAAATTATAGACTCAGCATCTAGATATGACTCTTTAATTGGTCAGGAGGAATAAGAAACATTTAATTCACAATGCAAAGTAATTTTTTTCTTTGAGGGTGCTTTATGATGTAATATGTAGAAGAATATTATATTTGAAAGTGAAAGTCGCTCCGTCATGTCCAACTCTTTGCAACCCTGGCAAGAATACTGGAGTGGGTAGCTGTTCCCTTCTCCAGGAGATCTTCCTGACCCAGAAACTGGGGTTTCCTGCATTGCAGGTAGATTCTTTACCAGCTGAGCTCCCAGGAAATATTGTATTTAAATCATGGAAAAATAAAATATTAGTTCACTTTTGGGATAAAAAAAAGTAATGTTTGTGAAGACTTAGCCAAATGCTGGAAGCTAGCTAGTAATTATCATGTTTATAATGCTTGTTGTCATTTCGTGGTGCTTCTTGCAGGTGGTCAGTCTCTCCCCACTTCTTCCACTCTCAGCTGTGACTCTGCCTCACTTGGACTCTCAAGCCATTTTCATATGCCTTCACTCTGGTGTTCTCAAACACAAATCTGATGCTGCTGCTCCTCTGCGCAGAGCGTTCCAAGGCTGCCACTGCTGGGATGTTTTGACTCCTGACTTGGCCTCAGTGGCTCCCTGCACCCCTGCCCCATCCCTCAACCCCATCCCCCACCACCCTCCCCCAGGGCGTGCTGCCGGGCCTCCACAGATCCTTCAGGGTCAGTTTAAGCACATTGTCTCTGGGGAGCTTTTCTCAACTGCTCATTCCTTCTTGTTTTGGGGTAGAGACTGCTTCCCAGATTTATCTGTAAACCTGGTGTGAAACCTCGCTTCACAGCTGTGCTGTAATTAGGTATGAGCATCTTGTGGTCAGAGATGGTCTTCTGGGGCCCTGGGCACACCAGTGCCTGGCAGAGAGGCACTGAGAAGCAGAGGATCAGAAGAGGAGGTGTGATGGGGGTCCCTTTATCCTTGTGTCCTTCAGTGTGGAGGGCACTATGAGCTCTTTGCTGTGATCGCCCACTTGGGGAACGCTGACTATGGTCACTACTGTGCCTACATCCGGAGTTCTGAAGATGGAGAATGGTTCTGCTTCAACGACTCCAATGTTTCTTGGGTGAGAAGCGTCCTCCCAAACTGCCTCTTGCCGTGGGTTCTCCATCTCTAATGGGTTCTGAGCCAGGACTGGAGGCCACTGTGACCCAGACACACTAAGGTCCTGTTTTCTGTGGCGGGGGGGCCTTTGTGAAATTTGAAGCCCTTTACTGCATGGAGCCCCGTCTGGTTCACAGCTCTGCTACGGTCTGCTTAGCTTAGCGTCCCGGTTTCTGGAATTCTCAGCTCAGGGCCCTGCAACCTTGTGCTCTGGACTAACCTATGAAGGCAAGAAGCTCTAGAAAGAGTTACAAAATCTGGGCCCAGCATAACCAAGTGTAGACAATGCACCTGAGGGACTTGGTGTGCCGAGCACCTGTCACTGGGTGACCAGGCCTGGGAGTAGTCAGACTGGACTGTCTAGGGGAGGGAGGGCAGCTGCAGCACCATCACTCTCTGGCCACTTAACCTGGTTTGTCTCTGTCCTTGCAGGTATCCTGGGAAGACGTCCAGTGTACCTATGGGAATCACAGCTACCGCTGGTGAGGAGGGCTGGGTCGTAGGTCCCATGAGCTCACTCAGGGCATCTGTTGCTGTAGGAAAGGGCTGCCACTCACCTTTGGAGGCCCAGAGAATATGCTCAGCCTCGTTTTTCAGCCCCATCAACTGCACTGCTCCTCTCCTAGTTTATTTTTTAAACTTTTTTCATAGATAAAGGTTTGAAATTACATATGTATTTTTAAATTAATTAAGAAAAATTTTTATCAATGCTGTGTCTTCGTTGCTTTCTCTGGTTGTGGTGAGCAGGGCTCTTTGTTGCAGGTGTGCAAGCTTCTCACTGTGGTGGCTTCTTTCGTTGCGGAGGACAGGCTCCAGAGCTTGCAGACTTAGCAGTTGTAGTGCACAGGCTTAGCTGCTCCATGGCACGCGGAGCCTTCCCAGACCAGAGATGGGACCCGTGTCCCCTGCACTGGCAGGTGGAGTCTTAACCACTGCACTGCCAGGGAGGTCCTCCTCTTGCAGTTTAGACCCAGCAGTGCTCAAGTGTCTGAGGCTCCCAAACATCACACCATCCCTGGCGTTAACGTGCTGTCCCTTCTCCTAGTTTGTCCCTGAGGCAAACCACCTTCATGCTTCCGTGCTTCTGCTTATGCCCACCTGCCCTGTAATGCCTTCCCAGCACCATTCAGGCAGGTGTGCAGGAGCCTCTCAGGTGTTTTCCATCGTGTGCTCACCTCTTCACAGCCAGGACCACGCTGCTTGGTCATTGTTCACCTGTATAACATTCTTTCACGTTAACCATGAACTCTTCGGAAGCAAGGATCACTCTTGTCCTCCTCCGTTGTCTGGTATGGAGGCTTGAATTTAGTCAATAATAACAGTAAATATATTGTTGAAAATCAGTTACTACACAGAGGGGAGGCTGGAGAGGAAAAAGCTTGGCAGAGATAAAGCAGAGACTTTGCAGGTTTTTTCTGCAGAGCTTCTGGGTTAGAGGTGACATTGCACACTAAGCGTGGTGTGGGATGTGGCCCCAGCCGCACGAGTAAGTCTTCACTTGGAAACTGATAAATTGGGTGAAATTTGTGCTTGAAATCCTGCCCCCCTCCACCGCCCCCCACTACCTGCTTCTTTTCCTTTTCTTCTAAGCATCTCCCTTAGATACACTCTTAGATATACACTTGGTCACCTTTTGGTTGTCAGTGATCCCCCGTTATTTAGATCAGGGTTTGGCAGACTTTTTCTGTCAAAGGCCAGAGAGTGACTGTTTCAGTTTCTGGGATACACAGTCTGCGTCTCGGCTCCTTGGTTCTGCTTCTGCAACACAAAAGCAGCCACCGGTGGTACATGAGTGAGCATATGTGGCTTTGTTCCGGTTACATTTACTTAAGTTCCTGGGCTCATAGTTTGTCAACCCCTGCTTGAGATGTTAGCTAATAGTTATTTACCCGGGTCCCCAGTTTTGTCTGCTCTGAGCTGATAGATTGATGAAGACCTGATCCAGTAACCCGGGAAGTTTTCTGATGGGTGTTCTATCAAGAAGTAATGATGTAGTAATGAACTCTGAATGTTTCGTCTCAGTGATGCCCTTGCACTTTTTTTCTTTCTAGGCGGGAGACTGCCTATCTCCTGTTTTACATGAAGACTGAGTCCTAATGGATGCTCCCTAAACCTTCAGAGACCTACAGAGTATCATCTTCCTTTTCTGTTCCTGTCTCTGCAGATTGTAAGAGATTCTGCAGTGAGGAGAGGCACCATTTTCAAGCTGTTTACATTTTATTTATAATAAGTGGTGATTATTAAAATATTTAGCAGTGACACTACACAGGTCTGGATAGGTCAGAACGGGTGCCACTGGTGGACTCATGGCTGGGTCAGGTCTGGATTGCTCCTGCTGCACAAGGCAGTGATCCTTTAGCTGGGAGCTGCAGAGTCCGGGTGCTCCCAGGGGAGGAGAGACCAGGCCAGTGCTGGTAGCAAGACGCAGTTGGGTAACAAAGGGCTGTGGTCAGGAATTATTTCAATATTCTACAGCTAATGTGACTATACTGATAGGTACTGATTGTATATCATTTCTGTTTATAATTTTAAAAACTTTCAGGGCTTCTCTAGTGGCTCAGGGGTAAAGAATCCGCCTGCCAATGCAGGAAGCATGGGTTTGATCCCTGATCTGGGAAGATCCCACATGCTGTGGAGCAACTAAGCCTGTGAACCACAACTGCTGATCCTGTGCTCTAGAGCCCAGGAGCCACAAGGACGGCGCTCACGCGCCCTAGAGCCTGCGCTCCAAACCGGAGAAGCCACTGCAGTGAGGAGCCTGTGCACCCCAGCTAGATAGTAACCCCTGCTCGCCGCAACGAGAAAAAGCTCTCGCAGCAACAAAGACCCAGCACAGCCAAAAATTAAAAAGAAAAAATTTTAAATGCGTATCAATTACATGAAACTCAAGTGCTTTGTAATTGTTATTCATTTATTTGATAAATATGTATTGATCACCAACTCTGTGAAATGGTATGCCAGACAGTAATGAATACAATTCTTTCTCTCAAAAAGAACTTTTTAATTTAATGGGGGTTGATTAAAATACACGATACTGAGGGTTTGTGCTACAGGAACTCAAAGGAAAATAAATGAAAATGCTTGCGCTGTGCACCCACAGGAGCAGCCTGAAGGCTGGAAGGGGACTGAGAATGAGGACAGTTTGTTTACAGGGAGAAGCAGACCCAGTGGCAAGGCTCAGGGTTCAAGGACCCTCCACACACCCGGATGGAAGGGAGGTGGGGCTCAGCACGTTGATCTTGATCCAGGCTCAGAAGTTTGGGTCTAGCTTAATAAGTAATGAGGATTTTTTTTTTTTTTTTGGAAAGTGTTCAAAAAGGAAAGGAACACTTAGTGGTGTTTCAGTAAAATGGGTTTGCTGGTGACATGGGTTAGAGACAGGTTGGCAGCATGGGTGGACAGGCGTGCACAGTCCCTGGAGCCATGTCAGAGGAAGAATGTGAATCGTGGGGTGTCCAGGGAAGGGAAACCCTGCACCAACCTGGGAAGAAGTGTGTGGACACCTCCCACCAACAAAGGAAGTGACTCAGTCATTCACGTGTTTAATGACTTGTTCGAGATTTCATATTTTGTAAGTGGCAGAGCTGAAACCTCCAACCTGAAATGAGGGTGATTTATTCTTTTTATTCGCAAGAATTTAGCCACGTGAGAGTAAATTCTCACCGTATAATAGCCAAACAATGTAGTCATGGACAGATCCTCTTCCTCAGTGCTAACCGCTGCTAAGCAGGTGTGTGTATATTCTTATCTCTACCGTCACAAGCTATCATAAAGCACTTGGCTGAAAGCCACAGAAGCTGTGTTTTTTTCTTGCAATCTGGAGGCTGGAGTCTGAAATCAAGGTGTCACAGTGTTGGTTTCTCCAGGAGGCTGCGAAGGAGAGTCTGTCCTGCCTTTCTTCTGGCGCCTGGTCGTGCCAGCCCTGCTCTCATCCCCTGCGTGGACCTGAGTTCCTCTGGCCTCCACCTCCATCTTCATGCGCTGTCTTCCCTACGTGTGTTAGTCAAGGACACCAGCCATGGGTTAGGGGCCATCCCAGTGTAGCATGACCTCACCTTCACATGGCTAATTTCATCATTCTGAGGTTCCAGGTGGGTGGGAATTTTAGGGGGACCCTATTCAGAGTAGTAAAATGTATTGATCCCTCTAGGCCTCATTCTAGGCATTGGCATGCATATTCACAGATATGAATAATTTTTACATCATTAATTCTACTGGAAACATTATTCTGCTCATTGTTTTTTCTCATAATAGCGTCTTAGGAAAGTTTCCAAGTCTGTATGTAAATGGAAAACATTCTTTTGAATTGTTAAACTTACTCCATAAATAGATATACTATATTTTTTCCATTCCCATATTGGTAAATATTAGGGCATTCCCATTTTTTCACTATTTAAAGTGCAGAGTGAATGAGTACCTTTAGATGTGCTTTTGTACATGAGTAAATATTTCTGTAGGTACTGAGGAGTGAAATTATGGATCAAAGAGACTGAAGGGAGAAGTTACACGTAGACTCCAAGTTAAAGAGGAAGGGTACTAATAGATCATTTTTAATGTCCTGGATTGAAGGAGAAGACAAAGAATCAATTGACTTGAGTCTCTGGAAGTAGCTGATTTCTATGCTATTTTGTTTCTTCTCCAAAGTGCCCCCTTACTCAGCCATATATCCATTTGTCCAAAAATCAAAGTTCACCGTGATGCCTGGTGCCTGACCTTGTGTGAACTTTGCTGTGATCTTGTTTTGAGGGCTTGAGGTCTGTTGTTATTTCATCCCTATGTACCCCTGCTGTCTGCCGCCCCAGACTTCTTCAGCATGTACACCCAATATCTTTGGGTGTATCTATATCTATAATATCTATAAAAAAACCCGTGTTTTTTCCTTAAAAGTAGTATTGTAAGGAATTCACTGGTGATCCAGTGGTTGGAACTCCACAGGGTGAAGGGCATGGGTTCAATCCCCAGTAGCCACCCAGGCCAAGGCCAAGTCCTGCCTGCTGGGGAGCCCACAATAGTCTGCCCACATAGAGTTCCCATAGACCATACAGCTCCATTACAGGTGACCTGATGGGAGTGTGTTGTTGGGCCCCATAGAGTGTCTCCTGTATGAGGCCACTTCTCCATAACAGGGAGGCATAAGCAACCTACATAACATACAAATAAGCACAGAGATTTAGGCAAGATGAGGCAGCAGAGGAATGTCTTCCAAACAATGGATCAAGATAAAATAAGAACTAAGTAAAGTGGGGATCACAGTCTACCCAGTGGATCTCAAAGTCCTGATCATAAAGATGCTCAGTGATCTTTGGAGAAGGCTGGGTGAACACAGAAGTTTAACAGAGACGATATTAAGAAGCCAATGGAGCTGAAGAATGAAATCACTAATGCACTTAAAGAAAACAGTAGCAGATTAGATGACACAGCGGAATGGATGGTGAACTGGAAGACCATAGTGGGAGTCAGTCAGGCTGAACAGAAATAAATTTTTTAAATGACAGTTTAGGGACTTTCCTGGTAGCCCAGTGGTTAAGAACCTGCCTTCCAAGGCCGGGGATGAGGTTTCCCGCCTTGGTCGGGGAACTAGGATCCCACATGCCTCGGGGCAACTAAGCCCGTGTGCCACAACTAGAGAAGCCTGTGTTCCAGAGCCCACCAGCCACAACTGCTGAGCCCGTGCTCACCTCTGTCCTCACTGAGTTTAATCTTCATCCTTCACCATAACTCACCTTCAGCATAACAGCTTCAGGGACTTCTGGGAGCCTCCACGTAAAAAGAAGCCGAGGAGGGGGTTTCTGGATCCCTGACTCTGTAGCTGGGGTCAGAAGCAGATGGGGGGCCGGGTGCATCATGGGGCCCTCTACCAGGGAGGGGCAGGAGATCCCAGGTGGTAGTTAGCCGAGTCCAAGGCCCTCCTGGGTACGAGGCATCCTAGTCCCCTTGGTGCATCATAAACAGACCAGCTCCCTCCTCCCCTCAGCCTCCAGGCCTGGTCCCTGCTTCTGAGAAATTCCCTAGGGTGGATCCTGGTGCCAGAGGTACCCCATGCTTTGGGCTCCTGAGTCTCTAGGGAGGATAGAGGAGTGAGGGGAGACTTGTCCACAGAAAGACAGCATCTGTCAGAAGAGATCCTGGGGCTGCTGCACCCCAACCTCCACCACCATCCCCAGGTCCACTGAGGCAGGACCATGAGAGCAAGGCTCCTTCCCTCCCCAAGACAGAGACACAGAGGAGACACCAGGTGAAGGCGAAGATGGGATGGAGGGGCCCACAAGCCCAGGGATGCCTGGAGACCCCAGAAGCTGGAAGAGGCAGGAAGGACTCTCCACTGGAGCCTCTGGAGAGAGCACTGCACTGGGACACCTTGATCTCAGATGTCTGGTGTCCGAGACTGAGAGAGGACAGGCTTCTGTTGTTCTGTTGTTCTGACCATCTGCCCCAGGAAGCTCATGCAGCTGGTGGGAAGCACCTGCCCTGATCTAAAGCCTCCCTCCCATTAGGTGAGGTGGCCCTACAGACTCCACCTCTTCTTCCACATCTAGCAGGTGGGAGACCCGCTTCTCCTTGGTACTCCAGGAGCGGCTCTGGAGCTGATGGGAGTGGTTCTGGGGTTTTGCAGGCTGAGCCCCTGTTGCTGTGCCCCCATTTCCCCATACGAGCATCCAGAGCTCTGGATGTCTGCTTTGCTGCCTGAATCCCTCCTCCCTCAACCCAGTATCCACAGGAAGAGTCAGGGATTCTGTAGCAGGGTCTTCAGGCAGTCTGTGTCTGGACCCATGTGGGAATCCCAAGTTTTACTGTTTTCTCAGAAATTGTCTCCTGGAATTTAATCTTACTCACTCCCTCTTCCTGATCTCTTTCCCCTACCCTTAAGTTAGACGTTCTGGCTGACCTGTCAGCATTAGTTAGATGCTGTTCTGCATGCGGAACAAGCTCCCTTATCTTCGAAGACCTTTCTTGATGACTCTCGTGTGATTACCTCTGGACCTCCAGAAGGAAGCCTCCTTAATCCCTGCATTCTGGTCTCTGTCTTGCTTTACTGCTCTTAGTTAAAGATTACAAGATAAGTTACCAATAAATAGATGCTCAGCATTTTCTCAGGAAGTTGCTTCTCTGAGAGCTTTCCCTGCATTGTCTCTTAACAATGCTGTGTGTTTGTGAGAATTGTTCATTGCGAAACTGCCACAGACCCACGTTCACCTCTTCCCTGTAAACATAGAACCTCCCCTGACCTCATGCCCCGTGCTAACCGCCTCCACATCTGGCCATGGGCCCAGGGCAGGTGTAAGACTGACTGCCCTCTCAGCCTCTCCCTTGTGTTGTCAGAGCTGCTGCAGCCCTTGGTCAAAACCCGTGAACCCACTTTAATAGGGGTGTCCTTGCTCACAACCCTCCAAGCACCTCTTTTAGCAAGAGTTAACAGAAGTCTTTAAATCATAGGGTCCAGAGAGAAGAAAGGAAGCTACAAAGAAAGAAAACCAGATGGAGCCAGCTAGGACCAAGATGGCAACCTATTCTGACCTCCAGCAGATCCTGAGTTTCATTGTATGTTGATTTTACTGTATTATCTATCGTATATTAAAAAGCGGGAACATTACTTTGCCAACAAAGGTCCGTCTAGTCAAGGCTATGGTTTTTCCAGTGGTCATGTACAGATGTGAGAGTTGGACTTTAAAGAAATCTGAGCGCTGAAGAACTGATGCTTTTGAACTGTGGTGTTGGAGAAGACTCTTGAAAGTCCCTTGGGCTGCAAGGAGATCCAATCAATCCATCCTAAAGGAAATCAGTCCTGAATAGTCATTGGAAGGACTGATGCTGAAGCTGAAACTCCAATAGTTTGGCCACATAGTGTGAAGAACTGACACATTTGAAAGGACCCTGATGCTGGGAAAGATTGAAGGCGGGAGGAGAAGGGGATGACAGAGGATGAGATGATTGGATGGCATCACCAACTCAATGGACATGAGTTTAAGTAAATTCTGGGAGTTGGTGATGGACAGGGAGGCCTGGCGTGCTGCAGTCCATGGGGGCGCAAAGAGTCAGACACAACTGAGCGACTGAACTGAACTGAATTGATCTATCGTATTCAGTGACACGTCTACCAGTGACCGTGACCAGACAGGAAGAACCTAAACAGTAAAAAGGAGGTGGCCTTCCTCTCCCCTTCCCGATGCATGTGCCTCCCCAGCATTAGCCTCAGTCCTCCTCCTTTTCTTTACTCTGGAGAATTAAATCCCTCTCTGCAGAGGGCGAGAAGCTGAGCTGTGAACTTGCTTTCCTCTCTGTTCTTTGACCTCTGAGTAAAGACTGTGCTGTGTTGGTCTTGGCTTTGGTTTCATAATCACCTACTTGAACCCGCTTGGAGAAAGGAAACCTTCCTTGTTGAGGCAGAGAGCCTCGGCCAGGCTAGGGCCCGAGCAGGGTCCACAGGACTTAACTTGGTAACAATCTGTAAGGGGATGGTGGTCTGTGTCCCATGGAGTGGGGGGAGGGCACACCTTCAAGCACAGCACCTGGTCTATGGACAGCATGGCCCCTCATGGGCCTGGACTGTGTGCTCCTGCCCCCTACCCCTGACACCACCTGGCAGTCTGACTCGCTGACACTGACTGCTGGGCCTTCAGTCAGGAGGGATCCAGAAGCAGCACTTGGAGCCAGATCGGACGTGTCTTTTCACAGGCAGTGGTAATACTGGATATTAGGACATTGTTTCTAGAAAACAAACAGCTGCTAGAAGCTGATGTATGCTCTGGATTTGAAACCCATGTGCAAGACGAGTTCCCAGCAGACCCTGGCTTGGAAGCTTCTGTACAGGTGATGACCACACCAGTGCTTCCTTGCCAAGTCCTCCAGGCTTCCTTGGTGGGCACAGCTGGACTCACACTCCACGGGCTCCCCAAGCCAAAGCCTGAAGGGCCAGTGCTGGCAGGGCCTGGGGATGAGAGCATCACTCCACCAACCACCAAAACCAAGCCCATCCCAGGCTCTGCTACATGTCTGCTCGCATTTGCTCTCTGGATTCCTAAGACAGACCTGCAGGAAGCGGGCTGTGAGTCCCATATTGATGGTGTTCTGTGGAATTTCCATGAGACCCTTTTCTGCCCTGTCCTGAGCAAATGACTAGTCCGTCCATGCTACCATCATTCCACAAGCAGGATGAGAGGCTGAGGCTCTGAGAAGCCAAGTAACCCACCCAGAATGATAGACATGCGGCCACGGAGTGGGGTGTGTGCCCGCTGCCCGCACAGGGTAACTGCCTATTCACAGAGGTTCACACCTGTCCCCTTCACCCCTCCCAGGGCAGCTCACAGAGCCTCCTCTTAGGGGGTTGACTCATCTTCTTTTACCAGGACTCTTGTCTCACATTCTGTCTCTGGGATCATCCAGAAGGCTTGTCACTCTGAAGCAGGGTCAGTCTTATGTCACCAGGGCTGCTTTCTTGGCCCACACTCACCACCTGCTCATCCACTCTCAGCTCAGACCAGAAAGGCCCCCTCGGGTCCCGAGCCCCGTGGCTCTGCCAGGGCACCCACTTCCCTCCTGTCTGGTCCTTCTCTCTCGCACCCCCTTCAGAGTCACCAGAAGCTCCCACCACCCAGGGCAAGCTGTCTGCTGTGTCCTGGGAAGGCCTCTGTGGTGTCAAGAGGAAGAAACAAGAGGTACCTGTGGGGCCTCCCATACACAACACAGTGGCCAGCACCCGCCTACTGACTGCTTCACTCTGGATGGGCCCAGGGTGGGTTCAGGGGCCCCACTGCATGTCCTGGTTCTCATCTCATCCCAGCGCTGCCTACACGGGAGTCAGTCACTAAGCTACTCTGTGCTGGCTGCACAGATAGGATGCTCATTCATACATCCCTCCCAGGAACACGGGGTTCTGGTGGGCCGGCTCCTCCCAGGATATGGGGCTCACCTGAGCAGGTACCTACAGGGCTCATGACCTAGGAACTGTGCACAGAGCCCTCTTTGCAGAGCACTTCCAGCCCACCTGTTGGTCAGGCCTGACCCTGAGCCCCTCAGAGCAGGACTTGAACTAACAAACAGCTACTCCTGGACAGGTGAGTAACCTTGGGCTTCACTATGCAGCCTCCCTCCAATGGGTGTTCCAGAGGCTTCCACTGCTCCCGGGCACTGGGCCCCTGTCTTCACCACCACCCTTCCTCTCCCTGACTCCTGGGTTCCTCTCTTTAGGAGAGGGTCTTCTTGAAATTACCTCCTACTCGTGGGCCAGATAAAATGACAGTTGTGGACCCACAACTGTGTGCCTGGCACGCACAACAAGGCCCATTTTCTGCAACTGTGAGCCCCTGATGGGTGAGGATTTGGCTAATCTGACCTGGCTGGCCAGCCCTTCCCAGATATGCCTAGGTTGAGGTCTATGTAAGCGGGTATGAGTGCCTGCAGCTATACTCTATGCCATACTCTGTTGAAAGTGTGGAGCTGGGCTGGCAAGAGGGCCTTGTGGATTGCTGTTTGTGGTCAGGTCTTTTGTAGACCAGGTAAGAAAGGGGTGTGTCACCTGTACCTGCTGTCGGACCTCCCCAGGCGGGGGTGAGGAAACAAGAGAAAAGGCAGTGGGAGCCAGGATGGGGAGGATAACTCAGGCAGGGAAATGGAAAGCTTACAGAAGAGCCCCTGGGGCCAGGACCATCCTGCCTGGCCTGCACGAGCCCACTCAGCAAGCGTGCTGTTGCTGGGGTGGCTCCCGCCTGTGAAGTCTTTCCTCGTATTCGGGTGTTTTACCTGGGAAGGGTGGATGAGGTTCAGGAACAGCTAGCCTGGGGGTCAGCCAAGGTTTTCTTAGAGATGCCTCTGCTTGTTATCCCAGCTTCCCAATGAGGACTCTTCTTAGGGGAGTAGGAGGGGGTGAAGGGGATACAGGGGTGGAGGAGGGGGTGGGGAGGGAGGAAGGGCTGCTGGCTGCACCTAAGTCCCCACCCCTGACCATCTTCAGAATTGCTCATTGGTGTAGCAAGCGTCCTGACTGGGTTTTCACCTGTGTAACTCGTGACTTCTTAATGAGCAATGTGAACGGTGACATTAAATGTCCTCAGTCAGGACTAAATACTTACTACACCATGTGTACAGTGTAAGAACCTGGGGAAGTGTGTGCAGCTGGTACCCTGAGGGATGGGCTTCAGACTTGACCCCTCAACATTCTGGTGTCCAGCCACTGCTTTAGGATTTTGGGGGGACCAATGCTGACTCTAAGGGTTCTGTAATCCAGCCTCCATCTGCCTTTGGTGAGACCCACACTTCTAGGATCCTACAGAGCAGGGTCTGTGTGGCTGCTCTGTGGCTTCTCTAACAAATGACCACAAGCTGGGTGATTTAAAACAACAGGAGTTCATCCTCCCCGAGTCTTGGAGACCAGACACCTGAGATCAAGGTGGTGCAGGGCTGAGGTCCCTCCAGAAGCTCCAGGATAGGGTCCTTCCTGCCTTTTCCAGCTTCAGGGGCTCCAAGAGTCCCTGGGCTTGTGGCTTCCTCCCTCCCATCTCTGCCTCTGTCTTCCTGCAGCTTGTCCTCTGTGTCTGTATCTCCCTTCTTTTGTCTCTTACAAGGAACCTGTAAGCCAATTGGATTGAGGGCCACCCACACCCAAGATGACCTCACCTTGACATCTTTAAATGCATCTACAAAAGCCCTTTTCCCAGATGCGGTCTTGTACATCTTTTGACGCCACCGTTCAACCCATTAGCTGTGTACAAAATCACCCTCATTTTAGGAGATTACCAAGGTCCCATATAGACTGGCACAGACAGCAGCCATGTGGGTGGGGGTCTGGGGAGAATGAAGACCATGGAATCCCCTGGGCAGGATCAAGTCCTGGCTTCATCAGAAGGTGAGCTCTTCCTCCATAGGGCCTGAGAGAGCAGTCACTCCATCCTACCCATGGAAAGGGTCCCAGTGTCAAGCCCAGAAGTGTCTACCTTGCAAAGCTGGCTTTTCTGAATGTCATCATCAATACCATCATATAACCAGTAACTGCGGGCTTAGAGGTAGGGAGGAATTAGTGTGGGGACTGGCCATGGGCTCTGGAGGAGATGCTGACAGTCACTGGGGCATAAGGAATTGGGAGCCTGGGAGGCCCCAGTGTTACTGACCAAACTTGGGCCCACACTCCTGAGTGCAATAAAGCCAGTCTACTGGTGCCAGGTTGTGGTGAAGGGAAGTGAAAGTCACTCAGTCGTGAATGACTCTTTGTGACCCCATGGACTATACAGGCCATGGAATTCTCCAGGCCAGAATACTAGAGTGGGTAGCCTTTCCCTTCTCCAGGGGATCTTCCCAACCCAGGGATCGAACCCAGGTCTCCCATATTGCAGGCAGATTCTTTACCAGCTGAGCCACAAGGGAAGCCTGTGGTGAAGGAAAGTGAAGTGATAATTCTAAAAGTACCAATACAAAGAGGAAAGGTGGCTTGTGCTCTAAACCCTGAACTCCCTGAAGTGTTTCAGCAAAGTAGTTGTACAGGCCACATGAGGGAGGGGGTCATAGAGTATGTGACCCTCTGGTGCATGGTTCTCTGATTGGTGAGGTAACAGGTGGCTAAACTCACAAATTCTCAGGCACTGGAAGCTCTGGTTATGTGTTCATGCTCATCAAATAGTTAACTTCTTCCACTCAGTGGGGGTTTTAGCATCTGTAAAACAACTCAGGGAGTGTGCCTCAGATACTGTTATCTCCATACTTCAGAGAGGAGCTACAGCAGAGGATATGGGACGGGGTCTCTTCTGGGAAGGCCCCATAGGCTCCTGCTCGGTTACACCAGGTGTCTGGGCTCAGCAGCCGAGGAAGGTGGGGCTGCCTCCGGGGCGTGGGGAGCAACAGGATCACAGTCCTCTGAGGGGCCTGTTAGTCCCCAAGGTGTGACGGGGAGGCAGTGGATGAACAGATGTATCTGAGCTGGGGGAGGGATCCAGGCTGGAAATGTCACTGGAATCATTGGGAGGAAGAGGAAAGGTCAGGAGGGGGCAGGTGGGTTATAGCACCTACATGCAGGTGATAGTGGTCTTGTTGGAAGCAATTCAGAGCTGGAAGGACTGACCCACAGAAGCTCAGCTTCATCCTCTTGCTCTTTTGTAAAACACTGTCAGAGTTTGAGGCACCCTCAGGAGACTTCTCAGTCCAGTGCTGCTGTGGCTTCATCAAAGGGGCTCAGGCCCTGCCCACATCCCCACTGGGGATGAAGCCCATCAGGGCACTGGGGCCCACAGACTTCAGGGAACCCCTGCCTCCAGGATTTGTCTCTCTTCTTCCAACCAGCTACTGGTTAGAGGCCCACGCTCCCCCATCCTGATTCCACCCCCAGAGCCTGAGGAGTAGTCCAGTGCATAGATGCACCACTCAGTCTTCATGTTCCTGTTGCTGAACATTTTGGTGGACTCTATGTCTTGGCCATTATAAACACTGCTTCCCTGAAAACAGGGGTGCACGTGTCATTTCAAATTGTGGTGTTCTCCAGATCTGAGCCCAGAATGAGGTTGCCGGATCCCATGGCTCCTCTTTGTTTACTTTTTTCAGGCACCTCCATGCAGTTTTCCATTGTGGCTGCACCCTTGTGCATCCCCACTCAGGGTGTAGGAGGACTCCATTTTCCCCACGTCCTCTGCAGCATTTATTCTTTGGAGATCTTTCTGATCATGGCCATTCTGACCAGTGGGAGGGGATTCTCAGTGTAGATTTTATTTGCATCGATTTAATAATGAGTGTGTCTTCCCTTATGTGGCTCAGCAGTAAAGAATCTGCCTGCAGTGAAGGAGATGCAAGAGATTTAGATTTGATCCCTGAGTGGGGAAGATCCCCTGGAGAAGGAAATGGCAACCCATTCCAGTATTCTTGCCTGGACAATCCCATGGACAGATGAGCCTGGTAGGTTAGAGTCCATGGAGTTGCAAAGAGTCCTACACAACTGAGTGACTGAGCACAGTAATGAGGGAGGGTAATGTCCTTCCAGGTGCTTGATTCATGAATACCTAGACATACACTCGGAGAAGGCAATGGCACCCCACTCCAGTAGTCTTGCCTGGAAAATCCCATGGACAGAGGAGCCTGGTAGGCTGCAGTCCATGGGGTCACTAAGAGTCTGGACACAACTGAGCGACTTCACTTTCACTTTTCACTTTTCATGCATTGGAAAAGGAAATGGCAACCCACTCCAGTGTTCTTGCCTTGAGAATCCCAGGGACAGGGTAGCCTGGTGGGCTGCCATCTATGGGGTCGCACAGAGTCAGACACGACTGAAGCGACTTAGCAGCAGTAGCAGCAGCAGACATATACTTGGTTTTTAAAGGTTTTCTTCCCATATAGGTTATTACAGAGTGTTGAGGAGGTTCCTTATGCTTTGCAGTGAGTCCTTGTGGATGATTTTATAAAGAGTAGTGTGTGTATGTTAATCTGAACCAGCTCATTTCTCCCTGCCCTCATCTTTTCCTCCTTGGGAACTATAAGTTTCTTCTTGGGAACCATAAGTCTGTGAGGCTGTTTCTCTTTGGTGAAGAAGTTCATGTGTCTCCATTTTTCAATTCTACCTAGAAGTGATACCATATGATTCTGTCTTGCCCTGTCTCCCCTACTTCACTTAGAATGATCACCTCTACTTTCCTCCCTGTGGCTGGAAGGGATTCCAGTCATTATTTGATCCTTTTTAATGGCTGAATCAGAGACGGCAATGGCACTCCACTCCAGTACTCTTGCCTGGAAAATCCCATGGATGGAGGAACCTGGAAAGCTGCAGTCCACGGTGTCGCTGAGGGTTGGACATGACTGAGCGACTTCACTTTCACTTTTCACTTTCATGCATTGGAGAAGGAAATGGCAACCCACTCCAGTGTTCTTGCCTGGAGAATCCCAGGGGTGGGGGAGCCTGGTGGGCTGCCGTCTATGGGGTCGCACAGAGTCGGACAAAACTGAAGTGACTTAGCAGCAGCAGCAATGGCTGAATAGACCATGCAGGTATGACCTAAATCAAATCCTTTATGATTGATTATACAATGGAAGTGAGAAATAGATTTAAGGGACTAGATCTGATAGAGTACCTGATGAACTATGGATGGAGGTTTGTGACATTGTACAGGAGACAGGGATCAAGACCATCCCCATGGAACAGAAATGTGCAAAAGCAAAATGGCTGTCTGAGGAGGCCTTACAAATAGCTGTGAAAAGAAGAGAAGCGAAAAGCAAAGGAGAAAAGAAAAGATATAAGCACCTGAATGCAGAGTTTCAAAGAATAGCAAGGCGAGATAAGAAAGCCTTCCTCAGGGATCAATGCAAAGAAATAGAGGAAAACAACAGAATGGGAAAGACTAGAGATCTCTTCATGAAAATTAGAGACACCAAGGGAAAATTTCATGCAAAGATGGGCTCGATAAAGGACAGAAATGGTATGGACCTAAAAGAAGCAGAAGATATTAAGAAGCGGTGGCAAGAATACACAGAAGAACTGTATAAAATAGATCATCATGACTGAGATAATCACGATGGTGTGATCACTGACCTAGAGCCAGACATCCTGGAATGTGAAGTCCAGTGGGCCTTAGAAAGCATCACTACGAACAAAGCTAGTGGAGGTGATGGAATTCCAGTTGAGCTATTTCAAATCCTGAAAGATGATGCTGTGAAAGTGCTGCACTCAATATGCCAGCAAATTTGGAAAACTCAGCAGTGGCCACAGGCCTGGAAAAGGTCAGTTTTCATTCCAGTCCCAAAGAAAGGCAATGCCAAAGAATGCTCACACTATGGCACAATTGCACTCATCTCACACGCTAGTAAAGTAATGCTCAAAATTCTCCAAGCCAGGCTTCAGTAATACGTGAACTGTGAACTTTCCGATGTTCAAGCTGGATTTAGAAAAGGCAGAGGAACCAGAGATCAAATTGCCAACATCCGCTGGATCATGGAAAAAGCAAGAGAGTTCCAGAAAAACATCTATATCTGCTTTATTGACTATGCCAAAGCCTTTGACTGTATGGATCACCACAAACTGTGGAAAATTCTGAAAGAGATGGGAATACCAGACCACCTGACCTGCCTCTTGAGAAACCTATATGCAGGTCAGGAAGCAACAGTTAGAACTGGACATGGAACAACAGACTGGTTCCAAATAGGAAAAGGAGTACGTCAAGGCTGTCTATTGTCACCCTGCTTATTTAACTTATATGCAGAGTACATCCTGAGAAATGCTGGGCTGGAAGAATCACAAGCTGGAATCAAGATTGCTGGGAGAAATATCGATAACCTCAGATATGCAGATGACACCACCCTTATGGCAGAAAGTGAAGAGAAACTAAAGAGCCTCTTGATGAAAGTGAAAGAGGAGAGTGAAAAAGTTGGCGTAAAGCTCAACATTCAGAAAACTCAGATCATGGCATCTGGTCCCATCACTTCGTGGCAAATGGATGGGGAAACAGTGGAAACAGTGTCAGACATTATTTTTTTGGGCTCCAAAATCACTGCAGATGGTGATTGCAGCCATGAAATTAAAAGACGCTTACTCCTTTGAAGGAAAGTTATGACCAACCTAGATAACATATTCAAAAGCAGAGACATTACTTTGCCAACAAAGGTCCATCTAGTCTAGGCTATGGTTTTTCCTGTGGTCATGTATGGATGTGAGAGTTGGACTGTGAAGAAATCTGAGCGCCGAAGAATTGATCCTTTTGAACTGTGGTGTTAGAGAAGACTCTTGAGAGTCCCTTGGACTGCAAGGAGATCCAACCAGTCCATTCTGAAGGAGATCAGCCCTGGGATTTCTTTGGAAGGACTGATGCTAAAGCTGAAGCGCCAATAAACCTCATGCGAAGAGTTGACTCATTGGAAAAGACCCTGATGCTGGGAGGGATTAGGGGCAGGAGGAGAAGGGGACAACAGAGGATGAGATGGCATCACCAACTCGATGGACATGAGTTTGAGTGAACTCCAGGAGTTGTTAATGGACAGGGAGGCCTGGCGTGCTGCGATTCATGGGGTTGCAAAGGGTCGAACAGGACTGAGCTACTGAGCTGAACGGAATATTGTATTATGTCTAGGTCTGCCATCTTCTTTATCTGTTCATCTGTGTTTTGCACTTTGATTGCTGCCGTGTCTTGTTTATGGTCCTCGGAAAAGGCAATCCAGTACTCTGGAAAACCCCATGGATGGAGGAGCCTGGTGGGCTGCAGTCCATGGGGTCGCTAAGAGTCGGATACGACTGAGCGACTTCACTTTCACTTTTCACTTTCATGCATTGGAGAAGGAAATGGCAACCCACTCCAATGTTCTTGCCTGGAGAATCCCAGGGATGGGGGAGCCTGGTGGGCTGCCATCTATGGGTTCGCACAGAATTGGACACGACTGCAGTGACTTAGCAGCAGCTTGTTAATAGTCCTAGTGCAGCTGTGAACATAGGGCTGTAGGGTCTTTTCAAATTTTGGTTTTCTCCATATCTACACCCAGGTGTGAAATTGCTGCATCTTAAGGTACTTCTATGTTTAGTTTTTTAAAACAAACTTCATACTCTTTGCCTAATGGATGGACCGATTTACATTCCCACCAAGAGTGCAGGGGAGTTCCCTTCTCTCTGCATCCTCTGCAACATGTATTGTTGGAGATTCTCTGAGATGGCCATTCTCACTAGTGTGAGGTGACAGCTCATTGGACTTTTGATTTGCCTTCCTCTAACCATTAGTGATCAGTTCAGTTCAGTTCAGTCGCTCAGTTGTGTCCGACTCTTTGCTATCCCATGGACTGCAGCACACCAGGCCTCCCTGTCCATCAACAACTTCTGGACCTTACTCAAGCTCATGTCCATTGAGTCAGTGATGCCATCCAACCATCTCATCCTCTGTCATCCCTTTTTCCTCCCACCTTTAATCTTTCCCAGCATCAGGGTCTTTTGAAATGAGTCAGTTCTTCACATCAAGTAGGCCAAAGTATTGGAGTTTCAGCTTCAACATCAGTCCTTCCAATGAACACTCAGGACTGAGTCTCCTTTAGGATGGACTGGTTGGATCTCCTTGCAGTCCTAGGGACTCTCAAGAATCTTCTCCAACACCACAGTTTAAAAGCATCAATTCTTTTGCACTCAGTTTTCTTTATAGTCCAACTCTCACATCAATACATGACTACTGGAAAAACCATAGTTTTGACTAGACAGACCTTTGTTGACAAAGTAATGTCTCTGCTTTTTAATAAGCTGCCAGGTTGGTCATAACTTTTCTTCCAAGGAGCAAGTGTCTTTTAATTTCACGGCTGCAGTCACCATCTTCTGTGATTTTGGAGCTCAAAGAAATAAAGTCTGTCACTGTTTCCCCATCTGTTTGCCGTGAAGTAGTGGGACCAGATGTCATGATCTTAGTTTTCTGAATGTTGAGCTTTAAGCCAACTTTTTCGCTCTCCTCTTTCACTTCATCAAGAGGCTCTTTAGTTCTTCGCTTTCTGCTATAAAAGTGGTGCCATCTGCATATCTGAGGTTATTGATATTTCTCTCAGCAATCTTGATTCAGCTTGTGCTTCATCCAGCCCAGCATTTCTTATGATGTATTCTGCATATAAGTTAAATAAGCAGGATGACAATATACAGCCTTGATGTACTCCTTTCCTAATGTGGAACCAGACTGTTTTTCTACTGTAGCCATGCATTCCAGGAAAAAACTCACTCAGAAGGACAGTGCAGATAGTGGAGTGCAGTTTATTACACCGGCAGGCCCAAGGCAGAGTCTCCTCTTAGCCAAGGACCCCGACCAGTTTTTGTGAAAACCTTATATATCCTAAGTGTACATGCTCAAACCCATCTCCCCAGATTCTCTGAAACTAGTCTGAACAAAGGACAAGAAGGATACAATCAAAGTTAATCCGTGATTCGTATACCTTAAACCTGTGATTTGTATGCCTTAAGCCTAGATAGTTAACGGTGGACAATTATCAGTAGGCCTGTGGTCATACCCCAATAAGCATAATAGAATTTATGATTCTATTCAGTTACACAGATAATTAGGGTATTCTTTTAGGCAAGGGAGAGAAGGTACAAGCCCTGGGGCTATTCAATCTGAGGGCTCTGGTTTTCCAGTTGGTATGTTATTTCCATAGATACTGGGCATATAGCTCAAAGTCCACAGTCCAGCCCAAGATGGAGTCCTGCTTTCAAGATGGAGCCTGTTCTGTCTGTTTCCTCCTTCAGTTCCATGTCCAGTTCTAACTGTTGCTTCTTGACCTGCATACAGATTTCTCAGGAGGCACATCAGGTGGTCTGGTATTTCCATCTCTTGAAGAATTTTCCTTAGTTTGTTGTGATCCACACAGTCAAAGGCTTTGGCATAGTCAATAAAGCAGAAGTAGATGTTTTTCTGGAACTCTCTTGCTTTTTCGATGACCCAACAGTTGTTGGCAATTTGATCTCTCTGATTCCTCTGCCTTTTCTAACACCAGCTTGAACATCTGGAAGTTCACGGTTCATGTACTGTTGAAGTCTGGCTTAGAGAATTTTGAGCATTACTTTGCTAGCATGTGATATGAGTGCAATTGTGTGGTAGTTTAGTTTAAGCATTCTTTGGCATTGCCTTTCTTTGGGATTGGAATGAAAACTGACCATTAGTGATCGATGGAGGAGGGTTCTCATTTCTCCACACCCTCTCCAGTCTTGGTTCTTTGTAGAGTGTTTGACAATGGCTATTCTGACTGGTGTGAGGTGATACCTCATTGTAGTTTTGGATTTCTCTAATATTTAGCAAGGTTGACATTATTTCCTGTGATTTTTTTTAAAGGATATGAGTGAAACATCTTGCAGTTGACTCTTGAACATCTGCCTGGTGTTTTGATGAACACTCTGAGAACATTTCTTGAAGGCAGGTGTTGTTTACTCACAACCCCATGGCCCTTCTGAATATTAAGTGCCCATCAGCACAGCTTTCAACGTTGTTGTTATGGAAAACGGCCACAAGGTGGCAGCATTTTTCACGGCCCTTTTTTCTTTTTCATTCTGTGCAATTTCATTTTTATCTTATATTGAAATTGAGTTGATTTCCAATGTTGTGTTTGTATAAGGCGTACAGGAACTTAATTCAGTCATGTATAAGTGCATATCTATTCTTTTTCAGGTTCTTCTTCCCATACACAGAAGATCCTAAAAAGTACTGAGAAACAAGCATCAGAGAAGGGAATAAAAATGCAGCAAGAGGTGGTGGAGGTGTTGGAAACAAATGCAAAATCCAAAAAAATGTAATCCTGTAAAGCAGGGCTCTACAAATTTAAAGCATGGAAACTGGATTCCGAAATTTTTTACAGTGGGCACGTTTTCCCTAAGAAACTGCCAGAGAAGCCACCCACCGTTCCTATTAGCTTTGATTTTGAAACGGAGAAAAGAATCAAACAGCGAGAAACAAAGAGGACATTGGAGGATACACTTTAAATTTATGCAAAGCCTTGCCCTTATTGTATCTTGTTAGGTGTTGTGGGTGTTCCCGTTAAGAAAGAAATTCCGCTCACTGTCCCCAGGACTCCTGCCTTTGGAAGACAAGAACCCCAAAACCCACCCAAGAGGGTGAGGATGAGGAGCAGTCAGGAGTGATAAGAGCTTAACAATTGCCCCACTATGGAGTACATTTTAAGCCCAAAATTCCGGTGAGGAGAACTGTGGAAATACGCTCTTTCTCTTTTGATTCAAAAAAGTCACTTACAGAAAGAAAAGGAAATAAAACAGCTGCAGAAAGGGGAGGTGTCCAAGTTCTAGGCACTTCCTTTGCCTCATTTTACTGCCATTAACCTGCAGGAGAAGAAGATGAAGAATGCAACTCAGGCTGAGCCTTCTGCTTGGAGCCCGGCAGAAGAAGTGCATGAAGGCACAGACTTGGGCTCTCTTCATACCCTGGGGACAAAGAAGGCTCCTTCTGGTGTGATGAAAAGAGCAGCTCTGGTTCCCGGATGGTGTCTGCAGGCAAGTCTAGCGGTGGAGTCGACTGGAGAACTTGGGTGGTACCCACATAGTCAAAGGCTGCTCACTTACAGTAATTTGTGTGGCTTCCATCCTCCTCTTTTTTATATGTCAGAATATATAGTTGATTTAGTTTGTAATTTATTCACTTAAAGTGTAATTTTTACTGATTTTATCCTTCACTTTTTATATTTAAATTTAAAAATAGAGATACTTGATTTAGTTTATAGTTTATGTCTGATTCTTTCCTCGTCTCTGTGCAAAATAAATTTGGAGTTAAGGAGTGCTTTGCTATGAGTTATGCCTCGTTAACCACCTGACGAGGAAGAGACTTGACTGCTGTGTCCCTCACTGAGGCTGTCTTCCGGCTTTGGGCAGAGCTGCTGTTCAGGCACCTTCTTCCCTTGCTGGTGCTGACAATGAGGGAATGCTGAGCAGGACATGTTTTAAGTCCTCCTGTGACCTGATCTGGAATCAATATGTTTATCTTACTAAAAATTAACAAAGGCATTTCCATACTCCTCTCAACAGTAATTCTTAGCATTTACATCTCATCAGCACCCTAAGTGTTCTCTTTCCTCCATGTCTTCTCCACCATTTTCCTTTGTAGACTGAGGATGGCCTTTCAAACAGGTGCAGAGCGTTCCCTTGCTGTGGTTTTGATTTGCACGTTTCTAACAAGATTTCCAGGAGAAATATCAATAACCTCAGATATGACACCACCCTTATGGCAGAAAGTGAAGAAGAACTAAAGAGCCTCTTGATGAAAGTGAAAGTGGAGAGTGAAAAAGTTGGCTTAAAGCTCAACATTCAGAAAACAAAGATCATGGCATCTGGTCCCATCACTTTTGGGAAATAGATGGGGAAACAGTGGCTGACTTTATTTTTCTGGGCTCCAAAATCACTGCAGATGGTGATTGCAGCCATGAAATTAAAAGAGGCTTACTCCTTGGAAGGAAAGTTATGACCAACCTAGACAGCATATTGAAAAGCAGAGACATTACTTTGCCAACAAAGGCCCGTCTAGTCAAGACTATGATTTTTCCAGTGGTCATGTATGGATGTGAGAGTTGCACTATAAAGAAAGCTGAGCACCGAAGAATTGATGTTTTTGAACTGTGGTGTTGGAGAAGACTCTTGAGAGTCCCTTGGACTGCAAGGAGATCCAACCATTCCATCCTAAAGGAGATCAGTCCTGGGTATTGATTGGAGGGACTGATGTTGAAGCTGAAACTCCAATACTTTGGCCACCTGATGAGAAGAGCTGACTCATTGGAAAAGACCCTGATGCTGGGAAAGATTGAGGGCAGGAGGAGAGGGGAATGACAGAGGATGAGATGGTTGGATGGCATCACTGACACAATGAACATGGATTTGGGTGGACTCTGGGAGTTGGTGATGGACAGGGAGGCCTGGCATGCTGTGGTTCATGGGGTCGCAGAGTCGGACATGACTGAGCAACTGAACTGAACTGAACAATTCCTGATGTGCAGCACGTTTTCATAGGCTTTGATTTTAACCAGTGTGTATGGAATTGATTGTGGAAATTTTCTTCTTCACAGTCTGCCCAGTTTTTATTTATTTTCAGTTAGTTACCCATGGACATTTTTAAAGTGCTGGTATCATTTAGAGCCCAGCTCCTGCTGCTGCTAAGTCGCTTCAGTTGTGTCTGACTCCGTGCGACCCCATAGATGGCAGCCCGCCAGGCTTCCCCGTCCCTGGGATTCTCCAGGCAAGAACACTGGAGTGGGTTGCCATTTCCTTCCCCAGTGCATGAAAGTGAAAAGCGAAAGTGAAGTCGCTCAGTCATGTCCGACTCTTCGCGACCCCATGGACTGCAGCCCATCAGGCTCCTCCGTCCATGTTAGAGCCCAGCAGTCCTTGTGAATATGAAGTGTTTATAAGTGTTGCAGTGAAATAAGAAATAGTGTTTTTCTCTGTTGAATCTTTGTCTATTTTAACTATTCCTGATCTACAGTCTGCACTGTTAAGTTTCCTTCTTTTCAGAAGACTAACCCATTATGTAAGCTATGTCCTGCACCTGCGTGTGTGTGTGTGTGTGTGTGTGTGTGTGTTAGTTGCTCAGTCGTGTCTGACTCTTTGTGATCCCATGGACTGTAGCTCACCAGGCTCCTCTGTCCATGAATTTCTCCAGGCAAGAATACTGGAGTTGGTTTACTACGACCTTCTCCAGAGATACCCCGTGCCCTCTAACTGTGCATGAACCATACTTTGCATCTATTATTTTTTAATTTCATGCTAGTCACATCCTTAAGTTAAATGATGGTTAATTTTATGTTACACTGCAAACCATCCCTTGTCATTTGTTTGTCCCTCTTTTTGCCTTAAGGAAAGAAAGCTGCAGTGCAGTCCACAAAAAGCAATGAACCCAACTCCTGGGACCGCCTGTTAGACCCAAGATACTGGGCTCCCTGATGCCAGCCTGTTGACTCTTTTTGAAACAATGCAAAAAGAAAGAATACAGGATCCTTACATATTTGCCCTTTATCTACAGCCTCTGAGTATGAGGCCCAACTGTGTGATCTCCTTGATTCCCCATTGGGGGAGACACAGTTCTTGAGGCACAAGCCTAGTGCGTTCTCTCCTCTGCCAGCTTGGGGATTAAAGCCATCTTTTTATTTCCTTCCAGAAACATTTATTTCCACAAAGGTATAAGGTTCCTATATTCTTGTTCCTTCCTGCATTGTTTCAAAACAGTCAATTGGTTAGTCTTCTGAAAAGAAGGAAACTTAGTTATCAATGCAGACTGTAGATCAGGAACAGCAAAAGTAGAGAAGGAATCAAAAGACCAAAGAGAAAAAAGTTTTTCTTATTTTACTGCAGCATAAGCAATAGCTTTAAAGTTTCTGTTGTGCGAAATGGCCACAAGGAGACAGGATTTCTTCATGTTCTATTCCTGTTACTATAGTAACCAGAACTTTAGGGTTACTCCTAGTCCACGGTTTTTTCACTCCAGAGTATGTTCCTCGGTTCTTTGTATCGTCACAACAAAGATTTGGAGTGACGGACATTAAAGCCCCTCGGCATGTCACAGCTCTCAGGTCTTGGATAGACCGTGTTATAGCTCTCAGGTCTCAAATGAACCATGTTATAGCTCTTAGACAAATCAGTGTTACAGCTCAGTGTTACAGCTCTATTTTATTTAGAAGATAGCAGGAAAATCCATCTTCGAGGCGTGAGGGCCCGTTGATCCCAAAACGCAAAGAGAAGAATGCCCCAGCACTCGGGAGAGAGAGAGAGCGAGCGAGCAAGCTTTGGCTCCTCCATTTATCTGTTTATCTCTCCCTGGGCCTGTCCTATGTAAATTGGGCCAGCCAGGAGTGTTGTTTGTTTTTCCTGAGGTCCTCACTCCGGTCCTCGGACTTTCTTTTGTTCTATTTTCACGGGCTTTCCCCCTCCTTGTCTTTTAGCCACCGCCATTTTGGACTCCTTTTCCCTATTCTACCTAACCTAACAGTTTCTTCTAAGACATGCCAGAAACTTGTGTCTCATTAATCCTTGTTTTTTATTTTTTTTAAACTTAACGTTTACTTCTTTTGGAGGATAGCTGACTTACGATGTTGTGTTTGTAGGTGGAGAGACTCTTCATCAGTTATCTCCATACATATATTGATTCATCTTTTTTGTTCACATACACATTATTATAGGGTGTGTAGCACACCACCCTTTCTAAAGTACGTCCGTGTTAATCCTATATTGTATATGTATTTGTGAGTATACATTAATCCCAATGTCCTAATTTATCCCTTCCACCCATAACTCCCCTTTGGTAACCATGCTTGTTTCCTAAGACTGCGTATATTTTGCTTTTATAAAATAGCTCATTGGTATCAGTTTCTCCTTCTGAAGTACTTCACTTACTATGATTGTTGTAGATTAATCTATGATAATTCTAGATTATCCCTGAAAATGGCATTCTATTTTTTCAAGGCTGAATCATAATCCATTCTATGTATATATGACTTCTTTATTCACTCATCTGTCCATGTACATTTTGGTTATTTCCATGTCTCAGCTGTTGTTAATGCTGCTGCAGTGCATGCTTGTGGGCATTCTTCTTGTTGTTCAGCCACTACTTCTACCTTGCAAAACTGAAACAGTCCCCATGAGCCACCCAGTCCCCTTTCCTCTCTCTCAGCCCCTGACACCCAGCATCCTGCTTTCTGTGAATATGGAGCCGACTGCTCTAGGGGCCTTGTATGAGTGGACTCAAACATCATTTGCTCTTCGTGTCTGGCTTATGTCACGGAGCATAATGCCCTCAGTTCACCCATGCTGTAGCATGTGTCAGCACTGCCTTCCTTTCAGGTGGACAACATTCATTGTGTGGATGGACCATGTTCTGCTTGTCCATTCCTCTGTTGAGGGACACATGGAATATCTACATTTATCTCTCACGTCTTTAATATTTGTGGAATAACTTCAGAAAGTCCCATGAACCAAAAGTCGTTCACCATGAACTACTTTATAAACCTTTTATTTTGAAAACTATCAAAGCTCAGAAGAAGGGAAGAATGAATATGAGCTTCACTTGTGTTTAGGAAGGCACGCTTTAGGGTATTCATTTTATTCCCCCTGTGTGTGCTATGCCTGTGTGTGCGCACATGTACTGTTTGTGTGCACGGTGTAGGTGCTCAGCGCATATGTGTGGCATGTGTGTGTGTGTGTGTGTGTGTGTGTGTGTATGTGTGTGGTAATGGGTCGTGGACTGGGGGTTTGGGGCCTGAGGTGGGCAGGCAGGTACAGGTGGGAGCTCCCCGTGGGTTCTCTGCTCTGAGGCGTCTATGCCCTACCTCTGCCTGAATTCTCTGCTTGGATTCAGTGCTGGGCCCTGTGGGCGTCAACCCTTGCACGAAATCACTTGACCGGGAGCCTAGGAGGTGTCAGGCCCCCTCCCCATGACTCTGTGGGGAAACAGGACCTGAACACGCTCCACCCCTAACTGACCATCAGGATGGACTGACCCGCTGTCCTGGCCAGACCCTGCAGGACAGTCCTGCCTGGGTGACTGTTGCAGCGCCTCCTGCTGGGAGCCTGGGATGCTGCAGCCAGGCCACTTCCGGTCTGTCCTTGCTGAACACTGGACTGAGCTCCAGGAAGTTCGTGGCTCTCCCCTGGTCCCTGACCACTATGTGTCCGCAGAAACTGGTTACAGTTTTGTTTTATCCGATGAAATGTTTAGTGACAAAGCTTTTGTTCCATTTCCTGATGTGGGTGAAGTGTGAAACCAGTGATGATTTCTTCAAGAAAGATCCTAATTCCCACACAGAGGTGAGCCCCCTGTCCAAAGATGAGAGACCCCAGGTGTGTGACCTGTGCCTCCTGGGAGTACAGCCCTAAGCTACTGCCAAGTTCTTTCTATATGGTAGATTCAGACCTCTCCAAGTCCTGTCTACACTGATTATGTTTAGATGAGACTGTGTGCTTCTACAGTGAGAACGTTTATACCTGACTGGGTTCTCTGTGCAGTAGGACACGGAAACCTGGGTAGACACCCGGCCTGGCCTCTGTCTTGGAAAACTCCGTGCCTGTGTCTGAATGTCAGTGCTCAGATGTCTGGGGTCTGGAGCTGAGGTGGGTTTCTCTGGGTAACCGTGGGGTTCCATGGCCCTCCCAGGGGTCAGTGCTGAGGTAGGGCTCTTAGTCTTTCCCTCTGACAAGTTCATCTCCCCTGGGGCTCATCGAGACACTTCAGGTAGGCTACCTGGCTGTTGTTGTTCAGTCTCTAAGTCGTGTCCAACTGTTTGTGACCACACTGACTGCAGCCTGTCAGGCTTCCCTGTCCTCCACTATCTCCTGGTGTTTGCTCTAACTCATATTCATTGAGTCAGTGATGCCATCCAGCATCTCATCCTCTGTTGCCCCCTTCTCCTCCTGCCTTCAGTCTTTCCCAGCATCAGGGTCTTTTCCAATGAGTCAGCTTTTCCCATCAGGTGGTCAAAGTATTGGAGCTTCAGCTTCAGCATCTGTCCGTCCAATGAATATTTACAGCTGATTTCCTTTAGGATTGATTGGTTTGATCTCCTTGCTATCCAACGGACTCTCAACAGTCTTCTCCAGCACCACAGTTCGAAAGCATCAGTTCTTTGGTGCTTAGCCTTCTTTGTGGTCCAACTCTCACATCGACCATAGCCATGGTGTCCTGACCAAGGGAACGTGTGACCCCAGTTGGGGAGGGGTCTGGGGACTGTGTGAGTCTCACCCCATCTGCATGGGTCAGAATCATGTACAGAGGGAGACCATTCACTCAAAGCTAAGAAAAAGGGAAGAATACATGTGAGCTTCACTTGCCTCGTGTTTAGGAATTAATGCTTTACAGTATCATTTCATACAGGCCTGTGCCTATTCCCTGTTTACCCCTGCAAGGTTCCCCATCCCTGGGGCTCCTGGAGACTCCTCAGGTGAGCTATCTGGTCATTATTCCAATTCACCAGCACGAGCATGGCAAGAAGGGAGCAGGTTTACTTTCACAACTGATTGCAGGGCACATGAATCAGGCAAAAAGCCAGTGAGCAGCAGGTGAGGTTGCTGCTGTGATCTCCTTCCAGTAGACCGTCCATACTCAGCAGAGACCAGACCTGCCCCTCGTCTTCCAGCCCAGCATCTGGTGTGTTTTCACAGCACCTCAGCAGGACAACAAAAGACCGAGACTGCCAGCACAAAGGTAGTGTGTTCAGTATTATCATGACAGCTGTAAAAACAGTTAATATCACATAGAACCGAAGGGAAAAGAGGAGGACTTCTTTGGAACAAGTGTGGGTGAAGGAGACCAACCCAACACTTCTATCTACCAAGCCAGGAGGTTATAGGAACTCACTCATTTCCACCATAGGGGCCCAACCAGCAGAGACCTGGTATCCTAACCAAGGGTCTTGCCACCCCAGGTGCAGGGTCTGGGAGTGGGGGTCACCCTGGAGACTGTGGACCTGTGACCCCAGGTACAGAGTCTGGGAGATGTATTACCCTGAGACTGTGGACATGTGACCCCAGGTGCAGGGTCTGGGGATTATACGAGTCTCACCCCATCCACGTGGGTCTCACCCCATCCACGTGGGTCTCACCCCATCCACATGGCTCTGGATCCTGTGCAGAGACCCCACATGTGTTCTTACCTCAGTGTATCTATTCCACTCTGAGATTTCAAACATCTGAATTGGGGGTGTTGCCCTGATTAACCTGTGGTCCTTTTTCTTTTCTTCAAATTGTCACATTCACATGAGGTCAGGCACCTTTGAGTGAGTTGCTGCTCTGCATTCTGCTGAGTGAAAAAACCTTTGGTGGTGTCATGTTAATATCACAGCATATCATATATCTAATTCATAGAGTCAGCACTGTCTGATTTCCTCTAGACCAAGTTCGTGTAATTTAATCTGTAATTTATTGTTATTTTATATTGGGGGTAGAGTTGATTTCTGATGTTTTGTTTGTTTTAGATGTACATGAATTGGATTCAGTTATACACAGATGTATATCTGTTCTTTTTCTGTTTTTTTCCTCATATAAGTTATTACAGTTTGTTCAGTAGAGTCCTCAGTTCTATTCAGTAGGTCCTTTTTCATTATCAACTTGATGTATAAGTTCATCCCAAACTCTTAATTTCTCTGTCCCTTCTAACTTTCCTTTGATAGTCATAATTTGATTTTCTCAGTCTATGAGTCTGTTTCTATTCTGTAAATTAGTTCATTGGTATAAACTTATAGATTTCACCTGTACGTGATATCTTAGGATGTTTGTCCTTTTCTCTCTGAAAAGTATGTATAGTATGATAATTTCTTGGTCTATCCAGGCTACTGCCAATATCATTATCTCGTTCTGTTTCATGGCTGAGCAGCATTCCAGTGTCTAGATGTACCACGTAGTCTTCATTTTTCTGTCAATGGACATTTTGGTGGATTCTGTGACTTGACTGTTGTAAATAGTGCTGCCCTGAAAATCACGGTGCACGTGTAGTTTTGAATGGTGATTTTCTCTGGACCTAAGCTGAGGAATGGGATTGCAGGGTCATATGATACCTCTATGTTTGGTTTTTCAAGGAAACTCCATGATGTTTTCCGTCGTGGCCTCACCATTTATATCCCACCAAGACTGTGGGAGGATTTTATTTTCTGTACATTCTCTGCAGTAATTGTTCTTTGTAGGTCTTTTCGATGATGGGTATTGTGAACAGTGTGAGGTGATACCTCATAGTTTTGTTTGGCATTAATCTAATAATTACTGATGTGGACTATCTTTCCATGTGCTTTTATTATTATTTTACATCTTGTAAAAACAGTTTACCTCTTCAATCTGGCTTCTTCAAAATTGGCCCTGTTTAGAATTTTTTTCCAGTGATTTACCCCAGGACATTTCTTGAGGACAGGTGTCATTTACAGCCCTCTTAGACTTGTGACTTATGAGCCCTTTAGCATCTCTTTTAAGGTGTATATATTGATCTGGACCAGCTAATTACTCTCTGTCCCTCTGCCTTTCTTTTTTGGTAACCATGAGTTTCTTTTTTAAGTCTGTGAGGCTGTTCCTCTTTTGTAAAGAAGTTTACTTGTATCCATGTGTAGATTCCACAGGAAGTAATATCCTATACTTGTCTTTCTCTTTCACTTACTTCACTTAGTATGATTATCTCTAGTTTCTTCCCGGTAACTGGAAATGGCATTATTTCATCCTTCTTTACATCTGAGTAATACTGGCATTGTGTATATGTACCCCATTTTCTGTCTTCATTCATCTGTCCTTGTACACTTAAGCTGCTTCTGTGTCTTGGTTATTGTACCTAGTGCCACCATGATGATCGTTGGGTGCAGGTGTCTTTTTAATTTTGGTTTTCTCTGGATCTATGCTTAGGTATGGGACTGCTGGCTCACTGGGTACTTCTTTGTTTAGTTTTTTAAGAACCCCCATAATGTTCTCCCTAGTGGGTATAGTGACTTACGTTCCCACCAACAGTGTAGGAGGGGTCCCTTTTCTCCACACCCTCTGCAGACTTGATTGTTGTAGGGTTTTCAATATGGCCATTCTGATCAATGTGAGGTGATACCTCATTGTACATTTGATTTGCCTTTCTCTAAGAACTAGTGAAGAAAGCTGAGCACTGAAGAATTGATGCTTTGGAACTGTGGTGTTGGAGAAGACTCTTGAGAGTCCCTTGGACTGCAAGGAGATCCAACCAGTCCATCCTAAAGGAGATCAGTCCTGGGTGTTCTTTGGAAGGACTGATGCTAAAGCTGAAACACCAATACTTTGGCCACCTCATACGAAGAGTTGACTCATTGGAAAAGACTCTGATACTGGGAGGGATTGAGGGCAGGAGGAGAAAGGGATGACAGAGGATAAGATGGCTGGATGGCATCACCGACGCGATGGGCATGAGTTTGGGTGAACTGCAGGAGTTGGTGATAGACAGGGAGGCCTGGCGTGCTGCAATTCTTGGGGTTGCAGAGTCGGACACGACTGAACAACTGAACTGAACTGAAGAACCAGTGATGCTGAGCATTGTTTCATGTGCTTTATGGCCATTTCTATGACTTCTTTGGAGAAATGTGCATTTATTCTTTGGCCCATTTTTTATTGGATTGTTTGTATTTTTGATATTGAGCTGTACTAATGGTTTGTATGTGTTGAAGAGAAATTCCCTATAGGTATCTTTGTTTGCAAGAACTTTTTTCCATTCTGAGGGTTGTCTTTTTCTTTCACTGATGGTTTCCTTTGCTCTACAGATGTTTTTAATGTTTGTTAGGCCCCATTTGTGTATTTTTGTTTTATTTTCATGATTCTATGAGGTGGATCAAAAAAGAACTTGCTGCATTTTATGTCAAGGCATGTGCTCTTTCCCTCAAGTGTTTCATAGTATCTGCCCTTTTATTTAGATCTTTAATCTATTTGGAGTTTATTTTTGTGTATGGTGTTAGGGAGCATTCTAATTTCATTGTCATTTTCATCGCTAAGGAAGCTGCCCGATGTTCTCCACGGTGGCTGCTCCCAATTTCCATCCCCAGCGTCAGTGCAGGAGGATTCCCTTTGCTCTACACCCTCTCCAGAATTTATTGCTTGTAGAGTTTCCATCTGTGGCCATTCTGACTCTTACAAGGTGATACCTTCTTGAAGTTTTGATTTGCATTTCTTTCATATTTAGCGATATTGACATTTTTACATGTGATTTTTTTTTAAACAGTGTGAGTTAAACTTATTCAAATTGGCTTCTTGAATGCCTGCTCTGTTTTTAATATTTTTCTGTTGACGTCCCCGAGGGCATTTCTTGAGAGCAGATGTTTTTTACTTACAGCCCGCAGGTCTAGTGCAGCCTAGTGGCACCACAATGCTGGTGAGCAAAGGATTTAAAGTTGTTATGGGAAATGGCCACCAGGTGGCAACATGTCTCATGCCCCTACCCTGGTTACTAGGGGAACCAGAGCCTTAGGGAAAGTCCTGTTTCTGGATTGTCCGTTAAAGTGGAATGTGCCAGAAGAAATACCCAAAGCTTGTGTCCAATTCCTTCTTCCTTCCTTATCCCTATCCCCTGGACACATCCCAATTCCTGCAACACTACTCTGTGGAGGGTACTTTAATCATAGGTGGGGAAGAAATCTGGAGGTGGGAACTGCATCACCTGGAAACATGGAGTCAAGGGGGCTTTTCAAAGCTCCTCCAGCCCAGAGGCTCCACATCCTTTGGGTGCAGTAGGTGTAGTTTGACTGCAGGAGGCTGCCAGGATCTGGTGGTTGTGGGCCGGTGCATAGGGGAACTGGCTTACCAGGTCCATGGGGCAGGGCTCATTAGCTGGCACATCCTCCCCAGCTCCCTCAGCCCCAAGACAGTCCATCCAAGGGACCTAAGCCTGCCCAGGCTTCAGGGATATGGCAGCGTCCCAGATCACTAAGGCCTAAAGGGAATAGAGTCAGCATTCTCTTTTTGTAATTTGTATTTTGTAATAGTGTAGAGGTGACTTCGGAGAAGGCAATGGCAACCCATTCCAGTACTCTTGCCTGGAAAATCCCATGAACAGAGGAGCCTGGTGGGCTGAAGTCCATGGGGTCGCTAAGAGTCAGACACGACTGACACGACTTAGCAGCAGCAGCAGCAGCAGAGGTGACTTACAATGTTGTAGAGTTTATTTGTTTCAGGTGTACAGCAACATGATTCACTCATGCATAGTGATGCATAAATGCTCTAGTGATGCATAGTACCTGTTCTTTTTTGGGTTCTCTTCCCATATAGTTTATTATGCAGTGTTGATTCGGGGTACTCATCCTATAGTGGGTTCTTGTTGATTATTTTACAAAGAGTCATGTGTGTATGTCCGTGTCCACCTTCTCATTTCCTTTGCCCATCACCTTTCCCTTTTGGTAACCATAAGGTGCTTTGCTATGTTATGCTGTTTCTTTTTGGGAAAGAAGTTCATTTGTATCCATTTTTAGAATCCACCTCCAAGAAACATCATATGATACTTGTCTTCCTTTGTCTTACTTCACTTAGTATGATCATCTCTACTTCCTTCCTTGTTGCTGGACGTGGCATGATGTCCCCCTTTTTACGGCTGAGCTGTAACTGCTCTGTGTGCGTGTATGCATCTTGTTTACCCAGTCATCTGTGCTTACCCACTCAGGCTTCATCCCTGTATTGGCTATTGTTCATAGTGCTGCCATGAACATTGGGTGCCTCTGTCTTTTAAAGTTATGGTTTTCTCTGGATCTGTGCCCAGGATTGGGATTGCTGGGTCCTACGGTACTTCACTCTTTAGTTTTTAATGACCCTTTGTCCTGTTCTCCTTCGTGGATTTAGCGACTTTCATTCCAATCAACAGGGAGGAGGATTCTTTTCCCTCCATTCCCTTTCCAGCATTTATTCTCATAGATTTTCTATGCTGACCATGCTGACGTGTGTGAGATGACGCCACTTCTGATTCGCAGTTCTCTAGTACTTACAGATACTGAGCATCTTTTCATGTGCTTCATGGCCATCTCTATGATTTCTTTGGAGAAAGGTCCATTTAAATCTTGTGCCCTTATTTGACTGGGTTGTTTCTTTGATATTGAGGTGCATAAGCAGTTTGTATGTTTTGGTGAGAAATTCCTCGTGGGTGTCTCCGTTTGCACATATTACTTTCATTATGGGGTCTGTCTTTTTGTTGTGTTTATGGTTTCCTCTGCTGTGCCAGTACTTTTAAGGGGAGTTAGGTCCCATTTATTTTTATTTTTTTCATTTATTTATTTTTTATTTTTCATGGTTCTAAGAGGTAGATCAAAGAAAAACTTGCTGCATTTTATGTCAAAGTGTGTTCTGCTTTTTCCCTTAAGAGTTTCATATTATCTGTCCTTTTATTTAGGTCTTTAATCTATTTGGAGTTTTTGCTGTTAGGGAATATTCTAATTTCATTCTCATGACCATTTCTTAAAAAACCTGCACACTGTTCTTCATAGTGACTGCTACAAATCTACCTTTTCACTAAGTGTGGGAGGGTTCTCTTTTTTCCACACTTTCTCCAGCATTTATTGTTTGTCAACTTTTGGACAATGGCCATTGTTAACCATGTGAGGAAATACCTCATTGTAGTTTTGATTTGCATGTCTCTAATATTTAGTGATGTGGACATCTTTTCATGTGATTCTTTTAAAGGGTGTGAGTTAAACTTACCTCTTGAAATTGACCACTTGAATGCCTGCATTGTTTTGAGTTTTTTTTTTTTTTTCCAGTGACACCTAGGACATTTCTTGAAGGCAGGTATTATTTACCTTCAGCCCCTTGATCCTTGTGCATATTAAATACCCATGAGTACTGCTTTTCATGGTGGTGTTAAATTAGACGGCCACAAGGGAGCAGCAGTTCTTCATGTCCCACTCTTCTTTTTTTCCCTGTAATTTCCTTGTTATTTTTATGTTGGAATATTGTTAATTTCTGATGTGTTTGTTTCAGTTGTACAGATACATGTTTCAGTTATGCATAGATGTTTATTCTCTTTGGGTTCATTTTCACATATAGGTGATTACAGTGTGCTCATCGACTTTCCTATGCTATTCAGTAGTTACTTTTTAATCATCTATTTGGTATATATTACTGTGTATGTGTTAATTCCAAACTCTTAATTTCTCCCACTTGTTTCTGAAGGATGGAGGCTCTGCAGAGGGCAACAGGCACTCCAGGTTCATTGTGGAGGTACACTGCCTGCTACATGCTCCCAGCTCCCTCAGCCCCAGGACACTCCAGCCTTGGTACCGAAGCCAGTCAGGCTCCAGGGATGTGACATCAGCTCAGGTAACTATGGCCTGAGGGGGATAGAATCAACATTTCTTTTTCCATATTTTTCTGTTTTTACCCTATAATTTGAACAGGAGTGAATTACAATCTTGTGGGGTTTTCTACTTTTTTTTTCTTTTCGATCTACTGCATCTTGATTTTCTTGGTGACCAGGAGTTTCTTTTCTAAATCTGTGAGGCTGTGTCTCTTTGCGAAAGAACTTCATTTGTATCCATTTTTAGGTTACACCTACTGAAATCACATGATACTTGTCTCCCTTACTTCACTCGGAATGATCATCCCTACTTTATTTCCTGTGGCTGGACTTGGCATTATTTCCTACTTCCTTATCACTGAGAAATATTGCATTGTGTACCTGTGCCCCATCCTCTGTTTCCATTCGTCTGTAATTTCTACATTTAGCTTCCTTCCCAGACTTGACTATTGTACCTTTTTGGGCTGAGATCGCAGGGGTTTCTTTGTCTTTTAAATGTTTAAAATTTTTTCTCTGGGTTTATTCCCAGCTGTGGGACTGCTGGATCCTAAGGTACTTGTGTTGCAGTGAAAAGGGATAAAAAAGAGAGAAATGAGTTTTTCTCTTTCCCCTTCCTGAGAACAAAGAAGATAAAGAAAACAATGAGCAGACCTGAATATTCCTTTTTTTTTTTATTTTTTTTTTATTTTAAGCCATTCCTGGCTCTGCATGTCTGTAACTAAGTTTGCTTTCTTGCCCTCTAACTGCAGGAGCTGCACCTTGCACGCATTTAAAGTCTCCTCTATACTGGAAACAATTAAATCATTCTATGGATAATCAGTCTAATAACACTAGAAAACTAGGCTGGGTGCCTTATGGACAATGCCAGTATATAGTTTCTCTAAAAAATAAGAATTGGTATGGAACAAACTAAGTCAGATGACTTAGGTATATATTGGGCTATACATCTGGTCCCATCACTTCATGGCAAATGGATGGGGAAACAGTGGAAACAGTGGCAGACTTTATTTTGGGGGGCTCCAAAATCACTGCACATGGTGACCGCAGCTGTGAAATTAAAAGACGCTTGCTCCTTGGAAGGAAAGTTATGACAAACCTGCTGCTGCTGCTGCGTTGCTTCAGTCGTGTCCGACCCTGTGCGACCTCATAGACGGCAGCCCACCAGGCTCCCCGTCCCTGGGATTCTCCAGGCAAGAACATTGGAGTGGGTTGCCATTTCCTTCCCCAATGCATGAAAGTGAAAGTGAAGTCGCTCAGTCATGTCGGACTCCCAGCGACCCCATGGACTGCAGCCCACCAGGCTCTTCCATCCATGGGATTTTCCAGGCAAGAGTACTGGAGTGGGTTGCCATTTCTCCCGTAACTGGGTATAATCTTGTTTCAAAATATAAATTTGAGGAATAAATGAGGTAAAGAATATGATATGCTTAGCACATGCCTGGCCAGTGGTAACTTGCCAATAATGTTACCTGTTGTAATTCTAGCCCATATTCATCAAAGCTTTGTTTTCTAATAAGAAATAGAAACTATTTGATTAAAAAATAAAATTTGAATTCTATTGTAATAGATTTTTATGTAAGAATGTAACAAATCTCATTTAATTCTTTCTGTTTCCTTTTCATTCATGCAGTAATAGAGGGTTTATTATGCACAATGTACTGAAGTGGGTTGATACTCTAATTTTATTTGATTGATATAAATTCTTAATACATGCTCATTGTGGAGAATTTGACAATAACGATGTATGTATATAAAGAATAACATTAAATATTTGGAATCATACTATATAGAGATAACTGTTGGTAACAACAAAATTGTTTTCCTAGCTTTGCGCAGTGGCAGTATCGTAGCCAATGAGGTTTATCCGAGGCGCGATTATTGCTAATTGAAAACTTTTCCCCAAATTGTTTTCCTATAGGCTTTTTTCCTTTAAAAGATAATATATATTCAGTTTGTATCCTGCTTATTTACTCAAGGTTATATTGCTGCTGCTGCTGTTGCTAAGTCACTTCAGTCGTGTCCGACTCTGTGCGACCCCAGAGACGGCAGCCCACCAGACTCCCCCGTCCCTGGGATTCTCCAGGCAAGAACACTGGAGTGGGTTGCCATTTCCTTCTCCAATGCATGAAAGTGAAAAAATAAAGTGAAGTCGCTCAGTTGTATCCAACTCCTAGTGAGCCCATGGACGGCAGCCTACCAGGCTCCTCCATCCATGGGATTTTCCAGGCAAGAGTACTGGAGTGGGGTGCCATTGCCTTCTCCGTATGACAAACCTAGACAGCATATTAAAAAGCAGAGACATTACTTTGCCAACAAAGGTCTGTCTAGTCAAAGCTATGGTTTTTCCAGTAGTCATGTATGAATGTGAGAGTTGGACTATAAAGAAAGCTGAGTGCCAAAGAAATGATGCTTTTGAACTGTGGTGTTGAAGAAGACTTTTGAGAGTCTCTTGGACTGCAAGGAGATCCAACCAGTCCATCTTAAAGGAAATCAGTTATGAATATTTATTGGAAGGACTGATGTTGAAGCTGAAACTCCAATACTTTGGCCACCTGATGTGAAGAACTGACTCATTTGAAAAGACCCTGATTCTGGGAAAGACTGAAGGCAAGAGGAGACGGGGATGACAGAGGATGAGATAGTTGGATGGCATCACCAACTCAATGGACATGAGTTTGAGTAAACTCCGGGAGTTGGCAATGGACAGGGAGGCCTAACCTCTCAGTCCCACGTGACTGACTAACTGAACTGAACTGAACTGACGTTGGATGGCCGCCAGAGGGCACTCTTGACCTGCTGACTGTCCAAGCAGTACACCAGGTAGTCACTGGGACTCCAGGACATTCAGATAAGTTTCCATACAGACTCCTTGCTTCTAATAGCACCGACCCTACCCCCAAGATTTTGCACAAACGAATAGGGACAACGTAGGGTATTTGTGGCCCAACCACTCAGAAAAAATGAGCAGAAAGCAGCCCTGCTAGCAGCAGCATTGAGGAGCTTAGATCCAGTGAAACAGACTGTTCCCTTGTGGAAAGGGGAAACTAAGAAGAGACCACCACTATGCTACGACCAGTGCACCCATTGCAAAGAGACTGGACACTGGAGGAATGAGCACCCCCATTGCACAGGGACATCTAAAGGGTCGAAGAAGTTCAGTCAACCCAACAAAGAAAGGTACCGCCTGAGATGGCTGTCCAAAACCTTATCCACCTGGCTGGAGCAGTATCAGACTAGGGAAGACCGGACTTCCTGATCCTGGGTGTCTGGGAGTCCAAGGTCATGATGAAAGTAGGGGAGCCAATCAATGAATTTTATGGTGGATATCAGAGCTGAGCACTCCGTGGTAACCACACCTGTGGCTCCCCTCACAGGCCAAATAGCAACTATTGTTGGGACCATAGGGGACTTGACAGCCCTCTCATTTTGCAAGGCCGGTTTGTGTCAGCGAGGGGGCCATCTGATGACTCATGAATTTCTGTACTTACCAGAATACCCCATTCCCCTGCTGGGTAGAGACTTACTGACAAAACTGGGGGCACAAATCACCTTTACCCCCCAGAAAGCCTGCGAGCCTCACCTTGGGGAGCCAATTGGCTCTGATGATGGCCGTGACCATGCCCAGGGAAGATGAATGGCATTTCTATTCCTCAGGGAAGGAACAAATAAATCCCCCCAGACTGCTAAAAGAATTCCCTGATGTTTGGGCAGAGAAGGGGCCCCCAGATTTGGCCAAAAACCATGCCCTCATTGTGGAGAACCTGAGGCCAGGAGCCACTCCTGTTAGATAAAAACAATATCCATTACCATGGGAGGCATGCCTGGGAATTTGGGGCTACATCCAGCGCCTACAAGATGCCGAGATCCTAATCGAATGTCAGTCTCCCTGGAACACTCCGTTCTTACCTGTCAAAAAGTCTGGAGGGAATGACTGCAGCCCCATCCAGGACCTCCACACAGTCAAC
Organism: Bubalus bubalis; assembly: GCF_019923935.1. Taxonomy (NCBI): domain Eukaryota; kingdom Metazoa; phylum Chordata; class Mammalia; order Artiodactyla; family Bovidae; genus Bubalus; species Bubalus bubalis. The sequence continues at coordinate 43,778,667 of NC_059160.1, read as the reverse complement.
AGTGCAGTGATCACCATCCATCCGGTGGTCCCTACTCTCTCCTGAGTCTCTTACCCAGGTAAGCTGGTTCACCTGCTTCGATCTCAAGGACGCATTCTTCTGCCTCTGGCTGTCACCAGCCAACCAGCCATTGTTTGCCTTTGAATGGGAAGACCCACACTGGGAGAAAGACACAGCTTACTTGGACTCCAGTGCCACAAGGCTTCAAAAACTCACCTACCCTGTTTGGTGAAGCCCTAAGTGTGGACCTTGCTGCCTTTCCTGGAGAAACTTTAAACTGCACCCTACTCCAGTTCATGGATGGCCTGTTGCTAGCCAGCCTCACCCAAGGGGACTGCAGGAGAGGCACCAAAGCCCTGTTGGCTCCACTCTCCACCACAGGGTACAAGGTGTCATGGAAAAAGGCTCAGCTCTGCAGACAGGAGGTCAAATACCTGGGGTCTGTCATCACAAAAGGGCATCAGGTGCTTGGACATGAGAGGAAGCAAGCCATCTGTTCAATACCTCGGCTGAACACTAAGAAAGAAGTCCGTGAGTTCCTTGGGGCTGCTGGATTCTGCCGAATCTGGATACTGGGTTTCTCTGAAATTGCCAAGCCTTTGTTTAAAGCCACAGCAGGATCTGGTAAGGACCCCCTGGAGTGGGGGCCTAAACAGAAAAAGGCCTTCGAGGAGATAAAGAGACTCTTGACCAGTGCTCCAGCATTAGGGCTGCCAGATGTGACACGGGACTTTGACCTCTTTGTACATGAGAAAAATCACACTGCCCTGGAGGTCCTCACACAGGCAGTTGGGCTGTGGCAGCCCAGCTGCATATCTGTCCAAACGACTGGATCCAGTGGCTGTGGGTTGGCCGCCATGCCTCCAGGCATGAGCTGCAACTGTGGTTTTGGTCAGAGAAGCAGATCAGCTTATTCTAGGACAAAATATAAATGTAAACGCTCCCCATGCTGCTATTGCCCTGAAGAACAGCCGGGGGCATAAGTGGTTGACGAACTCCAGGATGGCTCACTATCAAGGACTGCTTTGTGAAAACCCATGGGTCCAACTCGAGACTATGTGGACGCTGAGCCCCACCACCTTTTTACCTATGGAATCAGAAACCCCTGGTCATAACTGTGAGGAGGTCATAGATGAGATTTACTTGAGCAGGCTGGACCTGACAGACATTCCCCTCCAGAACCTGGAACTGGAACTGTTCACTGATGGAAGCAGTTTCATCCAAGATGGGCAGCACAAAGCAGGCTATGCCATAACAACTGACGAGAGAGTGAAGGCTGAGGCCTTGCCACAGGGTGGTCAGCACAACGGGCTGAGCTACGGGCACTTGCCCAGGTGCTAAGGCATGCCGGAGGGAAACGAGTCAACATCTATACTGGTTCAAAGTATGCCTTTGCTACTTTACATGTACATGAAGCCATTTATAAGAAAGGGGACTATCGACAGCAGGGGGAAAGGAGATTAAAAACAAAAAGGAAATCCTTCAGCTGTTCGAAGCAGTCTGGAAGCCTTTCCAAGTGGCAGTCATCCATTTTAAAGGCCATCAGCGAGGAACTGATCCGATCAGCAGAAGAAATCGGTTGACTGACCAGGAAGCCAAGGAGGCGGTGACCCAACTGAGCCCCACAGTGGGCCCTGAGTCAATCTTTAAGGTCCACTTGAAGCCAGAATTGCCTCTGTCCCCGAGATACACCAAGGAAGAAGATTAATGGACTCTAAATGAGAGAAGAATAAAAGAAAAAGAGGGCTGGAGGAAGCTCCCAGACCAAAGACTCTTTGTTCCCAGCAATATAGCAGTCCAGCTGGTAAAACAACATCATGAGACAACTCATTTAGGAAAAACTGTGCTGGAGAGTATACTGAACTGCTACTATTTCATTCCTAAGCTCCCAACCCTGTGTGCCCAGATCATTGCGAGATGTGTGATTTGTGCACAAAACAATGCCAGCGAAGGACCAAGACCCAACCCAGGGGTGCAGACCGTTGGGACACTGTCCTTTGAAGATCAAAAGTGGACTTTACTGAAGTCAAGCCCTATAGGGGCTGTAAGTATTTACTTGTGGTAGTCTGCACCTACTCAGAATGGGCTGAAGTCTACCCCACTTGCACTGAATGGGCACAAGAAGTGGCCAAGGCCTTACAAGAGACATAATCCTGAGACATGCGCTGCCTCTCTCCATAGGGTCTGACAATGCGCCAGCTTTTGTGTCTGAGATAATCCAAACTTTATCCAGGACAAATGGGAATCAAATGGAAGCTTCACACTGCTTATAGGCCACAGAGCTCAGGGAAAGTTGAATACATGAATTGGACCCTCAAGACTACATTAGATAAACTCTGTCAGGAGACCCAGTTATCTTGGGTCGACATGTACCCCTTTTCTTTACTCTGAGCCCGATGCACCCCGAGGTCCTCAGGCTGTTCTCCCTTTGAGATCTTATGTGGGAGGATGCCCCCAGTGATAGGAAAACTCAAGGGAAACCCCCAAAAACTAGGTGGCCTGGAGATGTCCCAACACCTCCAGGCCCTGGGAAAAGTCTTCCACCACATCGCCTGAGAAACCTTAGAAAGGACACCCATTCCTTTGGGCAACTGGGTTCATCCTTCTCGGCCGGGAGATGAAGTATGGGTTAAGGACTGGAAAAAGGAACCACTTCAGCCAGTTTGGACAGGCCCTCACACGGTCATCCTGGCAACCCCTACTGCTGTTAAAGTTACAGGTCTCATCCCTTGGATCCACCACACCAGAGTCAAGAAGACAGTGGCTTCCTGTAATGAGGACACCTGGAAAACAGTCTGGGACCCTGAGAATCCCCTCAAGGTCTGGTTCCAAAAACAACGGCCCTCACCCACAAAAGACACTGAACCCAGCTCTAGTCACTCCGGAAGCTGACCAGTCCATGCATGGCAGAAGCTTGAGGATTCTTCAGCCTTGCTCCAGCCACACTCTGGCAGCTGGCTGGTCAACGCACGGTGGAAGCTTGAGGAGCCGGCTATCAAAATATCAATGGATTTTCATTGTCAACCCTGGACTCTATCCCTGATTGGTATTATTGCTATGCTCTTCACTACTGGACTAGCTTCAGTCACACCCTAGGACTAGGATTTGGGTCAGAAGCTGTGGCTAGCTGTCTATTATCTCACTGTAGTGAAAAGCCTCATTCTTATTAGATATCTCTTAAGATCGATTCTCCCTATTAACTAAATTGCTCACAGTATAGCTCTCCCCCCTTCACGATAGGCTTAGTTGCTATAGCCGTGACACCCCAAAGATGGGGAGAAAGCCTTTTGCTAGTGTTCAGTTATCTGTTATGTGCAGGCTGCTTTGCAGCCTTTTAGTGTCCCTTGCTCTAACAGGTGGTGCCATTCCTTATCCATCACACACCTGTCAACATTACAGTCAACCCTTGAAAAATCTCTTACTCAACCATCAGCTAGAACAATGTATAGATAGCCAATCCTATAGGCCAATCACCTACTGCCTCCATAACCATTCGATGTATATCCAGGGGCCTGGGTGAAAAAATGTTTTCCAGTTATGCCCCCAGCTGCTGCTACCTTTCTGCCACCAGAGGATCCAAACCCCGGGCAGTATCTCGACACCATGGCGTTGCCATCAGGCCCCTGTGCCTCCATCCACCCCCAAATGCCACGCAGATGTTACAACCCAGAACAGGTGTCTGTCTGCCAAATAAATGGAAAAAACCTACTAGACAGGGACAATAATGCAGACAAATGAAATCACGGACCAACTTTGCCCTAAAAAATCAGGCTCTGCCTGTTGGCAGCAAGACCCAGGTTACACAGTTAAATCCCCCTTAGACCCCCGTCTGTACTAGGTTCTCAAGAAACTCATCGCCTTCTTAATGACACCAACCCCCAGCTGGCCAGGGGTTGCTTGTTTTGCTTAGGCGCTCCACAGTACTTAGCTACACCCGTACCATTAAATAGTGCAAGAACCATGGGAACTCCTGTAGATCCACCCTTACAAGGGCCAGTCTTAAGGGCAACTGAGTTAACTCAAAAGGCTCCAGAATGCTTTACAAATGATGGAGGAACTGAATCTGTAGGCAATTTAGCCAGGGACAAATGTAATCAAACTTTTAATTGATGAGCGGCCCACTCATCCCCCACAAACGCAATATGGTGCCGCCCCCACCAAGGCCTTTTCTTTGTTTGTGGGACAGATGCCTGCTTATGTCTACCAGTTAACTGCACCTTAGCTGCACCTTAGTCTAGCTGCACCTTAGCGCTCCTCACTCCCCAGATGAATATTGTCCCTAACAACCAGACTCTCACATGTACCTCTGGCAGCACATACGCAGTGGTCAAAAAGAGCCATCCAGTTTATACCCCTACTGGTTGGTCCAGGAATCACGGCTGGGACAGGTAGGGGAATAGGAAGAATTGCTTCATCAGCCACCTTTAACCATTCACTATCCAAAGACTTCAGTGATGGACAGGGAGGCCTGGTGTGCTGCCATTCATGGGGTCGCAAAGAGTCGGACACGACTGAGCGACTGAACTGAACTGAACTGATCCACAGACTTCACAGACAACATTGAGAGAGTAGCCAAATCTTTAGTGGCCTTACAGGACCAACTAGATTTCCTGGCAGAGGTGGTTTTGCAGAATAAGAGAGGGCTAGACCTACTGACAGCTGAAAAGGGAGGACTCTGCCTCTTCTTGAATGAAGAATGCGGCTTGTCTCACTCACCCTTGTCCTACCATTTGCAATCACCCTAGCCCCAGCAAACCCGCTTAATCATGCCTGTCCGTGTATAAAAACTCTGTAACCCTTTGTGTGGGCTCAGAGCTTGGAGTGGTAACTCCTCTGGGCCCACTGGCGTAATAAACCTGAGTTCTCCAACTCTTCAAGTCTGATGCTTAGTTTCTCGAGTACCGGTTTCTGCAACATTTCGTGATGCTGAGCATTTTTCATGTGCCTATCTGCTATCTGTAGGCTTTCCTCAGAGAAATATCCATTTTGGTCTTTGGCCCATTTTTTTTCTTTGTTTGTATGTATTTTTGATAATGAGCTTCATAAGCTGTTTGTATGTTTTGAAGATAAATTCCCTAAGGGTCTCTTCCTTTACAAATATTTCTTCCTATTCTGAGGGGTGTCCTTGTCTTTCCTTGAGGGTTTCCTTTTGGTATACAAAGGCTTTTAAGGTTAATTTGGTCCCATTTTCTGATTTATGATTTATTTTTCATTTTTCTAAGAGGTAGATCCACAAAGAACTCGCTGCATTCATGTCAAATTGTGTCCTGTTTATATTTTTCTCAAGAATTTCATAGTATCCATCCTTACAGATTTTTAAATCTATTTGGAGTTTATTTTTGTGTATGGAGTATTCTAACATCATTCTCATTTTCATGGTGGAAGGAAGCTTCACAATGTCCTCCACAGAGGCTGTTACCAATTTACATCCCGAGCATGGGTGGAGGAGGGTTCCCTTGTCTCCACACCCTCTCCAGCAGTTATTGTTTTTAGTGTTTGGCAATGGCCATTCTGACTGGTGTGATGTGATATCTCGCTGTAGTTTAGATTTGCATCTCTAATAAATAGTTATGTTGACATCTTTTCTTGTGATTATCTTAAAGGATGTGAGTTAAACTTACTTCTTGAAATTGGCTTCAGTAATGCCTGCCTTGCTTTGAAGTCTTTTCCAATGACTACCCCTAAGGCATTTCTCCATGCCTTAGGAGGGCAGGTGTTTTTTACTTTGTGAAATGAAAATATCTCCTGCCATACTAATAAACAAGAAATGTCACAGCCATCAGTAATTTCTGGCCTGCAAATGTGAATGAGGGCTCCCCAAACTGCAATCCAGAGGATGCTGCCACCTGCCACTGTGATTGCTGAGGAGCTGGGGCAATGCAAGAAGCAAGGTGAAGTAGGAAACAGGATTGACCCCAGACAGCTGAGGTGCATAGAAAGGAAAGAATGCAGTGCGCCCAGAGGCTTGCATCTTCCCATACACAAGATGCTAAATTCCTTAACTGTATATCTGATCTTTGCTGTTCAGACTGCCTGCTCCGTTTGTTGCAAACTTGTATATAGCCTGACTCCTCTTACCTCCTTGGAGCAGTTTTCTCAGAGCTACTGAGATGCTGTCTCCCAGTACTGGAGTTGTAAACATTCCCACTAAGTAAAATAACTTTCTACTTTCAGGTTGTGACTATATTTTTAAGTTGACAACTTCAGTTCAGTTGCTTAGTCATGTCCAACTCTTTGCGACCCCATGGACTGCAGCACGCCAGGCCTCCCTGTCCATCAACAGCTCCCGGAGTTTACGCAAAGTCATGCCCTTGGAGTCGGTGATGCCATCCAATCATCTCATCTTCTGTCGTCCCCTTATCCTCCCACCTTCAAACTTTCCCAGCATCAGGATCTTTTCAAAGGAGTCAGTTCTTCGCATCAGGTGGCCAAAGTATTGGAGTTTCAGCTTCAGCATCAGTTCTTCCAATGAATATTCTGGACTGATTTCCTTTAGGATGGACTGGTTGAATCTCCTTGCAGTCCAAGGGACTCTCAAGAGTCTTCTCCAACACCACAGTTCAAAAGCATCAATTCTTCGGTGCTCAGCTTTCTTTATAGTCCAACTCACATCCATACATGACTACTGGAAAAACCATAGCTTTGACTAGATGGATCTTTGTGGACAAAGTAACATCTCTGCTTTTCAATATGCTGTCTAGGTTGGTTATAACTTTCCTTCCAAGGAGTAAGAGTCTTTTAATTTCATGGCTGCAGTCATCATATGCAGTGATTTTGGAGCCCAGAAAAATAAAGTCAGCCACTGTTTCCCCATCTATTTGCCATGAAGTGATGGGACCAGATGCCATGATCTTAGCTTTCTGAATGTTGAGCTTTAAGCCAACCTTTTCACTCTCTTCTTTCACTTTCATCAAGAGGCTCTTTAGTTCTTCGTCACTTTCTGCCATAAGGGTGGTGTCATCTGTATATCTGAGGTTACTGATATTTCTCCCGGCACTCTTGATTCCAGCTTGTGCTTCATCCAGCCTAGCGTTTCTCATGATGTACTCTGCATATAAGTTAAATAAGCAGGGTGACAATATACAGCCTTGACGTACTCCTTTCCTGATTTGGAACCAGTCTATTGTTTCATGTCCAGTTCTAACTGTTGCTTCCTGACTTGCATACAGATTTCTCAAGAGGCAGGTCAGGTGGTTTGGTATTCCCATATCTTGAAGAATTTTCCACAGTTAATTGTGATCCACACAGTCAAAGCCTTTGGCATACTCAATAAAGTAGAAATAGATATTTATGATCCAGTGGATGTTGGCAATTTGATCTCTGGTTCCTCTGCCTTTTCTAAATCCAGCTTGAACATCTGGAATTTCATGGTTCGTGTACTTTTGAAGCCTGGCTTGGAGAATTTTGAGTATTACTTTACTAGCATGAGATATGACTGCAATTGTGAGGTAGTTTGAGTATCCTTTGGCCATTGCCCTTCTTTGGGCTTGGAATGAAAGCTAACCTTTTCCAGTCCTGTGGCCACTGCTGAGTTTTCCAAATTTGCTGGCATATTGAGTGCAGCACTTTCACAGCATCATCTTTCAGGATTTGAAATAGCTCAACTGGAATTCCATCACCTCCACTAGCTTTGTTCATAGTGATGCTTTCTAAGGCCCACTTGACTTCACATTCCAGGATGTCTGCTGCTAGGTGAGTGATCATGCCATCATGATTTTCTGGGTCCTGAAGATCTTTTTTGTATGGTTCTTCTGTGTATTCTTGCCACCTCTTCTTACTATTTTCTGCTTTTGTTAGGTCCATACCATTTCTGTCCTTTATTGAGCCCATCTTTGCATGAAATGGTCCCTTGGTATTTCTGATTTTCTTGAAGAGATCTCTAGTCTTTCCCATTCTGCTGTTTTCCTCTGTTTCTTTGCACTGATCACTGAGGAAGGCTTTCATATCTCTCCTTTCTATTCTTTGGAACTCTGCATTCAAATGGGTATATCTTTCCTTTTTTCCCTTGTCTTTAGCTTCTCTTCTTTTCACAGCTCTTTGTAAGGCCTCCTCAGACAGCCATTTTGCTTTTTTGCATTTCTTTTTCTTGGGGATGGTCTTGCTCCCTGTCTCCTGTATAATGTCTCGAACCTCCATCCAAAGTTAATCAGGCACTCTATCAGATCTAGTCCCTTAAATCTATTTCTCACTTCCACTGTATAATCGTAAGGGATTTGACTTAGGTCATACCTGAATGGTCTAGTGGTTTTCCCTACTTTCTTCAATTTAAGTCTGAATTTGACAATAAGGAGTTAATGATCTGAGCCACAGTCAGCTCCCGGTCTTGTTTTTGCTAACTTATAGAGCTTCTCCGTCTTTGGCTGCAAAGAATATAATCAATCTGATTTTGGTGTTGTCCATCTGGTGATGTCCATGTGTGGAGTACAGACCTTGAATCCTTGTGAATGCGCTTCTGTGCAGCTCTTCATGGTGTTGTTACAGAAAATGGCCACAAGGTGGCAGCACTTTCCCATACCGCACTTTTTTTTTTTTTTTTTTAACTGTAATTTCCTTGTTATTTTCTATTGGAATATAATTGATTTCTAATGTTGTGTTTGTTTCAGATGTAGAGGAACTCGATTCAGTTATATTAATATATAGACATTTATCTATTCTCTTTTGGTTTCTCTTTCACATATAGATGAATACAGTGTGTTCAATAATGCTATTCAGTATTTACTGTGCTGATTAAGACTAGATAAACAGTGGATATTTATCAATAGGCTGTGGTCATACCCTGATAAACAGAATGGAAATTTACCACTTTGTTCTGTTACAGAGATAATTAGCTTATTCTTTTAGGCAACGGGGAGTCCAAGTAAAAGTCCTGAGGCTCTTTTATCCGGGGGGTGGGGTGGTGGTGGGGGTCTGGTTTTCCATTGGTATGCCATTTCTAAAGACACCAGGCACAAAGTTCAGAGTCCACTGGGAGGGTGACCATGCGTGTAGCCTAATGTTTGCAGCCTGGCCTAAGATGGAGTCCAGCTCTGTCTGTTTCCTCCTTCATTCCCTGCTCTTGGTGCTCTTAACTCATATTATGAGCATCACTCATAGGGATATGTTGCACCCTGGCTCTCAGGCCGCCAATTTGGGAGAATGACATCAACCTTTGGGTTACAAAGTTCATAATACATTTTAAAATCAGGGTCCACAAAGCAGAACTATCAAGGCAACTATAACAATGGTAAATATAGTTTTCCACCAATCACCCTTCACGCAAGATAGGACTGAAGTCCAGAAAGGAATGTTTTCATTTGACATTGCTTTTACCTGGTTTTTCGTGTCATCTAAAGCAGTTGATACATTGCCAGATAAGTCAGGAATGGATACACAACATTCAACCTTAATTATAGCACAGGTCCCTCCTTGAGCAGCTGTGAGTATGCCCAAAGCCATTCTATTTTGAATTACCACTTTTCTCATTTGGATTTGCTCTTCATTTAAAGCTCGGTTGGCTTTTGTTCTATCTAGGAGGGCCTGTTTTGTGAAATTAGTCAAGGCCTCTACTTTAAACATAATATCTGTTGTCCCTATAGAGGGTAGGAACAAGGTGGCAATATACTCATACCATTGAAACACATATCTTGTCCACTTGGCATGCAAATAAGGTGGATTTACCGGGGCTTGTTGTAGGTTAGGCTTTTGTTACACTGTCATTTATATCAAATGTAACCCCATGACCCAAGTCTATTGACAGTAGGTCTGGCTTACACCCAGAGAGCAGGGAGAGATTATGATTGTGTCCCAGAAAAGAGCAGAGTGGTTTAAAATCTCCTTGGTGGAGCAGTGACAGCCACCAGGGAAGTCCATCCATCACAGACAGAGACATAGCCCCACATACCCAACAGTTGGAGGTATTGTGGAAGTTGGCATAGGAATGTGCACGTTGACGAGACCAAGCAGCAGGAGTTGATTATGGGGCTTCATCCTCAAGAGGCTTGTCCGGGATCTTCTTTTCCTTCTTAAGGATGGTCTTAGTCTCTCAAGGGTCAGCGGGGTCCCTCTGTGCAGTCTACTCAGCGTTTTCTGGGTCTGCATGGTATGCTCTCTTCACCCTCGTATGATGGATCCAAGGGGCAATACCTGTAACTTTAACTGCAGTAGGGGTAGTTAGAATAGCAGTATAAGGGCTCTTCCACCGAGGGGCTAGTAAATCAAATTTCCAATCTTTAACCCATACTTGGTCACCAAGCGTAAACTCATGAATCTGTTCCCCCAGGGGGAATGGCACCCTTTCTTGTACAAATTTAGTTACCCGATTTATTACCTTACCCAGTTCCATCTGCTGCAAAATCCTATTCCTCCTTACCTGAGGCAAATTTGTTGACACCTGTTTTATTATGGGAGGGGGCCTCCCATACACAATTTCATATGGAGAATAGCCTTGGGACCGTGGAGTCATCCTGTGTCTGAGCAGAGCCTTCGGAAGCAAGTCCACCCAGAAGCAGTCAGTCTCTATGATCCACTTGGAGAGTCTCTTTAATGTCCGGTTGGTTCATTCCACCATCTCAGAACTCTGGGCCTATATGCAGTGTGCAGTTTCCATTTGATGTTTAAAGTTTTGCTTACTTGTTGTACTAAATCAGCTACAAAAGCTGGGCCATTGCCTGATCCAATGCAGTAGGAAATCCAAATCTGGGAACTATTTCCCTAAGCAGACATCAGGCTACTTCTGATGCTCTTTCAGTCCAGGTAGGAAAAGCTTCTACCCTTCCCGAGAATGTACATATCACGACCAGCAGGTAATGGTAGTGTCAGTAAGGTTTCATTTCAGTGAAGTCCACTCCCAGGTGTTTAAGGGGCAGTGTGCCTTTCAGCTAAATACCTGGAGGTTTTTGTCTGAATACCCGAGAGGCAGCATTAACCTGTAAGCAGGCAGCATGGCCTAGATGGGTCACTTGGTGTGTTTGGCTTACCAGAGTGTGTGCCAGCTCCTCCAGTACCAATAATTTGCCACTTGGCAATTCCCACCATCCCTTTTCAGTCTTGATGACCCCTTCTGCTTTGCCTAACCCGACAGCCGTTGTCCTTGTTTTATCAGGCTAGTGCCATCAGTATATAGGACCCAACTAGGGTCTGGAACCGTGTGCCCTTCTTTAAAACAAACCCCAGATACCTTACCTCCTCCTTGCAGATCTGTGCCTTCTTCTTCGACACCCGGTAACCTGCTTCCATCAGCAGCTGGAGCAGTGCTTTTGTCCCTTTTCAGCATTTTTCCTTGGTCTTGGCAGCCAGCAGCAGGTCATCCACGTATTATAGGAGCCAACATTCATTCTCTTTCGAATGGAATGAGTCCAGGTCAGAAGCCAAGGCTTCCCCAAAGATGGTTGGGGAGTTCTTAAACCCTTGTGTGGGAGTCCAGGTGAGCTGTTGTTTGGTGCCCCTGACTGGATCTTCCCATTCAAAGGCAAAGATCGGCTGTGATGCTGGGGCGAGGTGTATGCAGAAGGCATCCTTGAGATCTAGGCAAGTATAAACTTTAGTCCTCGGCAGGAGAAGGCTAAATAAGGTATAGGGGCTTGGAACAGTGGGGTGTAAAGTATATACTTTATAAAGTTTATACTTTATAAATGTTAGTCCTCGGTGGGAAGAGGCTAAGTAAGGTGTAGGGGCTTGGAACAGTGGGGTGTAAAGTTACAATAGCCTGGTTGACTAGCCTGAGATCTTGTACAGGCCTATAGTCCTGTCCTTCTTCCTTTTCGACTGGCAGGATCAGTGTATTTCCAGCCGACTGGCATTCTACTAGAATGCCCGCTTGTTTCAATCTATTGATGTGGGGCAGTATGCCGGCCTAGGCCTCTATCGGTAGCGGGTACTGGCACTTTCTAACCTGGATGGTGCCTGGTTTGAGTTCTATTATCACTGGGGCTTGATGTTTAGCCAGCCTGGAGGGCAAGGAGGGGTTGTCTTCCACCCAGACCTCAGGGGATAATTGAGTTAGCTCTCTCTCATGCTCTTCCTTCGGAGACTCATACAATTTCCACTCATCTTGGGAGGGTATTGAGAGAGAGAGAGCAAATAAGTCATAGTGCCCATCCGGAAGGTGGGCCTCTCCTCAGGGGAAAAAGTCACTTGTGCTCCTAGTTTGGAGAGCAAGTCTCTTCCCAACAGGGGTACTGGGCACTCAGGAATGTAGAGGAATTCACGAATCACTTGGTGCCCCGCCATCTGACATTTTCTGGGCTGGGAAAAGGATTTAATCATCTGTTCTCCCGATACCCCAGTTACAGTGGTAGTCTTTTTGGACAGTGGTGCCACAGGTTTTGTTACTACCGACACTTCTCCTGTGTCCACCATGAAGTCAATGTTTTGGTCCCCCACTTTTAAGACTACCATGGGCTCTTGGGAACCTGATATCTCTGAGCCCCGGCAGCCCTATTTAATTTTCCAAGCCAGCAAGCCCCACAACTGCGGGAGCTTCCTCTTCCTTCCTTGCCTTAGGGCATTCATTCTGCCAGTGGCCCAAATCTCACCACCAGGCACACTGGTTTGGCTGTAACAGGCCCAGGGCCTCTGTTGGGACCAGTTGAAGGACTGTCCTGTCCCTGGGGCACAGGAGGTTTCCCAGAGCAGCAGCTAGCATTGTAAATCTATTGTCTGTTCTCTTTCATTCCCTGCGGCTCTCCGGCAGAGCGCAGTCTCTGCTTAATTCCAACGTCTCCCTCCCCTTCCTGTCAGTACTCACCGAGAGAGGCGGGTATAGCCTGGGCGGTTGGCTGGAGCTGGATCCTGGAAGTGTTGGCCAGAGGCTTCTGACACAGGGATTGGAGCCTGCCAAAACGGCGGCTCTACGAACTCCAGGAGAGCTGGCGGAGGAGCAGCGGCTGCTGCAGGAACTTCACCTGGCCATGGATCGGGCATTAAGGTGGCCTCTGATCCTGGTGGAGCGCTGGGGCGGCGGGCGCATCATCATCCAGTATGGGGGAGGGACAGAGCATCTTCATCCAAATCCTGTCAGATCTCGGAGGGAGAAGGGGGATCGGCCTGTCTTCACCTGCCGGTCAGCAAGGCCAAACCAGAACACCACGTGGTCCAAGACTGTTTCTCCCTTAAAGTCCGTTCTGCCTTGGTGGACTTGATCAGGTGCGGATGAAAACATAGATGGGTTAAATATCCCATGTCCCAGGCCTTCTCCGGAAAAGCCAATTCATACTCACTTATGTATCCCCCTCCTTCTAACCTGACGATTCCAAGGGGGTCAAGAATTTCACAGCAGATGGGACACCTCCTGGGGGAGGGCAGAATATGAGCACACAAGGACCAGTTTCCTATCCTAAAAATCCCCTGGCGATTGCTGGTAATAATTTTCCCTGAGACAGCGTGGACACACCTCCTAAATGACCTTCACAAATTCCCTTCCTAAGCCCTAGCACACCTGTGTACCAAGCAATCGCCTCCTGCCTATTCCAGGCTCCTGTGGGTTCCTGCTCCTTCTAGTCCCTCCCAGGGGGGTGATCAGGCCCCCTCTTCCACCCTGCTGGGTGGGTTCCTCCTCACCTGAGCACTCAGTTCCCCTGCTGCCGTCCACTACCTGCTAACGTGAAAGGTCCGGGCATTTTGAGAAGCAGAATCCTTCCAGAAAGGCAAGCAGCCTCCCCCTTCTATAAGATTCAAGCTGCAAGGCCTCGGAGTAGTCCCAAATGGGACTTGTCTCCTCAAAGTGAGGAGTTTCCCGGCCAATGCACCAAATGTTGTAGCCATGCGTCCCGGGAAACAAACTCACTCAGGACAATGCAGATGGTGGAGTGCAGTTTATTACACCCGCGGGCCCAAGGCAGAGTCTCCTCTTAGCCAAGAACCCTGACCAGTTTTTGTGAAAACCTTATATACCCTAAGTGTACTTGCTCAAACCCACCTCCCCAAATTCCTTGAAACTAGTCTGGACAAGGTAAAAGAGAGATACGATCAAACCCATGATTCATGTGTCACAAAACTAGATAAACAGTGGATATTTATCAATAGGCCTGTGGTCATATCCTGATAAACATAATGGCATTTACCACTTTGTTCTGTTATAGAGATAATTAGCATATTCTTTTAGGCAACGGAGAGTCCAAGTAAAAGTCCTGAGGCTCTTTTATCCAGGGGTTCTGGTTTTCCATTGGTATACCATTTCTATAGACACTGGGCACAAAGTTCAGAGTCCATTGGGAGGGTGACCATATGTGTAGCCTAATGTTCGCAGCCTGGCCTAAGATGGAGTCCAGCTGTCTGTTTCCTCCTTCATGACCCCTGGCATAATTTCATAGTTTCAGTGGCTCTTTTTCATAGTTGAGTAATGGTCCATTGTCTATACGTAACACATCTTTACCCTTTAATCTGTCAGTGGACATTTTGCAGATTCTGTTTTGGCTGTTGCAAGTAGAGCTGCGGTGAATGTTGGGGTACATGTGTTTTATTGAATAATGACTTTCTCAGGATATCGGCCCAGGTGTGGAGATGTCTAATCCTGGGATTGGCTCTCTTGAGAGGCTGTGCTTTCTAGTGGCTGTTGTCAATGTCCATTTCCACTGAACATGCAGTGGGGTTACCTCACCTGCCAGCTCTCTCATGAATTTCTTGTTTGTAGACTCGTGAGGATGGCCAGTCTGACTGGTGGAATTCGATTTCCCACTGTTGTTTTGATTGGCATACCTGCAGCAATTAGGGACGCTGTGCATCTACTCCTGTGGGTGGAGGTTTGCTTTTTTTTTTTTCTTTCTTGTTTCCTTTACATTAAAGGGTGTGAAGAAAATTTACTGTGGCAGTTGGCTTCTTGAAACTCTGTTGTGTTTGGAATTTATTCCTGCAATCCCCTACCTTGGGAGATTTCCTATGGGCAGCTGTCATTAACAGAAACCCCAGGGCTTGTGAATTAGAGGTACTGGTCAGCCTCTTTGGTTAAGTTGTAGTTACAGGAGACGTTTACAGGCGACTGCACTTTTTAAAGCACATCTCTGGTTCCTGGGAAAGTCAGCATCCTGGGCTGTGGATTAGAGTGAATTGTTCCTGAGCAAACACCTAAGGGCTTGTGTTTCATTACTTTTCCCCAGTAAAGCATCACACACACACATACACACACACCGGACTAATTACTACTGGGTCCACAGCATCCTGCTGAGTGTGCTTAGGTGCCTAGGAGGCCGCACTCCAGAAAGGAGGCTTGAGATGGAATGCCTCATACCAGGGCATGTTCAGGGCTTGTAATATTTGCTTCCAAGTCCCTGGAGGCTTGGATCCCACTGGGGAGTCTGGTCCAGGCCACAGCATAGCAGATAGTAAATATTTAAAAAAGGTTCAATGAAGGGCACCCTGCCAGGCTGTGTCAAACTCACCCCAGCAGTAAGCTCCAGGGATGGGGTAGCAGTGCCAGCCAGGGAGGTCAGGGGGAATAAAGTAGGCACTGTTTCTCTTTCCTTCTCTTTAATATGCCAATGTTATGTTGCAGTATAGTCGATTTGCAACGTTCTGATTGTTGTTGTATATAGCCCACCTGTTTCAGGCATAACGTATCTATGAGATATGTTTATTCTTTTTTGGATTTTTTGTCATAGAAGATCAAACAGAGTGGTGAGCATCAGGTGCTGGTAGATTATGTTACTCAGATACAGTTTTCTGTGTATACAAAGAAGGGAGGTAGGAGATAATTTCTGTGGATTCTCTCTTAGTAATATAGATTTCCATGTATAGGGTAGAGGTACAGATTTCCATGTATATGGGAAAGGAAGTAAAGAAGGGAGAAAGGAAGAGTTGAAAGTTGAAGGGAAAAAGTTGAAAGGAAGGGAGAAAGGAAAAGAAAGGCACAGAGTTGCCAGCCTGAAATAGGAAATTTTCCCTGTTTCAGCCTGGGAACCCAGGGCACAGAGTTACTGGTCTGCAATAGGAAATTTTCACTTTTGTCTACAGCCTCCATGCTGGATTTACCACTAATCCTGGAGCACCAAGACTCATAGTCTTGGATGAGATTTCTATACTGATACAAGAATTTTCAGCACACCAAATTCACCAAGAGTCTGCATGGGCCATCTACCGTGAACAAGTGATGGGGATTCCACATGATCATCTCAACAGATGCAGCAATAGCATTTGACAAAATTCCATGTCCACTCACTGTAAACTCTCTTTTCAAAACGGGTACAGAGAGGGAGTTCCCTGGTTGCCTAGTGGTTAGGATTCCTGGCTTTCACTACTGGAGCCTGGGTTTAGGGAACTGAGATCCCGCAGGCTGTGCAGAGCGGCTCCCCACACCAGCATCCCAAAAAAGATGCCAAGGGAATATTTCGCAGCATAACCAAGGCACAGTTGATAAACTAAAAGGTACTATCATACCCCTCAGTGTATGATATTAGATTTGGAGACCCACAGAGAAGTCAGACTCCGCATCATGATGTATGGGCAGACAGAATGGGTGTGGCCTCCGAATTCTGACGAGGCGGGGAAAGAAGTGCAAGTCTGCAGTACTGGACCTTTGACACTGGACCTTAGAAAGTTTCATGCTGAGGAAAGTAATGGAAGAGGAAGTATGAAAACATGAGACAGAGTCCATTGTCAGCAGACAGGCAGCAAAGGAGACTATGAGACATAATTTTAGAGTAAAAAGAAAATGGGCCCAGATAGAAGATGGAAAAGAAGAATGAAACAAGAAGCAAACAAGTAAAAGCCATGTGCATAGGCATAATTAAATGTTGAGTAGAGGGAGAAGAGAACATCTTGTACAGGGTACGTATTAAAAGTGTAGAATTAATATTTGAAAGGTCAATGGGAATTCTCATGAGAGCAGAACTGTGGGCACTTAACACTGAAGCCCTGGGAATGCACAGAACAAAGGGGAAAGGGAAACATCATTAGATTTCTATGGCTCAGTTATCTTCTGTGAAAACCCTAATGTGAAGGTGAAAGAGCATCTAAGTCTCAGGCTATCAGAGAGGAAAATTAGCCAATGGATTAGATCCACCCAAGATGAGAAGGCCCAGGTAGGATTGGGGGGTGGCGGTTAGGGAGTCCTGCCAGACCAAGGCAAGGAATAAATGTCTTGCCTTGGAAGTTCATCCCCCAACACAGTCAGTTTAAATGTTGGGAGTATGTTCAAAACTGCAAAGGGAAATATTCTTAATCTGGAGAACCATGACATGTTTTTCTTCTGGTCATGACCTGGTAGTAGATTTTTTTCCTCCCCTGAAAACAAGTATAGAATTTTCACAAGAGTGAAATATTTGTTGTCTCATATTGGGCACCAAGAGACAGTCCCCTGTGTCTTCAGCTGAGAGGGGATCAGCACATGCCCAGGGTAGGGGGAAGGAACCTCTCACAGTCCAGGAGAGCTCCTTGGACAAAGACTAGAGGGAACACCCTCAGGGGCTCTCCCATGCTCAGGGGCATCCTCTCTCCTCACCCACTGGGGCAAGGGGAACACAGTCTGGTAATGAGGGGAACATCAGATGGAGGACTTTGAAGGGTTTCACAGTGCACTGGGGGAATGTTGGTCCTACGCTAAATGCTGACCCGGTAAGTCCTCTGTTCCCCGGTAGCACTCAGGGACACAGCCCTTCCACTCTCCCACGTCAGCCCTGGCTGAGTTCACAACCCGACCTACCCTCTGCCCTGCCCTACAACTGTTAGTAGTTCAGTCACTCAGTCATGTCTTTGTGACCCCATGGACTGCAGCATTCCAAACTTCCATTCCAAGTTGTCCATCACCAACTGCCAGAGCTTGCTCAAACTCATGTCCTGATATTGTTACCTAATCCCATTAGGAGACCCACCCAACAACCCCTTTTTGTCTGTCAATATCTCCTTGGTAGGAAGTGGCCACAGCAGATGGTACAGATCCGGCTACTCTGCTCTGGGACCCTACTTTGAACAGTTCTCATTGACAGATATCCCTGAGCTGGGCCCCCAGGCTGGCAGAGGACCAGGTCACCTTGAGGGCAGCCCTCTGGCTGCTCAGGCTCTGGGCAGTGCTGGCTTCTGTCCAGTGTTCTCTAGGATGTCCTTCAGGGCACTACAGCCCTTCAGAGGTGGTGATTCCCAGGAAGGAGCTGCGCCGAGGCAAGGGCGTGCAGGTGCTGGGCTGGCTCTTCTAAGCCTGCGTTTTGGGGGCCAGAGGCACTTATCCACATGCAGTGCAAGAAATTATCTGGCCCAGACAACTGCCACTGGTGACTCAGGATTACCAAGGAGCCCTCCAGATGGACTACTCTTTCGTCCCTTCAGACTGTTACTACCTCGGCTACCTGGAGGAGATTCCTCTGTCCATCACTTTGGACACTTGCTATGGGGGGTCTCAAAGGTATCATGAAGTTGGATGACCTTACCTATGAAATAAAACCCATTAAGTATTCTGAAAGGTCTGAACATGTAGTTTCTCAGATTGTGGCAGACGCCAATGCAACAGGTCCTGAGTATAGACCGGGACACGAGGAGGATAGGCAGCCACTGCTCTCTGAAGTTAATGAATGTCAGTATAGCCCCTAGGGCTAGTCCTAGGTTCTTTGCAGCACATGAAGGAGTTTTAAGAGGATTTGCTCAGTTTTCTAATTCAATGTATTGTGTATACAATAATGTAACTAAGTGTATAGAAGTCTTGATATGTATGAGTAGTAAAATAGACACTTTTTCTCAAGCTCTTTTTACAAGGTACTATCTCACTGCAGTGCTACTGTCCACTGCAAGAGATCCAGCTGTCGTGAATAATTATAATGTACCAGGTGGTACATATGCTCGTTATCATGGAGACAATTTGCTACCAGTTATATATCTCTCTATGTCTTTCATGATGAATCATGATGGGTCACAACAAGGTTATTTTCAGCCAAAACTGTATAGTGTATGTAAAGATAGTAATATTCTACTGTCTGTTGGTTATTTAGGCAGGCATTATTACATGTTAGCTGTTGTAACAGCACAACTTACTTGTGAGAAGTGTGAGTCTGTGGTATAACAATGTTACCTGCTTTTTCATGAGATGCACAGCCTGCCTCCATGGCACCATGCCCAGTCTTGTCAGATTCCTTCAGTAACTGTTGCGTTGCACATTGGCAATACATAGTAGGAATATGGGGCAATTGTATGTTAAACCTAACAGTGCATTATTTTAATGAAAGTCTGACAAAACCTCATTGTGGAAACACTATAGTGTGGGCTGGGGA
The DNA here is from genome assembly GCF_019923935.1 of Bubalus bubalis. Taxonomy (NCBI): domain Eukaryota; kingdom Metazoa; phylum Chordata; class Mammalia; order Artiodactyla; family Bovidae; genus Bubalus; species Bubalus bubalis. The sequence goes on along the minus strand of NC_059160.1, from coordinate 43,759,501 downwards.
GCAATGTGACGTGGCTCCTTCAAGCAGTGTTATAACAAGAAATGCTGTCAACAGGACTGTAAGTTTCAGGGAGATGCTGTTTGTAATACAGGACTATGCTGTACAAACTGTATGTACTCTGAACCTGGAACACTCTGCAGAACAATCCAGAATATATGTGATCTTCTGGAGTACTGTTTTGGAACAACCAATCAATGTCCAGCAGATTTTTATATGCAGGATGGAACACCCTGTACTGAAGAAGGCCGCTGCTATCGTGGGAACTGCACTTACCGCACTCTGCCCTGCAGAGAAATCTTTGGAAGACACGCTGGTAACAGTAATGATGAATGCTATACAATAAATAGCAGAGGCAGACGATTTGGACAGTGTACAAGAGATGATAGGTTTTGAGATTCCGTGCTTGTGGTGCCAATGACCGAAAGCGTGGAAGGCTGCAATGTGTCAACATCCTCTTATCTGATTGCAGGAAGGTGTTTCACTCTTTCAGTCAGAGGTGTCAGCTGTTTGGTGTTGGGGATTAGGCATACACTATTCCCCAGGAATAACTGATGTCAGTCATGTGAGAAATGGTACCCCCTGTGCTTCTGGGACGTTCTGTCTTGATAACAGCTGCAATGCTACTATAGAAGCAATAAATTATGACTGTGACCATAAGGTATGCAATCATAGAGGAATCTGCAGTAATAGAAAGCATTGCCATTGCCATGCAGGCTGGAAACCTCCACTGTGCTTAAGCAGAGGTGAGGGAGGGAGCGTGGACAGTGGACCCACTGCAAGAGGAACACGCTCAGTGAAACAAAAGCAAGACCCAGTCATTTACTTGAGACTGGTCTTTGGTTGCATTTATGACCTCATAGCTGCACTCCTCTTTGGTGTGGCCACCAATGTTAAGTGTCAAGACTTCCACGTTTAAGGAAGTGATAGTAGGTGAGGGAGGTAAGGAGGTAAAAGTAGATGCTGAAGTTCAGGAAGCGACAGTAGGTGTGAAGTAAATTATAAACCAGCTTCCCAACCCCTGTGCAACCACTGGTAATATAGAAGTCATATCAGTACATGTGATGATAGTAGTAATAAGACGGCAGAGTTGAACTTCATGTTCTAGAAGTCTGCAGGAGACGACAGTGGACTTCCACACATCAGGGTGGTCTAGAGGCATTGACATTCTCATATCAGGTCTCTTCGAACACCACTCGCAAATAAATCTTGAAAAAACCACTTGTTGGTGTCCTGTAATATTTGTAAACTCTAAGAAAGCAAACTGAGCCAGAGACTGGCCAGAAGAGCGACCTGAGTCAGCAGCTGGGTCTTGACCTGAGCTCACTGGTCCCAGCACTAACAAAAGTTTTCATGGGCTTCTTCAGGGACAGATTTAAGATGTTTCTCTATTTCAAGAGTTCAGTACTCTTGAGCACTGAGGTTTTCCTCTTCTCTTTAATCTCCCATTGTCTAAACCCAAAGTGGGTTCAGGGTTAAAGAGGGCTCCTCCCTTAGCTTCAGAGGGAGTCCCGTGAGTATGATCCCTACCTTCCTTCTTTTTTTTTTTCTTTTTTAAAATTATTTTATTTTTAAATTTATTTTTAATTGATTGATTATTGCTTTACAATATTGGTTTGATTTCTGTTATACATCAACATGAATAAACCATGGGTGTACATATGTCCCCTCCCTCTTGAATCTCCTTCCCACCTCCTGCTCTTTCCTAACCCTCTTGGTTATTATAGAGCCCCAGTTTGAGTTTCCTGAATCATATAGCAAATTCCCATTGGCTAGCTATTTGCATATGTTAGTGTATATGCATCCATGCAGCTCTCTCCATGCATCCCACTCTCTCTTTCTTCTCCCCATCCTTTTCCATTAGTCTGTTCTCTATGTCTATGTCTCCATTGCTGCTCTGTCAACAGATTCATCAGTACCATCCTTCTAGATTCCATATGTATGCATTAGTATATGATTTGTTTTTCTCTTTCTGACTTACTTCACTTTGTATAATAGGCTCTAGTTTCATCCACCTCATTAGAACTGGCTCAAATGCATTCCTTTTTATGGCTGAGTAGTATTCCATTGTATATATGTACCACAGCTTTTTATCCATTCATCTGTCGATGGACATCTAGGTTGCTTTCATATCTTGCTTGCCTTCCTTCTTTTTGACAAAAAATTTTAAATTTATTTACTTTTGGCTGCACTGGCTCTTGGTTGCTGGGTAAGGGCTTTCTGCAATTGCCGTGAGAGGGGCTGCTCTCTAGTTGCAGTGCACAGGCTTCTCACTATGGTGGTTTTTCTTTTGGTGGAGGACGGGCTGTAGAGCATGGGCTCAGTAGTTGTGGTGCATGGGTTTAGTTGTTCCACGACATGTGGGATCTTCCCAACCAGGTGTAGAACAAGTGTCTCCTGCACTGGCAGGTGGATCCTTTACTACTGAGCAACCAGGGAAGCCCTATCTATCTATTTATTTATTGCCCACATCATCTGGCTTGGATAATCTTAGTTCTCCAACCAAGAATCAAACCTGGGCAGTGAAAGCACCAAGCCCTAACCACTGGACAATCAGGAAATTGCAAGTGTCCATCTTCTTTTATTATCTTTGTAAGAAATAGAGGAAAACAACAGAATGGGAAAGACTAGAGATCTCTTCAAGAAAATTAGAGATACCAAGGGAACATTTCATGCAAAGATGGGCTCGATAAAGAACAGAAATGGTATGGACCTAACAGAAGCAGAAGATATTAAGAAGAGGTGGCAAGAATACACAGAAGAACTGTACAAAAAAGATCTTCACGATCCAGATAATCACGATGGTGTGATCACTCACCTAGAGCCAGACATCCTGGAATGTGAAGTCAAGTGGGCCTTAGAAAGCATCACTACGAACAAAGCTAGTGGAGGTGATGGAATTCCAGTTGAGCTCTTTCAAATCCTGAAAGATGATGCTGTGAAAGTGCTGCATTCAATATGCCAGCAAATTTGGAAAACTCAGCAGTGGCCACAGGACTGGAAAAGGTTAGTTTTAATTTCAATCCCAAAGAAAGGCAATGCCAAAGAATGTTCAAACTACTGCACAATTGCACTCATCTCACATGCTAGTAAAGTAATGCTCAAAATTCTCCAAGCCAGGCTTCAGCAATACATGAACCGTGAACTTCCATTATGTTCAAGCTGGATTTAGAAAAGGCAGAGGAACCCGAGATCAAATTGCCAACATCCGCTGGATCATGGAAAAAGCAAGAGAGTCCCAGAAAAACATCTATTTCTGCTTTATTGACTATGCCAAAGCTTTGACTGTATGGATCACAATAAACTGTGGAAAATTTTGGAAGAGATGGGAATACCAGACCACCTGACCTGCCTCTTGAGAAACCTGTATGCGGGTCAGGAAGCAACAGTTAGAACTGGACATGGAACAACAGACTGGATCCAAATCAGGAAAGGAGTACTTCAAAGCTGTATATTGTCACCCTGCTTATTTAACTTATATGCAGAGTACATCATGAGAAACGCTGGACTGGAAGAAGTATAAGCTGGAATCAAGATTGCTGGGAGAAATATCAATAACCTCAGACATGCAGATTACACCACCCTTATGGCAGAAAGTGAAGAAGAACTAAAGAGTCTCTTGATGAAAGTGAAAGAGGAGAGTGAAAAGTTGGCTTAAAGCTCAACATTCAGAAAACTCAGATCATGGCATCTGGTCCCATCACTTCATGGCAAATAGATGGGGAAACAGTGGAAACGGTGTTAGACTTTATTTTTCTGGGCTCCAAAATCACTGCAGATGGTGATTGCAGCCATGAAATTAAAAGACGCTTACTCCTTGGAAGGAAAGTTATGACCGACCTAGATAGCATATTAAAAAGCAGAGACATTACTTTGCCAACAGACGTCTGTCTAGTCTATGGTTTTTTCAGTGGTCATGTATGGATGTGAGAGTTGGACTATAAAGAAAGCTGAGTGCCAAAGAATTGATGCTTTTGAACTGTGGTGTTGGAGAAGACTATTGAGAGTCCCTTGGGCTGCAAGGAGATCCAACCAGTGCATCCTAAAGGAGGTCAGTCCTGGGTGTTCACTGGAAGGACTGATGCTGAAGCTGAAGCTCCAATACTTTGGCCACCTGATGTGAAGAGCTGATTCATTGTAAAAGACCCTGATGCTGGGAAAGATTGAGGGCAGGAGGAGAAGGGGACTACAGAGGATGAGATGATTGGATGAAATCACCGACTGAACGGACATGGGTTTGGGTGGACTCCAGGAGTTCGTGATGGACAGGGAGCCCTGGACGTGTTCTGGTCATGGGGTCGCAAAGAGTCGGACACGACTGAGCGACGGACTGAACTGAACTGAACTGAATGCAGATGAGGGGCTTTCTCAGTGACTTAGATGGCAAATTAAAAGAAACAGAAGTTATGTCCCTAGAATTTAATCAGAGTGCAATTGTGAGAAAGCAGAAATAACATAATAGCAAAATAGAAAATATATTCAGTTCACCTGCCACCATCAACACATTGTGTGTGTAAGAGTGTTACTGTAGTATGGAATAAATGTTAATTTAAACAATAATACTCAGGAAAAACACAAAAGCTCTTAGGTGTTTGTTCAGATACATTCCACATTAAATTACAACTCTGAATTAAAACTCGAAAGCTTTCATTTCCCAGGTAATCACAATAGGGCTTGAGAAAGGCCTGCCGCCTTGCGGCTGTTCCCTGCAATAGCAACCGTAAAAGTTTTGCTTGTGAGTTCTTGTTCAGTCGCTCAGCTGTGTCTGTCATGACAAATTATTCTCGGCACATACAACTCACTGTGGGGCTCTAGGGTAGTGGGTCGCCAGGCTGGACCAGGCTCCAGGGCAGGAAAAGCAGGTCCAGGGTCCAGAAGAAAACCTTTCAGGGGAGGTGCTCAAGTGCGCTCCCTGAAAATTCAATTTAGAAAAGTTAACGCTACTGGGAGTTCTCCAGGCAGTCAGGAAAAAACAACGTGTGCAGAGGTGATGAACAGAAATAACCACAAATGACTCTGCATACCTAAGACGAAGAAACGTTTGGGTGTAAGAGAAGGTGAGGGAGATTTACAAGGTTCAGATTAGGAGCACTTCTGTGTACTATTTCAGAGGCTTTGAATATTGCACGTAGGGAGTGAGGAAACACTGAAACTTGGGAAGGAGAGGTAGATGTTTGAAGGAAGACCCCCTGAAGACAGAAGGCTTCTCATGGGGCTGATCTAAATGACCACAATAAGACCTAATTTTTTGTTCTTTAATTTTAAAATTTATTTTATTACTTTTCCAGTTTTATTAGGAAATAATTGACATACATCACTGTATAAATTTAAGGCATACAGCATGACAGTTTTGATTGATGTATATTGTGAGATGATTGCCACAGTAGGCTCGGCTAAGATCCATCTTCCCATTCATCGTTTTCTTATCTCATGAATTATGCTTTGAGTACTTCATAAGGCTTTAGAAGATTCATGTATCTTTAGCTGGGCTGTGCTCATTCTAATGCTTTTAAACAGAATTGTAACAGTCTCATTATTTTTCTTTACTTTTTTTTTTTTTTTTTTACTGGAGTATACTTAGTTACTTAAACTGTTGTATTAATTTCTGCTGTACAGCAAAGTGAATGAGCCACATGTATACACATATCTCCTCTTTGTTGGATTTCCTTCCCATTTAAGTCACCACAGAGCACTGAGTAGAGTTTCTGGTGCTATATAGTAGGTTCTCATTAGTTATCTATTTTACACATCACAGCCTTCTCCTGGCAAAGGGGCTTGCATAGCTCAATGAAGCTCTGAGCCATGCGGTGCAGGGCCAGCCAAGACAGACAGGTCATAGTGAAGAGTTGTGACAAAATGTGGTCCCCTGGAGAAGAAAATGGCAACCCACTCCAATATTCTTGCCTGGAAAATCCCATGAACAGTATGAAAAGGCAGCAGTCCATGAGATCACAAAGAGCTGGATACAACTTAGCAAATGAACAACAGCAAAGTGAATATAAGACAAAATTTTTAAAAAAGTATTTCCTGTTACTTTTATAGAAGTACAATGGAAATATCTAGATTACTGGTAGTTACTGTTTCTTAAACTGTTTCATTGAAGTACTAGAGTGTAATTGTCATATGTGTGGGTGCACGCTTTAGTCATGTCCTACTCTTTGTGATCCCATGGACTGTAGCCTGCCAGGGTCCTCTGTCCATGGGATTCTCCAGGACAGAATACTGGAGTGGGTTGCCGTTTCCTCCTCCAGGGAATCTTCCCAATGCAGGGATCAAACCTTTGTCTCCTGAGGCTGGCTCCTGCATTGCAGGCTGATTTTTTAGCCACTGAACCACCAGGGAGGCCTGTAATTAGCATGTACACAATGATATTCTGTGCCATGCTTAGTTTCTCAGTTGTGTCCTACTCTTTGCGACCCCATGCACTGTAGCCCGCCAGACTCCTTTGTCCATGTGGATTCTCCAGGCAAGAATTCTGGAGTGGGTTACCATGCCCTCCTCCAGGGGATCTTCCCAACCCAGGGATTTAACTCAGCTCTCCCTCATTACAGGCAGATTCTTTACAGTCTGAGCCACCAGGGAAGCCCATAAACAACGATAGATTGAAGGAAAACAATAAAGCTCTATTTGATCAGGTTTGCTGGTGTGTCTCACAGAACAGAGTGACTCAGAGACGGAGGAGTGAAGGGTATTTCTAAACTCATGTTTGGGAAAACCGGGTACTATTAGCTGATACTATTAGCTCCACACACATACTTCATCTCTCACTCTCATCTCCATGACCTAAAGCAGATGGAATCTAAGATACCATGTTGAAGTGGAGAAAAGTATATAAAAAATGAAATCATAGTGAATTTATTTCAAATAGTAAATGCTCAGGCACAAGACCAAATGTATCATAGGAGAAAGGACAGTAGCAATTAGATGAATCAAAAAAACTGAGTCCAGGGACTTCCCTGGTGGTCCGGTGGCTAAGACTCCACACTCCTAACGCAGAGGGTGTGGGCTGGGTCCCTGGTCAGGGAACTAGATCCCACATGCCACAACCAAAGAGTCCACAGGCTGCAGTGAAGATGGAACGGTCCACGTGCTGCAACTAAGGCCTCAGGAAGCCAAATAAATGTTAAAGTAAGTTTTAAGAAAAGTTTAAAAAGTATTGAGTCCATGTTTACTAAGTAAAAATATTGAGTAATGTTATATGATTGCATAGAAATGCTACAAGATGGTGAAATGGGCTGAAGGAAAATATTATTGTAATACAAAGTTTAAACACTTCAGATAAACAAGGACTATAGGCATCATTTTATCACAAGAAAGCTATGCATGCTATGGCTACCAAAAGTGGCCCCTGTTTTTCTCCTATAATTGGCTCCCTTTTTGTTATGTTATGCTGCCAACTAAAGAAGCCCACAGAGATGCTTCCTGAAGGCTTGCAGCAGGTTGAGTCTGCACTCCCAGAGCCTGGTTATTTCTCCAAGTGGAAACAACTTGCTTGACTTATAAAAATTTGTTGCAAACACATTCCTAAAGTGTAGAATATGGAACTGTGACAATTCACACACTTATAATACAATGTGATGGGATCTAAAACAGAAATATTGTGGTTCATGTTACATAAATGGCAAGAGAATAGTAGTTCAGCTGTGTACTTACTATTATAAATTCATCAGCAGCAGAAATAATGGCTGTATTTCATTATCATTTTTAGTCTCACTGTTAGTGATCTTAAGCAGAAAGTCAAACATATATTAGACAATTTACAATTTCTTATGACTTATAAGAAAGGATTACATCTAAATTATTCACCCAGGTGTGTCAAGAAAAAAAAAAAGATTACACCTGTTTAGTCATGACTAGTAATCTATACATAATAAAGGAAAACTTGTTCTCCTCAAGCATCGAGGATGACAGAAAAATTCGAGCGCCTACTGTGGTTCACTGTGAAAAATAGTGTGTTTACATAACAATAAAAACTAGACTAATGCTTCTGATGACTGTTTCTCAGGAGTAAGAAGGCTAATATCCATCACAGCTTTATTTCCAGTGAGGCACACTTGGAGGAGATGAACTTGAGGTGGCTTCTCTGATGAAGGAGGAAGTGCACTGTTTGCTCCGATGACTGTGGAGCCGACCTCCACCCCCTGGCTTTGCTCTCACCTAAGGAGCAGTTCGGACTTCCCAGGTGGCTCAGTGGTAAAGGATCTGCCTGCCAAACAGGAGATGTGTGTTTGAGCGCTGGATCAGGAATATCTCCTGGAGAAGGCAATGGCAATCCACTCCAGTATTCTTGCCTGGGAAATGCCATGGACAGAGGAGCCTGGCGTGTTACAGTCCCTGGGGCCCCAAAGAGTCCACCGACCACCAGCATTTACAGATTCAGTGAGGCCTGGGCTGTAAAGTCACTCAGCCCTGGGACCAAAGGCATGAGATGAAGAGGAGGAGCAACGAGTGCCTTGTGTCCTGTATCATCTGCTCTCAGGTAAGTAAGTCTGTCTCCTTTTTACAAAATGACATTCGGAGTTCCTGCTGCAGTCAGGTCCCCAGCATTGGTTAGGTAAGCCTGGATTAGCCTGCCCTGCCCCTGGCTCCCGCCCCTGCATGGATGTGCTCTCTCTCATTCAGGGACTAAGTGGAACATCAGAGTCCTCCATGCATCACAGGCATCTCCACTCACCTAGGGGTGCGGTGATGAGCCCTCCATCACACCTACGTGGAGTCAGGGGCATGAAGTATTTGTGAGCCTAAAACCAGCACGCCAAGATCCAGGGGCACAATGTCAAGTATCAAGACTAACAAGTGGGACTTCCCTAGTGGTTCACCGGGTAAGCATCCACCTGTCGGTGCAGGGGACACAGGTTCAATCCCTGGTCTGGGAGGATCCCACAGGCTGTGGGGCAACGAAGTCTGAGTGCTACACTTATTGAAGCACGTGCACCGAGAGCCCACAACATGCTCAACAACAAAAATGAAGCCACCACCATGAGAAGCTCTCACATGCATGGGATGCTAGGGAGTAGCCCCCTGATGCAGCAACTAGACAAAGCCTGAGGGCAGCAACGAAGACCCAGCACAGCCAAAAATGAAATAAAAATCAAAACCGGAAAAGAAAAAAAATAAGACTAACAAGTGGTCCATGCTGTAAGTTTTAAATAGCAAAACTATAGCTGTGCTGAAAAGTATGAATAACACATTTTTTGACTGGAGTGATCTACTCTAAGAAGGGAGTTTGAAAATAAATCATTTTAATGATCTTTGCTGTCTTTATCTGCTTTTTAAAAACAACTTTCTGTTAAATACTTTCTAATGATCAGTAAAGTGTGTTAGTACTAACTTACATTCTCTACAAAAGAACGAATACTTACACATGAAATATTTGAAAGTGGGAAAGAGCCTTTTTTAGAGTACTACAGTTATAGAAGGATTTGTACACTAGAGAAAGTGTGTATCGTCTCCTAAGATGATTTCACATTCATGAGATAGTCAGCATCTAATATTCTCCAGCTGCCACTGGACCCCTGGGCATTTCTAATGCTTTTTCTTCATTTGACAATATGCTCAGTTGCTCAATTGTGTCTGATTCTTTGCGAACCCATGGACTGTAGTACGCCAGGCTCCTCTGTCCATGGGATTCTCCAGGCTAGAATAGTAGACTGGATTGCCATGCCCTTCTCCAGGGGAGCTTCCTGACGCAGGAATAGAACTCGTGTCTCTTGCATCTCCTGCACTGGCAAGTGGATTCTTTACCATTGCACCAACTAAAAAGCCCTAATATTATGTTAGAAAATTAAAAACAAAATCCCCTGTGTGATAGAATTGGAGGCTAAATGTAAATCTACCAGATGTTCACACTAACTCGACAAAGCCTTTCTTTACCACCCCCTCCCAAAGCAGTCCTGTCACTTGGGGCAGGATCCATAGTCGTCACAATAAATAACCTGTGAGCCCTGCATCTCCTTGGTCCCACTCCCTCTCCCTGGCCCCAGACAGACAGGCTTCCTCCCTGTGCCCCTGCCTCGGGGTCTTTGCAGTTTTTATTTCCTCTCCTGAGAACACGCTTCCACAAGTGTCCCCTTGTCTCTGGCACACATGGAACTCTTGCACTCTCAGGCTGTTGTTCAAATGTTACCTTCTTAGAGAGATACCCTTAGCTATCTTTACAAACACTGTATCATGACCAGAAATTCCCTAAATCGCTTCCCCGCTTGTTTTGTTCACAGCACTTAACGACATGTATTACTGCAGTTTCCTTTGTTTATAGATTTATTAATCTCCCATCTTCTCTTTCTCCCCACTAGACCTTGAGAGATCCATGAGGACAGGTTTTGATTGCTTATCCAATGTTTGTAACCCTAGAGCCTACACAAGTGCCTTGTATGCAATCAGGTTTTTTTTTTTTTTTTTTTTTTTTAAGGGTTATAATATAGGTGATTTACAATGTTGTGTTCATTTCTACCATTTCTCAGTGAGTGAGCAAAGTGAGTCAGTGAGCAAGTGAGTCAGTGAGTGAGCATAAATCCCCTCATTTCTGGATTTCCTTCCCATTTAAATCACCACAGAGCACTGAGCAGAGTTCCCTGTGCTATACAGTAGATTCTCATTAGTCATTTATTTTATACATAGTAAACAGGGTTGAGGGTAATTTCATATCAAGGCTAAATATCCTTTTTTTTTTTAACCATTCAATAATATCTGCCTCTGAATTCACATCTTAAAATCTGAGTTATCACCAGCACATCAACTTACAGAGACTATGCTCATCCTAACCCTATTCTGCCTGAGGCCCTGCAATATCTCCCACATTCTCCTGTCATCTACACTGAAATGGGGCAGCACAAAGCCTTACTAGTAAAATTTCACCACCCGATTCTGGTGACTCAGCCCTGACATTACATTGAAAGTCAGCATCAGTGCCGTGGATGGAACTGTTTCAAAGGCTGAATGCAGTAATCAGAGCCAATATTTAATCAATACACTACTTAAACAAAAAGTGGGTACTCTCATCTCACAAATATGTTTTTATTGATTCTTTTCTTTTTTAAAATCTTTATCCTTTTAAAGTATTACAAAATGGACATTAAGCCAGTTATTTGGAAGGCTGTTTTCTTTTTCATGTCATTTTAAAATTCATTTCGATATTTTGCAAAACCAATATAATATTGTAAAGTTTAAAAATAAAAAAAAACAATGTATGTATGTGCAAGTTTCAGGGTGTTTAATTATCACTAAAAAATTGTCTTATGAAACAATATCATGTTTATTCATGCAAACAAAATGCCATAGTCAAAGTTTAAAATGGTGTTTATTTTAAAATAGTTTCTGCTGTGTTCTCCAGCTGATTCACCTGACTTTATTTCTTACCCATCAACACCATTGACTTTTTGGACATATTTAGCTGTGGTTCTGGATTTCCAGTGAAACATTTTATGTAAATATACAAACCCAGAATTATTCAAACTATGGAGATAATATCATTAGAGTGCACACATAATGTGACTTTTAGATATCTTCCACTTGGATTCAGAATTAAGATGCCTGTCTAGACAAAAAGAAGCATCTTTAAACAAAGCAATCTGTATTTCACCCTGAAAGTGAACTAATTTGTTTGAGTACAGACACTGGATTATCCATGACTTATGTTTGCTTTCCTGAGCTAAAAATTATCTTCCAACTTTATTGTTTGATTCTTCTGTGATTCCCAATCTTATTTTTATTGTATCACCATTTTCTTGTTCTAAAACACTTGCTTATTTCTTTGTGGAGAACAGTGTTCAGGTATTACAGTTTCAGATTTGTTCTAGGTGGTTTCTGAACTTTTGTTCACACAAGGCCAAACATTTCTGAGGGTTTTCAAAGAAGATATTGGAGTTCATTGAAAAGTAGCATTTTCTGTGATAAAACTCAGCACATATTAAAGGTGTGAAGAAAAAGTCACTAAGGGAAAGCTAAACTCAGGTCATGGGAAAAATGAGAAATCACTGCCAATTCACAAGTACAGATGGAGGAAACAACATAATTACTTATTTGCTGGGGCTTCTTCTTCTTTATGCTTTTCTGATCTCAAAAAGTATCAGAAACGTCTGTGGATCCAAAGGTAGATGACAATGAAGTGAAAGGTTGATGTTTGGATGTACTAAAGTCAAGGATGTTGTTAGTGGTTAAGATGAGTGCATCTAAGAAAGGATTTATTTCCCATGATTCCACACTAATTAATGATTGAAAGTGGGCCCACTTGAAAATCGATTCTGGGACAGGGGTAAATACATGCATATCTGAAAGGCACTGCAACTTCAGTAATGGAGGATATCCCTAGACGCAAGGTTACAACTTTTTCTCTCTTCTGAAACAGTTTGTGCAAACACTTTATAGTTTTAATACAACTTTAATCAATGTCAGATCACCATTGCAGGAACTTCTTGTATTAAAAGTTAATTTAATTAGATATTTCTTCTCTGTTACATAGTTTCAAAGATGACTTTACCCTTAGTTCATCACATTAACTATTGTTTCATTAATAGAAAAATAACAAAATTTGATTCTATGTTACCTTGTTCAGCTCAAAAATGCAGAGTAATTGTGGTAACTTATTACTAAAAAAGGACTTCCCTGGTGGCTCAGTGATAAAGAATCTGCCTGCCAATGCAGGAGATGCAGGTTCAATCCCTGGGTTGGGAAGATCCCCTGGAGGAGGGCATGGAAACCCATTCCATTATTCTTGCCTGAAGGATTCCTTGGACAGAGGAGCCTGGAAGTCTACAGTCCATGGGGTCACAAGAGTTGGACACAACTTAGTGACTATGCAACCACCACCAATGTTGGAAATAGAAATATACTCCCTAGAGCAAAAGAGTTAATGTATTCATTCGCTATTGATTCTGAAATTTTAAATGAAAGTTTTAATGAATACACAAACACTTGCGTATATATTTACCTGCCTTTATGAATTCTGGTCCAATAATTAAAAATAGCCAGGCTCCATGTGAGTTACCAATGACAGCATCTTGAGTCATTTAGAAAGTGTTCGTGAGAGAAAAAGGAAAAATAAATCAAGTGATTTAGCTATTGAATCTGTACAATCCAATATATATTTGCAAATTTGTTGCAATTCTTCTCAAATATTTGTCTTTCTCTAATGTGTTCTGTTTTAGTTCATGACATTTTCACCCCCAGCCACTGGGAAGGGAAAGGGTTAATGCATAAGCCAGGAAGATAAAGCAAAGTTCACGATTTTAAAATTTTTCATTTAAATTTATATTAAAAATTTTTTTTTTCAAATAATTGAATTTTGACCCATATACCTTCATTACATATTCCACAGATTGTTTTTTTTTTTTTTTTGGGGGGGGAGGGCGCTGCTAATAGTTTTTTAAAAAATTTTTTGTTTGGAGGATAATTGCTTTACAATGTGGTGTTCATTTCTGCTGTACAACAATGTGAATCAGCCATGAGTATACATATGCATCAGCCTGGAGGGGTGGGATGCAGTGGGGTGCAGGAGGGAAGGAACATTTTTATTTTTTATTTTTCCTGTGCTCGGTCTTCCTTGCAGCACACGGCTCTTCTCTATTGTGACTCGTGGGCTTAGTTGCCCAGTGGCATGTGGGATCTTAGTTCTCTGACCAGGGATCAAACCTGAGGCCCCTGCGGTCGAAGCATGGAGTCCTAGCCACTGGACCACCAGGGAATTCATTTCTCCCTTTTCTTATCTAAAAATAAAGTATTTTACATGCCACCTAGATGATATGATTTTTTAACAAATCAAGTTAAGTTGGAAGAAACAGATAAATATCACAGACAGCTAGGAAAGGACAAAGTGATGATCAGGAGAGGAAGTCTTTACATAAAAAACAAAAATAAGATTACAAAATAAAAAAAAATTAATTGATGCCAAATAATATGTTGACATCATGAGATATGCTTATGTAGAAATGGACTAATTTCAGTAAGAAACAACACCAGTAGGCATAACACAAAAATATTAAATGTGAATGATAAAAGAACACATTAGAAGAAAATCCTTCAACTATAACCTGCTGAGATGTGTGTCTTGCAAGGCTTTCATAACACGATTAAACCAGAGAAGCTGAGCTCATGGAAAGAGAGTATTAATAGATGGTGGTGAGTGCGCTTTACTTGAAAATGGGACATTAAAAATCAATATTCAACGTATATTTGGCACAATTACATAAAAAGTGGATAATGCATTTAAATTGCATATTGATGCATGGTACCAAACAAGCACTCAATAAATACCAGAGATTATTATTATACAGTGGAAGTGACAAATAGATTTAAGGGATTAGATCTGATAGACACAGTGCCTGAAGAACTATGGACGGAGGTTCGTGACATTATACAGGAGGCAGGGATCAAGATCATCCCCAAGGAAAAGAAATGCAAAAAGGCAAAATAGTTGTATGAGGAGGACTTACAAATAGCTGTGAAAACAAGAGAAGTGAAAGGCAAAGGAGAAAAGGAAAAATATACCCATTTGAATGCAGAGTTCCAAAGAATAGCAAGGAGAGATAAGAAAGCCTTCTTCAGGGATCAATGCAAAGAAATAGAGGAAAACAATAAAATGGGAAAGACTAGAGATGTCTTCAAGAAAATTAGAGATACCAAGGGAACATTTCATGAAAAGATGGTCTCAATAAAAGACAGAAATGGTATGAATTTCTGAATTCATACCTTACAGAAGCAGAAGATATTAAGAAGAGGTGGCAAAAATACACAGGAGAACTATACAAAAAAGATCTTCACAACCCAGATAATCATGATGGTGTGATCACTCACCTAGAGCCAGACATCTTGAAATGTGAAGTCAAGTGGGCCTTAGGAAGCATCACTATGAACAAAGCTAGCGGAGGTGATGGAATTCCAGTTGAGCTAATTCAAATCCTGAAAGATGATGCTGTGAAAGTGCTGCATTCAATATGCCAGCAAATTTGGAAAACTCAGCAGTGGCCACAGGATTGGAAAAGGTCAGTTTTCATTTCAATCCCAAAGAAAGGCAATGCCAAAGAATGCTCAAACTAACACACAATTGCACTCATCTCACATGCTAGCAAAGTAATGCTCAAAATTCTCCATACCAGGCTTCAACAATACGTGAACCATGAACTTCCAGATGTTCAAGCTGAATTTAGAAAAGGCAGAGGAACCAGAGATCAATTTGCCAACATCCGCTGGATCATGGAAAAAGCAAGAGTTCCAGAAAAACATTTGATGCTGCTGCTGTTGCTAAATTGCTTCAGTTGTGTCTGACTCTGTGTGACCCCATAGACGGCAGCCCATCAGTCTCCTTCATCCCTGGGATTCTTCTGCTTTATTGACTATGCCAAAGCCTTTGACTATGTGGACCATAAACTCTGGAAAATTCTTAAAGAGATGGGAATACCAGACCACCTGACCTGCCTCTTGAGAAATCTGTATGCAAGTCAGGAAGCAACAGTTAGAACAGGACATGGAACAACAGACTGGTTCCAAATCAGGAAAGAAGTACAACAAGGCTGTGTATTGTCACCCTGCTTATTTAACTTATATGCAGAGTACATCATGAGAAATGCTGGGCTGGATGAAGCACAAGCTGGAATCAAGATTGCTGGGAGAAATATCAATAACCTCAGATATGTAGATGACACCACCCTTATAGCAGAAAGTGAAGAAGAACTAAAGAGCCTATTGATGAAAGTAAAAGAGGAGAGTGAAAAAATTGGCTTCAGTTCAGTTCAGTTCAGTCACTCAGTTGTGTTTGACTCTTTGTGACCCCATGGACTGCAGCATGCCAGGCCTCCCTGTCCATCACCAACTCCAGAAATTTACTCAAACTCATGTCCACTGAGTCAGTGATGCCATCCAACCATCTTATCCTCTGTCATCCCCTTCTCCTCTCGCCTTCAATCTTTCCCAGCATCAGGGTCTTTTCAAATGAGTCAGCTCTTCTCATCAGGTGGCCGAAGTATTGGAGTTTCAGCTTCAACATCAGTCTTTCCAATGAACATACAGGAATGATTTCCTTTAGGAATGACTGGTTGGATCTCCTTGCAGTCCAAGGGACTCTCAAGAGTCTTCTCCAACACCACAGTTCAAAAGCATCAATTCTTTGGCACTTAGCTTTCTTTATAGTCCAACTCTCACAAAAGTTGGCTTAAAACTCAACATTCAGAAAATTAAGATCATGGCATCTGATCCCATCACTTCATGGCTAATAGATTGGGAGACAGTGACAGACTTTATCTTTTTGGGCTCCAAAATCACTGCAGATGGTGACTGCAGCCATAAAATTAAGATGCTTGCTTCTTGGAAGAAAAGTTACGACCAACCTAGACAGCATATTAAAAAGCAGAGACATTGCTTTGTCAATAAAGTTCTGTCTAGTCAAAGCTATGGTTTTTCTGGTAGTCATGTGTGGATGTGAGAGTTGAACTATAAAGAAAGCTGAGCACCGAAGAATTGATGCTTTTGAGCTGTGGTGTTGGAGAAGACTCTTGAAAGTCCCTTGGATTAAAAGAAGATCCAATCAGTCCATCCTAAAGGTGATCAGTCCTGAATATTCGTTGGAAGGACTGATGCTGAAGCTGAAACTCCAATACTTTGGCTACCTGATGTGAAGAGCTGACTCATTTGAATAGACCCTGATGCTGGGAAAAGACTGAGGGCAGGAGAAGAAGGGTATAACAGAGGGTGAGTTGATTGGATGGCATCACTGATTCAATGAACATGAATTTGAGTAAGGTCCAGGAGTTGGTGAAGGACAGGGAGGCCTGGTGTGCTGCAGTGCATGGGGTTTCAAAGAGTCGGACATGACTGAGCGACTGAACTGAACTGAATGCAAGGAAGATGACCATCATCATCCATGAGGCTCAGTTATTTCTTTTTGAGGCTTATTTACTAAAAGACTAACTCCAAGGCTTCCCTGGTGGCTCAGGGGTAAAGAATCCACCTGCCAATTCAGGAGACATGGGTTCCATCCCTGGTGCAGGAATACCCACAAGCTGTGGGGCAACTAAGCCTACAGGCCACAGCCACTAAGCACACACACCATAGAGCCTGGGAGCCACAACTTCTGAGCCCACATGCCGCAAGTACAGAAACCTGCACGCCACAACATGAGAAGCCACTGCAATGAGAAACCCATGCCTGGTAACTAGAGAGTAGCCCCCATTCGCTGCAACTAGAGAAAAGCAAATGCAGCAACAAAGACCCAGCACAGCCATAAATAAATAAATACATAAATAAACATTTTTTAAAAGTCTAACTCCAATGACCCATGAGTGATTTTGACCCTGTTTGGTTCTGCCTCATCATGGAACTGTTAATATTTAATGGAAGCAACACAAGCAGTGAAATCTGTTCACTAAAACTTGTTTGTAAGGCCTTCCTCATAAACTGCAGAACATCAGAACATGAGCATTTTTGACTCACTGGATTCTGCTGCTTCACACAACTCAAATAGGTCCAACCACAATCTCTAATAAAAATATGTCAAGGGCGTGCTTGGGGTTCAGAAAATGGGGTGTCTCATTTGCCCACTAGAATGTACAGTTCATGGGATGGGAACCTGCCTGGCCCATCACACAATATTTCCTCAATAAATACGGGAGTAGCCTTTTCCACCAAGTTTTTGAACTTGCACTTGTCTCACATTAAAGCAAAGTGTTACTTGCCCTTTCCCCTGTTTTGTTTTAAAACAACAAAACTCCTAAGTCTTCTATTCTTAAATTCTTCATCATATCCAGACCTAGTCTTCTTATATAGAGCCTTGGTTGCCATATTCAGAGCTAACAACTAAATAAAAATTAGGGAAAAAATATTTTTTCTCCCAATACAAGGGGTCTGGGTTCAATCCCTGGTTAGGGAACTAGATCCCACATGTCACAAGCAAGACCAGGTGCAGAAAAATAAATAAATACCTAAAAAATAAATACAAGTTTCTATTTCTTATGAGATTGTTTCAGAAACATTTCAGACCCATGATACTGTATTTTCATGTATGCAAAACAGGTTTTACAATAATCAATGCTATAGTTTCATAGAGCATGATGTTAAGAATAATCATCACCAAAGACCAGATAGGTCTTAAGTGATATGACATTGCTTTATTTACTGCAGTCCAATACTGGTCTTCCATTTCATCTGTATTACAGTAGTAAAATGTACAAATAAAAGCATAAAGATACCACAGTAAAAATAAAATAAATAAGTACTGTGGTCAAGAAACCATGGTCAAAGGCCCTCCATAGTTTCTCTGGACCTAGAGCTCCTCCAGGCTCCACCTGTACGCATCCCCACTCCAGCTCCTCGGGACACCCGCGCTTCCTCACCGCCCTGCCAGCTTTTCAGATGAATTCAGGAACCCTCCTGCAGCCCCTCGTAACAGTCGTGAGCAACAGTGCAAGTAAGGTGAGTGTGTGATATGTTTACATTTTTAAAGATAAAATTACAAATGCCAAAAAACTATCAAATGATATGTGAATCTTCAAGACAAGACTTTAAAATGTGTGAAATTATGAGTGCTATGTGACTGAAATTTGACAAAATATCCAAGACTGCTGACTATCATTGCACAGCTTTCATGTTCTGTTGAAGGGAAGGGATATTTATATAAATAATTGAAAACAGTGATTTTGCTAAAATGAAGGTAATAAAAGTTTACAAAATATAACTCAATTTTTTTTCATCTAAATACTACTTTCCCTTCAATAGATCACCTTGATTTGTTCAATCAAAATTATATTACTTCAACATTATCTTTAAAATGAAAAGATAAATTAAAATGAAAAAAATAAATCAGAATGACTTGAATTAAGCTGAATTTAAATGCTTTTGAAGTAATTAAATCATTTATTTTTATAAAGATAAGCCTAATGCTTATCTAGTTTAATATCACTTACCTGCCAAAATAAATTACGGATGTAACATTACACCCATATTTCATCTAAAGCTACCAATTTGAGAAT
The DNA here is from genome assembly GCF_019923935.1 of Bubalus bubalis. Taxonomy (NCBI): domain Eukaryota; kingdom Metazoa; phylum Chordata; class Mammalia; order Artiodactyla; family Bovidae; genus Bubalus; species Bubalus bubalis. The sequence continues at coordinate 43,740,548 of NC_059160.1, read as the reverse complement.
GGTGTTAATTGTTTAACATGGTAAAAGTTTTGTAAAGTATTGTGGTCCTTTAAGACTGTATGAATTCTATGATAATTTGGGAGAAATTGATACTTTTATTTTTCTCTCACTTTTCCATCTTGTTGACATTTTCCATTCTTTTAGAATGACTCGATTGCTTTATTTATACAGATCCTGCATAATATATATATATCCTTTCTTGTGGACATTGTTTATAAGCATTTTATTATTGCTCTATCATGGAAAGATTGTTTCTAATTCTATTTCTAGGAAAGCCTTGCTATCTTACAGATAAACTATTGATTTTTGTGTTTATATCTTTTGTCAATTTTAGGCTTTAGCAAAACACTGTCAAAAAATCCCACTGAGCAGACAAAGCTTACTTTGCTGGATTTGCTGAAATAAGAAAAGAAAACACCCTTGCAGAATCTTAACCGCCCAAACAGGAAGAGTGGAGTGATGGGTTTGAAGGTCTGACTGGGTGACAAGGTACTCAGACAAGTCTTGTGAGATTGGGAACTCCTTGGGAACTGGCAGTGTGTGAGACACAATAGCTTTATACTCATGTGCATACAAGACTAAATTCTGAGCTGAGTTTGCTTGACAGTCTTGATAGTTCAGGTGTTTTTGCTAATTTACAGCTAATATTCAGGGCTAAGTATTTCCCAGATGTACCCTGTCTTTCATTTTTCTCAGCCTTCACATAGTGACAAGAATGTATCTCCGGGATGTATAGTTTCTAATCAAGGGTAAAACCAAAACCACGTGAGTTTAAGCTCTTAGCCCCTCCTCCGTGACATCCATGTTGCCCCAGGATGGAGATCACAACACCATTGTCTGCAAACAGAAGCAATTTCCATCTCCACTGCTTTTTGGTGAGCTGTGGATATATGAGAAGACTCTGCTGGCAGTTTTCCAGAATCTATTACTGTCAGATTTGCTATTTATTTTTGCTCAAAGCTCTTGTTGGATCACTTGAAGGGACAAAGTCCATTTCTCAGTATTTCTATTTTGGTGATGACATATCTGAGCAAAGCGACATGGAATAATACTAAGAAAGATATGTCTCAGGGTTTGGAGTCCGGTATTCAGCAGGAGCTAAGGGTACCCAAGCTCTATTTCTGTGAAACATGGGCTACAAAGTTGCCAAGTGTTGTTATTGTTCAGGCAGACATCTTCATGTCTAGGTCTTGATGGGAGTTTTATTTTTCTGGCCACTTGACCCATTGTTCTGTCATTTACAAAGTACTTATTGCTTGATTCCAGTTACACAAAAAATCACCTTTCTTATTGCAATGAACTAGCATCAGAGGAAGCTGGTTATCATTCAAAGGAACACAAGTAAAAACAATAACTACACTGAACGTGCATCTTAATCAAAAGACATACAAAGGAGTGACTCAAAGCATTGAAAGAAAAAAATAAAGATGGGAAACATATACACATTGTAGATAAGAGGCTTGGGTATCTGTTATAATCTAGATTCTTAAGTAAGTGAAGAAGAAAGTGAGGATGCAAGCAGAGAACACAGGAGACCAGACCGAAAGAGGACCACCTGTCTCTGCTATTGGAAGCTCGCTTACTGGGTCTTCTGGAGAAGTAGTCTCCTGGATGAGTCGTCATCTTGGTTGGTGTTCTGGGATTAGGTTTAAGGCCCCTAAAAAAGTCACTATAAACTTCTTGAGGAGCCTGGCTTGAGATCTCTGGACCCTTTAACTTAAAGATGTATGCTCACTCCTGATAAAAGTGGTGGGGGAGCAAATTTTGAGTAGAGACCAGGAGTTGCTCTGGAGATAGCTTGGAGGCATTTGAGAAGCCGCAGAAATTCAGACCATGACCAAGGTACAATCCCAACAGATCTTAACAAGACAGTCAATTTATGAGAGATTGAACAAAAGATACCTAGATTTTTTCTTGCTTGAGAAAAGTTGAAAGTGTTAGTCACTCAGTTGTGTTTGACTCTTTGCATCCCCATGGACTGTAGCCTGCCAGGCTCATCTGTTCATGGGATTCTCCAGGAAAGAACAGTGGTGTGGGTTGCCATTTGTAAAAATTTAATGAGCTATAATTAATAATTTATGCACATTTCCACAATGTAAGCATGTTATGATTAAACATGAACTTAAGTGTGATTGACCCTTACTGTCTATATTGGAAAGTCCTGCCTACCTCCTGGGATACATGAATGTGAAATTTAAAACATAACTTTAGAAAATATTTGAAGCAGTATTAACTTCCCCTACTCAAAGAAACTCAAATTTATTTAAAAAGTGTATCAATCTGATTGCCAGAGTGTGTTAATGGCCAAGAGGAGAGTATTCTAAAAAGATTCTGGGTGTTTCTCTGGTGGCTCAGTGGTAAAGAATCCACCTGGCAATGCAGGAGACATGAGTTCAATCCCTGGTCTGGGAAGATCCCACATGCTGCAGAGCAACTAAGCCTGTGCCACAACTATTGAGCCTGTGATCTAGAGCCCGGGAGCCACAACAAGAGAAGCCACCCTGCACCAGAACTAGAAAAAAGCCCACACAGCAATGAAGACCCAGCACAGCCATTAACAAATAAATAAAGAAAAAAAATTTAAAAAGATTCTGTGCTGTACAGTAGGTTCTCGTTAATTATCTATTTTATTCATAATATCAATAGTGTATATATGATAATCCCAATCTCCCAAATCATTCCACCCCTCTGTCCCCCTTGGTGACCAAAATGAGAAGGAAATCCAAAAAAAAGAGGGGATAGAGTCATACATACAGCTGATTCACTTTGCTGCAGAGTAGAAATGAACAGAACACTGTAAGGCAATTACACTCCAATAATTAAAACAAAACAAAACAAAACATGAAAAAAGGGAATCTGGTCTCATGCCCCATTTAAACCGTACCTTAAAAAGAGACCTCTCTCTCTAAAATGAATGAGTCAGGTGAAAGCAGAAGTGGCCTTGAACCTGCTAAAATATTTTAGGTGGCTTGTACAGTCATATAAAACAACACTTGTGAATTTCTATATTGCACAAAAACAGCATGTCAAGGATTCAGGGTGGTTCAGTATCTCAGGCAACGATTCCTTATGTAAACAAACATCTGATGGGGAGACCTTGGTGTAGTTCCCAGGGACAGACTACTTAATCTTCAGAGTCTGTCATTTAGGAATTGCCCTGTTGGGAAGGCCTCAGTTTGACTGAGGCCTTAACTGAGGCCTCAAGACTAATGTCTTAACTGTCTTCCTATGTGGCCTTGAATATCTCATCTCCAAGACAACCAGTCATTCACACACACTTGTCTGCATGGAGTTCATCACATCCTGCTGACACAGTCACAGTATCAAGCTCCCCTGAATTACTTGCACAAAAATCCTCCCAGCTTGTACTTATAATGTGTGGTTTTCTGAGTACAGAGAGGATGAAGTTGAATTAACAAAACTGCATTTTCAAAGCTTTAAAAGTTATTATCATATAAATGTCATTGAAAACAAACTAGAGAGAAGCAACCCCATTAATATTAGTGAGGAACCCCTAGCACCAAAAGTAGAGAGATCTCCCTCACAGAGCCACCCACACGCCAAGCTGAAAGGAGGCATCCCCACAACAAGAGGTGCCCCGAGTCCCCTGCCACAACTCGGGAGGAGCCCTCCACCGCAACTCGAGAGAAGCCACTGGCCACAACGAGAGAGTAGCTGCCGGATATCGCACCTAGAGGGAAACCTCTCTGAAGCACATAAAGACGAGAGAGGAGACCACCACAACTAGAGAGGAGACAGCACACCGCAACTAGAGAGAATCCAACCCGCCACAACTACAGAGGTGACCCCCGCAAAAACTAGAGAAGGGCCCCATGCCGCAACTATGTGCCACCGGCACATCGCAAATAGAAACCACCCTGCACATCGCTGCTAGAGAGGAGTCGCCCCAACACAACTTGAGAGGAGGGCCCACTGCAACTTGAGAGGAGCCCTATGCCACAACACGAGAGGATCCCCCAGCCACAAAGACAGAGGAACTTCCCTGCCAGAGCTGGAAAGGATACCCCTGCCACAACTAGGGAGGAGCCTGTAGGACATTGCACCTAGAAAGGAGTCACTCTGCCATAAATAGAGACGAGCCCACTGAAGTAACTCGAGAGGAGCCCCTGAAAACTAGAGAGGACCAACCCTGTGAAAACTAGTGAGGAGCCCCCAGCGCCAATAGAGAGGACTGTCTACCCCACGGACCTACCACCACCACGACCCGAGAGGAGGCACCACTGCAACTCGAGAGGAGCCCCAAGTCACCTGTCACAACTCAAGAGGAGTTCTCCACCACAACTAGAGAGGGTCACCATGCCACCACAAGAGAGGAGCCCAAGCACACATCACTACAAGAGAGGAGCACCCAGACCACAATTAGAGAAGTGCAGCCTGCCACAACTAGAGAGGAACCCACACACCATGTCCAGAGAAGAGCCCCACTACACATTGCAATTATTGAGGACTATCCCTGCCCAGTGCAACTAGAGAGGAGCCCCCCACCACAACTAGAGTGCTGACCACCCACCACAACTAGAGTGTTGACCACTCACCACAACTAGAGAGTAGCCCCTTGCCCATTGCAACTAGAGAGTAACCACTGCAACAACTTGAAGGAGCGCCCCCCCCCTCCCCAATTAGAGAGGAACTCCTAGTACAATGCAACTGGAGTGGAGCCCCCAGCCACAACTACAGTGTTGACCAACTGCCACAACTAGAGAGCTGGCCCGGCCCAACTAGAGAGGAGCCTGCACACCACGTCTGTGGAAGAGCCCCCGCCCCCCGCCCCAACCGCAATGACTGAGGAACACCACTGCCCAATGCAACTAGAGGGGAACAGCTGAGTCTTCTGTCGCAACATGAGAGGAGCCCCTTGCCAAAACTGGAGAGGATCCCCCTGCCACAAGTAGAGTGGAATTCCCCTGGACATCACGCCTAGAGATGAGCCCCTCTGCCACAAAGAGATAAGCCCTCTGAAGTAACTTGAGAGGAGGCCTTCACAACTAGAGAGGAGCAACCCCGCTAAAATTAGTGAGGAGCCCCTAGCGACAGAGAGGACACCCCTGCAGAGGCCTCCCATCGCAACCCGAGGGGAGGCACCACTGCAACTCCAGAGTAGCCCTGAGTCCTCTGCCACAATTCGAGAGGAGGACTCTGCCACTACTCAAGAGAAGCCACTGGCCACAAAGAGAGAAGATGCCCCTGGACATTGCACCGAGAGAGGAGCCACTCTGTGGCAAATACAGACGAGCCCCCCACCACAACAAGAGAGGAGCTCCCTGTACACTGTAATGAGATAAGACTCCCCTCAGACATCACAAATAAAAAACCTCCCGCCATAACAAGAGAGGAGCCTGCACACCACAACTAGAAAGGAGCCCCCACACCACAGTGAGAGAGGAATCCCCCACCACAACTAGATAGGAGCCCCTCATGCCACAGCTAAAGAAGAGCTACAGCTACAGAGTAGCCTCCAGCACATCACAACTATTAAGGAGTGCCTCTGCACATCGTTACCAGAGATGAGGCCCCCCCACCACAACTCAAGAGGAGCACTCCACTGCAACTCGAGAGGTGCCTCCCGCACACTAGAACTAGAGTGGAGCCCCCCTACCACAACTACAGAGGAGCCCCTACTGCCACAATGAGAGATGAGCCCGCAAACCATAGCTAGACAGAAGCCCATCCACCACAACTACAGAGTTGACCCCCACTGCAGCCGTAACTAGCGAGTAACCACTTGTACACTGCAACTAGACAGGAGCCACCCTGCTCATCGCTCCTAGAGAGGTCCCCCCAACACAAGTCAAGAGGAGGCTCCATCACAACTCAATAGGAATCCTTAGTCCCCTGCCGCAACTCAAAGAGGGACCCCTAGTCCCATGCCACAACTTGAGAGAAGCTCTATGTCACAAAAGTAGATGAGCCCCTGACCACATCAACAGAGGAGCACCACTGCCAAAACTGGAGAGGATCCCCTTGCCACAACTGGAGTGGAGTACCCCTGGACATCACATGTAGAAATGAGCCCCTCTGTCACAAATAGAGATGAGCCCCCTGAAGTAACTCAGGAGGAGCATGTCACAACTAGAGAGGAGAAACCACACTAATATTAGTGAGGAACACCTAGCACTGAAAGTAGAGAAGACACCATCCCACAGAGGATGGCACAACCCAAGAGGAGGCACCACTGCAACTCGACAGGAACCCCAAGTTCCCTGCCATAACTTGAGAGGAGCTCTCCACCGCAGTTTGAGAGAAGCCACTGGCTACAATGAGAGAGGGACCCCCTCCCCAACCCTGGACATTGCACCTAGAGATGAGACCCTCTACTGCAAATAGAGATGAGGCCCCACTACAACTAGAAAGGAGACCCCCTGCACATCACAATGAGAGAGGAGTCCCCTCAGATATCACAACTGGAGAAGAGAATCCCACCACAACTAGAGAGGAGCCCACCAGCACACCACAACTGGAAAGAAGCCCCCACCTTACAGCTAGAGAGGAATCCCCCTCCACAACTCGAGAGGAGCCCCCCACTAGAACATGAGAGGAGCCCCCTGCTGCAACTCGAGAGGAGCCCAGCTCCACAACTATAGAGTAGCCCCTATGAACATCGCCACAAGAGAGGAGCACACCCACATACTGCAATTAGGGAGAAGCTCCCTGCCACAACTAGAGAGGAGCCCCTCATACCACAGATAAAGAGGAGCCACCTGCCATGACTGGAGAGTAGCCTCCAGCACATCACAACTATTAAGGAGCACCTCTGCACATCACTACCAGAGAGGAGGCCCCCACCACATTCAAGAAGAGCACTTGACCACAACTTGAGAGGTGCCCCCTGCACAACACAACTAGAGTGGAGCCCCCTACCACAACTATAGAGGAGCCCTCCAGCCACAACGAGAGAGGAGCCTGCACACCACAATGAGAGAGGAGCCCACCCAGCACAATTACAGAGTTGACCCCCGCCACAGCTAGAGTGGAGCCCCATGCCACTAGAGAGTAGCCACACTCACATCGCAACTAGACAGGAGTCACCCTGTATCTCGCTGCTAGAGAGGAGTCTTTCTACCACAACTCAAGAGGAGGCTTGACCACAACTGAAGAGGAACAGCGAGTCCCATGCTGCAACTTGAAAGTTACACCAAATCTCCCGCTGCAACTCGAGAGGCACCCATGCACCTCTGTGTCCCCCGCCACAACTCAAGAGCCTCCCCCCCGCCCGCCACCCACTGCAACTAGAGAGGAGCCTGCACACCACATCTGGAGAAGATCCCCTCACCACACTGCAAATATTGAGGAACACCGCTGTCAAATGCAACTAGGGAGGAACCACCGGTCCCCTGCCCAAACTCCGGAGGAACCCCGAGTCCCTTGTCACAACTCGAGAGGGACCCCGAGTCCCCTGCCGCAACTCGAGAGGAGCCCTATACCACAACACAAGAGGAGCCATCGGCAACAATGACAGAGGAGGCCTTGCAACAGGACCGGGGAGGAAATCCCTACCGTAGCTAGAGAGGAGCCTCCAGGACATCGCACCTACAGAGGAGGCCCTCCACCACAAATACAGACGAGCCCCCTGAAGTAACTCGAGAGGAGCCCCTCACAACTAGAGAGGATCAACCCTGCTAAAATTAATGAGGAACCCATAGAGCCAAAAGTAGAGAAGACCCCTCACTGAGGAGCACCCCCCCCCCCCCCCCAACAACAACCTCGGGAGGAGACACAACCGCCACTGAAGAGGAGGCCCTTGTTACCTGCTGCAACACGAGTGGAGTCCTCCCCTGCAACTCGAGAGAAGCCACCAGCCACAATGAGAGAGGAGCTTCCCATACATCATGTCTAGAGAGGAGGCCCTCCACTGCAAATAGAGATGAGACCCCCTGCACATCACCGTGAGAGAGAAGTCCCCTCAGACACCACAACTAGAGGAGAGCACCCCACGACAACTACAGAGGAGCCTGCACACTGCAACTAGAAAGGAGCCCACTAGCACACCACAACTAGAAAGGACCCCCCACACCACAGCGAGAGAGGAGTCCCCCACAACACCTAGAGAAGAGTCCCATGCTACAACTAGCGAGTAGCCACCCACACGCTGCTAGAGAAGAGTCGGTCCAACACAACTCGAGAGGTGGCCCCACTGCAACCCCAGAGGAACCCCGTGTCCCTTAACACAACTCAAGAGGAACCCCAAGTCCCCTGCTGCAATTCAAGAGGAACCACCAGTCTTGTGCCAGAACTTGAGTGGAGCCCATGCCGCAACACGAGAGAAGCCCCTGGCCACAGTGACAGAGCAGTCTCCGTGACAGAACTGGAGAGGATCCCCCTGACACAACTAGAGAGGAAACCCCCCGCCCAGGACACCACATCTACAGAGGAGCCCCTTTGCCAAAAAGAGACGAGCTCCCTGAAGCAACTCAAGAGAAGCCCCTCACAACTAGAGGGGAGCAACATAATAAAATTAGTAAGAAACCCATAGCACCAAAAGTAGAGAAGACCCCTCACAGCAGAGGCACCCCCACCACAAGCCCAAGAGGAGGCACAACTGCCACTTGAGAGGTGGGCGGAGACCGCTGCCATACTTGAGCCCTCCACCGCAAACAGAGACGAGACCCCGACACAACTAGAGAGGAACACCCATGCACATCACAATGAGTGGGGAGTCCCCTAAGACATCACAACTAGAGAAGAGCACCCCACCACAACTAGAGAGGCACCCACACACTGCAACTAGAGTGTAGCCCACCAGAGCACAGCAGCTAGAAAAAGCCCCCACACTACAGCTAGAGAAGAACCCCCACCACAACTAGAGAGGAGCACCCCTGCACATTGCAATGAGAGAGGAGTCCCTTCAGACATCACAACTAGTCCCCCACCACAACTAGTTAGGAGCCCCCCAGACATAGCACATAGAGAAGAGGCCCTGCACAGCAAATACAGAGGAGTCCCCCCAATGGAATTTGAGAGGAGCCCCCTGCTGCAACTTGAGAGGAGCCCCCACCTTAACTTTAGGGGAGCCGCAAGCCAGCGCAGCAATTGGAGAGGAGCCTCCCACCACAACTAGAGAGGAATCCACCTGCCAAAACTTGAGAGTGTCCCCCTGCCCCAATTAGAGAAGACCATCCCCCCCCACCGCCAACATTGCACCTGGAGAGGATCTCCTCCAATGTAAATAGGGATGAGTCACCTGCCACAACTCAAGTGGAGCCCCCCACCACAACTAGACAGTAGGCCCCAAGCTAAAAGTAGAGAGTAGCCCCCCTGAACTAGAGAGGGGCACACCCACACATTGCAATTAGACAGAAGCCCCCTGCCACCACTAGAGAGGAACCCTGCATGCCACAACTAAAGAGGAGGCCCCCTGCCACATCAAGAGAGTAGCCCCTCACTCATCACAACTGGAGAGGAGTACCCCAGCACATGGTTACCAGAGAGGACCCCCCGGCCCCCCACGACAATTTAGAGGAGCACTCCACCACAAATCCAGAGGTGCCCCCCACACACCACAATTAGAGAAGAGCACCCCCCCCCCACAATTAGAGAGGAGTCCACCCACCACAACTAAGAAATGACCCTCAATGCAACTAGAGAGGAGCCCCACGCCACAGCTAGAGTAGCCACTCACATGGCAACTAGACAGGAGCCACCCTGGCCACAACGACAGAGAAGCCCATCGCCAAAACTGGAGAGGAACCCCCCCACACAAGTAGAGAGGAGCCCCCTGGGACGTTGCACCTAGCGAGGAGCCCCTCTGTTGCAAATGCAGATGAGGTCCCCGACATAACACCAGAAGAGCCACCGCACAACGAGAGAGGAGCAACCCCATGAAAACTAGAGAGGAGCCCCAGCGCCAAAAGTAGAGAGGATCCCCCACGTTGAGACCCACCTGCCCCCACGCTGCCTCGCCTAGAGGAGGCACCACCGCAACTCAAGAGGAGCCCTGAGTCCCCTTCTGCAACTCGTGTGGAGCCCTCTACTGCAACTTGAGAGAAACCCCACACCAAACGAGAAATGAGCACAACTGTAGAACTGGGCAGTGTCCCCCTGCCACAACTAGAGGGGAGCTGCCTGGATCTCGGACCTAGGGAGGATCCCCTTCACTGCAAACAGAGACAAGCCCGCTGCTGCAACTCGAGTGGAACCCTCCACAACTAGAGAGGCACAACCTCTCCACAACTAGAGAGTAGACCCCAAGATACAACTGGAGAGTAGCCCCCTGAACACTGCCACTAGAGAGGAGCATACCTGCACATCACAATTAGGCAGAAGCCCCCTGCAGCAAGTAGAGAAGAGCCCCACACGCCACAACTAAAGAGGAAGCCCCCAGCCACAATTAGAGAGTAGCCTCCCATACATCGCAACTGGAAAACAGTGCCCCTGCACATCGCTACCAGAGATGAACCTTCCCACCACAATTCAAGAGGAGCACTCCCCCGCAACTCTAGTGGTGCCCCCCGCACACTACAACTAGAAAGGAGCCTGCACACCACAGCTAGAGAGGAGCCCACACTAGAGTTGAACTCCACCACAGCCAGAGAGGAGCCCACACTAGAGTTGAACTCCACCACAACTAGAGAGGAGCCCCACGCCGCAGCTAGAGTAGCCACCCGCACATTGCAACCAGACAGGAGCCACCTTTCACGTAGCACTAGACAGGAGCTGCCCCACCACAACTCGAGATGAGGCCCCACTGCAATTCGAGAGGAAGCCCAAGTTCCCTGCCATAACTCGAGAGGAACCTGAGCCTCCCTCCAGAACTCGAGAGGAACCCCAAGTTCCCTGCAGCAACTTGAGAGGAGCCTGCACACCACAACTAGTGAAAAGCCCAAGTGGATACAGCATGTAGAAAGGAGGCCCCCCACCAGTACTAGAGAGGAGCCCCCCAACCATAAATAGAGATGAGTCAACAAACTGCAGCTAGAGAGGACCACCCCCCCCCCCGAATCCTGCAACTAGACAGGATTTCCCATACCACAACTAGAGGACTCCCCAGGCACAGCGCAAGTAGAGAGGAGCACCCCAGCACATCACATCTAGAGAGGAGCCCAACCGTCACATCTAGAGAGTTGAACAACTGCCACAACTAGAGCCCCAGACACAATTAGACAGTAGCCACCTGCACATCATTACTGGAGAGGAGCCACCCCACTGTAACTCAAGAGGAGCCCCCTGACACATCTATGGAGGAGCCCACACACTGCAACTAAAGAAAAGCCCACCCAGACATCGCATGTAGAAAGAAGGCCCCTGCACACCACAACTAGAGAGAAGCCTTCCCCTTCTCCGGCACACCACAACTACAGAGGAGCCCCCCAACCACAAATAGAGATGAGCTGACAAACTGCAACTAGAGAGGAGCCCCCCCTTCCCTGCATACTGCAACTAGACAGGATTTCCCACGCCACAACTAGAGAGGACCCCCCAGGCACAACACAACTAGAGAGAATTTGATTTGTTTGACTCTTCTGCCCATAGGGATTCTCCAGGCAAGAATATTGGAGTGGGTTGCCATGCCCTTCTTCAGGGGAACTTCCCAACCTAGGAATTGAACCAGGGTCCCCTGCTTTGCAGGTGGGATTCTTTACCAGCTGAGCCACCAGGGAAGTCCCAAACAGTACCCTAAATAACAGTAATCTCTAAAGTAGTAAATACAGTTTAAGTAAAACAACATAAAATATTCATAATTGTTGAAGTCTCTTCCCTTGAAAGTTTTGTAACAATCAAGAATTCTATTATAATTCAACAGTTGATAGTTACTTCTCTTATTTTAAATACACACTGATAGTTTTGAAATCACATACTATTATAAAAGCAACACATATTTTCAACTAAATACATATATTAAACACAAAATAAAAAAAATAAAACTAGGAAACTTAGGCAAAAAGGATTAGAAGGTCTCATTTTCAGCTATGTGATTTATTTCCTGAAGTTAGCTTATGGTTACATATCACACTTCTAGGATATTCATTTCATTCCATACTAAAAAATTTCATTCAGCGTACATTCACACAATGTTTATTTTGTGACATATTCATGAAATTTATGGATATGTGTCAGGGACTGAATTATTTTTGAAATAAGGGGCTACACAGATGCCAGGCACTGACTTAAGATAAATGCTATTCTCATTTGAAGGGAGGACCAAAGACTAAAAAACCTGCCTTATTGATTCCAAAACCACAAGCAAATACAGAATTCCTAACTCTCATGTTAAATGCTTCTTCTAGTCCATGCTTCCTAAATAGTATTTAAATTACCATAAAAAAACTTTTTTGTATTATTTGCATGATGCTTTTTGTGTTCTTAATGAAATTCTAATTATTTTAAAAATAATAAATGTTCTCTAACCGAATGAACTTGAATTTATTTCTTTATAGAAATATTTTACTGCAAAGTAAGTCTAAAATAACAGTTCACTATTTAGAAGGTACAAATAAAAATTGAGTATTTCTTTTCTTCTACTTTCCTGGTTTTCAGACAATTATAAAGAAAAAAAAAAATGTCAAGCCCAGTGTCGCTTAAATTAAAACTGAAATATACTACATTAAGCTACTTATTAGAAATCAATTAAGTCACTTTTATTAAGGTACTTTATGACAGGCTATACAGTCAGCAAAAACAAGACCGGGAGCTGACTGTGGCTCAGGTCATGAGCTCCTTATTGCCAAATTCAGAGTTAAATTGAAGAAAGTAGGGAAATCCACTAGACCATTCAGGTATGACCTAAATCAAATGCCTTATGATTATACAGTGGAAGTGAGAAATAGATTTAAGGGACTAGATCTGATAGACAGAGTACCTGATGAACTATGGATGGAAGTTCGTGACATTGTACAGGAGACAGGGATCAAGACCATCCCCATGGAAAAGAAATGCATAAAAGCAAAATGGCTGTCTGAGGAAGCCTTACAAATAGCTGTGAAAAGAAGAGAAGCGAAAAGCAAAGGAGAAAAGGAAAGATATAAGCATCTGAATGCACAGTTGCAAAGAATAGCAAGGAGAGATAAGAAAGCCTTCCTCAGCGATCAATGCAAAGAAATAGAGGAAAACAACAGAATGGGAAAGACTAGAGATTTCTTCTTGAAAATTAGAGACACCAAGGGAACATTTCATGCAAAGATGGGCTCAATAAAGGACAGAAATGGCATGGACCTAACAGAAGCAGAAGATATTAAGAAGAGGTGGCAAGAATACACAGAACTGTACAAAAAAGATCTTCACGACCCAGATAATCACGATGGTGTGATCATTCACCTAGAGCCAGGCATCCTGGAATGTGAAGTCAAGTGGGCCTTAGAAAGCACCACTACGAACAAAGCTAGTGGAGGTGATGGAATTCCAGTTGAGCTCTTTCAAATCCTGAAAGATGATGCTGTGAAAGTGCTGCACTCAATATGCCAGCAAATTTGGAAAACTCAGCAGTGGCCACAGGACTGGAAAAGGTCAGTTTTCATTTCAATCTCAAAGAAAGGCAATGCCAAAGAATGCTCAAACTACCACACAATTGCACTCATCTCACACACTTCCCTGGTAGCTCAGGCAGCAAAGTGTCTGCCTACAATGCGGGAGACCTGGGTTCAATCTCTGGGTCAGGAAGATCTCCTGGAGAAAGAAATGGCAACCCACTCCAGTATTCTTGCCTGGAAAATCCCATGGACGGAGGAACCTGGTAGGCTATAGTCCATGGGGTTGCAAAGAGTTGGACATGACTGAGCGACTTCACTTTCACACAGTAGTAAAATAATGCTCAAAATTCTCCAAGCCAGGCTTCAGTAGTACGTGAACCGTGAACTTCCAGATGTTCAAGCTGGTTTTAGAAAAGGCAGAGGAACCGGAGATCAAATTGCCAACACCTACTGGATCATCGAAAAAGCAAGAGAGTTCCAGAAAAACATCTATTTCTGCCTTATTGACTATGGCAAAGCTTTTGACTGTGTGGATCACAATAAACTGTGGAAAATTCTGAAAGAGATGGGAATACCAGACCACCTGACCTGCCTCTTGAGAAACCTATATGCAGGTCAGGAAGCAACAGTTAGAACTGGACATGGAACAACAGACTGGTTCCAAAGAGGAAAAGGAGTATGTCAAGGCTGTCTATTGTCACCCTGCTTATTTAACCTATATGCAGAGTACACCATGAGAAACGCTGGGCTGGATGAAGCACAAGCTGGAATCAAGATTGCCAGAAGAAATATCAATAACCTTAGATATGCAGATGACACCACCCTTATGGCAGAAAGTGAAGAAGAACTAGAAAGCGTCTTGATGAAAGTGAAAGAGGAGAGTGAAAAAGTTGGCTTAAAGCTCAACATTCAGAAAACGAAGATCATGGCATCTGGTCCCATCACTTCATGGGAAATAGATGGGGAAACAGTGGAAACAGTGTCAGACTTTATTCTTTTGGGGCTCCAAAATCACTGCAGATGGTGATTGCAGCCATGAAATTAAAAGACATTTACTCCTTGGAAGGAAAGTTATGACCAACCTAGATAACATGTTAAAAAGCAGAGACATTACTTTGCCAACAAAGGTCCATCTAGTCAAAGCTGTAGTTTTCCCAGTGGTCATGTATGGATGTGAGAGTTGGACTGTGACGAAAGCTGAGCGCCGAAGAATTGATGCTTTTGAACTGTGGTGTTGGAGAAGACTCTTGACAGCCCCTTGGACCGCAAGGAGATCCAATCAGTCCATTCTAAAGGAGATCAGTCCTGGGTGTTCATTGGAAGGACTGATGCTGAAGCTGAAACTCCAATACCTTGCCCACCTCATGCAAAGAGTTGACTCATTGGAAAAGACCCTGATGCTGGGAGGGATTGGGGGCAGGAGGAGAAGGGGACGACAGAGGATGAGATGGCCCCATGTCATCACCAATTTGATGCACATGAGTTTGGGTGAACGCCAGGAATTGGTGATGGACAGGGAGGCCTGGCGTGCTTGATTCATGGGGTCACAGAGTTGGACATGACTGAGCGACTGAACTGAACTGATGACAGGCTAAGCACATTCCTGAAATAACTTTAATAAGAAGAGACCAGAAAGCTAATATAATTTCTCTTGCTGAAATGACATGGTATGCTTAAACTCAGGAATAAGTATATCAATGTTTCCAAATAATTTAAATACAGAGATGCATTATAAAAGATTTCTAGGTATTCACTAAAAGAAAATTTAAATAATATGTGAGGAAACACAGGACACTGGCACTTTATTAACGATATATAAAAATAATACACTGTGTCTATAGAATTTCATATAAGGTAGAAAAAGTTCAAAAGATGTATTACTGGGCATAAAAAACTTATGAACCAAATCTTTTTATGATACTCTTTAAAATAATCCCACTTATAGACTTTAATAACAATAACTGCAAGGTCCCAAAGGCTCTGTAGCTTACCAAAACTTTTTAAAAAGTTTATTCTTTAATTGGAAGAAAATTGCTTTACAATGTTTTCTTGGTTTCTGCCAAATAATAATGCATAATAATTCATCCATAATTATATACATATCACCTCCCTAAGAATTACTTTCTAATCAATAATCCAGTTAAGTTTGTCTTTAAAAAAATGTCAAACATATATATATTTCTTTGGTAACTTGAAAAATATTCAAAATACACAAAACTTCAGAATGTTCCTAAAAGCAATGTTTTAGAATACCTTTTAATTCACAGCATTTCAAATGATCTCTTGAAACAGTGGGGAGTCTCCCCTTAAAAATGAATTAGCACAATGATTTCCTTAACTGATGGGGTGGAATAATTTCTCCATTATTGCCAGACTATATTAGAGGAAAAAAGTTTTTTGTCTCAGAAATATGCCTAAAAGTAAAGTTTAAAAATAAAATAAAATTAAAAAAAAAAAATAAAAGCATTGCACAGATGGCATCAGATAAGAAATTTGTTTTCCCTAAATTACATATTTTGGGGGGAATTTTGACTTCATATCTCCATTATAAAATAATAATTTGTTCAATGTGCTTTCTTGTCTAATTTGAAAAAAAAGAAGTGTCAGTAAAAATATTTGTCTCACAGTCTGTTATAACTAAAGAGTCAATCTACTTTGTAAGCACTGAATAGAATACAAATTGGCCCCAAAGAGTGTGTACAACATAAGACTTTATATTTATTACTCAGGGCTACACTTGTAATTTGTACTTGTGCACAATTTTATATTTGCAAATAAAGAGTATTTTCCAAATTCACTCCTTATTTGAAACCCAGAGAACCATAATCCAACACTGAAAACAGTTCACAGTTGAAAAATTTACAAATGCCAAACTGGATTAAAAAATGAATTCTATTCACAGTTCTAAGTTTACATGTCAAAGTTTACATATCCAAATAATACTTCTCTGTAAGGGAATGACAACTCAAATGAATGTACTCCAAATAGTAGACACAGAATCCAAAATTAATCCCCCTAAATCATACCCAAACATTTGTTACCTAATCTACAAAATAAGACTAGATCAAATAATCTATAAACTTCCTTTAAATTCTAACTTTTGGGGGATACTGGGATCAAACACCAGCTATGTTTAGTTTTTATGTGACTTTGCAAGTCATTTGTTTTTAACCTCTCAGAAAAGATGTTATTTAAAATATCTTAGCAAAGAAATTATTTCCTACAAGTCTTATGAAGTTTATTGAAAAATCTCCTTTAGTAACTTTGATGGGTTAAAAAATGCTCCACAAAAAGTTAGAACTTGAAACCTGTAAATATGACCTTATATGGAAAGAGTCTTTGCAGATATAATTAAGTTAAAGATCTAGACATGCAATTATCCTGAATTAGGGTGGGCTTTAAATCCAAAGAGAAAGAATTGTCATTATAAGAGAAGGAAGACAGAGAGGAAGGCCATGTGAAGACAGAGGCAGATACTGGAGTAATCCATCTATAAACCAAGGAACACCATGGACTGGAGAAAGCAAGAGAGAGGCATGGAATGGATTCTCTTTTGGAGCCTCCAAAAGCAGCTAACACTGGTGACATGTTAATTTTAGGCATCTAGCCTCCAGATCTGTGAAAGATTTTTAAGCCACCAAATTAGTGGTAATCTGTTATGGCCACCATAGGAAACTAATACAGTAACGTATTTCAGAAAGAAAACCCAATTTGAAAGGTATTATCATCAACACAATTTATCTTTGGCCATCATATGCTTCACATTAGGAACAGTGAAAGGACATCATCATTTCTAGATTTTTAACAAAAATCCACAACTTGATTCCTAGATAAACACAGAAGAGCCTCTATTTTACAACATTTACTTATCTATGTGAGTCTATTTTACTTATGATTAAAATTATATTTACTAAAATGTTAAACAACTTTTCAATCAACAATATTACCTAATTGCAAATATTTTTAAAGACTTTGCTAATTTTTCTGAAGAGAATTAATAAATAAGTTTTAGTACTATAAAGCATGCTCAGTTTTCTTAAACCTGTATATAAAAAGCTTCTAAGCTTTTTGAGTGGCAAACAGTGTTAAAGAAATATGATAGCTATACATAATTTTATTTTTCCCATTATTATTCAAGCTTATAGAGCAAGTCTTAAATTTTCTTCAGTTCTTTACCATTTAACTTTCTCAGGTTTATATATATACATATATATAAACATATATATATATACACACATACATATATAGGTATATGTGTGTGTATTTAAAATACATATTTTAAATATGCATTTTAAAATACATATTTCAGATAGTTAAAACAAAAAATCTGATGTGATCTGAGGATCACCATAGTGTCTAAAAGAAATTCCAAAATTTCTACTTAGTTTTCATTATAGAAATAGTCTAAATAAGTCTATTTTTAGAGTTCAAGATATCCCTGATATTACCACATGAACCTTTGAATGTCTTGACTATTAGGCCATTGAAAAGTCTTGTTCAGAAAGATATAAAAGGTTAGGAAGTTCACAATTGCATAGCAACCCAGCTCACAAACAAGTCTGGATGTGGGTGGCAGAGGTATATTAAGCCTATAAATAACATAGGGTAAAATGAAGTAACGAAACTCTAGCAGCTTTTGAGGTACTGTAACAGTAAATAAACATATGAAAAACATTAAATTCCAGAAAATTGACTTTGATTTTAATGAGTCAGCAATACTCCAACCAGCAAATATATAGACTGGAACTAACAAATATTTCACAATTTCATATCTTTGAAAAACTCTTTTCCACACATAGAATGTATAGTGTCTATTATCTGCTAGCAGGTATTTATGAGCATAAGTAAATTTCCAAACTAAAAATATGGATACTAAAGTTATCACAAAAAACTGAATTCTCCGTTTCCAAACTAAGCAAAGAAAAGCCCTGATTTTGTTAAGAGACAGCAGGTGAGGAAAGGAAAAAAAGAGAGTAAAAGAGAAAAAGTAGAACAGCTGAGGAAAGTGTAGACAGGCTTCATGACTACTCCGGTCACCAATAACAATTCCACCATTAACTGCCACAAAAGCACAGAATAGAAACATGAGAAGAATGTAGGGCCAAGTCAAAAGTAAAAGCATACTCAAGTTCTTAAAGGACATGGAATAAGCCAAAAGAAACTGAAGAATTTTCCTGAATTCTGAAAATGGTCCTTTAATAGGGGTAGGCCTCTCTTCTTTCTTCTTCTGTAGCTCAGTTTTCCAAGCTTCAGTTAACTTTTGTGCAATGACATTTCCTGCACAGAAGATAGCCCAGATGATATTTGTTTGACGAAACATGAAGCCACAAAATCCAAGCAAGGCTGAAGTTTTATGATTTCCATAAAGACACATCAAGTAGGCAAAAAGGGTAAAAAACATGGATCCTGCTTCTGTATAATAAAGGAAGTTAAAAAAATAGAGTGTGGGAAATATTGCTAATGTTAATGTTGACAAGATCCTCTGGATACACGAGGAAGCCTATGAAAAGAGAAAACACAGTTCACAATAAAACCAATAGGCTATTTCTGCAGAACTAAGGGAGAGATTTACTAAGAAAAAAAAAACAAACCAACAACTGCCCGAGTTCTTCATAAATAAAATTATTCAATATTAATCTTATTCCTGGCTTTGGAAAAATACAGTATATATTTATGAGGGAACTTTTTGATACTTTTTGGTTACATCTAGCAATTTGGAAGCCAATAAAACAATACATATGTGTGTCAAAGCTTCTACTGCCTATTAGACTGAATCATTCAACAAACAGTTAAGGAGTTACTGTGTGAAGACTATGAACTCAATTCTATGGAGAAGATGGAGATGAATGGGACACAGTGCAAGTGGTTCCATTTCAGTGAGCCTTCCATAAGCATTCACTTGGCCATCATCACCAATTTCTAGTGCAGTCTCAAAACTCTGCACCAGAGAGAATTTAAATACGTATATAACATTTATACCACCACACATAGTGATCTTACTATTCTGTGATGAAATTACAGGGATTTTCCTGAAAATGGTGGGGCTCATCTAAAGTTAAACATCTTCTTTTGGCCTGATAATCTATTTCAGAATTTGAAAGTACTCTTATTTCCTTAAATTCTATCTTCCAGTTAATCTAAATCACCAAGCCAGATCATGCCATTCCATTGATTAAAATTAAGGGCTGTCCTTCACCTACTAGGTAAAGTTTAGAATACTTTTCATGACATAAAAAGGATATTCATGACTTCTCTCCTACCTACTTCTATAGCCTCACATCCCTGTACTTTGTAATCTTATAGTTACAAATAGCAATTTCCTGTATCTTGTTGCTCCATGTCTTTCTACAATGCTTATGCTATTTCTGTCAGAATTCATTCCTATTCTACAGCCCTATCTGTCATCAAGATTCAGATCAGGTATGATCTTCCTGATGTGTGACGTCTTACCCAATGCAACCAACAGCTTTCCTTCCCAGTCAGGCTGCAACAAGTTCTCTTCTGCTCCTTCTCTGTATTCTTGTAGTGTTTTACAGCTACTGTTATCCCACAATTTACACTACTGAAATCATTTAAGTTAAAACTATTATAGTTAATATTTACTGATTCCTTACTATTACATCTGGGAACATTTTAGTCACTTTCCATTTATTAAGCTCTTTTATGCTTCAGGATAGTCCTGTGAGGTTGAGTCTATATTTTCCCCATTTAACAAATGAAAAATGGAGTCACTAAGGGGCAACCTGTCCAAAGTAACACAATTAGTAAGTGGATAAAATTCAAACCCACGTAATTCACCTCTGGGGTCTGCATTCTTAAATCATAAAAAACTGCCCAGGTAACATCTGTTCTCCCTAATGAAGACATAAGTTTTATAAGAAAAAGACTGTGTCACTTACCTCTGTAGTCTCAGTGCTTAACACACAGAATAAGCTCAATAGATATTTACTGAACTGACTTAATTCATGAAAATTTATATATTTTATAATAAATTAGTTTTTCAAATATTTAAACACAAACATCTAAAACTGGGGTAGAAGACTTGCTTTAACTTTACAAAATATATACAAATATTGTTAAAAACATTTCCCACCAAATTTCATAAAATAAATTCACCATAATTGTGGACCTGCCTGTACATAAACTTAAATTATTCTGGAAACAAACCTTGTGTCTGGGTTGCACTTTGCGGAGAAGCAAGTATAGTAAATAGAAGTTGCCAACACTGAAGAGAAGGTTAACAAATCGGAGCATTCCAATGGAGCAGACAACATGTTCTGACCATCCAAAGATCCAACTGGCAGGTTTGACCACTCCAACTGACAGCAGGTATAAGCCAGGTAATGTAGTAATCATGGGGTCCCACTTAAAAACAAAAGGTCAACAACGAAGCAAAAGCAAGAAACATTATACTGATAAGACTGATACAGAAATGTCATCTTTACTAACAATCAGGCATCTCTGGGAAGTTATCCTATGACAGTTAAATGAGTCCTTTTAACATCAGGGCAAATCAGACACTTCCTCTAAAGAAGTCTTCCTTATTGTCTTTGGTATTTGCTTTCTGACTGTTAAAGTATCAGCAACCAGTAGTCAACAACTTAAACTCAGTTTCCAAGACATACTCTTTGGAGGGCCTGTCTTTTGGTGATTAAATTGTAAACGCTACAGTTTTAAAAAGCCTGGAAATACCTGCTCGAACTCTGATGGGTATGGAGAGAAAAATAAAGAGATTAAAGCACAGGATCCATAATGACAGCTACAATATACTGAGCCAATCCTCTATTTAATCCTGTAACAAGCCCTATAATAGATACTGTTTTACCATCATTTTCAGATGAGTAATCAGAAACTCAGAAAATTTCCAAGCCACATGAATAGTAAACAGTATACCAAGTTTTAAAACCAGTTTTTTCTATAACTATAAACTATATTTAACCATACTCTACAATGCCTTCTCCCAAAGGATTTTTATATCCATATCTGCATATGCTGCTGCTGTTGTTTAGGCACTAAGTCCTGTCTGACTATTTGTGACCCCACAGACAGTAGCCTGGCAGGCTACTCTGCCCTTGGGATTTCTTCCCAGGCGAAAATATTAGCCTGGGTTGCCATTTCCAAATGCATATTCAAACACTTCACTGGTTGACAGTTTATCCAGTTTACAGAAGGTTGTTAAAAACATCAAGGGTGGAACTAACATAACTTGTCACTTCTTAGTGGCTGAAGCTACCCCCCGCCCCCTCCTATCCCACTCTCAAAATACACAGTGAGATGCTTAACAGGTGACCGAATGTGAAATTTTTTTATTTCCTAGGAGCAATCCAACGCCTCTAATTCTGGAACTGGCAAAGAAAAACTAGGATAGCTTTCATTAGTTGTCAAAAAAAAAAGGGGCAATAACTTAGTTCCCCATTAGTTAATCTCCCCGAGGATTTCTTGCTAGGAGACAAATCTGCCATTTATGCACTCATTTAGCAAATATTTTACAGATCTCAGAGGAACAAAAAATTACCCAGTTCCTTTCCTGTTTGGAGTGAACGGAGCTAAGGATAAAGACTGGGGAAATTAGCGCTGGGGCCAGATCTTCCCTTTCTAGCCAGTGTGAGCGTGCAGACAGGTTGGGGACCCCACCTGCGAGAGAGAGAAATGGCCCTCACAGTAGCGCTGCGCCTGCGGCAGGTGGAAGATCTCGTCCATGTAGGGCTCTCGCAGGGCCCGGCTGAAAGCAGAAAAAAGGAGGCAGGACACTAAAAAGGTACAGCTCAAGGCAGCCGAGAAATAGTAACCCTCCAGCTGAGCCATTCCTGCCCCCATAGCCAAGAACCTAGGCCCGGAAAATCTGTGCAGAAGTCTCAAGTCCGCAAAGCCGAGTTTGACACTCGGGATCGAAATGGGCGCGCAAAGCGGGACTCGCCGAAGGGATCTGAGCACAGCCGGAAGACAAAGGATGCCGGGAGAGCGCGGACGCGGAGCTTCCGGAAGGGTCGGGTTCACTGTTTCCTGAGTGACGAATTTAGCTAACGGACAGGACTCTTACTCTGTCAATCACGTTGCACAGGGCGCACTGAGTGGTCAGAGCAGCCGGAAGAGGCCGACTTCGGCAATCTGAGGGCCACTGACTTGAGCAGTTTGGTGGTTTGAAATGAAAATAGTTGCTTTTCCTGAAGGTCTTTGTTGGCCTTTTTCCTGCTGTTTCCACCTCTTACCATCAGGAGGCGGCATTTCTCCATGTTTGCAATCCCCAAACTAAAAATTTGTACATTTCTCCCGCCCTGGTTATTTTTGTTTTCTCTCAAGTGATCTGAATTACTAAAACGTTCAGGTCCAAGGCATTTGCTTTCGTCAACTTTGGAGGATGGGAGGAGGAGCTTTGGTTGTGAAAGGAAAGATGGAGACGTTCACATTTAAAATTTGAAGGTCCAAAGAGCGCCTTCACTATTGAGCGAATTTAGTACTAAGTAATTTTTCAAAATGTGAATACTCTGAACAAGGATTAATTTATATCAGCATTCACAGTGCATTCAGGCAAATTGCAGTACGCTATGGGAGTTGGGGAAACAGTGTTTTAGAAATTGGGCCGTTTTAGTCCAAACGAAAGCGTCTCTGTGCCTGAAAGTTTGATGGTTAGCATCTCTGCGGAAGCGTAATGTTTTCTTACCAAATAACAAGCATGCGCATCTTAATGGGTGATATCAGATCAGATCAGATCAGATCAGTCGCTCAGTCATGTCCGACTTTTTGCGACCCCATGAATCGCAGCACGCCAGGCCTCCCTGTCCATCACCAACTCCCGGAGTTCACTCAGACTCAGGTCCATCGAGTCAGTGATGCCATCCAGCCATCTTATCCTCTGTCGTCCCCTTCTCCTCCTGCCCCCAATCCCTCCCAGCATCAGAGTCTTTTCCAATGAGTCAACTCTTCGCATGAGGAGGCCAAAGTACTGGAGTTTCAGCTTTAACATCATTCCTTCCAAAGAAGTCCCAGGGCTGATCTCCTTCAGAATGGACTGGTTGGATCTCCTTGCAGTCCAAGGGACTCTCAAGAGTCTTCTCCAACACCACAGTTTAAAAGCATCAATTCTTCGGCGCTCAGCCTTCTTCACAGTCCAACTCTCACATCCATACATGACCACAGGAAAAACCATAGCCTTGACTAGACGGACCTTTGTTGGCAAAGTAATGTCTCTGTTTTTGAATATGCTGTCTAGGTTGGTCATAACTTTCCTTTCAAGGAGTAAGCGTCTTTTAATTTCATGGCTGAAGTCACCATCTGCAGTGATTTTGGAGCCCCCCAAAATAAATTTCTGACATTGTTTCCACTGTTTCCCCATCTATTCCCATGAAGTGATGGGACCGAATGCCATGATCTTCGTTTTCTGAATGTTGAGCTTTAAGCCAACTTTTTCACTCTCCACTTTCACTTTCATCAAGAGGCTTTTTAGTTCCTCTTGACTTTCTGCCATAAGGGTGGTGTCATCTGCATATCTGAGGTTATCGATATTTCTCCCGGCAATCTTGATTCCAGCTTGTGTTTCTTCCAGTCCAGTGTTTCTCATGATGTGCTCTGCATATAAGTTAAGTAAACAGGGTGACAATATACATCCTTGACATACTCCTTTTCCTATTTGGAACCGTTCTTTTGTTCCATGTCCAGTTCTAACTGTTGCTTCCTGACCTGCATACAAATTTCTCAAGAGGCAGATCAGGTGTTCTGGTATTCCCATCTGTTTCAGAATTTTCCACAGTTTATTGTGATCCACACAGTCAAAAGCTTTGGCATAGTCAATAAAGCAGAAATAGATGTTTTTCTGGAACTCTCTTGCTTTTTCCATGATCCAGCGGATGTTGGCAATTTGATATCTGGTTCCTCCACCTTTTCTTAAGAGTGTCCTGAACCCCTGTCAATAGCCTAAAACCTACTGACTTTTCCTGGAAATAGTGGGAATTTTTGAAGGCAATGGTACAAAGCCAAACACTTAGGCTATGTATTTCTCTCCATAGCACTTGCCACCAAGGTCTTACATTGAACATCCGACCCTTATACATGTCCCACACGTCCCTTTAAAATAATTGGAAAGTCTCATGGAAATAAGGGCTTTTAGAAATTGTAGTTTCTTTAATGATTTACTTGTCTTCATTTTACAGAATATGTTGAAGTCAAAATGAGTGATTTACCTGAAATCACATATGAAGTTAGTAGCAGAGTCATGGTTAGAAATTAGACTGTCAGACAGACAGTAATAAAGTAACCCCATAGTTTTCTGGTTTAAAATAATCTTCAATTTATACTGAATTGAATATTTTATTAATCTCAATAACTTTTTATTTACATTCTATTCTTTTGTGTTTACATTCACCAAGTCAAAATACAGATTTTATTTTATTTTTTTTAAATGTCGATGGTACAGGATAATTGCATCAGAATCTGCTGAGGAGCTTTGTAAAAAACTAGATTCCAGACTATTATCTCACACCACTGGGTAATAATTTTCAGATAATGATCATCAGTGAAAAGCATATTACCCAAGAATGTTAAGAAACACTCAGGGCCCAATAGGGGTCTTCATAGAATACTCCACTGGTTTGTTGGTGAATTACTTTTACTGTTTGAAAATTGATGAAGTTGTTGCCACTTGTCTACTTTGGGACCATGACACTTCTGATAACCTATAAATATTTTTCCAAGATCTGCCACTAAATCAAGACCTATGTTAACATAGTCATTTGTAAGGATTTTCATGAAGTAAGTTATATTTTACTAGATCTATGTTTTAAAACTGGATCACCATTAATATTCTCCTTATGTTCTCCATTTTCCATAGGTCCTTATTTTTTGAAAAAGAGTCACTACTAGAATGGGCATCAGTTCAGTTCAGTTCAGTTTAGTCATTCAGTTGTGTCTGACTCTTTGCGACCCCATGAATTGCAGCATGCCAGGCCTCCCTGTCCATCACCAACTCCTGGAGTTCACTCAGACTCACGTCCATCGAGTCAGTGATGCCATCCAGCCATCTCATCCTCTGTCGTCCCCTTCTCCTCCTGCCCCCAATCCCTCCCAGCATCAGAGTCTTTTCCAATGAGTCAACTCTTCGCATGAGGAGGCCAAAGTACTGGAGTTTCAGCTTTAGCATCATTCCCTCCAAAGAAATCCCAGGGCTGATCTCCTTCAGAATGGACTGGTTGGATCTCCTTGCAGTCCAAGGGACTCTCAAGAGTCTTCTCCAACACCACAGTTCAAAAGCATCAATTCTTCGGCGCTCAGCCTTCTTCACAGTCCAACTCTCACATCCATACATGACCACAGGAAAAACCATAGCCTTGACTAGACAGACCTTTGTTGGCAAAGTAATGTCTCTGCTTTTCAATATGTTATCTAGGTTGGTCATAACTTTCCTTCCAAGGAGCAAACATCTTTTAATTTCATGGCTGCAGTCACCATCTGCAGTGATTTTGAAGCCCCCAAAAATAAAGTCTGACACTGTTTCCCCATCGATTTCCCATGAAGTGATGGGACCGGATGCCATGATCTTCGTTTTCTGAATGTTGAGCTTTAAGCCAACTTTTTCACTCTCCTCTTTCACTTTCATCAAGAGGGTTTTTAGTTCCTATAGATCCTCAATTAAGAATTTTATTTTGTGTTGTCTCTTGAATTGTGATATAACAAGTTAAGGCAAAATGGGCAATTTCTTTTGGAGTTCTAAAGATATGTAGTGTGTATAAGAAATAAATCTTTGTTGATTTAAGCTATTTAAGATTTTTCATTTACTACTGCCACGAAACATAGCCTAGCCTGATCAGTTTTGACATTCCTAATTTTGTGAACTCACATAATACGGTATATATTTAACTCTATGTGAAATACTTATTCCCTAACAGTGAGTTTCCCTAAACATTGTAATTCTGATAACTAAGAAATTTTGACAAGTACTATCATTTGAAGTGATAGTCCAAGTACTATCTTTCCTCTTATTGAGGCCCTTTTCACTTTCTACTGAACCAAAATACTGACCTCTTGACAGTCACAGTGATGACTTAACTGCACCTTGGGCCAAAATTATAGATAATAACCTCCAAAATGCAACTAGCCTTGAGCTCAATCTCAAAATTCCAATTAAAAAAATTAAAATTAATCAAATCATCATTTAATTAAAAAGAAAACACACACCAAATGTTGGTACAAAAGCATTAGTCAATATTTTAACTCTTTATTGAAAATATTTTGGAGATATGATGCTGGGTGAACAATGTTCCTAGTTTGAGACTTCCCAGTTTTTGCCTTGCAAGTTCCAGGAAATGCTTTAGTCTCAGACAAACAGGGATGATTCAACCTCTGGAAAGTTTTACCACATGACTCAAAGCATATGAACCACCTGGAATGGATCCTGTGTTATCACCTCTCTAGGATTTTTTCTTTTTATTTTTTCATCCTTTTTTATCCTCATAGAGAAAAATTTGACCTCTTCTTCAATTGTTCATCTCCAGGCTTTCCACAATGAAAAACACAATGTTCATTGCCAAACAACACAGAAGTTGGAGAAAAGAAATTTAAATACAAACAATTTCATATTTTTCTATGAAAAATATTCAGAAATGGGAGATTTTTTATTTAAAAGAATCTCTATGTGAAGAGGAATTCTCCTCTGTGAAAACATGAGTAGCTGGAATAATTATCCTACAGATATTACTGCCAGTTTAATGAGAAACATCACAGGGAAGATAAGCTTCACAAAAGACTTCACCATTAAACTATATAAAATTTAAGATCATCATAAATTGATTATTAAATGAATTGGGTTGTTATGTCAATAAGATTGCAGTACCATTAAATCAGCCAAAGTGACAAGTTAGAAGGGAAGACATCCACTTAATTTATAGTTTTAAATAAACACTGTAATATGATTTTACTAATTTAAAAATTTTAGAGTTTGGACTGAGTTTTATGATACAATTAATATTTTGATACTCATTCAAGTTGAAGTGAAATATTGAAGAGAGTTTCAGTTTGCTTCCTGCTTTTATATCAGAGCCAGATGAAGGAATGAGGCTGACAGTTGATGCCCTGCACCAACTGGTAGTTTGACATATATTCAAAATATAATTCCTCAATTACTTGCGTAAAATTAATTTAGTGAGACCAGAAAAACTGAAATTTCATTAAGAAAATTTAAATATAGAAATGCTCCTTTAGATTTTATTTTTCCTAGAAAAGCAAACACGTTGTAGGTAGAGGTAGTTCATGATCTGTGGTTCTAGTTCTGCTTTCAGGTCTTTTTGTTGATGTTGTGCTTGTTTAGCATTGCTTTTCTGAATGAGACAGCACACCATATCAAAGGATTTATAATTATTTAATACACTAAAATGAAATACACATTGTATATTACTGTCTCAATATTTTAGTTTCCGTAACTACCAAATTGTAATGATTGATAATACATCTGTGCAAACATATTTAAGGTAGGCCTGTGTTATTAAAGCAGAGAAGGCAATGGCACCCCACTCCAGCACTCTTGCCTGGAAAATCCCATGGACGGAGGAGCCTGGTAGGCTCCAGTCCATGGGGTCGCTAAGAGTCAGGCACAACTGAGGGACTTCACTTTCACTTTTCACTTTCATGCATTGGAGAAGGAAATGGCAACTCACTCCAGTATTCTTGCCTGGAGAATCCCAGGGACAGGGGAGCCTGGTGGACTGCTGTCTATGGGGTCGCACAGAGTCGGACACGACTGAAGCGACTTAGCAGCAGCAGTGTTATTAAAGAAGTGATTTTTCAGACTTCTTTTCACTAGAGGGTGCTGACAACTTCTGTAAAATCAGGGCAAATTTTTTACCTTTCCTTAAAAATTGATTCCAATAATGTTTTAGCTGATTATTGATCAGCACTCCAGTATATGCTTAACAAGACTGTCACTCAGGATGGCTGTTTGTAGTTTTTAAAGTTCATTATTTTCAATATTAATTCGTTACTATATTTTTATTTTGATGATATCTTACAGTTATCATATCATCATGCAAGAAATACTGGAGGCAGGTGAGAGACTGGAGAGAGGCTGATAGAGATGCATGTGTGTCACTTGGGGACAAACAAAAAAACATTACTCACTTTCCTGGACCCTTCAAGCAAGTGAAGTGAATGCCTTAGACACTGGGGGAAGGTGAGGAGATGTTTGCATCCCAGGACCCAAGCAAAGCCCCACTGATTCTGGGAGAGGGAGAAAAATAAAAACCTGTTGCTCATGGAAGGACAAGAACACCTTTGGGTCCCATATCCTGCACTACATCAAAGAAGAGATCTGCTGCCATTAGGGGAGAGGCTAATGGCAGATGCAAACTCTTCATCTCTTTAGAGAAACTCTCCTTCCCTCTAAGGCTACCACAGATGCAAGGCTACCACAACACGGAGGAACAGGAACAATGTGAAAGTCCATCCCTAAGGCCTAGATACAGGGCATGCTTAACATAGAAGATGGATCAGGAACACTAAATCAAACTCCTTTGAAACTATCTCTGAGTGACAAAGCAGTTTACTGTTGCAGTGGGGCAAAGACAGGGAGAGAGAAGCCTCTGAAGTGCATGCTTGCAAAGGTGGATGAAAGTTGAGAGTGGAGCAAGAATACTGACAAAAACAGCTTTGACACCCATGGTTCAGTACTGGCACAAAGTAAAAGCAGACCTCTACCTCTACTTTCCTGGTGGTTCAGTTGGTAAAATAACCTGCCTGTAATGCAGGAGACCTGAGTTTGATCCCTGAGTTGGAAAGATCTCCTAGAGAAGGGAAAGGCTACCCACTCCAGAATTTTGGCCTGGAGAATTCCATGGACTGTATAGTTCATGGGATCATAAAGAATTGGACATGAGTGGCTGTCACTCACTCACCCACTAGAATTTGAAGTCCATGATGTACCTTCATGTTGTGTGATTATATAACCTAAGCACATATTTCTATAGAGTATATAGTATATGCCTAGGATTGTAATTGCTAGTTCATAAATCTGTGTATTTTTTAGTTGAAATATTGAAAAAGACTTTTCCAAAGTGGTTGTTCTGAATTATACTTATTACAACTTAGCGACTAAACCACCACCACCAAGCAGTATTTGAGAGCTTTCTTATTTCCTAGCCTTGTCAACACATGGTAAAAAATTAAAATTTTACTAAGTGATGCATATGTAATGATATCTCATTGCCATTTAATTTACGCTTCCCTAATTGATCTCAGTGAGGCAACAGTGAGTGGTGGCTTGAAGCAAGATCTTAATTCCTGCCCAGTAATTAAACCTGGATAGCCTAGTTGAAAACCAGGAATCCTAGCCATCAAACCAGCAAGGCTTAGAGGCTAGAAGTTGATTGTCCCTGAATCTTTGCCACCAGTGAAAAATTCATTTATCATGGTGGCAGAAACTGTAAATGCAGGTACAAAGTCTGTTGTTAGAGACATAGCACAACAACAAGTGGGAGAGCACACAGAGAAATAGTTTATCTAGTTGAGATAGAAGCAAGGCAGAGATTAACACCCAGAGAGAAAATGTGTGGGCCCCCTAGTGAGCACAGTAAAGAGGCAGTTAAATCATTTATATAGGTCAGTTCTTCCAGGTTGTTGTCTTCTTCCAGGCCAATTATCTGGTTTCTTTTTCCACACCTGACCTTCCCTGGAACCCTACCCTGGGGTGCCCATGCACCCCTCAGCCAAGATGGATCTCGAAGTGAAGGCTTCTGGGAGGAGCAAGACTCATTATGGCCTAGCTTTATCCCTTGACTTTTGACCCACAAGAAGCCTTTCTGTGCATGTGTTCTGTCCGCCTTGTCCTAAAAGAGGAGGAAGGGAGATCTCTTAATGCTTTATTCAAACAAGGTTTTGCCCCTCTTTATCCTTGCCATGACTATTAAGGAGCTTACAAGAGACAAATACTGGCTATTTACCTTATTTCTGTTGTTACTTCCATTTTGGAGGGCCAAGTGAAAGTGAAAGTCTCTCAGTCATGTCCAACTCTTTGTGACCCCATGGACTACACAGCCCATGGAATTCTCCAGGCCAGAATACTAGAGTGGGTATCCTTTCCCTTCTCCAGGGGATCTTCCCAACCCAGGGATCAAACCCAGGTCTCCTGCATTGCAGGTGGATTCTTTACCAGCTGAGCCACTAGGGAAGGAGGCTGATCATAAATGGCTCAACTGGAGCCCACCTATCTTTTGTCTCAGGGAATGCAAATAGGAGGCTAGTTGTAAATGTCTAATCTGGAGTGCATTTATCGCCTACATAATTATAACCAACGAAAGTGAGTATGGTATTTTTTGGCATTAATAGTTTAAATATAATAGATTTATATTTAATTAATTATATTAATCATATCCTACACAACTATATTTAAAATTTTGTATCTCACACATTGTTATTAGATGTCCATAGAGCATTTAGGGAAACTGGCAAAAAGATAAACATTACTAAATTTCAAAAAGTAGAATTCTTCTATGTGTGTGATTCAGTGATACATATACTCATATGTTACTTTTGAAATTATTTTCCACTATAGATTTTTATAAGATATTGACTGTAGTTCCCTGTACTATAGTATAACCTTTCATAGCTTGTTGCATATTTATTTTTTTAAAATTAGAAATCTAGTGTTCTCTTCATACTAAGTCAAACAAGTGGAATCCATGACAAATATTTTAGTTAGGTAAAAGTTCACAAGTTTTCTATAATATTTATATTATATATATTATTTATATATGTATGCAAAATCTTTTATACTGTACTTTATACATGCTTGAGAAAGAACATAAAAAATGAAAAAAGGAGATGGAGAAATTGGAAAACATAAACTAAATGAAATGGAGCATTGAATATGAAATAGAAAAAGTGAAACAAACTAGATAAAAGTAAAAGATCCTCATATAGTCCAGTTGTTACTGAATACTGCTGTTCATTAGAAACATGTCTGGAGCTCTGGCCAAAATAAATAAATAAATAAATAAAAAATAAAATAAAAAAGCAATACCTGGGCATTTGTATATTTTAAAAAAAATTCCAAGATAATTTTGATATGCATCTGGGTTTTAAAAAGTGATTACAGGTTTTTCTATTAAATGGTAGTTTTGGTGCATAGAATTCTGTAATTTTTCTGTTGACCAATCATGATACAATGTTATTAAGTGAGTAATAGTTACATAATAGTTACCTCAGATATGCAGATGACACCACCCTTATGGCAGAAAGTCAAGAGGAACTAAAAAGCCTCTTGATGAAAGTGAAAGAGGAGAGTGAAAAAGTTGGCTCAATGCTCCACATTCAGAAAATGAAGATCATGGCATCTGGTCCCATCACTTCATGGGAAATAGATGGGGAAACAGTGGAAACAGTATCAGACTTTACTTTTTTGGGCTCCAAAATCACTGCAGATGGTGACTGCAGCCATGAAATTAAAAGACGCTTACTCCTTGGAAGGAAAGTTATGACCAACCTAGATAGCATATTGAAAAGCAGAGACATTACTTTGCCAACACAGGTTCGTCTAGTCAAGGCTATTGTTTTTCCAGTGGTCATGTATGGATGTGAGAGTTGGACTGTGAAGAAAGCTGAGCACTGAAGAATTGATGCTTTTGAACTGTGGTGTTGGAGAAGACTCTTGAGAATCCCTTGGGCCACAAGGAGAGCCAACCAGTCCATCCTAAAGGAGATCAGCCCTGGGTGTTCTTTGGAAGGAATGATGCTAAAACTGAAACTCCAGTACTTTGGCCACCTCATGCGAAGAGTTGACTCATTGGAAAAGACTCTGATGTTGGGAGGGACTGGAGGTAGGAGGAGAAAGGGATGACAGAGGATGAGATGGCTGGATGGAATCACTGACTCGATGACGTGAGTTTGAGTGAACTCCGGGAGTTGGTGATGGACAGGGAGGCCTGGCGTGCTGCGATTCATGGGGTCGCAAAGAGTCAGACATGACTGAGCGACTGAACTGAACTGAATAGTTACATAATCACAATAATAAAAGATGTTTATCAGTTTTCTCAATCAATAGCCAGACAAAAAGTAAAATAATTATGACTGCAAGCCATAATGGGAACATGATTAAATTAACAGAATAAAATAATTGAATACAATTCAGAGGGGTCAAGCAGAGTTTTGTGGTAAGCAGAAGTGCACACATTTTCATCTGCTCAATCAGCCTATGTCTTTTGATTAGTGATTTAATCCATTTACATTTAAGGTAATTATCGATACTATGATCCTATTACTATTTTCTTTATTGTTTTGGTTTTATTTTCTGTAAGTAGAGCTTTTCCTTTTTTTGTTTTCTTTCTAGAGAAGTTCCTTTGCATTTGTTGTAAAGCTTGTTTAGTGATGCTGAATTCTTTTAACTTTTGCTTGTCTGGAAAGCTTTTGATTTCTCCATCAAATCTGAAGGACAGTCTTGCTGGGTAGAGTGTTCTTGGTTATAGGTTCTTTCTATTCATCACTTTACATATGTCATGACTTTCATTTCTGGCTTGTAGAGTTTCTGTTGAGAAATTAGCTGATAGCCTGATGGGAGCTCCCTTGTATATTATATGTAATTTTTTCCTTATTGACTTTAATACTTTATCTGTGTCTTTAATTTTTGTCAGTTTGATTACTATGTGTCATGGTGTGTTCCTCCTTGGGTTTATCCTGCCTGGGACTCTCTCTGCTTCCTAGACTTGGTTGATTATTTCCTTTCCCATGTTAGGGAAGTTTTCAGCTATTATCTCTTCAAATATTTCCTCAGGTCCTTTCTTTCTCTCTTCTCCTTCTGATACCCATATAATGCGAATGTTCATGTGTTTAATGTTGTTCCAGAGGTCTCTTAGATTGTCTTCACTTGTTTTCATTCTTTTTTATATAGCCTGTTCTGTAGCAGTGATTTCTACCATTCTGTCTTGCAGGTCGTTTATCCATGCTGCAGCCTCAGTTATTCTGCTATGAATTCCTTCTGGTGTATTATTCATCTCTGTTTGTTTGTTTGTTTGTTCTTGTTGGTTTTTGGTAAACATTTCTTGCATCTTCTCAATCTTTGCTTCCATTCTTTTTCCAAGATCCTGGATAATCTTCACTGTCATTATTCAGAGAATTTTTTTCCTGGAAGGTTCCCTATCTCCAGTTCATTTTGTTGTCTTTCTAGTGTTTTATCTTGCCCCTGATTTGGAAGGTAACTTTGCTTTTTCATGCTGATTAACTTTCTGTAATGTGGTTTTGTTTTAGTCAGTATGGGATTGTGGTTCTTCTTGCTTCTGTCTGCCTTCTGATGGAGGAGGCTAAGAGGCTTGTGTAAGCTTCCTGATAGGAGGGACTGGTAATGGGAAAAACTGGGTCTTGCTCTGGTTGGCAGGGCCTTGCTCAGTAAAGCTTTAATCCAATTTTTCTCTGATGGGTGGGGTTGCACTCCCTACCTGGTAGTTGTTTGGCCAGAGGTGACCTAGCCCTCGGGTCTATGGGCTGTATGGTCAGATTAATGGTGACCTCCAAGAAGGTTTATGCCAACCGGGAACTTCCCAGAGAGCTGCTGCTTGTCCCCTGTCCCTGTGGTGAGCTCCTGCAGACCCACACCTCCACAGGAGACCCTCTGAGACTAGCAGACAGTTCTGCTTCAGTTTCCTGTGGAGTCAGCGCTCTTTTCCTCTGAGTCTTGGTGCACACAAGGTTTTGTTTGTGCCCTTCAAGACTGGAGCCTCTGTTTCCTCCAGTCCTGTGGAAGTCTTGTAATCAAATCCCAATGGCCTTCAAGGACAGATTCCCTGGGGTCTCCCAGTCTCTTTGTCAGGTCCTCAGGTTGGGAAGCCTGACATGGGGTTCTGAACCTTCACAACAGTGGGAGAACTTCTTTGGCATTACTGTTCTCTAGTTTGTGGGTTACAGACCCTACAGTTATGGGATTTGATTTTATTGTGG
Source organism: Bubalus bubalis (assembly GCF_019923935.1). Taxonomy (NCBI): domain Eukaryota; kingdom Metazoa; phylum Chordata; class Mammalia; order Artiodactyla; family Bovidae; genus Bubalus; species Bubalus bubalis. The sequence goes on along the minus strand of NC_059160.1, from coordinate 43,706,223 downwards.
TTGTGCCCCTACTGTCTTGCTGTGGCTTCTTCTTTGTCTTTAGATGTGGAGTATCTTTTTATGGTAGGTTTCAGTCCTGCTGCTGATGATTGTTCAACAGCTTGTTGTGATTTTGGTACTCTCATGGGAGGAGATGAGCATATGTCCATCTACTCACCATCTTGAACTGGAAGTGGTGAGTATGTTTATAATGGGTCATTTGAATCTTCTTATTTATGGAGCTTTTATTCACATCAGTTGTCCACTTTTCTAAGTTGTGTGTCTTTTAATTCTTTATTTATACTGAACCCTTTGCTGTTTGGATGCCTTGAAAATTTTCCACCCTCTGTGACTTACTTAACTATTTATAAAATGATTAAATCTTCTAAATTTATGTATTCAGATTTAGCAGTCTTTTCCTTTATGGTAATTTCCATTGATGAAGTTTCCATATATTCTGAGGTCAGGACTTCTAAAATATTTTACAGAATCTCAATTTGCTTTTCAAACTTAGATCTACAATTTACCTATAACAGATTCTAGTGCATTATGTGAGATGTGAATCTAGATGGTTTCCATAAAAATAAACAGTTGTCCTAGGAAAATTTTAAAAGGCTACTTTACTGCCTCTGCTTTACAGTGTCACTTATGTCAAATGAAGAAAATAAAGGCCCATATTTGCATGGGTCTCTTTCTAAACTCTCTATTCCATTCCATTGCTGTATTTGTCATTATAATACTACATTATTTTACAACATTTTCAAAATAAATCTTGATAACTGGTAGTGCATTTTTTTCCCATTTGCAGGTGGTACTAGTAGTGGTAAAGAATTCTTTAGTAGTGGTAGTGGTAAAGAATCCACTTACCAATGCAGGAGATGCAAGACTCATGTTCAATCCCTGGGTTAGAAATATCCCCTGGAGAATAAAATGCCATCCCACTCCAGTATTCTTGTCTATAAAATCCCATGGACAGAAGAGCCTGGTGGGGTACAGTCCATGATGGGTTTGCAAAGAGTCAGACACGACTGAGCACACACAGTTTTTCTCCACTGTGTTCTTCTATTTTCAGAGTATTTTGGATACCCTTGGATATTGCGTATCCATTTATATTTTATTAATTCCCACAAAAAACTAATTGCTGTTTCAATTAATATTGTATTGAATCTATTCAGCTATTTCGGGAGAGAATTGACATTTTTACTGTATAAAGTAGTTCACTACCTTTTTAGTTTTTGATATTGGTTGTCAACCTCTTTTCAGTACATCAGTCTGAGTCTTGTTTTTAAACAATTCCATAAATTCAAACAAATGATAGATCTCTGCTTGGATAATATAGGAAGAATATTACATATAAGTGAAGGATGCAAATAAACTATATCCTCATATTTCATAGTATGAAGTCAATTGAGAATGTCTAATATTGAAAACCCCTTTATGGATCACTGCCTTGTCATGGTGAAGGGGCTTGCATAACTCAATGAAGCTATGAGCTATGCCATGCAGGGCCACCCGAGTTGGACGGGTCTTAGCAGAGAGTTCTGACAAAACGTGATCCACTGGAGGAAGGAATTGCAAACCACTCTGGTATACTTGCTGTGAGATCCTCATGAACTGTATAAAAGGCCAAAAAGATATGACACTAAAAGATGAGTCCCCCAGGTCTGAAGGTGTCCAATATGCTCCTGGGGGAGAGTGGAAGAGAATTGCCAATAGCACCAGACTGAATGGCTCTGCTGGGCCAAAAAGGATAGGATGCTCAGTTACTGATGTGTCTGGTGACAAAAGTAAAATCCAATGCTGAAAAGAACAGTATTGTATAGGAACCTGGAATGTTAGGTCCATGAATGAAGGAAAATTGGACATGGTCAAACAGAAGATGGTAAGAATAAGCATCGACATGTTAGGAATCAGCAAACTAAAATGGATAAGAATAGGCTAATTTAATTCAGATGGCCATTATATCTACTACTGTCAGCAAGGATCCCATAGAAAAAATGAAGTAGCCCTTATAATAAACAAGAGTGTCTAAAATACAATACTTGGGTGCAATCTCAACAATGACAGAATGATCTAGGTTTGTTTCCAAGGCAAGCCATACAACATCAGAGTAGTCCAAGTCGATGCCTCTACCACCAATGCTGAAGATACTGAAGTTGATCAGTTCTATGAGGACCTAGAAGACCTCCTAGAACTAACACCTAAAAAAGATGTTCTATTCATCCTTGTAGATTTGAATGCAAAAGTAGGACGTCAAGATACACCTGGAGTAACAGCAAGTTTGGCTTTGGAGAACAAAATGAAGCAGGTCAAAGGTAACTGAATTTTGCCAAGAGAATGCACTAGTCATAGCAAATACTCTTTTTCAACAGCACAAGAGATGACTTTACACATGGACAACACCAAATAGTCAATACTGAAATCAAATTGATTACATTCTTTGTAGCCGAAGATGATTGTATACAGTTAGCAAAAACAAAACCTGGAGCTGACTGTGGCTCAGATCATTAGCTTCTCATAGTAAAATTCAGGCTTAAACTAAAGAAAACCAGGAAACGGTTTTTCTGCCTAGCCAGGTATGACTTATATAAAATTCTGTATGAATTCGCAGTAGAGGTAATGAATAGATTCAAGGGACTAGATCTAGATAACAATGTACCTGAAGAACTGTGGACAGAGGTCCATAATACTATACAGGAGGCAGTGAACAAAGCCATGCCAAAGAAAAAGAAAAACAGCGAGGCAAAGTGGTTATCTGAGGAGGCTTTATGAACAGTGGAAGGATGAAGAGAAGTGAAAAGCAAGGGAGAGAGGGATGTTTAATTTACATTCAATTAAATGCAGAGTTTCAAAGAATAGAAGAGACAAGAAGGCATTCTTCAATTAACAGTGGTTAATAATTGAGGAAATAAACAAAAGAGGAAAGACTAAAGATCTCTTCAGGAAAATTGGAAACATCAAGGGAGTATTCCACCCAAAGATGGGCGCAATAAAGGGTAAAAATGGTAGAGACCTAGTAGATGCCAAAGAGATCAAGAAGAGATGGAAAGAATACACAAAAAGACTGTATAATATACAGATGGTGTGGTTAGTCACCAAGAGGCCAGACATTCTGGAGTATGAAGTCAAGTGGGCCTTAAGAAGCACTGCTGTTAATAAAGCTAGTGGGTGCAATGAAATTCCAGAAGAAATATTCATATCCCTAAAGGAGGATGCCATCAAGGCTTTGCATTCATTATGTAAGCAAATCTGGGAGACCCAGCAGTGGCCACAGCACTGGAAAAGGTCATTCATCCCAATTCCCAAGAAGGGTAGTACCAAAGAATGTGCTAGCCATTGGATGATTGCACTTATTTCTCCTGCTAGTAAGATCATGCTTCAAATCTTGCATGCTAGGCTTCAGGACTACATGAATCAAGAACTTCCAGATGTCCAAGCTGGGTTTAGAAAAGGAAGAGGAACTAGAGATCAAATTGCCAACATTTGCTGAATTATAGAAAAAGCAAGGGAATTTCAGAAAAACACCTATCTCTGTTTTGTCGACTGTGCTAAAGCCTTTGCCTGTATGGATCATGACAAACTGTGGAAAGCTCTTAGAGAGATGGAAATACCAGACCATTTTACCTGTCTTCTGAGAAACGTGTATTGCTGGGGTCCAGCCCCGGTGGATCCAGGGAATTCGAAGCGGGGACGGCGTCGGCGAGGATTAGGAAACAACTGCTTAATTAAACTTTAATTAAGGATATAAAGAGTAATAGAATAAGGATAGCTCAGTGAGGAAATTCAGTGGAGAAAAGAGGCTGAATAATTCAGCCAGAAGGTGAGAGAAAGAACGACATGGGGAGACTAAGTTTTGGTGAACAAGGCCTGCACTTTATTTTCCAAAGTAGTTTTTATACCTTAAGTTGTGCATAGAGGATAATGGGGGAAGGGGTGGAGTCATGCAAGGACAGCAGTTCCTGGTCCTAATCGAAGCCAGGCTTTCAAACTTATCATATGCAAAAGTTCAGGTGAATTACATCATCTTCTGGCCAGGAGGCCTGTTAACATTTTAAGAAACTTACTTTTCTCTAAAGGTGATTATTCCAAAGTTAGGCACCAGCCTCCAAAAAAGCACTGGACAAAGCTGCATTTTACATTTCTATACACCCATTATATCAATCAATACACTGCCAAGGACACAGTAGGTAAGGAGTATGGAGACTTAGCAGCAAACATTGGCTCAATAAGTGAAAAACCCTTCACCAGTACAATTTCTAATCAATCTTTTAACTACTCAAAGGAATCTGTGTTTAGACACTTTAGAACATCTCCTGCCTCTCACAGTTGGGAGACTCTGAACAATCACATGTGGCCGGAAAAACCTATTCAGGCAGGCTAGAGGACTTCCAAAGGAGTTTGTAGGTTGAAACACTGTCACACCCAGGAATTATTAACTGGAGCTGTAAGCTAACTCTTTTTTCAGAGAGAGGTAGTGGGGGACAGCCCCCGTAAAGTCAGAGGTGTAGGTGAAAGCACAAAGCAGAAAGTAGGCAGACTGGTTTTGGGGGTAGATGCTCGAGAATTTCCAGGGGGACTCCTGAGGCTCAATCCCGCCTTTGCGTGTGCCGAGCCTCCTTCCTCATGACCTTTGTCATGGGCGGAGTTCCTCACGCTGGCTCCCGGCAGTGACAGAATTCCAGTTGAGCTATTCCAGATCCTGAAAGATGATGCTGTGGAAAGTGCTGCACTCAATATGCAATATGCACTCAATATGCAATATGCCGGCTCCCGGCAGTGTTTGTAGTCAAGAAGTAGCAGAACCCTGTATGAAACACCTGGTTGGTTCAAGATCATGAAAGAAGTAGGACAGGGATGTTTGGAGTCACCCTGTTTGTTTAACCTATACACTGAGCACTTCATGAGAATGCTGGGCTGGATGGGTTACAAGCCAGAATCAAGATAGGTAGGAGAAACATCAACAACCTCAGATATGCAGATGATACCACTCTAAAGGCAGAAAGCAAATAGGAACTAAAGAGCCTCTTGATGAGGGTGAAAGAGGAGAGTGAAAGAGCTGGCTTAACACTAAATATTAAAAACAAACAACAACAACAACAACAAAAAACTAAGATCATGGCATCTGGCACCATTACTGCATAGCAAATAGAAGGGGAAAAAGTGGAAGTGGTGACAGATTTCCTCTTCCTGGGCTCCACAATCACTGTGGATGGTAACTGCAACCATGAAATCAGAAGACGATTGCCTCTTGACAGGAAAGCAATGGCAAACCTAGACATTGTGTAGAAGAGCAGAGACATTACTCTGCCAACAGAAGTCTGTATAGTCAAGGCTATGGTCTTCCCACTAGTCATGTATGATTGTGAGAGCTGGACTGTTAAGAAGGCAGAACACCAAAGGATTGATGCTTTCAAACTGTGGTGCTGGAGAAGACTCCTGAAAGTCCCTTGGACAGCAAGAAGATCAAACATGTCAATCTTAAGGGAGATCAACCCTGATTATTCACTGGAAGGACTGATGATGAAGCTGAGGCTCCAGTATTTTGGTCATTTCATGCACACAGACGACTCATTGGAAAAGTCCCTGATGCTGGGAAAATCGAGGGCAGAAGAAGAGGGCATCAGAGGATGAGATAGCTGGACAGCATCGTGGATGCAATGAACATGAACTTGGGCAAACTCTGGGAGATGGGGAGGGACAGTGAAGTCTGGTGTGCTGCAGTCCATGGGGTCACAAAGAGTTGGACACGACTGGGCAACTGAACAACAACAATATTGAAAAATCAAGCAGTAGTAACATTAATATAAGCATGTTATTTCAGTTTATAGAGCTAATTGTCAAAAGGAGCAGCTTGAAGAGTGGAAGATGCTTTAATCTGGGGAACAGAAATCAGATTGGTGAGGATAGTGCCCATTTTTAAGAAAAATTTAAAAGTCTTTGAATTTATTTTATTTTGAAAAACTCTTTGTACTTAAACACATGGTCTATCAACAGGTGCCTGTCCAGATCCCCATACAACTGGTTTATGACCAAATAAATACAGAAATAAAAATAGGTATTTAGAAATTTTATAGCAGTATCATAGAGTAATTAATTGCATGTCTGTGGAATTTAGTGCAGAAAAGATTATATGTCTTTTTTTCTTTTACTTTTTAATATTTAATTTTTATTGTGTTTTATAAAATTATCAGTTCATAATAGATTGAAAATTAAAAAAAAACTGATTTTTATATCATATACAACTTGATAAACACTCTATTACATTATAACAAATGATAATTTAACTCAAAAAGCAAACAAACAAAACTTAGTGCTATGTCCAGAAGATGCATAAAGTGGCTTGTTTTTGACCTGGCAAATCAAGAAATTTAATATAATAGATATCTAAATATAGTGCTTCCATTTGTCCAACATCATTTAATATAATATTCAACATTCAGCCTAAAATTTTCCCTTTTTTTATTTCTGAGAATTTAGTCTCTGTGAGTAAAATGTTATTTAAAACCTAGCCTAAACTAATTTGGCTTTTCAGTGAATGCCAGAATTTTTTTCCTCTCATGTATATGGGTACTCTGAAGTTGTTGGGAGAGGCTGGTGAGAGTTCTAGTTCTCCACCTCTACAAGCTCATAATCAGATAGTTGATTGCAGTGAAACAAACTGCCAAATTTCTCAGAAAATGGACATTTACTAGAATAAATACAAATTGGCAATTGCCATGGGCACTTTCCATGAACCTCTACTAGGATTAAATCATGTGCTACTGTAGCTACTTACCTTCAACACCCGCTGAAAGGAATTCAGATTGGAGAGCAGAAATGAGGGATTCTGCGCTTTGGGGAAAAACTGACACATTAGGTGTTCAGGTAGTTAGATATTTTCAGGAGCTGATTTTATGAGCCCAATTCTTATATCTCATATCTAGAAAAGCACTAAAATCCTTCATGGTAATGACTGTTCCTTGTGATTAGCAGAAAGCTTCTGGAAAAATATCTGCTTGATTGAATGTACTTTCACTCCAGCAAAATTACGTTCATACTGTACTTCCGCACTACGTCTTTGGAGTAGTTTCTCAGAGCTATTGAGGTGTTGTCTCATGGGCTACAGTCCTCATTTTGCCCCAAAGAAAGTTTAACTTGCAACTCTCACATTGTGCTTTTTTTTTTTTTTTTAAGTTGACACTGGCTCTGAAAGGCAGAAGCAGGCATAAAATCTGTAAGTGGAAGGAGTTTCTTCTCTCTGCCACTTGGTGTCTTGGCCAGCACTTACATGCATGTCTGCTTATTTGCAAGTAGATATGTCACTGTTCTTGAGCTCCCCAGGAGTTGCTAGTGGTAAAGAGCCCACCCGTGAATGTAGGAGACATAAATGATGTGTGTTTGATACATGGGTCAGGAAAATCCCCTGAAGGAGGGCATGGCAACCCAGTATTCTTGCCTGGAGAATTCCAAGGACAGAAAAGCCTGGCAGGCTACAGTCTGTAGATTCACAAAGAATAGGACACTACTGAAGAACACATGGATGGTGTTATTCTTATGATGGGGAAATCTTTTTTAAAATTATTTAATTTATTTTAATTGGAGGCCAATTACTTTACAATATTGTGGTGGTTTTTGCCATTCATTAACATGAATAAGCCACAGGTGCACATATGTACCCCCTTTCAGAAGCCCCCAATGCCTCCCTCCCCACCCCATCTCTCTGGGTTGTCCCAGAGCACCAACTTTGAGTGTCCTGCTTCATGCATCAAACTTGCACTGGTCATCTGTTTTACATGTGGTAATATACATGTTTCAATGCTATTCTCTCAACTCATCCACCATTGCCTTCACCCACATAGTCCAAAAGTATGTTCTTTACATCTGTGTCTCTTATGCTATATTGCATATAGGGTCATCATTACCATCTTTCTAAATTCCATATATATGTGTTAATAGACTGTATTGGTGTTTCTTTTTCTGACTTACTTCACTGTGTATAGTAGGCTCCAGTTTCATCCACCTCAGTAGAACTGACTCAAATGCATTCTTTTTTATAGCTGAGTAATACTCCATGGACTTAGAAAGCATCACTACGAACAAAGCTAGTAGAGTTAGTGGAATTCCAGTTGAGCTATTTCTAATCCTGAAAGATGATGCTGTGGAAGTGCTGCACTAAATATGTCAGCAAATTTGGAAAACTCAGCAGTGGCCACAGGACTGGAAAAGGTGTTTTCATTCTAATCCCAAAGAAAGGCAATGCCAAAGAATGCTCAAACTACCACACAATTGCACTCATCTCACACGCTAGTAAAGTAATGCTCAAAATTCTCCAAGCCAAGCTTCAGCAATACGCAAACCATGAACTTCCATTATGTTCAAGCTGGTTTTAGAAAAGGCAGAGGAGCCAGAGATCAAATTGCCAACATCCGCTGGATCATGGAAAAAGCAAGAGTTCCAGAAAAACATCTATTTCTGCTTTATTGACTATGCCAAAGCCTTTGACTGTGTGGATCACAATAAACTGTGGGAAATTCTGAAAGAGATGGGAATACCAGACCACCTGACCTGCCTCTTGAGAAACCTATATGCAGGTCAGGAAGCAAGAGTTAGAACTAGACATGGAACAACAGACTGGTTCCAAATAGGAAAAGGAGTACATCAAGGCTGTATATTGTCACCCTGCTTATTTAACTTATATGCAGAGTACATCATGAGAAACGCTGGGCTGGATGAAGCACAAGCTGGAATCAAGATTGCCAGGAGAAATATCAATAACCTCAGATATGCAGATGACACCACCCTTATGGCAGAAAGTGAAGAGGAACTAAAAAGCCTCTTGATGGGAAATCTGGTCAACCACTTGTAAAAGAATGAAACTAGAACACTGTCTATTACCATACACAAAAATAAACTCAAAATGGATTAAAGATCTAAACATAAGACCAGAAATTATAAAACTCCTAGAGGAGAACATAGGCAAAACACTCTCTGACACACATCACAGCAGGATCCTCTATGACCCACCTCCCAGAATACTGGAAATAAAAGCAAAAATAAACAAATGGGACCTAATTAACCTTAAAAGCTTCTGCACATCAAAGGAAACTATTAGCAAGGTGAAAAGACAGCCTTCAGAATGGGAGAAGATAATAGCAAATGAAGCAACTGACAAACAACTAATCTCGAGAATATACAAGCAACTCCTACAGCTCAACTCCAGAAAAATAAATGACCCAATCAAAAAATGGACCAAAGAACTAAATAGACATTTCTCCAAAGAAGACATACAGATGGCTAACAAACACATGAAAAGATGCTCAACATCACTCATTATCAGAGAAATGCAAATCAAAACCACTATGAGGTACCATTTCACAGCAGTCAGAATGGCTGCGATCCAAAAGTCTACAAGCAATAAATGCTGGCGAGGGTGTGGAGGAAAGGGAACCCTCTTACACTGTTGGTGGGAATACAAACTAGTACAGCCACTATGGAGAACAGTGTGGAGATTCCTTAAAAAACTGGAAATAGAACTGCCTTATGATCCAGCAATCCCACTGCTGGGCATACACACTGAGGAAACCAGAAGGGAAAGAGACACGTGTACCCCAATGTTCATCGCAGCACTGTTTATAATAGCCAGGACATGGAAGCAACCTAGATGTCCATCAGCAGATGAATGGATAAGAAAGCAGTGGTACATATACACAATGGAGTATTACTCAGCCATTAAAAAGAATACATTTGAATCAGTTCTAATGAGGTGGATGAAACTGGAGCCTAGTACACAGAGTGAAGTAAGCCAGAAAGAAAAACACCAATACAGTATACTAACGCATATATATGGAATTTAGAAAGATGGTAACAATAACCCTGTGTATGAGACAGCAAAAGAGACACTGATGTATAGAACAGTCTTATGGACTCTGTGGGAAAGGGAAAGGGTGGGAAGATTTGGGAGAATGGCATTGAAACATGTAAAATATCATGTATGAAACGAGTTGCCAGTCCATGTTCGATGCACGATACTGGATGCTTGGGGCTGGTGCACTGGGACGACCCAGAGGGATGGAATGGTGAGGGAGGAGGGAGGAGGGTTCAGGATGGGGAACACATGTATACCTGTGGCGGATTCATTTTGATAGTTGGCAAAACTAATACAATTATGTAAAGTTTAAAAATAAAATAAAATTTAGAAAAAAAAAAAAAGCCTCTTGATGAAAGTGAAAGTGGAGAGTGAAAAAGTTGGCTTAAAGCTCAACATTCAGTAAACGAAGATCATGGCATCTGGTCCCATCACTTCATGGCAAATAGATGGGGAGACAGTGTCAGACTTTATTTTTCTGGTCTCCAAACTCACTGCAGATGGTGATTGCAGCCATGAAATTAAAAGACGCTTACTCCTTGGAAGGAAAGTTACGACCAACCTAGATAGCATATTCAAAAGCAGAGACATTACTTTGCCAACAAAGGTCTGTCTAGTCAAGGCTATGGTTTTTCCAGTGGTCATGTATGAATGTGCGAGTTGGACTGTGAAGAAAGCTGAGTGCCGAAGAATTGATGCTTTGGAACTGTGGTGTTGGAGAAGACTCTTGAGAGTCCCTTGGACTGCAAGGAGATCCAACCAGTCCATTCTAAAGGAGATCAGTCCTGGGTGTTCTTTGGAAGGAATGATGCTAAAGTTGAAACCCCAGTACTTTGGCCACCTCATGCGAAGAGTTGACTCATTGGAAAAGACTCTGATGCTGGGAGGGATTGGGGGCAGGAGGAGAAGGGGACGACAGAGGATGAGATGGCTGGATGTCATCATCGACTCGTTGGACGTGAGTCTGAGTGAACTCCAGGAGCTGGTGCTGGACGGGGAGGCCTGGCTTGCTGCGATTCATGGGGTTGCAAAGAGTCAGACACGACTGAGCGACTGAACTGAACTGAACTGAATACTGCATGGAATAGCAGTCTGGTTTCAAATAGGAAAAAGAGTACATAAAGGCTGTATATTGTCACAGAGCTTATTTGACTTATATGCAGAGTACATCATGAGAAACGCTGGGCTGGATGAAGCACAAGCTGGAATCAAGATTTCCAGGAGAAATATCAATAACCTCAGATATGCAGATGACACTGCCCTTATGGCAGAAACTGAAGAGGAACTAAAGAGCCTCTTGATGAAAGTGAAAGAGGAGAGTGAAAAAGTTGGCTTAAAGCTCAAAATTCAGAAAACTAAGATCATGGCATCTGGTCCCATCACTTCATGGCAAATAGATGGGGAAACAGTGGAAACAGTGGCTGACTTTATATTTTGGGGCTCCAAATCACTGCAGATGGTGACTGCAGCCATGAAATTAAAAGATGCTTACTCCTTGGGAGAAAAGTTATGACCAACCTAGACAGCATATTAAAAAGCAGAGACATTACTTTGCCAACAAAGATCCATCTAGTCAAAGCTCTGGTTTTTCCAGTAGTCATGTATGGATGTGAGAGTTGGACTATAAAGAAAGGTGAGCACTGAAGAATTGATGCTTTGGAACTGTGGTGTTGGAGAAGACTCTTGAGAGTCCCTTGGACTGCAAGGAGACCCAACCAGTCCATCCTAAAGGAAATAAGTCCTGAATATTCATTGGAAGGACTAATGCTGAAGCTGAAACTCCAATACTTCGGCCACCTGATGCAAAGAGTTGACTCATTGGAAAAGACCCTGATGCTGGCAAAGATTGAAGGTGGGAGGAGAAGGGGATGACAGAGGATGAGTTGGTTGGATGGTATCACCGACTCAATGGACATGAGTTTGAATAAACTCCGGGAGTTGGTGATGGACAGGGAGGCCTAGCATGCTGCAGTCCATGGGGTTGCAAAGAGTTGGACACAACTGAGTGACTGAACTGAACCGAACTGAATATTCCCTTGTGTATATGTACCACAACTTCTTTATCCATTCATCTGCCAATGGACATCTTAGATTGCTTGCATGTCCTAAGTATTGTAAACAGAGCTGCAATGAGCATTGGGGTATAAGTCTCTTTCAGTTCTGGTTTCCAACAGTGTGATTGCTGGGTCGTATGGCAGTTCTGTTTGCTGTTTTTAAAGGAATCTCCATACTGTTCTCCATAGTGGCTATAATTGTTTGCATTCCCACCAACAGTGTAAGAGGATTCCTATTTCTCCACATCCATTCCAGTACTTATTGTTTGTAGACTTTTTGATGGCAGCCATTCTGACTGATGTGAGATGGTACCTCATTGTGGTTTGATTTGCATTTATCTGATAATGAGTAATGTTGAGAATCTCTCAGTTTAGTTCAGTTCAGTTGCTCAGTCATGTCCGACTCTTTGCAACCCCATGAATCGCAGCATGCCAGGCCTCCCTGTCCATCACCAACTCCCGGAGTTTACTCAAACTCATGTCCATCGAGTTGGTGATGCCATCCAGCCATCTCATCCTCTGTCCTCCCCTTCTCCTCCTGCCCCCAGTGACTCAGCTCTTCGTATGAGGTGGCCAAAGTATTGGAGTTTCACCTTCAACATCAGCCGTTCCAATGAACACTCAGGACCGATCTCCTTTAGGATGGACTGGTTGGATCTCCTTGCAGCCCAAGGGACTCTTAAGAGTCTTCTCCAACACCACAGTTCAAAAGCATCAATTCTTCAGTGCTCCGCTTTCTTCACAGTCCAACTCTCACATCCATACATGACTACTGGAAAACCATAGCCTTAACTAGATGGACCTTTGTTGGCAAAGTAATGTCTCTGGTTTTGAATATGCTATCTAGGTTGGTCATAACTTTCCTTCCAAGGAGTAAGTGTCTTTTAATTTCATGGCTTCAATCACCATCTGCAGTGATTTTGGAGCCCCCCAAAATAAAGTCTGACACTGTTTCCACTGTTTCCCCATCTATTTGCCATGAAATGATGGGATCAGATGCCTTTATATGTGTTTATTAGCCATATGTATGTCTTCTTTAGGGAAATGTCTGTTTATTTCTTTGGACCAGTTTTTGATTGGGTTGTTCATTTTTCTGGTATTGAGTTGAATGTGCTGCTTGTATATTTTGGAGATTAATTATTTGTCAGTTCTTTCATTTGCTATCATTTTCCCCCATTCTGAAAGCTGCCTTTTCACCTTGCTTATAGTCTCCTTCATTGTGAAAACGTTTGTAAGTTAATTAGGTCCGATTTGTTTATTTTTGTTTTTATTTCCATTATTCTGAGAGGTGGGTCATAGACGATCTTGCTGTGATTTATGTCAGAGAATGTTCTGTCTATGCTTTACTCTAAGAGTTTTGTAGTTTCTGGTCTTACATTTAGATCTTAAAACATTTTGAGTTTATTTTTAATTTATGGTGTTAGAAAGTGTTTCATTCTTTTACAGGTGGTTGAGCAGTTTTCCCAGCACCACTTGTTAAAGAGATTGTCTTTTCTCCATTGCATATTTTTGCCTCTTTTGTCAAAGATAATGTGTCCATAGGTGCATGGATTTATCTCTGGGCTTTCTATTTTGTTCCATTGATCTATATTTCTGTTTTTGTGCCAGTATCGTACTGTCTTGATGACTGTAGGTTTGTAGTATAGTCTGAGGTCAGGCAGGTGGATTCCTCCAGCTCCTTCTTCTTTCTCAAGATAGCTTTGGGTATTTAAGGTTTTTTTGTGTTTCCATACAAATTGTGAAATTATTTGTTGTAGTTCTGTGAAAAATACCATTGGTAGTTTGATAGGGATTGTTTTGAATCTATAGATTGCTTTGGGTAGCATACTCATTTTCACTATATTCATTCCTCCAATCTATGAACATGATATATTTCTCTTTTGTGTCATCTTTGATTTCTTTTATCAGTGTTTTATGGCTTTCTATATATAGGTCTTTTGTTTTTTTAGGACAATTCATTCCTAAGTATTTTATTCTTTTTGTTTCAATGGTGAATGGGATTGTTTCCTTAATTTCTCTTTCTGTTTTCTCATTGTTAGTGCATAGGAATACAAAGGATTTCTGTGTATTAATTTTATACCCTGCAACTTTACTATATTCATTGATTAGCTCTACTAATTTTCTGGTGGTGTTTTTAGGGTTTTTTATGTAGAGGATCATGTCATCTGCAAACAGCCAGAGTTTTACTTCTTGTTTTCCAATCTGTATCCCTTTTATTTCTTTTTCTTCTCTGATTGCTATAGCTAGGATTTCCAAAATTATGTTGAATAGTAGTGGTGACCATGGGCACTCTTATCTTCTTCCTGATTTTACAGGAAATGCTTTCAATTTTTCACCATAGATGATGTTTGCTGTGAGTTTGTCATAGAAAGCTTTTATTATGTTGAGTTATGTCTCTTCTATGCCTGCTTTCTGGAGAGTTTTATTGTAAATGAGTGTTGAATTTTGTAAAAGGCCTTCTCTGAATCTATTGAGATAATCATGTCATTTTTAATCTTTCAGTTTGTTAATATGGTATATCACATTGATTGATTTGTGAATATTGAAGAATCCATGCATCCCTGGAAATAATCCCACTTAGTCATGATGTATGGTTTTTCCTATATGCTGTTGGATTCTGTTTGTTAGAATTTTGTTGAGGATTTTTTCATCTATGTCCATCAATGATTTTGGCCTGTACTTTCCCTTTTTTGTGGAATCTTTTGTCAGGTTTTGTTATTAGGGTGATGGTGGCATCATAGAAAGAGTTTGGAAGTTTACCTTCCTTTGCAATTTTCTGGAAGAGTTTGAGTAGGATAGGTGGTGAAATGAAAGTGAAAGTGAAGTGAAGTCACTCAGTCGTGTTTGACTCTTTGTGCTCCCATGGACTGTAGCCTACCAGGCTCCTCTGTCCATGGGATTTTCCAGGCATGGGTACTGGAATGGGTTGCCAGGATAGGTGTTATTTCTTCTCTTTTTTGCTAGAATTCACCTGTGAAGCCATCTGGTCCTTGGTTTTTGTTTGTTGGAAGATTTTTGATTACAGGTTTGATTTCCATGCTTGTGATGGTTTTGTTAAGATTTTTTATTTCTTCCTGGTTCAGTTTTGGAAGGTTATACTTTTCTAAGAATTTGTCCATTTCTTCCAAGTTGCCCATTTTATTGGCATATAATTGCTCATAGTAGTCCCTTATGATCTTTTGTATTTCTGTGTTGTCTATTGTGATTTCTACACTTTCATTTCTAATTTTATTGATTTGATTCTTCTCCCTTTTTTTTTCTTGATGATTTTGGTTAAAAATTTGTCTATTTTATTCATCTTCTCAAAAAACCAGCTTTTAGTTTTGTTGATTTTTGCTATAGTCTCCTTCATTTCCTTTTCATTTATTTCTGCTGTGTGTTTTTTTTTTAATATTTATTTCCTTCTGTTAACTTTGGTGTTCTTTTTCTTTTTCTAGTTGGTTTAGGTCTAAAGTTAGGATGTTTATTTGGTGTTTATCTTGTTTCTTGAGGTAGGCTTGTATTGCTATGAACTTCCCTCTTAGCACTGCTTTTACTGAATCCCATACATTTTGGGTTGTCGTGTTTTCATTTTCACTTGTTTCTATGCATATTTTCATTTCCTTTTTGATTTTTTTCCACGATCTGTTGGTTATTCAGAAGCGTGTTGTTTAGCCTCCATATGTTTGCATTTTTAATAGATTTCCCCCCTGTAACTGCCATCTAATTGTACCGTGTTGTGACTGGAAAAGATGCTTGAAGTTTTTTCAATTTTTTTGAATTTATCACAGCTAGATTTATGGCCCAGGATGTGATCTATCCTGGGCAGACTCCATATGCACTTGAGAAAAAGGAGATTCCATTGTTTGGGGGTGAAATGCCCTGTAGATATCAATTAGGTCTAACTGGTCCATTGTATCATTTAGAGCTTTGTTTCCTTGCTAATTTTCTCTTTGATTGATCTATTCATAGATATGAGTGGGGTATTAGAATCCCCCACTATTATTATGTTACTGTTAATTTCTCCTTTCATACTTGTTAGCATGTGCCTTACATATTGAGGTGCTTCTATGTTGGGTGCATATGTATTTTTAATTGTTATATCTTCTTCTTGGGTTGATCCTTTGATCATTATGTACTATCCTTCTTTGTCTCTTATCACTGTATATTTCAAAGTCTATTTTATGTGATATGTTTATTGCTACTCCTGCTTTCTTTTGGCCCCCATTTCCATGAAATATCTTTTTTCCAGGCCCTCACTTTCAGTCTGTATGTGTCCCTAGGTTTGAGATGGGTCTCTTGTAGACAGCATATATAGGCGTTTTTTTTTTTTTTTTAAATCCATTCAGCCAGTCTTCTCTCTTGGTTGGAGAATTTAACCCATTTACATTTAAGGTAACTATTGATAAATATGATCCCATTATCATTTATTTTTTGTCTTGGGTTCTTTTTTTATAAATCTTTATTTTCTGTCTAGAGAAGACTCTTTAGCAGTTGTGGAAAAGCTGGTTATTCAGTTGTGAATAAGAGCTGTGAATAAGAGTTGTGAATAAGAGCTCACTTATTCAGTTGTGTTTTGAAGAGGAGGGACACTGCAAACAATTATCACTGGCATGTGTGGGGATTGCTTGCAGTGGATGGACCACACTGGGTTTGCCACAGCCCAAGTGGCATGCATTTCCCGGGACCACACTGCTCAGGCTCCAGGGTGCTCTGCAGTGGCACTGTCCCAAGTGTGCCCTGCATTTCATGTAGTTCCCAGGACTAAGCTACTCAGGTTCTCAGGTGTTCCACAGGGGCACAGACCCAGATGGGCTGTGTGTTTTGTGCCCTTTCCAGGTCTGAGTGGCTCAGGCGACCAGGTGCTTGATGAGCACATTGTCCCAGATGGGCCATGCATCTTATTCACCTCCCCTGTCCTGGCCACTCAGTTTCTTGGGTTAGCCACAAGAGCACAGTCCCAGGTGTGCCGTATGTCTCCTCTGGGGAGCTGTTCCCAGGCTGTGACACTCCTGGCAGATGTCAGCCATCCAGGATCCCAGGAAGATATGGCTAGCAACTGGAAACCTCTCACAGTTTGGTGGAAGATGGGGTCTCTGGGGCCGAGATGGAAGCAGCGACTCTGGCTGTCACACGCCTCTCTCTCTGCCTCAGGGGAGGGAGGGCCCTCTACAGCAGCAGGCTTGCTCTCCTCTGGTATTCGCTGAATTATTTGTTCTGTGAGTGCATCAAGGATCACCATGATGCATTATAGACTTTCACAAGGAAGGCTTTTTCTTTTTTTCTCTGGCAATCCCATGGTTTGGGTTGCTATCTCACATTATCTCCCTCAGATTGTTCACAGGGCATTCAGGCTTGGTCCTACTCTAAGAACCAATGATGCAGCCCCCACCTCCCTGCCCAGCCTCTACTCACTCATGGCAGATATGAGCATCTGGGCCATGTCTCCACTGGCAGCTGTGGTTAGGTGCATAATCTGTGTGTGTGTGTGTGTGTGTGTGTGTGTGTGTCCTACCAGTTATGTTGCCCTCTGAGATTCCAGAACTCCCCAGAGACAAGCCTGTGAGAGTGTTTTCTACTATGTGGAAACTTCTCCTTCATGACTCCCTCCCCAGGACAGTCTCTATCCCTAAATCTTTTGTCTCTGTTTTTGTCTTTTATATTTTGTCCTACCTACTTTTGAAGAAGTTGGGCTGCCTTTCTGGTTCCTGGTGTCCTCCACAAGCTTTCAGAAGTTGTTTTGTGGAACTTGCTTAACATTCAAATGATCTTTTGATGAATTTCTTGGGCGAGAAAGTGGTCTCCTTGTCTTATTCCTCTACCATCTTGGGATTCTCACACTATAACAGCAAAATTGAGTAGTTACAAGGGAGATCATGTAATCTACAGAACTGAAAACGGTTACTATCTGAATCTATACAGATAGATAATGTATGGCAACCTCTACCATATACTCATGGGAGACACACACACACACACACACACACACACACACACACACACAAAGACAATAGTGAAACTAAGAAAAACGTAGGTGAAAAAGTAATATCCTTCTATAGAAATTCTCATATTTCCAGAGTTTCTTGTCTAGCTCTGTGGACCTGAAAGTAAACTGATTACAAAGTTGTACAAGCAATTGGCACAAATACATTTGTGATAGTTGAATAGTTTACATTATGAAAAAGTGTAATATTTTAATAACATGTTATACTTTATATAAGGTTGAGAAATAATATGTTTCTGAATGAGTTAAGTTAAATCAAAATATTATGATCAACCATTTACCATATGAATTATCTTTAATTCAACTATTCAAGTTTGACCAATTAACACATAAAACAACTATATGGAAGAAATGTACATTTGGTCCTGATTATGCATTGAAATGTATACGTAAAAGAAGTGAATTTCATTGTGCATAAATTATAGCTAAATAAGCCTGATTTATTTTCCAAAAAAGACTCTATACCAGCATGGACCTTTTAAATTGTAGTAATTATCATAAAACAGTTCTTTAATTGCCAGTATTATTGCTGTTAGTTAAATGAATAGTTGGGACTGTGAGAAAATGTTCCATGGCATTAGAAGTCCAGAATATTCAGTTCCTTTCCATTAAAAAAAAAAAATCCTGCCTGAAAAGCTGATTGTAAGACTTAAAGAGGTGAGATGGGGGTAGGTGGGATGGAAGCTCAAGAGAGAGGCCAAAGACACTGTGGAGCATAAATGAGCTGTCTCTGATGTGCCTTTTCCCAATTCCTGACAGTCAGATCCATGAGGATGGAATGAATTGTAAGAGTAAGATTAAGATTAACATATACACACTGTTCAGTTCAGTCACTCAGATGTGTGCAACTCTTTGTGACCCCATGAACCGCAGCATGCCAGGCCTCCCTGTCTATCACCAACTCCCGGAATCCACCCAAACCCATGTCCATTGAGTTGGTGATGTCATCCAACCATCTCATCTTCTGTCATCCCCTTTTCCTCCTGCCCTCAATCTTTCTCAGCATCAGGGTCTTTTCCAATAAGTCAACTCTTCGCATCAGGTGGCCAAAGTATTGGAGTTTCAGCTTCAGCATCAGTCCTTCCAATGAATATTCAGGACTGATCTCCTTTAGGATGGACTGGTTGGATCTCCTTGCAGTCCAAGGGACTCTCAAGTCTTCTCCAACACCACAGTTCGAAAGCATCAATTCTTCGGTTCTCAGCTTTCTTTATAGTCCAACTCTCACATCCATACATGACCACTGGAAAAACCATAGCCTTGACTAGATGGACCTTTGTTGGCAAAGTAATGTCTCTGCTTTTGAATATGCTATCTAGGTTGGTCAGAACTTTCCTTCCAAGGAGCAAGCATCTTTTAATTTCATGGCTGCAATCACCATCTGCAGTGAGTTTGGAGCCCAGAAAAATAAAGTCAGCCACTGTTTCCCCATCTATTTGCCATGAAGTGATGGGACCAGATACCATGATCTTCGTTTTCTGAATGTTGAGCTTTAAGTTAACTTTTTCACTCTCCTCTTTCACTTTCATCAAGAGGCTCTTTAGTTCCTCTTCACTTTCTGCCATAAGGGTGGTGTCATCCGCTTATCTGAGGTTATTGATATTTCTCCCAGCAATCTTGATTCCAGCTTCTGCTTCCTCCAGCCCAGCGTTTCTCATGATGTACTCTGCATATAAGTTAAATAAGCAGGGTGACAGTATACAACCTTGACGTTCTTCTTTTCCTATCTGGAACCAGTCTGTTTTTCCATGTTCAGTTTTAACTGTTGCTTCCTGACCTGCATATAGGTTTCTCAAGAGGCAGGTCAGGTGGTCTGGTACTCCCATCTCTTTCAGAATTTCCCACAGTTTATTGTGATCCACACAGTCAAAGGCTTTGGCATACTCAATAAAGCAGAAATAGGTGTTTTTCTGGAACTCTCCTGCTTTTTCAATGATCCAGCGGATGTTGGTAATTTGATCTCTAGTTCCTCTGCCTTTTTAAAAATATAAATTTATTTATTTTAATTGGAGCTAATTACTTTGCCTTTTCTAGAACCAGCTTGAACATCTGGAAGTTCACGGTTCACATATTGCTGAAGCTTGTCTTGGAAAATTTTAAGCATACTTTACTAACGTGTGAGATGAGTTCAATTGTGCAGTAGTTTGAGCATTCTTTGGCATATGCACTACCATGTGTTAAATATATAGCTAGTGGAAGCTACTATATAGCACAAGGTGCTCAGCTTGGTGTTCTGTGATCTAGAGGTGGTAGCTTACAGTGAATGGTGTCAGATGAGTCATCTCTGAAGAAGAAAATTTAGCTTTGGGGCCAGAGATGAGGCTTGATCACTCAGAGCTTTAGTGTAGCAGAAATTTTATTACAGTGAAAAGGGACAGAGAAAGCATCTGACATAGACATTAGAAGGGGGAAGATAGTGCAGCACTCACTAGTCTTATCAAGGTCTTATATATTTTTTCAAGACTGTAAAGGTCTCCTTATTGCCAAATTCAGACTGAAATTGAAGAAAGTAGGGAAAAATCACTAGACCGTTCAGGTATGACCTAAATCAAATCCCTTATGATTATACAGTGGAAGTGAGAAATAGATCAAAGGGATTAGATCTGGTAGAGTGCCTGAAGAACTATGGATGGAGGTTCATGACATTGTATAGGAGACTGGGATTAAGACCATCCCCAAGAAAAAGAAATGAAAAAAGTCAAAATGGCTATCTGAGGAGGCCTTACAAATAGCTGTGACAAGAAGAGAAGTGAAAGGCAAAGGAGAAAAGGAATGATATACCCATTTGAATGCAGAGTTCCAAAGAATAACAAGGAGAGATAAGAAAGAGTTCTTCAGTGTTCAATGCAAAGAAATAGAGGAAAGCAATAGAATAGGAAAGACTAGAGATCTCTTCAAGAAAATTAGAGATACCTAGGGAATATTTCATGCAAAGATGGGCACAATAAAGGACAGAAATGGTATGGACCTAACAGAAGCAGAAGCTATTGAGAAGAGGTGGCAAGAATACACAGAACTCTACAAAAAAGATCTTCATGACCCAGATAATCATGATGGTGTGATCATTCAACTAGAGCTTGGAATGCAAAGTCAAGTGGGCCTTAGGAAGCATCACTATGAACAAAGCTAATGGAGGTGATGGAATTCCAGGTGAGCTTTTGCAAATCCTAAAAGATGATGCTGTGAAAGTGCTGCACTCAATATGCCAGCAAATTTGGAAAACTCAGCAGTGGCCACAGGACTGGAAAATGTCAGTTTTTATTCCAATCCCAAAGAAAGGCAATGCCAAAGAATGCTCAAACTAACACAATTGCACTCATCTCACATGCTAGCAAAGTAATGCTCAAAATTCTCCAAGCCAGGCCTCAGCAATACATGAACTGTGAACTTCCAGATGTTCAAGCTGGTTTTAGAAAAGGCAGAGGAACCAGAGCTCAAATTGCCAACATCCGTCGAATCATTGAAAAAGCAAGAGACTTCCATATAAACATATACCTCTACTTTATTGACAATGCCAAAGTCTTTGACTGTGTGGATCACAACAAACTGTGGAGAATTCTGAAAGAGATGGGAATACCAGATCACCTGACCTGCCTCTTGAGAAATCTGCATGCAAGTCAGGAAGCAACAGTTAGAACTGGACATGGAACAACAGACTGGATCCAAATAGGAAAAGGAGAACGTCAAGGCTGTATATTGTCACCCTGCTCATTTAACTTATATACAGAGTAACATCATGAGAAACACTATGCTGGATGACGCACAAGCTAGAATCAAGGGTGCTGGGAGAAATATCAATAACCTCAGATATGCAGATGACACCACCCTTATGGCAGAGAGTAAAGAAGAACTAAAGAGCCTCTTGATTAAAGTCAAACAGGAGAGTGAAAAACTTGGCTTAAAGCTCAACATTCAGAAAACTAAGATCATGGCATCTGGTCCCATTATTTCATGGTAAATAGATGAGAAAACAGTGGAAAGAGTCGCTGACTTTATTTTTTTGAGCTCCAAAATCACTGCAGATGGTGACCGCAGCCATGAAATTTAAAGACGCTTGCTCCTTGGAAGAAAAGTTATAACCAAACTAGACCATATATTAAAAAGCAGAGACATTACTTTGCCAACAAACGT
The DNA here is from genome assembly GCF_019923935.1 of Bubalus bubalis. Taxonomy (NCBI): domain Eukaryota; kingdom Metazoa; phylum Chordata; class Mammalia; order Artiodactyla; family Bovidae; genus Bubalus; species Bubalus bubalis. Next base: position 43,684,232 of record NC_059160.1, on the reverse strand, counting down.
CTGTCTAGTCAAAGCTATGCTTTTTCCAGTAGTCATGTATGGATGTGAGAGTTGGACTATAGAGAAAGGTGAGCGCTGAAGAATAGATGCTTTTAAACTGTGGTGTTGGAGAAGACTCTTGAAAGTCCCTTGGGCTGCAAGGAGATTTAACCAGTCCATCCTAAAGGAGATCAGTCCTGAGTGTTCATTGGAAAGACTGATACTGAAGCTGAAACTCCAATATTTTGGCCAGCTGATGTGAAGAACTGACCCAGTGGAGAAGACATTGATACTGGGAAAGACTGAAGGTGGGAGGAGAAAGGGACGATAGAGGATGAGATGATTGGATGGCATCACTGACTCAATGGACATGAGTTTGAGTAAACTCTGGGAGTTAGTGATGGACAGGGAATCCTGGGATCCTGCAGTCCATGGGGTCACCAATAGTTGGATACAATTGAGTGACTGAACTGAGTGACTGAGAAGTTTTACCAGGGCCATTCCCATAACATACATTTTAAGATAACAAAATTAGTCAGAAGATTCTTGTTAAGAAGGAGAAACATGTCCTCATGCAAGATACATTGTTATACAATTATTAGTATAGAGCTTAAAGAAAAACGTACCCTTGAGCAAGCTGAATTGTTTTATTGTGTAATCATGCAGTTCAGTTCAGTTCAGTCGCTCAGTCGTGTCCGATTCTTTGCGACCCCATGAATCGCAGCACGCCAGGCCTCCCTGTCCATCACCAACTCCTGGAATTCACCCAAACTCATGTGCATCGAGTCAGTGATAGCTCTGGGCTTAAAGAAAGTTAGTCTTAAAGATGGTTGTTATAACAACTCAGAGTTAAAGAAAAAACATCTTATGTGACTAAGACAAGGAATGTAGGAAAAGAAAAGAGTTTGTTCTTTTCTAGTCTTTGAGAGCCCTGGACCCCTTCCTCCTTGAGGGCATTGGACCCCTTCCTCCTCCTCCTCAGGGGCCCTGGACTCCTTACCAACCTACCTAAAAACTTACTTTCTTAGAGGGATGGGATGGGATAGGGGAGGGAGGCTGAGAACAGGGTTCAGGTAAATACATATAAACATATAGCTGATTCATGTTGTTATGCAGCAGAAACTAACACAACATTGTAAAACAATTACATTGTTATTTAGTCCCAATGCTGTATCTGACTTTTTTGCAACCCCATGGACTGTTGCCCTGCCAGGCTCCTCTGTCCATGGGATTTCCAAGGCAAGAATACTGGAGTGGGTTGATATTTCCTTCTCCAGGGGATTTTCCCAACCCGGGAGTCAAACCTACATCTCCTGCATTGGCAGGTGGATTCCTTACCTCTAAGCTACCAGAAAATCAATTAAAAAAAGAAGTGGCAGGCAGTGTTTTCATCACAGGCTATAATGTCAACTAAAGAATATTGCTCACCATTTTGTTCCACAAGAATTAAGTCATTAGCCACTGCAGTTGCAGACCTTCAACACACCCTGAAAGAAATTTAGAGTGGAGATCAGGATTGAGGCACTCTGGTCTGGGAAAACTGGCAGAATAATCCTTTAGATAGTTAGATATTTTCAGCAAAAAATTTTATAAACCAATTTCTTATATCTTCCCATACCTATAAAAGCATTAAAATCATTAACTGATATCCATGCCTCATGACAGCAGTAACATTCTATGAAGATGTGTGCTTGATGGCACATATTTCTTCTTCAGAATCAAATATATGCTGATCTTTTCTCTTACTGCTTCAGAGCAACTCCTCAGAGCTATGTGAGAAGCTGTCTTCAGTGAGTGGCTATTAGTCTTCAGTGAGTCCCCAAATATCACTGAAGCTTACAGCTCTCACATTGTGTGTTTTCATTTCAATTGACTGACAGTTTTGGTGACCAAAAGTGGACCCAGATCAGAATTTTTTCCTTCACCTGAACTTTACAAGGATCTGGAGCCTTGGTATCAGCAGGGTCTCCTACGCCCATCTGCCTAGTCCAGGTCAATTTGATTAATCTTCTTTTGGTTCTTGGATTTCCTGATTATTGTTTGATGATTCTGAGTTTTATCTGGCAGTGTATAGCAGCTATCTGACCCCCTAGCTGAAAGATACTAGGGGAGGTCTAGCGGAAAGACTAAGATTTGCTCAGTTGAAAGGCCCTTGAGGGATCTGGACTGGGTGATTTGATAGGATGCTGGCTTAATGTCTTTTCTAAATGAGGAACATCAGAAAACCACCCTCCAAATAACACCCCTGCCCTTTTGTGCATGTAGAAAAATTATATTTTAAGCACTTCCTTAATTGGAAATTAAAGGAAATCTCACCCTGAAAATGGTTAAGATGGGGGTCTTTCTTTCCTTTTTTTTTTTTTTTTTTAAAAAAGAACTTAATAAACCTACCAACTCAGTATATTTTTTATTTTTATTTTTTAATTAAAAAAATTATTAAGCGTTTGGTCAAGCTGAGTCTTCATTGCTGTGTGCTGGCTTTCTCTAATTGTGGCGAATGGGGGCTACCTTTGTTGCCATGCATGGACTTCTCATTGTGGTGGTTACTCTTGTTGCAGAGCACAGGCTCTAGGCATGAGACTTCAGTAGTTGCAACACACAGGCTTAATAGTTGCAGCTCTCAGGCTCTAGAGTGCAGGCTCAGTAGTTGTGGTGCAGGAGCTTTAGTGGCTCCACTGGCATGTGGAATCTTTCCAGACTGGAGATTGAAAACAGTCCCTTTCCCTTGGGGGAACTCCAAGATGGGGCTCCTTTATTGCTTACACACTTAAGTTAGAGAAAGCTAGCTATATAAAAGTTTTCCAAATTCTGACCCAAAGACTCCTTCTAAGAAGTACTTGCTTCTATCTAAATGTGCCTTTGAGATGTAAATGTTCTATCAGGACTCTCAGGAACTGATCTTACTTTTATCTAGACCATCTTCAATACCTGAGACTGAGAAAAAAAGGGGGGTGGCGGGGAAGAGACCTTCCCCAGTAGCTCAGCTGGTAAAGAATCCACCTGCAATGCCAGAGATGCTGGTTCAATTCCTGGGTTGGGAAGATCCCCTAGAGAAGGGACAGGCTACCCACTCCAGGATTCTTGGGCTTCCCTGGTGGTTCAGATTGTAAAGAATCTGCCTACAATGAGGGAGACCTGGGTTCGATCCCTATGTTGAGAAGATCCCCAGGAGGCTGGAATAGAAACCCACTCCAGTATTCTTGCCTGGAGAATCCCTGTGGATAGAGGAGCCTGGTGGGCTATAGTCCATGGGGTCTCAAAGAGACAGACATGACTGAGGGACTAAGAACAGCACAACTGTTATTTATAAACCAGTGAGTTTTGTATTATAATACCCAATTAATTTATGACTAAGTTTTAAAGACAAAACTATGAGATCTCTAATTATGTCTGTCTACATATCCGTGTGTACCTTATAGATATGTCTCTACCTCTGGATGTTATTACCAAAAATAATTTGTAAATGACCTTTATTTAGTTGACTTAAAAGAAATTTAATGCTTATATAAATTTCCAGAAATATAAAATAGACTAATCCAAATGAATTTTAGATTCAAATAATATGGGAAATAAATAGCATTAAATTATCATTTAATATGAAAGTTAAAGTTTGTTGGTTTAATTAGTACAGACATGTCCTTAGAATCATCAACATTAACTATAATGCTTTCATTGTACATATAAGAAGTAAAGTCATATAAGAAGTTGTAAAATTTGTCAATAAGAAAAATAACTTAGAATCCTAAAATTTTATAAGCAAATTAAATGTAGATGAGACAGAGCTTTTAGGTAAATTCTTTTGGAATAGTTATGTTTTAGGAATGTCTACTTAAAAATAGTCTCTTTAAGTATTTGGTACTGAAATTTTAGAGTATTGATAAATTGAATTAAATGATGGCAGTTTATTAAATATCTAGCTCATTCCCAAATATAATTATGGGAATGTTAATTACTGGACATAAGCTATTTTTTTTTTACAGGGAAACCAATAATACTTAGAACTATTAATAAACATATCTGATGCCTTATCAAGGAATTTTCTTTAAGAAAGCACATGCTTTCTGGAAATTATAAACAGTATTCATAAGTTTGTCAGTCTACAAGATGCTCTTGTAAAAGAGAGTTCACAATTGCTTACTTCTTAGTTTTCACTAGAAGCTATGTTCTTTTAAAGAGTTGGGAGTTTCAGCTAATATATGTAATTAAAACTACTAAGATAATAAGGAAAATATTTTTATATTCAAGAAAATAAAGGTAAACAAGATAGAAATGTATTTCATTAATGATCAAGATGATAATTTTGTCCTAAAGCAAGTTATTTCTAAATGGGAAAGAAAATAAGAGACAAATTAATATAGACATAGAAAGTTGTAGAAGATCCATGAGAAAAAAGAAGCTTCAGAAAGAAATTCTATATGTGATCAGGGCTAAGATTAAAATAAATTTGGGCAAATGAATTTCAATTTTAAAGGTAAAGTGGTGCAAAACCCAAACTGGGCTTTCTTTCTGTTAAAAGAACAAAGTTTTCTTAGAATATTGATTTGCTTTTGATAACAGGTTGTGAACTTTCTTTATCTTTTAAATAATTTTAAGCCTTTTGTCATTCAGAGACAATTACTGTTTTACTCTGATGCCTTTGAAAAAAATGCTTAATCTTCAAGAAGATTTACAGAAGAAACTTTTTGACAAATACAGGTTTCTGATAAATTTCAGATCATACCACTAAACTGGGTAAGAAATTAAAGAATTCTAATGGAAATCTTGGTTCATATAACTGTTAACAAAAGTTCAAGTATTAGTTACATTGGACTGAGTGAACTGGTGAATATGGCTGTAATTTTTATGTTTTTGTTTTTTTTTTTTTATTTTGGTTTGAAATATTACTGGCTTTTAGTCTGTGTTTTCCAGATGTAAGGAAATCTTTCCCCTTAAGTTAATTATAACAGATAGCAATTTGGTAATCAGAATTTAAATATTTATCTTTTCTCTGTACTTGATTGGAAGAGAAACTGGAAAATTTCAGGTTACCAGAAGCCTTATCAGGTGAATTAGGTAGGCTGACTCCTAACAGATGTAGATATCTAAAGATATTTTGGGACCTCCATAAGTGAGTAACTTACCCAAATCTTTAGGTGTCACAGGTGTGATCTGATGACAATCTCTTGATGTGGCCTTCTGGCCTTGAGAGGTTTTATAAAAATTCAATCTGAGATTCATTATAAAATTTCCAGAAAAATAAATTTTTATTTTGCCTATATAATCAGTTCTACTTATGTAAATAATCAGGCCAAGTTTATTGAAGCCAGACTTACCTTTGCAAACAAATTATTTTCAATTTGTCTATTTTTCATAGAAATTAAGATATCTTCTTAATATCTTCTGCTTCTGTTAGGTCCATACAATTTCTGTCTTTTATTTTCTCCTCTTTGCATGAAATATTCCCTGGTATCTCTAATTTTTCTCTAGTCTTTCTCATTCTACTGCTTTCCTATATTTATTTGCATTGATCACTTAGAAAGGCTTTCTTATCTCTCCTTGCTATTCTTTGGAACTCTGCATTCAGATGGATATATCTTTCCTTTTCTCCTTTGCCTTTCAATTCTCTCTTTTTCTTTTTTCCTCAGATATTTGTAAGGCCTCCTCAGGCAACCATTTTGCCTTTTTGTGTTTCTTTGTTTTGGGCGGGGGGGGGATGGCTTTGATTACTGCCTCTTGTACAATGGTACAAACCTCTGTCCATAGTTCTTCAGGCACTCTATTGAAACATGTAAAATATCATGTATGAAACGAGTTGCCAGTCCAGGTTCGATGCACGATACTGGATGCTTGGGGCTGGTGCACTGGGACGACCCAGAGGGATGGAATGGGGAGGGAGGAGGGAGGAGGGCTCAGGATGGGGAACACATGTATACCTGTGGCGGATTCATTTTGATATTTGGCAAAACTAATACAATTATGTAAAGTTTAAAAATAAAATAAAATTAAAAAACAACAACAACAACAAAAAAATAAAATCTAATCCCATGAATCTGTTTGTCACTTCCACTGTATAATCATAAGGGATTTGATTTAGGTCATACCTGAATGGTCTAGTGGTTTTCTCTACTTTCTTCAATTTATGTCTGAATTTTGCAATAAGGAGTTCATGATCTGAGCTACAGTCAGCTCCTGGTCTTGTCTTTCTGAGTCTATAGAGCTTCTCCCTCTTTGGCTGCAAAGGATATAATCAATCTGATTTAGGTATTGACCATCTGGTGATGTCCATGTGTAGAGTCATCTCTTGTGTTGTTGAAAGAGTGTTTGCTATGACCAGTGTGTTCTCTTGGCAAAACTCCATTAGCTTTTGCCCTGCTTTATTTTGTACTCCAAGGCCAAACTTGCTTGTTACTTGAAGTATCTCTTAACTTCCTACTTTGCATTCTAGTCCCCTGTGATGAGAAGGACATCTTTTTTGTTTTTTGGTATTAGTTCTCGAAGGTCTTGTAGTTTTTCATAGAACCGTTCACCTTCAGCTTCTTCAGGATTAGTGATTGGGACATAGACTTGGATTACTGTGATATTGAATGGTTTGCCTTGGAAACGAACAGAGATCATTCTGTCATTTTTGAGATTGCACCCAAGCACTGCATTCTGGACTCTTTTGTTGACTGTGAGGGCTACTGTATTTCTTCTAAGGGATTCTTGCCCACAGTAGCAGTTGTAAGGGTCATGTAAATTAAATTCTTCCATTCCAGTCCATTTTAGTTCACTATTTCCTAAAATGTTGATGTTCACTCTTGCCATCTCCTGTTTGACCACTTCCAATTTACCTTGATTCACTGAGCTAACATTCCAGGTTCCTATGCAATGCTGTTCTTTATAGCATCGGACTTTACTTTCATCACCAGTCACATCCACAACTGGGCATTGTTTTTGCTTTGATTCAGCCTCTTCAACTCACCCTGAAACAATTCTCAGAGGAGAAAGTATACTCACACCAGAACCAGAATCAGACAACATCAGAAGTAAAGATACCTGCTAAGATGCTGGAATTGATCTGTATAATTATTTATTGTGTTTTATTGTCAGGAATTTTGCATAAATCAATTTTTTTTAAAATCATGGGCACAAATCCTATGCAGAGTTTAAAAATTATTTCAATTGCCTATATCCAGTACTTCTGGGTTACCTTTGTGGATTTCTCTTCTTCAAGACTCTAACTGAATGGTCTCAGGAAATTTATCCTAGAAGAAAGAGGTTACAGTTCTGTTTAGGCCACTACTGATATTATTAAATTAAACTCCCTCACTTAGCCAATCAATCATAGTTGCTCTGACTATGGCCATAAATGTGAATTTTCTTTTAAAACTTTTCAAGTTCAATCAGAACAAGACCTAAATTTTGCTTAAAGATATAACCTCTCTCAATTTGGGGATGGATTTATATGGCTAACACCAGGTCACTCAAGTTTAAAGGTCCTTATGTTGGGAAGTATTAAATCACACTAAGGATAATCTACCTAGTAACACTAGGTAATTGAGCTGGGTGCCTTATGGACAATGCCAATAAATAATTACCTTTAAGACAGCAATAACAAACAGGGCTAGCTGAACTTGAGATATGCTGGGCCACATATAATGGAAGTTCTTGGCTTAAATATTTACTTATAACCCTGTTAATACTATTAATACTAGCTATAGTAATGTACCGGAGAAGGCAATGGCAACCCACTCCAGTACTCTTGCCTGGAAAATCCCATGGACAGAGGAGCCTGGTAGGCTGCAATCCATGGGGTCGCTCAGGGTCGGACATGACTGAGTGACTTCACTTTCACTTTTCACTTTCATGCACTGGAGAAAGAAATGGCAACCCACTCCAGTGTTCTTGCCTGGAGAATCCCAGGGATGGGGGAGCCTGGTGGGCTGCCGTCTCTGGGGTCGCACAGAGTCGGACACGACTGAAGCGACTTAGCAGCAGCAGCAGCAGCATAGTACTGTACTTGTATTATGTCTATTTTACAAAGTTGTTTGCTGAAGTATCAAACATGTGACTGAGCCTCCAATGAAAACAATGGTGACTAGATGACTGAAGAGCCTCTTGATGAAAGTGAAAGAGGAGAGTGAAAAAGTTGGCTTAAAGTTCAACATTCAGGAAACTAAGATCATGGCATCCGGCCCCATCACTTTCTGGCAGATAGATGGGGAAACAGTGGAAACAGTGTCAGACTTTGTTTTTTGGGGGTTCCAAAATCACTGCAGATGGTGACTGCAGCTGTGAAATTAAAAGATGCTTACTCCTTGGAAGGAAAGTTACGACCAACCTAGACAGCATATTAAAAAACAGAGACATTACTTTGCCAACAAAGATCCATCTAGTCAAGGCTATTGTTTTTCCAGTGGTCATGTATGGATGTGAGAGTTGGACTGTGAAGAAAGCTGAGCACCGAAGAATTGATGCTTTTGAACTGTGGTGTTGGAGAAGACTCTTGAGAGTCCCTTGGACTGCAAGGAGACCCAACCAGTCCATCCTAAAGGAGATCAGTCCTGGGTATTCATTGGAAGGACAGATGCTGAAGCTGAAGCTCCAATACTTTGGTCACCTGCTGTGAAGAACTGACTCATTTGAAAAGACCCTGATGCTGGGAAAGATTGAAGGCGGGAGGAGAAGGGGACGACAGAGGATGAGATGGTTGGATGGCATCACAGACTCAATGGACATGAGTTTGGGTAAACTCTGGGAGCTGGTGATGGATAGGAAGGCCTGGTGTGCTTCGGTCCACGGGGTTGCAAAGAGTCGGACACAACTGAGCGACTGAACTGAACTGAACTGAGATGACTTGAAATGATTGACCAAATATATTGTTCCATATGAGATCAATAATTGTAATAGTGTAACTTTAGAAGAAGCAATCAGAGGAAGTCTTTTCCTTGACCATAACAAGCTAATCCAGAAACCTTTTTAAAAAGAAATTTTGTGAAATCCTTTTATTTAAATCACAAAATTTTAAGATAAAATTGATGTTTAAAATAAAACCATCAGCATTTTTTTGAAGTTGAATATGTTTTAATAAAGCTACCATTGTATTAATTTATGTATTTACAGAATTTTATTGTTTTCTGTCAAACCTCAACATGAATCAGCCATAGCTATACATATTTTCCCTCCCTCTTAAACCTCCCTCCCATCTCCCACCCCATCCCACCCATCTAGGTTTGTACAGAGCCCCCTCTTTGAGTTCCCTGAGACATATAGCAAATCCCCAATGGCTACCTATTTTACATATAGTAAGGTAAGTTTCCATGTTACTCTCTCCATACATCTCACCCTCTTCCAATGTCCATAAGTTTGTTCTCTATATCTGTTTCTCCATTGCTGCCCTGCAAATAAATTCTTTGGTACCATCTTTCTAGATTCCATATATATGCACTAGTGTACAATATTTATCTTTCTCTTTGTGACTTGCTTCACTCTCTATAATAGGCTCTAGGTTCATCCACCTCATTAGAATTGACTTAAATGTCTTCCTTTTTATGACCGAGTAATATTCCATCTGGTTCCACAAGAATTAAGTCACTATCCACTGCATTTATTGACCTTCAATACACCCTCAAGGATTTCAGGAATGAGGTACTCTGTGCTCTGGAAAAACAGGTAGAAGAAGCCTTCAGATAGTTAGATATTTTAAGGAGAAAATTTTATGAGTCAATTTACTGCATCTACTTGTACTTGGAAAAGCATTAAAATCATTTCAGGTATCTTGTGCCTCTAGACAGCAATAACCTTCTATAGAGATGTGCAACTTTCTTGATTGCAACTTCGTTGTTGTTCAGTCACTAGGTCTTGTCTGACTCTTTGTGACTTCATGGACTATAGCATGCCAGACTCCACTGTCCTCCATTGTCTCCTAGAGTTTGCTCAAATTTGTGTCTGTTGAATCAGTGATACTATCTAACAATCTCATCCTCTGCCATGCTCTTCTCCTTTTGCCTTGAATTTTCACCAGTATCAGGGCCTTTTCCAGTTGGCCAAATTATTGGAGCTTTAGCTTCAGCAACAGTCCTTCCAATGTTTATTTAGGGTTGATTTTTTTTTTTTAGGATTGACTGGTTTGGTCTCCTTGCAGTCCAAGGGACTCTCCGAGGTCATCTCCAGCACCACAATTTGAAAGCATCAATTCTTTGTTGCTCAGCCTTCTTTATGATGCAACTATCACATCCCTAAAAGACTATTGGAAAAACCATACTTTTGAATATATAGGCCTTTGTTGACAAAGTGATGTCTTTGCTTTTTAATTCGCTGTCTAGTTTTGTCAGTTTTTCTTCCAAGGATTGTGTCTTTTAATTTTGTGGCTGCCGTCACCATCTGCAGTGATATTGGAATCCAAGGAAAGAAAATTTGTCACTGTTTCCACTTTTCCTCCATCTATTTGCCATGAAGTGATGGGACCAGATGCCATGATTCTAGTTTTCTTGAATGTTGAATTTTAAACAAGCTTTTTCACTCTCTTTTATTCTCTCAAAACATTCTTTAGTTCCTCTTAGCTTTCTGCCATTAAAATGATATCATCTGCATATCTGAGGTTGTTGATATTTTCCCCAGAAATCTTGATTCCAACTTGTGATTCATCCAGCCCAGCATTTTGCATGGTATATTCAGGATGACCCCACTCCAGTACTGTTGCCTGGAAAATCCCATGGATGGAGGAGCCTGGTAGGCTGCAGCCCATGAGGTCGCTAAAAGTCAGACACGACTGAGCACCTTCACTTTCACTTTCCACTTTCATGCATTGGAGAAGGAAATGGCAACCCACTCCAGTGTTCTTGCCTGGAGAATCCCATGGACGGAGAAGCCTGGTAGGCTGCAGTCCATGGGGTTGCACAGAGTTGGACACGACTGAAGTGACTTAGCAGCAGCAGCAGCAAGTTAAATAAGCAAGGTAATAACATACAGCCTTGTTATATTCCTTTCCCAATTTTGAACCAGTCAGTTATTCCATGTGTGGTTCTAACTGTTGCTTCTTGACCTGCATACAGATTTCTCAGGACACAGGTAAGGTGGCCTGATACTTCCATCTCATTAATAATTTTCCACAGTTTGTTGTGACCCATACAGTCAAAGACTTTAGCATGGTCAATGAAGCAGAAGATGCTTTTCTGGAACTCTTTGCTTTCTCTATGATCCAATGAATGTTGGTACTTTGATGTCTGGCTCCTCTGCCTTTTCTAAAACCAGCTTGAACATCTGGAAGTTCACGGTTCACATACTGTTGAAGTCTGGCTTGGAGAATTTTGAACATTACTTTACTAACGTATGAGATGAGTGCAATTGTGTGGTAGTTTTAACATTCTTTGGCCTTGCCTTTCTTTGGGATTGGAATAAAAACTGACCTTTTCCAGTCCTGTAGCCATTGCTGAATTTTCCAAATTTGTTGGCATATTGAGTGCAGCACTTTCACAGCATCTTTTTTTAGGACTTGAAATAGCTCAACTGGAATTCCATCACCTCCACTAGCTTTGTTCACAGTGATGCTTCCCAAGGTCCACTTGACTTCACATTCCAGGATGTCTGGCTCTAGGTGAGTGATCACACCATCGTGATTATCTTGGTCGTGTAGATCTTTTTTTGTGCAGTTCTTCTGTGTATTCTTGCCACCTCTTCTTAATATCTTCTGCTTCTGTTAGGTCCATACCAGTTCTGTCCTTTATCGAGCCCATCTTTGCATGAAATTTTCCCTTGATATCTCTAATTTTCTTGAAGAGATCTCTAGCCTTTCCCATTCTGTTGTTTTCCTCTATTTCTTTGCACTGATCACCGAGGAAGTGTTTCTTATCTCTCCTTCCTATTCTTTGGAACTCTGCATTCAAATACGTATATCTCTCCTTTTCTCCTTTGCTTTTGCTTCTCTTCTTTTCACAGCTATTTGTAAGACCTCCTCAGACAGCCATTTTGCTTTTTTGCATTTCTTTTTCTTGGAGATGGTCTTGATCCCTGTCTCCTGTACAGTGTCATGAACCTCTTTCCATAGTTCATCAGGCACTCTATCAGATCTAGTCCCTTACATCTATTTCTCACTTCCACTGTATAATCATAAGGGATTTGATTTAGGTCATACCTGAATGGTCTAGTGGTTTTCCCTACTTTCTTCAATTTAAGTCTGAATTTGGCAATAAGGAGTTCATGATCTGAGTCACAGTCAGCTTCCAGTCTTGTTTTTTTCTCACTGTATAGAGCTTCTCCATCTTTGGCTGCAAAGAATATAATCAATTGGATTTTGATATTGACCATCTGGTGATGTCCATGTGTAGAGTCTTCTCTTGTGGGTGTAACTGTGTGTGGATCATAGCAAACTGTGGATAATTCTTATAGAGATGGGAATACCAGACCACCTTACCTGTCTCCTGAGAAACTGGTATGCAGGTCAAGAAACAAGTTAGAATTGGATTGATTCAAAATTGGGAAAGAAGTACATCAAGGCTGTATATTCTTTCTCTATTTATTTAACTTATATGCAGAATACATCGTGCAAAATGCTGGTCTGGATGACTCACAAGCTTGAATCAAGATTTCTGGTAGAAATAACAACAACCTCAGATATGCAGATGATACTACTCAAATGGCAGAAAGTGAAGAGGAAATAAAGAGCTTCTTGACCAGGGTGAAAGTGGAGAGTGAAAAATCTGGCTTAAAGCTCAACATTCAAAAAACTAAGATTATGGCACCAAGTCCCATCACTTCATGGCAAATAAATGAGGAAAAAGTGGAAGCAGTGACAGATTTTATTTTCTAGGGTTCAAAAATCACTGTGGATGGTGACTGTAGCCATGAAATTAAAGACGTTTCCTTGGAAGGAAAGCTATGAGCAACCTAGACAGTGTATTAAAAAGTAGAGACAGAGGACAGTCCCAAGATGGCAGAGGAATAGGATGGGGAGATCACTTTCTCTCCCACAAATTCATCAAAAGATCATTGGAATGCTGAGCAACTTCAACAAAACAACCTGTGAATGCTGGCGGAAAACACCAAGCACCCAGAAAGGCAGCCCATGCTCTTCGAAAGGAGGTAGGACAAAATATAAAAGACAAAAAGACAAAAGAATTAGTGACAGAAACCTGTCCTGGGGAGGGAGTCATGAAGGAGGAGAAGCTTCCAAACCACAGGAAACCCTCTCACTGGTGAGTCTGTGGGGAGTTTTGGAATCTCAGAGGGCAACATAACCGGGAGGGGGGGAGAAAAACAAAACACGAAGCCCACAGAATACGCACCTAACTGCAACTCCCAGGGGAGAAGTAGCCCAAACTCTTGCATCTGCCACCAGCGAACGGGGTCTGGACAGGAAGGCATGGGTTGCATGCTTAGGGTAAGGACCAGGCTGAATACCCTGAGGACAATCTGAGGGAGCTAACATGAGATAGCAACCCAAACTGTGGGAGAGCGAGAGCGAGAGCGAGAGCACTTTCCATCAAAAGGATCTAGCCTAGCGCACAGCCTGGCCCTCTCACAGAACAAAGGAATGACCCAATAACAAAGGAGAGCTAACGGGCTGTGTACAGGGCCCTCCCTCACTGCCGGAGGCAGAGAGGCAGTTGTGCTACAGCCAGATCCTGAAGACAAGGGGCTGTTGCAATCTCGGCCCAGAGACCAGCATCCTCCACCAAACTGTGAGCAGGCTCCTAGTTGCTAACCAAGTCTTCCTGGGATCCTGAATGGTTGACATCTGCCAGGAGGGTTGCAGTCTGAGATCAACTCCCCAGAGGAGACACACAGCACACCTGAGATGGTGCTCTCATGGCACACCCGGCAAACCAAGCAGCTGGGACCAGGGAGGTGCTTAAGATTCATGGCCCACCTGGGACAGTGTAATCGCCAAGCATCTGGTCACCTGAGCTGCTTGTACCTGAGAAGGGCACAAAACGCATGCCCAATCGAGTCCACCCAAGTCCAAGAAGCCCAGAGAGTCGCAAACAGGATAAACCCAAGATGAAACACCCAAGATGCATATTAATCAAATTAACGAAGACCAAGCACAAAGAGCAAATATTAAAAGCAGCAAGAAAAAAGCAACAAATAACACATAAGTGGATCCCCATAAGGATAAGAGCTGATCTTTCAATAGAAACTCTTCAGGCCAGAAGGGAATGGCAGGACATACTTGAAGTGATGATGCTGTCTACAAGAGCCCAATCTCAAAACAAGGGGCACATACAGACTGGAAGTGAAGAGCTGGAAAAATATATTTCATGAAAATGGAGACCAAAAGAAAGCAGGAGTAACAATACTCATATCACATAAAATAGACTTTGAAATAAAGGCCATGAAAAGAGACAACGAAGGACATTACATAATGATCAAAGGGTCAATCCAAGAAGATATAACAATTATGAACATATATGCACTCGACGTAGGAGCACTTCAATGCACAAGGCAAATGCTAACAAGTTATGAAAGGGGAAATTAACAGTAACACAAGAATAGTGGGAGAGTTTAATACCCAACTTACACCTATGGATAGATCAACCAAACAGAAAATTATCAAGGAAACATAAACTTTAAACGATGCAATGGACCAGTTAGACCTAATTGATATGTATAGGGTATTTCACCCCCAAACAATGAATTTCACCTTTTTCTCAAGTGCACATGGATCATTCTCCAGGATAGATCACATCCTGGGCCATAAATCTAGCCTTGGTAAATTCAAAAAAGTTGAAATCATTTCCAGCATCCTATATGATTACAATACGATAAGATTAGATGTCAACTGCAGGAAAAAAACTGTTAAAAATACAAACACATGGAGGCTAAACAACATGCTTGTTAATAACCAACAAATCACAGAAGAAATAAAAAAAGAAATCAAAATATGCATAGAAACAAATGAAAATAAAAACAAAACAACCCCAAACCTATGGGATTCAATAAAAGCAGTGCTAAGGGGAAGGTTCATAGCAATATAAGCTAACCTCAAGAAGCAAGAGAAAATCAAATAAATAACCTAACTTTGCACCTAAAGCAACTGGAAAAAGAGGAAATGAAGGACCCCAGGGTTAGTAGAAGGAATGAAATCATAAAAATTAGGGCAGAAATAAATGAAAAAGAAACAAAGGAGACTATAGCAAAATCAACAAAACTATGATCTGGTTCGTTGAGAAGATGAATAAAATAGACAAACCATTAGCCAGACTCATCAAGGAAAAAAGGGAGAAGAATCAAATCAACAAGATTAGAAATGAAAATGGAGAAATCACAACAGACAACACAGAAATACAAAGGACCATAGGAGACTACTATCAGCAACTATATGCCAATAAAATAAACAACTTGGAAGAAATGGACAAATTCTTAGAAAAGTATGACCTTCCAAAACTGAAGCAGGAAGAAATAGAAAATCTTAACAGACCCATCACAAGCACAGAAATCGAATCTGTAATCAAAAATCTTCCAGCAAACAAAACCTCAGGATGAGATGGCTTCACAGCTGAATTCTACCAAAAATTTAGAGAAGAGCTAACACCTATCCTATGCAAACTCTTCCACAAAATTGTAGAGGAATGTAAACTGCCAAACTCATTCTATGAGGCTACCATCACCCTAATACCAAAACCAGACAAAGATGCCACAAAAAAGAAAACTACAGGCCAATATCACTGATGAACATAGTTACAAAAATCCTCAACAAAATTCTAGCAAACAGAATCCAACAACATATTAAAAAGATCATACATCATGACCAAGTGGGTTTTATCCCAGGGATGCAAGGATTCTTTAATATTCACAAATCAATCGATGTGATACTCCACATTAACAAAATGAAAGATAAAAACCATATGATTATCTCAACAGATGCAGAGAAAGCCTTTGATGAAATTCACCATCCATTTATGATAAAAACCCTCCAGAAAACAGGCATAGAAGGAACATACCTCAACGTAATAAAAGCCATATATGATTAAACCCACAGCAAACATTATCCTCAATGGTGAAAAATTGAAAGCATTTCCCCTAAAGTCAGGAACAAGACAAGGGTTCCCACTCTCACCACTACCATTCAACATAGTTCTGGAAGTTTTAGCCACAAAAATCAGAGAAGAAAAAGAAATAAAAGGAATCCAGATTGGAAAAGAAGTAAAACTCTGTTTACAGATGACATGATCCTCTCCATAGTAAACCTGAAAAACACCACCAGATAATTGGAGCTAGTCAATGAATATAGTAACGTTGCAGGATATAAAGTGAACACACAGAAATCCCATGCATACCTATACCCTAACAATGAGAACACAGAAAGAGAAATTAAGGAAACAATCCCATTCACTATTGCAACAAAAAGAATAAAATACTTAGGAATAAATCTACCTAAGAAAACAAAAGACCTATATATAGAAAACTATGAAATACTGATGAAAGAAATCAAAGATGACACAAATAGATGGAGAAATATACCATGTTCATGGATCAGAAGAATTAATATAGTGAAAATGAGTATACTACCCAAAGCAATCTATAGATTCAATGCAATCCCTATCAATCCCTACCAACGGTATTTTTCACAGAACTAGAACAAATAATTTCACAATTTGTATGGAAATACAAAAAACTTTGAATAGCCAAAGCAATCTTGAAAAAGAAGAATGGAACTGGAGGAATCAATCTTCCTGACTTCAGGCTATGCTACAAAGCCTGTAGTACCATCAAGACTGTATGGTACTGGCACAAGGACAGAAATATAGATCAATGGAACAAAATAGAAAGCCAGAGATAAATACATGCACCTATGGACACTTTATCTTTGACAAAGGAGGCAAGAATATACAATGGAGAAAAGGCAATCTCTTTAACAAGTGGTGCTGGGAAAACTGGTCGACCATCTGTAAAATAATGAAATTAGAGCACTTTCTAACACCATACACAAAAATAAACTCAAAATGGTTTAAAGATATATTATTATTATTATTTTTACTTTACAATATTGTATTGGTTTTTCCATACATCAACAAAAGATCTAAATGTAAGACCAGAAACTATAAAACTCCTAGAGGAAGACATAGGCAAAACACTCTCTGACAAATCACAGCAGGATCCTCTGTGACCCACCTCCCAGAGTAATGGAAATAAAAGCAAAAATAAACAAATGGGACCTAATTAAACTTAAAAGCTTTTGCACAACGAAGGAAATGGTAAGCAAGGTGAAAAGACAGCCTTCAGAATGGGAGAAAATAATATAAAATGAAGCAACTGACAAAGAATTAACCTCCAAAATATATAAGCAGCTCATGCAGTCCGATACCAGAAAAATAAACGACCCAATCAAAAAATGGGCCAAGGAACTAAACAGACAGTTCTCCAAAGAAGACATACAGATGGCTAACAAACACATGAATAGATGCTCAACATCACTCATTATTGAGAAATGCAAATCAAAACCACAATGAGGTACCATCTCACGCTGGTCAGAATGGCTGCTATCAAAAAGTCTGCAAACAATAAATTTTGAAGACGGTGCAGAGAAAAGGGAACCCTCTTGCACTGCTGGTGGGAATGCAAACTAGTACAGCCACTATGGAGAATAGTATGGAGATTCCTTAAAAAACTGGAAGTAGAACTGCCATAACACCCAGCAATCCCACTGCTGGGCTTCAACTCTAGAAACCAGAGTTGAAAGAGACACGTGTACTATAATGCTCATCACAGCACTCTTTACAATAGCTAGGACATGGAAGCAACCTAGATGTCCATCAGCAGATGAATGGGTAAGGAAGCTGTGGTACATATACACAATGGAATATTATTCAACTGTTAAAAAGGACACATTTGAATCAGTTCTAATGAGGAGGGTGAAACTGGAGCCTATTACACAGAGTGAAATAAGTCAGAAAGAAAAACACTAGTACAGTATATTTACACATATATGTGGAATTTAGAAAGATGGTAATGATGACCCTATATGTACGACAGCAAAAGAGACACAAATATAAAGAACAGACTTTTGGACTCTGTGGGAGAAAGTGAGGGTGGGATGATTTAAGAGAATAGCATTGAAACATGTATGTTATCATATGTGAAATAGAAGACCAGTCCAAGTTTGATGCATGAAACAGGGGACTCAAAGCCAGTGTACTGGGACAACCCTGAGGGATGGGATGGGGAGGGAGGTTGGAGGGGGATTCAGGATGAAGAACACATATATACCCATGGTTGAATCATGTCAATGTATGGCAAAACCCACTACAATATTGTAAAGTAATTAGCCTCCAATTAAAATAAATAAATTTAGAAAAAGCAGAGACATCACTTAGCCAATGAAGGTCTCTATAGTCAAATTTATGATTTTTTTTTAGTAGTCATGTGTGAATGTGAGATTTGGGCCATGAAGAAGGCTGAGGCTGAAGCGTTGATGCCCTTGAATTGTGGTGCTGGAGAAGACTCTTGGGAGTCCCTTGAAGTAAGGAGATTAAATCAAGGGGATCAACCCTGAAAATTTAGTGGAAGAACTGATACTGAAGCTGAAACTCCAGTATTCCGGCCACCTGATGCGAAGAGCTGACTCATTGGAAAAGACCCTGATGCTGGGACACATTTAAGGCAATAGAAGAGGGCAGTAGAAGATGAGATGGTTTGGTAGCCTCACTGACTCAGTGGACATCAGTATGAGCAAACTCTGGGAGGGAAACCTGGCGTGCTGCAGTTTATTGGGTCACAAAGAGTAGGATATGACTTAGAGACTGAACAACAACAGGTGACCTACTTGTATTTGCAAGCAGGTTCTTTACCACTAGTGCTACCTGTTACAACTTAATAAATATGCAGCTAAGCCATATCTTAATGGGTTTTGCCAAAGTATGGGTAAATATTTATATTTTTAAGTTTTTAGAAACGAAATACAAATTTAAAATAAAGTAAATGTCATTCATCACTGAATCAAAAAATATTCAACTTTTCAACTCAGATATTTACAATTAATGCTCTGCAATCCTCTTCCTTTTCTCTTTTTAATGCAAGAATTATGTATTTTACAATATAATTCTGCTACATCCTCACATTTATTAAAGAAAATGCAAACATAATAAAAGAAGAACTGTTTGAAACATAAATGTAACATTTGCATCTATTAACAAATGCTAACTAATATTCTGGAGAAGGCAATGGCACCCCACTCCAGTACTCTTGCCTGGAAAATCCCGTGGATGGAGGAGGCTGGTAGGCTGCAGTCCATGGGGTCGCTAAGAGTCGGACACGACTGAGCGACTTCACTTTCTCTTTTCACTTTCACGCATTGGAGAGGGAAATGGCAACCCACTCCAGTGTTCTTGCCTGGAGAATCCCGGGGATGGGGGAAGCTGGTGGGCTGCCGTCTATGGGGTCACACGGAGTCGGACATGACTGAAGTGACTTAGCATAGCAGAGCATAACTAATATTCTACTATGTTCTTTCTCTGAATAGAAAACAGGGCAGTAAAAAATTAGTCTGAGAACTTTAAAAGAAATATAAAGTCACAAAACTTGAATAAGCATTCCAATTAGTTATTTTATATAAGGACATGAATTAAGAGTGAGAAAAATTGAATCTAGTTTCCCTTTCCACTTGCCAAATTGGCTTGCTTTTGTTATATTGTTGTTACAACTTTATCTTAAGGTTCTTCTTGATGATAATCCCCTCAGCCAGGGTTTCTTTTCTAAGCAAAGAATCTGTTTTTTTTTTTTTTTTTTTTTTTTTTCTGTGATGTGATAATCATTTGCGACTCCCTTGTTGGAGGTTGGTGAGAAAAGTCATTCATTTTCATACAGAAGACTGAATCATCTCCTTGGAAACACCACAGTGTCTTAAAATCACAAAGTGCCAGATCTGGCTCCAAACAAAATTCATTTACACTTTCTCAGCTTTTCAAAGCTCAATATTCCACTGTCAGATCTGTTGATACCAAAAAGTCTGTTGGATAGATTCATTGGACAAAGTTATTGCTTTACAAAACTGATTTGTGGCAGATTCATTTTGATATTTGGCAAAACTAATACAATTATGTAAAGTTTAAAAATAAAATAAAATAAAAAAAAAACAAAAAAACTCTGATTTTTAAAAATATTAAAGTATATACTACTACATAATTACATTAAAAATAAAAATTTATTCCAATCTTTAGTAAGCAATCTGACTCCCTGTATCAAAGATATATTTCTTAATTATCATCTATTCCATCTGCTTCCTGTTTTCCCCACACACACCTGCATGTATTCACTCAACCTACCTTATCCCTTCCTAAAAAAATCTTAACCTCAGAAAATGAATGATGGGGTTTGTGATAAGGAATAAATAAAACATGGGTAGTCCTTTCTAACTCACCCACTGAATTTTATATATTCGTGTTATTATTTGACAAAGTCTCTCTCCTTCTCTGGTCTCTTTGCTCTAACAGGACAGAGACAATAGTTTCCCTCACCATTGAATCTTCAGTGCTTAGCACAAATGCCTGACTCATGTAATAAATATATTTATCAAATAAAGTAATAAATAATAAAATTAATGCAAGAATCCATTGTGAAAAAGAATCTTTGAGAGATGAAAAAATAAGTATTATTTATTTCTTTTTTCAATTAATTTATTTTAATTGGAGGCTAATTATTTTACAATATTGTGATGATTTTTACCATACATCAACATGAATTGGCTACAGGTATACATGTGTTTTCCCCATCCTGAACCCCCCTCCTACCTCCCTCCCCAACTTATCCCTCTGGGTAGTCCCAGAGCACTGGCTTTGGGTTCTCTGCTTCATGCATCAAACTTGCACTAGTCATATATTTGACATATGGTAATGTAAATGTTTCAATGCTCTTCTGCTAAATCATCCCACCCTCGCCTTCTCCCACTGAGTCCAAAAGTCTGTTTTTTACATCTGTGTTAAATGCTGGAGAGGGTGTGGAGAAAAGGGGACCCTCTTACAATGTTAGTGGGAATGAAAATTGGTACAGCCACTATGGAGAACAGTGTGGAGATTCCTTAACAAAACTGGGACTAGAACTGCCATACAACCCAGCAATCCCACTGTTGGGTAGACACCCCAAGGAGACCGGAACTGAAAGAGACACATGTACCCCAATGCTCACTGTAGCCCTATTTACAATAGCTAGGATATGGGAGCAACCTAGATGTCCATGGGCAGATAAATGGATAAGGAAGTTGTGGTACATATACACAATGGAATATTACTCAGCTATAAAAAGGAATGAATTTGAGTCCATTCTAATGAGGTGGACGAAACTAGAGCCTATTATACAGAGTGAAGAAACTCAGAAAGAGAAAGACAAATACTGTGTATTAATGCATATATATGGAATTTAGAAAGATGGTACTGACGATCTTGCATTATTCATTTCAAGCTGTACTACAGACTTTTTTCCTACCAGAGTGGTGAAATCAGCCAGGGTTTGCCTTCATCTTGAGAAGTGGTAAACTGTTCTGAGAGCTGGAGTTTAACACAAGAAAGAATCAAATTAGACCCTGCCTCACTACATAGGTTTAACTCTGCTTTTTACCTTAAGGAAAAATGTAAAAGGGGTTTTAGATAGGTATCATGGGTAGATTTTAGCTAGGAATAAACAGTGGACATCATGAAGATCAAGTATTCCTGGGTAAATTGGATCAGATGAAAATAAAAATTCATTATTGATAATGAAGAACTAATATCTCAAAAATACTATAATGTTATGTAATCAGGCATCACATTCAACCTAATGTTTTCTAAGCTAATGACTTATTTTGGTGATTTCCCAATTTTGTTTGATGATTTTTAGAATTCTAAGATTAAGTCAAATGAAGATATGTGATCCATTTAGCGTCTTGCTATTAGTATAATCACAGACTTTCATTTATAATTTGTAGAACAAACATCAAAAAGAAATCTGAAGTTGCTTTTGGAGGCACCGAATAGTTCCACATAAATGATGTTTAACAAAAACAAAACTTAACTTTTTTTAAAGATTGAAGTATAGTTGATTTACAATATTATATTATATTCAGGTATACAAGTAGTTTGTCATTATTTTTATAGATCATACTCTATTAAGGTTATTATAAAATAATGGTTATATTTCCATGTGCTGTAAAATACATCCTTGATGCTTACTTACTTTATATATAGTAGAGATATAAGTTTAGTCCTTTAAACACTATTTTTAAATTTAAAAATTAATGAATATTTGCCTGTGCCTTCATTGTTGATGTTGTTTGATTCTGGGTCAGAAATACCTTACATACTACTTATTCAAATCTGAATAAGAATTTCAGAATATGATACTATCAAAATTATACATGCCCATATCCAACATTGGAGAAGGCAATGACACCCCACTCCAGTACTCTTGCCTGGAAAATCCCATGGATGGAGGAGCCTGGTAGGTAGCAGTCCATGGGGTCGCTAAGAGTTGGACATGACTGAGTGACTTCACTTTCACTTTTTCACTTTCATGCATTGGAGAAGGAAATGGCAACCCACTCCTGTGTTCTTGCCTGGAGAATCCCAGGGGCAGCGGAGCCTGGTGGGCTGACGTCTAGGGGGTCACACAGAGTCGGACACGACTGAAGTGACTTAGCAGCAGCAGCAGCAGCAGCAGCAGCAGCAGCAGCATATCCAACATTTCTTTCTTCTATGCTGGCTGTCATTTCCTTTCATAAAATGTTGACATTATACTCATATTTAAAAATATATGTTTATAATATCATTTACTCTTTTTTCTCTTTTAGACATTGTTAACTTTTTGTCCTGAAATTGACATTAATATTTCTTATACAATCCCAAAATAATACCCATTTTCCTTTCTCTTCTAATATTTTCATAGTCCCGATTTGTCTAAATTTCACTATATAAGACTTTATTATTGGTCTTTGTTTAACAACAGATGCCCATTTAGTGGAAATTTTCAAAATGAGAGCCCTTATCTTTCTGGAAAATTTTTAAATAATTTCCTTGAAATTTTACCTCTGTCCTCTATAAACACAGTTTTTGTTTGTTTGTTTGTTTTTTAATTTTTAGAAATCCTATGTGATTATTGGTGAAGTCACTAAGTCGTGTCTAACTCTTTGCAGCCCCATTGACTATACAGTCCATGGAATTCTCCAGGCCAGAATACCAGAGTCGGTAGCCTTTCCCTTCTCCAGGAGATCTTCCAAACCCAGGGATCAAATTCAAGTCTCCTGCGTTGCAGGCAGGTTCTTTACCAGCTGAGCCAGAAGGGAAGCCCTGTGATTATTAGGCCTCCTGAAAACTGGCGCTCAATTTTATTATTTTATCTCTCAATTTCATTGTTTTACGTTTCCCCTAGATTTCTTTAACTTTATCTTTCAAGAGACTTCTATTTTAAAAAAATTCAATTTCTTCTTTAAATTTTTTTCCAATAGTTCTTTTCTTATTTTATTAAACATATTCCTTTAGCCCTTTCACGATTTTTTCATGGATGCACTGTTTCCTTCTACCTTCTTATGATAAAAAATTATAATCTTCTTTTGAACATTTCTCCTTAAATATATCTATGAATTCCAAATATGGTTTCACTTTTTAATTGTTATTTGGCTTGACTTTCTACTCCCAATCAAGAGGGTCTCCTCAAAAGTCTACTAATATTTTAGCAATGCTATGCTATGTTATGCTAAATCGCTTCAGTAGTGTCTGACTCTTTGTGACCCCATGAGCCTGCCACGCTCCTATGTCCAAGAGATTCTCCAGGCAAGAATACTGGAGTGCATTGCCATTCCCTTCTCCAGGGGATCTTCCCCACCCAGGGATGGAATCTGCATCTATTACATCTCTGATTTTTAGCTATCTGCTCAACAATTAAGAATGAATAATTATAATTCTAGCTGATAGAAAGCAGGGCATGTGAACATATGTGACTGACAAGGTACTTCACCTTAGAGTAATCTGTTTAGGCTGTTTCTTTAAGGAATCTCTAGTTATCTGTACCTACAAGTCTTCATTGTTGATCTACTAAGTTTCTCCAGAGTAAATTTCTGAATCTCCTATTTGAGGGAGGAAAGAGTGGTGGCTACCAGTTTGCTGAAACTGAGAGTATGAGAAGATGCTTGCAGTATTATCCACTTGTATAGCATATAACTAATGAGAAGACAATAAAAAACATAAGGTCCCATTATTATTGCTGCATAGCAAACTGCTCTAAACACTGGTGTACAAAAACAATTTAATTATGCTTATGGATTTGATGACCTAAGAATTTGATAAGAGTGCAGTTGGGACATTTTGTTTCTGCTGCACCCTATTTGGGACGTTATCTGGAGAAGCCTTTCAGGCTGGATTGCACTCAATGGCTATGTGTTAAAATCATCTGTAATCATCATCACTCACTTGTTTGGTGATTGATACTAACCTCAGCTAGATCTTCAGCTGTGCTTTTGGTTAGCATAAACAATGTGGATTCATTATTTGTCCTCTTCCAGTAGGCTACTTATGGCTTCTTCAGAGCATGGTGGCTGGGTCTCAAAAGTGACAGGAGTCCCAAGAGACAGGGTAGAAACTTCTAGTTTCTTAGAACCTGGGTCAAGAAACTAGCAGAGTCTAACTTCTGCTGAAAGCAACCACTGAACTCAAATACAAGAGAGGCTAGGCCCAACTGTTGATAGGATGAATGACAGTTTGGAGGCCATGTAAAAAATCTCCAAGACATATGTAAACAAAAAATATAATATGCTACTTTACTTATTATGTATTCAGTGATAGAAGAAAATGAAGGAGGTACTATTATAATGTGAAGGGCTCTATTAACAGATAGTGTGTAGGTTATCAGATCATGAACACTTATTGCCAAATTCAGACTTAAATTGAAAGTAGGGAAAACCACTAGGCCATTCAGGTATGACCTAAATCAAATCCTTTATGATTGTACAGTGGAAGTGAGAAATAGATTTAAGAGGTTATATCTGATAGACAGAGTGCCTGATGAACATGGAAAGAGGTTCGTGACATTGTACAGGAGACAGGAATGAAGACCATCCCCAAGAAAAATAAATGCAAAAAAACAAAATGGCTGTCTGAGGAGGTCTTACGAATAGCTGTGAGAAGAAGAGAAGCAAAAGGCAAAGGAGAAAAGGAAAGATATAAGCATGTGAATGCAGAGTTCCAAAGAATAGCAAGGAGAGATAAGAAAGCCTTCCTCAGTGATCAATGCAAAGAAATTGAGGAAAACAACAGAAAGGGAAAGACTAGAGATCTCTTCAAGAAAATTAGAGATACCAAGGGAACATTTCATGCAAAATGGGCTCAATACAGGACAGAACTGGTATGGACCTAACAGAAGCAGAAGATATTAAGAAGAGGAGGCAAGAATACACAGAAGAGCTGTACAAAAAAGATCTTCACGACCCAGATAATCACGATGGTGTGATCACTCACCTAGAGCCAAACATCCTGGAATGCAAAGTCAAGCGGGCCTTAGGAAGCATCACTATGAACAAGGCTAGTGGAGGTGATGGAATTCCAGTTGAGCTATTTCAAGTCCTAAAAAAAGATGCTGTGAAAGTGCTGCATCCAATATGCCAACAAATTTGGAAAACTCAGCAGTGGCCACAGGACTGGAAAAGGTCAGTTTTCATTCCAATCCAAAGAAAGGCAATGCCAAAGAATGCTTAAACTATTGCACAATTGCACTCATTTCACACCCTAGTAAAGTAATGCTCAAAATTCTCCAAGCCAGGCTTCAACAGTACATGAACTGTGAACTTCCAGATGTTCAAGCTGGTTTTAGAAAAGGCAGAGGAACCAGAGATCAAATTGCCAACATCTGTTGGATTATTGAAAAAGCAAGAGAGTTCCAGAAAAACATCTATTTCTGCTTTATTGACTATGCTAAAGCCTTTGACTGTGTGGATCACCACAAACAGAAAAATTCTGAAAGAGATGGGAATACTAGACCACCTGATCTGCCTCTTGAGAAATATATATGCAGGTCAGGAAGCAACACTTAGAACTGGACATGGTGAAAGAAAAACACCAATACAGTATACTAACGCATATATATGAAATTTAGAAAGATGGTAACAATAACCCTGTGTACGAGACAGCAAAAGAGACACTGATGTATAGAACAGTCTTATGGACTCTGTTGGAGAGGGAGAGGGTGGGAAGATTTGGGAGAATGGCATTGAAACATGTGTAATATCATGTATGAAACGAGTTGCCAGTCCAGGTTCGATGCACGATACTGGATGCTTGGGGCTGGTGCACTGGGACGACCCAGAGGGATGGTGTGGGGAGGGAGGAGGGAGGAGAGTTCAGGATGGGGAGCACATGTATATCTGTGGCAGATTCGTTTTGATGTTTGGCAAAACTAATACAGTGTTTCAGGTTTAAAAATAAAATTAAAAAAAAAAAAAAAAAAAAACTGGACATGGAACAACAGACTGGCTCCAAATCAGGAAAGGAGTATGTTAAGGCTGTATATTGTCACCCTGCTTATTTAACTTATATGCAGAGTACATGATGAGAAATGCTGGGCTGGAGGAAACACAAGCTGGAATCAAGATTGCTGGGAGAAATATCAATAACTTCAGATATGCAAATGACACCACCCTTATGGCAGAAAGGGAAGAAGAACTAAAGATCCCCTTCTTGAAAGTGAAAAGGGAGAGTGAAAAGTTGGCTTAAAGCTCAACATTCAGAAAACTCAGATCATGGCATCTGGTCCTATCACTTCATGGCAAATAGATGGGGAAACAGTGGAAACAATGACAGAGTTTATTTTGGGGAACTCCAAAATCACTGCAAATGGTGACTTCAGCCATGAGATTAAAAGATGCTTACTCCTTGGAAGAAAATTTATGGCCAACCTAGACAGCATATTAAAAAGCAGAGATGTTACTTTGCCAACATAGGTCTGGCTAGTCAAACCTATGATTTTTTCAGTAGTCATGTATGGATGGATGTAAGAGTTGGACTGTAAAGAAAGCTGAGTGCCAAAGAATTGTTGCTTTTGAACTGTGGTGTTGGAGAAGACTCTTGAGAGTCCACTGGACTGCAAGGAGATCCAGCCAGTCCATCCTAAAGGAGACTAGACCTGAGTGGTCATTGGAAGGAATGTTGTTGAAGCTGAAACTCCAATACTTTCACCACCTGATACAAAGAGCTGAGTCATTGGAAAAGACCCTGATGATGGGAAAGATTGAGGGCAGGAGGAGAAGGGGACAACAGAGGATGAGATGGTTGGATGGCATCACTTACTCAATGGACATGGGTTTGGGTAGACTCTGACAGTAGCTGATGGACAGGGAGGCCTGGAGTGCTGCGGATCATGGGGTTGTAAAGAGTTGGATATGACTAAGCAACTGAACTGAACAATGAGTTTAAAACAGCTTTGAAGATTAGTCTGATGAATGTCAATCATAAATGTGAAACAAAGGTAAGAACTTGAAAACTGTACTATATTTTATTTTCTTTATGTTGCGATATTTAAATATGCTCTTTTTTTCTTATCCAGATACCCAATTATTTGGATGCTATTATCTGCACACTCTAGTATCTCCCTTAGTGCAGCACAGAATAATCTAGCCATTAAGTGATGAATTTCTCAGGTTTCCCAGGGGGCACTATTAGTTGGTAAAGGACCTGACTACCAATACTCAGGTTTGGTCCCTAGGTTGGGAAGATCCCATGGAGGAGGGCATGGCAACACACTCCAGAATTCTTTCCTGGAGAATTCCATTGACAGAGGAACCTGCAGCCTACACTCCATCAGATCGCAAAGAGTCAGACATGACTGAAATGACTTAGAGTTCATGCACGATGACTTTCTAAGACTATGCCAATCTATTACACTATTGAGTGATTGTGTTATTGAAGATCATTTTTCCTGGTTAGATTGTAGTTCATTGATGTAGTTAAGTGTTCTCAATTCAGCTTTAATGTGTGAGCACTTTGCTTTGACATTTCCAAAAAGGAGACTGTGGAGTCCTAACAGTTGTTGAATATAAAACTCATGAATAAAAATTATTGTGGATTTAAAAATATTCAGTCTTTTTGACAACATAGATTATTTGACTCAATTTGTAACTTCATATCACAGGTTTTTAAGAAATCTGCTTCACTTTGTCAAAGAATAGATAATTTTTTGATAAAAAAAAATTATACTCTGCTCTGTTTTATTTTGAGGAAGGAGAATCAAACAGAATGGTCATTATTGAGATGAATGCCAGTGATCCACTTTTAATTGTTTTCACTTGTTCTGAATAATATGTTTGCAAGGGATCAGGAAAAGCAATCCTATTATTTTGCTGCTCCCTAGTGGCTTCTGTAAGTTGAACACAGTTGGAGGCGCCAACAGAGAAATTTCTGAGTTTAGCATAAATAAGCCTGGGTATTTCACCCTAGAGTAAGGAATAAAATTCATCTCACTTGGAGGTAGTTCTTCTGCCTTTTTCCCCCTCAAGTCTAATATATCTTGATGAAGATGAACAAGGATTGAATCCCAAGGTGAGTATGAAGTTTTAGTGAAAGCGTTAGTCACTCAGTCGTGTCCAACCCTTTGCAACCCAGTACTATAACCTGCCCAACGCCTCTGTCGTGAAATTCTCTAGACAAGGATATTGAAGTGGGTAGCCATACCTTCTCCAGGGGATCTTTCTGACCCAGGGATCGACCCCAGGTCTCCTGCACTACATGCAGATTTGTTACTGCTTGGAGCCAAGCAGGGAAGCCCCAAAGTGAGTATGTTGTTCAGTCACTCATTCGTGTCTGACTCTTTGCTACCCTGTGGACTGCAACACACCAGGCCTCCTTGTCCCTATCTCCTGCTTCTGGAGTTTGCCCAAGTTCATGTCCATTGAATCAGCGATACCAAAGTGAGTATAGCACCAAGAAAAGAGGAGATGCAACATATTATATTTTCCTTAGATCTGTGTCTCATTTGTGGGGGGCCCTTTAGGAAACTCTGAAAAGCCAGAATCTCTATGTAGGTAGATCATCAGTTCTCACTAAGCTCAGACTCCATAACTTGAAGACAGGTAAGGTTTGACTCATCAAAAAAATTAACTTTCAGCTGAATGCAATTTTTGATAGGGATGCAGCTGTTTACTGTCAGGAACCAACACTCAGTAGCTGGGAAAATCTGATGTGGGAATCTGGATGGTGCACTACAATACCAACCATAGTCATTTCTCCTAATTTCGTTAAAATGTTCTTCTACTACAGAAAAACAGATACACCAAACTAAAACTGATGTTATAGGTAAGATACTATCATCTCTTGCTGTGTAAAAACTTACCCTGAAACTTAAAAGTCTGCAAGAAAAAAGATTTACCTTGCAGTTTCTGCAGGTCACTAATGTAATTAGTTTTGATGTACCTTGGTGCCTCTGACTCAAGTTTACTCACCAGATTCAGTCAGGCAGTTTGCCAAGGCTTCGATATCATCAGAAGACTCTCCTAGAGGTGTATCTACTCCCAAGTTCACTTACATGATTTTTGGCAGCAGTTTCCTAAGAGGTTGTTGAATTAAGACCTCCCTTAGTACTTTGCCATTTAGGCCTTGTTATATGCTGAATTGTGTCCCCCTCAAAATTCATATGTTGAAACTCTAATCCTCAGTACTTTAGTATGTAACTATATTTGGAGATTGGTCCTTTAAATAGGGCTCTTTAAAGAGGTGATTAAATTAAAATAAGGCTGTTGGGGGAGCCCTAATCTGATGACTGGTGCCCTCATAAGAACAACTTTGGGAGAAACCAGTCCTGCTGGCACCTTGATTTGGGTCTTGTTAAAAAAAAAAATATATGTCTGTGCTTGAACCACCAGTCTATGGTATTTTGTTATGGCATCCCTAGCAAAGTAATAGAGGCCTCTATATAGGGCAGCTCACAAGATGATAGCTGGATTCCTTCTAGCATGAGGTAGCAAGAAAGTACAGATCTTCCTCAACTTGCAGAGGGGTTACATCCTGGTAAACCCCATTGTAAGTTGAAAATATCACAAGTAAAAAGTGCAATTAAAATATCTAACTCACTGAACATCCTTGAACTTGGGTGTTCTGCACTACAAGCAGTCTCTTTACCATCTGAGACATCAGGGAAGCCTTTGTTAAGCCTGAGCTGTGCTGTACTTAGTCGATCAGTTGTATCTGACTCTTTGCAACCTCATGGACTGAAGCCCACCAGGCTCCTCTGTTCATGGGTTTCTCTAGGCAAGGATACTGATTTGTGTTGCCATTCCCTCCTCCAGGGCATCTTTCCAACCCAGTGATCGAACCCAGGTCTCCTGCGTTCACAGGTGGATTCTTTACTGTCTGAGCCACCAGGGAATTCCAAGAATACACGAGTGAGTAGCCTATCCCTTCTCTATGGGATCTTCCTGACCCAGGAATTGAACCAAGGTCTCCTGCATTGCAGGCAGATTCTTTACCAGCTGAGCTACCAGGGAAATCCCTAGTTTAGTCTACACTATCTTAAATGTGCTCAGAACACTTATGTTAGCCAATAGTTGGGTGAAATCATGTAACACAAAATCTATTTTATAATTCTGAGTATCTCATGTAATTTATTGAATACTGTGCTGAGAGATTAAAACAGTAAGATTGTATGGATAGACAATAGTTGTAAGTGTACTGGTAGTTTACTCTCATGACTGAATGGCTTGACTGGGAACTGGGTCTAACTGCCACTGCTCAGCATCACAAGAGAGTATCATACTGCTTATCTCTAGACAGGAAAATATAAAAATTTAAATTTTGAATTCACATTTCTGCTGAATGCAAATAGATTTCAAACCATCATAAAATTGAAAAGTTGTAAATCAAACCATTATGTCAAGCAGTGTCTATACAATCAAAATGAAAGCCATAGTCGTTTTATAATCCAGTATCAAAATAGACACAATTCTGTTGTATTCTATTCACTGGGAGTCAATAAGTCCAGCTCAAATACAAAAAGAGCATATGGCATGAGGGCATGAAAATCATGAGGAAGGAATCATTAGGGGCCAATTTAGAGACTGCCTGCCACAAATACTCACTTAGGTAATCTGAGATAATGAACAAAGAAAGCATGGGAATATTGTGTGAGGAAGGGATCATATAAGTGTTAGAATAAAAAAATCTTTATGAGGAATCCAAATTGGAAAAGAAGAAGTAAAGCTCTCACTGTTTGCAGATGACATGATCCTCTACGTAGAAAACCCTAAAGACTCCACCAGAAAATTACTAGAACTAATCAATGACTATAGTAAAGTTGCAGGATATAAAATCAACACACAGAAATCCCTTGCATTCCTATACACTAATAATGAGAAAACAGAAAGAGAAATTAAGGAAACAATTCCATTCACCATTGCAACGGAAAGAATAAAATACTTAGGAATATATCTACCTAAAGAAACTAAAGACCTATATATAGAAAACTATAAAACACTGGTGAAAGAAATCAAAGAGGACACTAACAGATGGAGAAGTATACCATGTTCATGGATTGGAAGAATCAATATAGTGAAAATGAGTATACTACCCAAAGCAATCTATAGATTCAATGCAATCCCTATCAAGCTACCAACAGCATTCTTCACAGAGCTAGAACAAATAATTTCACAATTTGTATGGAAATACAAAAAACCTCGAATAGCCAAAGCGATCCTGAGAAAGAAGAATGGAACTGGAGGAATCAACCTACCTGACTTCAGGCTCTACTACAAAGCCACAGTCATCAAGACAGTATGGTACGGGCACAAAGACAGAAATATAGATCAATGGAACAAAATAGAAAGCCCAGAGATAAATCCACGCACATATGGACACCTTATCTTTGACAAAGGAGGCAAGAATATACAATGGATTAAAGATTATCTCTTTAACAAGTGGTGCTGGGAACTTTGGTCAACCACTTGTAAAAGAATGAAACTAAAACACTGTCTAACACCATACACAAAAATAAACTCAAAATGGATTAAAGATCTAAACTTAAGACCAGAAACTATAAAACTCCTAGAGGAGAACATAGGCAAAACACTCTCTGACATACATCACAGCAGGATCCTCTATGATCCACCTCCCAGAATATTGGAAATAAAAGCAAAAATAAACAAATGGGACCTAATTAACCTTAAAAGCTTCTGCACATCAAAGGAAACTATTAGCAAGGTGAAAAGACAACCTTCAGAATGGGAGAAGATAATAGCAAATGAAGCAACTGACAAACAACTAATCTCGAGAATATACAAGCAACTCCTACAGCTCAACTCCAGGAAAATAAATGACCCAATCAAAAAATGGGCCAAAGAACTAAATAGACATTTCTCCAAAGAAGACATACAGATGGCTAACAAACACATGAAAAGATGCTCAACATCACTCATTATCAGAGAAATGCAAATCAAAACCACTATGAGGTACCATTTCACACCAGTCAGAATGGCTGCGATCCAAAAGTCTACAAGCAATAAATGCTGGAGAGGATGTGGAGAAAAGGGAACCCTCTTACACTGTTGGCGGGAATGCAAACTAGTACAGCCACTATGGAGAACAGTGTGGAGATTCCTTAAAAAAAAACTGGAAATAGAACTGCCTTATGATCCAGCAATCCCACTGCTGGGCATACACACTGAGGAAACCAGAAGGGAAAGAGACACGTGTACCCCAATGTTCATCGCAGCACTGTTTATAATAGCCAGGACATGGAAGCAACCTAGATGTCCATCAGCAGATGAATGGATAAGAAAGCAGTGGTACATATACACAATGGAGTATTACTCAGCCATTAAAAAGAATACATTTGAATCGGTTCTAATGAGATGGATGAAACTGGAGCCTATTATACAGAGTGAAGTAAGCCAGAAAGAAAAACACCAATACAGTATACTAACGCATATATATGGAATTTAGAAAGATGGTAACAATAACCCTGTGTACGAGACAGCAAAAGAGACACTGATGTATAGAACAGTCTTATGGACTCTGTGAGAGAGGGAGAGGGTGGGAAGATTTGGGAGAATGGCATTGAAACATGTAAAATATCATGTATGAAACGAGTTGCCAGTCCAGGTTCGATGCACGATACTGGATGCTTGGGGCTGGTGCACTGGGACGACCCAGAGGGATGGAATGGTGAGGGAGGAGGGAGGAGGGTTCAGGATGGGGAACACATGTATACCTGTGGCGGATTCATTTTGATATTTGGCAAAACTAATACAATTATGTAAAGTTTGGGAATAAAATAAAATTAAAAAAAATCTTTATGAGTGTTTAATGGGGTTTAAATAGGAGGAGAAATTTAAATATAGGACAACTATAACTGTTTTAATTCTACAATTATACATAAAAAGAAAATCAATAGATCCCTAGCAATCATCATATTTGCCGTAAGGGTTAAATCCAATTTCTTTATCACCATCTATGTCTACTAGTCTACTATCTTGTCTTATAAGCAAGAATAAAAGGTAGAAGGCATTTTAACTAGGTGAGTGTCATCAGTTACCCTTGTCCTGATGCTTTGCATTTAGTTTTTGAAAGCTGTAAATGGACCGGTATGTGTGGCCTCCCGAGGAGAGAATTTCTATCTGGGGCCAGAGATGAGGCTTGATCACACAGAGTTTTTGTGTAGCAAAGTTTTATTAAGGTGTAAAGGGATAGAGAAAGCTGACATGGACAAAATAATGAGACAGAAAGAGTGCACCCTTGCTGGTTTTTTAGCAAGGAATTTTATACTAGTTCAGTTCAGTTCAGTTCAGTTGCTCAGTTGTGTCTGACTCTTTGCGACGCCATGAATTACAGCACGCCAGGCCTCCCTGTCCATCACCAACTCCCGGAGTTCACTCAAACTCACGTCCATCGAGTTGGTGATGCCATCCAGCCATCTCATCCTCTGTCGTCCCCTTCTCTTGCCCCCAATCCCTCCCAGCATCAGAGTCTTTTCCAATGAGTCAACTCTTCACATGAGGTGGCCAAAGTACTGGAATTTCAGCTTTAGCATCATTCCTTCCAAAGAACACCCAGGGCTGATCTCCTTTAGAATGGGCTGGTTGGATCTCCTTGCAGTCCAAGGGACTCGCAAGAGTCTTCTCCAACACCACAGTTCAAAAGCATCAATTCTTCAGCGCTCAGCTTTCTTCACAGTCTAACTCTCACATCCATACATGACCACTGGAAAAACCATAGCCTTGACTAGATGGACCTTTGTTGGCAAAGTAATGTACCTGCTTTTCAATATGCTATCTAGGTTGGTCATAACTTTCCTTCCAAGGAGTAAGCGTCTTTTAATTTCATGGCTGCAGTCACCATCTGCAGTGATTTTGGAACCCCCCCCCCCCAAAAAAAAAAGTCTGCCACTGTTTCCACTGTTTCCCCATCTATTTGCCATGAAGTGATGGGACCAGATGCCATGATCTTCGTTTTCTGAATGTTGAGCTTTAAGCCAACTTTTTCACTCTCCTCTTTCACTTTCATCAAGAGGCTTTTTAGTTCCTCTTCACTTTCTGCCATAAGGGTGGTGTCATCTGCATATCTGAGGTTATTGATATGTCTCCCGGCAATCTTGATTCCAGCTTGTGCTTCCTCCAGCCCAGCGTTTCTCATGATGCACTCTGCATATAAGTTAAATAAGGAGGGTGACAGTATACAGCCTTGATGTACTCCTTTTCCTATTTGGAACCAGTCTGTTGTTCCATGTCCAGTTCTAACTGTTGTTTACTCACCTGCATATAGGTTTCTCAAGAGGCAGGTCAGGTGGTCTGGTATTCCCATCTCTTGAAGAATTTTCCACAGTTTATTGTGATCCACACGGTCAAAGATTTGGCATAGTCAATAAAGCAGAAATAGATGTTTTTCTGGAAAGCTTTTGCTTTTTCCATGATCCAGTGGATGTTGGCAATTTGATCTCTTGTTCCTCTGCCTTTTCTAAAACCAGCTTGAACATCTGGAAGTTCATGGTTCACGTATTGTTGAAGCCTGGCTTGGAGGATTTTGAGCATTACTTTACTAGTGTGTCAGATTAGTGCAATTGTGTGGTAGTTTGAGCATTCTTTGGCATTGCCTTTCTTTGGATTGGAATGAAAACTTACCTTTTCAGTCCTGTGGCCAGTGCTGAGTTTTCCAAATTTGCTGGCTTATTGAGTGCAGCACTTTCAAAGCATCATATTTTAGGATTTGAAAGAGCTCAACTGGAATTCCATCACCTCCATTAGCTTTGTTCATAGTGATGCTTTCTAAGGCCCACTTGACTTCACATTCCAGGATGTCTGGCTCTAGGTGAGTGATCACACCATCGTGATTATCTTAGTTGTGAAGATCTTTTTGTATAGTTCTTCTGTGTATTCTTGCCACCTCTTCTTAATTTCTTCTGCTTCTGTTAGGTCCATACCATTTCTGTCCTTTATCGAGCCCATCTTTGCATGAAATTTTCCTTTGGTATCTCTAATTTTCTTGAAGAGATCTCTAGTCTTTCCCATTCTGTTGTTTTCTTCTATTTCTTTGCATTGATCACCGAGGAAGGCTTTCTTATCTCTTGTTAGTAAGCTGCTAATCATAGATAAAAGAAGCACCTCAAGGCTTAGATTTGCACTAAGTTTCTCTCCAAACACATGGGTTTTGAGATAGCACTTGCACAAAGGGAGTCATCCACAGCCATACAATTGACATGAGTCTTGAAGAAAGGCAGATTTCCAAGCAAATACATAGTTTCATTAACATAGCTCAATAAAAACATTTTCCTGAGTAATACTTACTGTTTTGCTGAGCCATTAGCAGCTCAAAGTTAGTTTCAAGTGTCATTATGGCAACAAAGGATTAAAAGGAGCCTCCTTTAATCCTGTGTAGAGAAGAGAGAAAAACAAAAAGCAACAACAAATGTCTGCTGCTCCTGCTGCTGCTGCTAAGTCACTTCAGTCGTGTCTGACTCTGTGCGACCCCATAGACGGCAGCCCACCAGGCTCCCCCGTCCCTGGGATTCTCCAGGCAAGAACACTGGAGTGGGTTGCCATTTCCTTCTCCAATGCATGAAAGTGAAGAGTGAAAGTGAAGTCACTCAGTCGTGTCCGACTCTTAGCGACCCCATGGACTGCAGCCCACCAGGCTCCTCCATCCATGGGATTTTCTAGGCAAGAGTACTGGAGTGGGGTGCCATTGCCTTCTGGTTTATTTCCTCCTGCCACTTGGGGACCCTGACCTCACTACCAAGGCCTATCTAACCCTTTCATTTTCCCTCCACTCCCTGCCAGTTTTCATGCTGGCTTAGTAATACCTCTTCATGAGCAAAGTTTGAAGTTAATTCTTATGTGACAGTACTAACTACTGCCCTAAATATATATTCAAATTAAGGGTTATATAGTGGGTATTTCTAAAGCAGAACATTCCTGTAAAATTAACAAAAACCAAGCCAGCTGCAATGTTATTTTGGGTGTGTCATCCTGCCCCAGGGCCATTATTAGTTTTTCAGGACTTATCTCTAAAAATTCACTTAGGGAGACCAAAAAAAAAAAAAAAAAAAAAAAGGTAGACTTGATTATAAGCAAATATTAATTAAACGTATGCTACTGAAGGTGAGGAAGAGGTGCTGGGAGTCCAAAACAGTCTTTCTTTAGAAAAAAAAAGAAAAAGAAATTCCACATATTTTAAGTGATTAAAAAGCCCAGCAGAGGTGTATTTATGATTAGTTCTTTCTATGGCAACTGTAAGAAGATAGAGAAGAGGGTCACTTTGGAAAATTTTGGAGAAGACATTAATTTTTGATCCAGGCACCACATTTTTTAAGAGAGTAGAACAAACCCCTAAGTTAAATTCTGAATCACCTGGTCATTTAAAAATATACTCACAAAACTATTTTATTCCTGGAATAGGGTATACTTGAAATTACAAACTCTGTGCTTTAAATTTAGCCCTGGAGAGGTTTAAAGCTTTTTTTTTTACTAAAGCACCTACTTAAAGCTCTTTCACCCTCTATCTGCATCTTTTCTTGTGCCATCTAAGTGGCATAGTAATGAGTGTAAAACCTGTTAGACTAGCTGAGTCTGAATACCAAATCTGCCCTTTACTAGCTATAAGACATTTCTGAGATTCAGTTTCTTAATATGTAGTGTGGGAATAATAATGGTGATGATTATAGGACTTTCATAATGAATGTCTTCAGGGCTTCCCTGGTAGCTCAGTTGGTACAGAATCTGCTTGCAATGCAGGAGACTGTGGTTTGATTCCTGGTTCAGGAAGATGCACTGGAGAAGGGATAAGCTACCCACTCCAGTATCCTTGGGCTTCCTTTGTGGCTCAGCTGGTAAAGAATCCGCCTGCAATGTGGAAGACCTGGGTTTGACACCTGGGTTAGGAAAATCCCCTGGAGAAGGGAAAGGCTACCCACTCCAGTATTCTGGCCTGGAGAATTGGGTCGCAAAGAGTCAGACACGACTGAGTGACTTTCACTTTCATAATGAATAAAAGCACATTTTTATCCAGCTTGACTAATGATAAGCATTCAAACCTCTTCAAATATCTGTCTCTTCTTATTGTTAAACTGATTATTCTGTCTGAAACATCCTTCTTCCATCTATTGGCTTGTCAAATGCATTTTGGATCTCTTTCAAGTTCCAACTTAAATGTCTCCTGTTCTAGGATCTCTAATAAGTCCTCCAAGCTCCTTATTTTGGGCTTTCATGCCATTTCATTTTGTCTTTATTCATAAATGTGTCACTTTTATCATTTCTTTTTTTTTTTTTTTTCTGTTTTAACTTTGACTCTCCACTTGGCCTGAGCTCCTTGAAAGTCCTGGCTATCACTTATGCTATTGG
The DNA here is from genome assembly GCF_019923935.1 of Bubalus bubalis. Lineage (NCBI taxonomy): Eukaryota > Metazoa > Chordata > Mammalia > Artiodactyla > Bovidae > Bubalus > Bubalus bubalis. The sequence continues at coordinate 43,646,530 of NC_059160.1, read as the reverse complement.
TCTCACATGGAAGGTTCTCAACAAATGTTTATGAAATAAGCAAGTGGCCATTCAGAAACTGACATGACATCCCATTGAGAGTGTCAAGGTAGAGTGGGTTTTATTAACTAACATTTTGAAAAAGTTAAGAAAATTATTTTTAAAGTATCTTGAATCAATATATTCTATACAAAATAAAACCTACTCAGCACTAGTGTTTTGGCATGACTGGGCATTTTGAAGACTATGTTTAAATTGTATGATGCTCTTACTACCAACATCACTTAAAAAAAGAAAAGTGTGTGTAAGGTTTCATTGTAATTTGTCAGGTAGTCTTTAGCACTGGCATTGGCATTTCAAGTCATTTATTGGAGTAGTATATCATAAATCCATATAAATATAGTATAAATTAAGCAAGTTATTAAGAAATTAAAAGATTTTGAAAACTGATATTTAAGGGATCATTTAAAACAATTGCTAGCCCCTATCCTTAACTATAGCTAGCATTTAACCTTGTAATTACTGATATCCATCCTGATGCCCTAGGAAAGAGCAACATCCATTCAATTATACCTTAGTTCAAATAAATCTTTACTTTATGCTCCCACATATTTTATCTATATATCAAAATGTCAAAGCTTTAGTTTCTAACCTGACCTTTAATAATATATTTTCTGGGGTGGTCCTAAGATGGTGGAGGAATAGGACAGGGAGACCACTTTCTCCCCTACAAATTCATCAAAAGAACATTTGAACTCTGAGTAAATTCCACAAAACAACTTCTGAATGCTGGCAGAGGACATCAGGCACCCAGAAAAGCAGCCCAATGTCTTTGAAAGGAGGTAGGAAAAAATATAAAAGATAAAAAGAGAGACAAAAGAGATAGGGACGGAGCTCTGTCCCGGGAAGGGAATCTTTAAAAAGAGAGAAGTTTCCAGGAAACACTCTCACTGCCGAGTCTGTGGTGAGCCTTGGAACCACAGAGGGCAACATAACTGGGAGGAAAAATAAATAAATAATTAAAACCCACAGATTACATGCCCAACGGTAACTCCCCCAGGAGAAGCAGCACAGATGCCTGCATCCTCCACTAGCAAGCGGGGGCTGGATAGGGAGGTGAGGGCTGCATTGCTTAGAGTAAGGACCGGGCCTGAATGCCCCGAGGGCAATCTGAGGGAACTAACTTGGGATAGCAAACCAGACTGTGGGATAACTACCACGCGAAAAGCTCTAACCTAAAACACCCACTCACAGAACAAAGGACTAAGCAGAGCTAGCCGGCTGCAGGTCAGCCCATTCCCCTCTGGTGATAGGCAAGCGAGGGCAGCCAGAGCCAGAAGGGGTCAATTATGGCCCCAGAGATGATTATCTACTAAACTGCAAGCAGGCTTCATTGCTAACCAAGACTTCTTGGGATTCTGGATGGTCAACATACGCCTGAGAAGGTGCGCCAGTTGTACACCCAGAAAACCGAGCAGCAGGGACAGGGGAGGCGATAAGTTGCAGCGACTGCGCTCACCAAACACCTGGTCACCTGAGCTGCTTGGACCTGGGAAGGGCACCAAACGCAGGCCCAACCGAGTCTGCACCTTTGAGGAGTACCTGAGTACCTGAACCTGAGCGGCTTAGACCTGGCAAGTGCATACAACCCAGGGCTGGCATCAGACAGTTCCCAGCAGAGAAACCTAGAGCCTAAGTAGGGTAGACAGGGAAAGCACACACGTCACGAGGGGGGCAAACCCAGTGTAGCTGAGACACTGTGAGCATATGCCAATGTTATTTGTTTGCAGCGTCCCTTCCTCCTCACAGCATGACTGAACAAGTGAGCCTAAAAATGTGTCCACCACTGCCCCCTTGCATCAGGGTGGAAATTAGACACTGAAGAGACTAACAAACAGACGAAGCTAAAACAGAGGGAACCTCCTTTGAAGTGACAGGTGCAATAGATTAAAACCCTTTAGTTAGTACCGACTACATAGGAAGGGGCCTATAGATCTTGAAAATTTAAACCAGATCAAGGAACGATCTGAAAATGAAAACCCCACACTGCCCACAAAAACGCCAGAGAAAGTCCTAGATATATTTTTACTATTTTTACTATCATTCTTTAATTAGAGACCCTGTTTTTTAAAACAAACTTCATATATATATTTTATAATTTTGTGACCTTTTTTTTTTTACATTTAATATTGAATTTTTGAAAATCCAACATCTACTCTAGATTTTTAATCTTTGCTTTTTGGTATTTGTTATCAATTTTTTACCCTTAAGAGCCTAATCTTCAGTACCCATTTTTACTTGGGAGCAAGATTACTGGCTTGACCACTCTCTCCCCCTTTTGTTTCTCCTTTTTCTCCACCAGGTCGCCTCTATCTCTTCCCTCCCCCTTCTCTTCTCTACCCAACTCTGTGAATCTCTTTGTGTGCTCCGGATGGTGGAGAACACTTAGGGAACTGATTACTGGCTGGATCTGTCTCTCTCCTTTTGATTCCCCCCTTTATCCTCCTGGCCACCTCTGTCTCCTTCCTCCTTCTTCTCTTCTCTTCTCTGTATAAGTCCGTGAACATCTCTGAGCTGTCCAGACTGTGGAGCACACATAAAGGAAGTGATTACTGTCTAGCTTGCTCTCTCCTCTTTTGATTCCACCTCATCTCATCCTGGTCACCTCTATCTCCCTCCTCCCTTTTTTCATCTCCATGTAACTCTGTGAACCTCTCTGGGTGTCCCTCACTGTGGAGAAACTTTTCATCTTTAACCTAGATGTTTTATCAATGGTGCTGTATAGATGGAGAAGTCTTGAGGCTACTGTAAAAATAAGACTGAAAACCAGAAGCAGGAGGCTGAAATCCAAATCCTGAGAACACCAGAGAACTCCTGACTCCAGGGAACATTAATTGACAGGAGCTCATCAAATGCCTACACTGAAACCAAGCACTACCCAAGGGCCAACAAGTTCCAGAGCAAGACATACCACGCAAATTCTCCAGCAACACAGGAATATAGCCCTGAGCTTCAATATACAGGCTGCCCAAAGTCACTCCAAACCTACTGAGATCTCATAACTCATTACTGGACACTTCATTGCACTCCAGAGAGAAGAAATCCAGCTCCACCCACCAGAACACCGACACAAGCTTCCCTAACCAGGAAACCTTGACAAACCACCCACAGTGAGGAAACTCCACAATAAAGAGAACTCCACAAACTGCCAGAATACAGAAAGGCCACCCCAAACACAACAATATAAATAAGATGAAGAGACAGAGGAATACCCAGCAGGTAAAGGAACCGAATAAATACCCATCAAACCAAACAAAAGAGGAAGAGATAGGGAATCTACCTGATAAAGAATTCCAAATAATGATAATGAAAATGATCCAAAAATCTTGGAAACAAAATGTAGTCACAGATAAATAGCCTGGAGACAAGGATTGAGCAGATGCAAAAAAGGTTTAACAAAGACCTAGAAGAAATAAAAAAGAGTCAATATAGAATGACTAATGCAATAAATGATATCAAAAACACTCTGGAGGGAACAAATAGTAGAATAATGGAAGCAGAAGATAGGATTAGTGAGGTAGAAGATAGAACGGTAGAAATAAGTGAATCTGAGAGGAAAAAAGAAAAATGAATTAAAAGAAATGAGGAAAATCTCAGAGACCTCTGGGACAATGTTAAATGCCCAACATTCAAATCATAGGAGTCCCAGAATAAGAAGACCAAAAGAAAGACCATGAGAAAATACTTGAGGAGATAATAGTTGAAAATTTCTCTAAAATGGGGAAGGAAATAATCACCCAAGTCTAAGAAACCCAGAGAGTCCCAAACAGGATAAACCCAAGGCGAAACACCCCAAGACACATATTAATCAAATTAACAGAGATCAAACACAAAGAACAAATATTAAAAGCAGCAAGGGAAAAACAACGAATAACACACAAGGGGATTCCCATAAGGATAACAGCTGATCTTTCAATAGAAGCTCTTCAGGCCAGGAGGGAATGGCAAGACATACTTAAAGTGATGAAAGAAAATACCCTACAGCCCAGATTATTGTGCCTATCAAGGATCTCATTCAAATATGAAGGAGAAATCAAAAGCTTTACAGACAAGCAAAAGCTGAGAGAATTCAGCACCATCAAACCAGCTCTCCAACAAATGCTAAAGGATCTTCTCTAGACAGGAAACACAAAAAAGGAGTATAAACTTGAACCCAAAACAGTAAAGTAAATGGCAAAAGGATCATACTTCTCAATAATTACCTTAAATGTAAATGGGTTTAATGGCCCAACCAAAAGACAAAGACTGGCTGAATGAATAAAAAAACAAGACACCTATATATGTTGTCTACAAGACCCACCTCAAAACAAGGGATGCATACAGACTGAAAGTGAAGGGCTGGAAAAAGATATTCCATGCAAATAGAGACCAAAAGAAAGCAGGAGTAGCAATACTCACATCAGATAAAATAGACGTTAAAACAAAGGCTGTGAAAAGAGACAAAGACGGACACTACATAATGACCAAAGGATCAATCCAAGAAGAAGATATAACAATTATAAATATATATGCACCCAACATAGGAGCACTGCTATATGTAAGACAAATGCTAACAAGTATGAAAGGGGAAATTAACAATAACACAATAATAGTGGGAGACCTTAATACCCCACTCACACCTATGGATAGATCAACTAAATAGAAAATTAACAAGGAAACACAAACTTTAAATAATGCAATAGACCAGTTAGACCTAATTGATATCTATCGGACATTTCACCCCCAAACAATGAATTTCACCTTTTTCTCAAGTGCGCACGGAACCTTCTCCAGGATAGATCACATCCTGGGCCATAAATCTAGCCTTGGTAAATTAGAAAAAAAAAATGAAATTATTCCAAGCATCTTTTCTGACGACAATGCAGTAAGATTAGATCTCAATTACAGGAGAAAAACTATTTAAAATTCCAACATATGGAGGCTGAACAACACGCTGCTGAATAACCAACAAATCATAGAAGAAATCAAAAAAGAAATCAAAATATGCATAAGAAAGAATGAAAATGAAAACAACCCAAAACCTGTGGGACACTGTAAAAGCAGTGCTAAAGGGAAGGTTCATAACAATACAGGCGTACCTCAAGAAACAAGAAAAAAGTCAAATAAATAACCGAACTCTACACCTAAACCAACTAGAAAAGGAGGAAATGAAGAACCCCAGGGTTAGTAGAAGGAAAGAATTCTCAAAAATTAGGGCAGAAATAAATGCAAAAGAAACAAAAGAGACCATAGCAAAAATCAACAAAGCCAAAAGTTGGTTCTTTGAGAGGATAAATAAAACTGACAAACCATTAGCCAGACTCATCAAGAAACAAAGGGCGAAAAACAAAATCAATAAAATTAGAAACGAAAATGGACAGATCACAACAGACAACACAGAAATACAAAGGATCACAAGAGACTACTATCAGCAATTATATGCCAATAAAATGGACATCGTGGAAGAATTGGACAAATTCTTAGAAAAGTACAACTTTCCAAAACTGAACCAGGAAGAAATAGAAAATCTTAACAGACCCATCACAAGCATGGAAATTGAAACTGTAATCAGAAATCTTCCAGCAAACATAGCCCAGGTCCAGATGGCTTCACAGCTGAATTCTACCAAAAATTTAGAGAAGAGCTAACATCTATCCTACTCAAAGTCTTCCAGAAAATTGCAGAGGAAGGGAAACTTCCAAACTCATTCTATGAGGCCACCATCACATTCATACCAAAACCTGACAAAGATGCCACAAAAAAAGAAAACTACAGACCAATATCATTGATGAACATAGATGCAAAAATCCTTAACAAAATTCTAGCAATCAGAATCCAACAATACATTAAAAAGATCATACATCATGACCAAGTGGGTTTTATCCCAGGAATGCAAGAATTCAATATCCGCAAATCAATCAATGTAATACACCACATGAACAAATTGAAAAATAAAAGCCATATGATTATCTCATAGATGCAGAGAAAGCCTTTGACAAAATTCAACATCCATTTATGATAAAAACTCTCCAGAAAGCAGGAACAGAAGGAACATACCTCAACATAATAAAAGCTACATATGACAAACCCACAGCAAACATTATCCTCAATGGTGAAAAATTGAAAGCATTTCCCCTAAAGTCAGGAGCAAGACAAGGGTGCCCACTCTCACCACTACTATTCAACATAGTTTTGGAAGTTTTGGCTACAGCAATCAGAGCAGAAAAAGAAATAAAAGGAATCCAAATTGGAAAACAAGAAGTAAAACTCTCACTGTTTGCAGATGACATGATCCTGTACATATAAAACCCTAAAGACTCCACCAGAAAATTACTAGAGCTAATCAATGAATATAGTAAAGTTTCAGGATATAAAATCAACACGCAGAAATGCCCTGCATTCCTATACACTAATAATGAGAAAATAGAAAGAGAAATTAAGGAAATCATTCCCTTCACCATTGCAATGAAAAGAATAAAATCCTTAGGAATATATCTACCTAAAGAAACTAAAGACCTATATATAGAAAACTATAAAACACTGGTGAAAGAAGTCAAAGAGAACACTAATAGATGGAGAAATATACCATGTTCATGGATCAGAAAATCAATATAGTGAAGATGAGGATACTACCCAAAGGACTCAGAAAATCAATATAGTGAAAATGAGGATACTACCCAAAGCAATCTATAGATTCAATGCAATCCCTATCAAGCTACCAACGGTATTTTTCACAGAGCTAGAACAAATAATTTCACAATTTGCATGGAAATACAAAAAACCTTTAATAGCTAAAGCAATCTTGAGAAAGAAGAATGAAACTGGAGGAATCAACCTGCCTGACTTCAGGCTCTACTACAAAGCCACAGTCATCAAGACAGTATGGTACTGGCACAAAGACAGAAATATAGATCAATGGAACAAAATAGAAACTGGTTAACCACTTGTAAAAGAATGAAACTAGAACACTTTTTAACACCATACACAAAAATAAACTCAACATGGATTAAATATCTAAATGTAAGACCAGAAACTATAAAACTCTTAGAGGAGAACATAGGCAAAACACTCTCCAACATACATCATTAAAAGCTTCTGCACAACAAAGGAAACTATAAGCAAGGTGAAAAGATAGCCTTCAGAATGGGAGAAAATAATAGCAAATGAAGCAACTGACAAAGAATTAATTTCAAAAATATACAAGCAGAAGCTTTTAATTTTAATTAGATCCCATTTGTTTGTTTTTGCTTTTATTTCCAATATTCTGGGAGGTGGGTCATAAAGGATCCTGCTGTGATGTATGTCGGAGAGTGTTTTGCCTATGTTCTCCTCTAAGAGTTTTATTGTTTCTGGTCTTACATTTAGATCTTTAATCCATTTTGAGTTTATTTTTGTGTATGGTGTTAGAAAGTGTTTTAGTTTCATTCTTTTACAAGTGGTTGACCAGTTTTCCCAGCATCACTTGTTAGAGAGATTGTCTTTTCTCCATTGTATATTCTTGCCTCCTTTGTCAAAGATAAGGTGTCCATAGGTGCGTGGATTTATCTCTGGGCTTTCTATTTTGTTCCATTGATCTATATTTCTGTCTTTGTGCCAGTACCATACTGTCTTGATGACTGTGGCTTTGTAGTAGAGCCTGAAGTCAGGTAGGTTGATTCCTCCAGTTCCCTTCTTCTTTCTCAAGATAGCTTTGGCTATTCGAGGTTTTTTGTATTTCCATACAAATTGTGAAATTATTTGTTCTAGCTCTGTGAAAAATACCGTTGGTAGCTTGATAGGGATTGCATTGAATCTATAGATTGCTTTGGGTAGTATCCTCATTTTTACTATATTGATTCTTCTGATCCATGAACATGGTATATTTCTCCATCTATTAGTGTCCTCTTTGATTTTTTCACTAGTGTTTTATAGTTTTCTATATATAGGTCTTTAGTTTCTTTAGGTAGATATATTCCTACAACAAAAGATACTATAAGCAAGGTGAAAAGACAGCCTTCAGAATGGGAGAAAATAATAGCAAATCAAGCAACTGACAAACAACTAATCTCAAAAATATACAAGCAACTCCTGCAGCTCAACTCCAGAAAAATAAATGACCTAATCAAAAAATGGGCCAAAGAACTAAACAGACATTTCTCCAAAGAAGACACACAGATGGCTAACAAACACATGAAAAGATGCTCAACATCACTCATTATCAGAGAAATGCAAATCAAAACCACTATGAGGTACCATTTCACGCCAGTCAGAATGGTTGTGATACAAAAGTTTACAAGCAATAAATGCTGGAGAGGATGTGGAGAAAAGGGAACCCTCTTACACTGTTGGTGGGAATGCAAACTAGTACAGCCACTATGGAGAACAGTGTGGAGAGTCCTTAAAAAACTGGAAATAGAACTGCCATATGACCTAGCGATCCCACTGCTGGGCATACAGACTGAGGAAACCAGAATTGAAAGAGACACGTGTACCCGAATGTTCATCACAGCACTGTTTATAATAGCCAGGACATGGAAGCAACCTAGATGTCCATCAGCAGATGAATGGATAAGAAAGCTGTGTACATATACACAATGGAGTATTACTCAGCCATTAAAAAGAATACATTTGAGTCAGTTCTAATGAGGTGGATGAAACTGGAGCCTATTATACAGAGTGAAGTAAGCCAGAAAGAAAAACACCAATACAGTATACTAACACATATATATGGAATTTAGAAAGATGGTAACAATAACCCTATATGTGAGAAAGCAAAAGAGACACAGATGTATAGAACAGTCTTTTGGACTCTGTGGGAGAAGGAGAGGGGGGATGATTTGGGAGAATGGCATTAAAACATGTATAATATCATATAAGAAATGAATCACCAGTCCAGGTTTGATGCAGGATACAGGGAGCTTGGGGCTGGTGCACTGGGATGACCCAGATGGATGGTATGGGGAGGGAGGTGGGAGGGGAGTTCAGGATGGGGAACACATGTACACCTGTGTCGGATGCATGTTGATGTATGGCAAAACCAATACAACATTGTAAAGTAAAAAAAAAATAAATAAATAAATAAATAAATTAAAAAAAGTACAAGCAACTCCTGCAGGTCAATTCCAGAAAAATAAATGACCCAATCAAAAAATGGGCCAAAGAACTAAGTAGACATTTCTCCAAAGAAGACATACAGATGGCTAACAAACACATGAAAAGATGCTCAACATCACTCATTATCAGAGAAATGCAAATCAAAACCACTATGAGGTACCATTTCATGCCAGGCAGAATGGCTGCGATCCAAAAGTCTACAAGCAATAAATGCTGGAGAGGGTGTGGAGAAAAGGGAACCCTCTTACACTGTTGGTGGGAATGCAAACTAGTACAGCCACTATGGAGAACAGTGTAGAGATTCCTTAAAAAACTGGGAATAGAAATGCCATACAACCCAGCAATCCCAATGCTAGGCATACACACTGAGGAAACCAGAATTGAAAGAGACAAGTGTACCCCAATGTTCATCACAGCACTGTTTATAATAGCCAGGACATGGAAGCAACCTAGATGTCCATCAGCAGATGAATGGATAAGAAAGCTGTGTACAAATATACAATGGAATATTCAGCCATTAAAAAGAATACATTTGAATCAGTTCTAATGAGGTGGATGAAACTGGAGCCTATTATACAGAGTGAAGTAATCCAGAAGAAAAACACCAATACAGTATACTAACACATGTATATGGAATTTAGAAAGGTGGTAGGGATAACCCTGTATGTGATACAGTAAAAGAGTTACAGATATATAGAATAGTCTTTTGGACTCTGTGGGAGAGGGTGAGGGTGGGGTGATTTGGGAGAATGGCATTGAAAGATGTATAATATCATATGTGAAATGAATCGCCAGTCCAGTTTTGATGCACGATACAGGATGCTTGGGGCTTGTGCACTGGGATGACCTAGAGGGATGGTATTGGGAGGGAGGTGGGAGTGGGTTTTAGGATGGGGAACACGTGTACACCTGTGGCAGATTCATGTAGATGTATGGCAAAACCAATACAATATTGTAAAGCAATTAGCCTCCAATTAAATTAAATAAATTTATATTAAAAATAATATATAATTGTGCACTGTGTATCATTATCAAATTTTCAGTAGTTGGTTTTAAATTCTCAGTAATTAGCACCTATCCCAATCAGCATAATTTTTTTTAATTGGAATTATTTTGTAATATAAACATGATCTTCATTTCAGTTAAAAAGTTTAAAGGTGATTTAAATTAATCATCAATTTTTTTGTGATGTTTTGCCAAAGTATTTCAAGACTCAGTATTTATCTGTAAATCTACACATCTATAGCTATACTGGTATCAATATAGATATATAATAGCTTTTGTTTATTAGTGTAACTAAGACACTTTCAGGCAGCTAATGTCATTAAAAATGGTAATAACATATACGTCATCCATATAATTAGATATAAAAGGATTTGGGAATATAATTAAACTAAATACAATGAAGTAAGAACTTTCGAGTTAATGCTCTAAATTTGCTGCAGTTGTTCTTATGATTGTATTCACTCAGTGGGGCTTACCAATAAAAAACACACTAAACCCAAACAGGGCCTAAACTATTAAAGCTCACACCCTGAAATTAATATTCATTCTTTATTTCTCAACTTCCTTGCCCACTTGACTTTTAGTCACTGTGGAATGTTGTCCCTGCTGTCTCCAAATGATAACTAAAACTATCTCTTTCTTTCTTTATTTCACTGCCACGATTGTAGTTGAAAAGTAACTATCATTATTTAAGTGACAACTGTTGATCATTTCCCAACAGGTAACCCTAATGCTTCCCCTCTTTGACAGTTTGATCTATAGCAGATAAATTTTGACATTCAGTCAAATGTTTCATTAGACATTTTTGATATTCTGAAAGCAGTACTAATGTTTCCCCAGTTTAGAGGAATGGTGCTGACATCTGAGCACGTTGCAGAATGAAGAGTTCTCCACAACCTTTCCTTTCTATCTTAGACCAGTAAGTCACTAATGCAACACTGATAAAACTGTCAAGGCTTAATCTCATCTTGAAACTTTCACTATTATTTATGTATTTTTTCACATGGTGGAGAAAAAGTTGACAGAAATAGAAAAAAAAAATAGACAAATCCTCAGTTATAAATACTTTAACATAGTTCTCTCAGACAAAACAAGCAATCTAATATAAAAACCAGTTAACATAAATACTTGTGCAGCATAATTTAAACAACTTAATCTAATTTATACTCCAAACTGCAGAATACATAGTTTTTCAATTTCATAGGGAAAAAATGTATGAAAAAAAAATGCATGAGAAGTCCTAAATGGCGCAATAAAACAAGAAAGGAGGAATGGAAATTACAAAGATTGGAAAGGAAGAGTAATAATTTTGCATCTTAAAAATCAAAACTTTATAAGTTTTATTAGAATTAATACATACAGCAAGATCACAGGCTACACTTTCTATGTATAAAGTTTAATTTTGTGTAAAAGAAAAAATTTACTATTAAAGAAAAAGATGGTATGGAGATTCCTTTAAAAACTAGGGATAAAACCACCATATGACCCAGCAATCGCACTCCTAGGCATATACCCTGAGGAAAGGAGGATTGAAAAAGACACATGTATCCCATTTTCATTGTAGCACTATTTACAATAGCTAGAACTTGGAAGCAACCTAGATGCCCATCAACAGATGAATGGATAAAGAAGTTGAGGTAAATATACACAATGAAATATTACTCAGGAATAAAAAGGAACACCTTTGAGTCAGTTTTAATGAAGTGAATGAAGCTAGAATGTATTATACAGAGTGAAGTAAGTCAGAAAGAGAGAGATAAATATGGTATTCTAATACATATATACAGAATCTAGAAAAATGGTACTGAAGAATTTACTTACAGGGCATCCAGGTAGAAACAGACATAGAGAATAGACTTGTGGACATGGGAAGAAGGGAGGAGAGGGTGAGATGTATGAAAAGAGTAACATTTTAACTTACATTGCCATATGCAATATAGATAGCCAGAGGAAATTTGCTGTATGGCTAATAAATTCAACAGGGGCTCTGTATCAACCTGGAGGGGTCAGATGGGGAGGGAGGTTAAACGAGGAGGGGATATATGTATACCTATGGCTGTTTCATGTTGAGGTTTGACAGAAAACAAAATTCTGTAAAGCAATTATCCTTCAATAAAAAAAATAAAGTAAAAAAGCAAAAAAAAAAAAAAGAGAAAAATATGTAGACATTTGTAATAGTGTTAAAAGTTATAATCTTATACCTAAGAATCCTATGACTATAATCCTCTAGCTAGTAGTTCTATAGCTAGGAATAAATCTTGCAATAATAGGCAATACTTTTGTATTTAAAACTGCAAAACATTGATGAAGGATTTCTAAAAGACCTAAATAAATTGAGGAATATACGCACATGAATTGGAGGACTCAATAATGTTAAGATTTCATTCTCCCTAAATTCTCCTATATACTCAATAAGTAATGTCACTTAAAATCCAAGTTGAATTTTATTTTATTATCCTGTTATTTATTTTCTTTTAAAATATTTATTTTTGAAATTTTCAAACTGATGCTAAAGTATATTTTTAAAAAAGTCTTGAGGAGCACATTAGAGAATCATGCTACCAAGTATCAAAACTTACTATAAAGTTTCAGTCACTAAGCAGAGTGACACTGGCATGTCATTATTCAGTTCAGTTCAGTCACTTAGTCGTTTCCGACTCTTTGCGACCCCATGAATCGCAGCTTGCCAGGCCTCCCTGTCCATCACCAACTCCCGGGTTCACTCAGACTCACGCCCATCGAGTCAGTGATGCCATCCAGCCATCTCGTCCTCTGTCGTCCCCTTCTCCTCCTGCCCTCAATCCCTCCCAGCATCAGAGTCTTTTCCAATGAGTCAACTCTTCGTATGAGGTGGCCAAAGTACTGGAGTTTCAGCTTTAGCATCATTCCTTCCAAAGAAATCCCAGGGCTGATCTCCTTCAGAATGGACTGGTTGGATCTCCTTGCAGTTCAAGGGACTCTCAAGAGTCTTCTCCAACACCACAGTTCAAAAGCATCAATTCTTCGGTGCTCAGCTTTCTTCACAGTCCAACTCTCACATCCATACATGACCACTGGAAAAACCATAGCCCTGACTAGCGAACCTTTGTTGGCAAAGTAATGTCTTTGCTTTTCAATATGCTGTCTAGGTTGGTCATAACTTTCCTTCCAAGGAGTAAGTGTCTTTTCATTTCATGGCTGCAGTCACCATCTGCAGTGATTTTGGAGCCCCCCAAAATAAAGTCTGACATTGTTTCCACTGTTTCCGCATCTATTTCCTATGAAGTGATGGGACCAGATGCCATGATCTTTGTTTTCTGAATGTTGAGCTTTAAGCCAACTTTTTCACTCTCCTCTTTCACTTTCATCAAGAGGCTTTTCAGTTCCTCTTCACTTTCTGCCATAAGGGTGGTGTCATCTGCATATCTGAGGTTATTGATATTTCTCCCAGCAATCTTGATTCCAGCTTGTGCTTCTTCCAGCCCAGCGTTTCTCATGATGTATTCTGCATATAAGTTAAATAAGCAGGGTGACAATATACAGCCTTGACATACTCCTTTTTCCTATTTGGAACCAGTCTGTTGTTCCATGTCCAGTTCTAACTGTTGCTTCCTGACCTTCATACAGGTCTCTCAAGAGGCAGGTCAGGTGGTCTGGTATTCCCATCTCTTGAAGAATTTTCCACAGTTTATTGTGATCCACACAGTCAAAAGCTTTGGCATAGTCAACAAAGCAGAAACAGATGTTTTTCTGGAACTCTCTTGCTTTTTCAATGATCCAGCAGATGTTGGCAATTTGATCTCTGGTTCCTCTACCTTTTCTAAAACCAGCTTGAACATCTGGACATTCATGGTTCACATATTTCTGAAGCCTGGCTTGGAGAATTTTGAGCATTACTTTACTAGTGTGTGAGATGAGTGCAATTGTGCGGTAGTTTGAGCATTCTTTGGCATTGCCTTTCTTTGGGATTGGAATGAAAACTGACCTTTTCCAGTCCTGTGGCCACTGCTGAGTTTTCCAAATTTGCTGACATATTGAGTGCAGCACTTTCACAGCATCATCTTTCAGGATTTGAAATAGCTCAATTGGAATTCCATCACCTTCACTAGCTTTGTTCGTAGTAATGGTTTCTAAGGCCCACTTGACTTCATATTCCAGGATGTCTGGCTCTAGGTGAGATAGAACAAAATCGGAGAAGGCAATGACACCCCACTCCAGTATACTCTTGCCTGGAAAATCCCATGGATGGAGGAGCCTGGTGGGCTGCAGTCCACGGGGTCGCTAGGAATCAGACACGACTGAGTGACTTCACTTTCACTTTTCACTTTCATGCATTGGAGAAGGAAATGGCAACCCACTCCAGTGTTGTTGCCTGGAGAATCCCAGGGACGGGGAACCTGGTGGGCTGCCGTCCATGGGGTCGCACAGAGTCGGACACGACTGAAGCGACTTAGCAGCAGCAGCAGCAGCGACATTAAAAGGCTTCTCTGATAGCTCGGTTGGTAAAAAATCCGCCTGCAATGCAGGAGACCCCAGTTCGATTTCTGGGTCGGGAAGATCCGCTGGAGAAGGGATAGGCTACCCACTCCTGTATTCTTGGGCTTCCCTTGTGGCTGGTAAAGAATCCGCCTGCAATGTGAGAGATCTGGGTTCAATTCCTGGGTTGGGAAGATCCCTAGAGAAGGGAATGGCTACCCACCCCAGTATTCTGGCCTGGAGAATTCCATGAACTGTAGAGTCCATGGGGTCCCAAAGAGTCAGACACAATTGAGCCACTTTCACTTCACTAACATTAAAAATACTTCCATTGTGTGAAAGAAGTTTCTGTCTTAGGTATAGAGCTAAGGTATATGCATACATAAGTTCCTCTGATAAGATGCATCATAATATTCATTGTAGCTTTATTCATAATAGCCAAATGCTGGAAACAGTTCAAATACCTATCAATGCTGAATAAATTAATAAGTTGTAATGGATTATTTATATGATGAAATACCACACAGTAACATAGCAGAATAAACTTCTGTTGTGGAATCTGGAGTCACAAAACACACCTCGGAGGACACTTAAGCCAGTGTAGTACAGTTTATTATGCCAGCGGGTCCATAGGGAATCAGTTCCCAGCAAGGACTCTGATGTTTCTGAGAGACTTAGTTTTATACCCCTCGCTACGTGACATGTTCGCAACTTCTTTGATGTATATGATTCAGTTTTACAACAAGAAGGTGCTAGGAGATCAAACAATTAAGGTTAAAGGAAGGAACAATAATTTTATATCACAGGGGCATGTCTCCATGGTTAATCTAACAGGGCCAGCCTGACCTCAACTACAATCTCCATTTGCCATCTGTTGGGAGGGAAGTCTCCAGGAGACCTGGTTTTCATTAGTAATGGTTTCCTCATTCTTGGGCAGAGTTCAGGCCCAGTTCACATCCTGTCTTTAAGATGGATGACAGGCTTCAAGATGGTGTCTCTCCTGCTTTCCTCACAGTGGCCCCAACACTACTACCACAGGCAACAACAAACATAAATGGTGAACAAAGGAAACAAGGCCCCAAATTAATAGGTAGACAATGATTCACATCAAAAATAGTGGATGCTATATGATTCTCTTTATAAGAAACTCAAAAGTAGGCTAATTTAATACAGAGTAACAGAAATCAGAGTGGAGCTACTTCTTTGCAGGAGAGGTGATAGTTTTGAGAGAAAGGGCATGGAAAACCTTCTGCCTGCTGAAAATTTTCTGTATGTTGATATGGGGGATGATTACACAGTTGTATATATATTTTAAAATTGGTTGAGGCTATCCATTCAAGATTTGTGTTCTTCTCTATACGTACCTTCTACCACAATACTAAAATTTTAATGATGTTTTAAAATTTGAAATACAGAATAATTAAATAAAATTAAAAGTTTACCTAGATTTGGCACATTGTTTTACAAATCAGAAATAGCGCTTTTGACACCTTTTATAAACACACTAGAATAACATTTGGATCACATGACAAAAACAAGGGCTGTTCTTGGATAAACAGCAGCAACCTTAATATGTTCACAATATTTGAAACATAATTCCATAAGCCTCAGATCAGATCAGTCGCTCAGTCATGTCCGACTCTCTGCGATCCCATGAATTGCAGCATGCCAGGCCTCCCTGTCCATCACCAACTCCCGGAGTTCACTCAGACTCACGTCCATCGAGTCAGTGATGCCATCCAGCCAGCTCATCCTCTGTCGTCCACTTCTCCTCTTGCCCCCAATCCCTCCCAGCATCAGAGTCTTTTCCAATGAGTCAATTCTTCTCATGAGGTGGCCAAAGTACTGGAGTTTCAGTTTTAGCATCATTCCTTCCAAAGAAATCCCAGGGCTGATCTCCTTCAGAATGGACTGGTTGGATCTCCTTGCAGTTCAAGGGACTCTCAAGAGTCTTCTCCAACACCACAGTTCAAAAGCATCAATTCTTCAGTGCTCAGCCTTCTTCACAGTCCAACTCTCACATCCATATATGACCACTGGAAAAACCATAGCCTTGACTAGACAGACCTTTGTTGGCAAAGTAATGTCTCTGCTTTTCAATATGCTATCTAGGTTGGTCATAACTTTCCTTCCAAGGAGTAAGCGTCTTTTAATTTCATGGCTGTAGTCACCATCTGCAGTGATTTTGGAGCCCCCCAAAATAAAGTCTGACACTGTTTCCACTGTTTCCACATCTATTTCCCATGAAGTGATGGGACCAGATGCCATGATCTTCATTTTCTGAATGTGGAGCTTTAAGCCAACTTTTTCACTCTCCACTTTCAGTTTCATCAAGAGGCTTTTTGGTTCCTCTTGACTTTCTGCCATAAGGGTGGTGTCATCTGCATATCTGAGGTTATTGATATTGCAGTATTAATTTTTGACTTGTAGGAATTGCATAAATAAGAGGAAAGATTAAAGAAAATTTACAATTTAATTACTAAATAAGAACAAACTAAGTTAACATAACTCATAAGTTTCTAAAAAAGAATGTTAGTCTTCTATCCAAAACCTCACATAAAAAAGTACAGAAAGCAGAAGGAACAGACTAAAAAGAAAAGTTAATAAATGAGAAAAACATGAAAATTTATTTGGACAAATCTAAGAAGTAGTTCTTTTAGAATATCAATAAAAGAGATTGTATATCTTAATCCATAATAAAAGAGAAAATAATTTTTAAAAAATTTAAAAAAAAATTTGAAAAACAATTATATTAGCAAATATAAACAACTACAAAAGATTACTTTGAATTAGTTATTTCCAGACTAACTAATTTGGAACCTAGGTGAAAGGACTGATTTTTAGGAAAATATGTTTTAACAAAATTGTTATAAAACAAAATGAATTATCAAAAAGCTAAAGAGAATAGTTTAAAATATTGAGAATGTGCTCAAATAGCTACTTCAAAAAAAAGGTATATTCTCTGCCAATTCTCTTGTTTTGTTTTAGCAATGATTTCATATGTACAAGGAGCCTAATAATGATAGGTTAAAGGGCAGTGGTGAACAGATTCTTGATCTCTGAAGGAGATAATTTCACTTTGCGGCCAAAGGACACCAACTCAGTCATCTAGAGCTTCATGTAGCAAAGTTTAGTTAAAGTAACAGAGATAGAAAAAGCTTTTAATAAGAGGCACTGGAAGGGGGAAGGAGAGTAACCCCCTTGCTAGTTTTTAGCAAGATACTATATACTTTTTCAATTATTACTAATAATAGATCAAAATTGTTGGAAAAGACCCTGATGCTAGGAAAGATTGAAGGCAGGAGGAGAAGGGGATGACAGAGGATGAGATGGTTGGATGGTATCACTGACTCAATGGGCATGAGTTTGAGCAAGCTCTGGGAGTTGGTGATGGACTGGGAAGCCTGGCATGCTGCAGTCCACGGGGTCACAAAGAGTTGAACGTGACTCAATGAACTGAACTGAACTGAATAGATCCAAAGAATGTCTTAAGGTTGTAAATGTCTTACCAGACTCACTCCCACACATACATCTTATGATAACAAGATTAGCCAGAAGGTTACTGTTTCCTGGAAAAACATGTCTTACAGCAAGATCAGTTCTGTTCAGTCACTCAGTGGTGTCCGACTCTTAGCTTGCTCAAACTCATGTCCATCGAGTCAGTGATGCCATCCAACCATATATTCCTCTGTTTTCCCTTTCTCCTCCCACCTTCAATCTTTCCCAGCAGCAGGGTCTTTTCAAATAAATCAGTTCTTTGCATCAGATGGCCAAAGTTATTGGAGTTTCAGCTTCAGCATCAGTCCTCCCAATGAATATTCAGGACTGATTTCCTTTAGGATTTACTGGTTGGATCTCCTTGAAGTCCAAGGGACTCTCAAGAGTCTTCTTCAACATGACAGTTCAAAAGCATCAATTCTTCAGGGCTCAGCTTTCTTTATAGTCCAACTCTCACATCCACACATGACTACTGGAAAAAGCATAGCTTTGATTAGATGGACCTTTGTCAGCAAAGTAATGTCTCTGTTTTTTAATATGCTGTCTAGGTTGGCCATAGCTTTTTTTCCAAGGAGCAAGCGTCTTTTAATTTCATGGCTGCATTCACCATCTGCAGTGATTTTGGAGCCCCCCAAAATAGTCTGTCACTGTTTCCATTGTTTCCCCATCTATTTTTCACGAAGTGATGGGACCAATTGCCATGGTCTTAGTTTTCTGAATGTTAAGTTTTAAGCCAACTTTTTCACTCTCCTCTTTCATGTTCATCAAGAGGCTCTTTAGTTCTTCACTTTCTGCCATAAAGGTGGTGTCATTTGCATATCCAAGGTTATAGATATTTCTCCCTGCAATCTTGATTCCAGTTAGTGCTTCATCCAGCGTGGCATTTCACATGATGTACTCTGCATATAAGTTAAATAAGCAGGGTGAAAATATGCAGCCTTGATATACTCCTTTCTGGATTTGGAGCCCATCTGTTGTTCCATGTCCAGTTCTAACTGTTCCTTTTTGACCTGCATACAGATTTCTCAGGAGGCAGCAAGATACTTTGTTCCATTAACACAGCTTAAGAAGGACATTTGGGCATTCTCATGAGCAACATATATTGGTTTATTGAGCAATTAGCAGCTCAGGGTTTAAAAATTTAGTTTCAGGTAGTTGCCATGGCAACACAAGGTTAAAGGCGCCTCCTATGCGACTAAGGAGGAGTGAAGAAATGTAGAGAAAAATAGTCTGCTGTTTGTTCACTTGCCTTTTCTCTTGGCTTGGGGACCTTGGCCTCCCTATGGAGCCCTACCTGACCATTCATTCTTTCAATAATTTAGTATAATTTTGAGAAATTTATTTGGAAGCATGCTAAAATAAAACTTTTCTGTTTACATAAACAGCATATATTGATCATAAAACCTGGAAAATGCCCTTCTAAAATTATGCACAAATATTGCCACTAAATATATATTAAAAGTTACAAATAAAACAATTGTATGTATAGTTTTCAAGCTAATTGGGGTTGTAGTGGTTTTGTACTGTGAATTTAGTTGAATGGGAGCTACATTTACCAGAATTTACTCCCCTGTACGGTCCCGGGTCAGGTTTCTGTGAATGTGTGCTAAGTCCAACTTAAGTATCCAACTCTTGGTGACCCTATGGACTGCAGCCTTCCAGGCTCCTCTGTCCATTAGATTCTCCAAGCAAGAATAGTGGAGTGGGTTGCCATTTCCTTCTCAGGGTATCTTCACCACCCAGAGGTCAAATCCACACCTCTTACATCTCTTGCATTGACAATCTGGTTCTTTACCACTAGCATGACACTAGAGAGGCAGAAGTGAAACAGTTGTCTTACCCTCTAAAAGTCAGTGTAGCGATCTAGACACAGTTCCATTCCAAACGTCATGCACTGGCTCTTTTGGTTGCCAAGGGATAGCACTCAGACCTGCAGCTCTTTCACCTCCAACAGGATCTTCTCCTGCAGATCATTAAGGCTGAATCAGATGCAGATTTTTAGTGAATTACTCTATAATCAAGGTTAAAGATAGTGAATGACAGACATCGGTTTGTATTCATAGGTTGTCACAACTCTTGCCTGTTTTTCTTCCAGACTGTCAATGTTACAATATGCAATGAGTTCTGGCCCATCACTGGACTCAGAACGATAGCCTTATGTAAACTCTTTTACCAGCTCTCTTCTTTGGGGTCCCTGGTTAGTGACTTTTATCTGATCTTTCAACTGTCCTCTTCCAGACCTCAGTTTCCTCTCTTCTCCCTTATCTACTCTTTATAATAAATCATTTATTCTATATCACTCATAAACTTAAAAACTTAATCTCAGAAAGTTTCCAGCAAGTTTTATAAAGTATTCAATAAGGAAATAACTTCAATCTTATATCATCTCTTTCAGAAACTTGAAAAAAAAAAAAGCCCAGGAAACAGTCCCAAATCATTATATGATGTAGCTTAACCTTAATATTAAAATACAGCAAGAACAATCTGAGAATGAAAACATATGGTTGATTTTTGCTCCCTAACATAAACACAAAGGTCTTAAACAGATCTTTGTTTTTTTTATTTTTTAAATATAAATTTATTTATTTTAATTGAAGGTTAATTACTTTATAATATTGTATTGATTTTGCCATATCTTTAAAACACCAAATCCATTAACATGTGTATGTAAATATATTAAAGTTAGATTTTATTCTAGAAAGATAAAGTTGGTGTTGCTCAGAAAATCAAACAATTCACCACATTAACAGAGAGGAAAAAGCTATTGGCAAGGT
Organism: Bubalus bubalis; assembly: GCF_019923935.1. Lineage (NCBI taxonomy): Eukaryota > Metazoa > Chordata > Mammalia > Artiodactyla > Bovidae > Bubalus > Bubalus bubalis. Next base: position 43,625,687 of record NC_059160.1, on the reverse strand, counting down.
CAATAGATATAGAAAAAGCATGTGATAAAATGTATAATATTCGTTTTATAAGGCTTATAGAAATAGGAATAAAAGAAAATGTCTTGCTTAAAAAGTATCTTCATATCATGTATGAAATGAGTTGCCAGTCCAGGTTCGATGCATGATACTGGATGCTAGGGGCTGGTGCACTGGGACGACCCAGAGGGATGGAATGGGGAGGGAGGAGGGAGGAGGGTTCAGGATGGGGAACACATGTATACCTGTGGCAGATTCATTTTGATATTTGGCAAAACTAATACAGTTATGTAAAGTTTAAAAATAAAATAAAATTAAAAAAAAAATAAAAAGTATCTTCAAAAAAGCATTCAATACATATCATGTGCTTTGTGTGCTTAGTCACTCAGTTGTGTCTGATTCTGCCACCCCATGGACTGTAGCCCAATGTGCTCTTCATCCATGGGGATTCTCCCGGCAAAGATACTGGAGTGGGTTGCCATGCCCTCCTCCAAGGGATCTTTCCAACCCAGGTCTCCTGCATTGCAGGTAGATTCTTTACTGAGTCACTGGGGAAGCCCAATATATATCATTCAGATAGTTTAAGATGTCCTTTGGTGGAGGAGTAAAAAGATAATGGGAGAGTAAGACATGGCGTTTACATTCTCCACACAAAAATATAAAAAATGCATCTACAAGTGGAATGACTTCCCAGTGTTGTGTTAGTAGCTCAGTCATGTCCGATTCTTTGCAACTCCATGGAGTGTAGCCTGTCAGTCTCCTCAGTCCATGGGATTCTCCAGGAAAGAATACTGGAGTGGGTAGCCATTCCCTTCTCCAGGGTATCTTTCCAATCCAGGGATGGAACCCGCATCTTCTGCATTCCAAGCAGATTTTTTACTGTCTGAGCCACCAGGGAAGCCCAGCAGATCTACTACACTCTGGCAGAAGACCTTAGTCTTTTAAAAAGGGAAGAAAATCTCTAAATAACTGGGTAGAGCAAAAGGAAAAAAGAAATAAAAAAGAGAGAGACAAAGGAATCTGGGAAGGAGCTGTGAAGGAAGAAAATTTTCCACAATGTAGGACACACCCTCATTAGTGGAGACAAATGGGAAGCTTCAGAGCCTCAGAGGAGAGTACAGCAACAGGTATACAGAGGGCAAAGCTGAGATAATCCTGCACAGATGATCGGTGCTGATGTACACTGCCCAGCCTGAGACATTTGTCTGCTTGTGGTCACAAATCAGGGTGAGTAGGGGCTTGGTACTGAGACTCTGGCTTTGGCGGTCAGACCCCAGGGAAAAGACTGAGATTGGCAACATGAAGACAGCTTGTGGAGGCCAGAGTATAATGCACCACATCTGAGGGAATCCAGGAAGAAGACTGGGCATGCCAAAGAGGCATGGGACCATTGTTGTGGGGTGCACAAGGAGGGGCTGGGGCCTGCCATAGGAGCTTCTTTCTCCCCATGCCCTTAGGCAGCAGGGCACCATTTATGTGAGCTCCAGGGGCTGGTGTGAGTGATGGATCCTATCTCGGATTGAAGAGGCAGGCATGGACCACTACCACTGTTGCTGCTGCTGCTACCTCCAAGGGTCCTTTGAGCTAGTACAGAAGAGTGCATATACTTTCCCAGTAGGCCCACCATTGTCTAGGATATCATGATCAGGAGGTGGGGGACAACTTCCCTGTGAAAGGCAAGAGTATATGGTGTACCCCAGCCTCTCGCAACTTCCTGCCAGCCTCTATCACCACAGGCACTTCCATATCCCACTTATGCCATATCCTTCCTTCTCCCTGGCCTGAGTGAGTGTGCACTAATCAGCTACTACTGAACCCTAGGGATAGTGCTACTAAAGAAGAGGAACAGAATTCTCTCCATGCAGCCACAGGGGCAACAGATTAGATCCCTGTAATTGGCTTGGTAAACACTGCATTTGTGGAATATCTGAATAGACAATGAGGGTTCTCACATTTTGAGGCTGGTCTAGCATTAATAACTGTGGGCTTTGAGGAAAAGTACACACATAAATTGGGCTGAGTCAGTGTCTGAGCTGGCCTCACACTACTGATAGCAGGTCCAGAGACCCACCTAGAGGTATTAGAGGACTTTCTGGGAAGGTGAGGATCAGCTGTGGTTCACCATTGGGGCAAGGAAAATGACAGATGGGGCCTCAAGAAATTTCATTATTTCTACTATTTTCCTATTTCATTTTATTCTGTTCTTTCATTATTCTTTTATTTTTATTTATTTATTTATTTTTGATCTTTTCAGCAAAGTGATGTCTCTGCTTTTTATTTATTTTTAAATTTAAATTTATTTATTTTAATTGGAGGCTAATTTAAAAAATTAATTGGAGGATAATTACAATGTTCTGCTGATTTCTGCCATTAAATGTGAATCAGTGTTAATTATAGATGTATACCTTCTCTCTTGAGGCTCCTTTCACCCTCCCATCTCACACTTCTTGGTCATCACAGAGAGCCATGCTGGGCTCCCTGTTATATAGCAGCTTCCCACTAATTATTTTACACATGATAGTGTATATATGTCAATGCTACTTTCTTAATTTGTCCTTTATTCACCTTATCCTGTGGTATCCACAAGTGTCCTATCTATGTCTGCCTCTGCATTCCTTTTCTGCAAAATGTTCATCAGTACGGCTTCCTAGATTCCATCAGTTCAGTTCAGTTCAGTCCTTCAGTTGTGTCCGACTCTTTGGGACCCCATGAATTGCAGCACGCCAGGCCTCCCTGTCCATCACCATCTCCCGGGGTTCACTCAGACTCATGTCCATCGAGTCAGTGATGCCACCCAGCCATCTCATCCTCTGTCATCCCCTTCTTCTCCTGAACCCAATCCTTCCCAGCATCAGAGTCTTTTCCAATGAGTCAACTCTTTGCATGAGGTGGCCAAAGTACTGGAGTTTCAGCTTTAGCATCATTCCTTCCAAAGAACACCCGGGACTGATCTCCTTTAGAATGGACTGGTTGGATCTCCTTGCAGTCCAAGGGACTCTCAAGAGTCTTCTCCAACACCACAGTTCAAAAGCATCAATTCTTCGGCACTCAGCTTTCTTCACAGTCCAGCTCTCACATCCATACATGACCACTGGAAAAACCATAGCCTTGACTAGATGGAGCTTTGTTGGCAAAGTAATGTCTCTGCTTTTCAATATGCTATCTAGGTTGGTCATAACTTTCCTTCCAAGGAGTAAGCATCTTTTAATTTCATGGCTGCAGTCACCATCTGCAGTGATTTTGGAGCCCCCCAAAATAAAGTCTGACATTGTTTCCACTGTTTCCCCATCTATTTCCCATGAAGTGATGGGACCAGATGCCATGATCTGAGTTTTCTGAATGTTGAGCTTTAAGCCAACTTTTTCACTCTCCTCTTTCACTTTCATCAAGAGGCTTTTTAGTTCCTCTTCACTTTCTGCCATATGGGTGGTGTCACCTGCATATCTGAGGTTATTGATATTTCTCCCAGCGATCTTAATTCCAGCTTGTGCTTCTTCCAGCCCAACATTTCTCATGATGTATTCTGCATATAAGTTAAATAAGCAGGGTGACAATATACAGCCTTGACGTACTCCTTTTCCTATTTGGAACCAGTCTGTTGTTTCATGTCCAGTTCTAACTGTTGCTTCCTGACCTGCATACAGGTTTCTCAAGAGGCAGGTCAGGTGGTCTGGTATTCCCATCTCTTTCGGAATTTCTCACAGTTTATTGTGATCCACACGGTCAAAGGCTTTGGCATAGTCTATAAAGCAGAAATAGATGTTTTTCTGGAACTCTCCTGCTTTTTCCATGATGCAGCAGATGTTGGCAATTTGATCTCTGGTTCCTCTGCCTTTTCTAAAACCAGCTTGAACATCTGAAAGTTCATGATTCATGTATTGCTGAAGCCTGGCTTGGAGAATTTTGAGCATTACTATACTAACATGTGAGATGAGTGCCACTGTGTGGTAGTTTGAACATTCTTTGGCATTGCCTTTCTTTGGGATTGGAATGAAAACTGACCTTTTCCAGTCCTGTGGCCACTGCTGAGTTTTCTAAATTTGCTGGCATATTGAGTGCAGCACTTTCACAGCATCATCTTTCAGGATTTGAAAGAGCTCAACTGGAATTCCATCAACTCCACTAGCTTTGTTTGTAGTGATGCTTTCTAAGACCTACTTGACTTCACATTAAGGATGTCTGGCTCTAGGTGAGTGATCACACCTTCGTGATTATCTGGGTTGTGAAGATCTATTTTGTACAGTTCTGTGTATTCTTGCCACGTCTTCTTAATCTCTTCTGCTTCTGTTAGGTCCATACCATGTCTGCCCTTTATTGAGCCCATCTTTGCATGAAATATTCCCTTGGTAGCTCTAATTTTCTTGGAGTTCTCTCTGGTTTCACTTTACACTCTGGGATATCTGGCTCTAGGGGAATGATCACACCATCGTGGTTATCTAAGTCATTAAGATCCCTTTTGTATAGTTCTGCATATTCTTGCGACCTCTTCTTAATACTTTCTGCTATTGTTAGGTCCATACCGTTTCTGTCGTTTATTGTGCCCATCTTTGCATGAAATGTTCCCTTGGTATCTCTTTTTTTGTTGTTGTTGAAGAGATCTCTAGTCTTTCCCATTCAATTTCCCCCCTCTATTTCTATACATTGATCACTTAGGAAGCTTTCTTGTTTCTCCTTGCTATTCTTTGGAACTCTACACTCAGATATATCTTTCCTTTTCTTTTGGATGTATCTTTTACCACACAACATAACCTAAAAAGATTAATTATGCATTTGACAATACTCCTATATAATTTAAAACACCAAATTAACCTAATTAGTTTAATATCTGTCTTTGGAATGTTTAAGGGGCCCTTTGAAGCATCTCAAAATTAGATAGAAGTCAAAGAACTTCATTAAATTTTGATTTAGGAAGTTTTGTCAATAAATATCAAAAGAGTTTAGAACACTCAGTCAGATAGGAACACAAATCACTGTGAAACAAGTTATTCCCTTAGCAAAAGTAATAATGAAATGTTTCAAAGGCAAATACAAGAACATATCACTTAAAAGTAAAGAACTTAAAATGTGTTATCAAAGGCAGTTCAACATTTAAAAAATTTTTACCATGCACAAAACTCTTTTTTCAGGGTCCACTTTCACAAAACTTTCTTTATTTTCTGTAGCTGTCCCTTAATTTGCCCATCCTGAAATAGACACTCTGTAAGTCAAACTCACTTCTTTTTCCTTTAGTTAAATGCAATTTCATTCCTGATACCTTCTTTACTAAAAATATGCATTCTACTTTCCTTAAGCAACAATGAACAGTTCTTTATACCAGCACTCTGTAGATTGGTGAACATAAATGCCAGTGATAATTTCTAAAAATATTTACTTTCTTTTAGAGAACTTATCAGGATGGCACCATGTTCATTAATAGTTCAAGATATCTTTAGTTTCTCTATAAGAGGAAGCTAGTGTTCAGTAATTAATGTTTCAGTATCTTATTATATTTGTGAGTGACTGAGCTATTCAATAAACTACCATCACTTAACTAATTTGGAACAGCCCTAGAAATTCAATTTAACAAAATCTAGGGAGACTAGAATAGAGTTTTTCTTAGTAGAGTTTATCTAAAAAGCTCTTATCTCATTTGTATTTTCATTCCTTAAAAGTCTCTTCACATTGGGTTACTTGCTGATAAAATTGTAACAGGTATAACAAGGTTTTATTTAACTTATATTAAATCTAGGCACAATGAAAGTATTATATTGATGTTGCTGACTCAAGACCTGTCTATATTAATTAGATCAACAAACTTAAGCATTAAAACCAGGTATTAATTTAGTATTGAATATTCCCCAGTTGACATGAACCTGAAATTCACTTAGTTTAACTTTTTCTCTATTTAGAATTGTTTGATTTATAAGTGCTTACTTTCTCTTTAGACTAATTAAATAGGGGTCATTTACAAATTAACTTCAGCAGTATTAAGACAAAGACACAATATCAAAGACAAAGACACATACTGAGATGTACATATATCAAGACAGACACAACTGGAGATCTAGCTTCATTTGATAAACTAAGTCATGAATTAGATATCATGATATAAAACTCACTAGTTTTTAAATAAAAGTTGGAATAAGAAAGATTTTAAAGGACTTTATTCCTTGTTTGTGTTTTGTTTTTTTCAGTTTCAGGAATTAGAGATGGTCTAAATAAGATAAGTGATCCTGAGAGCTCTGGTCTCAAGGCACAGGGAATGAAAATCAGGTTCACCAAGTAGAATTTATTCCCTCTGTACTCTAATATTACTTTCCTTCAAGCTATCTTCCTCTACTAGTTGGAACTTAAACTCATTTAAGCTTTGACTGGCATTGTGTACTTTAGCACCAATTTATTGGCACAATTAAAGGTTCATAATTTTTGTAGATACTCCTGTTTCTTTTTTTTAATGGTTTGAAAGTTTGGTCAGCCAGTATAAGAAGGATGTTTATGGGTAATTCAGAGCAATCTAGATTGTCTTCTAACTAGAGTAGCCAAATCCTCACATAAGCCGTCCAAAAATGCAGACTTTAGCAAAGGATCATTTTGGGCATTAGAAAATGACTCAAGTGTCAAGCCATAATGTTGCTTTAAAGTTTTTTGATTTAAAACTTTCATAGTAGTTCAGAATTGCTTCATTTGGTCTTTACTTGCACTGTTGGATCTCTGTCCAATCTATAGTTTTTGAAAAAGACTCTGGGAAAAATTTCGAGTAATTTTTGAGCTAATTCCTTGCATTTAGTGCTACCCTGTAGACTATGTGATTCAATGTCCACTAAGAACATTTCCATTCTGCTTTCTCTACTTATTCCTTTGTTTTGTTTTCAAAAACTGACAGCTGAATAGGCATGCACACACAAACACTTGACAGCTATATTAATTGACATAGATCTGAAAGCCAAGGCTTATAGGAGGGATGGTCAACTGAAATTACTTAGCAAATTCTAATGGATTCTGGTTTAGATTGGGAAATTCCTTAGCCAACATTTTAAGCCACTCATTCTAAGTGCTGCTAAGTGTATGTGTTAGCCTCAGGGCAGTTGACTTCTCTCTCTAATAGATTTCTCCTTAATGGAACTATAATCACTTCTGGTTTTTATCCTCCTATGCTGGAAGAAGGGGAGCAGCAGGTGGAGGAAGAGTTGGAAGAGAAAAAAAGAGATATCATCCAGCCAAGTAATTCGGATAGAAAAAGATATGTAGGAGGAGAGAGAGAGAGTCAGTGACATACTGCTCGCAGCCTTTTGTTTCCGTTGTTCTTATATAATCTCAAGAGAAGTTTTTAGATACCAATCAAAGCAAGCATATCATTCAGTTTGATCTTATGGCCAGCTTTTTCTAATGGTGTGCACAAAGCTACCAATTTTGGAATATCAAAAGAACCCCAATTTTTTCATTTTAGTTTGAGATATCCCTTAGTGTAATTTCCCCAATCAAGTAGGCACTTTCAAATATAAATTTTGTACATACATAACCCTGGCTGGTGTGTTAGTTAGAGGCTGGCTTTCTGATGCCCCTTGTTTCTGTTTGATTGCCTCTATTTCCCATTTTAAGTTCGATTTATTGGGATAAAAGTCATTAATGAAATTGTGTGGTGGGCCACTGTGCTGCTTGTAAGCTTAACTCTTCTAGGCATCAACCTTAAGTCATTTCAGCTCTCTTACATGCTTCAGTTTATCCCTTCTGCAGTCTAAGACCACCACCTGTGTTCAGATTACTGAATGGTCAGTTCTTACCTGTGACCACTGGACAAGTATTTTTTTTTCTTTCTTTTTTTTTTTTTATTAACAAGTATTTCTTTTTATTTTTTTTTTCATTTCATATATGATATTTTACATGTTTCAATGCCATTCTCCCAAATCTTCCCACACTCTCCCTCTCCCACAGAGTCCATAAGACTGTTCTATACATCAGTGTCTCTTTTGCTGTCTCGTACACAGGGTTATTGTTACCATCTTTCTAAATTCCATATATATGCGTTAGTATACTGTATTGGTGTTTTTCTTTCTGTCTTACTTCACTCTGTATAATAGGCTCCAGTTTCATCCACCTCATTAGAACTGATTCAAATGTATTCTTTTTAATGGCTGAATAAATTAATCAGTGGGTTTTCCTTTAGGACCACTGAACAATATGAGGACTCAGCCTCCACCATTCCTGTAAATTTCTCAGTTGCCTGAGAAAGCTGTAACCAGCCAGGAGAAGTTTTGTTTCTTTTCTTAGGAGCAAAATCCTCATATAATACCTATTATCTTGACAAATTTGAGCATTACTTTACTAGCGTGTGAGATGAGTGCAATTGTGCAGTAGTTTGAGCATTCTTTGGCATTGCCTTTCTTTGGGATTGGAATGAAAACTGACCTTTTCCAGTCCTGTGGCCACTGCTGAGTTTTCCAAATTTGCTGGCATATTGAGTGCAGCACTTTCACAGCATCATCTTTCAGGATTTGGAATAGCTCAACTGGAATTCCATCACCTCCACTAGCTTTGTTCGTAGTGATGCTTTCTAAGGCCCACTTGACTTCACATTCCAGGATGTCTGGCTGTAGGTGAGTGATCACACCTTCGTGATTATCTGGGTTGTGAAGATCTTTTTTGTACAGTTCTTCTGTGTATGAAAAAGTTGGCTTAAAGCTCAACATTCAGAAAACGAAGATCATGGCATCTGGTCCCACCACTTCATGGGAAATAGATGGGGAAACAGTGCAAACAGTGTCAGATTTTATTTTTCTGGGCTCCAAAATCACTACAGATGGTGACTGCAGCCATGAAATTAAAAGATGCTTACTCCTTGGAAGGAAAGTTATGACCAACCACCTAGATAGCATATCCAAAAGCAGAGACATTACTTTGCCAACAAAGGTCCGTCTAGTCAAGGCTATGATTTTTCCTGTGATCATGTATGGATGTGAGAGTTGGACTGTGAAGAAGGCTGAGCGCCAAAGAATTGATGCTTTGGAACTGTGGTGTTGGAGAAGACTCTTGAGAGTCCCTTGGACTGCAGGGAGATCCAACCAGTCCATTCTGAAGGAGATCAGCCCTGCGATTTCTTTGGAAGGAATGATGCTAAAGCTGAAACTCCAGTACTTTGGCCACCTCATGCGAAGAGTTGACTCATTGGAAAAGACTCTGATGCTGGGAGGGATTGGGGGCAGGAGGAGAAGGGGACGACAGAGGACGAGATGGCTGGATGGCATCACTGACTCGATGGACGTGAGTCTGAGTGAACTCCAGGAGTTGATGATGGACAGGGAGGCCTGGCGTGCTGCGATTCATGGGGTCGCAAAGAGTCGGACGCGACTGAGCAACTGATCTGATCTTGACAAATTCTATTATGTCAGCCATTTCCTGGTTTTGAGGAAAGCTTCAGGAGCTCGTGATGGACAGGGAAGCCTGGCGTGCTGCAGTCCATGAGGCTGCAAAGAGTCAAACATGACTGAGTGACTGAACTGAACTGAACTCACTGAGGAAAAATATGAGATCAGACTCTTATCTAACCATTGAGCATAGACCACTCAGTCTCTTACAACTGAGCAGCCTCTATATCTTTCAACTGAGCCCTACCCTGTATCTTTCCACTGGGTGGGGTGCCTTGGTATCTTTCAACCACTCCCACCCCCAGTTTCTTTCAGCTGAGAGAGGGCAGGTACCTGCTCCAGTGCAAATAAAATTAAGGATTTTCAACCAACATGGAAAATCTGAGAACCAAGAGAAACTTACCAAATTCATCTGGAATCTCTGAAGAGGCAGATGGGCACAAGGGGTCTCTGCTGGTACCAAAGTTCAGGATTCTAGGAGAGTTCAGGCAAAGGAAAGAAGTCAACTCTCTTTTAGTCATCAAGGAACCCTCCTTCTTGGTCATCATAAAACTGTGGACTTAAAAAATGCATAACATGTCAGTTGTGAGTTAAGTTTCATTTGGGGCAAAATAAGGACTGCAGCCTGAGCCACAGCTCCTCAGATATCTCTGAGAAACTGATCCAAAGAGGCAGAGGGGAATATCAGTATTTATATGATTTTGGTGAAGGGGGAATACATGCAGTCAAGCACATATTTTTCTAGATAATTTCTGCTAGTCTGGTGAAGCTTTCTGCTAGTCATGAGAAAAAGTCATCATCAGCATGAATTACTTTAGTGATTTTCTAGATATGAAGAGATAGAAAAATTGGGCTCATAATATTGGCTCCTGAAAATCCTACTTTTTCCCTCAACCCAGAATGTCTCATTTCTGCTCTCCAGCCCAAACTCTTTTCTGGCGGTGTTAAATGTCAGTAGCTACAGCAGCACTTGATTTAACCCTTATAGAAATACATGACAAGTGCCCAAGAAAGGGCAAATTTGTTGTTGATAGTAGATACTACTGGCATTATAGGAGGCTTACAGTAAGAAGAAGTTTTGAAAGAAAGAGTCCAGCTAGCTAGCACTGTAGCTAGCAATAGTGTGAAGTACATTTAGTAATGATACACACAAAATTGAAAGTGTAAATGGACATTTCTACAATGGTGTTTGAGAAAGTTAAACACTACACTGGATTTTATTGCAGATGAGTTTATGTAAATGGGGAATATCTTGAAGTGAAAGGAATTAGAAGCAGCTCATAGGGATATTATTTGTTGTTGTTCAATCACTAAGTCATGTCTGAATCTATGCAACCCCATGGATTGTAGTGGGCCATGCTCCTTTGTCCTGTACTAACACCCAGAGTTTGCTCAAATCCATATCCACTGAATCAGTGCTGCCACCTACACATTGCATCTTCTGCCACCCCCTTCTCTACATGGCTTCAATCTTTCCCAGCATCAGGGTCTTTTCCAGTGGGTCAGGTTTCACAACAAGTGTCCGAAGTATTGGAGTTTCAGCATCAGTCCTTCCAATGAATATTCAGCATTAATAATTGACCGGTTTGATCTCCTTGTTGTCCAAGGGACTCTTAAGAGTCTTCTCCAGCACCACAATTAAAAGCATCAGTGCTTTAGCACTGAGCCTTCTTTATGATCCAACTCTCATATTCAAACATGACTACTGGAAAAACCATAGCTTAGACTATATTGACCTTTGTTGGCAAAGTAATGTGTCTGCTTTTTAATATGCTGTCTAGGTTTGTCATATCGTTCCTTCCAAGGAGCAGTTAAGTTCAGTTCAGTCACTCAGACGTATCCGAATTTTTGCAATCCCATGAACCACAGCATGCCAGGCCTCCCAGTCCATCACCAACTCCCAGAGTCCACCCAAACCCATGTCCATTGAGTCGCTGATGCCATTCAACCATCTCATCCACTGTCGTATCCTTCTCCTCCTGCCCTCAATCTTTCCCAGCATCAGGGTCTTTTCCAGTGAGTCAGCTCTTTGTATCAGGTGGCCAAAGTATTGGAGTTTCAGCTTCAACATCAGTCCTTCCAATGAACACCCAGGACTGATTTCCTTTAGGAAGGACTGGTTGGATCTCTTTGCAGTCCAAGGGACTCTCAAGAGTCTTCTTCAATCCCACAGTTCAAAAGCATCAATTTTTCAGTGATCTCTCACATCCATACATGACCACTGGAAAAACCATAGCCTTGACTAGACAGACCTAGTTGACAAAGCAATGTCTCTGCTTTTTAATATGCTGTCTAGGTTGGTCATATCTTTCCTTCTAACGAGTAAGCATTTTTTAATTTCATGGCTGCAATCACCATCTGCAGTGATTTTGGAGCCCAGAAAATAAAGTCAGCCCTGTTTCCACTGTTTTGCCATCTTATGCCATGAAGTGATGGGACAGGATGCCATGATCTTAGTTTCCTGAATGATGAGCTTTAAGCCAACTTCTTCACTCTCCTCGTTCATTTTCATCAAGAGGCTGTTTAGTATTTCTTTGCTTTCTGCCATAAGGGTGGTGTCATCTGCATATCTGAGGTTACTGATATGTCTCCCGGCAATCTTGATTCCAGCTTGTGCTTCCTCCAGCCCAGCGTTTCTTATGATGTATTCTGCATATAAATTAAATAAGCAGGGTGACAATATACAGCCTTGACATACTCCTTTTCCTATTTGGAACCAGTCTGTTGTTCCATGTGCAGTTCTAACTAGTGCTTCCTGACCTGCATACAGGTTTCTCAAGAGGCAGGTCAGGTGGTCTGGTATTCCCATCTCTTTCGGAATTTCCCACAGTTTATTGTGATCCACACAGTCAAAGGCTTTGGCATAGTCAATAAAGCAGAAATAGATGTTTTTCTGGAACTCTCCTGCTTTTTCCATGATCCAGCAGATGTTGGCAATTTGATCTCTGGTTCCTCTGCCTTTTCTAAAACCAGCTTGAACATCTGGAAGTTCACGGTTCAGGTATTGCTGAAGCCTGGCTTGCAGAATTTTGAGCATTACTTTACTAGCGTGTGAGATGAGTGCAATTGTGCTGTAGTTTGAGCATTCTTTGGCATTGCCTTTCTTTGGGATTGGAATGAAAACTGACCTTTTCCAGTCCCGTGGCCACTGCTGAGTTTTCCAAATTTGCTGGCATACTGAGTGTAGCACTTTCACAGCCTCATCTTTCAGGATTTGAAAGAGCTCAACTGGAATTCCATCACCTCCACTAGCTTTGTTCGTAGTGATGCTTCCTAAGGCCACTTGACTTCACATTCCAGGATGTCTGGCTCTAGATGAGTGATCACACCTTCGTGATTATCTGGGTTGTGAAGATCTTTTTTGTACAGCTCTTCTGTGTATACTTGCCACCTCTTCTTAATATCTTCTGCTTAATATCTTAATTAAGGTATCTTAATACCTTAAAAAGGTCCATACCATTTTTGTCCTTTATCGAGCCCATCTTTGCATGAAATATTCCCTTGGTATCTCTAATTTTCTTGAAGAGATCTCTAGTCTTTGCCATTCTGGTGTTTTCCTCTATTTCTTTGCATTGATCGCTGAGGAAGGCTTTCTTATCTCTCCTTGCTATTCTTTGGAACTCTGCATTCAGATGCTTATATCTTTCCTTTTTTCCTTTGCTTTTCGCTTCCCTTATTTTCATAGCTGTTTGTAAGGCCTCCTCAGACAGCCATTTTGCTTTTTTGCACTTCTTTTTCTTGGGTATGATCTTGATTCCTGTCTCCTGTACAATGTCATGAACCTCTGTCTGTAGTTCATCAGGCACTCTGTCTATCAGATCTAGTCCCTTAAATCTATTTATCACTGCCACTCTGTAGTCATAAGGGATTTGATTTAGGTCATACCTGAATGGTCTAGTGGTTTTCTCCATTTTCTTCAATTTCAGTCTGCATTTGGCAATAAGAATTTCATGATCTGAGCCACAGTCCAGTCCCGGTCTTGTTTTTGCTGACTGTATAGAGCTTCTCCATCTTTGTTTGCAAAGAATATAATCAATCTGATTTCGGTGTCAACCATCTGGTGATGTCCATGTGTAGAGTCTTCTCTTGTGTTGTTGGAAGAGGGTGTTTGCTATGACCAGTGCGTTCTCTTGGCAGAACTCTATTAGCCTTTCCCCTACTTCATTCTGTACTCCAAAGCCAAATTTGCTTGTTATTGTAGGTGTTTCTTGACTTCCTACTTTTTCATTCCAGTCCTCTATAATGACAAGGATATATATATATATATATATATATATATATATATATATATTTTTTTTTTTTTTTTTTTTGGGTATTAGTTCTAGAAGGTCTTGTATGTCTTCATAGAACTGTTCAATTTCAGCTTCTTCAGCTTACTGGTTGGGGCATAGACTTGGATTACCATGATATTGAATGGTTTTCCTTGGAAACAAACAGATCATTCTGCTTTATGAGATTGCATCCAAGTACTGCATTTCAGACTCTTGTTGACTATGAGGGCTACTCCATTTCTTATAAGGGATTCCTGCCTCCAGTAGTAGATATAATGTTCATCTGAGTTAAATTCACCCATTTCAGTCCATCTTAGTTTGCCGATTCCTAGAATGTCGATGTCCACTCTTGTCATCTCCTGTTTGACCACTTCCAATTTGCCTTGATTCATGGACCTGACATTCCAGGTTCCTATGCAATATTGCTCTTTACAGCATTGAACCTTGCTTCTATCACCAGTCCCATCCCCAACTGGGTGTTGTTTTTGCTTTGGCTCCATCCCTTCATTCTTTTTGGAGTTATTTCTCCACTGATCTCCAATAGCATATTGGGCACCTACCGACCTGGGGAGTTCATCTTTCAGTGTCTTATCTTTTTGCCTTTTCATATTGTTCATGTGGTTCTCAAGGCAAGAATACTGAAGTGGTTTGCTATTCCCTTCTCCAGTGGACCACATTCTGTCAGACCTCTCCGCCATGACCTGTCCATCTTGGTTGGCCCCACATGACATGGCTTAGTTTCACTGAGTTAGACAAGGCTGTGGTCCGTGTGATCAGATTGTACTGTTGTCTGTGATTGTGGTTTCAGTCTGTCTGCCCTCTGATGCCCTGTCTCAGTGCTACCGTCTTACTTGGGTTTCTCTTACCTTGGATGTGGGGTATCTCTTCACGTCTGTTCCAGCAAAGTGCAGCCACTGCTCCTTACCTCAGACGTGGGGTAGCTCCAAGGAGCAATGGTTGTTTTTTTTTTTTTTTTAATTAATGGTGGCTAATTACTTTACAATATTGTATTGGTTTTGCCATACATCAACATGGCTGCAATCACCATCTGCAGTGATTATGGAGCCCAAGAAAATAAAATCTGTCACTGTTTCCAGTTTTTCACCTTGAGTTTGCCATGAAGTAATGAGACAAGATACCATGATCTTCATTTTTTTTTAAATTTCAGGTTTAAGCCAGCTTTTTCAGTCTTCCCTTCACCCTCTTCAAGAGGCTCTTTAGATCCTCTTCACATTCTGTCATTAGAATAAAATCATCTGCATATCTGAGGTTGTTGATATTTCTCCTGGCAATCTTGACTCCAGCTTGTGATTCATCCAGTCTGGCATTTTTGCATGATGTACTCTGCATATAAGTTAAATAAGCAGAGTAACAATATACACCCTTGTCATACACCATTCCCAACTTTGGACCTGTCCCTTGTTCCATGTCCAGTTCTAACTGTTGCTTCTCGACCCAGATACAGGATTCACAGGAGACAAGTAAGGTGATTGGGTACTCCTATCTATTTAAGAATTTTCCACAGTTTATTGTGATCTGCATAATCAAAGGTTTAGCATAGTCAATGAAGCAGAAGTAGATGTTTTTCTGGAACTCCCTTGTTTTGTCTGTGATCCAACAAATGTTGGCAATTTGATCTCTAGTTCCTCTGCCTCTTCAAAACCCACTTTGTACATCTGGAAGCTCTCAGTTCATGTAGTGCTGAGTCCTCACTTGAAAGAATTTGATCATAATCTTGCTAGCATATGAAATGAGTGCAATTGTATGGTAGTTTGAACATTCTTTGGCATTTGTCTTAGTTGGAATTGGAATGAAAACCGACATTTTCCAGTCCTGTGGCCATTGCTGAGTTTTCCAACTTTGCTGATATATAGTTGTGATGTGCTAAATCTTGTCCAACTCTGTGATACCATGGACTGTGGCCCATCAGCCTTCTCTGTCCATGGAATTTTCTGGGCAAGAATACTGGAGTGTATTGCCATTTCCTACTCCACGGTATCTTCCTGACCCGGGGGTGGAACCTGCATCTCTTGAGTCTCCTGCATTGGTAGGCAAACTTTTTACCATTGTGCCTCTTAGGAAGACTTAACAGCATACATTAACTGACTTGTATTCAAATTTAGTCACTTATAAAGAGGACAACAATTAGACTAAATGTGAAAAAATTAGATATGTACCATGCATGATGAAAAGGCCATTAAGAATCTTTATGTTCTCCAATAATACAGTTCCTCCTGATCCTTTGAATGAAGGGATGGAGGAAACTAATTCCTTCCTAATTTCTGAGGCCCCATCCTTCCAAGACTAGTAGAATATGGCAGCTCCTTTCGAAAAGCTGACAGTCTGTTACATCTCTCCATTGCCCTGAACACGTCCTCCCTTCTTCTTCTGCCTGCTTTTTAAAGCTCTTCTAGATTCAAACAAAAAGGTCCAGTTTTCTGAATTTTTAGTATAAACTAGCCTTGATATGGAGAAGGCAATGGCACCTCACTCCAGTACTCTTGCCTGGAAAATCCCACGGACGGAGGAGCGCTGCAGTCTGTGGGGTCGCTAAGAGTCGGACGTGACTGAGCGACTTCCCTTTCACTTTTCACTTTTATGCATTGGAGAAGGAAATGGCAACCCACTCCAGTGTTCTTGCCTGGAGAATCCCAGGGAGAGGGGAGCCTGGTGGGCTTCCGTCTATGAGGTCGCACAGAGTCGGACACGACTGAAGCGACTTAGCAGCAGCAGCAGCCTTGATAATTGTGGAGGTCCATTCCTAGTTTAACATTTAATAGGTTGTGATCAAAACCAAGACAAACAGTAGGGTTTTCCAGGCCTTGTTGTTTTCTGCCAAATATGTGCTGATATACAGAGTGCAACACTTTAATAGCATCATCCTTGAGGATTTTAAATAGCTCAGCTGGAATTCCATCACCTGCAATTACTTTGTTCATGGTATACCTTCCTAAGGACCGCTTGATTTCACACTTCAGGATATCCGGCTCTGGGTGAGTGATCACACCATTATGGTTATCTGGGTCATTAAGACCTTCTTGTATAGTTCTTATGTGTATTATTGCCACCTCTTCATAATATCTTCTGCTTCTGTTAGGCGTGTACCATTTCTGTACTTTATTGAGCCTACCCTTGTATAAAAATTTCCCTTTATTTCTCCAATTTTCTTGTAGAGATCTCCACTCTTTCCCATTCTGTTGTTTTCCTCTATTTCTTTGCATTATTCATAGAAGAAGGCCTTCTTATGTCTCCTTGCTATTCTCTGGAACTCTGCATTCTCTTAGTAAAATTTTCCCTTTATCCTTTGCTTACACTTCTCTTCTTTTTTCAGCTATTTGTAAAGCCTCCCCAGACAACCACTTTGCATGTTTACATTTCTTTTTCTTGCATAGAAACCTGGAATCTTAGGTCCATGAATCAATGTAAATTGGACATCGTCAAGCAGGAGACCACAATATTGAACGTTGACATCTTAGGAATTAGTGAACTAAAATGGATGAGATGGGCAAATTTACTTCAGATGACCATTATATCTACTAATATGCACAAGAATCACTTAGAAGAAATGGAATGGCCCTCATACTCAACAAAAGAGTACAAAATGCAGTACTTGGGTGCAACCTAAAAAAATAACAGAATAACCTCTGTTTGTTTCCAAGGCAACCATTTAACATCAGAATAATCCAAGTCTATGCCCCAACCACTGATGCTGAAGAAGCTGAAATTGACTCCTTCTATGAAGACCTACAACATCTTCCAGAACTAACACTAAATTAAAAAAAAAAGTCTTTTCCATCATAAGGGATTTGAATGCAAAAGTAGGAACTCAAGAGATACTAGAATAACAAGCACATTTGGCACATTTGGCACAGGGCAAAGGCTGAATTTTGTCAAGAGAATATGCTGGTCATAGCAAACATCCTTTCCTAACAACACAAGAGATGACTGTACAGGTGGACTTCACCAGATGGTCAATACGAAAATCAGATTGATTATGTTCTTTGCAACCAAAGATGGAGAAACTCTATACTGTCAGCAAAAAACAAGATATGGAGCTGATTGTGGCTCCTTATTGCAAAATTGAGGCTTAAATTGAAGAAAGTAGGGGAAACCACCAGGCCATTCAGGTATGAACTAAATCAAATCCCTTATGATTATATGATGGAGGTGAGGCATAGGTTCATGGGATTAGGTCTGGTAAACAACATGCCTGAAGAACTATGGCTGGTGGTTTGTAACACTGAACAGGAGGCAGTGACCAAGACCATCCCAATAGTATATTGCTTATTGTCTTCTTAAAGTGACAGCTTCTCAGTTAGCCTTTTCTTTCCTACCATATATATGCAATATATATATATATATATATGAAAGTAAAAGCACCTAGATAAGAGTAGAGAAATAATTCAAACATCACAGACAAACAGCAAAAATAACCGGGGAAAACAATAGAGAAAATAACCATCAGAAAGTCATCGCAAGCAACACACAGAAGACTGGGTTTAGTGGTATATAAAATCAGAATCTGAGTATCTTGCAAAGAAAGGAAGCCAAAGAGTCCTGATGATACAGTAAATTTAGAAAGTAAAGACAATGGAGAAAAATCAGATGAAAGATAATCATAGTGAGATAGAGACTGAGTAGAATGAAGCAGCAAAACAAGCAGATCAAGAGTCTAATCATGAGCTCATTTTAGCATGTCTTAACTCTCTGGTTATAGTAACCATCCTCCCCATATGTAACTCCTCAGCAAATACCTGAAGTACAATATAGCTAAAACTTACCTAAATATCTTGCTATGGAATTGCCAGTACCTGGCTAGCTCAGTTGATAGAGCATTAACCTCAGAGTTGTGGGTTCATGCCTCACGTTGGGTGGTAAAGGTTTTTTTGGGTTTCCCTGGTGGCTCAGATGGTAAAGAATCTGCCTGCAAAGCAGGAGACGCATTGAATCCCTGGGTTGGGAAGACCTGCTGGAGAAGGGAATGGCAATCCACTCCAGTATTCTTGCCTGGAGAACTCCATGGACAGAGGAACCAGGTGGGCTACAGTACATGGGGTTGCAAAGAGTCAGACACAACTAAGTGACTAACACACATGCATACACACACATGCACATACAGAATTAACAGATGTTTTATATATCTAAGATATAGGTCAAAAAATTCATGTAGATGCTGAAATTCTTATTATCATCCAAATCTCTTTTTTAAAACTCTTTTTATAGTTTAAACAGTAAAGGAGTAGATGGCTTCCTTATAGTCAGCTAAGCTATTCATAATTACCATGTCACTTTACAGAAATATAGACAAAAACTTTAATGAAAAAGATTTAAACAGCAATGTCCCCAAAACTCTAAGAAATTACAAGGCATTCAGGAAGAACCTTGCCAAAAGTAAAGGGAAAATAGGACCCAGACAGAAGCAAGCATTAAAGCCACTTTGCCCTGAAAGCATTTACTGGTACTGTAAAATTGGAATCTTATTTTTCCCCATTAGATGCTGTGAAAGAAGCACAATTTAGAGCTCCAAACCAGTTTAGTGAAGGACCATCTCTACAATAAACTGCAAAAAAGTCTCCTAAAGTGCTGTATCCTCAAACTTAGAGTAAAACAGCAACAGGATAGCTTTTACATGTAATGTGGGCCCAGAAGTAGAATGAAAAAGACTTCAGTTACTGCAATTATTAATGCAGATAATCAAAAAATAATGAATAAAGAAATGAATGCATTTGGCTGTCTCCAAGTTTAAAATGCATTGCAACTATAATGAGAGATATTCTTTTGAATCAAATTTAGGATAAAAGGAAGAAAATGACAAAGCAAAAAGAGAACTTTATCTTTCCCACAATAAAAGTATATAGGTAGAATGTGTTAATATAAATGTGGTTCAGTTTTTTAAAAGAAAGTGAAAATGTTAGCTGCTCAGTTGTGTCTAACTCTTTGTGACTCTATGGACTGTAGCCAACCAGGCTCCTTTGCCATAGGATTCTCCAGGCCAGAATACTGGAGTGGGTTGCCATTCCCTTCTCCAGGTGATCTTCCTGATCTGGGATCAAACCCAGGTTACCTGCATTGCAGGCAGATTGTTTATCATCTGAGCCACTAAGCAAACCCTAAATTATTAAAAAATACTCCTATTTCTGGACATAAGACTTTCAACAAGTTATTTTGAGAAAAAGCTTTGTATGATTGACAGGTTTTATTCACAATGTTTGTTGGGAGAAGAAGTTTTGACAGTTGTCTTGTTGATTGCTGAACCCAGGGTAGGCAAGGTGCAAGCAGGGAAATTGGAAGAAAATGTGAGGAGAAGCAGTAGCAACTACAGACAGTCTTTATTCACTAGTGGCCAACACAGCAGGAGGAGATATTTCAGGTGGGCTTAATATAGGTATATAGGAACAAAGGTGGCAGTTTGCCAGGCGATTACATCATGATGCACATGCACAGTGCTATGAATGAGCTCAGCTGTTAGATAACCATGTGAAGTCATTGTTTACAGAAAGTGGGGTGAAAGAACCTGAACACCACCATCTTAACTCATTTCTATTCCTCTAAAACAGTGTATTTATACAATTGAGTATAAATAGCAGTGAGATACAAGCAACTCCTACAGCTCAACTCCAGAAAAATAAATGACCCAATCAAAAAATGGGCCAAAGAACTAAATAGACATTTCTCCAAAGAAGACATACAGATGACTAACAAACACATGAAAAGATGCTCAACATCACTCATTATCAGAGAAATGCAAATCAAAACCACTATGAGGTACCATTTCACACCAGTCAGAATGGCTGCGACCCAAAAGTCTACAAGTAATAAATGCTGGAGAGGGTGTGGAGAAAAGGGAATCCTCTTACACTGTTGGTGGGAATGCAAACTAGTACAGCCTCTATGGAGAACAGTGTGGAGATTCCTTAAAAAACTGGAAATAGAACTGCATTATGATCCAGCAATCTCACTGCTGGGCATACACACTGAGGAAACCAGAAGGGAAAGAGACACGTGTACCCCAGTGTTCATAGCAGCACTGTTTATAATAGCCAGGACATGGAAGCAACCTAGATGTCCATCAGCAGATGAATGGATAAGAAAGCTATGGCACATATACACAATGGAGTATTACTCAGCCATTAAAAAGAATACACTTGAAACAGTTCTAATGAGATGGATGAAACTGGAGCCTATTATACAGAGTGAAGTAAGCCAGAAAGAAAAACACCAATACAGTATACTAATGCATATATATGGAATTTAGAAAGATGGTAACAATAACCCTGTGTACGAGACAGCAAAAGAGACACTGATGTATAGAACAGTCTTATGGACTCTGTGGGAGAGGGAGAGTGTGGGAAGATTTGGGAGAATGGCATTGAAACATGTAAAATATCATGTATGAAACGAGTTGCCAGTCCAGGTTCGATACACGATACTGGATGCTTGGGGCTGGTGCACTGGGAGGACCCAGAGGGAGGGTATGGGGAGGGAGGAGGGAGGAGGGTTCAGGATGGGGAACACATGTATACCTGTGGCGGATTCATTTTGATATTTGGCAAAACTAATACAATTATGTAAAGTTTAAAAATAAAATAAAATTAAAAAAAAATAAATAGCAGTGAGACTGGAAGATCTGTATTATTAAATGTTAATGATTGGTCAGACCTATTCTGCTTAAGGCCAGAATGCTAGAAATGCCCTTCACAGACTACATTTATGAATTTTCTAAGGGTTCTCTTTAAAAGGCACTTAAGTAAGGAACTGTAGGTAGGTATGGTAAGTATTGGAACAGTCATAATAAATAGAGTGGAGCCATGGCATTTAGCATCTCTCTTATTATACAATGGATCTGTCTACATGTAAAAATATCTGCATGAATCTTATGCCTTAAGATGTACATGAATCACCTGGGAATCTTGTTAAGTTACAGATTCTCATTAACCTTGTCTGGGGTGGGCCTGAGATGTCAAACAAGCTCTAGACAATGCTGACACTAGTACACCTGACTAAGAGGATCTACTGTAAACTTTATTATGCATTAGAATCAGCTGGAGAGCTTCTTAAAACACAGATTCTTAGATATGACAGGAATTCTGATTTGGTTCCTGAGAGTTTTCATTACTAAAGCTTTCCTTGGAAATGCTGATATTGCTGGCTGATATGCCAGACTTTGATATCCACCAATCTAGTATAAACAATTTGGAACAGGCAGTTGAAAATGCTAAAGAACACAGTAGGAAATAATTTGGGTCATAACCCAAGGCTTAAACCTATCATGCTTCTCCTGACGAGGCACCATAAAAAGCCTGGGTAAGGACACACTTTCAGGTGCATTTCAGGCGTCTAATTAGTTCTCATGGTAGATATGGTGGGCCTCAGCCTCTTGAACCCAGTCAGTAAAGGGCTTCATTAGATGGACATTGTGTCTGAAGTTCATCATTTTGCTATTACATACCAGGAAATGAATGTAATTTCATTCATATAAATTCAGATGGAAAAAGAAATTGGGATCATTCGGTAGCCATTGTTTAGAAAAGAAATCGAGAGCCAGAGAGATTGCTTGAGATTACACAGTTAGTGGCACGATTGAAATCAGATAGTCTCTGACTCCCATGGTATAAAATGGAATGTTATCTTCTAGTACATTGTAATTGCACTCTAAGTGTTCCTCTTTGAAGAAGATGTTCAAGTTTTAGGGACATACTATATGTTTGGGGGAGGAGAATTCACTCAATGTTCCTCTGAAAGTAATCAAGCAATAGATCAGTAATTATTTCCTGCCAGGATATTATTTCATCTAAACTAACAGTAAAAAATAATAATAGTATGGTACATATACACAGTGGAGTATTACTCAGCCATTAAAAAGAATACATTTGAATCAGTTCTAATGAAGTGGATGAAACTGGAGCCTATTATACAGAGTGAAGTAAGCCAGAAAGAAAAACACCAATACAGTATACTAACGCATATATATGGAATTTAGAAAGATGGTAACAATAACCCTGTGTACGAGACAGCAAAAGAGACACTGATGTATAGAGCAGTCTTATGGACTCTGTGGGAGAGGGAGAGGGTGGGAAGATTTGGGAGAATGGCATTGAGACATGTAAAATGTCATGTATGAAACGAGTTGCCAGTCCAGGTTTGATGCACAATACTGGATGCTTGGGGCTGGTGCACTGGGACGACCCAGAGGGATGGTATGGGGAGGGAGGAGGGAGGAGGGTTCAGGATGGGGAACACATGTATACCTGTGGCAGATTCATTTCGATATATGGCAGAACCAATACAATATTGTAAAGTTTAAAAATAAAATTAAAAAATAATAGTAACAAAGCAGAACAAACAAAACAAAAACATATAAACAAAAAAGATGAGGGGAGAAAACATTTACTGAGTGCCAATTATTTTCGACATTGTGCTACATACTCTTTCCCACATATTTATGTTTGATCTTCATAAGGCCCTTAGAAGATAAAGACCCTGGATCTTAAAATTGAGATTATCATCCAAAGTAAAAAACCTAAGTGGAATCACTTATTATATTTCTAAGGGCCAAGTTTTACCCTCATACTCTTAGCAAGCAGAACACTGGAGGAAGAAATAAAATGATACAAGAATTTAAAAGGGCCAAATAGCTTAGACAAAAGACTAAAAACTGATGCAATTCACTTACTCTGTAGAAGTAATTCGCTGCATATTTACATTGCACTTGTACTCAAGTATTCAGCTATATGTCCTGTATGGATATATCATAGGCATGTTGAACACAAAGTGTACAAGGCTGAAACTATCTTTCCTCCAAAAATTTGTTGCTTCTCTCTTAGGCCTTATTTAGTAAATGGAAACATCATTTTATGCAAGACTGAAACCTGGATGTCATCTTAACTTTTTCTTCTTCCACACCACTACATCCACATGTCACTAATATCTTTTAACTCACTGGACTTACTCTCCTTCATCTTACTTCATTTTTTTTCAGTATAATATGTGTTTTAACTGGAGTGGAATAATAATTCTGAGATCTGAGATCTCAGAGATCTTTTAACAGAATAGAATAGAAATCTGAAGTGTGTATATCTACATCCTTTTGTTTTCCCTTATATCTTTTAAAAATTAATTTATTTTAGTTGGAAGATAAATACTTTAAAATGTTGTGGTGATTTTTTCCATACATTGACATGAGTCAGCCATGGGTGCACATGTGTCCCCCCATCATGAACCCTGCTTCCACCTCCCCACCCACCCTGTCCCATTGGGCTGTCCCAGAGCACTGGTTTTGTGTGCCCTGATTCATACATTGAACTTACAGTGGACATCTATTTTACATATGGTAATACACATGTTTCAATGTTATTCTCTCAAATCATCCTACCCTCACTTTCTCCTACAGAGTCCAAAAGTCCGTTCTTTACATCTGTGTCTCTTTTGCTGCCTTGTATATAGGATCATCATTACTGTCTTTCTAAATTGAATATGTATGCACTAATATACTCTATTGGTGTTTCTCTTTCTGACTTACTTCACTCTGTATAATAGGCTCCAGGTTCATCCACCGTTAGAAATGTCTCAAATGCATTCTTTTTTATAGCTGAATAATATTCCATTGTATAAATGTACCAAAACTTCCTTATCCATTTGTCTGCCAATGGACATCTAGGTTGCTTCTATGTCCTAGCTATTGTAAACAGTGCTGCAGTGAAAATTGGGATACATGTGTCTCTTTCAATTCTGGTTTCCTTGGTGTGTATGCCCAGCACTGGGATTGCTGGGTCATAAGGTAGTTCTATTTCCAGTTTTTTAAGGAATCTCCACACTGTTCTCCATAATGGCTGTACCAGTTTGCATTCCCACCAACAGTGTAAGAGGGTTGCCTTTCCTCTACACCCTCTCCAGCATTTACTGTTTGTAGAATTTTTGATAGTGGCCATTCTGACTGATGTGAGATGATACCTCATTGTGTTTTTGATTTGCATTTCTCTGATAATGAATGATGTTGAGCATCTTTTCATATGTTTATTAGCCATCTGTATGTCTTCTTTGGAGAAATGTCTGTTTAGTTCTCCTGGCCCACTTTTTGATTGGGTTGTTCATTTTGCTGGTATTGAGCTGCATGAACTGCTTATATATTTTAGAGTTTAATTCTTTGTCAGTTATTTAATTTACTATTATTTTCTCCCATTCTGAAGGCTGCATTTTCACCTTGCCTAAAGTTTCCTTCATTGTGCAAAAGCTTTTGAGTTTAATTAGGTCCCATTTGTTTATTTTTGTTTTTATTTCCATTACTCTGGAAAGTGGGTCATAGAGGATCCTGCTATGATTTATGTCAGAGAGTGTTCTGCCTATGTTTTCCTCTAAAAGTTTTATATTTTCTTGTCTTATATTTAGATCTTTAATCCATTTTGAGGTTTGTGTGTGTGTGTGTATGGTGTTAGAAAGTGTTCTAGTTTCATTCCTTTACATGTGGTTGACCAGTTTTCCCAGTACTGCTTGTTAAAGAGATTGTCTTTTCTCCATTACATATTTTTTCCTTCTTTGTCAAAAATAAGGTGTCCATAGGTGCAAGGATTTATCTCTGGGCTTTCTCTTTTGTTCCATTGATCTATATTTCTGTCTTTGTGGCAATCTTGATGACTGTAGTTTTGTAGTACAGTCTGAAGTCAGGAAGGTTGATTCCTCCAGTTTCTTTCTTTTTTCTCAAGATTGCTTTGGGTATTTGAGTTTTTTTTTGTGTTTCCATACAAATTGTGAAAATATTTGTTCTAGTTCTGTGAAAAATGCCCTTGGTAGCTTGATAGGGATTGCATTGAATCTATAGATTGCTTTGGGTAGTATACTCATTTTCACTACATTGATTCTTCCAATCCATGAACATATAAAGTATAAAATTCAGTTCAATTAAGTTGCTCAGTCATGTCTGACTCTGTGAGCTCATGGACTGCAGCATTCCAGGACCCCTTGTCCATTGCCAACTCCCGGAGTTTATTCAAAATCATGTCCATTGAGTCGGTGATGCCATCCAACCGTTTCATCCTCTGTTATCCCCTTCTCCTACTGCCTTCAATCTTTTCCAGCATCAGAGTCTTTTCCAGTGAGTCAGTTCTTTGCATCAGGTGGCCAAAGTATTGGAGCTTCAGCTTCAGCATCAGTCCTTTCAATGAATATTTAAGACTTTTTTCCTTTAGGATGGACTGGTAGAAAATTGGACAGTAATAATTTTAAAAGACAATGGAGTACATTTTTCTAGGTACTTTCCCTGGTGGCTCAGAGGTTAAAGCATCTGCCTGGAATGAGGGAGACCAGGGTTCAATCCCTGGGTTGGGAAGATCCCCTGGAGAAGGAAATGGCAACCCACTCCAGTACTCTTGCCTGGAAAATCCCATGGAGGGAGGAGCCTGGTAGGCTACAGTCCATGGGGTCACAAAGAGTCAGATGTGACTGAGCGACTTCACTTTCTTTCTTTTTTTCTTTCACTTTATGCATATTATTTATTTAAATGTATAACGACTTCTAGGAGTTCATATTACTGTCTTAATTTTGCTGATGTATACTGAAGAAGTGTTAGAGATAAGATTCAATCCCAGGTTTGCCTAAGTCCCAAACCTACATTTTAAACCATATATGCTATTTTAGCTCTGTAATATGATTTAACGGAACTTTGCAATTGCCCTGAATATATATTGTAAGTAACATAACAAGGATGCTCTTTAGCATTTTTCTTCAGAATTAGTCATCTTTCCTTCAGTAGAGGAGGTGTATACAAATAACATCAGGCAAGAAAAATCAGAGAAACATGCCAAGTATAGTGCAGGAATATATACAGCCCACAGCTCCATTCAGCAGCACCTGACTACTTCTGAAACAAAGTGAGCTCTCAGTCTCTGGCAGAAGGCCTTATATGTGCAACTTTAGTCTTCACATGTCCACTTTACACTTCATAAATCAAGACAATCTACCTTGTTTTACTCCTTTACAAAGAAGGAAGGATAACCATAAACATATATAATTGCATGTCATCATATAAAATGTAGGGCTTCCCTGGTGGCTCAATGATTAAGAATCAACCTGCAATGAAGAAGACACAGAAGACCTGAGTTTGATCTGTGGATGGGGAAGATTCCCTGGAGAAGAGCATGGCAAGACACTCCTGTATTCTTGCCTGGAGAATCCCATGGACAGAAGAACTTGACAGGCTACAGTCCATAGAGTCACAGGGAGTCAGACACGAAAATGACTGAAGCAACTGAGCACACATACATATAAGATGTAACATTCAAGTGAAGAAGTATAGAAACACAAGGTACACTATCAGTTATTGGATCTCAGCATCATGGGGTGAAAAGGTACAGCCTGAGATTGGCTTGAATTTTTAGTGTTTGTATAAGAACTAGTTTTTGCCTCTTTTCTAAAAATAATTTTTAACTAATTTATAGATGTTGTCCAGTTATATCATAGATACAAAGGAAGGGGAGAAGAAGAATGAGGAGGAGAAAAGGAAGATGAAGGAGTAGAAGGGGAAAAAGGACAGGAAGGCGAAGAAGGAGGAGGAGCAGTAGAAGAGGAAGAAAAGGAAAAGGATGAGGAGGGAGAGAAGAGGAAGAAGGAGGAGGAGGAGAGGAAAAGGAGGGACAGGATAAAGAGAAAAAAGAAAGAAAAAAGGGGAAATATCTATTTTGGAGCTGAGGATTCTTTTTTGAATTTTGCCTAGATTTCTGGCTTCTGCATAATCTCCGTTAAACCATGCCTTTTTTCCTGCACCTATTTTTGTTTATAAAATGATGTTAGGCTAGATTGTTTAGAAAGCCATTTCAATTGTGCTGAAAGAAGGTGCTTACATCTTTGTTTTAAACAAATGCATGCCAAGTTTGTGATACTAAAGTCTGCCCACATGCATTTATTTATTTATTCATTCATTCAGCAAATACTTACTGAGAGTCTATGAAGTGCCAGAAACTGTTCTATGTGATCATAATTCATCAAAGAATAAAATAGACAACATATTCTTCACTTTATGAGACTGTGACCTTTACTTTCAAGTGATGTAAATAGATAAGAATCCATGTATTCTACTTTTGGGAATCAAATGTACCAAGTAAATGAGATGCCCCCCAAAGTATCTGAAACATTATATCTCAGGAAATTGGTTTTGGGAATCAGTTCAGTTCAGTTCAGTTCAGTCATTCAGTCATGTCCAACTCTTTGCAATCCTGTGGACATACAGAGTTTTCCACACACATATATAATTGTCTATGTTGGTACTCTCTGCTGCTGCTGCTAAGTCACGTCAGTCATGTCCGACTCTGTGCGACCCCATAGACGGCAGCCCACCAGGCTCCCCCGTCCCTGGGATTCTCCAGGCAAGAACACTGGAGTGGGTTGCCATTTCCTTCTCCAATGCAGCAAAGTGAAAAGTGAAAGTGAAGTCGCTCAATCGTGTCCGAATTTTAGCGACCCCATGGACTGCAGCCTACCAGGCTCCTCCATCCATGGGATTTTCCAGGCAAGAGTACTTGAGTGGGGTGCCATTGCCTTCTCCGTGGTACTCTCTAGTTTATTGTATTAATTGACATTCCTATTTTTATTGTACCTCAGTTCAGTCATTCAGTCATGTCCAACTCCTTGTGACCCCATGGACTGCAGCACACCAGGCTTCCCTGTCTATATCATCAACTCCCAAAGCTTGCTCAAACTCATGCCCTTCAAGTCAGTGATGGCATCCAAACATCTCATCCTCTGTCATCCCCTCCTCCTGCCCTCAATCTTTCCCAGCATCAGGCTCTTTTTCAATGAGTCAGTTCTTCGTATCAGGTGGCCAAAATATTGGAGCTTCAGCTTCAGCATCAGTCCTTCCAATGAATATTCAGGACTGAATTCCTTTAGGATTGACTGGTTTGATCTCCTTGCAGCCTGAGGGACTCTCAAGAGTCTTCTCCAACACCGCACTTTAAAAACATCAATTCTTCTGTGCTCAGCTTTCTTTATATTCCAAACTCTCACATCCATATATGACTACTGGAAAAACCATAGCTTTGACTAGACAGAGCTTTGTCGGTAAAGTAATGTCTCTGCTTTTCAATATGCTGTTTACGTTTGTCATAGCTTCTCTTCCAAGGAGCAAGCATCTTCTAATTTTATGGTTTCAGTCACCATTTGCAGTTATTTTGGAGTCCAAGAAAATAGTCTCTTTCTGTTTCCATTGTTTGAGGCATACTGTGCCTCAATCTCCTCTCAGTGTCACATTGAGAATTATGCTGTAATGTACAACTTCCTCAGGAACAAAATACTCTTTTCCAGTTCCCCTATGTTAATAGTTTAAGCAGGATCCACTCTTTTGTTTATAGTGGCTTCTTTGTTCATTGACTGGCTCCGAGGTCATCTCTACCAGAGTCACCTTAGGTCCTTTGTCCTCTATGATGTTTTTGGTCAAAGTTTCCCTAGAACTTCAGCAGGTCTCCTTTAAAACTTTCTGCTATTACTGTCTTTTATCACAAGAAGAGAATATTCACATTAGCCACTAGCTATTGCTTATAAAAGGAACATTTTACAGAAAATAAATAATATATGCCTTCTGCAAAGGATCTTCTTTTACTCAATTTGCAGGGATCTGCTATCAAGGAGGGTGAGCAACTCAATTCAAATTTAGTGGTAGGCAATGTGACGGTCGAAAGAATGGCTGTGAGAGGCCTACATTTTCATTGTATAAACTTAGGCAAAGTATTTGGTCTCTGAGTCTTGGATTCTTGTGAAAAAATAATATGCAACTCAGAGTATTGTTATAAAGATTAAATCAGATAGCAAGTAAATGCCTAGCACCCATCACCAAGCATTACATAGACAATACATCCATCACCTACTTTGATGCCAAAGAGGACATCAAAGCATGCAAATGAACGACCAGTTACAATTATATAAGAATGTTCAAATATGAAACATTTTTTAATTATGAAAATAAAAGTCTAAGGAATAAGCTGATTGATTTCCTAACTTAATACTTATGTCTATGACCTCTATGTTCCAGCATAATAAATGCTAATTTCTTTTCCTAACCTTCCCTAATATCCTACCCAAAGACCTATAATGGAATCGGTTACTTCTCCAGATGGACAGTTCTAATGACCTACATGTTAAGAGCACTTACTTTATTTACTGGGTCACTTACCAGTGAATCAAATAAGCAATTTTGGTAAAGGAAATGCAAGGAGTACGTTCAAGTCACAGATTTACCACTTACCATCTGCGTAGTTTACATATTGATCTTTCTAGACCAAATTTTTCCAGCTGTAAAATGGTCATCTATAGCTGTGTTATCAGTCTGTACCAGTTTCTTGTAAAGATCAAAACCCATACTCTTCAGCTTTGTAAATTTAGGACTTTTATAAATATAAGTGATATTATTATCCAGGTTTCCCTGACTAATATATTTGAATACATTCAAATAAAGTTTTTGATTGTATCAGTTCAGTTCAGTTCATTTCAGTCGTTCAGTCGTGTCTGACTCTTTGCATGAATCGCAGCACGCCAGGCCTCCCTGTCCATCACCAACTCCCGGAGTTCACTCAGACTCACGTCCATCGAGTCAGTGATGCCATCGAGCCAGCTCATCCTCTGTCATCCCCTTCTCCTCCTGCCCCCAATCCCTCCCAGCATCAGAGTCTTTTCCAATGAGTCAACTCTTTGCATGAGGTGGCCAAAGTACTGGAGTTTCAGCTTTAGCATCATTCCTTCCAAAGAACACCCAGGACTGATCTCCTTTAGAATGGACTGGCTGGATCTCCTTGCAGTCCAAGGGACTCTCAAGAGTCTTTTCCAACACCACAGTTCAAAATCATCAATTTTTCGGCGCTCAGCTTTCTTCACAGTCCAACTCTCACATCCATACATGACCACTGGAAAAACAATAGCCTTGACTAGATGGACCTTTGTTGGCAAAGTAATGTTTCTGCTTTTCAATATGCTATCTAGGTTGGTCATAACTTTTCTTCCAAGGAGTAAGCGTCTTTTAATTTCATGGCTGCAGTCACCATCTGCAGTGATTTTGGAGCCCCAAAAAATAAAGTCTGACACTGTTTTCACTGTTTCCCCATCTATTTCCCATGAAGTGATGGGACCAGATGCCAGGATCTTCGTTTTCTGAATGTGGAGCTTTAAGCCAACTTTTTCACTCTCCTCTTTCACTTTCATCAAGAGGCTTTTTAGTTCCTCTTCACTTTCTGCCATAAGGGTGGTGTCATCTGCATATCTGAGGTTATTGATATTTCTCCCAGCAATTTTGATTCCAGCTTGTGCTTCTTCTAGCCCAGCGTTTCTCATGATGTATATATGTATTTGATTGTATATTTATTTATATTTACAATTTATAGGTCCAGATTTCTTTTCTCTCATAAAAACTATGCCTTAGAGAGAAATTAAAACTTGAAGCCTATGAAAAGATAGCCACCTATCTTTTTCTCTCTTGATCCTTAAGAAACAGAAAATAGTGCTGTCATGAGACAAATAGGGTGATTACATCATTTGCTGAACTATCTGTAAAGGTATGTGACAGAAGATTTCAATTCCTCACCCTCAATAAAACATGAATTGGCACATTTGATTTAGAGCATTATACCAGGGGTATCAAATGTTATTTTATTATTTCAACCATTTCATATATGTGAAATATACCCAGGTCTCCTGCATTGCAGGCAGATTCTTTACCAGCTGAGCCACCAGGAAAGCCCATTTCATATATATATAACTGAATCATTATCCATGGCACTTCTATCAACATCAGAATTCTCCAGGAACCCATGAACAGTATGAACAATTGTTATTGGATGTATTTAAGGTGTACAACATAATGTTTTGTGACATAAATACAAAACATTGTAAAATGATTACCACAATCAAGCTAAGTAGCAGATCCAATCACCTATCAAAGTTATGAGTTCTTATATTTGTTTGTGGTGAGAACATTTAACATCAAATTTCTCAGCAAATTTCAAGTATAAAATACAGTAGAGTCAGTTCATTATATCCACATTTGCATAACTCATGAATACAGAGAGCCAATTGTACTTTGCCATTTTATATAAAGAATTTGAGAGTCCATGGATATTGGTATCTAGAGATACTGGAACAAATCCCTCTGCAGATATTGTGGGACTATTCTACTATTAACTTTAGTACATTAAATCTCTAGAAATTATTCATTCTGCACAACTGACTGTTTGACCCCTTTGACCAACATCTCTCCATTTCTCCTACTCTCCCAACCCTGGCACTCTACATTTATGAATTCAACTTTTTAAGATTCCACATGTTAGTTATACCTGTGAAAGATTTGTCTTTCTGTGTTTGGTTTATTTCACTTAACATGATATCCTCCATTTTTATCCATGGTATCACAAATGGTAAGATTCCTTTCTTTTCAAAGGCCATACAGTATCCCATTCTCTGTGTGTGTATCTTATATCTTCTTTATCCATTCATCTGCTAGAAAACATATAGGTTGCTTCTACATCTTAGTATTGTGAATAATTCTGCAATGAACATGAGACTGCATATATCTCCCCCAAATACTGATTTTATTTCTTTTGGATGTATACCCAGAAGTGGGATTGCTGAATCATACGATTTTTATACTTTCAACTTTTTGAGGAAACTCCATACTGTTTTCCATACTAGCTGCACAATTTTACATTTGCATCAATAGTAAACAAAAGTTCCCTTTTCTATACATTCTCACTAACCCTTGTTTCTTTTCTCTTTTTGATAATCATTCTTATGATATCTTATTGTGGTCTTGATTGGCTTCTTCGTGATAATTAGTGATGTTGAGAACCCAACCTTTTCACATATCTGCTAACCACTTGTGTGTCTTTTTTAGAGAAATATCTATTTGGACCTTAGCCCATTTTTCAATCAAGTTTTTGCTTTTTGCTGTTAAGTTGTTTGAGTTCCTTATACATTTTGATATTAAGTGGAAGTGAACGAAAGTGAAAGTCACTCAGTCGTGTCCAACTCTTTGTGACCCCATGGACTAAACAGTCCATGGAATTATCTAGGCCAGAATACTGGAGTGAGTAAATTTTCCCTTCTCCAGGGGATCTTCCCAACCTAGGGAATGAACCCAAGTCTCCCACATTGCAGTCTGAGCCACAGGGGAAGCCCATTTGATATTAACTCCTTCTTTATTGGATAAATGTTTTTCAATATTTTCTTCCATTCTGTAAGTTTTCTTCAATAGTCAACAATACTCTTTTGATTACTTCCTTAACCTTGAAGAAGTTTTTCACTTTGATGCAATCCCATTTTTTGAGGGGGGCTTCCCAGGTGGTAAAAAAGAAAAATCCACCTGCCAATGGAGGAGATGGGAGAGATGTGGATTCCAACCCTGGGTCAAGAAGATCTCCTGGAGTAGGAAATGGCAACCCATTCCAATATGCTTGCCTGAACAATTCCATGGACAGAGGGACCTGGCAGGGGCAGTCTTTGGGGTCACAGAGAGTCAGATATGGCTGAGTACACAGTACTTGGCACACATGGGGGAAAATGGCATTTATTTTTTCTTTTGTTGCCTGGGCTTTTGGAGTCATATCCAAAAATATTTGCCCAGAATAATGTCAAGAACTTCCCCCCTACATTGTCTTCTGGTAGTCTTACGGTTTCTGGTATTACACTTAGGTCTTTAATTCATTTTGAGTTTATTTTTGTGTATGACATAAGAATCCAATTTCACTCTTCTGTGTGTGGATATCCATTTTTCTCAACACCATTTACTTAAGGGACAGTTCTTCCTATACTGTATATTTTTGGTAGCCTTCTCAAAAATCACTTGACCATAAATGCATGGATTATTCCTGGGTTCTCAGTTCTGTCCCATTGGTCTATATGTTTCTTTGCCAGCACCATACTATATGTGGTGTATGCAGCATATTGTTGAGTCTTGTTTTTTGCTTATTTGATTTTTAATCCCTTCAGCAACTCTATATCTCATGGTTGGAATTTTTTTTTTTAGGAGGTTAGCTTTCCATGTATTTTATTTTATTATTATTTTTGTTATTTTTTTTGAATGATCACATTCAAAATTTTAATTTATTATTATTTAAATTAAATTAAAATTTAATTTATTATTATTATTAAAATTTTATTTAATTTTAATTTAATTTAATTTTTTTATTTTTAAATTTTATTTTATTTTTAAACTTTACATAATTGTATTAGTTTTGCCAAATATCAAAATGAATCTGCCACAGGTATACATGTGTTCCCCATCCTGAACCCTCCTCCCTCCTCCCTCCCCATACTTTGTTTATATTTAAAGTAATTATTGATAGGTAAGGACTTACTGTTGCCATTTTATTGTTTTCTGTTTCATAGTAGTTCATTTTTCCCTTTCTTCTCATTCCATCTTTCTTTATGAGTTGATGAATCTTTACAGTGACATGCTTTGATTACTTTCTCCTTATCTTTTCTGTAACTACTAGAGGGTTTTCCTCATGGCTACCATGAGACTTATATAAAATATATGATAATTATAACACTTTGTGTTAAACTGATAATAACTTCAATAACATAAAAAATTAAATTAACAAAGTATTGCATCTATAGTAATTTTAACTTTTATATTTTAATTTTATACTAGAGTTATCAGTAATTTGTGTGTCACATTATGATTCTGAATTTGACTATCTTTTGGGTTAGCCAAAAGGTTCATTCAGTTTTTCTGTAAGATGTTACAGAAAAACCCAAATGAATCTTTTGGCCAACCACCTTTACCCATGAGTTTATACTTTCATATTTTTATTTTACAACTTTTTTTCCTTTATTCTTCTTCCTTTTAAAAATTTATTTTAATTGGAGGTTAATTGCTTTACAATATCATGCTGATTTCTGTGGCATACATCAACATGAATCAGCCTTAGGTATGTATATATATGTCCCCTTCCTCTTGCAACTATCTCCCACCTTCCACCCCATCCCACCCCTTTAGGTTTTAACAGAGCACTGGTCTGAGTTCCTTGCATCATACAGTAAATCCCTACTGGATATCCATTTTATATTTGGTAATATATATGTTTCCATGTTACTCTCTCAATTCATCCCACCCTCTCCTTTCCCCACTGCACCCACAAGTCTATCCTCTATGTCTGTGTCTCCACTGCTGCCTTGCAAATAGGTTCATTGGTTCCATCTTTCTAGATTCCATATATATTTATGTTAATATGAGATATTCATTTCCTCTTTCTAACTTAATTCATTCTGTATAATAGACTCAAGGTTAATCCACCACATTAGAACTGACTCAGATGTGTTCCTTTTTATGGGTGAGTAATATTCCATTGTATATATGTACAACTTCTTTATCCATTCACCTGTCACTGAACATCTAGACTCCTTCCATGTCCTAGCTATTCTAAACAGTGCTGCAACAAACATTGGGGTACTTGTGTCTTTTTCAGTTACTGCTTTCTCAAGGTATATATCCAGTAGTGGGCTTCCCTCATAGCTCAGTTGGTAAAGAACCTGCCTGCAATGCAGGAGACCTGGGTTCAATTCCTGGGTCAGGAAGATCCCCTGGAGAAGGAAATGGCAATCCACTCCAGTATTCTTGCCTGAAAAATCCCACGGACAGAGGAGCCTGGTGGGCTATAGTCCACGGGGTCACAAGAGTCATACACGACTTAGTGACTAACCCTCCACCAGTGGGATTTTTGGGTCATGTTTTAGCTTTATCCCCAATTTTTAAAGGAATCTCCTTTCTGTTCTCCATATGGTTGATTCAATTTACATTCCCACTAACAGTGCGAAAGTGTTCCCTTTTCTCCACACCGTTTCTAGCATTTATTGTTTGCAGATTTCTGAGCACTATCATGCTGACTGTTGTCAGGTGATACTTCATTGTAGTTTTAATTTGCATTTCTCTAATAATTAGAAATGTTGAACATCTTTTCATGTGTCTGTTGGCCATCTGTATGTCTTCCTTGGAGAAATGTATATTTAGGTCTTCTGCCCATTTTCTTATGAGGTTGTTTTCTTGATATTAGTTTGCTTGAGCTGCTTGTATTTGTTAGAGATTAAACCTTTGTCAGTTGCTTCATTTGCAAATATTTTCTCCCATTGTGAGGATTGTCTTTCCATCTTGTTCATGGCTTCCTTTGCTGTGTAAAAGCTTTTAAGTTTAAGTATGTCACATCTGTTTATTTTTGGTTTTGTTTTATTACTCTAGGAGATGGGTCAAAAAGAATCTTGCTGATTGATGTTAGTGTTCTGCCTATGTTTTTCTCTAAGGGTTTTATAGTGTCTGATCTTACATTCAGGTCTTTAATTCACTTTATTTTTATGCATGGTGTTAGGAAGTGATCTAGCTTAATTCTTTTACATGTAACTGACCAGTTTTCCCAATACCATTTATTGAAGAGATAATCTTTTCTCCATTGTATATTCTTACCCCCTTTGTCATAGATTAGGTGACCAGAGGTGTGGGCTTTTTTATCTGAGCTTTCTATACTGTTCTATTGATCTATATTTCTGTACCAGTACCATATCATTTTGATTATTGTAGTATATTATTTTAAAAATTATTTTCCATCATAGGTTATTATAAGTATTGACTATAATTCCCTATGCTATACAGTAAACTTTTGTTGCTTGCTGCATATCTATTCATAGATTAGAAATATAGAATTCTATTCATACTAAGTCAAACAAGTGGGATCAATATATCATAATTTTTTTGTTAGGCAAAAATTCATACGTTTTCTAAAATATATATATTATACATATTTCTGTATATGTTTATACAAAAACTATTCTACTACACTTGATAAAGGCTTGAGAAAGAAAATAAAAAATAGGTGGAGAAATTAGAGAACATAAATTAAATAAGTGGGAGCACTGAATATGAAATAGAAAAAGTGAAACAAACTAGATAAAAGTAAAAAATCATCATAGAGTCCAGTTGTTTTTAAACATGACTGCTCACTAGAAACATAACTGGAGCTCTGGAGACAAAAAGGGATGCCTGAGCATTTTTATTTAAAAAAAAATTTAGGATAATTCTGATATGCATCTGGATTTTAAAAAGTGGTTACGGGTTTTATTATTAGGTACTAGTTTTGGTGATATCAGCTCAGTTCAGTCACTCAGTCATGTCCGACTCTTTGCGACCCCATGAATTGCAGCCCAACAGGCCTCCCTGTCCATCACCAACTCCTGGAGTTCATCCAAGCTCATGTGCATCGAGTCGGTGATGCCATCCAGCCATCTCATCCTCTGTCGTCCCCTTCTCCTCCTGCCCCCAATCCCTCCCAGCATCAGAGTCTTTTCCAATGAGTCAACTCTTCGCATGAGGTGGCCAAAGTACTGGAGTTTCAGCTGTAGCATCATTCCTTCCAAAGAACACCCAGGACTGATCTCCTTTAGGATGGACTGGTTGGATCTCCTTGCAGTCCAAGGGACTCTCAAGAGTCTTCTCCAACACCATAGTTCAAAAGCATCAATTCTTCAGTTCTCAGCTTTCTTCGCAGTCCGACTCTCACATCTATACATGACCACTGGAAAAACCATAGCCTTGACTAGATGGACCTTTGTTGGAAAAATAATGTCTCAGCTTTTTAATATGCTATCTGGGTTGGTCATAACTTTCCTTCCAAGGATATAGAGTTCTATTTGATGATATAGAGTTCTATTATTTTTCTGTTGGCCAATCATGATACAAAGGTATTAAGTGAGTAATATTTACATAATCACAAAAGTAAAAGATGTTTATCAGTTTTCACAATCGATAACTAGACAAGAAACAAAAGATAATTAAAACAGGGAACCATAATGGGAATATGATTAATTTAACAATATAGAATAATTACATACAATTTGGGGGGTTAAGCAGAGTGATGTGGTAAGTGGAAGTGCATGCATGCAGATGTCTTCATCCACCCAGCCAGTCTATGTCTTTTGGTTGGCACCTTTGATCCATTTACATTTAAGGTCATTATTGATATGTATGATCATATTAGCATTTTCTTAATTATTTTGAGTTTATTTTCTGTAGGTGTTTTCCTTCTCTTGTGTTTTCTGCCTAGAGAAGTTCCTTTAGCACTTGTTATAAGGCTGACTTGGTGGTGCTGAATTCTCTTAACTTTTGCTTGTCTGTAAAGCTTTTGATTTCTCCATCAAATCTGAAGGACAGTCTTGCTGGGTAGAGTTTTCTTGGTTGTAGGTTCTTCCCTTTCATCATTTTAAATATGTCATGCCATTCCCTTCTGGCTTGTAGAGTTTCTGCTGAGAAATCACCTGATACTCTGATGGAAGTTCCCTTGTATGTTATTTGTTGTTTTCCCCTTGTGGCTTTTAATATTTTACCTTTGTCTTTAATTTTTGTCAGTTTGATTATTATGTGTCTCAGTGTGGTGCTCCTTGAGTTTACCCTGCCTGGGACTTTCTGTGCTTCCTGGACTTGGTTGATTATTTCCTTTCCCACATTAGGGAAGTTTTCAACTATGATCTCTTCAAATGTTTTCTCAGGTCCTTTCTCTCTCTTCTGCTTCTGGGACCCCTATAATGCCAATGTTCATGCATTTAATGTTGTCCCAGAGGTCTCTTAGGCTGTCTTCATTTCATTTCATTTATTTCATTTCTTAGGCTGTTTTCATTCCTTTTTCTATGTAGTGATTTCCACCATTCTGTCCCACAGGTCACTTATCTGTGCATCTGCCTCAGTTATTCTGCTATGGATTCCTTCTAGTGTACTATTCATCTCTGTTTGTTTGTTCGTCATTTCTCATAGGTCTTTGGTAAAGATTTCTTTCATCTTCTCAATGTTTGCCTCCATTCTTTTCTGAGATCCTGAATCATTTTCACTATCATTAGTCTGAATTCTTTTCCTGGAATGTTGCCTATCTCCACTTCACTTAGTTGTTTCTCTGGGGTTTAATCTTGTCCCTTCATCTGGGACATAACTTTATGATTTTTCATCATGATTAACTTTCTATGATATGGGTTTTTTTTTTTTTTTTTTTTTTTTTGCCATTGTGAGACTGTGCTTCTTCTTGGCTCTTCTGTCTGCCTTCTGATGGAGGAGGCTAAGAGATTTGTGTAAACTTCCTGATGGGAAGGACTGGTGATGGGAAAAAAGAGGTCTTGCTCTGGTGAACAGAGCCTTGCTCAGTAAAACTTTAATCCATTTATCTGCTGATGGGTGGGGTTGCACTCCCTCCCTGGTAGTTGTTTGGTCTGAGGTGACCCAGCCCTTGGGTCTAGAGGCTCTATGGTAGAGTTAATGGAAAACTCCAAGAAGGTTTACACCAAAGGGGGCCTTCCCAGATGAGCCCCTGCTGTCCCATACCTCCACCAAGGAATGGATAAAGGAGATGTGGTGCATATATATAATGATTTTTTTCTTTAAAAAAAATTTATTTATTTTAATTGGAGGCTAATTAGTTTATAATATTGTATTTTTTTTTGCCATATATCATCAAAGCTGGACTGGTGATTCATTTCTTATATGATATTATACATGTTTCAATGCCATTCTCCCAAATCATCCCACCCTCTCCCTCTCCCACAGAGTCCAAAAGACTGTTCTATACATCTGTGTCTCTTTTGCTGTCTTGCATACAGGGTTATCATTACTATCTTTCTAAATTCCATATATATGCGTTAATATACTGTATTGGTGTTTTTCTTTCTGGCTTACTTCACTCTGTATAATAGGCTCCAGTTTCATCCACCTCATTAGAACTGATTCAAATGTATTCTTTTTAATGGCTGAGTAATACTCCATTGTGTCAACCATAGAAAATTTATGAAATGATACCATTTTTAAACAACGTGGATGGGCCTAGAGATTACCATACTAAGTGAAGTCAGTCACACAAAGAAAGTCAAATATCTTATGATATATTCACATGTGAA
Source organism: Bubalus bubalis (assembly GCF_019923935.1). Lineage (NCBI taxonomy): Eukaryota > Metazoa > Chordata > Mammalia > Artiodactyla > Bovidae > Bubalus > Bubalus bubalis. The sequence goes on along the minus strand of NC_059160.1, from coordinate 43,586,188 downwards.
ATCTAATTATTTTTCTTAAAAAATGAAGCAATTGAACTTATTTACCAAACAAACAGACTCACAGACTTGGAAAACAAATTTATAGTTACCTAAGGGTAAATGTGGTGGGATGGTATAAGTTAGGAGCTTGAGATTACCATATTTATACTACCATATATAAGAGTGATGAAAACAAAGGTATACTGTCTAGCACAGGGAACTCTATTCAATATTCTATAGTAACTTATATAAGAAAGTTATATATATATATAAATTATATATAACATATATATACATAATACATACATATATATATATATATATATATATATGTATTAGTTCAGCTCAGTCTCTCACTCATGTCTGACTCTTTGCAACCCCATAGACTGAAGCATGTCTGGCTTCCCCGTCCTTCACCAACTCCCAGAACTTGCTCAAACTCATGTCAATTGAGATGGGGATGCCATCAAACCATGTCATCCTCTGTCATCCCATTTACTCCTGCCTTCAAACCTTCCCAGCATAAGGGTCTTTTCTAATGAGTCAGTTCTTAAACTCAGGTGGCCAAAATATTGGAGCTTCAGCTTCAGCATCAGCCCTTCCAATGAATATTCAGGACTGATTTCCTTCAGGATTGACTGATTTGATCTCCTTGAAGACCAAGGGACTCTCAAGAATCTTCTCCAGTTCCACAGTTCAAAAGCATCAGTTCTTTGGTGCTCAGCTTTCTTTATGGTCCAACTCTCACATGAATAAGCAGAAGTAGATGTTTTTCTGGAACTCTCTTGCTTTTTCTACGATCTAGTGAATGTTGGAAATTTGATCTCTTGTTTATCTGCCTTTTCTAAATCCAGCTTGAACATCTGGAAGTTCTCAGTTCATGCACTGTTGAAGCCCTACTTGGAGAATTTTGAGCATTACTTTGCTAGTGTGTGAGGTGAGTGCAATTGTGCAGTAGTTTGAACATTCTTTGGCATTGCCTTTCTTTTGGATTGGGATGAAAATTGACCTTTTACAGTCCTGTGGCCACTGCTTAGTTTTCCAAATTTGCTGGCATTTTGAGTGCAACACTTTCCCAGCATCATCTTTTAAGATTTGAAAGAGCCCAGCTGCAATTCCATCACCTCCACTAGCTTTGTTCATAGTGATGCTTCCTAAGGTCCACCTCACTTTGCACTCCAGGATGTCTGACCCTAGGTGAGTGATCACACCATCATGGTTATCTGGGTCATTAAATCTTTTTAGTATAGTTCTTCTGTGTATCTTCTGCTTCTGTTAGGTCCATATTGTGTTAGTTTCTCAAGCTTCTGTTAGGTCCATATTGTGTTAACTCTAGGTATGCATGAAAGTGATTTGTATGTGTGTATATATATATATATATATATATATATATATGTATACATGAATATACATGAGTATCAAGTATATATAAATATATATATCTGAATCCCTTTTCTGTATACATGAAACTAACACACAGTTGTAAGTCAATTATTCTCCAGTATAAAATAAAAATAAAATAAAAAAATAATAATTCAGTGCCAGGTGCTATTTTATTTAAATTTTAATAAGGAGTAACCAAAAGCAATTACAAATAGTTTCAAAAGCAATGCCTATATGAATTGACAAGAAAAGGTTTAAATTACTATAGCACAACAATGTGAAAAAGAATCAAGAAGGCACTATAGTGGTATGAAGTATAATTGACATTTATCTCATTTTAATCTATGAAAATCAATCTAATAGTTTTTATAGTAGCCACCAGTTATTTATTTCACAGGCTAAACTCAGGGATAATTTCCAATGTTTACTTCCTTTTTTTTTTTTGTAGATCCTAGTGACACACAAATGTTGATTATAGAGGAAAAATGCTAATATGAAATACTTGATCAGAAAAATTAACTTAAAAAGTGATCATATTCATAGATCCAGTTTAATTCACATTATGGGAGAAACTAGCCAGAGAACCTCAAAGGAGAATTCTGCATTAAACATGAAGAGAAGAATTTCTATAGAGTTTTATAGAAGTATAGTAAGAGAAGTCAATCAAAGTTTAGTTCTTTCTGTCAAAAACACAATTGGAAAAAAAGAGTACTTTAGTAATGTGTAGGTTGAGCAGAGTAGGTTTAAGAGTAGTTTAGGTTCAAGAGCAGCTTCTCCAGTGGCTCAGCACGTAAAGAGTTTCCATGCAGTGCAGGAGATACAGTAAATGTGAGTTCAATCCCTGGGTCAGGAAAGTCCCCAGAAGAAGGAATGACAACCTACTCCAGTACTCATGCCTGGGAAATCCTGTGGACAGAAGAGTCTGGTGGGTTGCAAAGAGTCAACCTCAACGTAGTGACAAACACTTTCTTTTCACTTCAGATTGAGCAGTTTAGGTTTCAACACTTCAGGTTGAGCAGTTTAGGTTTATCACGAGGGGTAAAAGAAATATAAACAGAAAATTTAATGATATGTGAAGGTCACAGTAAGAATTTTTCAGCCCTTAAGGGTCTTTCCCACTCCCTCCATTTTGGTCAAGGGGAAGACTGAGTCTCATTGTTTGACTATAGCTGTGCATATCTGTTAGATCTGTACAACCGGCATTAATTTCTGTCTCAGACTCTGTTGTTGCTGTTCAGGTGCTCAGTCCTGTTCAACTCTTTGCAACCCTATGGACTGCAGCACACCAGGCTTCCCTGCTTACCATCTTGCAGAGGTTGCTCAAACTCATTTTTCTTGAGTCAGTGATGCCATGTAACCATCTCATCCTCTGTCATCCCCTTCTCGTCCTGCCTTCAAACTTTCCCAGCATAAGGGTTTTTCTAGTGAGTCAGCTCTTCAAATCAGGTGGCCAAAGTCTTGGAGCTTCTGCTTCAGCATCAGTCCTTCTAATGAGTATTCAGGATTGATTTCCTTTAGGATTGACTGCTTTGATTTCCTTGCAGCCCAAGGGACTCTCGAGAGTCTTCTCCAACACCACAATTCAAAAGCATTGGCTTTCAGCCTTCTTTATGGTCCAACTTTCACATCCATACATGACCACTGGAAAAACTATAGCTTTGACTCTACACACCTTTGTCAGCAAAGTAATGTCTCTGCTTTTTAATGTGCTGTCCAGGTTGGTCATAGCTTTTCTTCCAAGGAGCAAGTGTCTTTTAATTTCATGGCTGCAGTCACCATCTGCAGTGATTTTGGAGACCAAGGAAGTAAAGTCTGTTACAGTTTCCATTGTTTCCCTATCTATTTGCCAAGAAGTGATGGGACCAGAAGCCACGATCTTATTTTTTTGAATGTTGAGTTTTAAGCCAGCTTTTTCACTTTCCTCTTTCACTCTCTTCAAGAGGCTCCTTAGTTCCCCTTTCCTTTCATAAGGGTGGTGTCACCTGCATATCTGAGGTTATTGATATTTCTCCTGGCAATATTGATTCCAGGTTGTGCTTCATCCAGCCTTTCATTTTGCATGATGTACCCTGCATATAAGTTAAATAAGCAGGGTCATAATATACAGCTTTGACATACTCCTTTCCCAATTTGGAACCAGTCTGTAGTTCCATGTCCAGTTGTAACTGTTGCTTCTTGACCCTCATACAGGTTTTTCAGGAGGCAGGTAAGGTGGTCTGGTATTCCCATCTCTTGAACAATTTTCCACAGTATATTGTGATCCACACAGCCAAAGGCTTTAGCATAGTCAATGAAGCAAAATAGATGTTTTTCTGGAATTCTCTTGTTTTGTCTATGATCCAGCTAATGTTAGTAATTTGGTTTCTTTTTCCTCTGCCTTTTCTAAATGCAGCTTGATCATCTAGAAGCTCTTGGTTCACACAGTGTTGAAGCATATCCTGGAGAACTTTGAGCATTACTTTGCTAGTATTAAATGAGTGAAATTATGTGGTAGTTTGAACATTTTTTGCCGTTACCCTTCTTTGGGATTGGAATGAAAACAGATCTTTTCCAGTCCTGTGGCCACTGCTGAGTTTTCCATATTTGCTGGCATATTGAGTGTAACACTTTAACAGCATCATCTTTTAGGGTTTTAAGTAGCTCAGCTGGAGTTTCATCACTTCCACTAGTTTTGCTCATAGTGATACTTCCTAAGGCCAACTTGACTTCACAGTCCAGGGTGTCTGGCTCTAGGTGATTGATCACACCATTGTGGTTATCTGAGTCATTAAGATATTTTTGGTATAGTTTTTCTGTGTATTCTTACCTGCGTTTCTTAATATCTTCTGCTTCTGTTAGGTCCATGCCATTTCTGTTCTTTATTGTGCCCATCGTTGCTAGTAAAGTAATGCTCAAAATTCTCCAAGCCAGGCTTCAGCAATACGTGAACTGTGAACTTCCAGATGTTCAAGCTGGTTTTAGAAAAGGCAGAGGAACCAGAGACCAAATTGCCAACATCCTCTGGATCATCGAAAAAGCAAAAGAGTTCCAGAAAAACATCTATTTCTGCTTTATTGACTATGCCAAAGCCTTTGATTGTGTGGATCACCACAAACTGTGGAAAATTCTTCAAGAGATGGGAATACCAGACGACCTGACCTGCCTCTTGAGAAACCTATATGCAGGTTAGGAAGCAACAGTTAGAACTGGACATGGAACAACAGACTGGTTCCAAATAGGAAAAGGAGTACGTCAAGGCTGTCTATTGTCACCCTGCTTATTTAACTTATATGCAGAGTACATCATGAGAAATGCTGGACTGGATGAGGCACAAGCTGGAATCAAGATTCCCAGGACAAATATCGATAACCTCAGATATGCAGGTGACACCACCCTTTTGGCAGAAAGTGAAGAGGAATTAAAAAGCCTCTTGATGAAAGTGAAAGAGGAGAGTGAAAAAGTTGGCTTAAAGCTCAACATACAGGAAACGAAGATCATGGCATCCAGTCCCATCACTTCATGGGAAATAGATGGGGAAACAGTGGAAACAGTGTCATACTTTATTTTTTTAGGCTCCAAAATCACTGCAGATGTTGACTGCAGCCATGAAATTAAAAGACGCTTACTCCTTGGAAGGAAAGTTATGACCAACCTAGATAGCATATTGAAAAGCAGAGTCATTACTTTGCCAACAAAGGTTCGTCTAGTCAAGGCTATGGTTTTTCCTGTGGTCATATATGGATGTCAGAGTTGGACTATGAAGAAAGCTGAGCACCAAAGAATTGATGCTTTTGAACTGTGGTGTTGGAGAAGATCTTGAGAGTCCCTTGGACTGCAAGGAGATCCAACCAGTCCATCCTAAAGGAGATCAGGCCTGGGTGTTCTTTGGAAGGAATGATGCTAAAGCTGAAACTCCAGTACTTTGGCCACTTCATGTGAAGAGTTGACTCATTGGAAAAGACTCTGATTCTAGGAGGGATTGGGGGCAGGAGGAGAAGGGAATGACAGAGGATGAGATGGCTGGATGGCATCACCGACTTGATGGACGTGAGTTTGAGTGAACTTCAGGAGTTGGTGATGGACAGGGAGGCCTGGCATGCTGCAATTCATGGGGTCGCAAAGAGTCGGACATGACTGAGCAACTGAAATGAACTGAACTGAACTGAACTGAAAAATGTGAGACAAATACTTTTTGATATCAGTCATATACCAAATAAAAAAAATCCAAATAAATATATATGCAAAACAAACAGACTCACAGATATAGAAAGCTAACTGTTACCACAGGGGAGAGGTAAAGCGGGGAGGGGCAAATTGTGGGTATGGGATTAAGAAATACAAACTACTATGTACAAAGTAGATAAGTTAAAAGGATATATTATGTAGCACAGACATAAGACATTATCTTATAATAACCTTTAATGGAGTTTAATCTATAAGTATACTGAATTGTTTTTGTATACACATGAAATAAACATAATATTGTAAATCAACTATGCTTCAATTAATAATTAATACATTAGATTTCAGAAAATAAATTAGTTTTAATACAATGTATTTATGTTTTTTAATTAGCAGAAGTTGTCTAACATTTAGAAAATGTCTGTGAATATTATACATGTTAAAAGTGGGAAAAATACAGAACTTTAGGTAAGCACAATATAAGATTTTAATATTATTTGGATGAAAATTCCCAATGGAAATCATCCTGAATTTTTTTCCATGAAAACAGACATCACCCAAGGAAAGAAAACAATTGATTCACAGTATTATAGGCATTTTACTTGAATTAGTTTATTTATGATTCACTGCAACTACAAAAGCTTGTGTTATGTTCCTTAAGCTTTTAGAGAAGAGAATGAGTGATGTTTGGGAAATGTTACATATCTGATGTGTCAGAATGGGTTTTCAATCCTGTTCAATATGACTTAAAAGTCCATGCTCTTTCCACTTCACCAAGTTTTCAAAATAACCATGACCTTTCAAAAACAAAAAGATGAAACTCTAAGAATAAGCTAAGTATACTGACAGCTAAAGCCTCTGTCTTCTGAGGAATGTTTTAAATAGAAGAACATATAAAAGAAAAATTGAGTTTCAATAAAACAGAATGTATTCATCCAGAATTTTATTTCCAACTTTCAATTTTTGGTCTCAAATAGATATTTTAAGCACAAAACAAGGTGACAGTCAAATTGTTACTGACCAGAGTTCTTAGATATCGTTAATCAATAGAATTTGATAAGAGGCTAGACAAGATTCTCAGCAAGGCTTTTTGGGGCTCCTACTGCAGCTTAGGTGGTCTGCCTACACCTTTGGTGGTGTTGAATGCAGGGGGCATGTGCAGTATCCTGTTTTGCTCCTGGCTTTTCAGAAGTGGCAGTTGGATTTCTGATGTTGTTGTAGCTTCTAACAAGATATGTAATTTGCCCAAGGTGCATATGTACTCGGTTATCTTTAGTCTCTTTTAGTTTCTTAGTATTCTGTTGCTTGAGGACTTGTGTCCAGGTATTTGTCTAGGTGAAGCACTGCAGCAAAGGGTTCCAAGTCCCAAGTCCAAGGCTGTCTCAAAATGACATAATGTTGCTGAAACTCAGCCTCTGTTCACCAGTGCTGAACAGAAACACAGAGACAGAGTTTTGAATGAAGTAGAAAAGAGTAGCTTTTATTGTTTTGCCAGGAAAAGGGGGCCAACAGTGGACTAATGCCCTGAAAACTGTGTGACCCACCATGGAGGGGTTAGTGAGGAGTTTTACAGTGTTCAAGGATCAGGGTGTGATCAGCTCGTGGAAAGTTCTTGGACTGGTTGACATCAAGTTGAAATTTCAAGTATCATCAACCTTCTGGTTTCAACCAGTCTAGGGTCTATGTTCTTGTGGTCAGCAGTTTTCATCTGGAGTGGGGGGGGTGCGGTATGCTTCCTGCTAAAACAGCTTAGGAATGTGTGACAGGCCTTTATCTCTATCTTTCAGGGGACTGGAAGCTTGGTGGTTCTGTTATGTGGCAGAATTATAGTCTAAATTATTACCAGTTCCTTAACCCTAAAGCCACTCTTTTGCCGGGAGCCGGCATATTGCATATTGAGTGCAGCACTTTCCACAGCATCATCTTTCAGGATCTGGAATAGTTCAACTGGAATTCTATCACTGCTGGGAGCAGGTGCTCCGCCCATGGCAAAGGTCATGAGGAACGAGGCTCGGCACACGCAAAGGTGGGATCGAGCCTCAGGAGTCCCCCTGGAAATTCTCGAGCATCTACCCCCAAACCAGAGTCTGCCTACTTTCGGCTTTGTGCTCTCACCTACACCTCTGACTTTACGGGGGCTATCCCCCACTACCTCTCTCTGAAAAAAGAGTTAGCTTACAGCTCCAGTTAATAATTCCTGGGTGTGACAGTGTTTCAACCTACAAACTCCTTTGGAAATCCTCTAGCCTGCCTGAATAGGTTTTTCTGGCCACATGTGATTGTTCAGAGCCTCCCAACTGTGAGAGGCAGGAGATGTTCTAAACTGTCTAAACACAGATTCTTTTGAGTAGTTAAAAGATTGATTAGAAATTGTATTGGTGAAGGGTTTTTCACTCACTGAGCCAATGTTTGCTGCTAAGTCTCCATACTCCTTACCTACTGTGTCCTTGGCAGTGTATTGATTGATATAATGGGTGTATAGAAATGTAAAAATGCAGCTTTGTCCAATGCTTTTTTTGGAGGCTGGTGCCTGACTTTGGAATAATCACCTTTAGAGAAAAATAAGTTTCTTAAAATGTTAACAGGCCTCTGGGCCAGAAGATGATGTAATTCACCTGAACTTTTGCATATGATAAGTTTGAAAGCCTGGCTTCGATTAGGACCAGGAACTGCTGTCCTTGCATGACTCCACCCCTTCCCCCATTATCCTCTATGCACAACTTAAGGTATAAAAACTACTTTGGAAAATAAAGTGCAGGCCGTGTTCACCGAAACTTGGTCTCCCCATGTCGCTCTCTTTCTCAAATTCTGGCTGAGTCTCCATCTGGAGCGCGGAACCCGCCATGCTTGCTAATTATGCCTGGGCTTCTAAGATCCGACCGGGGAGGCCTCAGTGTCTCCTCTCCTTCGGGAGAACAGAAGGACACCTGCGGCCTACGTAAGTGGTGCAAACTTCTTGTCTTGACGTTTTATTGGTCTCCCGCGTAAACCAAGCTACTCAGCCTCTTTTCTCCACTGAATTTTCCTACTGAGCTATCCTCATTCTATTACTCTTTATATCTTTAATTAATATCTAATTGAAGCTATTGTATCCTTACCCTCACCGACGCCGTCCCCGCTTCGAATACCCTGGATCAGCTGGGGCTGGACCCCGGCACTCTTTGTTTCTACATCTTCATGTTTCCCAGTCATTAACTTTCGAGTCAGCATTTTACCTCAGAAAACAAGGACACAGGGGCTTGTACACAGACAGGGGCTTGTACACAGTTTCAACTGAAAACAAAAAAGAATTAACATTTGACTCAGCTACAGACTAGTATCTGTGTGCTATTTGTTATAATACAATGTTAATATAACCAATAGAGTATACTAACACATATATATGGAATTTAAAAAGATGGTAATGATAGCCCTGTATGCAAGACAGCAAAAGAGACACAGATGTATAGAACAGTCTTTTAGACTCTGTGGGATGAGGGGGGATGATTTTGGAGAATGCATTGAAACATGTATAATATCATATAAGAAACGAATCGCCAGTCCAGGTTCGATGCAGGATACAGGATGCTTGCGGCTGGTACACTGGGATGACCCAGAGGGATGGTATGGGGAGGGAGGTGGGAGGGGGGTTCAGGATTGGGAACACATGTATACCCATGGTGGATTCATGTTGATGTATCGCAAAACCAATACAATATTGTAAAGTAATTAGCCTCTAATTAAAATAAATAAATTTAAATAAATAAATACTAAAAAATATAATCAAAATTTATATTTAGCATGTTCAAGTGGAGAAGGCAATGGCACCCCACTCCAGTACTCTTTCCTGGAAAATCCCATGGATGGAGGAGTCTGGTAGGCTGCGGTTCATGGGATCGCTAAGAATCGGACACAACTGAGAGACTTCACTTTCACTTTTCACTTTCATGCATTGGAGAAGGAAATGGCAACCCACTACAGTGTTCTTGCCTGGAGAATCCCAGGGACAGGAGAGCCTGGTGGGCTGACGTCTCTGGGGTCGCACAGAGTCAGACACGACTGAAGTGACTTAGCAGCAGCAGCAGGGCTGTCCCAATATAGATAGACTTAAGATTATTTCTATATATTACTGTAGATATATCTAAGATATTTTCAGAAAATCCTTTCAAATTTGAAAGGAAATTACGTGTGTGTGTTCTTTGGTTTATTTGACATGGAAAAGCAATGCAAAAGAGCAAAATGACTGTCTGGGGAGGCCTTACAAATAGCTGTGAAAAGAAGACAAGCAAAAGCAAAGGAGAAAAGGAAAGATATAAACATCTGAATGCAGAGTTCCAAAGAATAGCAAGGAGAGATAAGAAAGCCTTCCTCAGTGATCAACACAAAGAAATAGAGGAAAACAATAGAATGGGAAAGACTAGAGATCTCTTCAAGAAAATTGGAGATACCAAGGGAACATTTCATGCAAAGATGAGCTCGATAAAGGACAGAAATTGTATGGACCTAACAGAAGCAGAAGATATTAAGAAGAGGTGGCAAGAATACACAGAAGAACTGTACAAAAAAGATCTTCATGACCAAGATAATCATGAAGGTGTGATCACTCACCTAGAGCCAGACATACTGGAATTTGAAGTCAAGTTGTCCTTGGAAAGCATCACTACAAGCAAAGCTAGTGGAGGTGATGGAATTCCAGTTGAGCTCTTTCAAATCCTGAAAGATGTGAAAGTGCTGCACTCAATATGGCAGCATATTTGGAAAACTCAGCAGTGGCCACAGGACTGGAAAAGGTCAGTTTTCATTCCAACCCCAAAGAAAGGCAATGCCAAAGAATGCTCAAACTACTGCACAATTGAACTCATCTCACATGCTAGTAAAGTAATGCTCAAAATTCTCCAAGCCAGGCTTCAGAAATACAAGAACCAAATACAAGAACTTCCAGATGTTCAAGCTGGTTTTAGAAAAGGTAGAGGAACAAGAGATCAAATTGCCAACATTTGCTGGATAATGGAAAAAGCAAGAGAGTTCCAGAAAAACATCTATTTCTGCTTTATTGACTATGCCAAAGCCTTTGACTGTGTGGATCACAACAAACTGCGTTAGGCATTACTGACATGTGGAAAATTCTGAAAGACATGGGAATACCAGACCACCTGACCTGCCTCTTGAGAAACCTATATGCAGGTCAGGAAGCAACAGTTAGAACTGGACATGGAACAACAGACTGGTTCCAAATAGGAAAAGAAGTACATCAAGGCTGTATATTGTCACCCTGCTTATTTAACTTATATGAGAGTATATCGTGAGAAACATGGGGCTGGAAGAAGCACAAGCTGGAATCAAGATTGCTGGGAGAAATATCAGTAACCTCAGATATGCAGATGACACCACTCTTATGGTAGAAAGTGAAGAGGAACTCAAAAGACTCTTGATGGAAGTGAAAGAGGAGAGTGAAGAAGTTGGCTTAAAGCTCAACATTCAGAAAACTAAGATCATGGTATCTGGTCCCATCACTGCATGGGAAATAGATGGGGAAACAGTGGAAACAGTGTCAGACTTTATTTTTGAGGCTCCAAAATCACTGCAGATGGTGACTGCAGCCATGAAATTAAAAGATGCTTACTCCTTGAAAGGAAAATTATGACCAACCTAGATAGCATATTCAAAAGCAGAGACATTACTTTGCCAACAAAGGTCTGTCTAGTCAAGGCTATGGTTTTTCCAGTGGTCATGTATGGATGTGAGAGTTGGACTGTGAAGAAAGCTGAGCACCGAAGAATTGATGCTTTTGAACTGTGGTGTTGGAGAAGACTCTTGAAAGTCCCTTGGACTGCAAGGAGATCCAACCAGTCCATCCTAAAGGAGATCAGTCCTGGGTGTTCAGTGGAAGGACTGATGCTGAAACTCCAATACTTTGGCCACGTCATGTGAAGAGTTGACTCATTGGAAAAAAGCCTGATGCTGGGAGGCATTGGAGGCAGGAAGAGAAGGGGATGACAGAGGATGAGATGACTGGATGGCATCACTGACTCTATGGACATGAGTTTGAGTAGACTCCGGGAGTTGGTGATGGACAGGGAGGCCTGGCATGCTGTGATTCATGGGGTTGCAAAGAGTTGGACATTACTGTGCGACTGAACTGACCTGTACCTTTACATAGCTATCCATTGGTACAGAAACAATTTTGTGGAAACTTGGCATTTTCTTCTATGTTAAAGAGATTCAGATATAGTTTACAAACTTATAAACAATAATTTGCCCTCAGAATTCTTTTGTGTATCCTATGCAATTCCTAAACTTTACCCTCAGTATATACCGTGCATAGAGACTACCCAAATTTTAACACATATTTGTAATTTATACCCTGCTGTTTTCCAAAATGAGGCTAAGCAAACTCAACCCAAAATATATCATTTTAATTGAAAAACTAAAAAGAAAAGAATAAAGAAAATATATACTAGACTGAATTTTGAATATAAAATTTATATTTTTTGACACTCAAAATGACAAATACAATAATATACTTTTTATTCTTACTATATAATAAAAGTAAATATCCAATTAAGAGAAGTATTTTATTAGTACAACTTTCTACAAGTTCATCACATGTGATACAATATTTTATAAGTAACATCAAAACTGCTGATAACTACTTTCAGCAATTGGGATATAAATGTCTAAATTGTGGTCTCTTTTAAAACTCCCAAACCTAATTATAACACGTATTTTTTCAAAAGCATTTTGTTCAGCTCATGGTAAACACAGTCTATCTTTCTTCTTAATCGTGAAAGACCTCATGAAATAGTTAAGACAATCATATGCTTTGACTTTCCCAGGTAGTTCCAATTCTGCCTGTTGCACAAGTTGACTAATTAATAGCAACCTTTCACTTTCAAGAGGTGTCAGGATGATAGCTTATATGAGCACCCCTATAAATAGCTTGTTGGCCACCTGATGTGAAGAACTGACTCATTGGGGAAGACCCTGATGCTTGGAAGGCTTGAAGGCAGGAGGAGAAGGGGACAACAATGGATGAGATGGTTGGATGGCATCACCAACTCGATGGACATAAGCTTGAGCAAGCTCTGGGAGTTGGTGATGGACAGGGAAGCCTGGTGTGCTACAGTTCATGGAGTTGCAAAGAGTCGGACACAGCTGAGCGATTGAATTCAACTGATAAATAGCTTGTGTGTGTTAGTTGCTCAGTCGTGTCTGACTCTTTGTGGTCTTATGGACTGTGGCCCACCAGGTTCCTCTGCCCATGGAGTTCTCCAGGCAAGAATACTGGAGTGGGTTACCATTCCCTTCTCCAGGGGATCTTCCCAACCCAGGGATCAAACCTGGGTCTCCTGCATTGCAGGCGGATTCTTTACCATCTCAGCCACCAGGGAAGCCCATAAATAGCTTACTCGTAAGATTTGATGACAAATGTCTTCAGACACAGAAGAATAATAGCTCTACAATCCTTAGAATTATTTAATATTAGGCTTTTAAAAAATTGAGTTTATTTTCTCTTAATTGATAAAAATAGAGTAGAGAAAAACAAAAAAGCCATGTGAAAAATACTTGAAAATCCAAAAAAGTACTGAAAATTCATTCATAAGATCATTGAGAATAGTTATGCACTTCTTCACATATATCAAAGTTATCATTTCATTGACTTATTTGGAGTTTTATTTTTAGTGGCTAAGAAGACTATAAGTCAGAGCCACAGTGACAGAGAGGTAATTGGTGTCCTGGCACAGGATAGAAAATTTATGTAGCACAGCAGGAAGGCTGTTGGCAACAGAAGACAGCAGGGGGTGTAGAAATTCATAGCTATCAAAATTTTTGAGGTAAGAAAGCAGTGAAATTGTGTTTTTTGACCTGATTTTTCATGTTTGTGTGTGTAAGTAGAAAAAAAAACAAACAAAACTGAAACCTTAGGTGTATAATAAGTACAAGTTTTCAATTTTCCACAGATACAGTCTACCTACATATTAGGATATGATTTAAAATAATTTTTTTATTTCCTGACCTAAGACTTGTAAATGGACAAGTACTGAAGTTTTCCCCTATGCATTAGCCATATTCTGATCCAGTACCAGGGTTCTGGTTATGGAGATGAGCTTTTTACTCTGGGCCTTGGTGGGATGACTTCAGAAGGCCAAGAGAAGGAGCTAGTACTGAAGGCCAGAACCAAATATGATTTGAGGTCCTAAGGGAAAAGTGTGCCCAAAAGAAGAAAAAAATAAGTAAGAACTAAAATCTCTGTGTAAAAGTCAAATAAAATTAAGAATAAAAATAACAAAACAACAAAACAGAAAAGAAATATCTACCACAGAATACATTACTGACAAAAGGAGAGAAGATGATCAAATAAAATATACATATTATTTTTAATGATGATCATCAAGAGAAATAAAAACAGGGAAAGGGATATACACTAACATTTTAGATTGATTAAGAAAGGTTTCACTAAACTATAACATGTGAGTGAAGACAGGAAGGAGTTGAGGGACAAAGTCCTATGATATAAGAGAAAAGAGCATTTCAGCATGGGCACATATGATGAAGAAGGCTTAGGTGAGAGGTGCTTGACCTATTAGGGGGACTTTTATGTTGGAAGCATAAGAATAGGAGAAAGATAACTGGATAAGATATGTGAGAGGTTTGCAAAATAAAGAAATGACTTGCTTTTTACTCTGAGTTAGATGAATAGCAATTACGTTGTTTTGAACAGAGGAGATGTGATATGACACATTTTGATGGGCTCTCAATCTACTCTATTGATTAGAGATGGAAGTGAGGGAGGAGTGGAAGCAGAGAAACCATTATAAAACCAAAGTAAGTGTTGAAAATGTCTTGGACCAAGATGGTAGCACTGGAGGTGGTAAGTGATCAAAGTCTGGATATGTTTTAGAGCAAAGTTGTGTTTGGAGATGTGAATGAATGTGAGAGAAGTAAAGAGGTCAACATAAAGTCATGGTTTCTAGACTGAAATTCATTAATAATAATTGAAGAGATTGTAGACAGGAAAAATATGGAAGTAACTCAGTTTAGTACATATTATCTTTGACATACCCATTAACAACAAGAATTATCTCTGCCAGTTTCAGAGCTAGATAGGCTTGAAAAGTCTAAGCATATCTTCATCTATGTCAGACCTCAGCTGTTGTTTATTTCTCAAGCAAGGTGTATACTTTGGATGATCCATAATGAATCTTCCGTATGGATACAATAGTTCAAGATACCCATAAACCATAGTGAGAATGTTTGGGAAGCTCTTAAATTTGTGTTGGAAGCAAGCATGTGTTGGGGTGGAGGAATAGCTGGAATAATGTTTGGTGATACTAACTGTGTTCTATGGTCTCCTGTGAAAGTGCGATGCTTACTCAGCATAATATAATAAATCATCACTAGATATAAGATTTTTCAAATTAATTAAACTGCTTATCACACTTCCCAATCTATATTAGAATGCAAGTTCTCAGAAAGCATAGTCTTTATCCATCTTCTATCAAGTTTCTTGAATAAATGAATCAATGACATGCTCATATAATCCAGTTGTTTTGACATTTACTAGGGATCTGTTCCGGAGAAGGCAATGGCACCCCACTCCAGTACTCTTGCCTGGAAAATCCCATGGACGGAGGAGCCTGGTGGGCTGCAGTCCATGGGGTCACTAAGAGTCAGACACGACTGAGCGACTTCACTTTCACTTTTCACTTTCCTGCATTGGAGAAGGAAATGGCAACCCACGCCAGTGTTCTTGCCTGGAGAATCCCAGGGACGGGGGAGCCTGGTGGGCTGCCGTCTATGGGGTCGCACAGAGTCAGACACGACTGAAGTGACTTAGTAGTAGTAGTAGCAGTAGGGATCTGTTCTGTAGTTTAGACAGTTACTGCTTTACATAAAACTGTATTTCCTGCCAAAGAAAAGAATGAATTGCCAAATTTTAGAAGATATAAAGTATATTGTATAATTATGTAAATTTTTTAAAATTAAATTTTTCTTAAAATATTTAGCACACTTATAAAGCTGAAATCATTATTTTTTCCCTATTAAATATATTTTTTCAGTAGAATTTGTTTAAAAATTTTGAAGTTTAACTAGTTGAAAGAACAACACTAAAATCTTTAGGAGGAGGGGAAAGTAGAAGGAAGAATGTAAAAGAGAAGAAAGGGGAAACCAAGAGAGGGCAAAAATAAGCAGAACTTGTAAATGAAAGAGAGATACATACCAAGGATTATTGTCAAAATGGACTAAAAGACCTAGTTCACTTCCCTACTCAATGTTCTGTGAACCACCAGGTGGCAAGAAGGCACAGAGAACAAATTGACCAGGAACAAAGTTCAAATTTTATTTTTCACTGTGTTTGCCTGACAAAAGATGTGAAAATTAATGTGAAAATTAGTTATGTAGTGTTGCATTTGTTTTAAAATTTATTAATTTTTTTTCCAAATAAGAGGTTTATGAAGACTTTTGCTAAATTTAAGTTTTCATTTTCCCCTAAAATGAACAAAAATAAAATAAACAATTCCCTTCACCTCAAAAATAGAGATAATTATATTACCAACCAATGGGAAAATTATCCTGGGGTGGGTAATTTTACTGTACTGATAAACCAAAACTGAAGAAAATCATAACATTTTAATTAGAAAAAATAAATTAACCATCTGAATCACCTGGGAAGCCCCAAAGTTGCTATTATCATCATTAAAATCTATTTCCCTACTCTATTATAACGTCCCATTGAGATGAGCATCCTTTAGGTTTTCAATAAATAACTATTGACTGGAACTCCTTTTACATATCTAACATTATTTTTAGCTAAAAGTCAAGAAATTGTATGTCAAATAGAAGACACTTTGAAAATAAAAAGTTATAATTCTGTAGATTCTTCTCAAGGTCTTTTCTTGATGTATTGAGAAAATATCACTTCTACCTAGTTCATTTAAGTTGTAAAAGAGACACAGATGTATAGAACAGTCTTTTGGACTCTGTGGGAGAGGGCGAGGGTGGGATGACTTGGGAGAATGGCATTGAAACATGTATATTATCATATGTGAAATGGATCACCAGTCCAGGTTCGATGCATGATACAGGGTGCTTGGGGCTGGTGCACTGGGATGACCCAGAGGGATGGAATGGGGAGGGAGGTGGGAGGGGGATTCAGGATGGGGAACATGTGTACACCCGTGGCCGATTCATGTCAATATATGGAAAACCAATACTATATTGTAAAGTAATCGGCCTCCAAAAAAAAAAAAAAGTTATAAAATCTGCTTTGTCTAGTGGAAAATCAAATTGTTTTAAATATTTAAAACTTACCATGTTTTCATTTATGTAATCAAGAAGAAATAATAAGAGTAAGTGTCTAAATTTACTTTACATGCAAACAAAAGTGGATCCCTAAACTGAGATTTACTCTGCTATTGACTGCCAACAACTAATCGCCATAGTATGGCTTCCCAGGTGGTGCAGTGGTAAAGTATCCACCTGACAGTGTAGGAGACTCGGGTTTGACCACTGGGTCAGGAATATTCCCTGGAGGAAGAAATGGCAACCCACTCCAGTATTCTTGCCTAGAAAAACCCCATGAACAGGGGAGTTCAGTTCATGGGGTCGCAAAGTGTCACACAACTTAGCAACTGAGCATGCACTGAATGTCAATAGTGCTGTCTAACCTTTTTTTTTTTTTTTTTTTTTTTGAGGGGGGGATCTCCCATTTCCTTCCTATTCTATCCCAGTCATTGATCACCTTCTCATACTACCAACTCCATCTCACTCCTACCCTCTTCACTCACAACAGAGGGTTTTACTCCATGCTTACCTGAGGAATTAAATACCATAATACTCCCTCAAATTCCCACCCCACCTTGACATTTCCAAACAGTTTACAGGTGCCTGCTAAGGCAACTCTTTCTGAGTTCTTGGCCCTACCCTCCAAATCTCTATTACCAAGACTTTTCTTCATCAATAACCCTTTATTTCTTCTGTATCTTTAATCGTTTCTATTACAATTTCTTAAATCCCATTTGCAAAAGTTCAAGTCCTCATAGTCATTAAATACCTTTCCCTTGATCTTCTTTTTTTTTAATATAAATTTATTTATTTTAATTGGAGGCTAATTACTTTACAATATTGTATTGGTTTTGCCATACATACATCAACATGAATCTGCCACGGGTGTACACGTGTTCCTCATCCTGAACCCCCCTCCCACCTCCTTCCCCATACCATCCCTCTGGGTCATGATACAGGATGCTCGGGGCTGGTGCACTGGGATCCCTTGATCTTCTTTCCCTTTCCAGCTTAGGCCTCATTTCTCCTCATTCATTTTTCTACAGTATTTTTTGAAAGATAAACTTAAATTCTACTTGGATATTTAACCTCTCCCTTCATTTCTGAATCTTGCTGTACATGTGTTTTCTTTTTTTTAATTTATTTATTTTAATTGGAGGCTAATTACTTTACAATATTATATTGGTTTTGTGTTTTCTACCCTCATCATGCCACTGAAATTATTCATTTCGTCACCCCCTGCTTGCCATCCTAATTTCCAACTGCTGTTTATAATGGCCTTTCTTAGTCACACATCCTATTTCATTTCTCCATAATATCTAATACTTTTAGCCATGTCTTCTCCTGAAATTTTATTTCCGTACCATCTAGAAATATTTTCTTCAAACATTTCTTTTCTTTTTAAAATTTTTATTTCTGTCTATTCTTTTCCAATCTCTTCAACTCTCCACATACTAAATACTTATATTGTTCTTTCTATATAGAATATATATATTTTCCCGAGTCTTCTATGTGAAATCCTTTACTCAAGCTTTGAAGTCAACTCAAATTTAAAATTTATAACACTATCCCCCCGCCCATGACAGTAGATTAATCACATTCTGATTTGCGCTCCCATTTTATTCCTACTTCATTAAAAGTAAAAAATGAAAAGAGTCATAGCAACTAAGAAATTTATAACAGAGGACAAATATAATTTTTTAAAGTTCATTCTGTTACCATATAACTATGTCATATAACTAGTCATTAGTACAGTAGATTTAAAAGCATTTCTGAACCAAAAAAATGTCGAATTTAAGGAGATTCTAAAATTATAATGGAAAGAACAGAGTGAACATTAAATTAAATTGAAATCTAGGGGAAAATGCTATTTAAAAACTAAGATAAAACTAAGCATTGGTCCCAGCATTGGATCCTAGAAAGAGAACCTAAAATTACAACATGAAGACATGTGATATAATTAAATCATACATCAAAATTAGCAGGAGGAAGTTAAAGAGGTACTTAAAGGGAAGTGCACAGCCTTTAATACTTACATTATAAAATTGAACAGTAATTGAACAGTAACCTAACTGAAAACTTAGTAAAATGATTACCAAACATATCTAAAGAAATTAGAGGGAAATAGATAATAAGGTTATGAGCAAATCCACTGAAATAGAAAAAAATATTCAAAAGAAAACATAAGTACATCCAAACATTTACTCTTGAAAAATGCTAATAAATCTCTAGCAAAACTAATCCAGAAAATAGAAAGAATGTACAAATATTAATTATTAGAAATAATAAATTGTGCCAAATTTTGAAAAGAATACAAAATAAGACCACATTTATGCCAATATATTTGAAATCTCAGATTAAATGGACATTAAAAAAAACCTGTTTCCAAAACTATCTCATGAAGAAATGGAAAACAAAGTCCTAAGCAATTAAAGACAATGTATCAGACTGAAATTTAAAATCCACGAAGAAAATGCTAAGTACAAATGTTTTCAATTTGTACTAAATAGGTGATTTCTTTTTTTTTTTTTACATTTTTTTTAAACTTTTTATTTTGTATTGGGGTACAACTGATCAACAAATAATGTTGTGATAGTTACTGGTGAACAGTGAAGGGACTCAGCCATACATATAGATATATGGATACATATACATGTATCCGTTCTCTCATAAACTCCCCTCCCATCCAGGCTGCCACATAACACTGAGCAGAGTTCCATGTGCTATCAGTTGAAATGTTTTTGTTCCCAATGTCTTCTTTCTTCTTATAGTGCTTTTGAATGGAATTTGTCTGATATGTTTTATTATTCATAGGTAACTTGTGAACATGGTTCCTAGTTCAAGAGTGCCCCTTAGATTTGATCTTAATGTGTCCCTTCACACATTTCCAGATCCTATAAACTTAATATCTTCAGTGCCTCAAAAAGCTAGCACTGACCTCATTCAGAGTTTTCTATAAGTATATATTTTACTGAAGTATTTTCTTAGAAAATAAAACAAGTTCTAATCAATAATAAAAATCATATACCTAAATAATTACCGAAGGATTGGGGGCAGGAGGAGAAGGGGACGACAGAGGATGAATTCTACCAAAGTGTTAAGAATGGATCATTCAAATCTTACACATAGTCTTCCAGAAAAGAGAAGGGGAGAAAAAGCTAATCAATTTGTTCAATATATTGACATCAAAATCATAACAGTACTGTGCATAAAAGAAAATGACAAATTAATCTCACTTGTGAATACAACACATACAATTTATAGAAAAATAATATTAAAAATCACATCTTTGATAAGTTGAATTTATGTCAGGATTCTTGATTTGCTTTATGTGAGAAATGTTGAAAGAATAAATATTTATTTGAATAGTTATAGTAACAGTTTTTATTAAATTTCAACAATCACTGGGATGACCCAGAGGGATGGTACGGGGAGGGGGGTACCATCCCTCTGGGTCAGGATGGGGGGTTCAGGATGGGGAACACGTGTACACCTGTGGTGGATTCATGTTGATGTATGGCAAAATCAATACAATATTGTAAAGGAATTAGCCTCCAATTAAAATAAATAAATTAAAAAAAACATTTAAATGGAGTTCTCAGAAAACTTAGAAAACATTGAAATGTCTTTACCTGATAAATGTAATCATTGCTGTTGTTCAGTTGCTAAAGATATGTCTGATTTTTTGCGACCCCATGGACTGCAGCATGCCAGATAGCCCTGTCCCTCACTATCTCCAGGAGTTTGCTCAAACTCATGTCCATTGAGTTGATGATGCCACCCAACCATCTCCTATACTGTCATTCCCTTCTTTCCTGTCATTAGGGTTGACAATGAGTCGACTCTTTTTTTTTTAAATTTAAATTTATTTATTTTAATTAGAGGCTAATTACTTTACAATATTGTATTGATAGAACAGTCTTTTGAGTCGACTCTTTGCATCAAGTGGCCAAAGGACCAGAAGCTTCAGCTTCAGCATCTGCCCTTTCAAAGGATATTCGGGGTTGATTTCTGCTAAGATGAACTGGTTGGATATCCTTGCTGTCCAAGGGACTCTCAAGAGTCTTCTCCAGCACCACAGTTTAAAAGCATCAATTTTTTGGCACTCTGGCTTCTTTATGATCCAGCTTCTCACATCCGTACATGATTACTGGAAAAACCATAACTTTGACTATACAGACCTTTGTCAGAAAAGTGATGTCTTTGCTTTTTAATAGGCTGTCTAGGTTTCTCATAGCTTTCCCCCCACAAGGAACAAGCGTCTTTTATTATTATTATTTTTTGTTAGTCACATTGCTTCATTTGCTTTATTTTTTAAAATTTTTAACCATTTATCATTTACTTATTATTATTATTATTACTTTACTTTACAATATTGTATTGGTTTTGCCATACATCAACATGAATCCGCCATGGGTGTACACATGTTCCCCATCCTAAACACCACCCCCCGCCCCACCGCCCACTTCCCTCCCTGTACCATCCCTCTGGGTCATCCCAGTGCACCAGCCCCAAGCATCCTGTATCCTGCATCGAACCTGGACTGGTGATTCATTTCATATACGATATTATACATGTTTCAAAAATATCATTGAAGAATGGGAAGACTGAGCAGGCAGAGATGCTGAAATAATTGAATATCTATATTGGAAAATAAGATATAACAAATAAAGCCTAGGCAAAAGACACAAACAGTGATTAATTTTAAAAAGAAGAAATATGAATGTCCAACTTCAGTAGGATGTGAAGAAATTGAAATTCAGACCATAATGATGTAATATTTTAGGCTCATTGAATATGCAGAAATTAAGTCTGTCAATGCTAGATATTGGCCAGAATGTTGAAAAATATAATCTTTAAACATTGCTACTGGAAATATAAATTGGTACAGTCATTTTGGAGATAAAATTTCACGTGAGAATAGATATGAATCTACCTTAAAACCCAGTAATTCCTATCAAAGGTAAATGAGGCTTGCAAAGAATGTTCAGAGCAATATTTATTTTTCTGAAATTATTGAAAACAATACAGATATTCATATGCCAAGAAAAGGGTAGATAAATGAGTTGTTTACATTTATTAAATGAAATATAACTGGGATAATAAGTGAGGACAAATATGTACAAAAATGTATGTCTCAGAAACATCTTGAGTTAGAAAAGCAAGTCCTAGAAGACTACTTGCATTAAAAAACCATTTGATTAAATTTGAAAAACTTTAAATATATTGCTCAAAGATATATGCATGTATTTTGAGACTATTTTTTTTCATCTTTTTATGTATGACAAATATAAAATTCAATAGATTCTCTGATTGGAAGGTGAGAGAGGAATACCAAAAAAATGTCACCTGAATTGGTGTTAATCTAGTTCATTTGAAGTACATATATATTATATACAATGTTTTTAACTACCAAATGTAAAATTAGAATGAAGTGAAAGAAATTATATTGCTTCCAATGAACTCTCAGCTTATTAAGTATAACTAGGAGCATTAATATTTTAAAATGGTAGCTTGAGCTACCACCTACAGTCTACCTTTTGATAATATAGCCCACAAACTGAGTTTTTCCTCATATGTTTATGTAAGATAATTATTGAATATAAAAACCTATTTCAAATAATTTGTAAATAAAATTTATTAAAAAATTAATTTAATAAACTTTAATTTTGAAATGATAGGCATTTGGCAAAAAAATAGTAGATTTGGTAACATTTTTAAAGACTAAAGTATTTGTCAAATTGTATCTTCATTTCATTATAGTTTTTGGCTTCAACTAGACCATTACTACTTAATTTGAATTTTGATGACAAGAAGTTCCAATGTAAAATATGGCCATTGACAGCAATTATCTGGATTTCCACAATCGATGAAAAACAGAATAATCTTCCTCTGAACTGTCAATTTCCTAATTTATATTTTATAGTTCCATCAGTTTTTTATAAATAGCATGAAATTCTTTGCAGTGAACCTTTTTTTCTTGTGTAAGACCACAGCCAGCAGTGTGTTGAGGCTCTGTAATGAAGAGTTAAACGAGTGGCAAGAGGAATGGTGTGTGATTTTGATTAACTCAATTTGAGTCTTTTAAGTAAAGTATGGTAGAACAGGATCTTCTTTTGTTTGGTTGTTTTAGCTTAAAATTCTACAATGAAATAAAAAATATCCAGATGTTTTAATATTCTGAGTGAAGGGTAATCTAGACTATATTGAAAGAAGAAATATATATATAAAATATATATACAAAAATATGTGCTTTCTGAGACGCACTTATGGCTAAAAACATCATTCACTAGATTTGGCATTATTGATACTTTGGCCTGGATACCTCTTTGTTGCTTGGAGACAATATGTGCTTTATAGGATGCTCAACAACATACCTGGCATGTACCCATTAGATGCCAAAGCACCTTACCCCACAACTGTTGCTCTCAAAAAGTTTTCGAGAAATTGTCAAATGTCTTCTGAAGGCCACAATCATGGCTGGTTGAGAATCACTTCCCTACCCTAAATAATATTCAGTTTCCAATAATAAATCTTACAAGTAGGAATGGAAGTTCAGTTCAGTTCACTTCAGTAGCTCAATCATGTCCGACTCTTCATGGCCCCATGGACCATAGCATGCCAGGCCTCCCTGCCCATCACCAACTCCTGGAGTCTACTCAAACTTGTCTTCATTGAGTCGGTGATGCCATCCAATCATCTCATCCTCTGTCGTCCCCTTCTCCTTCTGCCTCCAGTCTTTCCCAGCATCAGGATATTTTCAAATGAGTCAGCTGTTCATATCAGGTAGCCAAAGTATTAGAGTTTCAGCTTCAACATCAGTCCTTCCAGTGAACACCCAGGACTGATCTCCTTTAGGATGGACTGGTTGGATCTCCTTGCAGTCCAAGGGACTCTCAAGAGTCTTCTCTAACACCACAGTTCAAAGGCATCAATTCTTTAGTGCTCAGCTTTCTTTATAGTCCAACTCTCACATCCATACATGACCATGGGAACCATAACCTTGACTGGATGGACCTTTGTTGTCAAAGTAATATCTCTGCTTTTTAATATGCTGTCTAGGTTGGTCATAACTTTCCTTCCAAAGAGTAAGCATCTTTTAATTTCATGGCTGCAGTCACCATCTGCAGTGATTTTGGAGCCCAAAGAAATAAAGTCAGCCACTGTTTCCACTGTTTCCCCATCTATTTGCCATGAAGTGATGGGACCAGATGCCATGATCTTAGTTTCTGAATGAAAAGGATCAAACTAATTAAAGTAAACTATCTGTGTCCATAAACAAAAATTAGGGAATTAACAGGAATGCAAAAATATCCAGCTCCCAACAGAGTAAAATTTTAAATGTCTAGTATCAGTTTAAAAGGGATCAAGCACACAAAGCCCTTCCCTGGTGGCTCAGATGGTAAAGAGTCTGCCTGCAATGCAAGAGACTCAGGTTCGATCCCCTGGAGAAGGAAATGGCAATCCACTCCAGTATTCTTGCCCGGAAAATCCCATGGACATGGACGGAGGAGCCTGGCAGGTTGCAGTCCATGGGGTTGCAAAGAGTTGGACATGACTGAATGACTTCACTTTTACTTTCAAGCACACAAAGAAGTAAAAAACCACTACCAATAAAAAGAACAACCAATCAGAGATTATGCAATTAACAGAAAACAATGAAACATTTGTTACAATTGTGTTTCATATGTTAAAGACAAACTACAAGAAAGATTGAACCTGTTAATAAGAGATATGGAATACATATACATACACACAAATACATGAATATATATATATATATATATATATATATAATGATGATAACTAGTATCTGAGGGGACAAATACACTAGGACTGATAAATAGCAGATTAGATACTGCAAAAGGAAAGATTAGGGAGCTTGAAGTCACAGCAAAAGAAATTATGCAAAATGAAAGTAAAAAATAAACTCAAAAAATAAGGAGCAAAGCATCAATGATCTGTGGAACAACTTTATATGGCCTAAAGATCATTTGATCTTGAGTCCCTACAGATGGAGAAAGAATATTTGAAGAAACACAAACAAGCATTTTTCAAACTTTTTAAAAACCATTTTATTGAGATATGATTGCCAAATACAAAAATATGTATATATTTAATGTACACTTTGATGAACTTTGAGATATATATATTCTCATTAAAACATTGCCAACAGTCTATACTGTAAACTAATCTCTCACCTCCAAAAGTTTCCTCCCACCCTCTGTGTTTGTTATTACATTTTGTAAGAACAGTTTGTATAAGATATATCTTATTAGAAAGAATTTTAGTACAAACTGCAGTGTTTTTAACTATAGACACTATGCTAGACAGTTACTCTCTAGGGTTTATTAATCCTGTATAAATGAAATATTTTACCCTTTGACTAATAAATCCCTGTTTCCCTTTCCTCTGAGACCCTAGCAGCCACCATTCTACTCTCTGCTTCTATGTGGTTAACTATTTTACATTCCTCAAATAACTCATATCATGTAGCATTTGTCCTATGGAATTAAATAAAATATTTTAAAATCATATAGCTGATAAAAATTTAATATCCAAAATGTACGTTCTTTAAAGTTGAAGAAAAATATGAACTGCAGATTCAAGAAGCACAGTGAAGTCCAAGCACAGGAAGTGTAAAGAAACTTTATCAAGGCACTTGATGTTCAAACTGCTTAAAACCAGTACTCAATATGAATATTTTCTCAGTAGCCAGTGAAAATAGACATATTGCAAACAGGTGGAAAAAAGATAAAGATTATAACATATTTCTCATCAGAAACTATACAAATAATAAGGCCTAATTGACATTTACAGAGCATTCTATGTAAGAACAACATAATAAACTTAATTTTCATGTGTACATGGAATATTTACTAAGGCAGTATTTGCTAACCATATTCTGGACATAAAATGAATATTTCATAATTTAAAAAAATAAAAAATAAGAAGAAAAAATAAAATAGCACTTAGGGTAAATACTTATATTTAGAAGAAAAGAAAATAAATGACCTCATCCTCTATCTTGAAAACTTAGGGGAAAAGTACAAATTAAATGCAAAGTAATCAAATGAAACAGAAAAAAATCAGAGCAGAAATCAAAAGATTGAAAACAGAGAAACAATAGAGAATAAAAATGAAACCAAAAGCTGAGTCTTTGAGATCAGTATGATTCAGTTCAGTTCAGTTCAGTTCAGTCGCTCAGTCATGTCTGACTCTTTGCGACCCCATGAATCGCAGCACGCCAGGCCTCCCTGTCCAACTCCTATTCCCGGAGTTTACGCAAACATATCCATTGAGTCGGTGATGCCATCCAGCCATCTCATCCTCTGTCGTCCCTTTCTCCTCCTGCCCCCAATCCCTCCCAGCATCAGGGTCTTTTCCAATGAATCAACTCTTTGCAGGAGGTGGCCAAAGTATTGGAGTTTCATTGATTAGTTACCCTCTAATGAAAATGAACAGAAAAAAAAGAAACAAATTGATAATATCGAGATGTAAAATGTCCATCACTATGGACTGTCAAATATAAAAAGAATAATAAGGGGATATTGTGAACAATATTATGCAAATCAATTCAACAACTTAGATGAAATGGACAAATACCTTGAAAGACACAATTATTGAAGTTGACTAATGTAATAGCTTATGTAGGCTTCTAACAATAAGCAGCATATTTAGGCCTATGTCTAAAAAGGAATTACATTTGTAGTTAAAAAGCCTAATCACAAATAAATGGCTACACTGGTAAACTGTAATGAATATTAAAGAAAAAAATCAATTCAATTTCACATGAATATTTCCAGGAAAAAATATCAATTCCAAATGAATTCTTCCAGAAAGAGGAATGAATATTTTCTACTCATTCTATGAGATGTATATCATCTTAATGCCTAGTCATTAAAAAATGGCAGCAATCCTCATGAGGATAAAGCATTAACAAAATTTTAGTAACTCAAATAAAAAGTAAATCAAGCTTATAATATGTCCTAACCAACTGTGGTTTATGATCTGAATGTTAAGTTGGTTTGCAAACTAGTACAGCCACTATGGAGAACAGTGTGGAGATTCCTTAAAAAACTGGAAATAGAACTGCCTTATGATCCAGCAATCCCACTGCTGGGCATACACACCGAGGAAACCAGAATTGAAAGAGACACATGTACCCCAATGTTCATTGCAGCACTGTTTATAATAGCCAGGACATGGAAGCAACCTAGATGTCCATCAGCAGATGAATGGATAAGAAAGCTGTGGTACATATACACAATGGAGTATTACTCAGCCATTAAAAAGAATACATTTGAATCAGTTCTAATGAGGTGGATGAAACTGGAGCCTATTATACAGAGTGAAGTAAGCCAGAAAGAAAAATACCAATACAGTATACTAACGCATATATATGGAATTTAGAAAGATCGTAACAATAACCCTGTATGCGAGACAGCAAAAGAGACACAGATGTATAGAACAGTCTTTTGGACTCTGTGGGAGAGGGAGAGGGTGGGATGATTTGGGAGAATGGCATTGAAACATGTATAATATCAGATATGAAACGAGTTGGCAGTCCAGGTTCAATGCACAATACTGGATGCTTGGGGCTGGTGCACTGGGACGACCCAGAGGGATGGTATGGGGAGGGAGGAGGGAGGAGGGTTCAGGATGGGGAACACATGTATACCTGTGGTGGATTCATTTTGATATATGGAAAAACCAATACAATATGTAAAGTTAAAAAATAAAATAAATTAAAAAAAAAACAAAATCAATCAGTGTGATTTGTGATATTAACACAATAAAAAAGGAAAAATAGAATAACAATTTTCTTAATAGAAAAGAATTTGATAAAATCCAACATTCATTTCTGAAGACATAGAAGAAAATCTTTGTCAACTTGGTTGGGCAAAATATATATGTTAAGAAATGCCACCACAAAATTTTAATCAACCTCCAATTAAAATAAATGAATTAATTTTAAAAATACAAAGAGCCTAGAAGTAAACAATAAGCAATAAACAAATTGGAGTTCATAAAAAATTTAAAATTCTTCAAAAGACATTTTTAAGAGACTGAAAAGCAAGCAACAGACTTGAAGAAAATATTTACAAGAAATTCTCTGGCTGTCCAGTTGTTTGGACTCTGCTTTCACTGCTGTGGGCCCAGGTTCAGTCTCTGGTTGGGAAACTAAGATCCCATAACCGTAAGCCATGCGGTACAACCAAAAACAAACAAAAGAAGATATTAGTTGCTAATCACATGTGTGATGAAAGATTGTCAAACCAACTCTTAAATCTCAATATTAAGAGAACGAACAACCCAATTTTTAAAATCAGGCGAAAGATTTAAATAGACACGACAACAGGGAAGATATTTGAATGGAAAATAAGAACACAAAAAGATGCTGAACATTTCTATCCTTTGCGTGCATGTGTGCTAAGTTGCTTCAGTTTTGTCCGACTCTGCCTGACCCTATGGACTGTAGCCCACCAGGCTCCTCTGTCCATTGGGTTTTCCAGGCAAGAATACTGGAGTGGGTTGCCATGTCCTTCTCCAGGGGATCTTCCCTACCCAGAGAGTTAACCCTCATCTCCTGTGTCTCCTGCATCACAGTTGGATTCCTTACCCACTGAGTTATTGGGAAAGCCAACAAATGTGATGTATCTAACTTACATGTGGGAAAACAAAGTTTTGAATCAAATGGAGATTGAAGTTTTAAATGTACAAAATTAAAATCCAAACTAAAGTGAGATTATTGTAGACAATATGTGAAGCATCATGGAATCAGACTGGCTTGCTCTTAAGGTAGCATTCTTATCCAGATAGAAAGAGGGCATGAAAAGGCACTATTGGCAGTAATTACTGGGGAAAAGAAAACCTTCTTACACTTTTGTGAGTTGTGACTGCTTAGTAAATTAGCTAAAATTCTATTAAAATACAAATATGTTACCTGAAAAAATATTACATGAAGTAGTTGCCATTAACAGTTGTACCATGTTGCCTATCAATGCTTAATGTGATTTTGAATGAGAGTAGTGAGGGTGAGAGAGGTGACACAGTGGCGAGTCTCTTTCTAATCTCTGGTCAGTCCATGAGATCTTTGCTTTCAACAATTAAAGCAAGAAGATTTGTTTTGTGGAGGTGTTCAAATGGATTTGAGTAAGTGTGAACCTGATAAGGCTAAAATGAAAAAAAAAATGTACACTTTGAGTCATTGTTGACAAAGGAGAGAATCCATTGTTTTCATAAGATACATTCAGGACTCTTTGACCTCAAATTCTAAATAGCAAATACAACTAGTCTGAAAGAACCAGTAAAAGAACCAGTATCTAGGTAAATAGGTCAGAAGATAAATGTGAATTAAAGATGGACAGTCACAGGAAAGAAGCAACTGATGACAGAGACTGGATAAGAAATCTTTTGTAAGAATGGAAAGGCAAGAGGGAGAGAAAAAAAGACTTAATGGACTTCCCAGCTGGCACAATGGTCAAGAGTCTGCTCACCAACACAAGAGGTACAAGAAACATGTGTTCAATCCCTGGGTCAGAAAGATCCCGTGAAGCAGGAAATGGCAACCCATTCCAGTATCCTTGTCTGGAAAATTCCATGGACTTTCCCGTGGAGTTTTCTGGAAAATTTCAGACTAAAGTCTATGGGGTCGTAAAGAATTGGGCACAACTGAGCACATGAGCACACAAGGAAGAACTAGAAAGGCTATAAAGGCAATGATGCTATTAGAAAATTGTGTTTAGGGTCAGAACTGCATATTTTAATGCAGTATATTTATTTTCATATAAATGTGAAATGCCTGTCCCTTATAATTTCTGTTTGTTATATATAACAACAAAAGCAAAACATATTAACATAACAAATCATTACCAAGACATCATTTACACATTCAGTTCAGCTCAGTTCAGTTCAGCCGCACAGTTGTGTCTGACTCTTTGCAACCCCATGAATTGCAGCACGCCAGGCCTCCCTGTCCATCACCAACTCCCGGAGTTCACCCAGACTCATGTGCATTGAGTTGGTGATGCTATCCAGTTATCTCATCCTCTGTCGTCCCCTTCTCCTCCTGCCTCCAATCCCTCACAGCATCAGGCTCTTTGACAATGAGTCAACTCTTCGCATGAGGTGGCCAAAGTACTGGAGTTTCAGCTTTAGCATCATTCCTTCCAAAGAACACCCAGGGCTGATCTCCTTTAGAATGGACTGGTTGGATCTCCTTGCAGTCCAAGGGACTCTCAAGAGTCTTCTCCAACACCACAGTTCAAAAGCATCAATTCTTTGGTGCTCAGCTTTCTTCACAGTCCAACTCTCACATCCATACATGACCACAGGAAAAACCATAACCTTGACTAGATGGACCTTTGTTGGTAAAGTAATGTCTCTGCTTTTGAATGTGCTATCTAGGTTGGTCATAACTTTCCTTCCAAGGAGTAAGCATCTTTTAATTTCATGGCTGCAATCACCATCTGCGGTGATTTTGGAGCCTCAAAAAATAAAGTCTGACACTGTTTCCGCTGTTTCCCCATCTATTTCCCATGAAGAGATGGGACCAGATGCCATGATCTTCGTTTTCTGAATGTTGAGCTTTAAGCCAACTTTTTCACTCTCCTCTTTCACTTTCATCAAGAAGCTTTTTAATTCCTCTTCACTTTCTGCCATAAGGGTGGTATCATCTGCATATCTGAGGTTATTGATATTTCTCCCGGGAATCTTGATTCTAGCTCTTGATTGTGCTTCTTCCAGCTCCTCATTTCTCATGATGTACTCTGCATATAAGTTAAATAAGCAGGGTGACAATATACAGCCTTCACGTGCTCCTTTTCCTATTTGGAACCAGTCTGTTGTTCCATGTCCAGTTTTAACTGTTGCTTCTTGACCTGCATATAGGTTTCTCAAGAGGCAGGTCAAGTGGTCTGGTATTCCCATCTCTTTCAGAATTTTCCACAGGTTATTGTGATCCACACAGTCAAAGGCTTTGGCATAGTTAATAAGGCAGAAATAGATGCTTTTCTGGAACTCTCTTGCTTTTTCGATGATCCAGCAGATGTTGGCAATTTGATTTCTGGCTCCTCTGCCTTTTCTAAATTCAGCTTGAACATCTGGAAGTTCACGATTCACATATTGCTGAAGCCTGGCTTGGAGAATTTTGAGCATTACTTTACTAACATGTGAGATGAGTGCAATTGTGCAGTAGTTCGAGCATTCTTTGGCATTGCCTTTCTTTGGAATTGGAATGAAAACTGACCTTTTCCAGTCCTGTGGCCACTGCTGAGTTTTCTAAATTTGCTGGCATATTGAGTGCAGCACTTTCACAGCATCATCTTTCAGGATTTGAAAGAGCTCAAATGGAATGCTATCACCTCCACTAGCTTTGTTCATAGTGATGCTTCCTAAGGCCCACTTGACTTCACATTCCCGGGTGTCTGGCTCTAGGTGAGTGATCACACCATTGTGATTATCTTGGTTGTGAAGATCTTTTTTGTACAGTTCTTCTGTGTGTTCTTGCCACCTCTTCTTAATATCTTCTGCTTCTGTTAGGTCCATACCATTTCTGCCCTTTATCAAGCCCATCTTTGCATGAAATGTTCCCTTGGTATCTCTAATTTTCTTGAAGAGATTTCTAGTCTTTGCCATTCTGGTGTTTTCCTCTATTTCTTTGCATTGATCGCTGAGGAAGGCTTTCTTATCTCTTCTTGCTATTCTTTGCAACTCTGCATTCAGATGCTTATGTCTTTCCTTTTTTCCTTTGCTTTTCGCTTCTCTTCTTTTCACAGCTATTTGTAAGGCCTCCCCAGACAGCCATTTTGCTTTTTTTGCATTTCTTTTCCATGGGGATGGTCTTGATCCCTGTCTCCTATACAATGTCATGAACCTCTGTCCATAGTTCATCAGGCACACTATCAGGTCTAGTCCCTCAAATCTATTTCTCACTTTAATCATAAGGGATTTGATTTAGGTCATACCTGAATGGTCTAGTGGTTTTCCACACTTTCTTCAATTTAAGTCTGAATTTGGCAATAAGGAGTTCATGATCTGAGCCACAGTCAGCTCCCAGTCTTGTTTTTGCTGACTGTATAGAGCTTCTCCATCTCTGGCTGCAAAGAATATAATCAGTCTGATTTCGGTGTTGATCATCTGGTGATAGCAGTCACAGGGATATCAGTTGTGACTAAGTACTCACAACCTCCTTTGACATTTTGCACTGTATGAAATAGTGTCACTTCCCTTTTGTTAGAGAATGTTTGCCAGGCATTTTTCTGTGATGTTTCTGACTTCTCAGCTCATTCATTCAAAAATATGTATGTACTAAAATTTGGTTCTGAGAAGATGAAAGTGAAACTTGCTCAGTTGTGACCGACTCTTTGCAACGCCATGGACTGTATAGCCAGTCCAGAATTCTGGAGGCTAGAATACTGGAGTTGGTAGCCTTTCCCTTCTCTGAGGGATCTTCCCAACCCAGGGATTGAACCAAAGTCTCCTGCATTGTAGGCAGATTCTTTACCAGCTGAGCCACAAGGGAAGCCCAAGAATACTGGAGTGGGTGGCCTATCCCTTCTCCAGCAGATCTTCCCAACCAAGAAATAGAAATGGGGGTCTCCTGAATTGAAGGTGGATTCTTTACCAACTGAGCCATCCCCCAATAAAATCATTAAGATTCTTGGAAACCATATTGCCCAATTACAAGTATCTTCAAGGCATACCCTTACATCTTTTTGAGCTCTTAACAAAGTTTTACAATCATACTTTTGGGTCATCTTTATTTGGAAAACATTTTTTCCTAATAGAACCCTGGATTTCATCTCTTCCCTTATACCCTTTCTTACTTACTTCTAGCAAAATATAAGAGAGCCCAGGAATAAAACACTTTTATTTTCTAACTCAGCAAGTTTTGACTCCTTTATATTGTCTTTAAACTCCTCATAGTGAGTGAGTAATTACTTCTTTATATAATTTCTATCTGTACCTAATGATTAGCAAATAAAAGGAAGGAGCTGACACTTTTGACATTCTTTCTGGAAATTTCCTTGTTCAGATCTATCATTTTATTAGATGAAACTCTTATTTTCCATATTGCCTCAGGTGACAGTTTTGCTGTACTTTCTGAAAGTGAAGGCTCAGTCATGTCCAACTCTTTGTAATAAGGAGTGTCCAAGATGGTTTCTTCGCTCACATGTTAGGCACCTGAGCTGAAGTGGCTGGAGTAGCACAGGTTGATTGAGATTTTTTTCTCTTCTTGTTATGATTTTTCCACATGGGGAAGCTGTGCTTTCTCATACCACAGTGGCAACTGTCTTCCCCTAGACAGAATATTTTAAGAGGCAGGAATTGGAAACTACAAGTTTTTTGAGGCCCGAGCCTAGAAACTGCAACAGAATCATTTCTGTTGTTATTTGTATGTTCTTACTTGTTAAGGTAGAGAGCCCACCTAGTTTCAAGAGATAGGAACACACATGTCTCAGAGGTTCAAATGTCAAAGAATTTTAAGCTATCTCTAATCTACCAGATTTAAACTATGTTCTCCCTTCTTCACTTGACTGAGTTCCAGAGGCCTGTATCCATCGTAATCATCAGTTTCAGTGAATAGCTCAAAAGCACCTGGTCATGTCAAAAATAAAACTTACTCCTTTTCTGGTGTTTCCAGGAGCAGTGAAGGGCTCTGTCACCTGCTAAACACTTGGAGATGATCATTGACACTTTTCACACACATTTTATGCAACACATCACCAAGTTCTTTTGATTTTATCTCATATATCACTATTTGATACTTTCAATCTGCTAAGCATCCATTCTAGAGCTTGAATTTCTTTTCTTTTTAAATTAATTAATACTTTAATTAGAGGCTAATTACTTTACAATATTGTGGTGGTTTTTGCCATACATTGACATGAATCAGCCATGGGTGTGCAAGTAAGAGCATTTTCATCTCTGTTATGCTTTGTTTTTGATCAGTATTTTCTTCTCACATATTCAACAGTCTTTTAAAAATATTTGTGTTTATTTATTTGGCCACATGAGGTCTTAGTTACAGCATATGGGATCTAGTTCCCTGATTAGGGGTCAAACCTGGGCATCCTGCTTTGGAAGTGCAGAGTTTCAGCCACTGGACCACCAGGGAAGTCCCTAGAGCTTGAATTTCTTGAGAATGATTTATCATTCAGATAAACACAGTATGAAAAATTAACTTTCCTCCTATCAACATTGCCTATTTCTTGTTTACAAATCCAAAGTCAGCAAGGATCTACGCATTCCTCTCTTTCCACTTTAATTAAAACATGCATAGTTTTTTTTTTAATTTAATTTTATTTTTAAACTGCATAGTTTTAATTAATGTCTTACAAACCATATGAAATAAAACGAATGTAGGAGGAAAACAAGCTGGCATTTTTCTACAAAAAGAATAAATTACAACTTTTAATCCTTTGAACAATGAAAATATAGTTGGTAATAGAGTTTGCATAAAGCTTTAAGATATATGACTTTACCAGTTTCAGAAAGCTGTGTTTTCTGTCTCTGAACTGTAACATAGAATTTATGAGGTTTTAAAGCATACCTTAATTTAATTCTTTATTTAGTCATTTTTTTCATTACTTTGTTATTTACCTCAATTGTTTTCACTTTGGTCTAAGGAATGTATTGAACTAAACTTACTTCTGGTAATGGAGGGGAGATGAACCGTCTTATACTTCATCTTTAATATTCCTTCTCCCAAATGTACTTATTATCAAGCTAAGGTCTAATTTTTATCTTTAATCCAGGCTTTCCTCTATCATGGATATGCACTGCTTTCTAACTTTTAGGAAGCAGGATTATTTCAACTGATACTAGGTTTGACAGATTCTTATTATACCAGTTCACAAAATGAAAGTAAGTCTGAAAGAAATTAAGTACTAAGTATGCAAATGAAAGTGTTTCTGTATACATATCCATACAAACACATATAATTGGCTTATAATATAGTAAAGTCTTATTCATTAGTTTTACTATAGACTCATCAAAGAAATAATAATTATTACCATAAGGTGCTTATTTAGTGTTTAAAACTCACATAATATTGCCAAGTCTTTATTAATGCTGCTATTTTTACAAATGGAAAAACTTAGTCTCAGCCTTTAAACAACTTTCACAAGGTCACATTGTAAATGGTGATCTAGGAAGATCTGTATGGTGGAATTCTTTTTATTATACAATATAGAGTCCCATAAAATCATAGCACTGTTTGTATCTCTGATATACATCTCTCACAATATGCCATGTACATATGTTATTTGTACACATGCTTCTCTTTCTACTTGTTTTGAAGTTTGAAGTCCAGGATTTTCTACTTAATAGATTTTTCACCATGGGAAAGCTATTTAAATGCCCTGTTTCTCATTTCCCATGTACATAAAGTGAAAGGGCTGAACCCAAAGTCTCTTTGGGTTCCAATGTTCTGTAATTTCTGTCACTGTGAGCTCCTCCATATCTTGTACTACTTACTAAATATAGTGAACTACAGTGTACCTAATATCTACTCTATAAATGTCTATTGCATGAAGTAGGTTAGTCTTATACTGTTTTAATAATTAGAAAAGTTAGAAATTCAATAAATAAATTCATTCATTTTTCATAATATGTTCACTTGACCAAATTCAGTCTATTAGGCACATTGTTGTAAAAAGACAAATAAATCATAATCTGTATCCTCAACAAACTTCCACATTGAGGTTATTTTTGATTATTTTTATACAAAATAATTCATGAAATTCATACAAAATGATGCAAGATATCTTTTAGTGTCATTATTTTAATTTAAAATATGAGAAAACTAAGGCTTGGAAAATTAATTAATTAGTCTATAGCGTCTACTTCTGCTTAATTGACTATACTAAAGCCTTTGGCTGTGTGGATCACAACAAACTGTGGAAAATTCTTAAAGAGGTGGGAATACCAGATCACCTTACCTGCCTCCTGAGAAACCTGTATGCTGGTCAAGAAGCAATGACTAGAACTGGACATGGAAGAGTGGACTGGTTCTACATTGGGAAAGGAGTATGTCAAGGCTGTATATTGTCACCCTGCCTATTTTTTTTAATTTATTTTTTATTGAAGGAAAATTGCCTTATAGAATTTTATTGTCTTCTGTCAAACCTCAACATGAACCAGCCATAGGTATACATATATCCCTTCCCTTTTGAACCTCCCTCCTATCTCCCACCCCATCCCACCCCTCTAAATTGATACAGAGCCCCTGTTTGAGTTTCCTGAGCCATTCAGCAAATTCCCATTGGCTATCTATTTTACATATGGTAATTTAAGTTTCCATGTTACTCTCTCCATACATCTCACCCTCTCCTCCCCTCTCCCATGTCCATAAGTCTATTCTCTATGTCTGTTTCTCCATTGTTTCTCTGTAAATAAATTCTTCAGTACCTTTTTTCTAGATTCCATATATATGCTTTAGAATATGATATTTATCTTTCTCTTTCTGACTCACTTCATTCTGTATAATAGGCTCAAGGTTCATCCACCTCATCAGAACTGACTCAAATGTGTTCCTTTTTATGGCTGATAATATTCCATTGTGTATATGTACCATGGCTTCTTCTGTCAATGGACGTCTAGGTTGCTTCCATGTTCTAGCTATTGTATGTAGTGCTGCAATGAAAAATGGAATACATGTGTCTTTTTCAATTTTGGTTTCCTCACGGTATTTGCCTAGGAGTGGGATTTCTGGGTCATATGGTGGTTTTATTCCTAGTTTTGTAAAGTGAAGTCGATCAGTCATGTCCGACTCTTTAAGACCCCATGGACTGTAGCCTACCAGGCTTCTCCGTCCATGGGATTTTCCAGGCAAGAACACTGGAGTGCATTGCCATTTATCTCCATACCATCTTCCATAGTGGCTGTATCAATTTACATTCCCACCAACAGTGCAACAGTGTTCCCTTTTCTCCACAGTCTCACCAGCATTTATTTTTTGCAGACTCTTCTGATGAGGGCCATTCTGACCGGTGTGAGGTGATAGCTCATTGTAGTTTTGTGGTGATGGAATTCCAGTTGAGCTATTTCAAATCCTGAAAGATGATGCTGTGAAAGTGCTGCACTCAATATGCCAGCAAATTTGGAAAACTCAGCAGTGGCCACAGGACTGGAAAAGGTCAGTTTTCATTCCAATCACAAAGAAAGAAAATGCCAAAGAATGCTCAAACTACTGCACAATTGCACACATCTCACATGCTAGTAAAGTAATGCTCAAAATTCTCCAAGCCAGGCTTCAGCAATATGTGAATCGTGAACTTCCTGATGTTCAAGCTGGTTTTAGAAAAGGCAGAGGAACCAGAGATCAAATTGCCAACATCTGCTGGATCATCGAAAAAGTAAGAGAGTTCCAGAAAAACATCTATTTCTGCTTTATTGACTATGCCAAAGCCTTTGACTGTGTGGATCACAATAACCTGTGGAAAATTCTGAAAGAGATGGGAATACCAGATCACCTGATCTGCCTCTTGAGAAATTTGTATGCAGGTCAGGAAGCAACAGTTAGAACTGGACATGGAACAACAGACTGGTTCCAAATAGGAAAAGGAGTACATCAAGGCTGTATATTGTCACCCTGCTTATTTAATTTATATGCAGAGTACATCATGAGAAACACTGGACTGGAAGAAACACAAGCTGGAATCAAGATTGCTGGGAGAAATATCAATAACCTCAGATATGCAGATGACACCACCCTTATGGCAGAAAGTGAAGAGGAATTAAAAAGCCTCTTGATGAAAGTGAAAGAGGAGAGTGAAAAAGTTGGCTCAAAGCTCAACATTCAGAAAATGAAGATCACGGCATCCAGTCCCATCACTTCATGGGAAATAGATGGGAAAACAGTGGAAACAGTATCAGACTTTACTTTTTTGGGCTCCAAAATCACTGCAGATGGTGACTGCAGCCATGAAATTAAAAGATGCTTACTCCTTGGAAAGAAAGTTATGACCAACCTAGACAGCATATTGAAAAGCAGAGACATTACTTTGCCAACAAAGGTCTGTCTAGTCAAGGCTATGGTTTTTCCAGTGGTCATGTATGGATGTGAGAGTTGGACTGTGAAGAAGGCTGAGTGCTGAAGAATTGATGCTTTTGAACTGTGGTGTTGGAGAAGACTCTTGAGAGTCCCTTGGACTGCAAGGAGATCCAACCAGTCCATTCTGAAGGAGATCAGCCCTGTGATTTCTCTGGAAGGAATGATGCTAAAGCTGAAACTCCAGTACTTTGGCCACCTCATGCAAAGAGTTGACTCATTGGAAAAGACTCTGATGTTGGGAGGGATTGGGGGCAGGAGGAGAAGGGGACGACAGAGGATGAGATGGTTGGATGGCATCACTGACTCAATGGACATGAGTCTGGGTGAACTCCAGGAGTTGGTGACGGACAGGGAGGCCTGGCGTGCTGCGATTCATGGGGTTGCAGAGAGTCAGACACGACTGAGCGACTGAACTGAACTGAATAATGAGTGATATTGAGCATCTTTTCATGTGTTTGTTAGCCATATGTATGTCTTTTTGGAGAAATATCTGTTTAAGTCTTTTCCCCACTTTTTGATTGGGTTGTTTGTTTTCTTGGCATTGAGTTGTATAAACTGCTTGTATATTTGGAAATTAATCCTTTGTTAGTTGTTTCATTTGCTGTTATTTTCTCCCATTCTGAGGGCTGTCTTTTCACCTTGTTTATAGTTTCCTTTGCTGAGTAAAAGCTTTTAAGTTTAGTCAGGTCCCACTTGTTTACTTTTGTTTTTATTTCCATTACTTTAGGAGGTGGGTCATAGAAGATCTTGCTTTGATTTATGTCATCGAGTGTTCTGCCTATGTTTTCCCCTTTGAGTTTTATAGTTTCTGGTCTTACATTTAGGTCGTTAATCTATTTTGAGATTATCTTTGTGTATGGTGTTAGGAAGTATTCTAATTTCATTCTTTTACAAGTAGCTGTCCAGTTTTCCCAGCACCATTTATTGAAGAGGCTGTCTTTGCTCCATTGTATATTCTTGCCTCCTTGGTTAAAAATAAGGTACCCATAGATATATGGGTTTATTTCTGGGCTTTCTATCTTGTTCCATTGGTCTATATTTCTGTTTTTGTGCCAGTACCGTACTGTCTTGATGACTGTAGGTTCATAGTATAATGGCTGGATGGCATCACCGACTTGATGGACGTGAGTTTAAGTGAACTCCAGGAGTTGGTGATGGACAGGGAGGCCTGGCATGCTGCGATTCATGGGGTCACAAAGAGTCAGACACGACTGAGCGACTGAACTGAACTGAACCATACTGTCTGATGACTGTAGGTTCATAGTATAGTGAAGTCAGGAAGGTTGATTCCTCCAGCTCCATTCTTCTTTCTTAAGACTGCTTTGTCTATGTGGGGTGTTTTGTGTTCCCATATGAATTGTGATATTTTTGGTTCTAGTTCTGTGAAAAATGACATTGGTAATTTGATAGGGATCGCATTGAGTCTGTACACTGTATTTGGTAGTATAGTCATTTTCATAATATTGATAATTCCTACCCAGGAACATGGAATATCTCTTCATCTGTTTATGTCATCTTTGATATCTTTCATTAGTGTCTTATAATTTTCTGTATACAGTTCTTTTGTCTCTTTATGTAAGTTTATTCCTATATATTTAATTCTTTTTGTTGCAATGGTGAATGGGATTGATTCCTTAATTTCTCTTTCTGATTTTCATTGTTAGTATATAGAAATGCAAGTGATTTCTGTGTATTGATTTTGTATCCTGCAACTTTGCTAAATTCACTGATTAGCTCTAGTAATTTTCTGATACTATCTTTAGGATTTTCTATGTATAGTATCATGTCATCTGCAAAGAGTGAGAGCTTTACTTCTTTTCTGATCTGGATTCCTTTTATTTCTTTTTCTTCTCGGATTGCTGTAGCTAGGACTTCCAGAACTATGTTGAATAATAGTGGTGAAAGTGGATGCCCTTGTCTTGTTCATGATCTTAGGGAGAATGCTTTCAGTTTTTCACCATTGAGAATAATGTTTGCTGTAGGCTTATCATATATGGTCTTTATTATTTTGAGGTAGGTTCCTTCTATGCCCAGTTTTTTTTAAGAGTTTTAATCATAAATGGGTGCTGAATTTTGTCAAAGGCTTTTTCTGCATCTGTTGAGATAATTATATGGTTTTTATCTTTCAATTTGTTAATATAGTGTATCCCATTGATTGATTTGCATATATTGAAGAATCCTTGCATTCCTGGAATAAACCTAACTTGATCATGTTGTATGAGCTTTTTGATGTGTTGCTGAATACTGTTTGCTAAAATTTTGTTGAGGATTTTTGCATCTATGTTCATCAGTGATATTGGCGTGTAGTTTTCTTTATTTCTGTTGTCTTTGTCTGGTTTTGGTGTCAGGGTGATGGTGGCCTCGTAGAATGAGTTTGGAAGAGTTCCTTCCTCTGCAATTTTTTGAAAGAGTTTTAGAAGGATAAGCATTAGCACTTCTCTAAATGTTTCATAGACTTCTCCTGTGAAGCCATCTGGTCCTGAGCTTTTGTTTGTGGGGAGATTTGGATCACAGCTTCAATTTCAGTGCTTGTAATTGGGTTGTTCATAATTTCTATTTCTTCCTGGTTCAGTCTTGGAAGATTGAACTTTTCTAAGAATCTGTCCATTTCTTCCAGGTTATCCATTTTATTGCCAAATAGTTGTTCATAATAGTCTCTTATAATCCTTTATATTTCTGCATTTTCTGTTGCAACCTCTCCTTTTTCATTTCTAATTTTGTTGATTTGATTCTTCTCCTTTTTTTTTTTTCCTTGATGAATCTGGCTAAAGGCTTGTCAATTTTGTTTATCCTCTCAAAGAACTAGCTTTTAGTTTTATTAATCTTTACTATTGCTTCTTTTATTTCTTTTTTACTTATTTCTGCTTGGATCTTTATGATTCCTTTCCTTCTACTAATTTTTGGATTTGTTTTGTTCTTCTTTTTCCAGTTGTTTTAGGTATAAAATTAGATTGTCTATTTGATGTTTTTCTTGAGGTAGGATTGTATTGCTATAAACTTCCATCATAGAACTGCTTTTGCTGCATGCCATAGGTTTTGAGTTGTCGTGTTCTCATTGTCATTTGTTTCTAGAAAATTTTTGATTTCCCTTTTGATTTCCTCAGTAACCTGTTGGTTATTTAGAAACGTTTTGTTTAATCTCCATGTGTTTGTGTTTTTTATAGTTTTTTTTTTCTTGTGATTGATACCTAGCCTCATAGCATTGTGGTGGGAGAAGATGCTTGATATGATTTAAATTTTCTTAAATTTACTGAGGTTTGATTTGTGACCCAAGATGTGGTCTATTCTGGAGAATGTTCCATGTGCACTTGAGAAGAATGTGTATTCTTCTGCATTTGGATAGAATGTCC
Organism: Bubalus bubalis; assembly: GCF_019923935.1. Taxonomy (NCBI): domain Eukaryota; kingdom Metazoa; phylum Chordata; class Mammalia; order Artiodactyla; family Bovidae; genus Bubalus; species Bubalus bubalis. The sequence continues at coordinate 43,544,989 of NC_059160.1, read as the reverse complement.
TGACAATATCAGTGAGATCCATCTCATCTAATGTATTATTTAAGACTTGTGTTTCCTTATTAATTTTCTGTTTTGATGATCTGTTCATTGGTGTGAGTGGGGTGTCAAAATCTCCTAGTATTACTATGTTACTGTCAGTTTCTCCTTTTATGTCTGTTTGTGTTTGTTTTATGTGTTGAGGTGCTCCTATGTTGGGTGCATAGATATTTACAATTGTTATGTCTTCCTCTTGGATTGATCCCTTGATCATTATGTAGTGTTCTTTCTTATCTCTTGTAATCTTCTTTATTTTAAGGTCTATTTTGTCTAATTGAGTACTGCAACTCCAGCTTTCTTTTGCTTCCCATTTGCATGGAATATATTTTTCCATTCTCTCACTTTCAGTCTATATGTGCCTTTAGCTCTGAAGTGGGTTTATTGTAGACAGCATATACATGGGTCTTGTTTTTGTATCCATTCAACCAGTCTGTGTCTTTTGGTTGGAGCATTTAATCCATTTACATTTAAACTCATTACTGATATATGTGTTCCTATTGCCATTTTCAGCAAGAGAGTTCCAGAGAAACATCTATTTCTGCTTTATTGACTATGCCAAAGCCTTTGCCTTGGATGAAATCCCCATAATAAGGCTGTTTGTGGTCACTGGGAACAATTGTAGACACTAGGACAAAGTACAAACAGGAGTAAGGCCAGATCTGAGCCTGAGCTGACTCCAAAACACCCACAACAGGTCCAGAGACCTTCCTAGAAACATTGGAGTACTTTCTAAATAGGTAGATTGGGTGATGCTTGCTGTGTGGAGAGGTCAATGCAGGAGTAAGGAGGCCATTCATCTTATTACCACTCTCTCTGTATATAATTTTCTTCTCCTTCCCTTTTCTTTTTTTCTTTATCATACAGTTCTAATGTTCTTTATTATTTCTTTAATTGTTAATTTTCCCCTTACTTTCCCCCTTTAAAAAGAATCTTATTTTAAAATAAACTTAATTTTATATTTTTTCTATTTTTGTAGTACTATTTAATTGTATTCATTTTCCCCATATTTTTGATTTTGTATTTTTGCTAGTGTAGGCTTTAGTATATTTTAAATTATGTCTTGGTTGCTCTCTTCTTTTTTGATTCCTGCTTTTACTAATTTTTCTTTTTCATTTTTTTTCACTCTTCTCTTTGTAAGTGTGTGAGTTTCTTAGAGTGTTCTTGGCTGTTGAATGTTGCTTTCACCATTAGTCTTGGGGTTCTGTCTTGTGTGCTGTGTGGCTTATGAAGTATTGGTGTGACAATAAGTTGTTGGGCCTGAATCTTCAAGGAAGGAGACTGGAGTCCAGGACGTTGGCCCACCAGAGCAGTCCCAACCCAATGGAACATTAACTGGTGAGAGCTCTCCCAAAGGTCTCCATCTCAACACTAAGACCAAGCTCCATTCAAAGCCAGCAAGCTACACTGTTGGACACTTCATGCCAAACCTTCAGCAAAACAGGAACACAAGCTGCTCATTAGAAAACAGACTGCACAAAGCAATACCACGTCCATACAAACAACAAAACTATACTGAACATGGCACTGCCTTTTAAAGGACAAGATCCAGCTCCATCCACCAGATCATAGGAACAAGTCCTCTCAACCACTAAACCTTCACAAGGAACTGGTCCAACCTCAGCCATGGGGGACAGACTTCACAAATAAGAGGAAATATGATTTGTCCAGCCTGCAGAAAGAAGACCCCAAACAAAGTAAACTAAACAAAATGAAAAGACAGAAACATACAGCAGATGAAAGGGTATGGTAAAAGTCCACAAGATCAAATAAATGGAGAGGAAATAGGCAGTCTACTTGAAAAAGAATTCATAGAAATGATAGTAAAGATGATAAAAAAATCAGGATAAAATGGAGACACAAATAAATAGAATGAAGACATGGATCAAGTAGATGCAAGAAATGCTTAACAATGAGAAAATATTTGAAGAGATTATAGTCAAACACTTCCCTAACGTGGGAAAGGAAATGGCCACCCAACTCCAGGAAGCCCAGAGAGAGCCATACAGGTTGAAATCAAAAAGAAACATGCCAATACACATATTAATCAAACTAACAAAAATTAAAAACAAAAAATAAATATTAAAAGCTGCAAAGGAAAAGCAAAAAATAAATACAAGGGGATCTCCATAAGGTTAACAGCTGATATTTCAACAGAAACTCTACAGGCTAGATGGGAGTGGCAGGATATACTTAAAGTGATGAAAGGGAAAAATCTACAACCAAGATTACTCTATCCAGCAAGGATCTCATTTAGATTTGAAGGCAAAATAAAAAGTTTTATACAAGTAAAAGTTATAAGAATTCAGCGCCACCAAATCAGCTTACACCAGGAAATAAATGCTAAAGAAACTTCCCTAGATAGGAAACAAAGAGAAAGAAAATACCCAAAAATAAACAAATAAACAAAAAAATAAACAAACAAACAAAAAAACAAAACCCCAAACAATAAAGCAAATGGAAATAGGATCATAAATATCAATAATTACCTTAAATGTAAATGCTCCAAGCAAAAGACATAGTTTGGCTAAATGGACACAAAAACAACAGCTGTCTACAAGGGATACACTTCAGATCTAGGAACACATACTGATTGAAAGTGAGGGGCTAGAAAATATTATTTCATGCAAATGCAAATGGAAAGAAAGCAGGAGTAGCAATCCCCATATCAGATAAAATGACTTTTAAATAAAAAATATTATGAGACAAAAGAAGGACACCACCTAATGATCAATAGATCAATCCCAGAAGCATATATAACAATTATAAACATATATGCATCCAACATAGGAGTACACCAATACATAATACAAATGGAACCAACTATTTTAGTGGAAATTGACAGTAACACAATAAAAGAGGGAGATTTCACCAACCCACTCACACCAATGAACAGATCATCCAGACAGAAAATTAATAAGGAAACACAAGCATTAAATGATACATTGGACAAGCTGGATCTAGTTGATCTCTATAGGACATTTCATTCAAAAACAGTATGTTTCACTTTTTTTTCTAAAGTGCACATGAGACATTGTTCATGGTCACATCAAGGTTTGATCTTGTGTCACATCAAGCCTTGGTAAATTGTTTTAAATAATGAAATCATTTCAAATATCTTTTCCTACCACAGTGTTATAAGATTAGATATCAAGTAGAGGGGGAAAAAAATCTGTAACAAATACATGGAGGCTAAGCAATACACTTCGGAATAACCAACCTGTCACTGAAGAAATCAAAAAGAAAATCAAAATATACCTAGAAATAAATGATAATGAAAACACAACAACTCAGTATCTACAGGATGAAACAAAAGCAGTGCTAAAAGAGATGTTTATAGCAGTACAAGCCTACCTCAAGAAACAAGAGATGCAACAAATTCTTACACCTAAAACAGTAGAAAATGAACCAAAAAACCCCCAAAGTTAGTAGAAGGAAAGAAATCATGAAGATCAGAGCAGAAATAAATGAAAAAGAAAAAGGAGGACATTAGCAATGATCAATAAAACTAAAAGCTGTTTCTTTGAGAAGATAAAGAAAATTGACAAACCACTAGCCAGGCTTATCAAGATAAAAAGGAAGAAGACTCAAATCAATAAAACTAGAAATGAAAAAATAGAAGTTACTAGAGACAACACAGGAATACAAAGGATCATAAGAGGCTACTATCAACAGCTATGTGCCAATAAAATGGATAATCAGGAAGAAATGGACAAATTCTTAGAAAAGTATGACCTTCCAAAACTGAACAAGGAAGAAATAGAAAACATGAGCAGACCAATCATAAGCATGGAAATTGGAAGTGTATTGAAAAATCTTCCAACAAAGAAAGCCCCAGGGCCAGAATTCACAGGTGAATTCTATCAAAAGTTTAGAGAAGAGTTAACACTTATCCTACTCAAAACTTTGCAGAAAATTGCAGAGGAAGGAAAACTCCCAAACTCATTCCACAAGGGCACCATCATTCTGATACCAAGTCAGACAAAAATATCACAAAGGAAATTTCAGGCCAATATCACTGATGAACACTGATGCAAAAATCCTCAACAAAATTCTAGCAAACAGAATCCAACAACACATTAAAAGTTTATGCATCATGATCAAGTGGGTTTTATCCCAGGCATATATATGCCAATATATGCAAGGCATGCATATATTGCATTCAATATATGGAAATCAAACAATATAATGCACCATATTAAAAAATGAAAGATAAAAATCATATGATTATCTTAATAGATGCAGAGAAAACTTTCAACAAAATTCAATACCCATTTATAATAAAAACACTTCAGAAAATAGGCATAGAAGAAATGTACCTCAACATAATAAGTCATACATGACAAACCTACAACAAACATTCTCAACGGTGAAAAACTTAGAGCATTTCCTCTAAGATCAGGAACAAGACAAGAGTGCTCACTCTCACCACTATTATTCAATATAGTTTTGGAAATCCTAGACATAGCAATCAGAGAAGAAAAGGAAATAAAAGGAATCCAGATTGGAAAAGAAGAAGCAAGAATCTCACTGTTTGAGAGTGACATGACAGATGACATGACACTATATATATACATAAAAAAACACTAAAGATGCCACCAGAAAATTAATAGAGCTAACCAGTGAATATAGTAAGGTTGTAAGCTATCAAATTAATACACATAAATCCCTTGCATTCCTATACACTAAAAATGAAAAACCAGAAAGAGAAATTAAGTAAACAATTTGGCAAAACTAATACAATTATGTAAAGTTTAAAAATAAAATAAAATTAAAAAAAAAACCAAAACAATTCCATTCTCCATTAAAACAAAAAAGAATAAAATATCTAGGAATAACCTACCTAAAGAGAAAAAAGACCTGTATTCAGAAAACCATAAGACACTGGTGAAAGAAATCAAAGATGACACAAACAGAAGGAGAGATATATTGTGCTCTTGGATTGGAAAAACCAATATTGTGAAAATGACTATACTCCCCAAAGGAAGCTACAAAGTTAATGCAATCCCTATCAAATTACCAATGACTTTTCTCACATAACTAGAACAAATAATTTCACAGTTTGTATGGAAATATAAGACCCCAAATAGTCAAAGCAACCTTGAGAAAGAAAAACAGAGGAATCAACCTTCCTGACTTCAAACTATACTACAAATCTACAGTCATCAAGACAGTATGTCACTGGCACAAAAACAGAAATATAGGCCAATAGAACAAGATGGAAAGCCCAGAGACAAACCCATGCACCTATGGGCACCTTATCTTTGACAAATGAGGCAAGAATATACAATGGAGAAAAGACAGTCTTTTCAATAAGTGGTGCTGGGAAAACTGGACAGATACCTGTAAAGGAATTAAATTAGAACATTTTCTAACATTATACACAAAAATTAACTCAAAATGGATTAAATACTTAAATGTAAGGCCACAAACTGTAAAGCTCTTAGAGGGAAACATAGGCAGTATATTAGTGCACATATATGGAATCTCGAAAAATGATATTGATGAGCCTATTTGCAAGGAAGGAAGGGAGATGCAGTCATAGAGAATAGACTTGTGGACATGGTGATAGAAGGAAAGAGTGCTATAATCCAAAAAAGTAGGATCCATTATATATACATTACCATGTGTAAAATAGAGAGCTTGTGAATAATTGTTATATATATATGGAGCCCAGTCTGGTATTCTTTGATGACCTAGAAGGGTAGGATATAGGGGGGTGAAGAGAGAGGTTAAAGAGGGAGGTGAAAAAGCAAAAATGTTAGTCGCTCAGCCATGACTGACTTTTTGTGACCCCCATGGACTGTAGCCCACCAGGCTCCTCTGTCCATGGAATTCTCTGGGCAAGAATACTGGAGTGGGTTGGCAATTCCTTCTCCAGGAGATCCTCCTGATTCAGGGATCAAACCCAGGTCTTCTGCATTGCAGGCAGATTCTTTACTCTCTGAGCCACCAGAGAAGCACTGAAGAGGGAAGTGATATATGCATAATTTTGGTTGATTTGCATTGTTGTACAGCAGAAATCAACGCAACACTATAAAGCAATTTTCCTCCAATTAAAAAATAATCAAAGAAGAAAAAAAAAAACTGGAAAAAAATCCATAAGAGGGTCAATAGACAACCATACTATCTTACTTCACAAAAGCAAGTAGAGCCTCTAAATAGTATAAAATCACTGGTTTAGACATCCCACACAATAGCTCATGTAGTAAATATGAAAACAGCATTGCTTTGCAGGTCGTTTAATATGGATCTCTCTGTTTAAGTGTGGAGGACTGGAGGGCAAGGACAGTTGGAGAGGGACTTATTAAAATGTGTTACTTATGAAACTGAGCAGGACCCTGAGGGGCCTTCCTGAGTACAGAATCCTCTCTATGCCCCCATTTCTTGTTTGTAGAAAAAAAGGCTTTAGTCTTCAAAATCTTTACTGAGCTTCAGAGAGTAGGCTCAAGCAGTTAGTGATTAGGACAACAGAGTCATTAAACTCCTAATTCTTCCTGAAGGGATATAGATAAAATTTAATGCATATCTTTGAGCTTTTGTGTAGAAACTAAGACCCCACCAAGGTGGAGGATGGTGACTACATGCTGAGTACACACATGTAGGCCCCAGACTGGAGCCGGAAGATTGAGGTTTCCCAAACATCACCTTATTATCTCACCACCAACCTGTTACTGAGTCCAAACTCACTCTGCTCACCACATGACAGGTCAATAAATCCAAAAGACTAGGTGTTGAGGTAAGGAATATAACTTTATTTGGAAAATTGTCTGGCCAAGAAGATGGCAGAATAATATCTCAAAATTACCATTTTATTGGAATTGGGAAACCGGTATCTTTTACAGAAAGGAGAAGGGGAAGCAGTGAGGAAGTAAAGTAAAAAGTCATTAATCCTGCAAATATTTCCTGGAATGGCCAATCTCAGGGAGGGGATAAGTTAAGTTTTTCCTTCCTGTAGCCATCCACAGGTGAGCAGTGTCCTGAACAAAGTCACTTTGGTTTAACATTCAGACAGAGAAGCAGGGTTTCCCAAAGCAGGCCATTATGCATGACATAATAACAAAAGCAACAAAAAGCAAAGATTAAAGTCAAAGAAACAGATCCAACATGGAGTCAAAATTGGCTCTTCCCTATCAATCAATCAGAAGAATGTCCACAGTTCTTTCCTAACAGTGTCTTTAAAACTCTTGCTTGAAAGCCATTTGAGGATAATCTGCCTGTTCTTCTTGCTTAATGCCCAAATAAACCCTTACTTTGCTACAAACACCCACTGTCAGAGTTTGGCTTTCTATAACATGGGCACCAGAGCACTTATTTAACAACAGCTTCAAACATAGTAGATATTTAAGGTTTCTTAAATTGACCGTGAAATTATTTCTTTAGTCAATCTGATCTAAAAACAACCCAGATCGATGTGCATAAAAACAAAAAGCAAATGAAGCCAGTAGATTATACTTTGTCTTAATTCATGAAAGAAAAAAGAGTCCTTAGTTATACCAAGTGTCCTATGAATCAGGTTAAAATGATTCAACTAATATATGCTCCCTACTGGGATGCTATGCCAAGTGTTTACCCTAAGCTTTACCATAGTGTCCTTACAGAAGAAATAATTTATCACAAACTGGAATGGTTTAAAATAAAACTACCTATTCTCTGGGAACAAAACCTGCCACCCCAAAATGTCTCTAGGGCACACAGATTATTTTGAGATTATTTTGGGTGTTGAAAACAACACCCAAAAGACTCAGGAAGAAATTTTGACAGTCCTCCCAGCTGCCTAAAGAATGTAGCTAGAACGATACTGGATGCTTGGGGCTGGTGCACTGGGACGACCCAGAGGGATGGAATGGGGAGGGAGGAGGGAGGAGGGTTCAGGATGGGGAACACATGTATACCTGTGGCGGATTCATTTTGATATTTGGCAAAACTAATACAATTATGTAAAGTTTAAAAATAAAATTAAAAAAAAAAAAAAAAAGAATGTAGCTAGAGCTGTTCCAGGAAGGGAGCTATCATCAAAGAAAACTGTTGTATGAACTACATGTGTAGACTGGGAGAAACCTAGCAAAATCTGTTTGTTAAAAGTCTCATTGTCTCCTATTGTCTCTGTATGGCAGGGTAAACATTTGTTTACCAAGCATCTGCTTTTCCATCTCCTTGTGAATTGTCTTCCACCCCTCCGAGGTACCAAACCGATACCCCCAAAGTCCTCTTTTGCCTTTAGCTGAAGAGGGCATTTAAGGTGAGGGCTTCAGCCATTTTGGTGAGTCACTCATTTTTCCTGAGTCTCTCACATTGTACATTACTAGTTTTTTTTTTTTTTTTTCTCCTGTTGATCTTTCTCACATCAATTTAATTCTTAGATCACCCTGAAGAATTAAGATGGGTAGAGGGAAATTTCTTCATCCTCAACATGAACAAATTCAGGATATTTCACTTCTAAAATAAAGAATCCTTACCTAACAAAATAAGTTCACATTGCTTTTAAATTGTTTTCAGGCAGAGTTTGATCCCATATTCAGATTATATGCCTGAAAAACTCTGCCTGAAAACAATTTAAAAGCAATGTAAATTTATTTCCTATAACCTTGTGGCACATGTTTATTAACATTATTTTGTAGCTTTAGCTCCATTCATTTGTGTTAGAGAATTATAAGAGTCTAAACCCTTCAGTCAGCCCTTTGACTTAGTTAAAGCCCTGAAAGCAATTTCCTCAGGTTAAGCAATCTGTGTGACAGATTTGAACTTACCCTTTTCCCCTTTAACACCTGTGCCTTGTCTTCTTCAGTACTTAAGTCAGTTGAAAGAGTGATAAAGGAGGTCAGGTTATGCAATATGCCAATTGCATATTAATGGAAATTCAAACTGAATATTAATACAAACAACATATTTTGTTTTGTGATCTCTTAAATTTAGTAAAAAAATTTAAATAGCAATGAACAACTTTGCCTATTCACTTCATTTATGCATAAAAAAACCTGAACTGGGTAAACGGTAAATGTACCTCATGGAGAATTTTACTATTAGTAGTAAAAAGAGCTCTTGGGTTGAATATTCTGTTTCTAAACAATCATAGTTAGAAATCAAAAAGAAAACAGAAGTCATTTCTAAAATGCTTTCCTGGGATGTCTCTTTTTCTGTAGACTTCTGGTTTGATCGCTCATTTACTAGATATTTTGTTAACTTTTTCAGTTTGTTTTCAGTTGGCATGATCTTTTAAAGAAAAGTATTACAGAATCAGAGCACATCTGTAATCAAGAGGGGTTTCGGTAGGGGGGTATGGAGGCTGGGAAAGGTACCCAGAAAACCAAGATTTCTCACTAACCTGAGCGCCAGAAAGAGCATCTCTGGCCTCAGCAGGAAAACCCAGCAAGGGCGCCCGGCGGCGCCTCCTCCGTTGTCTCCCGCTTACCCCAGTGACTAGAGAAGGGGTCACCAGACCCGCGCCAGGCTGCGATTGGACGCGCCGTCGTCAGGCACCCTCCAGAAACACAAACGCTTCTGCAACTGAAGGGCTTTAGATTTTTTACGTCTCCCCCCGCTCCCCTCCGCTCTCCATGCCAGGTCTCTCTGGCTTGCTTGGGCTCGTTCGCGAGGCCTGAGAGTTAGCAATAACCTCGCTGCCGCCTCCGCCTAGCTCTAATTTCCGCCCCAGCCTCTCCACTTTCTCTGGAGCCCTCTGCTCCCGCAATGGGGCCAACTTGGGGCTCCTAAGAGTTGTCGCCTCTTAGCTGCGCGCTCTTGGGCCAAAGTCTCCGAGGGCGGGATATGGCTTAGGGCGCTAGAGTGGTCAGCACAGAGCTAACTGGAAGGGGAACGAACGGCTCTCTGGGAGAAACGAAGCCAAACGATGAGTTTCCATAAGGAGGACGGAGTGAGCAGCCTGTGCCAAAAGGCGCTGCACATCGTCACGGAGCTGTGCTTCGCGGGCCAGGTGGAGTGGGAGAAATGCTCGAGCATCTTCCCCCCGGACGGGGGCAGCCAAGGCGGAAGTAACACAGGTAATTGGGGAGGGCTCCGCTCGCGACCTCGCAGTCCTAGGGGGCTCGCGCTCTCAGTCCTAAGCTCCTGGGCGCGGGGCGCGGGGGCTTCTTTAGGACGCCTAGCCTTCCTATCTTACCCGTCTCCTTTGGTTAGCTCCTGGCGACTTTCAGTGTGGACTGTTCAGATTTTGTCTTCTTGCCTCCATCTATCTGGCTTCTTCCGCTTCTCTGGTCCGCTTCGTACCCGCTGCCGCCGTTTCTCGCTCCTAGGCTCCTGTACCCTCTTTCTCTGAGCTCTCCCACGCCTCCCATCTCGCTCCCAGAGAGGAGAGGCGAGCGCGGGCCGCGGTGTCCAGACCGTTAGCCGAGAGCTGCTCGCGGGGGCCATTTGCCACCGGGACTCTGGCTGCCCTCGCTTTTGTCCCGCAGGTGGCGGGTCGCGGCTTGGGGAAGGGCCCAGGCCGAAGAATCCGTACTTAGATGCAAAAAAAACCCCAAACCAAACCAAACAAACAAAACAAAAACAACAACAAAAAACGCCTTGGAAATGGGGCTGCGTTGGTCCCCGAGAACAGAAAGGAGCCCGGTAGGGGTAACCCGCAACCAGTGTCATGTTCGCATTTGACAGTATGCAAAACCCTTTAATATATATAAAATTCTAGGGCTTCTTGACAACGTTGGACCAACAGCGGGGATGATCTACTCCATTTTTCGAGGCAAAAAGTAAGGCTTAGAGGACAGACAGATTTAAGTGGAAGAAGGAAAGGTTTATAAATCCTTTCTACACAGGTGCTCATACAGCCCTTAATACAGGCATCCTCTCTGCCCGTCAACAAACTTGGGGGGAAAAACGGGGTCGGATGGAGGAGGCACACGGACATTTAGAAATCTGAAGGTGGAAAGAAGTCTCAGATAACAGATTTTTTGCAAAAGGAACGTGGAGCATAGCAGAGCCACTCAGGGGTGATGCCTGGAGGGAAAGGATTTATAACCACCTGCGCTGTGAAGTTTGTGTAGCCTATTGTGCCATTGATGGGTCTAGCTGGATTCCTGGAGTTGCAGGCCGAGTAGTTTTAAGAGTGCCATGGGAGAGAGTCCACATAGTTTTGGGAGATGAACACAGGTTTGAGGATTTTTGTTACTGGGCTGGAAGATCGTCATTCCTTCTGTAGGGTTTGTTTCTTTCCTTTTACTAGCCTGTCATTTTAGTCTTCTAGTGGGACCTCGTGGATTGAGGGTAGTCAGGGCAACAGATGAGAGCTGGACCTTAGCTCAACGTGGAATGTTAACAGTGGAGAACCCTGTATTCTGGGAAGGAGACAAGGAAGGCACAGTTAGCGGGCTCCCTAACCACAAAGACAAAGAGAGAAAGGAGGGAGGTGGGGAACAAATGTGTTTTAACCTTTACAGTACCATTATTTAAGTGGAATATTTGTACTTTTAAAAATTCTCTGATCATGGCAACAGGAACCAAGAGAGGCTTCTGTCTGCCCTTGGCAGAACCTGAGGAGATGTTGCTACTTGGGCCCTGGAGAGGAATGATACATAACTGCTGCTGTACATATGCTGGAAACATAGACATTTTGTGAATTTAAATAAACACAGCAGAGTCTTTTCCATTTGTTCAGCAGGTGTTACATTCCTAGGAGTGTGTGAAATTCAACTACTAGTTGAAGGCACTGGCTGAATATTGACTATATGCTTGTCTTGTATATAGTTGCTCAGCATGAGGTAAACACTCAAAATAGTTTGAACTTAAAGTCTTCTGTGGTAATTGGATAAGTTGTTCTGAAATGATGATACACATGCTAGAGCTAAGACTCAGAGATGGAAGTGCAGTGAAAGAAATGAGAGTATTTAAAAGATCTGAACTTTGGGCATTTAATAGTTGATGCTGTGGATAAAACTACTGATTTCCACTCCAACCCCAACCCCACCCCTTGTGATCATACAACAAATAGTGGTTTTCTGGGCCTCAGATTGGCTGGTAATGAGGAAAATCTGAAGACTGGAAGCCAAATACTAGCTTTTAAATCTTTATAAATACACAATTATGGCCTTCAGGTGGGCTTCCCAGGTGGCTCAGTGGGTAAAGAACTTGCCTGCAGTGCAAGAGATGCTGGAGATATGGGTTTGATTCCTGGGTCAGGAAGATCCTCTGGAGGAGGGCACAACAACCCACTCCAGTATTCTTGCCTGGAGAATCCCATGGACAGAGGAGCCTGGTGGGCTACAGTCCCTAGGTCTCAAAGAGTCGGATATAACTGAAGCAACCTAGCTCAGCACAGCTTAAGGTAAAACACAGCATATGAATTGTAGAGAGAATGCTGAACTTGTTCTAAGCATTACAGAAAGTAATTGTAATCCTAATTCCTTTCGGATTTGTGCCTGGGAACAAAAATGGAGCAAAACAAAATCTCAAACAATTGCATGGGTATTTTTCTGCCCTTAAGTGAAAATATGTATTATTCACATTGGGTATTCAATTTAATATATGAATATTTATTGAATGATTACCACTAAAAAAGACATCCTACTAGGTTGTCTATGAAATATAAGGATGTAGAAGCTTGTTTTACACTTTCCATTCATAAATCCATGCAACAATTAAAAGTAAAATAGTCTGCAAATAAGCTCCTATTACTAATAGATATCTATGAAATGTATCAAAGATTAATTATCAAATCTTTAGCTATATTAATTAGCTACTCACCCTCACCTTGTTCTTTGTAGTAGATTTTCTTATGCACTTGTTCTAGTAGGTGATTCATGACTCACTGTTTGTTTAATGAGAAACACATTATGGTAAGAGGAAATGGACATTGAATAGAATGACGGTTTTTTACTTTCAGCACTGCCCAGGTGGTGGCAGTTATTCTAAGGTTGCAACGACAATTGCAAGCTTCCAGATTGTGCATGATTTTAGATTCCTTCATGCAGGGGTTGGGGGAGAGAAGTTCAGGTACAGGGCTCTCTTGGTCTCCTCGGGGGATTGAATCCAGGAGGCCCCACAGATACCAAGATTTATGATGCTCAAGTTCCTTACATAAAATGCTGTAGTATTTGCGATAGCACTTCCTCCCATATACTTTAAATAATCACTAGATTACCTATAATACCTAAATCATCAAGAGGTACTTCTAATACCTCTTCATCTTCTTGATGAAGAGGTATTCATACCTTCATCAAGGTATTATAAGTACCTCTTGATGAAGGTGAAAGAGGAGAGTGAAAAAGCTGGCTTAAAATTCAACATTCAAAAAACTAAGATCATGGCATCTGGTCCCATCACCTCATGGCATGAAAAAATGAAATGGAAGTTGCTCAGTCGTGTCTGACTGTTTGTGACCCCATGGAGTCTATAGTCCATGGAATTCTCCAGGCCAGAATACTGGAGTGGGTAGCCTTTCCCTTCTCCAGGGGATCTTCCCAACCGAGGGATTAAACCCAGGTCTCCTGCATTGGAGGGGGATTCTTTACCAGCTGAGCCACCAGGAAAGCCCACTTTATGGCGTATAGATGGGGAAATAGTGAAAGACTTTATTTTCTTGGGCTCCAAAATCACTGCAGATGGTAACTGCATATATGAAATTATAAGATGCTTGTTCCTTGGAAGAAAAGCTATGACAAACCTAGACAGATTATTAAAAAACAGAGTACTCTGCTGACAAAGGTCCATATAATCAAAGTTATGATTTTTCCAGTATGTGAAAGTCACTCAGTCATGTCTGACTCTTTGCAACCCCATGGACTGTAGTGCATGAAATTTTCCGGGCCAGAATACTGAAGTGGGTAGCCTTTCCCTTCTCCAGGGGATCTTCTCAACCCAGGGATCAAACCCAGGTCTCCCACATTGTGGGTGAATTCTTGATCAGCTGAGCCACAGGGAAGCCCAAGAATTCTGGAGAGGGTAGCCTATCCTTTCTTCAGCAGATCTTCCCAATCCAGGGATCAAACTGGAGCCACAAGGGAAGCCCAAGAATTCTGGAGTGGGTAGCCTATCCCTTCTTCAGCAGATCTTCCCAACCCAGGGATTGAACTGGGGTGTCCTGCATTGCAGGCAGATTCTTTACCAACTGAGCTATCAGGGAAGCCCTCACATATGGATGTGAGAGTTGGACCATAAAGGCCGATCGCTGAGGAATTGATGCTTTTAAACTGTGGTGTTGGAGAAGACTCTTGAGCATCCTTTGGGCTGCAAGGAGAACAAATTAGTCTATCCTAAAGGGAATCAATCCTGAATAGTCTTTGGAAGGATTGATGCTGAAGCTGAAGTTCCAATACTTTGGCCATCTGTTGCAAAAAGCTAGCTGACTCTTGAAAGTCTCTTGGGGAGCACGGATATACCTGTGGCGGATTCATTTTGATGTTTGGCAAAACTAATACAATATTGTAAAGTTTAAAAATAAAATTAAATTAAAAAAAAAAAAAGAAAAGAAAGTCTCTTGGACTGCAAGGAGATCTAACCAGTCCATTCTAAAGGTGATCAGCCCTGGGTGTTCTTTGGAAGGAATGATGCTGAAGCTGAAATTCCAGTACTTTGGCCACCTCATGCGAAGAGTTGACTCATTGGAAAAGACTCTGATGCTGGGAGGGATTGGGGGCAGGAGGAGAAGGGGACGACAGAGGATGAGATGGCTGGATGGCATCACTGACTTGATGGACATGAGTTTGAGTGAACTCCGGGAGTTGGTGATGGACAGGGAGGCCTGGCGTGCTGTAATTCATGGGGTCTCAGAGAGTCGGACACGACTGAGTGACTGAACTGAACTGTACTGAATGTTGTATAAAGAATTACAGTTTAGAAACATAGTAGGCATGTTAGGGTTAGTAGAAATCCTTGAGAGTTGTAGGTTTCAAAAAGTAACTGAACCACAGTGAATTCAGACCTGTCGGCACATTTGAAGAACGATGCACCAGAGGGTTTTTTCCTTCCCCATACTGATACTCCACTGAAGAATGACCAGCTTCTACTATTTCTAGTCTCATATTTACATGATCTTCAGTACATATTGTGCTTGGTCTCAGTTACTTCTAGGCAAATGGATGACTACCTTGGCTTCAAAGGCCAAGCAGGTATCAGCAAACATCCAGTACTCTTCCCTGTGAGATATCAATATTTTGGCAGTATTGTCATGATTTATTTTTTGCCTTAAACTTTTTTCCACTTTGAGACAATTTAAGATCTGTGTTTCCTCTCTATATGAGCTGTGAATTTCAGAAATCTGATTCTTTCAAGAGCAATTTAATATACAAAGTATATAGCTGTCCGTTTCATTCCAATCAGATTTTCTTTAAAACTTAGTCATCATTGTAATCTTGTTTTATGGAGTAAAATTGACATTATTGGGAATACATCTGCATTCATTTACAAATGGTTTTTGTACAAAAAACTGTCAGAAAATGAGCATTATCATAAATGTTTAATGGACTTTCCAATTTCAATTTCAATAATCTGTATTTTGAAAATATAATTATGTTTTTCCTGATCTACCTTTTATTCTGTTAATGACATTAATTCAATAGGCTGTAAACACTTTGGGGGCAGTGGCCTGTTTATTGTTTTATCCTCAGTGCCTAGAAAAAAACTGTGGCTTGTTAAGAGTTTCAATAAATATTTATTGGATACTGAGAGAATAAATATTGAATTAATGAATTTATCCTCAAGAAGCCTCAATATCCTTAACTGTATAACAGTGGGTGCTATTTAATCATCTCCCAATCCCTTCTGAAACTCAGTCAGTTCAGTTCAGTCACTCAATCGTGTCCGACTCTTTGTGACCCTGTGGACTGCAGCACGCCAGGCTTCTCTGTCCATCACCAAATCCTGGAGCTTGCTCAAACTCACGTCCATCCAGTTGGTGATGCCATCCAATTATCTCATTCTCTATTGTCCCCTTCTCCTCCTGCCTTCAAACTTTCCCAGCACCAGGGTCTTTTACAGTGAGTCATTTCTTCATATCAGGTGGGCAAAATATCAGAGCTTTCAGCTTCAGCATCAGTCCTTCCAGTGAATATTCAGGACTGATTTCCTTTAGGGTAGACTGGTTTGCTGTCCTTGCAGTCCAAGGACTTCTCAAGAGTCTGTTCCAACAGCACGGTTCAAAAGAATCAATTCTTTGATGCTCAGCTTTCTTTATGGTCCAACTCTTACATCCATTCATGACTACTGGAAAAATCAAACCATAGCTTTGATTATAGGGGCCTTTGTCAGCAGAGTAATGTCTCTGCTTTTTAATACTCTGTCTAGGTTTGTCATAATGTTTCTTCCAAGGAGCAACTGTCTCTTAATTTCATGGCTGCAGTCACCATCTGCAGTGATTTTGGAGCCCCCCCAAAATAAAGTTTCTCACTGTTTCCAATGTTTCCCCATCTATTTGCCATGAAGTGATGGGACTGGATGCCATGATCTTAGTTTTTTGAATGTTGAGTTTTAAGCCAGCTTTTTCACTCTCCTCTTTCACTTTCATCAAGAGGTTCTTTAGTTCCTCTTCACTTTCTCCCATAAGGGTGGTGTCATCAGCACACCTGAGATTATTGGTATTTCTCCTAGCAATCTTGATTCCAGCTTCTGCTTCATCCAGCCTGGCATTTCGCATGATGTACTTTGTATATAAGTCATTTTTTTTAAAATTTTATTTTATTTTTAAACTTTACATAACTGTATTAGTTTTGCCAAATATCAAAATGAATCCGCCACAGGTATACATGTGTTCCCCATCCTGAACCCTCCTCCCTCCTCCCTCCCCATTCCATCCCTCTGGGTCATCCCAGTGCACCAGCCCCAAGCATCCAGTATCGTGCATCGAACCTGGACTGGCAACTCGTTTCATACATGATATTTTACATGTTTCAATGCCATTCTCCCAAATCTTCCCACCCTCTCCCTCTCTCACAGAGTCCATAAGACTGCTCTATACATCAGTGTCTCTTTTGCTGTCTCGTACACAGGGTTATTGTTACCATCTTTCTAAATTCCATATATATGCGTTAGTATACTGTATTGGTGTTTTTCTTTCTGGCTTACTTCACTCTGTATAATAGGCTCCAGTTTCATCCACCTCATTAGAACTGATTCAAATGTATTCTTTTTAATGGCCGAATAATATTCCATTGTGTATATGTACCACAGCTTTCTTATCCATTCATCTGCTGATGGACATCTAGGTTGCTTCCATGTCGTGGCTATTATAAACAGTGCTGTGATGAACATTGGGGTACACGTGTCTCTTTCCCTTCTGGTTTCCTTGGTGTGTATGCCCAGCAGTGGGATTGCTGGATCATAAGGCAGGTCTATTTCCAGTTTTTTAAGGAATCTCCACACTGTTCTCCATAGTGGCTGTACTAGTTTGCATTCCCACCAACAGTGTAAGAGGGTTCCCTTTTCTCCACACCCTCTCCAGCATTTATTGCTTGTAGACTTTTGGATCGCAGCCATTCTGACTGGTGTGAAATGGTACCTCATAGTGGTTTTGATTTGCATTTCTCTGATAATGAGTGATGTTGAGCATCTTTTCATGTGTTTGTTAGCCATCTGTATGTCTTCTTTGGAGAAATGTCTATTTAGTTCTTTGGCCCATTTTTTGATTGGGTCATTTATTTTTCTGGAGTTGAGCTGTAGGAGTTGCTTGTATATTCTCGAGATTAGTTGTTTGTCAGTTGCTTCATTTGCTATTATCTTCTCCCATTCTGAAGGCTGTCTTTTCACCTTGCTAATAGTTTCCCAAAGCAATCTATAGATTCAATGCAATCCCTATCAAGCTACCAACAGCATTCTTCACAGAGCTAGAACAAATAATTTCACAATTTGTATGGAAATACAAAAAACCTCGAATAGCCAAAGCGATCTTGAGAAAGAAGAATGGAACTGGAGGAATCAACCTACCTGACTTCAGGCTCTACTACAAAGCCACAGTTATCAAGACAGTATGGTACTGGCACAAAGACAGAAATATAGATCAATGGAACAAAATAGAAAGCCCAGAGATAAATCCACGCACATATGGGCACCTTATCTTTGACAAAGGAGGCAAGAATATACAATGGATTAAAGACAATCTCTTTAACAAGTGGTGCTGGGAACTCTGGTCAACCACTTGTAAAAGAATGAAACTAGAACACTTTCTAACACCATACACAAAAATAAACTCAAAATGGATTAAAGATCTAAACATAAGACCAGAAACTATAAAACTCCTAGAGGAGAACATAGGCAAAACACTCTCTGACATACATCACAGCAGGATCCTCTATGACCCACCTCCCAGAATATTGGAAATAAAAGCAAAAATAAACAAATGGGACCTAATTAACCTTATAAGTCATTTTTGAGCTTCAATTTTGAACTTCTGAAACTAAGTTGTATATATTTGTATCTTTGTGTCTATGGTGTCCAATACAGTATTCTATGTAGCTAATATACTACCTATTTAGTTTTATGATAATGGCAAAAATTAGAGCACTTAGGCATTTACAAGCTAGAATATGATAAGCAACATACTCAAAAGTAACTTAACTTTGGATATGCATTCACTTCCTGAGTGTATTCAGGTAGAACTATGACTCCATGGCTCAACTTATTTGTTATATAATAAATGTATTGAATTTATTAAAGTTCTAGAAAAGTGGGAATATCTGTTTAATATACCCATTCACAATAGTAAAAGGAAAGTCTGTTCATTTGCTTATGTAAAAAGTAGCATAGGAAAAATAATATTATTATTATTCAAACTGCTGTTAGTCATTCCAGTAAGAACTAGAAATCATCATTTTACAGTTGTGAAAACTAAGGCAGGAAAAGTTAGCAACTTCCGCTCAATCACAACTAATTAATGATGTGGCTAGGATAACAATGCTGGGCTCTTTAGATCCTGTCCTAGGCTCAACAAAAAGTAGACATAAAAAGAGATCCTGGGGCCATCCATGGTGCTAAGACACTAGAACAACATTGATTCCCTCTGTTGGTGTAATAAGCAATACTGTTCAAGTTTAGAAACAGAATTCCTGAAGAGAGTTTCTAAATAGAGTTGTTTTCTTTTTCCTCACAATATTAAATATCCTAGTGACCACTGAAGCTGTAAGAGCTGACATTAACATAGCTTAGGTAGACTGTCAGAAAGTAAAGCTATATATATATATAATGAATATATTAATTATTTCCTGGAATTGTGCTGTGATGGCCTAAGAGCTAAAAGGTAAAATCATTTAGAGGGAGAGGTGAGAGAAAAATGAACTGATATTAACTTTTTTCCATTCAGATGCATCCCAAAGTGTTATAATCTACTGTTAAATATTCTGTTATTGAATAGAGAACATGATAGCTTTTAAAACCCTGTAAGTCAGTTGGTCCATACTGAAAGGTTATTTTAATTTAACAGTGAGGACTGTTGTTTTTCTCTTCAGTATCCATTGTTCCTTTAGTTGTGTTTAAGTAGTCACACATTTATTTATTTATTTAAAATTATTATTATTTTTTTACTTTACAATATTGTATTGGTTTTGCCATACATCAACATGCATCTGCCATGGGTGTACAAGTGTTCCCCATCCTGAACAAAACAATATTAAGTGATATATTATCATTTTGAATATATTATAATATGAGTTGTTAATATACATGAGAGGTAGTTTTAACATTATGTTTTTTTTCGGACAAATATTTACTGAGTTCTTACTATGTGAAAGCCACTGTGCCAAACATTAAAATGTACTGGTACCATTAAATGTGCATAGTTTTTCAAGTTAACATAAATGTAGAGTTAATATATAATAATAGATTATAAATTATTTACTCAATTATGAATATGTGTAAAGATTTACAAGTAAATTTGGCTAATTTAGTGATATTTGATACCATGCTTGATACTGTCAGGCAGGCTTATTTCTCTCCCTCGATTTTTGTCTCCTCATAACAAAGATTTGGAATGACAGACTAATTACAGCTCAAGCAGGCAGGATTTCTCAGCCCCTGTCTCTTCATAGTAAGCATTCAAAACAATGATAAGGTTACAGCTCGGTTATAGCTCAAACAGAGAGGTTTTTTACTAAACAGACAAGGGATAGTACACTCCTGAGATGTGGGGACAAGCCAACCCTGAAGTAGTGGCCACGATCCCTCTTGGCTTTCCCTTTTTATACTCCCTGTCTCCTCCTCTTGGTTCTACCCTGTACAAAATGCAAATGGACCAATCAGGGAAGGGATGGTATCTGGTCACATGCATAATAGGGCTTTTATATATTCATCTAAATGGGTGCAGACTGAGAGTTTTGATAGATAGTTGCAAGTTATATAACAACAGGCTCTACTGTGCATGTCATTCCCATAATTCAGTCTGTTATAATCAGATGTATGTAGGTATAGAATATTTATGAATACCTGACACGACTGAGCGACTTTACTTTTACTTTTCAATTTCATGCATTGGAGAAGGAAATGGCAACCCACTCCAGTGTTCTGGCCTGGAGAATCCCAGGGACAGGGGAGCCTGGTGGGCTGCCGTCTATGGGGTCGCACAGAGTCAGACATGACTGAAGCGATTTAGCAGCAGCAGCAATAGACTCCTAGGAGCCTAAGGTCACTTAAGGAAGTCCCTGTGGTTAGTTTGTATCCAATGTGTGCCTAGGGCACCTGTACAGGAGTTGGAAAAGTTTCTGGGGTTATTTTTGTAGCATATCTGTGAGCTCTCCTGGGCCTGTCTGGAATGGGATTTAGAGATCAGCTTGCATCCTTTTCAGTTAGGCCACCTCTTGTTGCTCATGCCTAACTTCCTACCTAACAATACCATTTCATTGAATTTAGGATGCTGTTGATTACAAGGCACACCATTATTTTATATTACACCAGGAAAATAAAAAAAGAAGACTACAAAAATTAAATTATGACTCAGTGCTTTTTCATCACATAGAATTTTTAGTTTACACCTATGGAAAAATTTCTTTTAGAACAGACATAAATTTTAAAAATCATATATCACTCTTGTACAAGTATAAAAAGGGAAACAAAACAACAAACAGTATTTTCCATAGGTGTAAACTAAAAATTCTATGTGATGAAAAAGCACCGAGTCATAATTTAATTTTTGTAGTCTTCTTTTTTTATTTTCCTGGTGTAATATAAAATAATGGTGTGCCTTGTAATCAACAGCATCCTAAATTCAAAGTATCCTAAATGAAAGTATCCCCATTGAGAAGAATCAGACTCAGTACTTAGTGGATAAATGAAAATATCACCATTCAGAAGAATCAGACTCAGTACTTTACATTAATGTGAATGGTGATACTTTCATTTATCCACTCATTATTGGACCCTATGGCATCAAAAATACTGTCAAGAGTAGTAATGATCCTTTTTTTTTTTTTTTCTTAAAGGAATTCATTGTTGTGTTAAGTTGCTTCAGTCATGTCTCTTAGCAGTCCCATTGTAGCATGCCAGGCCCCTCTGCCTATGGGATTCTCCAGGCAAGAAAACTAGAGTGGGTTGCCATGCCCTTCTTCGGGGAATCTTCCTGACCCAGGGATTGAAGCTGTGTCTCATCTCCTGCATTGGCAGGCAGGTGGGTTTTTTTGTTTTGTTTTGTTTTGTTTTTTACCACTAGCACCACCTGGAAAGTCCCAGAGGAATTCAAAAGAGATATAAATACTAGTGTTGCTGTGCTCTAAAGCTAGCTAGCAATACTTGCTGCGCGGCGGTGCAGAGCGTACGTGAAGCGCGGTGGTCTGGCGGCATGTCGGTCAGCAGGAAGAGCAGGGCCACTCTGTCCAGGTGAGCCGGGGTCCTGACTGCTCTGGGGGCCATAGGGTCGGGGCCACACTGAGCAGCCCCCAGGGTTCCGGCGCTCTTTCCTCCTTGGGGACGCAGGCCCGAGCAGGCTGCCTACGTGGGCTGTCCAGCCCGGAGAGGCCGCTCTGGGGGCTGGGGAGGTTTTCAAGAGGTAAACGGCCAAGTCTCAGCTTCTGAGCCGCCCCTGACTGCTTGTCTTTCTTTGGAGAGTCTGAGAGGCCCCTCCCGGGAGGAGGTGGCCACACTGCCTCGCAGGCTCAGTGAGTGGGCCAGGCGGGCAGGTGCCCTCCCAAGGATGAGGCTCAGGCTCTGGGTGCAGCGTTTTGGGGTGCTGTTGGGGCTGGGAAACCTCATTCTTGGTGCGCTCCCTCTCTGCGCTTCAGTCTTCACTCACGAGCAGGGCCTTCAAAGGGTCCAGGGACTCGATGTCTCATCCTTGTCTGCTGGACATCTAGTCAGGGTCAGAGAAGCCTGGGGGGTGGGTGTCCAGGAGGCAGCACCCTCATGCAATTGGAGTGCCAGGCTGTCTCAGCACAGGAGTGGCGGAGAGGAGCTACCCCATGTCTGAGGTCAGGGGCGGCAGCTAAGAGGAGCTACCCCACATCCAAGGAGCGGTGGCTGCGTGGGCACAGGAGGCCAGAGAGGAGCTACTCCACGTTCAAGGTCAGGAAGGGTGGCCCTGAGGAGCTACCCCTCGTCCAAGGTAAGGAGCAGCGACTGTGCTTTGCTGGAGCAGCTTTGAAGAGATACCCCACCACCAAGGTAAGAGAAACCCAAGTAAGATGGTAGGTGTTGCAGAGGACATCAGAGGGCAAACACACTGAAACCATTATCATGGAAAACTAGCCATTCTGATCACATGGACCACAGCCTTGTCTAACTCAGTGAAACTGAGCCATGCTGTGTGGGGCCATCCAAGACAGACGGGTCATCGTGGAGAGGTCTGACAGAATGTGGTCCACTGGAAAAGGGAATGGCAAACCACTTCAGTTTTCTTGCCTTGAGAACCCCATGAACAGTATGAAAAGGCAAAATGATAGGATACTGAAAGGGGAACTCCCCGGGTTGGTAGGTGCCCAATATGCTACTGGAGATCAGTGGAGAAATAACTCCAGAAAGAATGAAGGGATGGAGCCAAAGCAAAAACAACACCCAGCTGTGGATGTGACTGGTGATAGAAGCAAGGTCTGATGCTGTAAAGAGCAATATTGCATAGGAACCTGGAATGTCAGGTCCATGAATCAAGGCAAATTGGAAGTGGTCAAACAAGAGATGGCAAGAGTGAACGTCAACATTCTAGGAATCAGCAAACTAAAATGGATTGGAATGGGTGAATTTAACTCAGATGACCATTATATCTACTATTGCGGGCAGGAATCCCTCAGAAGAAATGGAGTAGCCATCATGGTCAACAAAAGAGTCCGAAATGCAGTACTTGGATGCAATCTCAAAAACGACAGAATGATCTCTGTTTGTTTCCAAGGCAAACCATTCAATATCACAGTAATTCAAGCCTATGCCCCAAACAGTAATGCTGAAGAAGCTGAAGTTGAACAGTTCTATGAAGACCTACAAGACCTTTTAGAACTAACAGCCAAAAAAGATGTCTTTTTCATTATAGGGGACTGGAATGCAAAAGTAGGAAGTCAAGAAACACCTGGAGTAACAGGCAAATTTGGCCTTGGAGTATGGAATGAAGCAGGGCAAAGGTTAATAGAGTTTTGCCAAGAGAACACACTGGTCATAGCAAACAGCCTCTTCCAACAACACAAGAGAAGATTTTACACATGGACATCACCAGATGGTCAACACCGAAATCAGGTTGATTATATTCTTTGCAGCCAAAGATGGAGAAGCTCTATACAGTCAGCAAAAACAAGACCAGGAGCTGACTGTGGCTCAGACCATGAACACTTATTGCCAAATTCAGACTGAAATTGAAGAAAGTAGGGAAAACCACTAGACCATTCAGGTATGACCTAAATCGAACCCCTAATGATTATACAGTGGAAGTGAGAAATAGATTTAAGGGACTAGATCTGATAGACAGAGTGCCTGATGAACTATGAATGGAGGTTTGTGACATTGTACAGAAGACAGGGATCAAGACCATCCCCATGGAAAAGAAATGCAAAAAAGCAAAATGGCTGTCTGAGGAAGCCTTACAAATAGCTGTGAAAAGAAGAGAAGCGAAAAGCAAAGGAGAAAAGGAAAGATATAAGCATCTGAATGCAGATTTCCAAAGAATAGCAAGGAGAGATAAGAAAGCCTTCCTCCAGTTTCATCCACCTCATTAGAACTGATTCAAATGAATTCTTTTTTAATGGCTGAGTAATACTCCATTGTGTATATATGGAATTTAGAAAGTTGGTAATGACAACCCTGTATGTGAGACAGCAAAAGAGACACAGATGTATAGAACAGTCTTTTGGACTCTGTAGGAGAGGGAAGGGGGGATGATTTGGGAGAATGGCATTAAAACATGTATAATATCATATAAGAAATGAATCGCCAGTCCAGATTCAATGAAGGATATAGGAAGCTTGGGGCTGGTGGACTGGGATGACCCAGAGGGATGGTATGGGGAGGAAGGTGCGAGGGGGGTTCAGGATGGGGAACACGTGTACACCCATGGTGGATGCATGTTGATGTATGGCAAAACCAATACAATATTGTAAAGTAAATAAATAAATAATTTTTTTTTTTTTTTTAAAAAGAAAGCCATCCTCAGCAATCAATGCAAAGAAATAGAGCAAAACAAAATGGGAAAGACAAGAGATCTCGTCAAGAAAATTGGAGATACCAAGGGAAAATTTCATGCAAAGATGGGCTCAACAAAGGACAGAAAGGGTTAGACCTCACAGAAGCATAAGATATTAAGAAGAGGTGGCAAGAATACACAGAAGAACTGTACAAAAAAGTTTCACGACCCAGATAGTCACAATGGTGTGATCACTCACCTAGAGCCAGACATCCTGGAATGTAAAGTCAAGTGGGCCTTAGAAAGCATCACTACAGACAAAGCTAGTGGAGGTTATGGCATTCCAGTTGAGCTATTTCAAATCCTGAAAGATGATGCTGTGAAAGTGCTGCACTCAATATGCCAGCAAATTTGGAAAACTCAGCAGTGGCCACAGGACTGGGAAAGGTCAGTTTTCATTCCAATCCCAAAGAAAGGCAATGCCAAAGAATGCTCAATCTACCGCACAATTGCACTCATCTCACACGCTAGTAAAGTAATGCTCAAAATTCTCCAAGCCAGGCTTCAGCAGTACGTGAACCGTGAACTTCCTGATGTTCAAGCTGGTTTAGAAAAGGCATAGGAACCAGAGATCAAATTGCTAACATCCGCTGGATCATTGAAAAAGCAAGAGAGTTCTAGAAAAACATCTATTTCTGCATTATTGACTATGCCAAAGCCTTTGACTGTGTGGATCACAATAAACTGTGGACAATTCTGAAAGAGATGGGAATACCAGATCACCTGACCTGCCTTTTGAGAAACCTATATGCAGGTCAGGAAGCAACAGTTAGAACTGGACATGGAACAACAGACTGCTTCCAAATAGGAAAAGGAGTACATCAAGGCTGTATATTGTCACCCTGCTTATTTAACTTATATGCAGAGTACATCATGAGAAACGGGGGTGGAAGAAGCACAAGCTGGAATCAAGATTGCCGGGAGAAATATCAATAACCTCAGATATACAGATGGCACCACCCTTATGGCAGAAAGTGAAGAGGAACTAAAAAGCCTCTTGTGAAAGTGAAAGTGGAGAGTGAAAAAGTTGGCTTAAAGCTCAATATTCAGCAAACTAAGATCATTGCATCTGGTCCCATCACTTCATGGCAGATAAATGGGGAAACAAGGAACAGTGTCAGACTTTATTTTTCCGGGCTCCACAATCACTGCAGATGGTGATTGCAGCCATGAAATTAAAAGACACTTACTCCTTGGAAGAAAAGTTATGACCAACCTAGATAGCATATTGAAAAGCAGGGATATTATTTTGCCAACAAAGATCCATCTAGTCAAGGCTATGGTTTTTCCAGTGGTCATTTTTGGATGTGAGAGTTGGACTGTGATGTAAGCTGAGCGCTGAAGAATTGATGCTTTTGAACTGTGGTGTTGGAGAAGGCTCTTGAGAGTCCCTTGGACTACAAGGAGATGCAACCAGTCCATCCTATAGGAGATCAGTCCTGGGTGTTCTTGGAAGGACTGATGCTGAAGCTGAATCTCCAATACTTTGGCCACCTGATGAGAAGAGGTGACTCACTGGAAAAGACGCTGATGCTGGGAGGGATTGTGGCCTGGAGAAGAAGGGGATGACAGAGGATGAGATGGCTGGATGGCATCACCGACTTGATGGACATGAGTTTGAGTGAACTCCAGGAGTTGGTGATGGACAGGCAGGCCTGTCGTGCTGTGATTCATGGGGTTGCGAAGAGTAGGACACAACTGAGTGACTGAACTGAGCTAAACTGAAAGCTAGCTGTACAGTTATGTTGAATCTGAACATGTTGCCAAATTCATTTGACCCAGCAAAAATTTGACTTATGAAGGTTATGTGTTTATTTCACTATTTTCTCAACACTTTCTTCCAAGCCATTTAAACTCATTCTTTGACTTCTGATTCTGATTCATTTGCTTTAGCAAAAACAGAGAGAAAACTATGACACAATTACTTAATGACTACTAGTAGTTGTAACAGGTCATTGATACTGATACATTCTGATTTCAAAAACTGAAGTGTCTAAAAATATGCATTTTATAATCAATTAAATATGGTAATGATATAAAGTTTCTATCATTTACTAA
Source organism: Bubalus bubalis (assembly GCF_019923935.1). Taxonomy (NCBI): domain Eukaryota; kingdom Metazoa; phylum Chordata; class Mammalia; order Artiodactyla; family Bovidae; genus Bubalus; species Bubalus bubalis. The sequence goes on along the minus strand of NC_059160.1, from coordinate 43,518,375 downwards.
AATTCAAGAAAAAGACAAAAGTCAATAACAATTAAAATAGAAATTTTAAGAGGCATTGTTGCAACAGTAATAGGTTGGTTGATTATGTATTGGATTTATGGTTGAGGAAGAGACTGATAGTTGTTTCCTAGTATTCATTTCCCCCTTCTATTTCACAGCATTCAGATCGTATCAGGTCAGTCGCTCAGTTGTGTCCGACTCTTTGCGACCCCATGAATTGCAGCACGCCAGGCCTCCTTGTCCATCACCAACTCCCGGAGTTCACTCAGACTCACGTCCATCGAGTCAGTGATGCCATCCAGCCATCTCATCCTCTGTCGTCCCCTTCTCCTCTTGCCCCCAATCCCTCCCAGCATCAGAGTCTTTTCCAGTGAGTCAACTCTTCACATGAGGTGGCCAAAGTACTGGAGTTTCAGCTTTAGCATCATTCCTTCCAAAGAAATCCCAGGGCTGATCTCCTTCAGAATGGACTGGTTGGATCTCCCTGCAGTCCAAGGGACTCTCAAGAGTCTTCCTAACACCACAGTTCAAAAGCATCAATTCTTCGGCGCTCAGCTTTCTTCACAGTCCAACTCTCACATCCATACATGACCACAGGAAAAACCATAGCCTTGACTAGATGGACCTTTGTTGGCAAAGTAATGTCTCTGCTTTTTAATATGCTATCTAGGTTGGTCATAACTTTCCTTCCAAGGAGTAAGCGTCTTTTAATTTCATGGCTGCAGTCACCATCTGCAGTGATTTTGGAGCCCAGAAAAATAGTCTACCACTGTTTGCACTGTTTCCCCATCTATTTCCCATGAAGTGATGGGACCAGATGCCATAATCTTCATTAGAATCCTTTATTTTTAGTTTGGTATGTGGCAGGATTATTTTTTAAAAACTTTAAAAAGGACAGCTTTTTTCAGCATACCTTATAGGTTGGTACAATCGCATGACTAAGTTATGATTGTCAGAATATTAGCAGCAGTGATGTGCACTACTTCTAGATTTTTCCCTTGAAGTGAAAGGACATACCATTACCTTCCTTTCTCCCTTGTTATTTTTCATCCAGCTGCCTGGAATGTAGACATGTAAGCTTGCATCTTAGACATTAAGGAAGAGGCAAAAACCTTTGAATAGGAAAGCAAAAACATGGAAAAAACCAGGATTTCAGACACCTTAAGCTTATGTATTTACCCTGACTTGCTTATACTGGACCAATTAATTAAATGAGAGAGAAATAAACTTCTATTTTGTTTGTTACTATTAATTTGGTCCCTTGTTGTAGCAATCAGAATTGTGTGGCATTATAATAATTATACCATATTGTTGTTGTTGCTTAGTCACTAAGTCTTATCCAACTCTTTGAAACCCCATGAACAGCAGCATACCAGACTTGCCTGTCCCTCAGTGTATACCTGACTTTGCTCAAACTCATGTCCATTGAGTCAGTTATGCCATCTAACCATCTCATCCTGTGTCACCCCCTTCTTATCTTGCCCTCAATCTTTCCCAGAATCAGGGTATTTTCCAATGAGTCAGTTCTTAACATCAGGTGGCCAAAGTATTGGAGCTTCAGCTTCAGCATCAGTCCTTCCAATGAATATTTAGGAGTGATTCCCTTTAGGATTGACTGGTTTGCTCTCCTTGCAATCCAAGGGACTCTCAAGAGTCTTCTCCAGCACAGTTAGAAAGCATCAATTCTTCGGCGCTCAGCCTTCTTTGTGGTCCAACTGTCACATCCATACATGACTACTAGAAAAACCATAGCTTTGACTATATGAACAATGAGGACAACCAAAGAAACAAAAGATTTGCAATTTACAAGAAATTATAATTTCTGATTAATTGAGAAGTTACTTATTTGTACATTTTGAGAAATTAAAGAACTAGAATTTTTAAATTTAAAAAAGTGGTACAGTAGTAATTGGAATCGAGAGAATAACAATTGGTCTATGATTTTCTGCATCATTGTAGCCATCTGCATGGATAATATGTACTTAGTCCTAACAGTATTTACAATTTATAGTAATTAAGACCATGCAAATGTTAGAAATTAGCAAAATTCTGGTTTATTAAAAGCTTATGAGGACTTAGCATGTTTTTGCTAATTATGTTTTCTGATGAGAGTGTTTTTTTTTTTTTTTCCCCAGGACTCTCTGACTTTATTTTGAGATATTAAGGCATGATAAAAGAGTAAGATCTTTATAGCTACATATGAGTCAGAAATGAAGAGTTAGCCAGCCAGACAGATAAATAAGTAGACATAGTGGTAGAAGCAATAGTTATGCATATGTATGTAATCAAATCAGGGTTTGTGCAATATTAAACCTGATTATCCTTGAGCCTAATTTAATTTTTGAAATTTCATTAACTTCAATTCTTACCAAGATATAATTGGATGAATGGTATATAATGGATTATTTTTAATTATCCAGAGACATTGCAAGTTTGAGCTACAGAGATCCTACTCATCAAGTTTATTCATTCTACAATGGGTAACTTCAAAGTCTGTGTGGAGAAGGAAAACCGTACATATTCATCTCCCTCCAGTGATCTCATCTCCACCTTACTTCATTTCTTTCATGATCATGAACAAACACTTGTCATTATGTTAAAAGTACTATTTTAGAATTATAAATCCAAATATTCCAAACCCCAACCAAAAGCTCCTATACTTTCTTCTTTTGCATTTGGAAACTTCATTCAATTTTCTACCTCTAGGTGAATTCCCTATCAATAAATATTGCATCATGCTTATGATACATCATTTAATCATTGCAATCACTTTCTCCTTTGAGGTTTATTACATTCTTCTGGGAGGATAGAAGATGCTCATTCATGGATAAATTCATCTGCTTCTCTATTCCTACACCAAAGAACCTGAATATTTAGAAGATTTTAAAACCAGGCAGGCTAGTATCACTCTCTTAGTCTTCAGTTGCAAAAGAACCCTCAATTCTGACCAGATGACCTATGTTTTCCTATTCAATTTTCTCCTATTCTCTAAAGTTCATATATCAAATTTTCCCCACTGTATTTAAATATTCCAAATTATTTTCCAACATCCCAAAATAACTGGCAATTGACTCTAACTCCTGTTTGGAGAGAAAATTATAAGCAAGAATTCTCTTGAATTCCTGCCTATACCTATAAAATTTGATTTCAGAACTATCCTCTTTTTCTTGAAAAGGAAGAAGTGATAGAGTTCTTTCATCTTTGCTTCAGATTCCATCCATTGTCACCTTTTATGTGACTTTATTGTTAATTATTTGGAGAAGGAAATGGCAACCCACTCCAGTGTTCTTGCCTGGAGAATCCCAGGGATGAGGGAGCCTGGTGGGCTGCTGTCTATGGGGTCGAATAGAGTCGGACACGACTGAAGTGACTTAGCAGTAGCAGCAGTATTGTTAATTAATCACTCTGCTTGATTTTCTTTCTCTCCTTATCTGGTACTACTTTCCCACAAATTATAAACCATGCTGAAATATTGCACATTTTAATTAAAAACACCAATGAAAAACATCAATTCCACGAGTGATTCTTTCCTCCTTTCCTAAATACAATATCTTGAGAGAACTATCTATATTCACAGAATTCACATCCTCACTCTCATTCATTCATTAAACTACATTTATCTGGTTAACACAGTCTCTGCTGCACTAGTCTCATTGAATTCACTGCAGACTTACTTGTTTAAGTTAATGTTTACTTATCTACCTTAGTTTTGATTGAACTTATTTTAACTTCTTATACTACTTATCACTTTATACTCTCCAAACTTCTATGAAAGCACCTTGACCTCATTTTTTTGATGTCTTCTACTCTTTCTCAGTCTTATATGTAGGCTCTTTATTCTTTAAATTTCTCTTTCTTTCTTTAATTATTGACGTCTTCAGGATTCTGTTGAGGTGCTTTTACCTTCTTTGTCATGGATTCAGATTTGTCTGTTTAAAGAAGTCCTTCAATTTTATCTTCAGTTGCAGTCATATATGACCAACAGCTTACTCAAAATTTCTACTTGTATGTTGAGTATTATTATTAATATATAGTCTAAACCCAACATAGCTGAAGTCATGGTCTTCCTTACTTCATTATCCTGTTTGTCTCCCAATGAATCACATTCTTGTTCTTCAATCTTCACACTCCTCACTAGCCCCTTGCCTTGTCAAATACCTCTAAAATGTGCTCTTTTTCCCATTCTTGCCACACTTGTTCAGAAATACTCTCATCTCTCATGTGGATGACTACTATAATCAGTAACTATGTTTTCTGTTCTCATCTGGTCTCCACTTTTATTTTTCCCCAGCCAGAGTGTTATTTATGAAATGCATATTTAACAATTTCATACCTTGACATAAAAATACTTCTGGGACTACATATTTCAATTTGAACTAAGTCCAAACTCACAACATCCTTTATGTCATAGTTAAATGTTGAAAAACAATCATTAAAAAAAAAATTGAACATTTTGATGACTTTACAAATTCTCACAAATCCTCCCTTAATCTTTTTTGAACTGCCTTAATCTTTTGATAGTCAGAGTCTTTGTCTTAACAAATTTTGTTGAAAAAAAAAATGTCATAAAGACCTAATAAACTCTTGGTTTTGTTTTTGAAATACTCTTATTTGTCATAATTGCAATAATAAACAATGTAAAAATATATAATGCAATAAGCTTGTTTTTATAATTTTAGTTTTACTTTTCTCAAAGAAATTCTGATTAATGAAACTCCTTTCAATTTTTCTTGTTGTAGGAAAAGCCCTTTCCCCTCATTTTGCATTTCTGGATGGAAGAAGCTACAAGATAAGATAATCATGGAATCTTAGCTTACCCTATCCCTAAGACATGACTTACCTGTTTCCCTCTTCATTGTTGGATATTCTCTACTCCTTCATGTAGTAAATTTTATAGGGTCAAGTACTCATGGAGAATATTTGTGGTTGTCCAGCCAGGCTTCTGGCTGTATCTGAAAGTCTGATTAATTCAAGGTGATATGTTAGCAAGTCCAGTTTCTAATAGACCTAAGAAGAGTTGATTCTTTTGAACTGTGGTGTTGGGGAAGACTCTTGAGAGTCCCTTGGACTGCAAGGAGATCAGTCCTGCATGTTCATTGGAAGGACTGATGTTGAAGCTGAAACTCCAATACTTTGGCCACCTGATGTGAAGAGGTGATTCATTTGAAAAGACCTGATGCTGGAAAAGATTGAGGGCAGGAGGAGAAGGGGATGCCAGAGAATAAGATAGTTGGATGGCATCACCGACTCAATGGACATGAGTTTGGGTAAACTCTGGGAGTTAGTGATGGACAAGGAGGCCTGGCGTGCATGGGGTCACAAAGAATCGGACACGACTGAGGAACTGAACTAAGCTTATACTCACTTTTATTATAATTGCTACCTGGTTGAACAGTTTCTTTGAGCACAACTGGGTAGGAAAATAGAATGTTATTTATTAGCTTCTTGAAAAAATAATTTTTACTTAGAAATTTTGGTCTCTAATATAAACAAATTCACTCCTTTTAGTACCAAAATAACATTGAAAGATATTTCTCTTCTTACTAATCTGTGAATCACCATTCAATCCATACTCATTCCATACCTATGCCTCCTTTCCCCTAGGTACTCTTGTTTAAGAAAAAAAAAAAAGTTGATAATAGTAACAACCCATTGTTGCCCTTACTATGTTGTTGTTACCCATACTTGTTGCAAACTATGATGATAAATAATTTACATACATTTCCTTATATAAAACTCACAGCATTCCTATGAAACAAAAACATAAATTCCTCAATTTTACTAAGATTCTTAAAGTCTAAGCAAGTTGCCCGAAGCTACACAGTGGTGGGGCTGACATTTGAACCCAGGTCAAGGTTTCACAGTATAATTATACTATTTTCCTAGTATAAGTATTTCTGCATATTCCTTTCATATCCCTCAATTCTTAGTTATCCAGCTGTCTTGAAGTACATAGGCATATCTTTTTAGATAATTCCCCTAATATGTTTTCAGAAGCTCCATAAATATTTTTTGACTGTGTGATATATACTGAACACTAAAAAAGGTAATAAAGGAAGTGAGTTTATTTTTAGGCTGGGAACACTTGGAGAAGCAAAATAAACACATATTCACAATCCCTTATCCACAATTATGAAACCTCCAAACCTCAAAAAACTGAAAATTATTTTGTAAATTGTCCAATTTGGCACCACCATCTTACCTAAATTGACATTAAGTTGCTTATGGTCTTCAGTGATCCCATTCAGTGTGCCTAATTCATATATTTCATTACATATATATTAATGTATTTGGTTACTAGATGTTATCCCTGATAATGTTTACCATAATACCTTTCTAATATCCAAAAGAAAATAAGTTTTGAAACCATTGTATCCCAAGCATTTAGGATAAAAATTATAGGCCAAAAAATTATTAATGTTACAATACTAGTGCTGTGGTGGTGGGTGTGCTTTAAAAGCCGTTAGGAACAGAGGAGGCAGAAAGAGCTGCAGGGAAAGATACTACTGGATCTGGTTATTGAAGCATGAATACAAATTTGCCAGGCAGACAGATAAGAGAAAACAATGGAGCCACTTGAAACAGACTGAGCAGAAATCGTGAGAGAGTAATATGTAGCCCGGAGGAGGAGAATAGGCAAGAGAGTGGCAGATGAATGAAGTTGGGTCAATAGCCAGGGGTCAAATCACAGGATACTGTGGAATGTTATGCAAAGTTTTAATTTGATCCGGTTTGGCTAAGGTGACCTGGGAGGATGTTAGGCTAAAAGAGGTAGGAACACAGTTTATCTAAGATGCATAATAATATAATATATAAATTAATAATAACTTCATTCTTGCTATCCTGGTATTACTGCTAGTATAGGCTGTCACTTTCAAAACTGATTTGGTTTGGATGAAATACATGACCAAGAATAGTGAGAAGAGAGGTGTGATATTGTGCATATATATTTAGTCTTTGTCCACAGTTCCTGGCTCACAGCTCCCCAAAACCTTAGAATTTCTTTAGTGACGAGAGCCATAAAGGTGTCTTGTTAGGTTAATGGCATGACTTTTGGATCCCAGCTAAGGTTGGGTGCTGTTTTCCAGAAGATCAACCATGTGATTAGAGGACTGGAACTTTAGTTCCACCCCTGCTGAACTTTTGGCAGGGGAGAAGGGCTGGAGGTTGAATCAGTTGGAGGTTGAACCAATGGCAGTTTTTTTACTCAGCCATGCCAGTATCACGAAGCCTCTATAAAAACCCCAAAGGATGGGGTTTGAGAGCTTCTATGTTAAACATGTAGAAATTTGAAAACAATGTGCTCTGAGAGGGCATCAGAGCTTTCTCAATACTTTGCCCGATGAACTCTTCAATCTGGCTATTCCTGAGTTATATCTTCTTTTAATAAACTGGTAAATAAACAAGTTTCCTGAGTTCTATAGGCTTGTCTGGCAAATTAGTCAAACCTAAGGGGTAGGTGGTGGGAACCTCCTCCAATTTTTTGCCAGTTGGTCAGAATCCCACGGGTGACAACCTGTGTTTGCTACTGGCATTAGAAGGGAGAGGGACAGTGTGTTGGGACTGAGCCCTTAACCTGTGGAATCTGATGCCACCTCCAGGTAGTCAAACATCAAAATTGAGTTGAATTTTAAGAACACCCAGTTGGTATCCAGAGAATTGTTGGTGGTTTGTGAATCACCCCTCCTCCCACACACATGTTGAAATTGGGTAAAAGAACCTAAAAACAGGGAATATTTTCAGTTATAGACTGAAAACTGTTTCTGTCCTTTCTTCTATCCCACATTGTCCTGCAGTCTCCTTATATCTTGGCTTTGGCTCCAACTGAGCAGAACTTAGCCACTGAAGAAGTTAACTGGGTTAAAATATCCAGAAAAAAAATATATATATAAGTGGGGCTTAAAATATATGAAGATTATGAAGCAAATCATAGGCTTCCTTTATTTCAAAATTGTAGTTAATAATCAGGAGGCATATTGATTTTATATTTTTTCTCTTTTACTCAAGTTATAGTGCTAAAAATAAACTACAAAATATAAAATATGATCACATTCCTCACCAATGGAATATAAATGGAAATTATAATCTATGTAGCTTTAGCTTCAATTGAAAAATAAAGGAAAAATTAGTTTCTGTGTATCATAGCATGTTAAAATTAATTTTTATTAATATAATTAAGAAGCAATAAAAACAGAATTATTTCAATATCTGAATGGATTTTCATCAGCAACAGATTGAGAATTAAACCAGAACCATTTTGTCTCACTAATTACAGAAAGATAAAACTACCAGTCATTTCCCTATCAGGTCAATGAAAATAAAAGTAAAATAATATTTCTCTGAAATTGTAGGAACTGGTAAACTTACATGATGTTTTTATTAGTGAGTCTGGGTTCTGTTTTGAAATATCTGTTGTTGTTGTTGTTCAGTCATTAAGTCATGTCCGACTCTTCGAGAACCCATGAACTGAGGCACACCAGGCTTCTTTGTTCATCTCTAGCTCCCTAAGTGTGCTTAAACTCATGTCCACTGAGCCAGTGATGCCATCCAAACATCTCATCCTCCGTCACCCACTTCTCCTCCTGCCCTCAATCTTTCCCAGCATCAGGGTCTTTCCCAATGAGTCAGCTCTTCGCATCAGGTGGCCAAAGTATTGGAGCTTCAGCATCAATCCTTCCAATGAATATTCAGGATGGATTTCCTTTAGGACTGACTGGCTTGATCTTCTTGCTGCCCAAGGGACTCTACAGAGTCTTCTCCAACACCACAGGTCTTAAGCATCAATTCTTCAGTGATCAGCCTTTATGGTCCAACACTCATGGTCCAATTCTTATGGTCCAGCTCATCCAAACATGACTGCGGGAAAAACCATAGCTTTGACTACACAGAATGTTGTCAGCCAAGTGATATCTCTGCTTTTTAATACACTGTCTAGGTTTGACATAGCTTTTCTTCCACGGAGCAAGTGTCTTTTAATTTCATGGATGCAATCACCATCCACATTGATTTTGGAATCCAAGAAAGTGAAATCTGATCCTGTTTCCACATTTCCCCCATCTATTTGCCATGAAATGATAGGACCTAGTTTTTTGATGTTGAGTTTTAAGCCAGCTTTTTCACTCTCCTCTTTCACCTTCATCGAGAGGTTGTTTAGTTCCTCTTCACTTTCTGCCATTAAAGTGGTATCATCTGCATATCTGAGGTTGTTGATATTTCTCCCAAACATCTCAATTCCAGCTTGTGATTCATCTAGCCTAGCATTTTCCGTGATGTATTCTGCATATAAGTTAAATAAGAAATGTAACAATGTACAGCTTTGTTGTACTCCTTTCCCAATTTTGAACTGGTCAGTTTTTCCATACATGTGGGCTTCCCTGGTGGCTCAGTATAAAGAATCTGCCTACATGCAGGAGCCCCAGGAGATACAGATTCAATCCCTGGGTTGGGAAGATCCCCTGCAGGAGGGCATGGCAACCTACTCCAGTATTCTTGCCTGGAGAATCCTATGGCAGAAGAGCCTGGCAGGCTACAGTCAATAGGGTTTCAAAGAGTCGGACACAACTGATGCGACATAGCATGCACAAATACATGGAGTTGTTCCATGTCCAATTCTAACTGTTGCTTCTTGACCTGCATATATGTTTCTCAGGAGACAGGTAAGGTGGTCTGGTATACCCATCTCTTGAAGAATTTTCCACAGTTTGTTGTGATCTACATTGTCAAAGCCTTTAGTCAATGAAGCAGAAGTAGATGTTTTTCAGGAACCCCCTTGCTTTCTCCACAATCCAACAAATGTTGGCAATTTGATTTGGGGTTCCTCTGCCTTTTCTAAATCCAGCTTTAACATCTGGAATTTCACAGCTCACATACTGTTGAAACCTGGCTTGGAGAATTTTGAGCATTACTTTGCTAGAGTGTGAGATGCGTGCAATTGTGCAGTAATTTGAATATTCTTTGACATTACCCTTCTTTAGGATTGGAATGAAATCGGACCTTTTCCAGCCCTATGGCCACTGCCGAGTTTTCCAAATTTGCTGACATATTGAGTGTAGCACTTTAACAGCAATGACGTTTTTTAGAGTTTTAAGTAGCTCAGCTGGAATTCTATCACCTCCACTAACTTTGTTCATAGTAAGGCTTCCTAAGGCCCACTTTACTTCCCACTCCAGGATTTCTGGCTCTAGGTGAGTGATCAAACCACAGTGCTTCTCTGGGTCATTAACACCTTTCTGAATATTCTTGCCATTTCTTCTTAATCTTCTGCTTCTATTAAGTCCTTACCATTTCTCTCCTTTATTGTGCCCATTCTTGTATGAAATATTCCCTTTATATCTCTAATTTTCTTGAAGAGACCTCTCATCTTTCCCATTCCACTATTTCCCCATATTTCTTTGAATCATTCATTTAAGAAGGCCTTCTTGTCTCACCTTGTTATTTTCTGGAATTATGCATTCAATTGGATATATTTTCCCTTTCTCCTTTGCCCTTCACTTCTGTTCTTTCCTGAGCTATTTGTAAAGCTTCCTGAGACAACCACTTTGCCTTCTTGCATTTCTTTTTCTCTGGAATAGAAATATTCTATTTTTCTATGTACTGCCTCCTGTACAATGTTACAAACCTCTGTCTTGTTCAGGCACTGTATCAGATCTACTCCCTTGAATGTATCTGTTACCTCCACTGTATATCACAAGGGATTTGACTTAGGTCATACCATGAGTGACTAACACTTTCACTGAATGATCTAGTGGTTTTCCTTACATTCTTCCATTTAAACTTGAATTTGGTAATAAGGAGCTCATGATTTGGGCCAACTCCAGGTCTTGTTTTCAGTTCAGTTCAGTTCAGTCATTCAGTCATGTCCGACTCTTTGCGACCCCATGAATCGCAGCACACCAGGCCTCCCTGTCCATCACCAACTCCCGGACTTCACTCAAACTCACGTCCATCGAGTCAGTGATGCCATCCAGCCATCTCATCCTCTGTCGTCCCCTTCTCCTCCTGCCCCCAATCCCTCCCAGCATCAGAGTCTTTTCCAATGAGTCAACTCTTCACATGAGGTGGCCAAAGTACTGGAGTTTCAGCTTCAACATCATTCCTTCCAAAGAAATTCCAGGGCTGGTCTCCTTCAGAATGGACTGGTTGGATCTCCTTGCAGTCCAAGGGACTCTCAAGAGTCTTCTCCAACACCACAGTTCAAAAGCATCAATTCTTCAGCGCTCAGCCTTCTTCACAGTCCAACTCTCGCATCCATGCATGACCACTGGAAAAACCATAGCTTTGACTAGACGGACCTTTGTTGGCAAAGTAATGTCTCTGCTTTTGAATATGCTATCTAGGTTGGTCATATCTTTTCTTCCAAGGAGTAAGGGTCTTTTAATTTCATGGCTGCAGTCACCATCTGCAGTGATTTTGGAGCCCAGAAAAATAAAGTCTGACACTGTTTCCACTGTTTCCCCATCTATTTCCCATGAAGTGAAGGGACCAGATGCCATGATCTTCGTTTTCTGAATGTTGAGCTTTAAGACAACTTTTTCACTCTCCACTTTCACTTTCATCAAGAGGCTTTTTAGTTCCTCTTCACTTTCTGCCATAAGGGTGGTGTCATCTGCATATCTGAGGTTATTGATATTTCTCCCGGCAATCTTGATTCCAGCTAGTGCTTCTTCCAGCCCCACGTTTCTCATGATATACTCTGCATATAAGTTAAATAAGCAGGGTGGCAATATACAGCCTTGACGTACTCCTTTTCCTATTTGGAACCAGTCCGTTGTTCCATGTCCAGTTCTAACTGTTGCTTCCTGACCTGCATATAGGTTTCTCAAGAGGCAGGTCAGGTGGTCTGGCATTCCCATCTCTTTCAGAATTTTCCACAGTTTATTGTGATCCACACAGTCAAAGGCTTTGGCATGGTCTTATTTTAGCTGACTGTATATAGCTCTCCATTTTCAGCTGCAAAGAACATAATTGATCTGATTTCCATACTGACCACCTGGTGATGTCCATGTCTCTTGGTATGTTGGAAAAGTGTGTTTGCTATGACCAGTGTTCTCTTGGAAAAACTCTGTTAAACTTGGTCCTGCTTCATTTTGTACTCATAGGCCTAACTTGCTGGTTATTCTGGGTATCTCTTGACTTCCTACTTTTGCATTTCCATCTGATATAATGAAAAGGATATCTTTTGCTTTTTGTTCTAGAAGGTATGGTAGGTCTTCATAACCAGTCAGCTTCAACTTCTTCACCATTAATGGTTGGGGCACAGACTTAGATTACTGTGATATTAAATGATTTGTCTTGGAAACAAACTGAGATCATTCTCTCTGAGCTTGCACCCAAATACTGCATTTCAGAATCTTTTGTTGACTATAAGGACTACTCCATTTCTTTTAAGGGATTCTTGCCAACAGTATTAGATATAATGGTCATCTGAATTAAATTTTCCCATTCCTGTCCATTTCAGTTCACTGATTCCTAAGATATCAATGTTCGCTCTTTCCATCTCCTATTTGACCACTTCCAATGTACCTTGAGTCATGGAGCTAACATTCCAGGTTCCTATGCAATATTGTTCTTTATAGCATTGGACTTTACTTTCACCACCAGGCACATCCACAACTGAGTGTCATTTCTGCTTTGGCCCTGCCACTTCATTCTTTCTGGAGCTGTTTAGTAATTGTTCTCTGCTCTTCCCCAGTAGCATATTGGACACCTTTTGATCTTGGGGGCTTGTGTTATGGTATCATATCTTTTTGTCTTTTCATACTGTTCATGGGATTCTCAAGGCAAGAATACTGGAGGGGGTTATCATTTCTTCCTCCAGTGAAATTATATATTTTACTCTATATTTAAAATTCTATACTTTATGATTACTTAAGAGATATTTTTGTTTATTAGTGCTTGGACTGGACAGAGTCACACCAAACTGAGGTTACTGGTTGCTTTCGAGGAGTGGTGTTTTACAATGGTGATTAAAAGAAATTAGATTTGTTCTTTAGTTTGCTAGGGCTTCCATAACCAAGTACTACAATGGGTCACTTAAACAACAGAAACTTACTCCTGAGAGTTTTGAAAACTAGAAGGCTGAGATAAGTTGTCAGGAGTGTAGATTTCTTCCGAGTCCTCTCCCCATTGGCTTCTTGATAGCTACCTTCTCCCTGGGGCCTTATATGGTCTTCCTTCTATGACTCTCTTTGTCTTAATCTCTTCTTCTTATAAGAACCTCAGATATAATGTGCTAGGGCTCATTCATATGACCTCATTTTGCCTTAATTACTAATTTAAAAGGCCCATCTCCAAATACAGTCATATTCTGAGGTCCTGGGTGTTAGGACTTTGACATATGGATTTAGAGGTGGTGGAGGGACAGACACAATTCAGTCTATGTTATATCCCTAACATCTTTTATTTAAAACAGAGAAACAAAAGAAATTAAGAGTTATATTTGACACTGATGCTAAACAAAGTTGTGAAATAAAAGTATATGGTTATCTAAGTCCAGAAAAGTTCTTCGTGGGATATCTATTTAGTCTTCCAAACTTTAAGAGTGCTGCTGCACTGGGATGACCCAGAGGGATGGTAAGGGGAGAGAGGTGGGAGAGGGGTTCAGGATGGGAACATGTGTATACCCGTGGTGGATTCATGTTGATGTATGGGAAAACCAATACAATATTGTAAAGTAATTAGCCTCCAATTAAAATAAATAAATTTATATATAAAAAAAGAGTGCTGCAGCACCAGATTGCTAACATTTGTAATTTTAGGAAGGTGAAAATGGAAATTGGTAGAGGGATATTCTTAACATGCTTCAATGGATTTTACTTTTTGAAACTGTTTTCAATGTACAGAAACATTTGGGAAGACAGTACAGAGCTTCCATATTCCCCACACTCAGTTGCTCCTATTATTAACATTTTACATTAGTATGTGAAATACTAATGTATTTGGTTACAGTTGCTGAACTAGTATTGATACATTGTTAACTGAAGTCCATACTTTATTCAGATTTCCTTTTTCATAATGTTCTTTATTTTTTTAATTTAAATTTATTTATTTTAATTAGAGGCTAATTACTTTACAATATTGTATTTATTCCAGGTTGGAGAAGGCAAAGACTAGGATAATTCCATCTAGATTACCATATCACATTAATTATCATGTCTTCTTAGTCTCTCTGAGTTATGACAATATGACAGTTTTTCAGACTTCCTTTTTATGACAACATTGGGTTTTGAAGAGTACTGGTCAGGTGTTTTGTAGAATGTCCCTATACTCGAATTTTCTTATTACTTTTTTTTTCATGATTAGATCTGGGTTATTAATTTGGGGAGAAAGATTGCAGAGATAATGTGCCATATTCATCACATCATATCAAGGCTATTGCCATGATTTGTCACTGTTGATGTTCCCCTTGATAACCTGGATGAGGTCTGTATTTTTCAGATGTCTCCTGTGGAAAATTATACCATTTTGCCCCTTTTCATACAAAAGGTACTCATTAGGTACTCATTAGGAGGAAGTACTCATTAGGAGGAAGTCACTTTGTACATCCCACAGTTAAGGAGTGGAGAGCTGTTTTCCACTTCTTTGAGGGCAGAGTATCTACATAAACTCCTTGGCATGATTTTGCATGAGAAATTTGTGATTTATCTCCCATTTATTTATTTATATAATCTTATTAACTTTTTATTGTATTCCTTTTAATTATTTTATACATATATTAATTTTGTAATTATTTAAAAATAAGAATATTTTATAATTCCTTAGCAAATTATTAACCAGTTTTGGACTTCAGAAGTTAGGAGCACTCGAGCTTATTAGAAAGGACCTATGGAGTTTGAAGAGGGGTTTCCCAGGTAGCATAGTGGTAAAGAATCTGCCTGATAATGCAGGAAGTGCAAGAGATGCATGCTGGTTTGATTCCTGGGTTGGGAAGATCCCTGGACTAGGAAATGGCAACCTGCTCCAGTATTCTTTCTTGGAAAATTCCACGAACAAAAGAGCCTGGTGGGTCCATGGGGACACAACGACTCCAACATAACTGAGCGACTGAGTACATACACACACATGGAGTTTGAAAATACAACTAATTGTGTACTCATTCTCTATTAGTAATGTGTCCCAGGTGGTACTAGTGGTAAAGACGCTGCTTGCCAGTCTAAGAGACATAAGAGACATGAGTTCAATCCCTGGTTTGGGAAGGTTCCCTGGAGAAGGGCATGGCAACCCACTCCAGTATTCTTGCCTGGAGAATCCTATGGACAGAGGAGCCTGGCAGGCTATGATCCATAGGGTCACAAAGAGTCATACATGGCTGAAGCTGCTTAGCACATACACATTCTCATTTAGACCACAGAAAGCAGCTTATACAAATATTTAAAATTATTACTGCTTAGAGAGTAAAAAGGTTGCATCTGTAGATCAAAGATGAAGCCAACAGAAGGCTTTCTTGTTATATATAGTCTTAGAGCATGTTAAGCTTCACGACTTCAAGGTAGGTTGCAAGGAGCTAACCTTCATTTTACAAACTCTTGGACCCCCTTGTACTATACTTGGAAATGATATGTATATATCATGCTTTTCTTGTATACAACTGGAAACTTCCTGGGATAGAATTTTTCAATTTTTTCCTTTGAATATATATATATATATATATATATATATATATATATAGTTGGAGTATAATTGCTTTACAATACTATGTTAGTTTCTTCTGTACAATGAAGTGAATGAACTATATGTAAATATACATATTTCCTCTCCCTCTTGGACCTCCTTCCCACCTCCCACCATCCCACCCATCTATGTCATCAATGGTATAGATGAACCTATTTCCAGGGCAGGGATGAGATGCAAACATAGAGAACAAACATAATTATTAATGTTTCCTCCTTACAAAATTACTTAAAAGTAGATTTTTGAAACTCTAAATCGGCATACTATTAATAATAACCATAATATCACATTATCCCACAATTAGTGCTCTGCTATATACATTATCAATGACTTAATATTTCTCCTACATTGTAATTTTTTTCCAGATATTTCAGTCAGCCTGTTAGCAGTTGTTGTCAGCTTTTGTGGCCTGGCCTTGTTGGTTGTTTCACTTTTTGTCTTCTGGAAGTTATGCTGGCCTTTCTGGAAGAGCAAACCCATGACTTCCAATGTCAGTACCCTTCCACAGAGCATGTCAAGTGCTCCCACTGAAGTTTTTGAGACTGAAGAGAAAAAAGAGATTAAAGAAAATGGAGAACCAGCACTAAAAGTTATTGAGCCTGCAATAAAAATCAGCCACACTTCCCCTGATATCCCAGCTGAAGTCCAAACTGCTGTAAAAGAACATTTAATTAAACATGCACGTGTGCAAAGACAAACAACTGAGCCTACATCTTCATCCCGGTAAGGAAAGATCAAATAAACAAAACTCTTTGGGCTGTGTGTGTGTCTGTATTTGTGTGTGTGTTGTATGTGATTTTCTAAGGGAGAAAAACTGAGGTGGGAAAGGAGAAAAGAAAAACAAGAGAAATGAGAAAGACAGAGGAAAATAAATAATAGAGTAAGGAGGGAATTGATAGGACAGAATAAATAGGGATGAAGAGAAAGAAATTGAAGACAAAGTCAGACAGAGAGTGGTACCATGAAAGGTAGAGGTTTCATTAAAATAATCTAATTAGAAATTTATTTATTGGCTTTTTCCTTTGAAATATTTTTGGTTGATTTCCAGTCTTTTGATTTAGTTTAATACAACCAATAAATAAATCAGCCATTTGCCTTGTGTTCCATTAAATCACCTACAAGTTCACAGTCAAAACTGAGTAACAGAGGCTAATGTTTAGTTTACATTTGTTTAGCACCTATACTGTAAACTGCTAGAAAATTTCATTGCTTATTGGAACTCATAGACCAAACTATTATGGTAAATTCAACAACAGCTTTGGTGAGTATCATGAGAATAGCAAGAGTGTACATGAAGGGAAGCCAGAGGGAAACCTTCTTAAAGTGATACATTTTAAGGAGGTACATTTTAATTCAGCCTGGAAAAATCAGCAAAAGTTTACTTGAACAAAAATAATTTGCTATAGTGTATTTCAAATTGTGCTAACTGTAAATGGGAAAAAGATTCTTATGAAAAGATTTTTTTCTCCTAAGTATGGTCTTCGATCTTTAACATGAAAAACCAACATGTTGGCTGCACGACCAGCACTCTAAAGCGCGGGCGGCTGCAACCGAGGTGGATGAAACTGGAGCCTATTATACAGAGTGAAGTAAGCCAGAAAGAAAAACACCAATACAGTATACTAACACATATATATGGAATTTAGAAAGATGGTAACAATAACCCTGTATATGAGACAGCAAAAGATACACAGATGTATAGAACAGTCTTTTGGACTCTGTGGGAGAGGGAGAGGGTGGGATGATTTGGGAGAATGGCATTGAAATACGTATAATATCATATACGGAACGAGTCGCCAGTCCAGGTTTGATGCACGATACTGGATGCTTGGGGCTGGTGCACTGGGACGACCCAGAGGGATGGTATGGGGAGGGAGGAGGGTTCAGGATGGGGAACACATGTATACCTGTGGCGGATTCATTTCGATGTTTAGCAAAACCAATACAATATTGTAAAGTTTTAAAAAAAAAAAAAGGCACGGCCGAGAGGATCTACCCTACGTCCGAGGTCAGGTGCAGAAGCCAGGAGGACCCCATGCCTGAAGGGCAAATGCCAAGAGGAGTTACCCCACGTCCGAGGTCAGGGGCGGCGGCTGGGAGGAGCTACCCAAGTCCGAGGTCAGGGGTGGCGGCCGAGAGGAGCTACCCCACACTCGAGGCCAGGGGTGGTGGCAGGGAGGAGCAACCCCATGCCCGAGTCCAAGGCTGGCAGCCGGGAGGACCAAACCCATGTCCAAGGAGCGGTGGCTGCATGGGTGCAGGAGGGTCTGGAGGAGCTATCCCACGTTGAAGGTCAGGAAGGGTGGCGGTGAGGAGATACCTCTCGTCCAAGGTAAGGAGCAATGGCTGCGCTTTGCTGGAGCAGCCGTGAAGAGATACCCCATGCCCAAGGTAAGAGAAACCCAAGTAAGACGGTAGGTGTTGCAAGAGGGCATTAGAGGGCAAACACACTGGAACCATACTCACAGAAAACTACTCAATCTAATCACACTAGGACCACAGCCTTGTCTAACTCAATGAAACTAAGCCATGCCCGTGGGGCAACCCAAGACTGGAGGGTCATGGTGGAGAGATCTGACAGAATGTGGTCCACTGGAGAAGGGAATGGCACACCACTTCAGTATTCTTGCCTTGAGAACCCCATGAATGGTATGAAAAGGCAAAATGATAGGATACTGAAAGAGGAACTCCCCAGGTCAGTAGGTGCCCAATATGCTACTGGAGATCAGTGGAGAAATAACTCCAGAAAGAATGAAGGGATGGAGCCAAAGCAAAAACAATACCCAGCTGTGGATGTGACTGGTGATGGAAGCAAGGTCCGATGCTGTAAAGAGCAATATTGCATAGGAACCTGGAATGTCAGGTCCATGAATCAAGGCAAATTGGAAGTGGTCAAACAAGAGATGGCAAGAGTGAATGTCGACATTTTAGGAATCAGCAAACTAAAATGGACTGAAATGGGTGAATTTAACTCAGATGACCATTATATCTACTACTGCGGGCAGGAATCCCTTAGAAGAAATGGAGTAGCCATCATGGTCAACAAAAGAGTCTGAAATGCAGTACTTGGATGCAATCTCAAAAATGACAGAATGATCTCTGGTCGTTTCCAAGGCAAACCATTCAATATCACAGCAATCCAAGTCTATGTCCCAATCAGTAACACTGAAGAAGCTGAAGTTGAACAGTTCTATGAAGATCTACAAGACCTTTTAGAACTAACAGCCAAAAAAGATGTCCTTTTCATTATACAGGACTGGAATGCAAAAGTAGGAAGTCAAGAAACACCTGGACTAACAGGCAAATTTGGCCTTGGAATATGGAATGAAGCAGGGCAAAGACTAATAGAGTTTTGCTAAGAGAACACACTAGTCATAGCATACATCCTCTTCCAACAACACAAGAGAAGACTCTACACATGGTCAACACCGAAATCAGATTGATTATATTCTTTGCAGCCAAAGATGGAGAAGCTGTATATAGTCGACAAAAATAAAAGACCAGGAGCTGACTGTGGCTCAGATCATGAATTCCTTATTACCAAATTCAGACTTAAATTGAAGAAAGTAGGGAAAACCACTAGACCATTCAGGTATGACCTAAGTCAAATCCCTTATGATTATACAGTGGAAGTGAGAAATACATTTAAGGGCCTAGATCTGATAGATAGAGTGCCTGATGAACTATGGACGGGAGGTTTGTGACATTGTACAGGAGATAGGGATCAAGACCATCCCCATGGAAAAGAAATGCAAAAAAGCAAAATGGCTGTCTGGGGAGGCCTTACAAATAGCTGTGAAAAGAAGAGAAGTGAAAAGCAAAGGAGAAAAGGAAAGATATAAGCATCTGAATGCAGAGTTCCAAAGAATAGCAAGAAGAGGTAAGAAAGCCTTCCTCAGCAATCAATGCAAAGAAATAAAGGAAAACAACAGAATAGGAAAGACTAGAGATCTCTTAAAGAAAATTAGAGATAACAAGGGAACATTTCATGCAATGATGGGCTTGATAAAGGACAGAAATGGTATGGACCTAAGAGAAGCAGAAGATATTAAGAAGAGGTGGCAAGAATACACAGAAAAACTGTACAAAAAAGATCTTCACGACCCAGATAATCACGATGGTGTGATCACTGACCTAAAGCCAGACATCCTGGAATGTGAAGTCAAGTGGGCCTTAGTAAGCATCACTACAAACAAAGCTAGTGGAGGTGATGGAATTCCAGTTGAGCTATTTCAAATCCTGAAAGATGATGCTGTGAAAGTGCTGCATTCAATATGCCAGCAAATTTGGAAAACTCAGCAGTGGCCACAGGACTGGAAAAAGTCAGTTTTCATTCCAATCCCAAAGAAAGGCAATGCCAAAGAATGCTCAAACTACCACACAATTGCACTCATCTCACATGCTAATAAAGTAATGCTCAAAATTCTCCAAGCCAGGCTTCAGCAATATGGGAACCGTGAACTTCAGATGTTCAAGCTGGTTTTAGAAAAGGCAGAGGAACCAGAGATCAAATTGCCAACATCTGCTGGATCATGAAAAAAGCAAGAGAGTTCCAGAAAAACATCTATTTCTGCTTTGTTGACTATGGCAAAGCCTTTGAATGTGTGGATCACAATAAACTGTGAAAAATTCTGAAAGAGATGGGAATACCAGACCACTTGACCTGCCTCTTGAGAAATCTGTATGCAGGTCAGGAAGCAACAGATAGAAATGGACATGGAACAATAGACTGGTTCCAAATAGGAAAAGTAGTACGTCAAGGCTGTATATTGTCACCCTACTTATTTAACTTATATGCAGAGTACATCATGAGAAACTCTGGACTGGAAGAAACACAAGCTGGAATCAAGATTGCTGGGAGAAATATCAAGAACCTCAGATATACAGATGACACCATCCTTATGGCAGAAAGTGAAGAGGAACTAAAAAGCCTCTGGTGAAAGTGAAAGAGGAGAGTGAAAAAGTTGGCTTAAAGCTCAACATTCAGAAAACGGAAGATCATGGCATCCGGTCCCATCACTTCATGGGAAATAGATGGGGAAGCAGTGGAAACAGTGTCAGACTTTATATTTTTGGGCTCCAAAATCACTGCAGATGGTGACTGCAGCTATGAAATTAAAAGACACTTAGTCCTTGGAAGTAAAGTTATGTCCAACCTAGATAGCATATTCAAAAGCAGAGACATTACTTTGCTTAAAAACGTCCGTGTAGTCAAAGCTATGGTTTTTCCAGTGGTCATGTATGGATGTGAGAGTTGGACTGTGAAGAAGGTTGAGCGTGGAAGAATTGGTGCTTTTGAACTGTGGTGTTGAAGAAGACTCTTGAGTGTCCCTTGGACTGCGAGGAGATCCAACCAGTCCACTCTGAAGGAGATCAAGCCCTGGGATTTCTTTGGAAGGAATGATGCTAAAGCTGAAACTCCAGTACTTTGGCCACCTCATGCGAAGAGTTGACTCATTGGCAAAGATTCTGATGCTGGGAGAGATTGGGGACAGGAGGAGAAGGGGACGACAGAGGATGAGATGGCTGGATGGCATCACTGACTCGATGGACATGAGTCTCAGTGAGCTCCGGGAGTTGGTGATGGACAGGGAGGCCTGGCGTGCTGTGATTCATGGTGTTGCAGAGAGTCGGACTCGACTGAGCGACTGAACTGAACTTAACTGATTGTGATAGTAGCAGTTTTTCTGATAATAACGGTCTAATAGTAGCAGTATTTCTCTGATTCCCAGACGTAACAACTAGTTTTACCCTAGGAACATGGTAAAAATCAAAAGCAGTGAGGGTAAGCTATATTTTCTGCTAAACAACTGACTTCCTAATCTTACCTTCCTATCTCTCTAAATCAAAGATGTATTCATGCTTTCTGATATGACATACTTTTTGTGGATTTAGAAATCTATCAAGTTGAAAAACTGCAAGGGTCATGTTTGCTACTAGGATTGAAAGAGTATTCAATATATCTTTTGTAAAATTAAAAAAGAGGATTGTATCTATAAATAAACCATCTTCTTTCTGAGATAAATTTCAGTGAGGTAGGTAAGAAAAATTGTTACTTTAGGGATGAGGAACTTTGGGGTAAGGAGGATGGATGGAAGTGTTATACTTTTCAAGCTATTTAAATTTTGTAACCTAGATGTGCTTCGTGTTTAGTTATTATGTTGACAGGTTTTCCTGAGCACTGCATCCATTCACTTTTATGATCCAGTATGCATTAATTTAAATTTATTTATAGGTAGTTAATTCTAAAATAATTATTCCATATGCTTCTTCTTTATAGGAAAAAAATGCTTTAAGTTTATTTCATGTGGTTACATGATTATCATTACTATCAAAACTTCAAATTGTGGCCAAATATGATATTTAATAAAGCCTTAACATACTCAGAAATTTCAGGGTAAAAATATCCAATTAATCTACAAGACATTAAAAAAATATTGATACTGTCTGTGACTATATATCAACTTAGTGTTCAGAATTATTCAAATTGTTTAGTGGATAAGTGCACCCCAAATAAAGACACTCAATTAATGAAGATAACTTGGGCTTCTCAGGTGATAATCTGCCTACCAATGCAGGAGACACAGAAATCATGGGTTCATACCCTGGGTCAGGGAAATGTCTTGGAGTATGAAATGATAACCCACTCCAGGGTTCTTTCCTGGAAAATTCCATGGACAGAGTAGCCTGGCAGACTGCAGTCCATGGGGTTGCAGAGAGTTAGACACAACTGAATGACTGAGCATGTACAATAAGAATAACTTGCCTTTCTTTGCTCAGTTTTTTTTTTTTTTTTTTGGAAACCTCAGAAAAATAAAACACTATCTCCAAAAGATTATCTGTTGAATGTAAACACACAACTTATTCAATTATCACTAGCTAGGGGGGAATGAAAGAATATATACTGAGAACACATGTTTGAAGAATTGGTTTTGGATGCAGAATTGCTACCTAGAAATAAAATACAGTAGAGTGACAGCACATCATTTTAGCACTAAATTTCTCAGTCAGTGAGTCACCGAGTCATGTATGACTCTTTGTGACCTGATGGACTGTAACCCATGAGGCTCCTGTCCATGAAATTTTCCAGGCAAGAATACTGGAGTGGGTTGCTATTTTATACTCCAGGAATTTCTCAGTAATTATAGGAAATTAAATCAGAAAAAAATCCTTTTTTCTCTTAACCTTAAAAAATATAAAGATGGCATTGTACATATGTCTCGTATTTTTTAAGAGAAAAAATATAACACAGATTCATAGTTTTTCTATAAGCTTGATGTCATTGACCTCTTTGAATTTCCTTGTTTATGAGAGGTTGGGGAAGGAAGAAAACAAAATATCTTTTTTCAGTGCTTCCAGTTTAGTCACCATGCCAGCATCCTTCCTGCTAATCCTCCACCAGCCTGCATGAAGTTATTATTAATTATCCCTATTGCTTGTGAGTTAACTGAAATCCAGAGAGATTCTTAAAATTTCCTAAAGAAATGAAGCTGGTGAAAATTAGAACTCACGTTTATCCAGATTGATGGAACACATTTTTAGAGTTAAAGCCAAGGAAATATGGTTTTTTCACAATCAAAGATGTTACAAACAAGGACCTGCTGTATAGCACATGGAACTCTGTTCAGTGTTATGTGACAGCTTGGACAGGAAAGGAGTTTGGGGGAGAATGGATACATGTATATGTATGGCTAAGTCCCTTCACTATTAACCTGAAACTATCATGATATTGTTAATCAGCTCTACCCCAATACAAAATAAAAATAACAGAAAAAAAATGGTTACAAAGTCCACTGAGGACAGGTAGCTTGGAGGTTGGAGAATGAGGGCATCTTCCTGCTCATTCTGCTCAGTTAGAAATGTGGAATTATATGTGGTTATCATGAATAGCTAGTCATGATTTTAATGTTTGACCTTGGGATGAATTTCTTGCAGAAAACGTGATTATTCTATTTCTCAAAACTCCCCATGTATGTTAATTACTTCATCATACTAATTACCTTTATATAGAGAGGAAGGGGAAATTGATGTTTATTATACAGAGAGCTTGAGGGCACATTATTATAAATTGGATTATTCTGCTCAAATGCTAACTTTTCATTGAAGTCTAGCAATATCAGGAACCCTACCCCACCAACCCACACAGTAATTTAACTTTAATGCTTGGTTCCCTCCCCTTATTAAGATATACCAGCTCTAGTCTGGTATCAGGACTCCCTTTTATTTGGCTTAGACAATAGATGACAAGCATCATAGTCTCTCAACTTTTAGTTGTCTCTATTTTTAAGTGACATCCTAATTAGTTAACAACATGCTAGAAACTATCACATTTCTCAAGTTCTCATCTTCCTTTTCAAATATTTGGACATTTGACCCCATCAGCCTCCTGGAAGCCCAACAGACGTCTGTATATTTCTTATTATTAACATTATTCTAGCATCTATCTTGATTGCTTTTTAATTCATCCAGTAGTCTTAGTAGATATATTAAGTAGATATAACTTTTAAGTATGGTCAGGGTATTCTGCATACTCTATCTGATCTGCAACTCTAGGGAACTGAGAAAAACATTCACAACATAATGCAGAAAGATAAGAAACATAAGAAATTACAATATTCAAAAATTACAAGTACATACTATGTGGTGGAAAATGTGGACTTAAGAGAATAGAAAAATCATTGCCAGCTGAGGCATGGATCTGAGGCCAAAGGAAACTAGAAATTCACATAAATGGCAATTTGAAGAGGGTATGAATTCCAGATGGAAACATTTTATATGGAAAGATACAGAATAGGAAATCTTGCTATGAAAACATCAGGTAAGTTAACTTGATCAGAAAATAGAGGTCAATTGAGGGATAATTGAAGATAAAGTCAGTTGGAATTAAAGTCTGAGAAGGCCTTGAAATCATAGACAAAATGTTCAAGGTCTGTCCTGTCAAAAATATTTGTGTCAGAAGAATCTCTTGGTTAAAGAACTGTGTTTTAGTAAAATTAATTTGACAACAGTTTGAGGGCAGGCTGTAGAAAAAGACATCTATTTTGAAAGTAATATATTAGTTCAGGCATGATAAAAATCAGGAAGTTGCAAACAACAACAAAATGAAAACTGAGAAAAGTTATAAAGGAAGAATCTAAGATTTCATAAAAAATATTAAGTGACACTTCTGTCATTCCAAGTCTAGTCCAATCCTAGACTAAAAGCGTGACATTCAAACTTTTGATGTTTGATGTATGTGTCTGATGATGCCAAGCTGCCATTATAATGTTTTAGGTCCATATTGCCCCAAACGTATAGCCCTGCTTTCTTAGGCAGAAAATGTGCTGATTTCACTTCTGCATTGCTCTTGAAACCTAGACAAAGCACTGTATGAATTCAGGATATATGTGTTGAATTTAAAAAATCAGTAAATGAATTTGATGACTTCATCTTATCTATCCAAATGGGTCTTTTATGGTTACCAGTTAGAAATGTCCTTGGTCTTTTTATCATCCTCCTGTAGATCTCAACTTTGTTCTTCTGTGCTCATTTCCTTTGTCTAGAATGACAAACTCTTTTATTCACTATAAGATCTTTAAGGAAATAAATCTTTTCCTATCCAATTATCAGTTATTGTCCTTTAAAGTCATATCTACAGTCTAGCAATTGTTTATTGTCTTAATGTTGAGCTCTAGCTGATTGCCATATCTAATAGGATAACTTCTCAGAGAACCAGTGTGTATATAACCTACTTTAATGTGCTCTTCTTTCCATCATTGAAAGACACTGAGAGTGTTAGTTTCTCAGTCATGTCTGACTCTTTGTGACCCCATGGACTATAGCCCGCCAGGCTCCTCTGTCCGTGGAGTTTTTCAGGAAAGTATACTGGAATGGGTAGCCATTCCCTTCTCCAGAGGATTTTCCCAACCCAGTGATTGAACCCAGGACTCCTGCATTGCAGGTGGATCTTTACCATCTGTGTCACCAGGGGAGCCCCAATTTCCATCACTGGGTAAGTGCATAAAAAGCATCAAGTGACTGATTTTGATTGATTATCTCTCCACTTTCCTCCTTTAAAGACATCATCAGCTGGTGAGATAATAATGATGGTTAATCCTAAGTCAACTCCCTAGGATGAGTATAAGGAACAACTTTCTATGCATTCATTGCTATTGTGAAAAGAGGTGAATTGTAAGTGGCAAAATAATTTGTTGAGGATGAGAAATTATGTTGGTTGATCACTGTTAGGATTCTAAGTACTTACTGAAAATAATTAAAGAAATCATTGACTTATATGTGCTGATGGATTTACATTAGCCATGGTTTCTTAGAAAAGTAATTCTTAAAGTCATCACAAATAAAGTTAGAAAGAACATTCAGAAATAAATTATTTAAAAATATTTTAATAGTATATAAAACTAGATCGCATAGTTTTCTTTAAGAGATTTTTTAAAAATTA
Source organism: Bubalus bubalis (assembly GCF_019923935.1). Taxonomy (NCBI): domain Eukaryota; kingdom Metazoa; phylum Chordata; class Mammalia; order Artiodactyla; family Bovidae; genus Bubalus; species Bubalus bubalis. The sequence goes on along the minus strand of NC_059160.1, from coordinate 43,492,268 downwards.
AATCCTTCTCAAAAGATAGCAAAAGTTGCAATTTTCATTCCAAGATACTGAACAGAGTGGGAAACAAGATGTTACACAAATGAAGAATTTAGAAGATATTTAACTGCTAGGATATCATGACCAGAACAATAGGAGAACCTCAGATCTGTTGTTGTTCACTCACTCAGTGTGCTCAACTCTTTGTGACTCCATGGACTGCAGCACATCAGACTTCCCTGTCTTTCACTATCTCATGGAGTTTACTCAAACTCATGTCCATTGAAATGATGATGCCATCCAACTATTTCATTGTCTGTCATCCTCTTCTTCTCCTGCCCTCAATATTTCCCAGCATCAGAGTCTTTTCCAATAAGTCAGCTCTTTGGCATCAGGTGTTAAAGTATTGGAGGAAGCTTCAGTTTCAGCATCAGTCCTTCCAATGAAAATTCAAGGGGGGTTTACTTTAGAATTGACTGGTTTGATATCCTTGCTGTTCAAACAACTCTAAAGAGTCTTCTCCAGCACCATAGTTCTAAAGCATCAATTCTTTGGTGCTCAGCCTCCTTTATGGTCTAACTCTCATACCCATACATGACTCCTAGAAAAACCATGGCTTTGACTATACAAACCTTTGTCGACAAAGTGATGTCCCTACTTTTAAATTTGCAGTCTAGATTTGTCAAAGCTTTTCTTCAAAGGAACAAGCATCTTTGAACTTCATGGATGTAGTCACCATCTGCAGTGATTTTGGAGCCAAATAAAATAAAGTCTGTCCTTGTTTCTGCTTTTCCCCCATCTATTTGCCATGCTCAGTGGTAAAGATTCCACCTGCAATGAAGGAGACCCGGGTTCAGTCCCTGTGTTAGGAAGATCCCCTGGAAAAGGAAATGGCAACCCACTCCAGTATTCTTGCCTGGAGAAGCCCATGGACCCAAGAGCCAGGTGGGCTGCAAAGAGGGTTGTAAAGAGTCAGACACGACTGAAGCAACTTATCATGCACACACAATGGGACTGGATACCATGATCTTTGTTTTTTGAGTGTTGAGTTTTAAGCCAGTTTTTTTCACTCTCCTCTTTCACCTTCAACAAGAGATTCTTTAGTTCCTCTTTGCTTTTTGCCATTAGGGTGGTGTCATATGCATATCTGAGGTTATTGATATTTCTCCTGGCAGTCTTGATTCCAGCTTGTGATTCTTCCAGCCCAGTATTTTGCATGATGTACTCTGCATATAAGGTAAATAAGGCATATCTAGCTCCTTGAAATAACAATTCATAAAATATACTGTACAGATGCTTGAGGTGGTTAAATAATCTCCTTTAGGAAATATATGCTTTTGGTATATAATCTAACTTTTGAAACGGAGTGGCTCTTCGAACCAAGCTCAGAGATAAAACCTTATAAGGTATAAAAACTAGGAGATTTTGTTTAATGATACTGATAAATATTATCTCCTCTTTATAAGCACCAATTATAAATTGGTTAGGGCTTCCCTGGTAGCTCAGCTGGTAAAGAATCTGATTGTAATGCAGGAGACTCCTGTTCAATTCCTGGGTCAGGAAGATCTTCTAGAGAAGGGAGAGGCTACCCACTCCAGGATTCTTGGGCTTCCCTGGTGGCTCAGATGGTAAAGAATCTGCCTTCAATGTGGGAGACCTGGGTTCAGTCCCTAGGTTGGGAAGATACCCTGGAGGAAGGCATGGCAACCCACTCTAGTATTCTTGCCTGGAGAATTGCTATGGACAGAGGAGCCTGGAGGGCTACAGTCAGTGGGGTTGCAAAGAGTTGGATGTGACTGAATGACTAAGCACAGCGCAGCACATAAATTGGTTAGGCCCTCTTCTTCATAGTACAAATAATTCTTGGGAAGTTGACTTTTATTAGTCATAAGATCTTTTAGTAATCATTTCATACAAACTCCAACAGATATTTCCTGAATCCCAGCTTGTGATTATTATGAAATTCATAAAAAGATTAATAAAACTTATATTCTGCTATTATAAAGAATACTAGTGGAAGTGGGGAATGGTAGATAAATCTGAAGATAGGATATTTCAATACACTCTTTGCAGTATGCTCAAGGAGATGTGAAGGTACAGAAGAAGGGCCCCAGAGTGGTGGGTAAATTCATTTGAAGGATTTTAACATTTTCCTTCAAATCCTAGCTGAGCTCACTAGGAGAGAGGCTCATGATAGACATCAACATACTTAAAATTAAGGGACAGCCTAAGTGACATGTTGAGCATAGAAAGTTAAAGCTAAAATACATAATTATAAGGTCAAAAGACCTTATAGGGGATGTAGCAATACCAAACAAAATATTCCTGGTTTTATTATTGTGATAAGATGTTACTGTAAGATTTTTTTAAATTTAGGCTTTTATATTGCTTCATTCTTTTAATATAAAATATTATGTTTTCAGAACTTTATTTGTAGATAAAAAACTACCAAGAAAAATTTCCCAACCTAATTACTTCATATACATTCCTTTAAATATATGATGCATCAAAAGCAATTGCTTATCATCTCTTGTTTTGATTTGTAAACATTTTTAACATGATAAAAGGTCAAGGGACAAGTATTTTCTGAATACCATAATTCATCTTATTAATTTCTATTAAAGAACAAATTTCCTTGAACAGAATAAAGATAAGTTACTCAAATTAATTTTAACCATTATATCACATAATTGAAAGAAAAACAGTTTTTCTCTCCAAACAGCTTTTATTATTATTGGATTGTTAGTCATATAGCTAAAGTTTTCAGGGAAAAATTTTAACTTATTTATTCAACAATATTTATAGAGCAGGGCTTCCCTAATGGCTCTGGGGTAAAGAATCCACCTTCCAATGCTGGAGACTTGAGTTTTATCCCTGGGTCAGGAACATAGTCTGGAGTAGGAAATGGCAATCCACTCCAGTCTTCTTGCAATCTTGCCTGGAAACTCCCATGGACAGAGGAGCCTGTTGGCTACAGTCCATGGGGTTGCAAAAGAATCAGACATGACTTAGCAACTCAACAACACCAACAACGGTATGTGCATATCTGTGTGTGTGTGTGTATGTGTGTGTGTATTCAGTTCCGTTCAGTTGCTCAGTTGTGTCCGATTCTGTGACCCCATGGACTGCAGCACTCCAGACTTCCCAGTCTATCACCAACTCCCAGACCTCACTCAAACACATGTCCATCGAGTCGGTGATGCCATGCAACCATCTCATCCTCTGTCATCCCCTTCTCCTCCTGCCCTCAATCTTTCCCAGCATCAGGGTCTTTTCCAAAGAGTCAATTCTTCACATAAGATGGCCAAGTATTGGAGTTTCAGCTTCAGCATCAGTCCTTCCAATAAATATTCAGGACTGATTTTCTTTAAGCTTGACTGTTTGGATCTCCTTGCAGTCCAAGGGACTCTCAAGAGTCTTCTCCAACACCACAGTTCAAAAGCATCAGTTCTTCGGCACTCAGCTTTCTTTATAGTCCAACTCTCACATCCATACATGACTACTGGAAAAACCATAGCTTTGACTAGATAGACCTTTGTCAGCAAAGTAATGTCTTTGTTTTTTAATATACTATCCAGACTTGTTATAGCTTTTATTCTGAAGAGCAACTGTCTTTTAATCTCATGGCTGCAGTCACCATTTACAGTTATTTTGGAGCCAAAGAAAATAAAGTCTGACACTGTTTCCATTGTTTTCCCATCTTTGCCATGAAGTGATGGGACCGGATATCATGATCTTAGTTCTCTGAATGTTGGGTTTTAAGTCAGCTTTTTCACTCTCCTCTTTCGCTTTCATCAAGAAGCTCTTTAGTTCTTCACTTTCTGCCATAAGGGTGGTGTCATCTGTGTATCTGAGGTTATTGATATTTCTCCCAGAAATCTTGATTCCAGCTTGTGCTTAATCCAGTCTGGCATTTTGCATGATGCACTCTGCATATAAGTTAAATAAGGAGGGTGACAATATGCAACTTTGATGTACTCCTTTCCCGATTTGGAACCAGTCTGTTGCTCCATGTCTGATTCCAAATGTTGCTTCTTGACCTGCATGCAGATTTCTCAGGAGTCCAGTAAGGTGGTCTGCTATTCCCATCTCTTGAAGAATCTTCAACAGTTTGTTGTGATCCAGAGGAACCAGAGATCAAATTGCCAACATCCACTGAATCATGGAAAAAACAAGAGAGTTCCAGAAAAACATCTGTTTCTGCTTTATGACTAAGCCAAAGCCTTTGACTGTGTGGATCACAATAAACTGTGGAAAATTCTGAAAGAGATGGGATTACCAGACCATCTGACCTGTGTCCTGAGAAATCTATATGCAGGTCAGGAAGCAACAGTTAGAACTGGACATGGAACAACAGACTGGTTCCAAATCGGGAAAGGAGTAGGTCAAGTCTGTATATTGTCACCCTGATTATTTAATTTATATGCAGAGTACCTCATGAGAAATGCTGGGCTTTAGGAAGCACAAACTGGAATCAAGATTGCCAGGAAAAATATTAATAACCTCAGATATGCAGATGACACCACCCTTATGGCAGAAAGAGAAAAACTAAGGAGCCTCTTGATGAAAGTGAAAGAGGAGAGTGAAAAAGTTGGCTTAAAGCTCAAAATTCAGAAAACTAACATCATGACATCCAGTCCCGTCACTTCATGGCAAGTAGATAGGGAAACAGTGGAAACAGTGACTGGCTTTATTTTTCCTGGGCTCCAGAATCACTGCAGATGGTAATTGCAGCCATGAAATTAAAAGACACTTACTCCTTGGAAGGAAAGTTATGACCAACCTAGATAGCATATTGAAAAACAGAGATATTACTTTGTCAACAAAGGTCCATCTAGTCAAGGCTATGGTTTTTCCAGTGGTCATGTATGGATGTGAGAGTTGGACTATAAAGAAAGCTGAGCACTGAAGAATTGATGCTTTTGAACTGTGGTGTTGGAGAAGACTCTTGAGAGTCCCTTGGACTGCAAGGAGATCCAACCAGTCCATCCTAAAGGAGATCAGTCCTGTGTGTTCATTGGAAAGACTGATGTTGAAGATGAAAGTCCAATACTTTGGCCACTTGATGTGAAGAGCTGACTCACTAGAAAAGACCCTGATGCTGGCAAGGGTTGAGGGCAGGAGGAGAAGGGGACAACAGAGGATGAGATGGTTGGATAGCATCACCGACTCAATGGGCATGGGTTTGGGTGGACTTCCGGAGTTGGTGATGGACAGGGAGGCCTGGTGTGCTGCAGTTCATGGGGTGGCAAAGGGTCGGACAATACTGAGTGACTTAACTGAACTGAGTCTTCAACAGTATGTAAACTGAGAAGTTCCGCATGCTCATGCTGGATTTAGAAAAGGCAAAGGGACCAAAGATCAAATTGCCAACATCCATTGGATCATAGAAAAAGCAAGCAAATTCCAGGAAAACATCTACTTCTCCTTCACTGACTACAATAAAGCCTTTCACTGTGTGGATCACAACAGACTGTGGAAAATTCTTAAAGAAATGAGAATAAAAGACCACTTACCTACCTCCTGAGCAACTTGTATGCAGGCCAGGAAGCAACAGTTAGAACCAGACATGGTACAATGGACTGGTTGACAATTGTGACAGGAGTGCGTTAAGGTTGTATATTGTCACCCTACTTATTTAATTGATATGCAGAGTACCTGATGTGAAATGCCAGGCTGGAATCAAGGTTTTTGGGAGAAATATCAATAACCTCAGATATGTAGATGACACCACCATAATGGCAGAAAGCTAAATGGAACTAAAGGGCCTCGATGAAAGTGAAAGAGGAGAGCAAAAATGCTGACTTAAAACTTAAAACATTTAGAAAACTAAGATCATGGCATCTAGTCCCATCACTTCATGGCAAATAAATGGGCAAAACATGGAAACAGTGACATGTTTTATTTTCTTGGGCTCCAAAATCTCTGCGGATAGTGACTTCAGTAATAAAATTCAAGGATGTTTGCTCCTTGGAAGAAAAGCTATGACAAACCTAGACAGCATATTTAAAAGCAGAGACATAGTCAAAGCTATGGTTTTTCCAATAGTCATGTACAGGTATGAAAGTTGGACCATAAAAATGCTGAGCACTGAAGAATTAATGCTTTCAAATTGTGGTGCTGGAGAAGATTCTTGAGAGTTCCTTGAATAGCAAGGAGATCAAACCAGTCAATCCTAAAGGAAATCAACTCTGAATATTCCCTTGGAGGACTGATGCTGAAGCTACAGCTCCAACACTTCAGCCACCTGAATCAAAGACCTGACTCAGTGGAAAAGACTCTGATGGTGGGAAATATTGACAGCAGGAGAATATGGAGGTGACAGAGGATGAGATAGTTAGATGGCATCATCAACTCAATGGACATGAATTTGAGCAAGCTCCAGGTGTTGGTGATGGACAGGGAAGCCTGGTGTGCTACAGTCCATGGGGTCACAAAAAGTTGGACATGACTGAGTGGCTGAACTGAAAATACTCACAATAAGTGTTAATGGGAATATGATCTGTTTTTTTAAATATAAATTTATTTTATTTTTTTATTTTTTTAATTTAAATTTATTTATTTTAATTGGAGGCTAATTACTTTACAATATTGTGGATATGATCTGTTGACTTGAACTTTTTAGAACCTGGAGTGGTGTATTCAGGGGGATTAATGTGAAAGTGGTAATGGAAGACAAGAAAGAAGGGTGGTGTGCAGTTATGTTGTGTCTTCTATGGCTGCTGCACCAGCCAGGAGAGAATAAACAGGTCTGAAGTTCCTAGACTCCTCACATTTTCTTCCAGCCTCTTAGCTCTCACCTTGCTTACTGTGGTTTCAGCGAACAGTGTGCACAGTGAGATACAGCAAGACAACTGGTGCTGTGAGCAGGATGAAGAACAATGCATTGTAAGAAACGTGGGTTTGATACCTGGGTCGGGATTCCCTGGAGAGGAAATGGCAACCTACACCAGTATTCTTGCCTGGAGAACCCCATGGACAGAGGATCCTGGTGGGTGACAGCCCATAGGTTCTCAAAGAACCGGACATGACTGAAGCAACTGAGCAGCAGCATGGCAGCATGGATGAAGAAAATAAAGTTCAAAAGGTGAAGTGACTTGTCCAAAGTTGCTCACTTCATAGGAAGGCTGGGACCAAACTGTTGTCTGATTTCAAGTGCAGCATTTTAAAAATCTCATCCCAGTGTAATCCTATTCAAGTGCTTTTGCTTGGATAGTGGGAAATATTGGCATAGTTTTCAGTGTGATTCCAGGACTCTACTCACATGTCACCCAAAGAGATTCTGTCCATACGTATTCAACTTCTGGTCTCTGATTTTGTTTGAAAGAAAAGAACTGTTGGTAAAATAATATTTTAAAATTGCTGTATTAATACATTTGTTCCTGTGACATTATGTAATATTGACTATATTTAGTAGCTACCCTCGGATGTTCCAGGTAAGGTGGGTAGAACTTTTCCTTCTCTATCAGGAGGAGTATTTATATGGTGTCTTCCTAGGTTTGAAGGTTAAGAGTGGGGTCTGTAGCAGTCTAATGGGCTGTACTTTAATTGGTTGGATATTTGTGTGAGACTAAATAGCCACTTACCACTGTCATTCCAAAGGAGAAAAAAAAAATGCAGTAAGGTAAAGAAGATCTGTGTTGTCATGACAGTACTTTAACATTGTAATAATTAAAGCTTCTCCTAGCTTACTAGCTAAACTCTGACTTAGAACAGGCACTATTTACTCTATAATTAGGGTACTGGCTTACTAGAATGAAAATCTTACTACTGTTAGATTCCTGTTAGAAGGGGCTTACAGCTGCACAGTTATAGTCAGTGACATAAGAAATAAATTATTGATTTTTTAGGGGGAGGATAGACGGAGAAGGCAATGGCACCCCACTCCAGTACTCTTGCCTGGAAAATCCCATGGGTGGAGGAGCCTGGAAGGCTGCAGTCCATGGGGTCGCTGAGGGTCGGACATGACTGAGCGACTTCACTTTCACTTTTCACTTTCCTGCATTGGAGAAGGAAATGGCAACCCACTCCAGTGTTATTGCCTAGAGAATTCCAGGGACAGAGGAGCCTGGTGGGCTGCCGTCTATGGCGTCGCAGAGTCGGACACGACTGAAGTGACTTAGCAGCAGCAGGGGGAGGACAGAAGATTAAATTTTATTGAAAAGCATAGGGAGGTGAAATCATGGATCAATTTATAAAAAATAAGAAAAAAAATTTTGTGGGGTTTTTTTGCTTGCAAAAAAAAAATTAAATTGCTGCATAAGTGAAAATGATTTTTGCAGAAACATTAGATTGTTTAGTTAAGTATTCCAAATCTCTTAAGAATGTTGAATGTATAAAGTGGGATATACTAGATCTATTTAATAATTCACAGCAATATATACTACCTGTATTCCTTTTAAAATTCTTATTATTTCCTGATGATTTGTGACCCTAATTTAAGCCCCTGATCTTATATATCTGGAATAGAGTCAAGATTAAAATACATTTTATAGCGTATTCAACACATTAAAATGGGATCAATCTGAGGAAGCAGATCACTTCAAGCTTTAAGTCAGTCAGTAAAGACTTTTATATTTATACTCAAATACTGAAACTAAAATATTGAATTATTTTAGTTTTGAATTCAGTATAGTTTAATTAGGAGCAAATTCCCTCATCTGAGATAAAGTAGTCCTAGTTTGTTTTTGTATAGAAATAATTTTTTAATTATTATCAAGTTGAAAAAGATATAATGACATGAGTAAAGGATTTTGACATAAGCGCTGGAGAGCTATTGAGTGTAAGAGAGAGCTGAAAGAAGGAAAGCCAAACTGAAGGCTACTGTAGAAAGCAAAGTATGAGGTGATGAGAATCTGGACTGAATAGCAATGGAAATGAAGCAGAATAGGCAATTATATGAGACGTCTCAAAGCAGCAGATCAACAGGACTTAGAAAGTTGAGCAAAGCCCATGAATTAAAGGAAAGGTAATTCAAAGCATACTGCAGGATTCCAAGCATAAATGATTGAGAAAACTGTTAGACCTGTTATAAGAGATTATAGAAGAGATAACAGATTTGAAAGCAAAATAGAGAAAATAATGAATTTGCTTGACTTTGGGGCTAAATTAGGACATTTGTTTAGAAATCCCTCTTGAAGACAAAGAGATCTGGAACTAAATTTTTGTCTATATGAGATATATCTATATCTCAGAAATCTCTAGGAATCATCAGATTTAAGATAGTAATTATAGCCCAGGAACTGATTATTAGTCTAATGCAGTGACTGAAAAAAATGACAGAAAACCTGGAACTAGACCTTAAGGAAACACATAAGTTGACATGGCTCATGCTAGAAATCATGCAGAAAGTATAAAAGAATCAGATCTTAATGCAAGTCACAGTTAGGTGACAATTAGTAAGGTGACAATTAATATATATATATATTTATATATATAATGTTCTGGAAATGTTGATGAGATAAACAGTAACTGAGTATATGAAATTCATTTTGAATTTTAAGAACTATTATTTAACCCCAAATTCTAAAATTCTACAATCTTTCAATCCTTAAGAGTTTCTGAAGCCACTGTATGTTGAAAAAAGTAAAATGTCCTCATTTTGGCTGTCATAATTATATTTTGAAAAGTAAACATTAATTTGGTTAAATGTTAGAAATAACACAGTGTAAGAACATGTGGACTTATGTCTTTAATATTGACACTAAAATGGAAATTCATAGGACCAAAATATCCAGATGAAAAGAAACCAGTCATCTGAATGATTTGTTTGCATAATGTTTACATCTTGATGCACGCAGGTAATTGATAACATTTATAACATTTTGTGTAATATTGAACTTTTTTGGTAATCCTCTTTCTTTGTAATTGTGCTTATGATGGTAAGTAAAAATACCAAGAACTTGTAAATTGTGCATTTGTGTGCTTTAGGTGTTTCTATAGTTTTAGGAGATTTTTTCTTTGAATACTTCATCCCTGGTGTTTCAAAAGTACTGTGTGTATATGTGTGTGTGTGTGTGTGTCCATCTGTTTATTGCTGTCGATAGAATACTTCATTATCATGGGTGTGGGGAAGAGTTTTTATGCCACTTTATGTAACATTATTATCAAAACAATCTACCTAAATGATTTTTTGTGTGTATATATATATATGTATACAGACACAATTCCTTCAGAAGACACCTACCAAGGCAAATGCAGGTTTCCAGTGTTGATTTTGGCATGGGCACAGAACCCATTTTACAAAGAGGAGAAACAACAACCAGCATTGGGAGAATAAAACCAGAGCTCTACAAACAGAAATCAGTGGACTCTGAGGACAACAGGAAAGAAGATGTCAAAACCTGTGGAAAGCTTAATTTCACCCTCCAGTATGACTATGAAAATGAACTTCTAGTGGTGAAAATTATCAAAGCCTTAGATCTCCCTGCTAAAGACTTCATGGGAACTTCTGATCCTTATGTGAAGATGTATCTTCTTCCAGATAGGAAAAAGAAATTTCAGACTCGTGTGCACAGAAAGACTTTAAATCCTCTGTTTGATGAAACTTTTCAGTTTCCTGTAGCATATGATCAACTAAGCAACAGAAAATTACATTTCAGTGTGTATGATTTTGACAGATTTTCTAGACATGACATGATTGGGGAAGTGATTTTTGATAATTTGTTTGAAGCCTCTGATCTCTCCAGAGAAGCCACAGTATGGAAAGATATTCATTGTGCTACCACAGTAAGTTATAATAACACCAATATATTCCTTTTATTTGACCTGCAGTGATATATAAAACTAATTTTTACCCAGATTAGTTTAAAAAGTTAGGGAAATTTTGTCCTAAATACCTGCAGTGTATGAATTACATATGTACATACATAATTCAGGCACTTAACACTAGGTAATGTTAGTAACTGTGTACATAAAAAAATCTTTTCTTTTAATGTCTAACCTTTGTTTCTACACTTCTTGTTTTGAGGAAGTTCATTACTTCACCATACTGGACAGTTCTTATAATTTGCCAAAAGTAGTAGTCCTTTTCACTTGTAAAATATTTATCTTTAACTTATTCTCTACAGTCAATTTCCAAATAGTTATTATTGATTTTAATTTTTTAAGACGATTTCATTCCTCAGGTTTAACCTAAAATGTACTTTGATGCCATTTGGAAAGGCCTTGATTGAGCTTAAAGCAGCCCACTCCTTCAGAAGCTTTTGTGGAATTTGTAAAATTATACCATTTGAAATGGCAAATAATGAGGAAGTGATTGTTTACATTCAGTTCAGTTCAGTTCAGTCACTCATTTGTGTCTGACTCTTTGCAACCCCATGGAATGCAGCACCCCAGGCCTCCCTGTCCATCACCAAATCCCGGAGATTACCCAAATTCATGTCCATTGAGTCGGTGATGCCATCCAACCATCTCATCCTCTGTTGTCCCCTTCTCCTTCTGCCCTCAATCTTTCCCAGCATCAGGGTCTTCTCAAATGAGTCAGCTCTTTGCATCTGGTGGCCAAAGTACTGGAGTTTCAGCTTCAACATCAGTCCTTCCAATGAACACCCAGGACTGATCTCCTTTAGGATGGACTGGTTGGATCTCCTTGCAGTCCAAGGGACTCTCAAGAGTTTTCTCCAACACCACAGTTCAAAAGCATCAATTCTTCGATGCTCAGCTTTCTTTATAGTCCAACTCTCACATCCATACACGACCACTGGAAAAACCATAGCCTTGATTAGGTGGACCTTTGCTGACAAAGTAATGTCTCTGCTTTTTAATATGCTGTCTAGGTTGTCATAACTTTCCTTCCAAGGAGTAAGAGTCTTTTAATTTAATGGCTGAAATCACCATCTGCAGTGATTTGGGAGCCCAAAATAATAAAGTCAGCCATTGTTTCCACTGTTTCCCCATCTATTTGCCATGAGGTGATGGGACTGGATGCCATGACCTTATTTTTCTGAATGTTGAGCTTTAAGTCAACTTTTTCACTCTCCTCTTTCACTTTCATCAAGAGGCTTTTTCGTTCTTCTTCACTTTCTGCCATAAGGGTGGTGTCATCTGCATATCTGAGGTTATTGATATTTCTTCTGGCAATCTTGATTCAAGCTTGTGCTTCATCCAGCCCAGCATTTCTCATTATGTATTCTGCATATAAGTTAAATAAGCAGGGTGACAATATACTGCCTTGATGTACTCCTTTTCCTATTTGGAACCAGTCTGTTGTTCCATGTTCAACTGTTGCTTCCTGACCTGCATACAGTTTTCTTAGGAGGCAGGTCAGGTGGTCTGGTATTCCCATCTCTTTCAGAATTTTCCACAGTTTATTGGGATCCACACAGTCAAAGGCTTTGGCATAGTCAATAAAACAGAAATAGATGTTTTTCTGGAACTCTCTTGCTTTTCCATGATCCAGTGGATGTTGGCAATTTGATCTCTGGTTCCTCTGCCTTTTCTAAAACCAGCCTGAACATCTGGAAGTTCACAGTTCATGTATTGTTGAAGCCTGGCTTGAAAAATTTTGAGCATTATTTTACTAGCATGTGAGATGAGTGCAATTGTACGGTAGTTTGTGTGTTCTTTGGCATTGCCTTTCTTAGGGATTGGAATGAAAACTGACCTTTTCTATTCCTGTGGTCACTGCTGAGTTTTCCAAATTTGTTGGCATATTGAGTGAGCACTTTCACAGCATCATCTTTTAGGATTTGAAATAACTCAACTGGAATTGTTTACATTAGGACTTGTCTTTTTCATTGTAAAATGATTTTTTGATTATAAAATAATTTAATATAAAAATTTGAAAAATAGAATAAAAATATGCAATTAAATAGCCTATAATGCCATGAATTAATATGTAAAAACTTGGCATATTGCTATTTGTTTTTCTATAAATGTTTGAAAGTAATTAAAGTCAATATAAGTTTAAACTTTCCCATGCTTTTTTTCAGATGATATTTGTTTTAGTACATGATGTTCAAGATATGATCCATTTTCCCTAGTGAGTCTTTTATTGTTGAACATTTAAATTAGGCATAAGTTTGTTTATACTAAAAATTGTTGCATTCTTTTTACAGAAATTTCTTTTATATTCAAGAATATTTGTCCAGAATAGAACTGGAGAAACAGAATTAGTGAACTGGTCTCCTAGGAGGTTAGATTGCTAATTTTTTTCATTTATTATTAAATGAAGGTATTTAATTTTTTACTGCCAGGCTGTCTTTATGTATTTAACATCTTTTATAAATGTTTTACCACAAATGATAAACTTAAAAAAGTTGAAATTTTAGAGACAGAAGTTATTTAAAAAATAAGAAAACTGTTAAATTTGAAATAGCTCCTCTTGTAGTACACTAATATTTGAGGTCAACACATTTCCATTATAAATTATACAGATAAATTAAATAAAAATTTATGTTGTCAGTTTATTGCATTACATCATCAAAACATTTTAGCTTTTGGGATTTTATTTCATCGTCTCCACTGTGATTCTCTATTAAGGAACAAACTAGATTATATTTCAAAGGAACATTGGAACTTTTTGATTTCATATAATTTTTTACCTTATTACTTATATATATTCCTACAGGAATAACAATGGTGAAGAGGGAGTTGTTACTGTTTTAAACATATGACATATTCTAGAATTATAAAATGCAGATAACAATTAATTGTTGGGTTATTTCTCTTGATTCTCCAATCTTATTCCTTCTTTTATTTATTCAGCAACTATTTGCTGATTACCTACTCTGTGTTTGACATACTCTGAGTACTAGGAATGTGAAAAATGTTACCATAAAAAATTGTTTGACATACATTCTGTTCATATATTTTGGATCAGAGGTAGGTAACTCCTAAATGAAGTATAAAAATTAGCATAATTTTATAGGTGACTGATAGTGGATTTTCTTTTTAACATTTATATGTTATTTATATGTTCCATAATTGGTCCTTAAAAACATAGTAAGGATTCCTGATGGAAGCTTCAATTTTTGACTGTTTATAGAACATAAACTGTTTTTTGGTGAACATAAATGAACTCCTCAGTTTTATTTTTACTTCTCCCATATGATTCAGGTATTACTTTTTTATTTCTGCTGTAAAACTTACCACAAATATAGTGTCTTAACACAAATTTATCACGTCATACTTCTGTAGGTTGGAAGTCCAACATAGGTCTTACTGGACTGAAATCAAGGTGTTGGCAGGACTCTGCTCCTTTCTAGAGGCTCTAGGGGTGATGCATTTCTTGCCTTTTCCAGATTTTAGCAGTCACAGGAATTCCTTTGTGTCGATTGAGCCCATGTGAGCAGTCAAGGATAAGCTTCCCATCCCAAGGTTTATAATCTTAATCATATCTGCAAAGTCCTTTTTTGCCATGTAGGTAGCATACTCAGGTCTTGTTATTAGGATGCAGCCATCTTTAAGGATGCCTTTATTTTGTCTGCCATGGCTATAGACATTTTCATTTCAGTATTCTGGATATAAAAGGAAGTATGAGAATAATAATTTGTATTATTAAATTATTCTAGTCAAATGATGTTTCCCTTTGACTGGAACATGGAGCCACGCACTGTTCTAGATACTACTTATGACTTTTTGGTTGTGAAGATAGTGACGAAACCCAAGTTTCTTGAATATGGAACCAAAGTTCTCAGTATGCACTAGTATCATCTTTTAGGTTAATGTAGTATTTAATTAAAAATTCTCTTCAGCTTTTGAGAAATTATTAAGCATTTTATATCCTCAGATTAATAAAAATGAAAAAAAGAACGAGTTGAAATTTGCTTAGGAAATTGTCTTTTCCTACTCACACATCTTTAATTTTAAAAAATTCACACAGAAATTATAGAGTTTTCTAGAAAAAAGGAGAAAGGAATGAAATAGTAATGTAGTCATATGCCCTCACTAAACACTTGTTGAATAATTAACTTAGCATATTTTCATATAAGGTCAGTAAAAGAATGTATGTTAGTACAAACCTCCCAGAGGGGAAAAAAAACAATGCAATGAAGTACTTTATTGATATGTTTGGTTATATTTGTTGCCATTAACTACTTTCTGTAGACAAAAAAATTTTAAAATTATTGAGTGTGTAGCACAAATTCATATGTGAAATAAGCCAGAAATATTAATATTTTAAATTTATTGTTAATAATCCTATCAGGTTGAAAAAAGAGATACATATCAGGTATAAATGTATTACTAATTATTTCTATACAAGTAGGATTAACATTTTTATCAGGAATTAGCAGGTTTTTAAAATTTAAATTGATTTATTTTAATTGGAGGATAATTACTTTACAATATTGTATTGGTTTTGTCATACATCAACACGAATCTGCCATGAGTGTACACGTGTTCCCCATCCTGAACCACCTCCCACCTCCCTCCCCATACCATCCCTCTGGGTCATCCCAGTGCACCAGCCCCAAGCATCCTGTATCATGCATCGAACCTGGACTGGCGATTCGTTTCTTATATGATATTATACATATTTCAATGATGTTCTCCCAAATCATCCCACCCTTGCCCTCTCCCACAAAGTCCAAAAGACTGTTCTATACATCTATGTCTCTTTTGCTGTCTCACATACAGGGTTATCATTATCATCTTTCTAAATTCCATATATATGTGTTAGTATACTGTACTGGTGTTTTTCTTTCTGGCTTACTTCACTCTGTATAATAGGCTCCAGTTTCATCCACCTCATTAGAACTGATTCAAATATATTCTTTTTAATGGCTGAGTAATACTCCATTGTGTATATGTACCACAGCTTTCTTATCCATTCATCTGCTGGTGGATATCTAGGTTTCTTCCATGTCCTGGCTATTATAAACAGTGCTGCAATGAACACTGGGGTACACGTGTCTCCTTCAATTCTGGTTTCCTCAGTGTGCAGGTTTTTTTTAAATTTCAGGTTGAATGACTAAGAAAACAGTAAAGTTGTATCTTTATTTTGTGCAGAAAATTAGTTATCACTTTAGAGCTCGTCTCATTGCATGTTAAAAACATGGTAAGCCAATCAGCACTTCACCTAACATAGAAATATCTCCAATGTAGGAAAAAATCACATTGAAGGACAGTGTATACACTATACCTCTACTTCTAAAATGGGAAAGAAAAATATATATTTGCATTGAGTTATATATGCAATAAAGGTCTTTATAAGCAGACATAAAAATTTAATACTAGCAGGAAGAAAAGGGGACGACAGAGGATGAGATGGCTGGATGGCATCACTGACTCTATGGACGTGAGTCTCAGTGAACTCCGGGAGTTGGTGATGGACAGGGAGGCCTGGCGTGCTGCGATTCATGGGGCTGCAAAGAGTCGGACACGACTGAGCGACTGATGTGATCTGATTGCATGTGTCCTTCGTAGCTCAACTGAAAAAGAATCTGCCTGTAATGCAGGAGGTCCTAGTTGGATTCCTGGGTCAGGAAGATCCCCTGGAGAAGGGATAGGTTACCCACTCCAATATGCTTGGGCTTCCCCGGTGGCTCAGACAGCAGAGAATGCAGTGCAGAAGATCTGGGTTCAATCCCCAGGTTGGGAAGATCCTCTGGAGGAGTGCATGATAACCCACTCCAGTATTCTTTCCTGGAGAATCTCATGGACAGAGGACCCTGGCAGGCTATAGTCCATAAGGTCACAAAGAGTCAGAAACAACTGAAGCAACTTAACATGCATGCAGGCAATGTGCTTAGCTGCCCAGTCGTGTTGGACTCTTTGTGACCCCATCGACTGTAGCCCATCAGAGTCCTCTGTCCATGAGATTCTCCAGGAAAAAATACTGGGGTGTGTTGCCATGCCCTCCTCCAGGGGATCTTTCTGGCTCAGGGATGGAACCTGCATCTCTCTCTTACATCTCTTGCATTGGCAACTGGGTTCTTTATAACTAGAAACACCTAAGAAGCCCAATAATAGTCACTAGTGAAGTCGTTCAGTCGTGTCTGACTCTTTGCAACCCCGGAGACTGCAGCCCACCAGGCTCCTCTGTCCATGGGATTCTCCAGGCAAGAGTACTGGAGTGGGTTTCCATTCTTTTTCCAGGGGATCTTCCCGACCCAGGAATCGAACTCAGGTCTCCCACATTGCAGGCAGACACAGGCAGACGCTTTAACCTCTGAGCCAATTACCTATTGGCAAAAATGGTAGAAACTCGATGAATATGGAAAAGGAGTAATTTGTAATATATTACTTTATATACATTTTATGTTTCAGTAGTTCAGTTCAGTTGCTCAGTCGTGTCTGACTCTTTGTGACCCCATGGACTACTGCACACCAGGCTTCCCTGTCCATCACTAACACCCAGAGTTTGCTCAAACTCATTTTGGTGATGCCATCCAACCATCTCAACCTCTGTCATCTCCTTCTCCACCTGCCTTCACTTTCATCACAAGGCTCTTTAGTTCTTCACTTTCTTCCATAAGGGTGATATCATCTGCATATTTGAGGTTATTGATATTTCTCCCAGAAATCTTGATTCCAGTTTGTGCTTCATCCAGTCTGGCATTTTGCATTATATACTCTGCATATAAGTTAAATAAGTAGGGTGGCAATACACAGCCTTGACTACTCCTTTCCCAATTTGGAACCAGTCTGTTGTTCCATATTCAGTTCTAACTGTTGCTTCTTGAACTACATGCAGATTTCTCAGGATGGAGGTAAGGTGGTCTGGTATTCCCATCTCTTTCAGAATTTTCCAGTTTGTTGTGATCCACACAGTCAAAAGCTTTGGTGTAGTCAATAAGCAGTAGATGTTTTTCTGGAACTCTCTTGCTGTTTTGATAATTCAGTGGATGTTGACAATTTGATCTCTGGTTCCTCTGCCTTTTTAAATCCAGCTTGAACATCTGGAAGTTCACAGTTCACGTACTGTTGAAGCCTGGCTTGGAGAATTTTGAGCTTTACTTTGCTAGCATGTGAGATGAGTACAATTGTGCGGTAGTTTGAACATTCTTTGGCATTGCCTTTCTTTGGAATTGGAATGAAAACTTACCTTTTCCAGTCCTGTGGTCACTGCTGAGTTTTCTAAATTTGCTGGCATATTACTGAACTGAACTGAACTACTGAAACATAAAATGTAAATAAAGTAATATATTATGATGTGAGTAGAACACATTAACAGAATCATCTTTTAGGATTTGAAATATCTCAACTGGAATTCCATCACCTCCACTAGCTCTGTTCATAGTGATGCTAAGACCCACTTGACTTCACATTCTGGGATGTCTGGCTCTAGGTGAGTGATCACACCATCATGGTTACCTGGGTCATGAAAATCTTTTTCTATAGTTCTTCTGTGTATTCTTGCCACCTCCTCTTAATATCTTCTGCTTCTGTTAGGTCCATACCATCTATGTCTCTTATTGTGCCCATCTTTGCATGAGATGTTCCCTTGGTATCACTAATTTTCCTGAAGAGACCTCTAGTCTCTCCCATTCTATTGTTTTCCTCTATTTCTTTGCCCTGATCACTGAGGAAGACTTTCTTATCTCTCCTTGCTATTCTTTGGAACTCTGCATTCAAATAGGTATATCTTTCTTTTTCTCCTTTGCCTTTAGCTTCTCTTCTGTTCTCAGCTGTTTGTAAGGCCTCCTCAGACAACCATTTTGCCTTTTTGCATTTCTTTTTCTTGAGGATGGTCTTGATCACTACTTCCTGTACAATGCCATGAACCTGTGTCCATAGTTCTTCAGGTACTCTTGTCTATAAGATCTAATCCTTTGAATCTATTTGTCACTTCCACTGTATAATAATGGGGGATTTGATTTAGATCATACCTGAATGTTCTAGTGGTTTTCCATACTTTCTTCAATTTCAGTCTGAATTTGGCAATAAGGAATTCATGATCTGAGCCACAGTCACTTCCCAGTCTTGTTTTCTCTGACTCTATAGAGCTTCTCGGAGAAGGCAATGGCACCCAACTCCATCCAGTACTCTTGCCTGTTAAATCTCATGGATGGAGGAGTCTGGTAGGCTGCAGTCCATGGGGTCGCTAAGAGTTGGACACGACTGAGCAACTTCACTTTCACTTTTCACTTTCACGCATTGGAGAAGGAAATGGCAACCCACTCCAGTGTTCTTGCCTGGAGAATCCCAGGGACGGGGAAGCCTGGTGGGCTGCCGTCTATGGGGTCGCACAGAGTCGGATACGACTGAAGCGACGCAGCAGCAGCAGCAGCAGCATAGAGCTTCTCCATCTTCAGCTGCAAAGAAAACAATCAATCTGATTTCGATATCGACCATCTGGTGATGTCCATGTGCATAGTTGTGTCTTGTGTTTCTGGAAGAGGGTGTTTGCTATGACCAATGCGTTCTCTTGGCAAAACTCTGTTAGCCTTTTCCCTGCTTCATTTTGTACTCCAAGGCCAAATTTACCTGTTACTCCAGGCATCTCTTGACTTCCTACTTTTGCATTCCAGTCCCATAAAATGAATAGGACATCTATTTTGGGTGTTAATTCTAGAAGGTCTCCTAGGTCTTCATAGAACTGTTCAACTTCAACTTCTTCAGCATTACTGGTTGGGGCATAGATTTGGATTACTGTGATATTGAATGGTTTGCCTTGGAAACGAACAGAGATCATTTTACATTTAAATTAATTATTCAAATTTTAATTAACTTTTTCAAAAAGTCCAATATCATAAAAACTAATGTATTTTGAATATATAAATGTAGTTTTCTTATGAACACTCCAGAAGCCACTGAAAGTGTAAATATATAAGGAAAGGCTTTCCTTCTTATAAACAGAACCACTTCATTTGCACATTTATTTATTTATGCTGCTATTGAAATAATATTTTTTCAGCACCACCTATGTCCTAGACACTCAGGAATCTCAAGGAGGGAAGGATGTATGTGTGTGTGCAACCACATTGACCTGGTTTACAGATATAAAATGTTTCAATCTATTATCTTTTAATAGTCTATCAAAAGTCTATTATGTTTTGACTGTTTCTGTTTTGTAAATAAGTTTGTTTGTATTATTTTTTAGATTCCACATACAAGTAATAGAATATATTTGTCTTTATTTTTTTGTTTTTTAATTTATTTTTAAAATATAAATTTATTTATTTTAATTGGAGGCTAATTACTTTACAATATTGTATTGGTTTTGCTATACATTGACATGAATCTGCCATATGTGTTCCCCATCCTGAACCCACCTCCCACCTCTCTCCCCATACCATCCCTCTCGGTCATCCCAGTGCACCAGCCCCAAGCATCCTGTATCATGCATCGAACCTGGACGGCGATTCATTTCACATATGATAATATACAAGTTTCAATGCCATTCTCCCAAATCATCCCACCCTTGCCCTCTCCCACAGAGTCCAAAATACTGTTCTATACATCTGTGTCTCTTTTGCTGTATCACATACAGGATTATCGTTACCATCTTTCTAAATTCCATATATATGTGTTAGTATACTGTATTGGTGTTTTTCTTTCTGGCTTACTTCACTCTGTATAATAGGCTCCAGTTTCATCCACCTCATTAGAACTGATTCAAAAGTATTCTTTTTAATGGCTGAGTAATACTCCATTGTACATATGTACCACAGCTTTCTTATCTATTCATTTGCTGGTGGATATCTAGGTTGCTTCCATGTCCTGGCTATTATAAACAATGCTGTGATGAATATTGGGGTACACGTGTCTCTTTCAATTCTGGTTTCCTCGATGTGTATGCCCAGCAGTGGGATTGCTGGGTTATATGGCAGTTCTATTTCCAGTTTTTTAAGAAATCTCCACACTGTCTTCCATAGTGGCTGTACTAGTTTGCATTCCTGCCAACAGTGTAAGAGGGTTCCCTTTTCTCCACACCCTCTCCAGAATTTATTTCTTGTAGAGTTTTGGATCGCAGCCATTCTGACTGGCGTGAAATGGTACCTCATTGTGGTTTTGATTTGCATTTCTGTAATAATCAGCGATGTTGAGCATCTTTTCATGCGTTTGTTAGCCATCTGTATGTCTTCTTTGGAGATATGTCTGTTTAGTTCTTTGGCCCATTAGGAGTTGCTTGTATATTTTTGAGATTAATTCTTTGTCAGTTGCTTCATTTGCTATTATTTTCTCCCATTCTGAAGGCTGTCTTTTCACCTTGCTTATAGTTTCCTTTGTTGTGCAGAAGCTTTTAAGTTTAATTAGGTCCCATTTGTTTATTTTTGCTTTTATTTCCAATATTTTGGGAGGTGGATTATAGAGGATCCTGCTGTGATTTATGTCGGAGAGTGTTTTGCCTATGTTCTCCTCTAGGAATTTTATAGTTTCTGGCCTACATTTAGATCTTTAATCCATTTTGAGTTTATTTTTGTGTATGGTGTTAGAAAGTGTTCTAGTTTCATTCTTTTACAAGTAGTTGACCAGTTTTCCCAGAACCACTTGTTAAAAAGATTTTCTTTTCTCCATTGTATATTTTTGCCTCCTTTGTCAAAGATACGGTGTCCATAGGTGTGTGGATTTGTCTCTGGGCTTTCTATTTTGCTCCATTGATCTATATTTTGTGCCACTACCTTACTGTCTTGATGACTGTGGCTTTGCAGTACAGCCTGAAGTCAGGCAGGTTGACTCCTCCAGTTCCATTCTTCTTTCTCAAGATTGCTTTGGCTATTTGAGGTATTTTGTATTTCTGTACAAATTGTGAAATTATTTGTTCTAGTTCTGTGAAAAATACCATTGGTAGCTTGATAAGGATTGCATTGACTCTATAGATTGCTTTGGGTAGTATACTCATTTTCACTATATTGATTCTTCTGATCCACGAACACAGTATATTTCTCCATCTATTTGTGTCCTCTTTGATTTCTTTCACCAGTGTTTTATGGTTTTCTATATATAGGTCTTTTGTTTCTTTAGGTAGATATATTCCTAAGTATTTTATTATTTTTATTGCAAAGGTGAATGGAATGGTTTCCTTAATTTCTCTATTTTCTCATTATTAGTGTATAGGAATGCAAGGGATTTCTGTGTGTTGATTTTATATCCTGCAACTTTACTATATTCATCGATTAGCTCTCGTGATTTCCTGGTGGAGTCTTCAGGGTTTTCTATGTAGAGGATCATGTCACCTGCAAACAGTGAGAGTTTTATTTCTTCTTTTTCAATTTGCATTCCTTTTATTTCTTTTTCTGTTCTGATTGCTGTGGCCAAAACTTCCAAAACTATGTTGAATAGTAGTAGTAAGCGTGGGCACCCTTTTCTTTTTCCTGAGTTTAGGGAAAATGCTTTCAATTTTTCACCATTGAGGATAATGTTTGCTGTGGGTTTGTCATATATAGCTTTTATTATGTTGAGGTATGTTCCTTCTATTGCTGCTTTCTGGAGAGTTTTTTTTTTTTTTTATCATAAATGGATGTTGAATTTTGTCAAAGGCTTTCTCTACATCTATTGAGATAATCTTATGGCTTTGATTTTTCAATTTGTTAATGTGGTGTATTACATTGATTCATTAGTGGATATTGAAAAATCCTTGCATCCCTGGGATAAAGCCCACTTGGTCATGGTGTATGATCTTTTTAATGTGTTGTTGGATTCTGATTGCTAGAATTTTGTTAAGGATTTTTGCATCTATGTTCATCAGTAATAGTGGCCTGTAGTTTTCCTTTTTTGTGGCATCTTTGTCAGGTTTTGATATTAGGGTGATGGTGGCCTCTTAGAATGAGTTTGGAAGTTTACTTTCCTCTGCAATTTTCTGGAAGAGTTTGAGTAGGATAGGTGTTAGCTCTTCTCTAAATTTTTGGTAGAATTCAGCTGTGAAACCGTCTGGACCTGGGCTTTTGTTTGCTGGAAGATTTCTGATTACAGTTTCAATTTCTGTGCTTGTGATGGGTCTGTTAAGATTTTCTATTTCTTCCTGGTTCAGTTTTGGAAAGTTGTACTTTTCTAAGAATTTGTCCATTTCTTCCACGTTTTCCATTTAATTGGCATATAATTGCGGATAGTAGTCTCTTATGATCCTTTGTATTTCTGTGTTGTCTGTTGTGATCTCTCCATTTTCATTTCTAATTTTATTGATTTGATTTTTCTCCCTTTGTTTCTTGATGAGTCTGGCTAATGGTTTGTCAATTTTATTTATCCTTTCAAAGAACCAGCTTTTGGCTTTGTTGACTTTTGCTGTGGTCTCTCTCTCTTTTTTTTTCTTTTTTTTTTTTGCATTTATTTCTGCCCTACGACAGAGGATGAGATGGCTGGATGGCATCACTGACTCGATGGAAATGAGTCTGAGTGATCTCCAGAAGTTGGTGATGGACAGGGAGGCCTGGTGTGCTGCGATTCAAGGGGTCGTAAAGAGTCGGACATGACTGAGTGACTTAACTGAACTGAACTGCCCTAATTTTTAAGATTTCTTTCCTTCTACTAACCCTGGGGTTCTTTATTTCTTCCTTTTTCTAGTTGCTTTAGGTGTAGAGTTAGGTTATTTATTTGACTTTTTTTCTTGTTTCTTGAGGTGTGCCTGTAT
This sequence comes from Bubalus bubalis, assembly GCF_019923935.1. NCBI lineage: Eukaryota > Metazoa > Chordata > Mammalia > Artiodactyla > Bovidae > Bubalus > Bubalus bubalis. The sequence continues at coordinate 43,468,837 of NC_059160.1, read as the reverse complement.
TGCTATGAACCTTCCCCTTAGCACTGCTTTTACAGTGTCCTACAGGTTTTGGGTTGTGTTTTCGTTTTCATTCATTTCTAGGCATATTTTGATTTCTTTTCCTTTTTTCTCCTTTTTATTTTATTTTATTTATTTATTTTACTTTACAATTTTGTATTGGTTTTGCCATACATCAACATGATATCTTTTTTGATTTCTTCTATGCTTTTTTGGTTATTCAGAAGCCTGTTGTTCAGCCTCTACATGTTGGAATTTTTAGTAGTTTTTTCTCCTGTAACTGAGATCTAATCTTACTGCATTGTGGTCAGAAAAGATGCTTGGAATGATTTCAATTTTTTTGAATTTGCCAAGGCTAGATTTATGGCCCAGGATGTGATCTATCTTGGAGAAGCTTCCGTGTGCACTTGAGAAAAAGGTGAAATTCACTGTTTTGGGGTGAAATGTCCTATAGATATCAATTTGGTCTAACTGGTCTATTGTATCATTTAAATTTTGTGTTTCCTTGTTAATTTTCTGTTTAATTGATCTATCCATAGATGTAAGTAGGGTATTAAAGTCTCCCACTATTATTGTGTTATTGTTAATTTCCCCTTTCATACTTGTTAGCATTTGTCTTACATATTGCGGTGCTCCTATATTGGGTGCAAATATATTTATAACTGTTATAGCTTCTTATTGGATTGATCCTTTGATCATTATGTAGTGTCCTTCTTTGTTTCTTTTCACAGTCTTTGTTTTAAAGTCTATTCTATCTGATATGAGTATTGCTACTCCTGCTTTCTTTTGGTCTCTATTTGCGTGGAATATCTTTCTCCAGCCCTTCACTTTCAGTCTGTATGTGTCCCTTGTTTTGAGGTGGGTCTCTTGTAGACAACATATATAGGGGTGTTGTTCTTATATCCATTCAGCCAGTATTTGTCTTTTGGTTGGGGCATTCAACACATTTACATTTAAGGTAATTATTGATAAGTATGATCCCATTGCCATTTACTTTATTGTTTACCCTTTCTGTGTTTCCTGTCTAGAGAAGATCCTTTAGCATTTGTTGGAGAGCTGGTTTGATGGTGCTGAATTCTCTCAGCTTTTGCTTGTCTGTAAAGCTTTTTATTTCTCCCTCATATTTGAATGAGATCCTTGATGGGTACAGTAATCTGGGCTGTAGTTTATTTTCTTTCATCACTTTAAGTATGTCCTGCCATTCCCTCCCAGCCTGAAGAGTTTCTATTGAAAAATCACCTGTTATCCTTATGGGAATCCCCTCGTGTGTTATTTATTGTTTTTCCCTTGCCACTTTTAGTATTTGTTCTTTGTGTTTTGTCTTTATTAATTTGATTAATATGTGTCTTGGAGTGTTTCACCTTAGGTTTATCCTGTTTGGGACTCTCTGGATTTCTTGGACGTGGGTGATTATTTCCTTCCCCATTTTAGGGAAGTTTTCAACTATTATCTCCTCAAGTATTTTCTCATGGTCTTTCTTTTTGTCTTCTTCTGGGACTCCTATGATTCAAATGTTGGGGCGTTTAACATTGTCCCAGAGGTCTCTGAGATTGTCCTCATTTCTTTTAATTCGTTTCTCTTTTGTCCTCTCTGATTCATTTATTTCTACCATTCTATCTTCTACCTCACTTATCTTATCTTACGCCTCCGTTATTCTACTGTTGGTTCCCTGCAGAATGTTTTTGATCTCATTTATTGCATTATTCATTACATATTGACTCTTATCTATTTCTTCTAGGTCCTTGTTAAATCTTTCTTGCATCTTCTCAATCCTTGTCTCCAGGCTATTTATCTGTAACTCCATTTTGTTTTCAAGATTTTGGATCATTTTCACTATCATTATTTGGAATTCTTTATCAGGTAGATTCCCTATCTCTTCCTCTTTTGTTTGGGTTGGTGGACATTTATCCTGTTCCTTTATCTGCTGGCTATTCCTCTGTCTCTTCATCTTGTTTGAATTGCTGAGTTTGGGGTGTCCTTTCTGTATTCTGGCAGTTTGTGGAGTTCTCTTTATTGTGGCGTTTCCTCACTGTGTGTGGGTTTGTACAGGTGGCTTGTCAAGGTTTCTTGGTTAGGGAAGCTTGTGTCAGTGTTCTGGTGGGTAGAGCTGGATTTCTACTCTCTGGAGTGCAATGAAGTGCCCGGTAATGAGTTATGAGATGTCAGTGGTTTTGGAGTAACTTTGGGCAGCCTGTATATTGAAGCTCAGGGCTATGTTCCTGTGTTGCTGGAGAATTTACATGGTATGTCTCGCTCTGGAACTTGTTGGTCCTTGGGTGGTCCTTGGTTTAAGTGTAGGTATGGAGGCATTTGATGAGCTCCTATTGATTAATGTTCCCCGGAGTCAGGAGATCTCTGGTGTTCTCAGGATTTGGATTTAAGCCTCCTGCCTCTGGTTTTCAGTCTTATTCTTACAGTAGCCTCAAGACTTCTCCATCTGTCACCTTCAAGGCATTTCCCTCTGTTTGTTTTAGCTTCTTGTGTTTGCTGGTGACTGCAGCCATGAAATTAAAAGACGCTTACTCCTTGGAAGGAAAGTTATGACCAACCTAGATAGCATGTTCAAAAGCAGAGACATTACTTTGCCAACAAAGGTTCGTCTAGTCAAGGCTATAGTTTTTCCTGTGGTCATGTATGGATGTGAGAGTTGGACTGTGAAGAAGGCTGAGTGCTGAAGAATTGATGCTTTTAAACTGTGGTGTTGGAGAAGACTCTTGAGAGTCCCTTGGACTCTCAAGGAATGGACCAACCAGTCCATTCTGAAGGAGATCAGCCCTGGGATTTCTTTGGAAGGAATGATGCTAAAGCTGAAACTCCAATACTTTGGCCACCTCATGCGAAGATTTGACTCATTGGAAAAGACTCTGATGCTGGGAGGGATTGTGGGCAGGAGGAGAAGGGGACGACAGAGGATGAGATGGCTGGATGGCATCACTGACTCGATGGATGTGAGTCTGAGTGAACTCCAAGAGTTGGTGATGGACAGGGAGGCCTGGCATGCTGCGATTCATGGGGTCACGAAGAGTCGGACACGACTGAGTGACTGATCTGATCAATGTCTAATTTCCGCTCTGACACAAGGGGGCGATGGTAGACACTTTTTTAGGCTCACTTGTTCAGTCGTGCTGTGGGGAGGGAGGAACGCTGCAAACAAATAACACTGGCATCTGTGGGGAGTGCTCGCAGTGTCTCGGCCACCCTGGGTTTGCCCCCGCTCACAGGGTGTGTGCTTTCCCTGTCTACACTCTTAGGCTCTAGGTTGCTCTGCCAGGAACTGTCTGAGGCCGGCCCTGGGTTGTATGCACTTCCCAGGTCTAAGCCGCTCAGGTTCAGGTACTTGGGTACTCCTCAAAGGCACAGACTCGGTTGGGCCTGCGTTTGGTGCCCTTCCCAAGTCCGAGCAGCTCTGGTGACCAGGTGTTTGGCGAGCACGGTCGCTGCGACTTATCACCTCCCCTGTCCCTGCTGCTTGGTTTTCTGGGTGTATAACTGGTGCACCTTCTCAGGCGGATGTCGACCATCCAGAATCCCAAGAAGTCTTGGTTAGTTATGAAGCCTGCTTGCAGTTTGGTAGGTGATGCCATTTCTGGGGCCGCGATTGCCCCCTTCTGGCTCTGGCTGCCCTTCCCTGCCTGTCTCTGGCAGGGGTTGGGCCGGTCTGCAGCTGGCTAGCTCTAGTTAGTCCTTTGTCTGTGAGCGTGCCTGGCGGTGTCTTAGGTTAGGGCTTTTCGCAGGGTAGCTATCCCTCAGTCTGGGTTGCTATCTCAAGTTAGTTCCCTCAGATTTCCCTTGGGGCATTCAGCCTCGGTCCTTACTCTAAGCAATGCAGCCCACACCTCCCTGCCCAGCCCCCACTTGCTAGTGGTGTATGCGGGCATCTATGCTGCTTCTCCACTGGGAGTTACCATTGGGCACCTAATCTGGTTTTAATTATTTATTTATTTTTCCTCCCGGTTATGTTGCCTTCTGAGGTTCCAAGGCTCACCACAGACTTGCCATTGAGAATGCTTCCTGGTGTTTGGAAATGTCTCTCTTTTTTAAGATTCCCTTCCTGGGACAGATCTCCATCCCTACCTCTTTTGCCTCTCTTTTTATCTTTCATATTTTTTCCTACCTACTTTTGAAGACAATGGGATGCTTTTCTGGGTGCCTGCTGTCCTCTGCTGGCACTCAGAGGTTGTTTTGTGGAATTTACTCAGCATTCAAATGTTCTTTTGATGAATTTGTGGAGAAGAAAGTGGTCTCCCCATCCTATTCCTCTGCCATCTTAGGACTGCCCTCTGTCTTTCTTTAATCTCTAAGTCCATCCATGTTGCTGCAAATAGTATTATTTCATTCATTTTTATGGCTAAATGTTATTTCACTGTATATATATTACATGTTTATCCATTCATCTGTTGATGGACATTATGGTTGCTTCCATGTCCTGGCTATTGTAAATAGTGCCACTACAAACATCGAGGCGCATGTACCTCTGAATTAGGGTTTTTATCTTTTCTGGACTTATGTCCAGGAGTGAAATTGCTGGGTCATATGGTCACTTTAATTTTAGTTTCTTAAGGAACCTCCATACTGTTTTCCATAGTAGCTGCATCAATTTGCATTCCCACCAACAGTGTAGGAGGGTTCTCTTTTTTCCATACCCTCTCTAGCTTTTAATTGTAGACTTTTTGATAATGGTCATTCTGAAGGATGTGACATGATGCGTCTTTGTAGTTTTGATTTGTATTTTGCTGATCATTAGGGCTTCCCAGGTGGTGCAAGTAGTAAAGAACCCTCCTGCCAGTGCAGGAGACATAAGGGACATTGATTCAATCCCTGCATCAGGAAGATTCCCCTGGAGAAGAGCATGGCAACTTACTCCAGTATTTTTGCCTGGAGAATCCTATGGATAGAGGAGCCTGGCAGGCTATAGTCAATAGGGTCACAAAAAGTCAGAAATGATTGAAGCATGCATGATAATTAGTGATATTGAGCATCTTTTTATGTGCCTATTGTCTTCTTTGTAGATATGTCTATTTAGGTCTCCTGCCCATTAAAAAAAATTTCATTGTTGAGTTGTATGATCTGTTTGTATATTTTGGAAATTAAGTCCTTGTTGGCTCCATCCTTTGCAAATATTTTCTCTGAGTCCATAGATTGTTTTTTCATGTTGTTTCTGGTTTCCTTTGCTATGCAAAAGCTTATAAGTTTGACTAGGTCCCATTTGTGAGACTGACCTAAGAAAACATTGCTACAATTAAGGTCAGAAAATGTTTTACCTATGTTTTCTTCTAGGAGTTTTATGGTGTCTTTTCATATATTTAAGTATTTGAGCCATTTTAAGTTTATTTTTGTGTATGATGTGGGAGAGTGTTAACGTCATTGATTTACATGCAGCTGTCCAGGTTTCCTAGCACCACTTGTGGAAGAGAATGTCTTTCCTTCACTATATTTTCTTGCCTCCTTTTTTGAAGATGGACTGTAGGTGTGTGGCTTTATTTTTGGGCTCTATATTCTGTTTCACTGATCTTTGTCTGTTTTTCTGCCCATACCATGTTTTTCTATCACTGTGGTTTTGCAGTCCTGTCCAAAGTCTGGAAGGCTTGTACCTCCAGCTTTCTTTTTTCCCCTCAGCATTGCCTTGGCAATTATGACTCTTTCATAGTTCCATATAAATTTTAGGATTATTTGTCCCTCCCTTCTGGCAACCACCCGTTTGTTCTTTGTACCTATGGGTCTGTTTCTGTTTTATTTGTATTTGTTTTTTAGATTCCACATATGAGTGAATTTATATGCCACTTGTCTTTCTCTCTGATTTATTTCATAAACTTGAGGTATAATGCCCTCAAGTTCTATCCATATTATTGCAGATGACAAGATTTTATTTTTATGATTGAGTACTATTCCCTTGTGCACATATATACATCTTCTTTATCCATTTATCTTTCAACAGAAAGAGGTGGCTTCCATATCTTGGCTACTATAAATAGTGCTGTAATGAACACAGAGGTACATATATATTTTTAAAAGAGTATTTTTATTTTCTTCAAGCAAATACCCAGAAGTGTAGTTGCTGGCCCATATTTCAGTCCTGTTTTTTTCATTTTTTGAACAACCTTCATACTGTTTTCTACACCAGTTTACAGCTTGCACCAATTTACAGCTTCCACTAACATTGTATGATAATTTTATTTTCTCCATATTCTCACCAAAACTTTTTTCTTGTCTTTTGATAATAGCCATTCTGACAGTTGTGAGGTGGTTATATCATTATGTTTTTTGACTTGCATTTCTCATTCTTATTTTTCCCATTCAGTAGGCATTTTAGTTTGATCTAGGCCTACCTATTTGTTTGTTTATACTTTTGTCTTCCTTTCCTGATGAGACACATCAAAAAAATATTAAAATCAGTGTCAGGGAATGTACTGCCTATGTTTTCTTCTGGGAATTCTATGGTTTTGTTTTGTACAGTCTTTAATCCATTTAGAGTTTGTTTTTATATGGTATGAGACAGTAGTCAATTTGATTCTTTTGAATGTAGCTGTTCAGTTTTCTAACACCATTTATTATATAAGCTTTTCCCATTGTCATTTCTTGCCTCCTTTAATGTAGATTAATTTTCCATCTAAATTTGTGTTTATTTATGGGCTCTCTATTCTGTTCCATTGATTTTGTGCCAGTATCATACTGTTTTGTTTACTGTAGCTTTGTAGAATAGTTTGAAGTCAAGGAGCATGATATTTTCAGCTTTCTTCTTCTTCTCAAAATTGCTTTGACTATTCAAAGGCTTTCAGGATCCCATACAAATTTTAGGATTATCGGTCCTACTTCTGTGAAAAAACATCAGTTATTTTTATAGATACTGCAATGATTAATAAAATATTGATTTTTACAATTCATAAGCACAGTCTCTCTCTCCTCTTATTTGTAATGTCTTTGATTTCTTTCATCAAAGTCTTAAGAATTTTCAGAATAAAGATCTTTCACCTCCTTGGCTAAATTTATTTCTATATATTTTATTTGTTTAGATGCAGCTTTAAATGGGATGTCTTTTTTTTATTTCTCCTTCTGATAGTTTGGTATTAGTGTATAAAATGCAACAGATTTATGTATATTAGTTTGTATCCTTCAATATTGCTGAATTTTTAAATTAGTCCTAATACTTTGTTGATGGAGTCTTTGGGGTTTCTCTATATAGTGTCAGGTCATCTGAAAACATTGATAATTTTACCCCTTCCCTTCCAATTTAGATGACTTCTGTTTATTTTTCTTGACTAATTATTGTGACTAGAATTTCTAATGCTCTGTTGCATAAAAGTGACAAGAATGGGCATCCTTGTCTTGTTCCTGACCTTAAAGGAAATGTTTTCAAATTTTTATCATTGAGTATGATGTTAGCTATGGGTTTATCATATTAGTCTTATTATGTTGAAGTATGCTCCTTCTATGCCCACTTTGTTGAGAGTTTTTTTTATCATAAATTGATGTTGAACTTTATAAAATGCCTTTCAACATCTGTTGAGATGATCATATGATTTTTACTTTTTGTTTTGTTCATATGGTATGTCACATTGATTGAATTTGTGGATATTGTACCATGCTTGCAACCCTGGGATGAATGCAAGTTGATCATTCTCTCTTTAACTTTTGCCATTTTAATTATGATATGCCTTAGTGTGGACCTTTTTAGGTTTATCTTGTTTGGGGCTGCCTGTGCTTTCTATACCTGGATGTCCACCGGTTAGGGAAATTTTCAACCATTATTTCTTCAGATATATTTTCTTTCTCTTTGTCTCGCTCTTCTCTTTTTGGGGACCCTGTAAATATTATAATGCTTGATTTTTTAGTGTATTTTTATGTCAGTTATTGTATTCTTCATTTCTGACTGATTCATTATTATATTTTCTAAGTCTTTGTGAAAGTTCTCACTGACAGAAAGTCACAAGGATACCCACTCAAATGAGGAAAAGAATGGAAGAATTCAGTGAGAACTTTGAAACAAACTGACCATGGATTTGCATACTTACTAGGTCATTAATCTGTATATTTTTGAGCAAGTTACTATATCTCTCTAAGTTTTAATTATCTTATCTGCAAAATGGGGATTATGAGCACATTAATCATGGTTTGTTGAATAAACTAAATAAGATATGTGCTTAGCCTAGATCCAGGCCTTTTCTAAATTCTCAATATACATTAGCTGCTAAGAAGTATTGGCAGAATTATATCATTGGTATATTGTTTTGGTTTTTGTTATAGTTGGCTTATTATATAGGAATGAAGATCTTGGTGCTAAAATTAGCTTCACCCTGTTATTATACTGAAGATAGTTTTAGATGGTGTGTTTTTCTACTTAGATTGGAAAGTTTTGTGCAAGAGATAATTCAAATCTATTTAGTTACCACATGCCATGACTCAGTGAGTAGATACTACTTTTTCTTTTATGATACATACTGCTACCTAACATGCTTCTTATCTCCCACCTGACTTGACTCTTCCTTTTCCACTGGGCCCATCTCCTCCTCTTTTTCCCCTCACCAACCTCTGCATGCACTTATAATGTGTATCTTATAAAACCTCAAGAGTTAATGATGCTGGTTATCTTCAGTATGCTACTTTCCACTATTCTTCAACCTGTTTGATGCATAAAGAGGTTGACTTGTTTGTCCACACACTCTATGTTCTCTGAGTTCTGGCAAAAGATGTTAGGGCAGAAGGAGAATGATATTTGGCTATGTAGTCTCTTTAGATCTTTCTATGAGAGATTGTCTCAGGCTGGCTATGTGCTTTACCTGAGGGAACAGTTCCTCTCAAAGTAGGCTTTTCTTATTACACCTCTTTCTGAGATCTGGTAACTGTCCTCTCCCTTGCCCTTTCAGACCTCGGGGTCATTACTACCTCTACTTTTACCAGCAGCCAGGACATCACACTGTCTCTTGTGGTTTCCCTACTTCCTGCTTACACCCCTTAGATGCGCCCCCCCCCCCCAATTAAACCCTTTGGAATTACTCTGATTTGTGTGTGTCATTCTGTTTCTTCTTATATCCCTGAAAGATTTAACAAAGAGATAAAATGATTCCTGATTACAAACAGCTTAATTTCCTGTAAACTTCTAGGATCATGCATGTATGCATGCTTAGTTGCTCAGTCTGTCCAACTCTTTGCGACCCTATGGACTATGGCCTGCCAGGTTTCTCTGTCCATGGGATTTCCCAGGCAAAAATACTGGAGTGGATTGCCATTTCCTTCTCCAGGGGATCTTCATGACCCAGTGATCAAACTCACATTTCCTGTATCTCTGGCATTGCAAGTGGATTCTTTATCCATTGAGCCATTGGGGACCGTGCCACATGTGGAATATATTCCACATATTTATTACTTTTAGGGAAGCTAAATTAGTCCTTTAAATGCTTAATATTAAGATAAGGTTTTCAGCTATTAAGGCAAAATAGGCATGACATTGTTACAGTCTTCTAATCTTTTTTATATAGAGAATTTCAATGGGCTTCCTTGTATCAGAATTTCACATTTCATTGCAACTGAAAAAAATCTGAATTTCTGTCTTTTAAAAAATCAAGATTTCAGAATAAATAATACACCATTTATTTAGATAGCCTAAAAAATGACTCTATTTATGATTTTTTTTTTTAGATTTCAAAACATATATTTGTGTGCCCAGTTTAGAAATATAATTTAAGAACACATTATACATATATATATATATATATATATATATATATCTCCCTACTTTTTGGATAGAAACTACTGAATATAATTTAGCCTTTGCTTATCAGTGGTGATCTTTATGACCATTAATTATGATAGTAAATTTAAAAAGCAGACTTTTACTTTTATCCTTTATTCATCTATTACACTGTTTTTTCTCCATATAAGTATACATGCTTCCTACATTTCTTACTTCTCCAATTTGTTCCTTTTAGGTTGTATAATAAAATATCTAAGTTGGACTATATATAAGTAAAATCAATATGTGTTAAATAATGATTTGAGATTTTGTTCTCATAGTAAAGTGCATGAGGCTTGTAACAGGAAAGAAGTCTTTTTATATTAATCTAAAAGCTCAAGGGTATGTTCTGAGTAGGTTTTGAAAGTCTGTATCTTATAATCATATTATTTTAGAATTGGTAGAGAATTCAAGTGATCCTTTTGTTTTATAGTTTAGCAAATGGAAGTCCAATGATAATAAGAAAATTACCAGTTCACACTGCTGATTAATAGAAAGTTTAAAACTAGATTTTAAATCATTAATTAACTCTTGGTTCAGTGTTGTTTGCCTTGAAATATGTTAGATTGTATGTTTGCAATATGCTAAAAATAAATGAAAAGAATTAATTTTTTAACATGGAATTTAACTTTTGGTTTACAGAACTAAAATCTCAAATTACTTACATAATTTGAATTTAATAAAAATTTAATATGATGCTTCTGACAAAATATATGTCAAAAATTTAAAACTTATAACCCTGTCAAATTTATCTTTACAACATTGATCAAAAATGCGTGAAGTGCTAACCAGTAATTGTTGTGGCCTTATCACAACAGTAGTCAGAATCAATGCTATTTCAGGGAATGTCTAGGCTATTTTTCTTTCTTATATATATTTGGTGAAAAATCCACACTAGAAGTATAATTTGATTGTATTTATTGTTTGTGTCTTTCTGTATTATAATGTTTGAAGGTTATAGGAAACAGAAAGAAACTTTTTATGCCCATGATGTTCTAGCAACATATGCAGGTCTGTTGCAAGTTTTAGGAATTTAGTATAATTCTACTGGTAGTATTGAATTAAATTTTTTCCTTTCTCTCTTGCATTTAACTAGTTTAATTATTAAGATTCTCTTATATAGTGAAAAGAATATGCAGTTGATTTTTAAATATTCAAAATCATCTCCTCTTCTATAATAGACTGCATTAAATAGTTTTCTAAAATTCAGTAACTGATTTTCTAATTAAAAAATTTTTTTCAAAGAAATATAGTACTTCATTCACTAGCTTTGAAATCTAAGTCCATGAAAACAATTCTGAATTTGTCCTTCTGGTTTGTAAAATGTGAATCAGTATTTCCCTTGAAGAAAGTCACAGAGGAAAGCAGAAGACCACAGGAACTCAAAATGAGTGTCCTTTAATTACAATCCAGGATTTGTTACCATCTAGTCATATCATTTGTGGGAAATTACTTACCATTTCTGAACTTGTCCCTACAACCATAAAAAAAAAGGTTTATAATAATATCAGCCCCATGGGAATAATTTTGAAAATAAAATAAGATAATAAAAGTGAAGTTCTGTAAAATTTAGTTACTTTAAAATAAGTTGTGTCACTTATACCCAACATGCTATAATCTTGTAAATAAAGAAAACAGCTACTTGTTATCTACTTCATTCAGTTCAGTTCAGTCTCTCAGTCGTGTCCGACTCTTTGTGACCCCGTGAACCTCAGCACATCAGGCCTCCCTGTCCATCATCAACTCCCGGAGTCCGCCTAAACCCATGTCCATTGAGCTGGTGATGCCATAAAACCATCTCATCCTCTGTTGTCCCCTTCTCCTCCTGCCCTCAATCTTTCCCAGCATCAGAGTCTTCTCAAATGAGTCAGCTCTTTGCATCAGGTGGCCAAAGTATTGGAGTTTCACCTTCAACATCAGTCCTTCCAATGAACACCCAGGACTGATCTCCTTTAGGATGGACTGGTTGGATCTCCTTGCAGTCCAAGGGACTCTCAAGAGTCTTCTCCAACACCACAATTCAAAAACATCAGTTCTTTGGCACTCAGCTTTCTTTATAGTCCAACTCTCACATCATACATGACCACTGGAAAAACCATGGCCTTGAGTAGACGGACTTTTGTTGACAAAGTAATGTCTCTGCTTTATAATATGCTGTCTAGGTTGGTCATAACTTTCCTTCCAAGGAGTAAGCGTCTTTCAATTTCATGGCTGCAGTCACCATCTGCAGTGATTTTGGAGCCCAGAAAAATAAAGTCTGATCCTGTTTCCACTGTTTCCCCATCTATTTCCCATGAAGTGGTGGGACTGGATGCCATGATCTTCATTTTCTGAATGTTTAGGCACATATTAAATAGCAATCTAGGAAAGAGCTTAGACACCCAGGAGCAGGAAATTATGTTTAAATAGGTTGCTACTGTACCAAGTAGACTGCAGATGTTTCAATTTATAACTAGTTATTTATAGAGAAGCAACTATGATATAACTGATATGATGACTATAAAATATTGCCCACACAGTGAAAAATAATGACTAGGCGAACATTTTTATAAGAGATGCTGGTTATCTACTATGCCTATTTAGACCAAGGATTTAAATTATCTAAGTTATCGGTTCAATAACTTCTGTTTAGTTCTTCTATTTGCCAGGTATTCTTCTGGATGTTTTAGGACATAAAATGTCCCCAATCCAATAAGGCTTACTATGTAGAAACAGGTGATAATGAAAGAAATATGAATATCTCCAGTGAATGGAAGAGCTATATGAGGCAAGGTAAGGGACAAGAAGTTGGCAGTGAGGCAGGGCCACTCTTCATAGTATGGTCAGATAAAGCCTCTCTGATGAGCATGGTAGATGAGGGTCAGGTCACTGACAGCCTTTAGGTCATGGAAAGAACTTTGAGTTATATTCTGAGTGACATGTGAGACCATTGATGGCTTTTGATCAGAAGTGAGCCATGACTTCATTTATTAGCTGTAAGATCTCTGGCTACTATATGGAGAAAAAACTTTGGCAGAGGAAAGTGGAGCCAATTAAACCAATTTCTTATTTTTTAAAATAGTGAAGCTAAATTCATCCAGTTCAATATCTTCATATAGCAATAACTGAGAGGAATTCCTTCAATCAGGAATTTTGTAATGATATTTAAAGGCATCAAACATTCTAAGGACTGATGTATACAGTTTACTATACAGGTTTCTATAACCTATCTATAAATAGTAATTAAGTTTTGAAAATAAGTCTCCAGTTCCTCTCAGCAAGAAACTTTCATATCTCTTAACCAGTAAGATGAAGAGTTCTTATCAAATTTGTACACTCTTATTGTGTTCCAAGTTCTTCTTGTCCCAGTGTCTATATTAGTCTATCCCATTTGCTCTTTATGTAGATGGTTAGGATACTTCATTTGTTAAATTCCGGAAAGTTTGTTTCAGCTCTATCTCTTCAACCTGAGCATTTAATGACTCCTGGTAGCTAATCCAATGGCTGTATTGGATTGTATAAGAGTTAAACCATTGTGTCAGGTAGTTATTTCCTGCTTGAATTAAGGGCTGAAAATGGTTCTCCTACTGAGACAAAACAGGGGCAATATTAAATACCATCCTTGGCAATAATAGCTCTTGGCTGTGATCATTAAGCACTTAATGCTCAGTATGCTTTATAATGGTCCCATCTATAACACTACTATGCTGTCTGCCCACTTCTGCCCTGACTTCAAATAAGTTTCATCTTTGTTCCATGACCAAGCACAATGCTTAATATTATATGCTTAATACAAAGGTATTCCTGCGTTATGGAAATACTAGCAGATCCTGCTAAAGGACACCAGGTGAGCCTTTTCTCTGTTTTTAATAGAGATGGTGGGAAAGAATCAGTAAAGAAAATGTGAGGTAAAAATCCAGGAATGTAACTAGGTTTTCTGATAAGACCCTCATTTGGTTATTTCTTCTTCATCTTCATTGAACATGATGAAATCTAGTTTAGTTGGAATCACTGAGAGAAAGAGGAAGGGCAGGGAGGAAGGATTGTTCAAAAATTGTGGTTCTTTGAAGAAGAAGGAGGGAAATGAGCTAGAAACTGGAACAGGATTATAATGTTAATTATATTTCCTAATTGTTTTCTGCCGATCACCTTCTTCGTCATTTTCCCTTGCTCCCCATAGTCACTAGACTGCTTGCCCTGGCTGACTGGAAGAGATGGTCAGATGTACAAAAAAAGAAGCAATTTTTCCACCTTAGGGATGTATTTATTTTGAAATTCCAGAGTGCTATAGAATTATAGCAAACATAATGCCAAATCACCCTAGAGTAAAGGGATCTATAAAGAAATAGGTTCAATAAAACTAGCAGATATGTATCATGCAACTTCAGCTCTCCAAATCCTGTGTACCTTTAAATGACTCAAAAGTGTTTTGAGCCATACATGGATATGCTCTTGCACACTTCTAGAGGGTTTCCTCATAAAGCCCTCAACAGTCGTGAGCAGTGTCTTAGCTCAGTTGCTCTCTGGTTAATGAGCAGTCTTCACATCTTCAAACGGAAGTGAAGTCACTGCTGCCACTGACCTGGCTTGATGCTTTTATGATTTTTTCATTCAGTATGCTTTTTATTGAGAATCAACATTATGATGTTCATGAACAATAGAAATATTGTTATAAACAAGAAAAGAATAGTATTTCTTAAGCATCTGCAAATTGAACATACATTATCTTTGATATTATCCCTTTTAAGTCTAAATGCAACCTCCCCAGGGAATTGTTATCGATATTAGTCATGAAAGTGGATCTCATCTTGATTACAGACAAATTCTGGGTTGATCTGAGTAAGTATTATTGAGAATGGGTCCTAAACCAGTGATTTTGTTTACATTCTGGTCATAGTTAGACACTTAAAAGCCTTACCTCACAGCATTTTTATATGATGCTTCCTCTATTTGTAATTTCCTTTACCATTAGTCATTCTTCAAGATTCAGTCACCCACTTCTGAAGTTCTCCTAGATCCTCATGGGAAGAAGCAAGTATTTTTCATCTCTACTCTCACAATTAAAACCCATGAATCCCTCTAAAAGACTGTACAACACTGGATTTAAAAATGTACTTTAAAATTATACAGACCTAAGTATTTTTCATTCCATTTTGTCTCTTAATTATGTGATGTTCTGAGAGGCTATGTAACTTATGCAAAATCCCATATAGGCCCTATGAGGAGAAAAATTTTGTCCTGATCATCAGTGATCCCCTAATGACAAGAATGGAGAAGGCAATGGCACCCCACTTCAATACTCTTGCCTGGAAAATCCCATGGACGAAGGAGCCTGGTAGGCTGCAGTCCATGGGGTCGCTAAGAATTGGACCTGACTGAGCGACTTCACTTTCACTTTTCACTTTCATGCATTGGAGAAGGAAATGGCTACCCACTCCAGTGTTCTTGCCTGGAGAATCCCAGGGGCGGGGGAGCCTGGTGGGCTGCCGTCTATGGGGTCGCACAGAGTCGGACATGACTGAAGTGACTTAGCAGCAGCAGCAGCAGCAATGACAAGAACAGTGTTTTCCATTTAGGCTGTTCTCAATAAACACAAACATACTAATAAACGAATGAATGTTTAGAAATTGATGAGGTATTTGATAAAGCTAGAGTGCAGAGTTTGTTGTATCACTTCAGCTGAGTTTAGTTCAGTCACTCTGTCACGTCTGACTCTTTGTGATGCCATGGACCGCAGCACGCCAGGCCTCCCTGTCCATCACCAACTCCTGGAGTTTACCTAAACTCATGTCCATTGAGTTAGATGGTGATGCCATCCAACCATCTTATCCTCTGTCATTGCCTTCTTCTCCCACCTTCAATCTTTCCCAGCATCAGGGTCTTTTCAAATGAGTCAGCTCTTTGCATCAGGTGGCCAAAGTATTGGAGTTTCAACTTCAACATCAGTCCTTCCAATAAACACTCAGGACTGATTTCCTTTACGATAGACTGGTTGGATCTCCTTGAAGTCCAAGAGATTCTCAAGAGTCTTCTCCAACACCACAGTTCAAAAGCATCAATTCTTCTCCGCTTAGCTTTCTTTATAGTCCAACTCTGACATCCATACATGACCACTGGAAAAACCATAGCCTTGACTAGATGGACTTTTGTTGACAAAGTAATGCCTCAGCTTTATAATATGCTGTCCAGGTTGGTCATAACTTTCCTTCCAAAGAGTAAGCGTCTTTTAAATTCATGGCTGCAGTCACCATCTGCAGTGATTTTGGAGCCCAGAGAAATAAAATCTGACACTGTTTCTACTGTTCCCCCATCTATTTCCCAAGAAGTGATGGGACCAGATGCCATGATCCTAGTTTTCTGAATGTTGAGCTTTAAGCCAACTTTTTTACTCTCCTCTTTCACTTTCATGAAGAGGCTCTTTAGTTCCTCTTCACTTTCTGCCATAAGGATGGTGTCATCTGCATATCTGAGGTTATTGATATTTCTCCCACTAATCTCGATTCCAGCTGTGCTTCATCCAGCCTAGAATTTCTCATGATGTACTCTGCATATAAGTTAAATAAGCAGGGTGACAATATACAGCCTTGATGTACTCCTTTTCCTATTTGGAACCAGTCTGTTCCATGTCCAGTTCTAATTGTTGCTTCCTGACCTGCATACAGATTTCTCAGGAAGCAGGTCAGGTGGTTTGGTGTTCCCATCTCTTTCAGAAGTTTCCACGGTTTATTGTAATCCACACAGTCAAAGGCTTTGGCATAGTCAATAAAGCAGAAATAAATGTTTTTCTGGAACTCGTGCTTTTTTGATGATCCTGCTGATGTTTGCAATTTGATCTCTGGTTCCTCTTCCTTTTCTAAAACTAGCTTGGACATCTGGAAGTTCAAAGTTCACGTATTGTTGAAGCCTGGCTTGGAGAATGTTGAGCATTACTTTACTAGTGTGTGACCCACTATGACTAAATTAATGGAAAAAGGCATTGAAGTGATGTTTTCTCCCTACCCTTGCCCTACTTGGACCCTTGATTGGGATACATTTCCTGCAGCAGTGAGCCCAAAGGAAGGAGATACCTCATGTCCAAAGTCAGAGAAACCCCAGTAAGACAGTAGGTGCTGAAGTGGCTGTGAGGAGATACCCCATATCCAAGGGCAAAGGAGACGCCCTAGACGGTAGGAAGATGCAAGATGGTAGGAGGGGCAAATTTGCATTTAGAATCAAACCCCATTCCCACCAGAGACACTAAGAGGGCTCAAACAAAGCTTCTGTGCACCAGGACCCAGGGACCCCATACAGACTGAGACAGAACTGTGTTTGAACATCTCTTGTGGAGGTATGGGTCAGCAGTGGACTGCTACAGGGACAGGGGCTCTGGGTGCAGCGGACTTGGGTTATGGTATAAACCCTATTGACGGAGGTCGCCATTAACCCCACTATAGAGCTGCTAGAACTTACACAGGACTGGGAAATATTCTCTTAGGGGGCACAAACAGAACCTTGTACATCAGGAGAAAGGAGCAATGACCCCACAAGAGACTGACCCAGACTTGCCTGTGAGTGTCCAGGAGCCTCCAGCAGCGGTGTGGGTTTGTGGTGGCCTGCTGCAGGCTTGGGGGCACTGAGTGTAGCAGTATATGCCTAGGATCTTTTGAAGGAGGTCACTATTATCTTCATTACCTCCACCATAGTTTGGAAGTGAAAGTGAAGTCGTTCAGTTGTGCCCGACTCTATACGACCCCATGGATAGTAGCCTGCACCAAGCTCCTCCATCCATGGGATTTTCCAGGCAAGAGTGCTGGAGTGGATTGCCATTTCTTTCTTCAGGGGATCTTCCCGACTGGCCCCAGGTAAATAGCAGAGAGGGAACACAACTCCGCCCATCAACAGAAAATTGGATTAAAGATTTACTGAGCATGGCCCCTCCCATCAGAACAGGACCCAGTTTCTGTTGACTATGCCAAAGCCTTTGACTGTGTGGATCACAATAAACTGTGGACAATTCTGAAAGAGATGGGAATACCAGACCACCTGACCTGCCTCTTGAGAAACCTGTATGCAGGTCAGGAAGCAACAGTTAGAACTGGACATAGAAAAACAGACTGGTTCCAAATAGGAAAAGTAGTACGTCAAGGCTGTATATTGTCACCCTGCTTATTTAACTTATATGCGGAGTACATCATGAGAAACACTGGGCTGGAAGAAGCAGAAGCTGGAATCAAGATTTCCGGGAGAAATATCAATAATCTCAGATATGCAGATGACACCACCCTTATGGCAGAAAGTGAAGAGGAACTAAAAAGCTTCTTGATGAAAGTGGAAAGTGAAAAAGTTGGCTTAAAGCTCAACATTCAGAAGACGAAGATCAGGGCATCTGGTCCCATCACTTTATGGGAAATAGATGGGGAAACAGTGGAAACAGTGTCAGACTTTATTTGGGGGGGGGGCTCCAAAATCACTGCAGATGGTGATTGCAGCCATGAAATTAAAAGACGCTTACTCCTTGGAAGGAAAGTTATAACCAACCTAGATAGCATATTCAAAAGCAGAGACATTACTTTGCCAACAAAGGTCCGTCTAGTCAAGGCTATGGTTTTTCCAGTGGTCATGTATGGATGTGAGAGTTGGACTGTGAAGAAAACTGAGCACCGAAGAATTGATGCTTTTGAACTGTGGTGTTGGAGAAGACTCTTGAGAGTCCCTTGGACTGCAAGGAGATCCAACCAGTCCATTCTGAAGGAGATCAGCCATGGGTGTTCTTTGGAAGGAATGATGCTAAAGCTGAAACTCCAGTACTTTGGCCACCTCATGCAAAGGGTTGACTCATTGGAAAAGATTCTGATGCTGGGAGGGATTGTGGGCAGGAGGAGAAGGGGACGACAGAGGATGAGATGGCTGGATGGCATCACTGACTCGATGGACGTGAGTCTGAGTGAACTCTGGGAGTTGGTGATGGACAGGGAGGCCTGGCGTGCTGCGATTCATGGGGTCGCAAAGAGTCAGACACGACTGAGCAACTGAACTGAACTGAACTGAGCATGGCCCCTCCCATCAGAACAGGACCCAGTTTCCCCCTCAGCCAGTCTATCCCATCAGGAAGCTTCCATAAGCCTCTTATCCTTCTCCATCAGAGGGCAGACAGACTGAAAATCACAATCACAGAAAACTAACCAATCTGATCACATAGACCACAGCCTTGTCTAGCTCAATGAAGCTACGAGCCATGCCATGTAGGGCCACCCAAAACAGACAGGTCATGGTGGACAGTTTTGACAAAATGTGGTCCACTGGAGATGGGAATGGCAAACTACTTCAGTGTTCTTGCCTTGAGAACCCCATGAGCAGTATGAAGAGTTTGTTGTATATAACAAGGAATTTGTAAATGAAAGTAGAAAAAACATAGGAACGAACTTGATAGGACTGTGTGTCATGTTGAGGAGTATGGACTATATTGAAAGTCCTGTGTGTCCAACATGTATCAGAAAGTCAAATACTTGGAATTTTTAGCAGAGCCAGGGAACAATATAAATGACCCTGAATGTTATTTGTTCAACATGGTCTTTTCTCACAAATCCCTAACCAAATAAACCCTATGTTCTCTACCTTAAGGACTGTATCCTTCCTCATCTGAACGACATTGTCTTGGAATTTAATTGACAGCCATGTTTTATAACTGCTTATTCTTAAAGTTGAAATCAAGCTATGAGCACCAACTGATCCTTTCTAGTCTTTCCAATGAGGTTTTGTCGGCTCTTTAGCACACAAAGACTAAAAGGGCCTGTCCATCCAGTCTAAACATATCTGAACTATGTGTATTATTTAGTCCTCATTTTACTAGCAATTAAGACACAAAATTTTAGAGCTGGAAGATCAACTAGTTTTTCTCTTTGAACACCTTCATTTTATACCAAAAAAACACTAAGGCCAAATAGGGTTAAATGGATTGATTGAGGTTAAGTTCTATGATTTCCTCAGGTGTATAGGAGGTGTGGGTCAGACAGATATAAGTATTTTACTGTAGTTTAAATTCAGTAGACCCTCTTTGGGTCTTCATTTCACTATAGCTTCATTTCATGAAGTAAAATAGTAACTTTAAGAAGACACTCATTTGATCCAATAACATATTTAACAAAGTGAGGAAAGCCATCTGTTTTCTTACCAAGCAGGAAATTCGGAAGGCAGGCTGCATTTAGGGTCCTAAGTGGATGTGATGACTGCTGTCACTATGGCAACAAGTTGTTCATTTAAAGATTTTTTAAAAGAAGTCTTAATGATCCTTCTAATAGATCTGAATTCAAGCATGTCTTTCGCCAGCACTTCCCTATATCTGTTTACTTCAGTGATCCCTCTCTTTGGTCTTTTCCCAGCCTAATGTAGCCTACTCAAAATAAATAAATGTTTTTAAACCATTATTTTCATTGGTATCATTACTTTTGAATGTCTATTAATGCCAGGCACTTTATATGGATGATACCTACCTTGTGAGGCAGAAGTTATTATCCCCATTTTACTTGTGGTCAACCTGAAGTTAAAGGAGGTCATATTTTTGCCATGTGCTTGGGAACTAGTACATGGAAGATGTAGCTTTCAGCTCTGGCTTTTCCAATCCAGGAACCTATGCCCTTTTCATTCTGCCAAGCTCCCACTCTCTAGTGTTACCAAAACCTTTGGATCCCTGTTGCCCAGAGAAGTCACCAAACCAACTATATCTAGCCTTAAACCTACTTCAACATGTTGCCAAACTCCATATTTCTCAACGTAAATTGTCCATTCTTATTTCTGAATATTTATCATAGTACTCACCTGTAGCATTATTCCTACTCTTCCCTGTAAAACTCAATTTTATTAATTCTTCAAACCCCAAATAATGATTATTTCCCTCCAGGAGTGCTTCCATTGGTTATTGTACACACTAGTCATTGAGCCTTTAAACTGCCTCCTCTCCATATCTTGAGCTCGCTATTAGTTCAGTTATTCCTGAAATAAGATATGCAGTGCAACTGTTTGCATACTGATTTATCTTTCCAATGATTGCTATTTTAAGGAGACAGTACACACAAAAACTTTATAAGTGTGACTATGTTTCAGAAGTTGACTGCAGCCAGTCATCAATTATCTTGATCTCTCAAGCTCTATGTCTGTGGAACCAGGTAAAAGAAATCAAAGATACAGTGTCTAACCTGACCCTAGTGTTAGCTTTTATTCATAAGCCCTTTATTCCAATGGATTAAGAAAATTGTCATTGTGAATGTTTCACCAATTATGTGTGTGTGTATCAGAATTAAATTTAAGTTGTCCTATCTGAAAGAAAATTTATGGAACATGATATCCTAGACTTAACAGTAGGCTTTCAAATAACTATATGCATAAAGACACAAATGTTTTTCAAGGGTTAATATGGGGAGTTCATATTTATAGAGCATTACAGTAAATGAGATTACTCATAAATAAAATTTTCAGAAATTCAAAGCATTTCTCATTTTAAGCCAAAATTATTATTTTAAACACTTTAAGGCTTGGGGATAAAAATAACTTCAAAAAGTAGTGTATACTTCTCTACTTTCTTAAACAAAACATAAAGGATAATTTTCCCTAGCTTGATGACTCAGAATCATCATTTTGAACTTTAATTACTCTTCAACTCTGTAATAAGATGACATTTTTAAGTTACTGAGGCATTATTAGTGTTAGTCACCTTTAATACAAAATTCTAGATTGCTATCCTTTTTAGGATACAGTATTTGCTTCTTTTTTATATGCTTTGTATCTCTGTAGCTATCGTTTATCTCTGCTTTGCTAGACCTAGTGCTGTTAGTTTTCCCAACTTTACATTTCATGTGTGAGTTTTGACCTGTTACAGATCAATACACCAATTAAACATTCTTCTTAGAATTTTGTCTAAAATAATAGTAAATGGGTGTTGGATAGGGATGGTATAGCATTCTTATATAAGAGAATTTTACTGCATAACTATGTTATATTTATGCTGTATATTCAGAGACCTTTCAGTTTATTTCCTGGTCTTTTGCTGGGTCTGGGAAGTTCAGGTTGTTGAAAGTGACTTTCCTTATAAACTGCATTGCTCTGGGGCAGACAGAGTCAAATAAAACTCAGTCTGGTCCCTGGAGGAGGGCTATCAATATAGGGACAGATTCAGTGGTGGGTACTGAGATCAATGCACATTGTAGCTCAGAAGACTGTCACCAAAATCCAGAGATTTGATGCACTCTTGTTATGGGATCTTTTTATAGGTCATACAGCCCTTTACCTTCATCAAGTTCATTTCTCATAATTATCTCTTGTATTGCTTCTAGATTTAAAAAGCTGAAGAATATTTGTATTTACCCTAGAGAATATTTTGCCCTTTTCTATATATGGGCAGTTTTACTTCTTTCTAATTTTTACTTCCTAAAGGAAAAACTTAGTCTTAAGGAAGACTCAAATTTTGTGCAGTTATTATACATGCCTACAATACATTAATTTTCCCCACTCAGCTCATTCCAGTTTCCTTAAAACTCCTGACTATGTGGAATTGACACATTTAAGTAGATTTCTTAGTACTGCAGTGAGCAAAAAGCCAACTAGCTTGTCATCAAAGTGGTCCTTTAAAAAGTGGTCCATATTCTTTTCTTTCAGTTTATTTGGGCTAGTTCTTCAATCACTCGTCAATTTAACCTCTTCATATTTGCCAATACCTATTGATAGTCAAAATTATGTTGCAATCAATTCATAGATAGGATCTTTCAGAGATGGCACCAAACACAGCAAACTTTCTTTGTTCTACCCTGTAAACATGTGATACATCAAAAGAAAAAGAAAATTACTCCTACAGATTGTGTGATGTATAAAAGTAAAACCATCAGTCAGAGGTATGAAAATGTTTTATTAACCCCTTTAGAAGTCTCTGTGTACTCTTTTTCTGCACAAGCAGAAAATGTGGTTCATGTCCTGTTGAATTCTAAGTATGTTGTCTCTGAGATTATCTCTCCTATTTCTTTCCTAATTTATCCATCACAATCCCCAACATGTTTCTTGGTGGCACTTGGCATCTTGTTCTATATTTATAAAGGGATCCTTTAATTTTTGTTGTTGTTGTTCAGTCTCTCAGTCATATTTGACTCTTTGCGACCTCATGGACTGCAGCACGCCAGGCTTCTTTGTCCACCATCTCCCAGGGCTTGCTCAAACTCATGTCCATTGAGTTGGTAATGCCATTCAACTATCTTTTACTCTGTCATCCCCTTCTCCTGCTGCCTTCAATCTTTCCCAGCAACAGGGCTTTTCTAATGAGTCAGCTCTTCCCATCAGGTGACCAAAGTACTAGAACTTCAACTTCAGCACCAGTCCCTCCAATGAATATGCAGGACTGATTTTCTTTACATTGACTAGTTTGATATCCTTACAGTCCAAGGGACTCTCAAGAGTCCTCTTCAACACCACAGCTCAAAAGCATCAATTCTTCAGTGCTCAGTTTTCTTTATGGTCCAACTCTCACATCCATAAATGACTACTGGAAAAACTATAGCTTTAACTAGATGGACCTTTGTTGTCAAAGTAATGTTTCTGCTTTTTAATATGCAGTCTAGGTTTGTCATAGCTTTTCTTCCAAGGAGCAAGGGTCTTTGAATTTCATGGCTGCAGTCACCATCTACAGTGATCTTGGACCCTCAAAAATAGTCTGTCACTCTTTCCATTGTTTGTCCATCTATTTGCCATGAAGTGATGGGACCGGATGCCACAGTCTTCGTGTTTTGAATGTTGAGTTTAAGCCAGCTTTTTCAGTGTCTTTTTTCATCTTCACCAAGGCTCTTTAGTTCTTCACTTTCTTCCAAAAGAGTGGTGTCAACTGCATGTCTGAGGTTGTTGATATTTCTCCCGGCAGTCTTCATTCCAGCTTGTGATTCATCCAGCTCTGCATTTCTCATGATGTACTCTGAATATAAGTTAAACAAGCAGGGTGAAACTATACAACCTTGACATAGTCCTTTCCCAATTTTTAACCAGTTTGTTTTTCCATGTCCAGTTCTAATTCTTGCTTCTTGACCTGCATACAGATTTCTCAGGAGGCAGGTAAGGTGATCTGTTATTCCCATCTCTTTAAAAATTTTACACAATTTTTTGATCCACACTGTTAAAGGTTTTAGCATAATCAATGAAGCAGAAGATGTTTTTCTGGAACTCTTGACTTTTCAATGATCCAATAGATGTTGACAATTTGATCCCTGGTTCCTTTGCCTTTTCTAAATCCAACTTGAACATCTGGAAGTTCTCGGTTCATGTACTGTTGAAACCTAGCTTGGAGAATTTTGAGCATTACTTTGCTAGCATGTGAAATGAGTGCAATTGTGTGGTAGTATGAACATTCTTTGGCATTGCCCTTCTTTGGGATTGGATTGAAAACTTACCTTTTTCAGTCCTATGGCCACTTCTGAGTTTTCCAAATTTGCTGGCATATTGAGTACAGCAGTTTAACAGCACTTTAATTTTTACCAGCTTTCAACAAAAAGTGCCTACTCTGATTGATAGTTCCTGGGAAGACAAACATCCAGAAAAGGAAAGAAGGATGGGCTACAGACAAAGGATTTTAACCCATTAACTGAGCCTAAAGAAATTCTTGGAAAAGAGAATAAGTAAAGAATCAGATAAATAAATTCAGACTTATTTTATTAGCCGTTTATAGTCTTATGTAAGGACTTCCTCCTCAGCTGAGATCTTCGAGGGCAGAATCATGCCATCTCTCTTTTAGTATCTACAGCACCTACCAGTGTACCTAACAAATAATGCTCAATATTTTCTTGGTAGTGAGAAGAATGAGTCCCATAGGAGGCTGTATCTTCCTGTTTTCCTCAGGCTTCTCCTTTTAGATCTTTCTTGCTATTTTAAGTGTGCAGCAAACAACCCAGAGGAGAGCCATTTGGATATACTTTTGTTTTAAAATAATTATTTTCTTACCCTTTTTTTTAAAAAATAATAATTCTTCTATTTATTTTTTTCACTTATCCAATATTTCTGAGCACCTGATATGTGTTAAGACATTGCTCCATGTGATAGCAATACAGCAATGAACAAAACAGCATGCCTTATCATATGCCAGACACTTTGTTAAATGCCTTGGACTTTATTTACATTATCTCAATTACTGATTAAAACCCCTGTGGGGAGGATATTTTCTTCAATCTGAAAATGAAATTTCCGACATTCAAAGCTTAATTAAATTTCCTAGGATCTCACAGCTCAGAAGGAGAAAACAGGAGTCAGTGCAACTTTAGCTGACTCTAATATTTATGCTTTTAATTGCTAGGCCTGATGGTTCAGAAGGTAAAGAATTTGCCTGCAATGCAGGAACCCCAGGTTCTGTCCTTGGGTCAGGAAGATCCGCTGGAGAAGTGAATGGCTATCCACTCCATATTCATGCCTGGATAATTCCATGAACTGAGGAGCCTGGTTGGCTATTGTGCACAGTCCATGGGGTAGAAAAGAGTCAGACATGACTGAGCAACTAACACTAATTCTAGACCATGAATAAAGAAATGGGAATTACATAGATCAGAACTTGAATTGTAAGAATTAGTCCAATAAATGTTAATAGTGTTTCATGAAAAATTTTTAAGAACCAAGTTTTATGAACCTGAATGAATAGCAACTTGTTCTTCCCCATATTAAATCTACCACAGATTTTCTAACCAGGAATAATTTAACTCCTGTAAACAACTTTTTGAGAAGCATCCAGAATATGCATTGTTCACACTCATTTTCATTTGTCCACCATCTATGCAGACTTTGACAGCAAATTTATCTATACCAGGATACTATGGATGGTTTTACTTTACAAATGAAGCAAAGCTGTTCAGATTTTTATCCAGATTAATTAATAGTATTTTCATTCCTTCAAAGACTGCACTGAAAGTCAGCTATGTACCTTCACTAGGTTACAAAAATAAGATAGATAAGATCTATATTCCCTTAGACCTTACATGTGGGAGTCGGGGAAATGAAAAATGAATTTAAAAGATAATTCTGATGATGCTTAGCGCTATGAAAAAATGTGAAGAATCTGTGATTAGGGTGGGTATAGGATAGGAAGGAGGAAGGCCTCACTGAAGAGATTTTTTTTTGAGCTGAGCCCTACATGGTGAGCTGAGTCAGCCATGTAAAGTTACGGGAGAGAAAAAGAAAATGCAAAAGTCAAAAGCACAAACAAACATCATCCGATGAATAACTGAGAAAAAGGCTTTTGGCCTACATGAGAGTGAACTGAGGAAGGGGCAAGAGATTAATAGAGTGACAGATGAGACCAGGTCACATGGGGCCTATGTGAATGACTTGGTAATACATTATCTAAACAAAGACATATTTAATAATAGAGATATTCTTGATAATTATACCAGTACAAAAGGTATTAATCTGGAATTTCCTAGATATACCAGCTGTTTAGATGATTTTAAGCAGGAAAGTGAGATAATGTGATTTGCATTTCATAAGTCACCACACTGACTGCTTCTGATTAATCTTTGCAGTAATCCTGATAAGAAGTGAAAGTGGCTTCCGTGAGATTAATAGTAATAGATCTGCAAAGAATGTCAGTAATTTCAGATATGTTTTATAGATAATGTAGGCAAGATGTGGGTTGGATGTGTTAGGGGTGAGAGAAAAAGAAGAATAAAAGTAAGTGCTAGGTTTTTAACTGCAACCTCTGGATGAATTAAGATACCACTTCCTGATTTTGGAAAGATGACAGAGGAACTGGTTTTAGTAAATGTTTGCAAATAAGTAGAACCAGTAGTCTTATTCTGACTGTATTAAGTTTGAGATTCTGGTTAGAAATACAAGTAGATATATCAAAATACCACCTGGGATATACTCTCTTTTCTTACCTGTTTATTAGAGCATTTTTGCATTGTAACATATATCCTCAATAAAACAATTTAAAATGGAATCCAAATAGTCCATTAAAGTGATTTTTTTTTACTTAGCACTAATTTTTTTTCACTATCTGGTGTTTTAAATTGCTAACGTTACTTATTTCCTTTCTAGGAAAGTATAGATCTGGGTGAAATAATGTTTTCCCTTTGTTATTTGCCAACTGCTGGACGTATGACATTGACCGTCATCAAGTGCAGAAACCTGAAGGCTATGGATATCACTGGCTCATCAGGTATGTTCACAATTGGCTGATGGGGACATTCCCAAACAAACATGCCATATAGCTGAAATTATGAATGGCGGCTGAATTATTAAGTTCATTTGTCTGTTGTGGGGCACTATGTGCTAAGTCACTTCAGTTGTGTCCGACTCTTTGTGAACCCATGGACTGTAGCGCACCAGGCTCCTCTATCCATGGGATTCTCCAGGCAAGAATACTGGAGTAGGTTGCCATTTTCTTCTTCAGGGGATCTTCCCAAGATTGAACCAGCATCTCTATGTCTCTTGCATTGACAGGTGTGTTCTTTACCACTAGCACCACCTGGGAAGGCTTGGGGCACTATAAAAGTAGAAAAAAAAAATTACCAACTAAAGTGTTCTAAACACCTCTTTAGTTTACATTATCACTATGGCATTTTTGAAAGGTATTATCAAGTAGATTGCCTTTGAACTTGGGTTTATATTTTAATTTCTTTCTCTACTGATTTAGTTCTTTCACAAAAAAATGTGTAACTTACCATACACTTCGGGGCTTCCCTTGTGGGTCAGCTGGTAAAGAATCCACCTGCAATGTGGGAGATCTGGGTTTGATCCCTGGATTGGGAAGATCCTCTGGAGAAGGGAAAGGCTACCCACTCCAGTATTCTGGCCTGAAGAATTCCATGGACAGAGGAGCCTGGAGGGCTATAGTCCGTGGGGTCACAAAGAGTCGAGCACAACTGAAGTGACTGAGCATGCTTGAATACAGGAATAGAGAGATATAATAAAGTACATGAACACACCTTAAAGTTTTTTAAAAACATTAGTGGAGGAAATTACTCTTGTTCTAGATTTGATAAAGAGGTAAAACCCCATCATTCTCTTTAATCCCTTCATTTAAATCACCACAGTTCTGAAGAGTTATTTGTAAGTTAATAGGGAACTTTGGCACAGCTCTGTGGAAGAAAAAATGATAAGGACAGAGTAGGGAGGTCAATAGCATTTGTTGAATTAAATAAATAAGAAATAGTAATGCAGATATAGTAAAAGATGACACGGGGAGTGCAATTTATATAACCTTTTAGTTCTTCAGAACAAAATAAACTAAATTTGCAACACAAAAAATATTAAGAACTCTAATGTAAAAAGAATTCCAGGAAAAATTAACTGAATAAAAAATGATGTACAAGCATAAATATGGATATCATGCTCCTTTTGATATAAGAATGTGTAATCTTAAAATATATATCATGTTGCTAATATTTGCATAAAGAAATAATTGAGTGATATATAAAAACTGAGGGGTGGAGAAGTATGGGAACAGATGGGAAGGAGACTTCTCATTGCATGTCTTTCTCTGTCTCATCTTTTAAAATTTGTTATGAATTTTTATTCATTTTTTAAAATTTGCACTGCATAGTTGAAATGTAAAGATAGAAAGAAAGGAAATTAATTCTACATTCATTTTGGTGAAAAAGTCTTAAGTAAACAAATGTGGAAGAACTTAAGATAAACAATGTATTCTGCAAATTATTGTTTATTTTGCTCTTTCTACCATGTATTGAAGGAGAACCAAATTTCCAGACAAGCAAACAGCAAAGTTGTAATTAAGTTCAAGAATATTTTTTATTTATATGAAGCTTCTCATCAGGGGAGTGCATGC
The DNA here is from genome assembly GCF_019923935.1 of Bubalus bubalis. Classification (NCBI taxonomy): domain Eukaryota; kingdom Metazoa; phylum Chordata; class Mammalia; order Artiodactyla; family Bovidae; genus Bubalus; species Bubalus bubalis. Next base: position 43,440,359 of record NC_059160.1, on the reverse strand, counting down.
TTTGAGAACATCACCTCATTAAGTCACACATCAGCCTTGTGAATCAAGTAAGGAACCAGTAAATTATCTTTATCACTAATAGAGAAATGTCATCAGAGACATGATGGGGGTAGTAAATGATAAACCAGGCCTCATTCTTACTGTTAATAAGAGGCTTAGGCCTGGGGTTCATACCACAAAAGTGAGTTTCTTCCTTAGAACATACTTCCTATTATTAAAAATTGAAAAATATATTTGGCAAAACTAATACAGTTATGTAAAGTTTAAAAATAAAATAAAATTAAAAAAAAAAGAAAAATATATAGGAATGTTTCTATTTTGCAAATAAGTTCATTTATATCATTTTTAGATTTGCATATAAGCAATACCATGCAGTATTTCTCTTTCTCTATCTGACTGATTTAACTCAGTATGACTTCTCTAGGTCCATCCATGTTACTGCGAATGACATTATTTCATTCTCTTTTAATAGCTGAATAATATTCCATACCACATCTTCTTTATCCATTCCACTGTCAATGGACATTTAAGGTGCTTCCATGTCTTGGTTATTGTAAAACAGTGAACACTGGGATACATGTATCCATTCAGACCATGTTTTTCTCTGGGTATATGCCCAGAAATGGGATTGCAGTGTCATAGGGTAGCTGTATTTTTAGTTTTTGAAGTGAAGTGAAGTGTTAGTTGCTCAGTTGTGTCTGACTCTTTGTGACCCCATGGGCTATAGCCTGCCAGGGTCCTCTGTCCATGGGATTTTCCAGATGAGAATACTGCAATTCTTAAGGGAAAAAGGGAATGGGTAGACACTCCCTTCTCCAGGGGATCCTCCCAACCCAGGGACCAAACCTGTGTCTCCAGCATAGTGGGCAGATTCTTTACTGTCTGAACCACCAGGGAAGACCCAGTTTTTGAAGAAACCTTCATAGTGGCTGTATCAATTTACATTTCCACCATCAGATTAGGAAGATTCCCTTCTTTCCACACCCTCTCAGCATATATTTTTTGTTGACTTTTTTGATAACAGCCATTCTGACTAGTGTGAGGTGATATCTTATTATAGTTTTGATTTGTATTTCTCTAAGTAATTAGCAATGTTGAGCATCTTTTCATATGCCTTCTGGCCATCTATATGTCTTCTTTGGAGAAATGTCTATTTAGATCTTCAGCCCATTTTTTTATTTGATTGTATTTTATAATTTTTATTTATTTCTTTATTATTTATATTTTTGCTGTGTTGGGTCTTTGTTGCTGCATGTGCTTGTCTCTAGTTGAGGTGAATGGGAGCTACTCTGTAGAGGCCATTTGGATTTCTCAATGTTGTGACTTCTATTGTTGTGGAGCACGGGCTCTAGGGCTCATGGGCTTCAGTAGTTGCTGCATGTGGGCTCAATAGTTGTGGCTCCTCGGCTCTTGAGTGTATAGACTTAAGAGTAGTTGTGGGTTGTGGGCTTAGTTGCTCCATGGAAGTGGGGTCTTCCCAGATCAGGGACTGACCCCATATCTCCTACATTGGCAGGTGATTTCTTTACCACTGAGCAACCAGGGAAGCCCTGGGTTGTTTGTTTTGATGATGTTAAAATGCATGATCTCTTTGTAAATATTGAAAACAAACCCCTTGTCAGTCACATTGTTTGCAAATATTTTCTCCCTTTCTGTGGATTGTCTTTTAGTTTTGTTTATTGTTTCCTTTGCTATGCAAAAGCTTTTGAGTTTAATTAAGTCCCATTTGTTTATTTTTGCTTTCATTTCCATTACTGTGAGAAACAGATCAAAAAAAAGATGTTGCTGCGATTTATGTCAGAAAGTCTTTTGCCTATGTCTTGCTCTAAGAGGTTTTTTTTTTTTAAATTTATTTATTTATTTTAATTGGAGGCTAATTACTTTACAATATTGTAGTGGTTTTTGCCATACATTGACATGAATCATCCATGGGTGCTCTTAAGAGTTTTATAGTGTCTCATCTCACATTTAGGCCTTTAATCCATTTTGAGCTTATTTTTGTGTATGCTGCTAAAGAATGTTCTAATTTCATTTTTTTAACATATAGCTGTCTAGTTTTCCCAGCACCATTTATTGAAGAGACTATCTTACCTCCATTATTTCATTGTTTAGTTTTTCCACTTTTGTCATAGATTAATTGACCATAGGTTCATGGGTTTATTTCTGGGTTTTCCATCCTGTTCCATTGATCAATATTTCTATTTAGACAAACTCACAGAGTTAGAGAACAAACTTATGGTTACCAGGGGGACTGGGTGGGGGGAAGGAATAGCCAGGGATTAGGGGATTGATATGTACACAATGCTATTGATATATACAACCTGGGCTTCCCTCATAGCTAAGTCAGTAAAGAATCTGCCTGCAATTCAGGGGATCCAGGGTTCAATTCCTGGGTCAGGAAGATCCTCTGAAGAAGGAAATGGCAACCCATTCCAATATTCTTGCCTGGAGAATCCCATGGACAGAGGAGCCTGGCGGCTACAGTCCATTGGGTCACAAGAGTCAGACACGCCTTAGCAATTAAACCACCACCACACCCTGCTATATTTAAAATGGATAACCAACAAGCACGTACTCTATAGGGAAGATAACTCTACTCAATACTGTAACAGTCTAAATGGGAAAAGAATTAGAAAAAGAATGAAGTGAAGTGAAGTGAAGTGAAGTCACTCAGTCGTCTCCAACTCTTTGCGACCCGATGTACTGTAGCCCACCAGGCTCCTTGGTCCATGGGATTTCCCAGGCATGAATACTGGAATGGGTTGCCATTTCTTTCTCCAGGGGATCTTCCCTATTCAGGGATCGAACCCAGGTCTCCTGCATTGTAGGCAGATGCTTTACCGTCTGAGCTACCAGGGAAGCCCATAAAAAGAATAGATGCATGTATATGCATAAAAATATATGCATAACGGAACCACTTTTCTGTAAACCTAAAACTAACACAACATTGTTAATCAACTCTGTATGTGTGTTTGTTAGTCGCTCAGCTGAGTTTGACAACTGTATGCCAATATAAAATAAAAAGTTAAAAAAAATACAAACAGTCATTGAATATTTCCCTTTTACCTTGTTTTCCTCTATATACCTTATTTCCAGCCACAAAATGTGTTTTGGCCCCTTGGTACAAATGCTTATGAAATATACAGATACATTTTTCTAGAATCTAAAAAACTTTCCTTTCATTCATTTGCTGAAATAAATTAACGTCACATTTTTGGCTTATTCTAAGGAAATATGATCTATGATTATATTGATAGAGTGAAAAAAAATTGTAGTGCTATAATTGGAGGGTAACTATAATGAAAAAAAAGAACAAATGAAGATAGAATAGACAGTTTTACCACCTAGCAAACTCACCCCAATGCCTATACCCTCTTCCAAAACCATGCTTCCTTTTAATAAAAAGGTACAAAAAGCAAACTTTTGATAAATATTATACCAGTTCAGTTCAGTTCAGTCGCTCAGTCCTGTCTGACTCTTTGTGACCCCATGGACTGTTGCACACCAGGCTTCCCTGTCCATCACGAACTCCCATAACTTGCTCAAACTCATGTATATTGCATCAGTGATGCCATCCAACCATCTCATCCTCTGTTGCCCCCTTTTTCCCCTGCTTTCAATCTTTCCCAGCATCAGGGTCTTTTCCAATGAGTCAATTCTTCCCATTAGGTGGCCAAAGAATTAAAGCTTCAGCTTCAGTCCTTTCAATGACTATTGAGGACTGATTTCTTTTAGGATGAACCGGTTGGATCTCTTTGCAGTCCAAGGGACTCTCAAGAGTCTTCTTCAACACCACAGTTCAAAAGCATCAATTTTTCAGTGGTCATCTTTCATTGTGGTCCAACTCTCACATCGATACATGACTACTGGAAAAACCATAGTTTTCACTAGACAGACTTTGTCAGCAAAGTAATGTTTCTGCTTTTTAATATCCTGTCTAGGTTTGTCATAGCTTTTCTTCCAAGGAGTAAGTGTCTTTTAATTTCATGGCTGCAGTCACCATTTGCAGTGATTTTGGAACCTAAGAAAATAAAGTCTGTCACTATTTCCATTGTTTCCCCATCTATTTGCTATGAAGTGATGGGACCAGATGCCATGTTCTTTTTTTTTTTTTTTTTTTTAATGTTTTGGAGAAATAACTCCAGAAAGAATGAAGAGACAGAGCCAAAATGAAAACAATGCCCAGTTGTGGATGTGACCAGTGATGGAAGTAAAGTCTGATGCTGTAAAGAACAAGATTGTATAGGAAACTAAAATGTTAGGTCCATGAATCAAGGTAAATTGGAAGTGGTAAAGCAAGAGATGGCAAGAGTGAACATCACGATTTTAGGAATCAGTGAACTAAAATGGACTGGAATGGGCGAAATTAATTCAGGTGACCATTATATCTATTACTGTGGGCCACTATATCTACTACTATTCTTCTAAGAATCCCTTAGAAGAAATGGAATAGCCCTCATAGTCAACAAAAGTCCGAAGTACAGCACTTGGGTGCAATCTCAAAAGGACAGAATGATCTCTGTTCATTTCCAAGGCAAACTATTCAGTATCAGAGTAATCCAAGACTGTGCCCCAACCACTAATGCCAGATAACCTGAAGTTGAATGGTTCTATGAAGACTTACAAGACCTTCTAGAACTGACATCTAAAAAAGATGTCATTTTTGTCATAGGGGACTGGAATGCAAAAGTAGGAAGTCAAGAGAAACCTCTAGTAACAGGTAAGTTAAGGCTAACAGAGTTTTGCCAAGATAATGCAATGCTCATAGCAAACACCCTCTTCCAACAACACAAGAAATGACTCTACACATGGACATCGGTAGATGGTCAATATTGAAATGAGATTGATTATTTTCTTTGCAGCTGAAGATGGAGAAGCTCTACACAGGCAGCAAAAACAAGACTGGGAGCTGACTGTGGCTCAGATCATGAACTCCTTATTGCAAATATTGTATGATTTTCTATAATACTGTGGCAGTTTTTCTACTTAAGGTTAGAGATCGATCAGCTAGGGCAGAACTTGTTACCAATTATTTGTCCTCTTTGGCCCATAAAAATATAGCCTAAATGAAAATTTCTCTTTCCTATTGGCATCATATAGACAATATATTTGAAGAAACTTCCTTGAGAATATATGTAAACTAAATATTACCTTTTTTCATTTTATATGGCTGAGCATTTAATAAATGATTTGTAGTAATCATTCCTTCAATCCAAACTCCTTATCAAGCATGATGACTGAAACAGAACCTCTAAATTTAGTGCCTTTTCCAACAATTCAAGACAGTCCTAACAAGTATAGTTTTGCTAATTTCAATTCATTGTGATTATATATAATTATGTAGATACAATGTTGCTATTTCATAAATTTTAGTCTTCTAATTCTAAATCACTTTGAAGAAAATAAATACAATTGTTCCTATTGGGATTATATTCCTTAGATATCTCTTACACTAAAACATGTCTTCAAATAACTAAAAGACACATTATAATTTAGACTGGCTCTTGGTAAAATAGTGGATTTTCTCTGTTGTATTAAACACAGTGATCAACTAATTCTTTTCTAGTTCATTCAATAAGAAGTCTAATTCTGTTGCCCCCCAGTTATGCCATTTAATTATAAAACTGGTAATACAATAGGGCATCAGTCAGTCAGTTCAGTTGCTCAGTCATGCCCATCTCTTTGGGTCCCATGGACTGCAGCACACCAGGCTTCCCTGTCCATCACCAACAGCGGAGCTTGTTCAAACTCATGTACATTAAGTTAATGAGGCCATCCAACCATCTCATCCTCTGCCATCCCCTTCTCCTCCTGCCTTCAACCTTTCCCAGCATCAAAATCTTTCTAATGAGTCAGTTCCTCCCATCAGGTGACTAAAGTATTGCAGCTTCAGCCTCAGTATCAGTCCTTCCAATGAATATTCAGGACTGATTTCTTTCAGGATAGACAGGATGGATCTTCCTGCAGTCCAAGGGACTCTCAAGAGTCTTCTCCAGCACCACAGTTCAAAAACATCAATTCTTTGGTGCTCAGCTTTCTTTATAGTTCAACTCTCACATCCTTATGTGACTACTGGAAAAACCATAGCTTTGACTAGACAGACCTTTGTCGGCAAAGCAATGTCTCTGCTTTTTAATATGCTGTCTAGGTTGTTCATAGCTTTTCTTCCAAGGAGCAAGTGTCTTTGAATTTCATGGCTGCAGTCACCATCTGCAGTGATTTTGTAGCCCTCCAAAATAAAGTCTGACACTGTTTCCATTGTTTCCCCATCAATTTGCTGTGAAGTGATGGGACCAGATGTCATGATCTTTGTTTCTTCAATGTTGAGTTTTAAGTCAGCTTTTTCACTCTCCTCTTTCACTTTCATCAAGAGGCTCTTTAGTTCCTCTTCACACTCTGCCATAAGGGTGGTGTCATTTGCATATCTGAGGTTATTGATATTTCTTCCAGCAATCTTGATTCCAGATTGTGATTCATCCAGCCCAGCATTTCACATGATGTACTCTGCATATAAGTTAAATAAGCAGGGTCACAATATACAGCCTTGATGTCCTCCTTTCCCAATTTGGAACCAGTCTTTTGTTTCATGTCTGATTCTAACTGTTGCTTCTTGACCTGCATGCAGATTTCTGAGGTGGCAGATAAATTGGTCTGGTATTCCCATCTCTTAGAATTTTCCACTGTTTGTTATAATCCATACAGTCAAAGGCTTTGGCATAGTCAATAAAGCAGAAGTAGATGTTTTTCTGGAACTTCCTTGCTTTTTCGATGATCCAATTGATGTTGGCATTTGATTTCCAGTTCCTCTGCCTTTTCTAAGTCCAGCTTAAACATCTGGAAGTTCTCAGTTCATGTACCACTGAAGTGTGGCTTGTAGAATTTTGAGCATCACTTTACTAGCACGTGGGATGACTGCAATTGTGCCATAATTTAAACAATCTTTGATGTTGCCTTTCTTTGGGATTCAATGAAAACTGGCCTTTTCCAGTCCTGTGGCCACTGCTGAGTTTTCCAAATTTGCTGGCATACTGAGTGCAACACTTTCACAGCATCATCTTTTAGGATTTGAAATATCTCAACTGTAGTTCCATCACCTCCACTAGCTTTGTTCATTGTGATGCTTCCTAAGGCCTACTTGACTTCTCAATCCAGGATATCTGGCTCTAGGTCAGTGATCATACCATCGTGGTTACCCTGGTCACTAAGATCTTTTCTGTATAGTTCTTCTGTGTATTTCTGCCACCTCTTAATATCTTCTGCTTCTGTTAGGTCCTTACCTTTTCTGTCCTTTAGTGTGCCCATTTTTGCATGAAATGTTACCTTGGTGTCTCTAATTTTCTTTAAGAGATAGCTAGTCTTTTCCATTCTGTTGTTTTCCTCTATTTCTTTGCATTGATCACTGAGGAAGGCTTTCTTATCTCTCCTTGCTGTTCTTTGGAACTCTGCATTCAAATGCGTATATTTTTCCTTTTCTCCTTTGCCTTTAGCTTCTCTTCTTCTCTTAGCAATTTGTAAGGTCTCCTCAGGCAACCATTTTGCCTTTATTTTTCTTGAGGATGGTCTTGATCATCACCTTCTGTACAATGTCATGAACCTCTGTCCACAGTTTTCCAGGCACTCTGTGTGTAAGATTTAATCCCTTGAATCTGTTTGCTACAGCCACTGTATAATTAAGAGATTTGATTTAAGTCATACCTGAATGGTCTAGTGGTTTTCCCTACTTTCTTCAGTTTTAGCCTAAATTTTGTAATAAGGAATTCATGATCTGAGCCACAGTCAGGTCCTGGTCTTGTTTTTGCTGACTGTGTAGAGCTTTTCCATCTTCAGCTGCAAAGAAAATAATCAATCTCATTTTGATATTGACCATTTGGTGATGTCCATGGGTAGAGTTGTCTCTTGTCTTCTTGGAAGTGGATGTTTGCTATAAGCAGTGTGTTATCTTGGCAAAACTCTGTTAGCCTTTGCCCTACTTCGTTTTGTACTCCAAGACTAAACTTGCCTGTTACTCCAGGTATCTCTTGACTTCCTATTTTTGCATTCCTGTCCCTTATGATGAAAGGTACATTTTTTTTGGATGTTAATTCTAAAAGGTCTTGTAGATAATCATAGAACTGTTCAGCTTCTTTAGCATAAGTGGTTGGAGAATAGACTTGGGTTACTCTGATATTGAATGGTTTGCCTTGTAAATGAATAGAGATCATTCTTTTATTTTTGAGATTGCACCCAAGTACTGCATTTCGGACTCTTTTGTAGACTATGAGGGCTATTCCACTTTTTTCTAAGCGATTCTTGCCCACAGTAGTAGATATAATGATCATCTGAATTAAATCACCCATTCTAATTCATTTTAGTTCACTGATTCATAAAATGTCAATGGTCACTCTTGCCATCTTCTGTTTGATCACTTCCGATTTACATTGATTCATAGACCAAACATTCTAGTTTCCTATGCAATATTGTTCATAGGAAGTCATCAGACATTGCTTCCATCACCAGTCACATCCACACCTGGGCATTGTTTTCACTTTGGCTCTGTCTCTCCATCTTTCTGGAGTTATGTCTCCACTATTCCAGTAGTATATTGGGCTCCTACGTATCTGAGGAGTTCATCTTTCAATGTCTTATCATTTTGCCTTTTTATACTGTTCACAGGGTTTTCAAGGCAAGAATACTGAAGTGGTTTGCCATTCCCTTCTCCAGTGGACCACGTTTTTGTCAGATCTCTACACCATGACCCATCCATCTTGGGTGGCCCTACCCGGCATGGCTCAATGTTTCATTGAGTTAGACAAGGCTGTGTTCTATGTGATCAGTTTGGTTAGTTTTCTGTGACTGTGGTTTTCATTCTATCTGCTTTTTGATGGATAAGGATAAGAGGCTTGGGAAGCTTCCTGATGGGAGAGACTGACTGTGGGGGAATCTGGTTCTTGTTCTGATAGGTGGTGCCGTGATCAATATATCTTTAATCCAATTTTCTGTTGGTGATTGGGGCTGTGTTCCCTTCCTGTTTTTTGGCCTGAGGGCAAACTATGGTAGGAGTAATGACGATAATGGAGACTTCCTTCAAAAGGACTTATGCCTGCACTGTTGTATTTAGTGTCCCTGACTCCGCAACAGGCCACCGTTGACCGATGCTTTCTCCAGAGACTCTTGGACACACACATGCACGTCTGGCTCAGTCTCTTATGTGGACACTACTCCTTTCTCTTGGATCCTGGTGGGCACAAGGTGTTGTTTATGCCCTGCAAGAGTCTCTTTCCCCAGTCCTGTGGAAGTTCTGTAATCAAATCCCACTGGCCTCCAATGTCAAAGTCCCTGGGAGTTCTCAGTCCCTTTGCTGGATCCCCAGGTTGGGAAATCTGTTGTAGGTCCTAGAACTTTCTTAACAGTGCAAAAATTTCTTTGGTATAATTGAAACTATAGGACATAATATATCATTATAGGACATAATATACCACTATAAGGCATAATATACCGCTTTTCTTATTTAATAAAATTAACCACAGTTTTTATTTGTGCTTTGTACTATTATTTGCATTTTATTAAAACTACCTTTCTATTGCTAGATCCTTATGTCAAAGTGTCTCTGATGTATGAGGGTCGAAGATTAAAAAAGAAGAAAACAACTACGAAGAAAAACACTCTAAACCCTGTATACAATGAGGCAATTATTTTCGACATCCCTCCGGAGAATGTGGACCAGGTCAGCCTCTCCATTGCAGTCATGGATTATGATAGGTATGTTCATTTCTTTACTCACAGAGTAATTGCTACATTTAGTCATATGTGGACCAAATTCAGCTTTTCAGGTTATTTTCTGCTACAAGAATTTTAATTTAAATTGGAAAAGGGAAAAATTATTTAATCAAAATTTACTTTATTCTGTGCTATAACATTTCATTTTTCTTTTCCAAAGGACATCATTCTGAAGTTGAAGGACAGGTTACCTGAGTATTGTGACATAATGGGTGTGGAAGCTGTATGGGATACATTATAAGAAACACTTTTGTGAAGCTTTTAAAAATAGTAACAGCAGAAATTACAATCAATGGATTTTGCTTTTCCAAGTGGGCTAGAATATGAATATCATGATGCTTACCTGAGCTCTATCATTAGTTAGCTGTGTAAAGGGCAAGTTTTCTCTTAGAGATTCACTTTTCCATTTTTGAAACATCAGTATAATGTGGAATTGTGAACAGTAAGTATTAAGAATTGAAGGTGAATATTGTCCATATTGTTATTGCCTTGAAGGTTTCACACTAATCTTAAATCATTGCTTTATGGATAGTTCTTCTAACTCACACACTTTGATTACTTCTCCATTTATACAATAAATAGGCAACTCCTGAGTAAAGCACTGAATCTTCTTCCTGTTGGAACACCTACTCCTTCCTTATCTGAAATGTTGCTCTGCTCAGTTTATCTCATTTCATTAATGGTTTACAGCTCTGCTCGAGTCACCACTTCTGCGTCTTTCTTGGTTAATCAATCTCTTCTTCCTCTGAACTTGTGTTCCACTGAAGTTCCTTGCTATATAATTCTTCTTATTGTTTTCTCTTTATATTTATAAGGATTTCAAAAATGAATCTTGTATATTTAAACTACAAAATTATCAGCACATAGATAGTGTCTTATTTTGATCTAAAGATAACACAAGTGGTACAGAATGCACATACATACATATTCAAAGTGTCTATTTTGTATTATTATGCAAATAGTAGTAACCAGGACCCTATAACAGAGAAACATCAAAAATGGTATACTCTGGATGACAGCTAGAAAAATGAAGTACTGAAAGATAAGATGATTTATACTATTTGAAGTTAGTTTATATCACAGATTATAGAAAAGCTGACAATGTTTAAAGAGAGAGAGAGAGAAATCTTGAATTTATAGTTGAAATGGCAAACTCTAAAAATATTAGTGTTTCAATCAGAACCCCTTGTTCCACTTTATCAAAAAATTACTCCCATTGATTTCTCACAGCAAAGACTGCAGATAGATACAACTGAGCATTTGTCACCCAAATAACTTTAGGGAAGTGGACCCTACAATCCGTAAAATGAATTTTAAAAGTTATTTATAAAAATATACTTTTGTGAGGACTTCATTTTAAGGGGAAAGTTACTAAGCATCAGTCCAGTTCAGTTCAGTCACTCATTCATGTCTGACTCTTTGTGACCCCATGGACTGCAGCACACAGGCTTCCCTGTCCATCACCAGTGACCAGAGTTTGCTCAAACTATGTTTTTCCTTATCTACCTTTTAGTCTGCTAATGACATTAATTCAATAGGTTGTAAACTCTTTGAGGGCAGTGACTTGTTTATTGTTTTATCCTCAGTGACTAGGAAAAACCTGTGGCTCCTTTAAGAATCTCAATAAATATTTGTTGCATACTGAGAAAGTGAATAATTGAATTAATGAATGTATCCTCAAGAATCCTCAATATCCTTAATTGTATAAATGTGGGCACTATTTAATCATCTCCCAGTCCCTTCTAAAATTCAGTCGGTTCAGCTCAGTCATTCAGTAGTATCTTATTCTTTGAGACCCCATGGACTACAGCATGCCAGGCTTCCCTGTCCATCACCAACTCCCAGAGCTTGCTCAAACTCATGTCCATCGAGTTGGTGATGACATCCAACCATCTCATCCTCTATTGTCTCCTTCTCCTCCTGCCTTTGAGCCTTCTAAGCATCAGTATCTTTTCTAATGAGTCAGTTCTTCACATCAGGTGGCCAAAGTATTGGAGTTTCAGCTTCAGCATCAGTCCTTCCAATGAATAGTCAGGACTGATTTCCTTTAGAATGGACTGGTTGGATCTCCTTGCTGTCCAAGGGACTCTCAACAACACAGTTCAAAAGCATCAATTCTTCAGCGCTCAGCTTTCATTATGGTCCAACTTGTGCATTCATTCATGACTACTGGAAAAACCATTGCTTTGCCTAGACAGACCTTTGTCAGCAAAGTAATGTCTCTGCTTTTTAATATGCTGTCTATGTTATTCATAGCTTTTCTTCCAAGGAGCAAGTGTCTTTTAATTCCATGGCTGCAGTCACCAGGTGCAATAATTTTGGAGCCCCCCCAAAATAAAGTCTGTCACTGTTTCCATTATTTCCCTATCTATTTGCCGTGAAGTGATAGGACCAGATGCCATGATCTTAGTTTTTTGAACGTTGAGTTTTAAGCCAGCTTTTTCACTCTCCTCTTTCACTTTCATCAAGAGGCTCTTTAGTTCCTCTTTGCTTTCTGCCATAATACACCAGTTAATTACTACATCATTAATTAACTGTACAATTAATACATCAGTGACAGTGAGAAATGCCCTAAAATCATCTCAAAAATCTCCTTAGAGTTTTCTGTCAAAATAATGCTAGAAAAAAATGCCTTTAACTTGCATTCTGTTCTGGAAAAGCAGCTTACCCCATATGTGTTTGGGTCAACTCTTTTGATTCAAGGCTTCTATATCTTACTAAGTGTACAAAGGCAGGCAGGTCCCTTCTGAATTTTTAACTTCTTTGTCTGCAAAAATGAGTTGATAAAAATGATATTCATGGTCATGATGTAAAGATTAAGTGAGTCAGTACATTTAAATTACTTAGAAAAGTGTCTCACACATAATAAGCTCTCAAAAACATTAACTGTCATTATTATTTTGATTTATTGCTATGAAAACAAGGCATGAATAGAAAACAAGAAGTTCACTATGCTCTGATGCTATTCAGTAAGTTAAATGCCATGGTTCAAAATGTAGCCCTTCCCTGTTTAATTATTATACCAGTGGTAACATTCACTGACATATCATTTAGAATCAGGTAATTATACAATCAGGTCATTTATACAAGCTCATTTATGGAACTCTTTATGAGTAATTTATGCATCATTATAAAACATTAAGCCCTTTGGGAAAAAGGAGATTAGAGTTACATCACTTAAAGTTAATAGGTCTGCTTCTAAGAAAGAAACACATCATATAGGTAAGGACCAACTGGCATTTCTTAATCACACTCCTATTATTGTGAAATGTGCTTAATTTACAGAGCCCTAAAATAGTTTGGGTATAGTCCTTTTAAAAATTCATTTTTGAATGCTGATCCTGCTCAGTGACTTCAGTTGTGTTCTACTTTTTGCAACCCTATTGATTGTAGTCCACCAGGCTCCTCTGTCCAAGGAATTTTCTAGGCAAGAACACTGAAATGGGTTGCCATGCCCAATTCCAGGGGATCTTCCTGACCCAGGAATTGAACCTGCATCTTTCATATCTCCTGCATTGGCTGTTGGGTTCTTTACCACTAGAACCACCTGGGAAGCCCAATCTTGTTTAGTAAGTTTTAACTTACTTAAGACTCTTCATTTGGCTTGAAGTAGTTTAATATGCAAAATTATCTAGAACTTATCACAAAATCTACTGTTTTAGTTGTGCTTAAAATTCTGTTAAGGTGTTTGAAACTTATCTTTGAATATTGGAATGAAAGTAAAATATTCTCCAAATCATAGGGTAGGACACAATGAGGTCATAGGAGTTTGTAGAACAGGACTGGATGCAAAGGGTCTTGGGCGAGACCACTGGAATGAAATGTTGACCTATCACCGAAAACCAATAACACATTGGCACCCCTTGTTGGAGGTAAGCTTTGGACATCTCTTGCATATACTCTTTTCTTTATCTCTTGTTTGAATATTATTTATCTGCTAACATTTCACTAACATTTTACATATTCACCTTTTTTAAAAAAATAGCTATTTGCTCTTGTTTTTGTCCCATAGACTCAGTTATCCAGTATGCAAAATTCTGTATGTCTTGTTGGTTTTTTAAAATAACTAAATTTTCTTGAGTTTGGTATTCCTCTAGAGTAAGTCCATAAAAACTGCAAATCTATTATTTTCTCTACATAATCTGAAAACTTGTGTCATTAAGTGGTGGATCAATCAAGTAAATTCATTATTACCTGGAAACTGAATTTTGTTGCTTCCCTTTTGTGAAAACAGCCACCTCACGTAAACTTCCCAAGAATCCCTAAACAAAAATGTCACTTAATATGTAAGGGAAGAGGTATATAGTTACTGGCTCTGTCCAGGAAGTGAAAAGTCTCACAGATTGTTTTTAAAAATATTGAGGCATCAGTTTGCCTAAGTTGAAAACCTGGCTCTGCTGTGTGACCACATATTGGAGAACCTTGGGCAAGACATAAACTTAAGTTTCTGTTATTACTACTTAATAGCAGTAAACGTAGAGTAAAACTAGACAAACTGCTGACTATTAAGTACTTAACACAGAGTATAGCACAATGTTGTTCTAAATAGAACTAATATTAATAGTTATATTAACTAGAAGCAATATCAATACCAGTTTCTACCAGAGCTTTTAGCCATGAAAGCAGTTGTCGGTCTACTCTATACAGTGAATGTTGCCAGGTGAAGTCTTTCTTTTTCAAAGACTGGAATATCTTGAAGAACCTCAAAATAAATTATTTATATGATTTAATTAGTTGTGAGTTGATAAGAGGTGAAATTTATGCAAAAATTTATGATAACCACACAGTAATAGTAAGTGAAGTATACATTGCTATTTCTCCCATGAATAAGATTCTGCTTCTTATTCTGTCACTAAGCATACATTGAATAGGAGAGACAGAGCAGTATAATTAACTAAATGTCATTGAGCCCTCATTCTGTTCTCAGCTTGGTTACAAAAATGTGACCTTGGCTGTGTTACTCAAGACATTATGGGGAAAATTCCATGAACACTATATAAACAGCACATGCTCAGACATAGGAGGTGAAATGTCATCTTAGATAAATTATCTGCTTTATTACATTAATGTTCCAAATCCTTAACTCACTTCATCATTTATTGTAAATCATAAAAGACAGACGTGCTATGCAAGTGCACATTCACACAGCACTTTCCCCTAAATAATAACTCGATAAGTCCTGAGAAGGTTGTTTCATTTCAACAACGTGTATTATCTGAAGTACATGCTACTGCTTAACTATTCTTTTCCTGATTCTCATCTTTGTTTTTACTTAGTTTGATAAGTTGATTATTAGGTCTAAGAATCTAGACATAAGAACAGAGTTTGCTGGGCAGAGTACTACACTGAAGGCAGACATGAATTCTAACCCTTGTCCCTCTGACTGTCTAATCAAGGGCAGACCATGTGCTTTAGCTGCAGCTACATTTCTCCATATTTAGAAAATAGAGATGCACACCTCTGGGACTTCCCTGATTGTCCAGTGACTAAGACTCTGCATTCCCAATGCAGGGGCCCCAGGTTTGATCCCTGGTCAGAGAACTAGGCTCTACATGTGGCAACTAAGCATCCTCATTCCACAACCAAAGATCCTGCATGCCACAATGAAGACCCAGCACAGCCAAAAAATTAATAAATATTTAAAAAAGAGAAATACACGCTCTTACAGAGTTTATAGGAATGATGTAGGGATAAGTGAGATAGTGTGATCAACAACTTTTAACTAATGAAAGGACAGATATTTTATGACCCAAAGCATATTATAATTGCTTGGCTCACACGGTAAAGCGTCTGTCTACAATGCAGGAGACCTGGGTTCGATCCCTGGGCCGGGAAGATCCACTGGAGAAGGAAATGGCAATCCACTCCAGTACTACTGCCTGGAAAATCCCATGGACAGAGGAGCCTGGTAGGCTACAATACATGGGGTCGCAAAGAGTCGGACACGACTGAGCGACTTCACTTTCACTAAGTTGGGCATGCCGCAGTCCATGGGGTTGTGAAGAGTCGAACATGACTGTTTGACTGTTGTTTAGGGCAACTGAACAACAATAAGAAGTTATACATTTATATGATGAGGAAAAACTATGAAATAGGCATGAATTTGTGCTTGAAAACATGGGAGAACTTTTCAGTCATTGTAGGGTATGCTACTGCTAAGTCACTTCAGTCGTGTCCGACTCTGCGCAACCCCATAGACGGCAGCCCACCAGGCTCCCCCATCCCTGGGATTCTCCAGGCAAGAATACTGGAGTGGGTTGCCATTTCCTTCTCCAAATTGTAGGGTATATAGGAAAGATAAACATCAGAAGATCCTAGATACAATTTTCTAGTTGCTCACTAGCAGAGGACAAGAGGGCTGAAAAGATTATGCAGAGGTATTTTCTCCAGCAAATAGCTCACTTTTTCTGACTTCTGCACCTGCATTCACTGGTCAAACAGAACATAGGGACTACAGACCTAAGAACTGGCTGGATTTTGAATTGTGGGAAAGTGCTGTGTGTGGAATTATGTGTTTTGTTGCCACAGCAGGGACTAAAATGAGAAGGGAACAATTACTCAAGAGCTGAGTAAATTGGTAAGAAAGAGACTAAAACATCACTTGGAAAAGCTGTCTACTTCTACTTGGATATAAAAGTTTATCCTATTGTAATTAAACATTTAAAATATACATAATATTTAGGGACTAGAAGAAATTATTCTTTATCCCTGTGGCTCCTATTTTCCAAACTCAGTCCTTCTTATTAATTGCTTCTATAAAAATCACCTCCTGCCTTACAGCAAATGGAATACAGGCTCTTGTGTCTTGAACCTTCTTGCTTTTACCCAACCTTAGAATGAAAGTGTTAGTTGTTCAGTTGTTTCCCACGATTCTTTGTGGCCCCATGGACTGTAGCCCACCAGGCTCCACTGTCCATGGAATTCACCAGGCAAGAATACTGGAGTGGGTAGCCATTCCCTTTGCCAGGGATCTTCCCAACCCAGGGATCAAACCTGGATCTCCTACATTGTAGGCAGATTCTTTGCCATCTGAGCCTAATAGTCTAAAACTAATAGTCTGTGATGGAATGTGAAATGAATCTGCAGTTTCCCTGCATGTCATCTATGTACCATGCTCTGCCTACATTTTTGTGAGATGTTTGTGTCCCCTCACGCCACCTGAGAAGGTGAGTTATGAAGGTCATGGGGAGTTATGTATATCTTCTCTTCAGAGACTAGCATATCATGGGTGTGAATATTTACTATTAAAAGGTAACAACAATTACCCACTTTATTATTTTTTTTTACATTATAAAATTATTATCTTTCAGTTACCTGGCCGGGCGACCAGTTTTGATAGTCAAGGATCCTGTCCATCTCCCAAGCCAACTTCCACACCATAATGCTTCCAAAATAATGCCATTACAATGAGGACCCAGGACCATGTACTCACCAAATCAGAAAAAAAAGTGGAAGATTTTATTTCCTCATTTGAAATACATCCTGATAACAAACAAAATATTGTGTAAATTGTATTTGCCTTTATTGTTTGTTTACTGACTTTGAACATCTTAATATATTTTACTTGAATACAAATGGTCTTTACTTACATAAGGCATTTTATTATTTGTGTCATATGCCAATTAGCAGAAAAACTGTTTTTAATAAATTGTAAATTCTCTGAATAAGCAAATAATACATTTTTGAAAATAATCCATACTTATCTAAAATTAAATATAGTTAATGCTGCTATTGTGTAAAGTAGCACATGTCATATATGTATGGTTTTGACTTTGTTAAAACTATGTTCATTTTCAGTTGTGTATATGGTTCTATATAAACCTTAATGGAAAATGTGAGCTTTACTCACTGCATTAAATAATCAAATTAATATAATTTATTAATTTATTTATTATTTATTCTTTCATTCTCAACAAAATCTTTTCTTGGTGAAGTTTGGTTTTTGCTAAACTCTAAACTTTTTCTTTCAAGCTTATTCTTTAAGATATAGAGAAAACACTATAATTTGAAGATCCTCTCTGAGTATATATTTAAGAATATTTAGTAGCTGGCAAGTGGATATTGAGCCATTTGGGCTACTATTTTATACTGTCTTAAAGTTACTAGTTCAAATATCTGTAGCACTGTTTGATATTTTAAAAATTCTATTATTCATATTCTCAAATGTAGCATTAGTATTCCTAAATGAATAGAATCAGAACTCATAAGGTTCTCAAGTACTACAACATGTTTATTTTGTGACATAAAGTTATCACATGGATCCTGTATTGCTGATAGACATACTGACACCAAAGTTACAATGAATCTCTGTGCTTATTGCCATTTGGATTGTACACAGTGATAGTGACTTTTAAACTCAAACAGAAGCTAATCTTTAGAAATGGGTATTTTCTTAAAGAAAAAAATTACTTATTTTTCAGCAAATTATAAAATTATAAATAATTCAACTTCAACATCTAATAAAAAACAAATAATTCTTAAGGCACAGATCCACAGTATTTTGTGAAAGGCTTTGTCCTCATAAGAATCAAGAATCAGGCCACTAGTTGTAAAAACAATGCAATGTTTTTGCAGAACTTTCCTTTAAATCATGTCAACTTTTTATTGTCATGTTTCTGGGCCCTATTAGAAAGTATCTATATTGAACGACCCCAGCCTTACTTTTGAGATGTGTATTATGCATGTTTCAAACTTATCCAAAGATAGAAGGTTAAATCCAAATCTTCTCCCCCTCCCCTACCCCCCAAAAAGCAAGAAAATCTGCAGTTAGGCCTTAAAAATGGATTCATCAGAATGAGAAAATTTTATCAGCAATTGCAAAATTTTGATTTTAGTAAAATCCCTTATTTCTAAATATTAAAATAAGGTTTCAAAGTCTTGAGATTTTGTATGTTGGCACCTCTCATATGATGGTATTATCATTAATTAAGATGTAACTATTTTACAAATTAATATTTTTAAGTCATACATAATTCCCTAAAATTTTTCAAAACTGCTTGTGGCATCTCCATGAAAACAAGTATTCCTGGCTAACATTTTCTGATTTAAAACTAAAGAAACTTTACCAAGCCTAAAAGAACCACTTGCTATAGACAATATTACTGAAGATGACACTTCTATTTTGTAATTCTTTGTTTTATTGGAAAATAAAATTGTCAAATGAGAAGACTTTTTTAAAATTTTTTTTAATTTTATCTTATTTTTAAACTTTACATAATTGTATTAGTTTTGCCAAATACCAAAATGAATCTCTTATTAAAAATAACATGTTCAGAGACAATTGTTTATAGGCATAGCTGCAGCTTACAATTAATTAGTAACTATATTTCCTTAGTATGATAATTTTTTTTTCACCTAAAACCTACTTAAGGATTTTTATTCATGCTTTTCTTTGCCTCCTATGTAGAAATAGTCAGTGTTTACAGTAAAAAACACAAACAACCAGCCAACTAGGAGACTTTAATGTGGCTATTGTAGACTAAAAGTTTAAGATAATTTTTAAAAAAATTATTGTTTCCTAAGGATTAGAATAAACATATCAGGACTGACCATTTGCTAATCCTTGAGAGATTAAAGGGAGAAAATTCATAACAGATTTTAAATGCATGATTTAAAATGGTGTGAAAGTATTAGTTGCTCAGTCATGTCTGACTCTTTGCAACCCCATTAACTATAGCCTGCCAGGCTTCTCTGTCCATGGAATTCTGCAGGCAAAAATACTGGAGTGGGTTGCCTTTCCCTTCTCCAGGGAATCTTCCTGACCCAGAGACTGAATCCAGGTCTCTTGCACTGCAGGCAGATTCTTCACTGTCTGAGCCACTGTAGGATTTTCAATACAGTACATCCTACTCTGCACAGTCACACATCCGTACAAACACTTTCTACTTATGGTTAAAGATGCAGTGTTTTTCATTTCAATATTTAAAGTAAGGTTTGCTGTTACAGATATTCTCCACTAATTTGTGTGAAAGACCACATTTTAACAACCACACTGATGCATGATGAAGTTGCAGTTTAGGTATATAACGGATACCTAATTCTAGGGACTTGCCAAACATAAATCTAAGAAAAAGAAACGTGTTGATTAGTTAGCGTAACAACACTGATGTTCTTTTTGTTTTTTATTTTTATTTTGTTTATTCATTTGCTTATTTTACACTAAATAATCGGGGGAATGAGGAAATTGAGTATAAAAAAGCACAGATGTTTGTGGAGTATATAATCATTCTCTTGCAAAATTCTGAACAGTTGATGCTTTTTTAAACCACAGTTTCTTAACATTTTTATTGACAATTTAAACTTTTTGTCAGGCCAGTCCTATTTCTGGCACTTTATTTAATATATAAAACTTATGATGTTAATACATTAACAATTCATTTAAAAAACTCAGCAGGACTAATGACGGGGAACTAGGGACAGAACACAGAACCAAGCACCCACTATCTTATGCAATTTTTGAGAGTTTATGTACATTCTAGTTACTGCAGGGAGCTCACAACTGATTGATACTGACTCAGGTATTAGATACAAAATACGTATATTTGAATCTATCTGATTGTGATATTTAATTGACACCTGTACTTATTCTCCTGTAATGTTTGCTATTTTAAAACTTGCACAATGCAATAAAAAGCTGTCAATACCTTAAAAATGGGATTAAAATCCCATTTAATAATTGCTTCAAAAATGAAAAAGCCAAACTTTCACTTCTTTCTCAACTTTTACTATCTATGAAACAAAATATAACTTATTTCAGAACGAGTCATCAAAAGAGCCAGAGACTGTTGCAAATAAAGGGACACAAAATCTTAACATTGAAAGCATGGCTATTTCTTTACCTCTTTAAAAAGAATACTTGATATTTTCTCAGATATATTTTCATGGAATGGAGTTCCATATGATTTTTTGGCCACCTTAGTTGCAATCCTGGCCAAATAATTTAATTACCTGATAATTAAAAAAAGAAAGAAAGAAAGAAAACTAGAGTTGATGAGGATTTAAGAAAATCATCTTCCAGAAAATCTGTTCTTGAAGCAGCTCTGGCTGTTCTGATATACTTTAATTGATTTAAGCATTTATAGTTTGTAGGCTAGGAATTGATTGCTGCCAATAAGAAATGATACAAAAGCATAGAAAGTGAAGTAAATTAAATTAAGAATCTATATAACTAAATGACAATTAAACGCAGATATTAAAGCCTATGGAAATAAAGACATTGAATGCAAAATTAAATGTTTTTTTTAAATTAAATGTAATTTAACTTTCAGGAGAAATAAAATTCTCTAATACTATTCAAAAAACCCATGATACAGCATTTTAATACTTACTAGAAGATGTGGCTCAGGATATGATTCATCTGAACCTACTAAGACCCATTATTTAAAAGAAAATAGTGAATGCATATTCTATATGCAAAAGAGTGCTAATGTTTCCAATATGTTATTCAGTTGATAATCTCTTAGGTAAGAATTCTCTTTTTCATTAAAACACTTTTCCTCTATTTGCTCAATCATATGTTAAATGAATAGTAATTTAATAAAAGATGCACTGGTAATACTTGCCATCTGTCAATAACAGTTAATCAAAAAGATGTACATTTGAGCCACAGCAACTTATTCTCAGTTCAAGTGTTTTCTCATCAAGGCAAAAACATGTTTTTATTACCACTTTGTTCATCATAAAGATTGGTAACCAGGGTTTGACTTAATAGCATAATAGTATCATGATATCATGACCTTAAAAAGAAAGCATAAACGGCTGAGGTGGGACTTAAGGATTTATTGAATGCAAACATTTTGAATATTAGAAATAGTGATTGAAAAACATAAGTAGAAGATATAAAGGAGAAGATAGGCTTCTTCATGCTTGAGATGATTTAAATACACTCTTAAAAGAAGACTTGATTACACTAATCCTATTTTATTTATTCTGAAACGCTGGAAATGACTTCTATTCAATGGATCTAAATATGCAAATAGTAATTGCATAGAAATGTTTTAACCTCCAATTGACAGTGATTTCTTTGAAGCTCAACTGGGTCATGAATGCTCTCTCCAAAGAACAAACTATGGCTGATTTTGTCATAAAAGGGTAAAAATGGACCACTGTCTTCAGAAATTTTGTTATGGGTTGCATCAGCTATACGCAGAATCTATTTACTGTATGGGATGCTCAATTTCAATTATTCGAGATCATAATTTTGTTTCCTCAAAAACCATGTATGGGATAACAGTGCACATTATAAAAATGAGTCAAAAATTGTTCAGAGAAATAATTCCCAATGCTGAAAAGTTAATGCATTGGATTTTCATTTTTGTTATCCTTTCAAAATTGTTTTATTATTTTCCCAGTCTAAACATCCATACAGAGTTATATTTGACTATGACTTTGCTATAGAATAAAGTTTGTGAACCTAAAAAAACAACCTAAGGCTATGTACAAACTGGTCACAGAATCATTCCCCATGAAAATTTCATGATTTATTCTATTTGTATCCATTTAGACCATTTTGCTAATTTTATTACATATATATATTTGTTTTTTTCTTTTAAAAGACCCTTTAAGCTTTCCATATAGAAGCATAGTAATCCCTAATGTGAATAGCTTCATAAATTCTATCACAGCATAAGAAAGAAGCAGGTAGACAAACTCTAAAATATAAGATATTTACATTTAAAGTTTTTATAAACAAAAAATCCAACTCGAATTTGCATTAACTTTTTGGACTTTTTCACCTGAGAAAAATAATTGGGTTCATCTGCAAAATTTAGATAAATTTTAGAACACATGAAGTGAGATTTTCATTGAAGAATGAAGAAGTCAATATAGAAAAGAAATTTCTCACATTGTAAATACAATGATTCCATTAATGAGCAGTCCAAGATAATTTGCCAGTTATTCTAAGCTGGCAGAAGACATGAAACTTCTTCATTTCATATATATCATTGAATAATTTATATCCATTATATTTGACATTTTTTGTATCCTTCAGTCATTGTTGATGTGGTGGCTTTTTAACTGAAGTTTGTGATATAATATGTAGCTACTGTTCAAATAGATTTCTCTGAGTCTGTATAATAGAACAAAAATTTTAAAATCTTTTGAAATTCATGTTTCTGGCTTTTGTATATGGTAACCAGCCATTTGTGAAACTTGACAACATGTAATTGTATTACTTAGAACAAATGTTTTGCAACCACCTTTAAAAGATGTTAAATAGTTCAGTACTTTTACAATGTCTTCTTTAAAATGTGTGAACATATTTGTCAGGTTCAGATGAATTATGAAGCAATGAAACCTCAAAGCTGTTGTAAAGTCTATGATTACTTTTATAAAAGAAAATGGAAAAGAACTTGAAATATAATTTTATTGTTTCATATGTATTTTGAAAAATAAAGTGATTAGAAATTATTTTTCTTTCTTTTTTTTTTAAATTTTATTTTATTTTTTAAACTTTACATAATTGTATTAGTTTTGCCAAATATCAAAATGAATCCACCACAGGTATACATGTGTTCCCCATCCTGAACCCTCCTCCCTCCTCCCTCCCCACACCATCCCTCTGGGTCGTCCCAGTGCACCAGCCCCAAGCATCCAGTATCCTGCATCGAACCTGGACTGGCAACTCGTTTCATACATGATATTTTACATGTTTCAATGCCACTCTCCCAAATCTTCCCACCCTCTCTTTTTCAGATTTATTTTGAGACCTTTAAATTGCTGTCTTTCTTTAACAGTCATTGTTTTCGGCATTCATTAGAGAGCAGAGTAATTCATTTATCAATAATTCAGTAGGTGAAGCAACTTAATGTCTTTAAAACCTCACTTAATTCATATCATTATTTTAATAAAATTATAAACTTAAGATCTTGGATTGTTTCCATATGGAATAATAAAAAAAATGAATCAGATGTAAGAAGAGGTAAATGCCATTTATACATACTAGCTACATTTGTTTCATCTGCAAAATATCCCTATAAATACATTATCAGATGATCTAGTAGTTGGGGAATACCAGTTATATTGTTTCTCTTTCCTTCATATTTTCATAAATAATCTGTATTTTCATAAGGAATGTACCCATAGCAACAAATTTTAGGCAATCAACACAGCACTGACTCAAAGGAACTTATAAACCAAATGCTCTATATTTGGTTTTGTTTAAGACAACACTTAGTCAAATGGCCACTCTTAAAGATATTTTGTGTTTCTAAATGTCTCCCCAGGAAGTTTTTATATTTACTTTTGGGCTAAATTAAAATTTATATTTCCACTAACAATATACAAGAATTTCCAGTTAACCTTGTCAATACGTGACATAATTATTATTTGAAGCTTTGCCAATTTAAACACAACTAAAATGATATTTCATCAGTGTTTTACTTTTATTTCTTTTTAATCAGGTGGTA
Organism: Bubalus bubalis; assembly: GCF_019923935.1. Taxonomy (NCBI): domain Eukaryota; kingdom Metazoa; phylum Chordata; class Mammalia; order Artiodactyla; family Bovidae; genus Bubalus; species Bubalus bubalis. The sequence goes on along the minus strand of NC_059160.1, from coordinate 43,416,195 downwards.
TTCATAATTTTTCATAAATTTTGATTGGAAATTTGAATTTTATTGCTTAATATTTCCTCATTCTTTTGTTGAAATTGACTTCCTCATTCAATTTTAGAGGCTTCTTTTCCCCTTAATGTAGACATATTCTTCATATGACCACATCTCAAATTAATTTCCATTCTGCAGAGCTGAAGGCATTTAATACTAGATTATAATCTGTAAAGGCAGTTTATACAAGCTACACAAGTGAAAAATATATAGTAAAATATATATGAGAAATTAAAAGTGCAATCAAAAGTCACCATGTTTTTATTATAAAGCATAAGATATTATGTTGACAAGGTTCTAGATCATTTTGTGCTGTCACTGCCAGTGTTTCTAAAAGAATTTGAAGGCATCCATTTTATGGATAAACCATTATTTCTTATGTTTTAACTAATTTTTGTGCTGGATTTTGGACAGTTTCAAAACTATCCACTTACATAAATTAATACAGAACAAGGGACAATATATCCATTAATGTCTACAGAAAATTAAACCAAAAATCTGAACAGTACCTATGAAAACATACAACAGTTTATGTGTTGTTGTTTTTTTTTTAACTTACTTTTCCTTCAAATGAAAAAAATATCATCCAAATTTCCACCTACAAGTATAAATTATGTAGACGGAGTCAATTCCAACTATGAATCCACTTAATGAGTCTAATTGTTTAGCTTGTGTGCATTTCATGAGCAACATTTGTGTGTGGGGGTAATGCTTGTTTGCTTTTTAAAATTTTCAAAACATATATGACTGAAAATTGTACCTTTTCAGCCTTGAGTCATTAGAATTGAATCAGTGACAGGAACTTAACCAGAAAGAAAAGAAACTAATAAATAATCATACAGATAGCTGATAAACACATGAAAGGTGCTCAACATCACTCATTATTCAGTTCAGTTCAATTCAGTTTCTCAGTCATGTCCGACTCTGCGACCCGATGGACTGCAGCATGCTGAGCCTCCCTGTCCATCACCAACTCCCAGAGTTTACTCAAACACATGTCCATTGAGTCAGTGATGCCATCCAATCATCTTCTCCTCTGTCATCCCCTTCTCCACCCACATTCAGTCTTTTCCAGCATCAGTCAGTCAGTCAGTCAGTTCAGTCGCTCAGTCGTGTCTGACTCTTTGTGACCCCATGAACCGCAGCATGCCAGGCGTCCCTGTCCATCACCAATTCCCAGAGTTTACCCAAACTCAGGTCCACTGAGTCAGTGATGCCATCAACCATCTCATCCTCTGTTGTCCCCTCCTCCTCCTGCCTTCAATCTTTGCCAAAATCAGGGTCTTTTCATATGGGTCAGCTGTTCGCATCAGGTGATCAAAATATTGGAGTTTCAGCTTCAACATCAGTCCTTCCAATGAACGCCCAGGACTGATTTCCTATAGGATGGACTGATTGGATCTCCTTGCAGTCCAAGGGACTCTCAAGAGTCTTCTCCAACACCACAATTCAAAAGCATCAATTCTTCGGCACTCAGCTTTCTTCACAATCCAACTCTCACATCCATACATGACCACTGGAAAAACCATAGCCTTGACTAGATAGACCTTTGTTGGCAAAGTAATATCTCTGCTTTTCAATATGCTATCTAGGTTGGTCATAACTTTGCTTCCAAGGAGTAAGCGTCTTTTAATTTCCTGGCTGCAATCACCATCTGCAGTGATTTTGGAGCCCCCCCCACCCCCCCAAAAAAAGTCTGATACTGTTTCCACTGTTTCCCCATCTATTTCCCATGAAGTGATGGGACCAGATGCCATGATCTTCATTTTCTGAATGTTGAGCTTTAAGCCAACTTTTTCACTCTCCTCTTTCACTTTCATCAAGAGGCTTTTTAGTTCCTCTTCACTTTCTGCCATAAGGGTGGTGTCATTTGCATATCTGAGGTTATTGATACTTCTCCTGGCAATCTTGATTCCAGCTTCTGCTTCTTCCAGCCCAGCATTTCTCATGATGTACTCTGCATATAAGTTAAACAAGCAGGGTGACAATATACAGCCTTGATGCACTCCTTTTCCTATTTGAAACCAGTCTGTTATTCCATGTCCAGTTCTAACTGCTGCTTCCTGACCTGCATATAGGTTTCTCAAGAGGCAGATCAGGTGGTCTGGTATTCCCATCTCTTTCAGAATTTTCCACAGGTTATTGTGATCCACATAGTCAAAGGCTTTGTCATAGTCAATAAAGCAGAAATAGATGTTTTTCTGGAACTCTCTTGCTTTTTCCATGATCCAGTGGATGTTGGCAATTTGATCTCTGGTTTGTCTGCCTTTTCTAAAACCAGCTTGAACATCTGGAAGTTCGTGGCTCACATATTGTTGAAGCCTGACTTGGAGAATTTTAAGCATTACTATACTAGCGTGTGAGGTGAATGCAATTGTGTGGTAGTTTGAGCATTCTTTGGCATTGCCTTTCTTTTGGATTGGAATGAAAACTGACCTTTTCCAGTCCTGTGGCCACTGCTGAGTTTTCCAAATTTGCTGGCATATTGAGTGCAGCACTTTCACAGCATCATCTTTCAGGATTTGAAATAGCTCTACTGGAATTCCATCACCTCCACTAGGTTTGTTCGTAGTGATGCTTTCTAAGGCCCACTTGACTTCACATTCCAGGATGTCTGGCTCTAGGTGAGTGATCACACCATCATGATTATCTGGGTTGTAAAACTCTTTTTTTGTATAGTTCTCCTGTGTATTCTTGCCACCTCTTCTTAATATCTTCTGCTTCTGTTAGGTCCATACCATTTCTGTCCTTTATTGAGCCCATCTTTACATGAAATTTTCCCTTGGTATCTCTAATTTTCTTGAAGAGATCTCTAGTCTTTCCCATTCTGTTGTTTTCCTCTATTTCTTTGGATTGATCGCTGAGGAAGGCTTTCTTATCTCTCCTTGTTATTCCTTAGAACTCTGCATTCATATGTTTATATCTTTCCTTTTCTCCTTTTCTTTTCACGTCTCTTCTTTTCTCAGTTATTTGTAAGGTCTCCTCACAACGAGGTATCATCTAACACTTGTCAGAATGGCCATCATCAAAAAGTTACAAACAACAAGGCTGAAAAGGATATAGAGAAAAAGGAACCCTCTTACACTGTTGGTGGAAATGTAGACTAGTACAACCACTATGGAAAACAGTGTGGAGATTCCTTTAAAAATCTGGGAATAGAACTGCCATACAACCCAGCATTCCCATTGCTGGGAATATACTCTCAAGAAACCAGAATTGAAAGAGACACACGTACCCTAATATTCATTGCAGCACTATTTACAATAGCTAGGACATGGAAGCAACCTAGATGTTCATCAGCAGATGAATGGATAAAGAAGTTGTGGTACCTATACACAATGGACTATTACTTAGCTATATAAAGGAACTCGTCTGAGTCAGTTCTAATGAGGTGGAATAACCTGGAGCCTGTTATACAGAATGAAATAAGCCAGAAAGAGAAAGACAAATACTGTATATTGACACATATATGTGGAATTTAGAAAGATGGTACTGACAATCCTACATGTAGGGCAGCAAAGAAGACACAGATGTAAAGAACAGACTTTTGGACTCAGTGGGAGAAGGTGAGGATGGGATGATATGAGAAAGTAGCATTGAAACATGTACATTACCATATGTAAGCTAGATGACCAGTACAAGTTTGATCCATAAAACAGGGCACCCAAAGTCAGGGTTCTGGGACAACCCAGAGGAATACGATGGGGAGGGAAGAGGGAGGGGGTTTCAGGATTGGGGGAACACATGTATACCTGTGGCCAATTCATGTTGATGTATGCCAAAAATCAGCACAATAGTGTAAAGTAATTATCTTGCAATTAAAACAAATAAATTAATTTCTTAAAAAAGAATTATATTTGAGAACACAAACAGGTCACCTAATCACACAACTTCTAGAGGCATTGATCACACTCACATGAACCTAACCCCTTAAATTAGTGAATAACAAGGGAGAAGTATATTGAAAGCTATAGAGGTACCTTAACTAGAAAAAGTAATTACAAGCTAGAGTCAAGAATTAGGGAGATTATTATTATTATTTTTTTAATAGTGGAGCACAGCTTTGAACACAAGGTAAACTCATTCTTAAATCTGAGCTTTTATTCTCTGCTGCTGCTGCTGCTAAGTCGCTTCAGTCGTGTCCGACTCTGCGACCCCATAGATGGCAGCCCACCAGGCCCCCCTGTCCCTGGGATTCTCCAGGCAAGAACACTGGAGTGGGTTGCCATTTCCTTCTCCAATGCAGGAAAGTGAAAATTGAAAGTGAACTCACTCAGTCGTATCTGACTCTTAGTGACCCCATGGACTGCAGTCCACTAGGCTCCTCTGTCCATAGGATTTTCCAGGCAAGAGTACTGGAGTGGGGTGCCATTGCCTTCTCCGTTTATTCTCTACATATCATGAAATATAAAATCTAATATTTAAACTTTTAAAAAATGTGATTGTGTTGGGTCTCAGTTGTAGCACACGGGACATTTGTTGAGGCATTTGGGATCTTTCACTAGGCTTGAGGGCTGTCTAATTGTGGCATGCAGGCTTAGTTGCTCCATGGCATGTGGGATCTTAGTTCCCAAACCAGGGAATGAACCTGCATCCCTTGCATTGCAAGGCAGATTCTTAACCACTAGACCACCAGGGAAGTCCGTATACAATTTTAAAATATTTTCACATTTGCTGTTTCTTGATTCTTATCCAAATCATGTGGGTTTTATCACTCCCATTTAACAAAGATGGCAATTGTGGTTAAAAGAAATTACAAGAAATACCAAGGTCACATAGTAGACGGTGGAACTGGACCTCAAATCTAGATCTTTGGCCTTTAAGCTAGAAGTATAAGCAACCTGATGCTTTTTCAGTTTAACACTAAAAATACAGCTAATTGGATTTTTTTTTTTTTTTGCCTCTTTAGATAAACTACCAAGACCAAAGATGGGTAAACTTTCTTGACCTTTACTCATCTCTAAATTGAGATCAGTTGTATCTGCCTGATCTACCAATTAGTTAATATTTCTGTCATTTTTACAACATGTAAATCACTATGAATATCAGTAGGTACTAGTTTTGTTACCAACATCATTCTGATCATTAACACCTATAACCATGGATAGGGTAAATATTTTTAAGAAGCTTAAGATAGGAATATGTGGGGATCAGTTTGTTAAGGAAAAGGAACTCCCTTTAGATATTGAATCAACCCTGACCTGACAATAAAAGAGCAAAGAAAGAAAGAGAAAGAGCATAGACTCCCCCTAAAAATATCTCAGGCTTCTCAGGTGGCTCAGAGGTATAGAATCTGTCTGCCAATGCAGGAGACACAAGTTTGATCCCTGGGTTGGGAAGATCCTCTGGAAAAGAAAATGGCAGCCCACTCCAGTATTCTTGACTTGGAAGTCCCATGAACAGAAGAGCCTGGTGTGCTGCCAGCCATGGGATTGCAAAAGAGTCGAATGTGACTTAGTGACTAAACAACAGTAATGATATCTCATTAAAAAAATATTTTTTTCCATTGATATGATTCTGATTTAGGCCATGAGCCCTCTTATCTGCATTTTATAAATCTTGATAATTGGTTTAGAAGCCTCCAGATTCTCATAGTTGGGGGGGGGGGGGAGGAAACATCATGTATGTGTACTGTTCAGAATACTAGTGTAAAAAAAAGAAAACATAATACAAGGGAGGGATTTAGAATTCCTAAATCAATGACTCTACATGAGTAGAGGTTTAATACACCCATGAATGTTTTGGAGCACAGGGAATTCAGGTAGGAGCACAAGTAGCTCAATTTGCTGTCAGATCTTTTAGCTACAGGTGATGGTCAGTTGGTAGATGTGGTGCTGGGATCTGGGAAAATTCTCCCTTGAATTTCAGTATTCTAAGTGAATAAGAAAGCAAGGGTGTCAGCTGAGAGAGAAGGCCACAGGGGAAATCTGAGAATGGAAGATGTGAGAAAGTCTTCAAGGATAGTGTAGGGTTGAGCAACCTAGTAAAATGTACTGATTACTAGGCATAATTAAGGGAATACCTTTAAGTTTGTGGCATGAATTTAATAGAAACAATGAATGTGGGTATGTTTTTCTCTAGACATGTTCAGTTTCAGAGATATAGGAGCAAAATTTTAATGGAATAGTGATAATATGAATGATCTGGAAAGGCAGGAGATAGTGATCCAAGAGCAGAGTGCATAAAATTTATATAATAGAAGAGTTGCAGTTATTCATGTCTTTTGTGAGGAAAAAAAAATCATAGAAAAATGAATTTTGACCACTTAAGGTCAAAATAAAGAGGGAAGAACTACAGTCTGTAAAATATAGTAAACAGATTGATTTAAAATAATTCATTCAGTTTTTTCCCCATGGATGTTATTGAGAACTGACAAAACAGGCCCAGACCCTACCATTATGGAGGTTAAGTTGAGGATAAGAAAGAGTTATTAATAATTTTAACTGAGACATGCACATTTTTAAAACTGTGTAATAGGAAGACCTAACCTAGTCTATTGGAGAGCTTGGTCCTTAGAGACTTTGTTGGAAGACAGCATATTCTCCTTGAGATGTGAAGAATGAGGTGTAAGGTGAATTGGAGAGAAAACAGTAGAAAAAAGAAAAATGCTAATTATGGGGGAACAAAAAATTGGCAGTCTGAGGAGTAATACAAGATGAGGCTGGAGAGATAGCTAGTTAAGGGCCAGCCCATGCAGTAATATGTCTACTACTCATTTGTTCTATCTAATAGGGGAATGAGATACCTACAGACAAGAAAACTTTTTAATACTGCATATTTTTTTAATATGGAGAAAATGGATTAGAGGCATGCAAGAGTGAGATAAAGATAGAGAACACTGAAGAAGGGGCATTTTTGACAGAGAAGGAGTGGTTCAAAAATAGTTTTCCATATATTGACTTTGAAGTGACTTAAACATCTATATGTCTATGTTGAGTGGTCCAAACCATTTGCTGAGAATGATAATGATAATTATGGTTGGTGTTGGGTTTGTGGCCTCTGAAGATTTCACTCAGGGACCAAAGATACAGTCTAAGTCACTCAGAGCTTTATGCACCAGAGACTTAACCCACACACAGCGAGGAAACGCCACAATAAAGAGAACTCCACAAACTGCCAGAATACAGAAAGGACACCCCAAACTCAGCAATTTAAACAAGATGAAGAGACAGAGGAATACCCAGCAGATAAAGGAACAGGATAAATGCCCACCAAACCAAACAAAAGAGGAAGAGATAGGGAATCTACCTGATAAAGAATTCCGAATAATGATAGTGAAATTGATCCAAAATCTTGAAATTAAAATGGAATCACAGATAAATAGCCTGGAGGCAAGGATTGAGAAGATGCAAGAAAGGTTTAACAAGGACTTAGAAGAAATAAAAAAGAGTCACTATATAATGAATAATGCAATAAGTGAAATTAAAAACACTCTGGAGGCAACAAATAGTAGAATAACAGAGGCAGAAGATAGGATTAGTGAATTAGAAGATAGAATGGTAGAAATAAATGAATCAGAGAGGACAAAAAAAAAATGAATTAAAAGAAATGAGGACAATCTCAGAGACCTCCAGGACAATATTAAACGCTACAACATTCGAATCATAGGGGTCCCAGAAGAAGAAGACAAAAAGAAAGACCATGAGAAAATACTTGAGGAGATAATAGTTGAAAACTTCCCTAAAATGGGGAAGGAAATAATCACCCAAGTCCAAGAAACCCAGAGAGTCCCAAACAGGATAAACCCAAGGCGAAACACCCCAAGACACATAGTAATCAAATTAACAAAGATCAAACACAAAGAACAAATATTAAAAGCAGCAAGGGAAAAACAACAAATAACGCACAAGGGAATACCCATAAGGATAACAGCTGATCTTTCAATAGAAACTCTTCAAGCCAGGAGGGAATGGCAAGACATACTTAAAATGATGAAAGAAAATAACCTACAGCCCAGATTATTGTACCCAGCAAGGATCTCATTCAAGTATGAAGGAGAAATCAAAAGCTTTTCAGACAAGCAAAAGCTGAGAGAATTCTGCACCACCAAACCAGCTCTCCAACAAATACTAAAGGATATTCTCTAGACAGGAAACACAAAAACGGTGTATAAATTCGAACCCAAAACAATAAAGTAAATGGCAACGGGGTCATACTTATCAGTAATTACCTTAAACGTAAATGGGTTGAATGCCCCAACCAAAAGACAAACACTGGCTGAATGGATACAAAAACAAGACCCCTACATTATGTTGTCTACAAGAGACCCACCTCAAAACAGGGGACACATACAGACTGAAAGTGAAGGGCTGGAAAAAGATTTTCCATGCAAATAGGGACCAAAAACCTGTGGCGGATTCATTTTGATATTTGGCAAATCTAATACAGTTATGTAAAGTTTAAAAATAAAATAAAATTAAAAAAAAAAAAAAAGAAAGCAGGAGTAGCAATACTCATATCAGATAAAATAGACTTTAAAACAAAGACTGTGAAAAGAGACAAAGATGGTCACTACATAATGATCAAAGGATCAATCCAAGAAGATATAACAATTATAAATATATATGCACCCAACACGGGAGCACCGCAGTATGTAAGACAAATGCTAACAAGTATGAAAGAAGAAATTAACAATAATACAATAATAGTGGGAGACTTTAATACCCCACTCACACCTATGGATAGATCAAGTAAACAGAAAATTAACAAGGAAACACAAACTTTAAACAATACAATAGACCAGTTAGACCTAATCGATATCTATAGGACATTTCATCCCAAAACAATGAATTTCACCTTCTTCTCAAGCGCACATGGAACCTTCTCCAGGATAGATCACATCCTGGGCCATAAAGCTAGCCTTGGTAAATTCAAAAAAATAGAAATCATTCCAAGCATCTTTTCTGACCACAATGCAGTAAGATTAGATCTCAATTACAGGAGAAAAACTATTAAAAAATCCAACATATGGAGGCTGAACAACATGCTGCTGAATAACCAACAAATCGCAGAAGAAATCAAAAAAGAAATCAAAATTTGCATAGAAACGAATGAAAATGAAAACACAACAACCCAAAACCTGTGGGACACGGTAAAAGCGGTCCTAAGGGGAAAGTTCATAGCAATACAGGCACACCTCAAGAAACAAGAAAAAAGTCAAATAAATAACCTAACTCTACACCTAAAGCAACTAGAAAAGGAAGAAATGAAGAACCCCAGGGTTAGTAGAAGGAAAGAAATCTTAAAAATTAGAGCAGAAATAAATGCAAAAGAAACAAAAGAGACCATAGCAAAAATCAACAAAACCAAAAGCTGGTTCTTTGAAAGGATAAATAAAATTGACAAACCATTAGCCAGACTCATCAAGAAACAAAGGGAGAAAAATCAAATCAATAAAATTAGAAATGAAAATGGAGAGATCACAACAGACAACACAGAAATACAAAGGATCATAAGAGACTACTATCAACAATTATATGCCAATAAAATGGACAACGAGGAAGAAATGGACAAATTCTTAGAAAAGTACAACTTTCCAAAACTCGACCAGAAAGAAATAGAAAATCTTAACAGACCCATCACAAGCACGGAAATTGAAACTGTAACAAAAAATCTTCCGGCAAACAAAAGCCCAGGCCCAGACGGCTTCACAGCTGAATTCTACCAAAAATTTAGAGAAGAGCTAACACCTATCCTGCTCAAACTCTTTCAGAAAATTGCAGAGGATGGTAAACTTCCAAACTCATTCTATGAGGCCACCATCACCCTAATACCAAAACCTGACAAAGATCCCACAAAAAAAGAAAACTACAGGCCAATATCACTGATGAACATAGATGCAAAAATCCTTAACAAAATTCTAGCAATCAGAATCCAACAACACATTAAAAAGATCATACACCATGACCAAGTGGGCTTTATCCCAGGGATGCAAGGATTCTTCAATATCCACAAATCAATCAATGTAATACACCACATTAACAAATTGAAAAATAAAAACCATATGATTATCTCAATAGATGCAGAGAAAGCCTTTGACAAAATTCAACATCCATTTATGATAAAAACTCTCCAGAAAGCAGGAATAGAAGGAACATACCTCAACATAATCAAAGCTATATATGACAAACCCACAGCAAACATTATCCTCAATGGTGAAAAATTGAAAGCATTTCCTCTAAAGTCAGGAACAAGACAAGGGTGCCCACTTTCACAATTACTATTCAACATAGTTTTGGAAGTTTTGGCCACAGCAATCAGAGCAGAAAAAGAAATAAAAGGAATCCAAATTGGAAAAGAAGAAGTAAAGCTCTCACTGTTTGCAGATGACATGATCCTCTACATAGAAAACCCTAAAGACTCCACCAGAAAATTACTAGAACTAATCAATGACTATAGTAAAGTTGCAGGATATAAAATCAACACACAGAAATCCCTTGCATTCCTATACACTAACAGTGAGAAAACAGAAAGAGAAATTAAGGAAACAATTCCATTCACCATTGCAATGGAAAGAATAAAATACTTAGGAATATATCTACCTAAAGAAACTAAAGACCTATATATAGAAAACTATAAAACACTGGTGAAAGAAATCAAAGAGGACACTAACAGATGGAGAAATGTTCATGGATTGGAAGAATCAATATAGTGAAAATGAGTATACTACCCAAAGCAATCTATAGATTCAATGCAATCCCTATCAAGCTACCAACAGCATTCTTCACAGAGCTAGAACAAATAATTTCACAATTTGTATGGAAATACAAAAAACCTCGAAGAGCCAAAGCGATCTTGAGAAAGAAGAATGGAACTGGAGGAATCAACCTACCTGACTTCAGGCTCTACTACAAAGCCACAGTTATCAAGACAGTATGGTACTGGCACAAAGACAGAAATATAGATCAATGGAACAAAATAGAAAGCCCAGAGATAAATCCACGCACATATGGACACCTTATCTTTGACAAAGGAGGCAAGAATATACAATGGATTAAAGACAAACTCTTTAACAAGTGGTGCTGGGAACTCTGGTCAACCACTTATAAAAGAATGAAACTAGAACACTTTCTTACACCATACACAAAAATAAACTCAAAATGGATTAAAGATCTAAACGTAAGACCAGAAACTATAAAACTCCTAGAGGAGAACATAGGCAAAACACTCTCTGACATACATCACAGCAGGATCCTCTATGACCCACCTCCCAGAATATTGGAAATAAAAGCAAAAATAAACAAATGGGACGTAATTAACCTTAAAAGCTTCTGCACATCAAAGGAAACTATTAGCAAGGTGAAAAGACAGCCTTCAGAATGGGAGAAGATAATAGCAAATGAAGCAACTGACAAACAACTAATCTCGAGAATATACAAGCAACTCCTGCAGCTCAACTCCAGAAAAATAAATGACCCAATCAAAAAATGGGCCAAAGAACTAAATAGACATTTCTCCAAAGAAGACATACAGATGGCTAACAAACACATGAAAAGATGCTCAACATCACTCATTATCAGAGAAATGCAAATCAAAACCACTATGAGGTACCATTTCACACCAGTCAGAATCTCTGCGATCCAAAAGTCTACAAGTAATAAATGCTGGAGAGGGTGTGGAGAAAAGGGAACCCTCTTACACTGTTGGTGGGAATGCAAACTAGTACAGACACTATGGAGAACAGTGTGGAGATTCCTTAAAAAGCTGGAAATAGAACTGCCTTATGATCCAGCAATCCCACTGCTGGGCATACACACTGAGGAAACCAGAAGGGAAAGAGACACGTGTACCCCAATGTCCATCACAGCACTGTTTATAATAGCCAGGACATGGAAGCAACCTAGATGTCCATCATCACATGTATGGATAAGAAAGCTATGGTACATATACACAATGGAGTATTACTCAGCCATTAAAAAGAATACATTTGAATCAGTTCTAATGAGGTGGATGAAACTGGAGCCTATTATACAGAGTGAAGTAAGCCAGAAAGAAAAACACCAATACAGTATACTAACGCATATATATGGAATTTAGAAAGATGGTAACAATAACCCTGTGTACGAGACAGCAAAAGAGACACTGATGTATAGAACAGTCTTATGGACTCTGTGGGAGAGGGAGAGGGTGGAAAGATTTGGGAGAATGGCATTGAAACATGCAAAATATCATGTATGAAATGAGTTGCCAGTCCAGGTTCGATGCATGATACTGGATGCTTGGGGCTGGTGCACTGGGACGACCCAGAGGGATGGAATTGGGAGGGAGGAGGGAGGAGGGTTCAGGATGGGGAACACATGTATACCTGTGGTGGATTCATTTTGATATTTGGCAAAACTAATACAATTATGTAAATTAAAAAAAAAAAAAGAAATATGTTTGTAGACTTATAGTGAAATGTCTGAGTTAGGGATCTTAAAGTGGGACAGCTTTGGGTGCCTAAAGGTACTGGTTCCCTGATAGTTCACTGGTTCCCTGATAGCTAATTGGTAAAAATCTCTCTGCACTGCAGGAGACCCTGGTTCAATGCCTGGGTCAGGAAGATTCCCTGGAGAAGAGCATGGCAATCCTTTCCAGTATTCTTGCCTGGAGAATCCCCATGGACAAAGGAACCTGGAGGGCTACAGTCCATGGGGTCGCAAAAAGTGGGACATGACTTAGCAACTAAGCTCAGCACAAGTGGCACAGGATACATGAATGGAAATAAGAACCTTAGGTAGATGGGGGAATACCAGTTCATGAAGGTGATCAGGGCATTAGTAGTTTAAGTGTTGTATATGATCTGACCCAGAAATGAGAAGGGTGTGAGCAGGTAGGCAACCACTGCTTGAGTGATGCTAAAGGAGGAGGTCAGGTTAAGGCAAACCTGTGGAAGACGCTGAGACTATATAAGAGTGTTTGATTATGGATCAGGGATAGCAAATTGCAGAGTCAAAGGATTAAGGAGAATGTAGAAGGAGTGAGAGACTGGAACAGTGGAGAAGAGCCTGAGGATTATGAGAATGTGAATTGGAGAGTTTTTGGATGACCAGAGTGTCTGAGGACAGCAGAAATGCCAAGTGACAAATTTCACTTCATAGCCTTAGTGGGCTGTCAGCTTCCAGGGCTGCTGAAGTCTGAAAAAGATGCTCAGTGTTTCATTATGGGACAGGGATCAATCTTCTTTGATCTCTTTGAAAGACAGCTGTGGGAAGCTCTCAGGGAACATTTATTAAATTGTATTATTAAACAGTTCAGTTGTACTTCAGTCCTGTGAAAAGTTAAGATTATCAAAAAGAAAAAGAAAAGAAAGAAAGATTAATAGCTTTTAGTGAGGGTTGGAAGTATGCATTGTTTTATCCCCAGTGAACACCCCCATGTCCTGTAGGCTCATCTAGAAAGCAAGGTCCTTAATGTAAATGTAATGTAAAAATAAATAGTATATATTTTCATTTTCTACTTCTTGATGACACTTCACTTTGAATAAAGTGATATGAAACTCTACCATAAATGAAGACTCTTTGGCTGAGGTATTATGAAGTCTTTAGTTAATGGATTCTTTCATTCTCAGTTGTTTTACTAAAGGTCAATATATGAGAACCCATTTTTTGCTAAGTGAATCATTCCCATATCCTCACAAGTTGTATCTACATCATGAAAGCAATGAATAAAGTATTTGAAAATCTCTTTACATAATGTGAATTTTCACCTTGATTTAAAAAATATTTTTGTGTTCAGGATTTTCATTAACTGTCACATGTGGACTGTATCAAATGCAGGATCTATTTTGATCCTCTAAAGGGAAGCAGCACCAAAAGAAAGCTTCAGTCAAATGTTTATTATTTGAATTGCTACCCTGAATTTCTGCCTCATTTGTACCTTAGTAAATGTGTGTGTGTGTGCTCAGTCACTTCAGTCATGTCTTTGAGAATCTATGGACTGTAACCTGCCAGGCTCCTCAGTCCTTGGGATTTTCCAGGCAAGAATACTGGAGTGGGTTGCCATGCCCTCCTCCAGGGGATCTTCCAGATCCAGGAATTGAACCCGTGTCTCTTATCTCTTTTGCATTGGCAGGTGGGTTCTTTACCACTAGCACCACCTGGGAAGCCCACCTTAGTGAATAGTTTTAGAAAATTTAGGAATAAACAACAGGTTTACTTTAAGCTTACTCTTTTTAACCAAAAGCACTGAGCAGGGCCTTGGGAGACAAATGACACTTTTTCATTCTGGTTACTCTTTCTCCAGAATTAAAGACTCATCTCAAATGGTAGGTATTCCCTTCAATGATTGGGAGAAAGACTGAGAGCAAGATCCTTCCAAAACTGCAACCTGGAAAGGTTCACATTCAAAACTTCAAATGACCATAATTTTTCCTTTGCTCTCTGAATTTGGTAATCTGTTTTATTCAATCAGGAAATCTAGTAATCTTAATAATTCTAACAGATAGTGAATGCTTACTTACAACTGTTTATTGGTAACTGGTTATGTTCTTGACAGGAGTATTTTCAACTCTAATTTGCTAAAAGATTAAAAAAAAATAACTGAGCCATGGAACCTTTCAATAGCCTTCCCTTAATCACACAATTTTTTGAATAGTAGAGCCATGTTTTTAATAGGAAACCTAACACCAAAGACTTATATTTTTAAACTTGTGTTCTACCACCTTAAGGAGGCTGAAAGAGGGGTGTACTGAAATAGTCAGCTACCTTCCCTCCCAGAATATAAGATTTTGTTTTCAGTTCAGTTCAGTCGCTCAGTCGTGTCTGACTCTTTGCAACCACATGAATTGCAGCACGCCAGGCCTCCCTGTCCATCACCATCTCCCGGAGTTCACTAAGACTCATGTCCATCGAGTCAGTGATGCCATCCAGCCATCTCATCCTCTGTTGTCCCCTTCTCCTCTTGCCTCCAATCCCTCCCAGCATCAGAATCTTTTCCAATGGGTCAACTCTTCGCATGAGGTGGCCAAAGTACTGAAGTTTCAGCTTTAGCATCAGTCCTTTCAAAGAACACCCAGGGCTGATCTCCTTTAGAATGGACTGGTTGGATCTCCTTGCAGTCCAAGGGACTCTTTGTTTTATTGCCTTTCAAAATCTTAATACGTTTCATACAGTGCTTTGAGTTCCTAGCAGGTCCATTTTTCCTTATATTATTTCATTTCATGTTCTGAAATAAAATTCAGGGTGTACGATAAAGGACTACTCAGCAGACTTGGCTTGTCCAACCCTGAACATTCTGAAACAAAGGTTTGGCCCTTGCCTGACTCCTGTTAGGTAATTTTTTAGCGCTTGGACAATAGTGCCTTTTTTTTATCTTGGCCATAGAAGATAAATTATGCTACCAAAGTTAATATGGTGGGGGCTTTAGGTCATACAGTATCAATTTGATCTCAGAGGACATGAAGACTGAGTAAATAAAGCCAGGGTTGTGAACGCTCCATAACTATATGACTAATTTTTTTTTAAAAAAGGAAAAGAAACCCTGGACACCATGGCTTAAGTGAGCTTCCCTGATTGGCATTACTTCATACTTATTATTATGTAATATTATGTTACATTATATTATGTTACATAATATTGCTGAGAAAATTAAGAACTGACCATGTGGCTTTACTAGAAGAGGGCAACTGAGCTTGTGCCTAATCAACTTGGATTCTTCTTTATGCATACAAGATGTTTACCAAAAAAAGGAACACATGAAAGGGAAGTGATTTGTAATAAAAGAATAGATACTTAAGTATGGAATTGTTTGAGCATGACTAATACATGATATAGTCAGATGCTTGAACTTAGATCTAAAGCCACTGGCAGCATTTATCATTGGAGGCATGATTTTTACAAATGGTTGACTCTTGGTAAATTTCCAAAAAAAGTTAAGTATAACCTTCCCTCAATAACTCTATTCCTGGAAAATTAAATATATTTCAATATTTCACACACACAAAAAAATTTGTGTCTATATGTAAACATTTTATCTGGTTTCAGATAATGATAAGTAGATTTTCATCTGTGGAGACGATCTGTGGATAAATTAAAACTTATGCAAGTATGCTGGATAAGTTTTTCTTGGAAGGGAAGGCCTTGGTCCTTTCTCATTAAATGAAGACAGGACTGTGACACCTTAAAATACCTCCCTGGGAACAGTGCCATTCCTGGTGATAACTACTGATCTAATGACATCACCTCATTCTTCACAGTTTCAGTCTGTGTGAAATTTCTAATCTTTCTCCTTTGGTTGTAGTTTCCTAAATTCTTCTACAGGAACTGAGGTCTTACAGTATTTTATATCCATCAGATCAGATCAGTTCAGTCGCTCAGTCGTGTCCAACTCTTTGTGACCCCATGAATCGCAGCACACCAGGCCTCCCTGTCCATCACCAACTCCCGGAGTTCACTCAGACTCACTTCCATCGAGTCAGTGATGCCATCCAGCCATCTCATCCTCTGTCATCCCCTTCTCCTCCTGCCTCCAATCCCTCCCAGCATCAGAGTCTTTTCCAATGAGTCAACTCTTCGCATGAGGTGGCCAAAGTACTGGAGATTCAGCTTTAGCATCATTCCTTCCAAAGAAATTCCAGGGCTGGTCTCCTTCAGAATTGACTGGTTGGATCTCCTTGCAGTCCAAGGGACTCTCAAGAGTCTTCTCCAACACCACAGTTCAAAAGCACCGATTCTTCAGCACTCAGCCTTCTTCACAGTCCAACTCTCACATCCATACATGACCACTGGAAAAACCATAGCCTTGACTAGACGGACCTTTGTTGGCAAAGTAATGTCTCTGCTTTTGAATATGCTATCTAGGTTGGTCATAACTTTCCTTCCAAGGAGTAAGCGTCTTTTAATTTCATGGCTGCAGTCACCATCTGCAGTGATTTTGGACCCAGAAAAAGAAAGTCTGACACTGTTTCCACTGTTTCCCCATCTATTTCCCATGAAGTGATGGGACCAGATGCCATGATCTTCTTTTTCTGAATGTTGAGCTTTAAGCCAACTTTTTCACTCACCACTTTCACTTTCATCAAGAGGCTTTTGAGTTCCTCTTCACTTTCTGCCATAAGGGTGGTGTCATCTGCATATCATACATGAGTACAACTAGTGGCATAACAAGCACAGTAGGATAATATATTTAGATATTTACTGATGTTGCTTTTTATTCCTTGCTCCCTGAGTTGATTTTTTTCTCTTTCTGTCTTCTTTCACTTTCCACAGTCAAAGGAGCTAGATTTTCCATGATTATTTTCTTAGGGGAGAAAATAAAATGGGTGGGGGGTGGGGAGAATTTCTTTCTGGCTATTTTGCTTCAAAAACTCCATTCAATGGCAGCATGAAGAGGACTTAGTCAAATTGAGGAAGCACTTCCCCCAATTTCAACTCCCATGAGTGAGTTTCTACAAGAGGGGTGGTGGTGTTCTGAGCAAGGATGAAAATATTTGACATGAATCAATTACATGGACAAGAATGAGGAATTTTAAAGTGAAGGATCGGCCTAAGGGAGCATTTTATTTAAGAACCTGGTAGCTAGGGGAAAGTTGACCTTCCCTAGTTCTATAAAAGAGAGTACTGCCCATCACCCATTCCCAGTAATTAAGCTTCCTACTGGTCTTACAAATAGCTGTGAAAAGAAAAGTGAAAAGCAAAGGAGAAAAGGAAAGATATAAGCATCTGAATGCAGAGTTCCAAAGAATAGCAAGGAGAGATAAGAAAGCCTTCCTCAGCGATCAATGCAAAGAAATAGAGGAAAACAACAGAATGGGAAAGACTAGAGATCTCTTCAAGAAAATTAGAGATACCAAGGGGACATTTCATGCAAAGATGGGCTTGATAAAGGACAGAAATGGTATGGACAGAAACGAAGTAGAAGATATTAAGAAGAGGTGGCAAGAAAACACAGAAGAAATGTACAAAAAAGAGCTTCACGACCAGATAATCACGATGGTGTGATCACTGACCTAGAGTGAGACACCCTGGAATGTGAAGTCAAGTGGGCCTTAGAAAGCATCACTACGAACAAAGCTAGTGGAGGTGATGGAATTCCAGTTGAGCTCTTTCAAATCCTGAAAGATGATGCTGTGAAAGTGCTGCACTCAAAATGCCAGCAAATTTGGAAAACTCAGCAGTGGCCACAGGACTGGAAAAGGTCAGTTTTCATTCCAATCCAAAAGAAAGGCAATGCCAAAGAATGCTCAAACTCCCGCACAATTGCACTCATCTTACACACTAGTGAAGTAATGCTCAAAATTCTCCAAGACAGGCTTCAGCAATACATGAACCGTGAACTTCCAGATGTTAAAGCTGGTTTTAGAAAAGGCAGAGGAACCAGAGATCAAATTGCCAACATCCGCTGGATCATGGAAAAAAGCAAGAGAGTTCCAGAAAAACATCTATTTCTGCTTTATTGACTATGCCAAAGCCTTTGACTGTGTGGATCACAATAACCTGTGGAAAATTCTGAAAGAGATGGGAATGCCAGACCACCTGACCTGCCTCTTGAGAAATCTGTATGCAGGTCAGGAAGCAACAGTTAGAACTGGACATGGAACAACAGACTGGTTCCAAATAGGAAAAGGAGTACGTCAAGACTGTATATTGTCACCCTGCTTATTTAACTTATATGCAGAGTACATCATGAGAAATGCTGGGCTGGAAGAAGCAGAAGCTGGAATCAAGATTGCCAGGAGAAATATCAATAACCTCAGATATGCAGATAACACCACCCTTATGGCAGAAAGTGAAGAGGAACTAAAAAGCCTCTTGATGAAGGTGAAAGAAGAGAGTGAAAAATTTGGCTTAAAGCTCAAATTCAGAAAACAAAGATCATGGCATCTGGTCCCATCACTTCATGGGAAATAGATGGGGAAACAGTGGAAACAGTGTCAGACTTTATTTGGGGGGGGGGGGGCTCCAAAATCACTGCAGATGGTGATTGCAGCCATGAAATTAAAAGACGCTTACTCGTTGGAATAAAAGTTATGGCCAACCTAGATAGCATATTGAAAAGCAGAGACATTACTTTGCCAAAAAAGGTCCATCTAGTTAAGGCTATGGTTTTTCCAGTGGTCATGTATGGATGTGAGAATTGGACTGTGAAGAAAGCTGAGCACCGAAGAATTGATGCTTTTGAACTGTGGTGTTGGAGAAGACTCTTGAGAGTCCCTTGGACTGCAAGGAGATCCAACCTGTCCATTCTGAAGGAGATCAGCCCTGGGTGTTCTTTGAAAGGAATGATGTTAAAGCTGAAACTCCAGTACTTTGGGCACCTCATGCGAAGAGATGACTCATTGGAAAAGACTCTGATGCTGGGAGGGATTGGGGGCAGGAGGAGAAGGGGACGACAGAGGATGAGATGGCTGGATGGCATCACTGACTCGATGGAAGTGAGTCTGAGTGAGCTCCGGGAGTTGGTGATGGACTGGAAGGCCTGGCATGCTGCGATTCATGGGGTCGCAAAGAGTTGGACATGACTGAGCGACTGAACTGAACTAAAATTAAACACAAAAACCAAATATTAAGAGCAGCAAGGGAAAAGCAACAAAAAACATACGAGGGGATCCCCATAAGGATAAAAGCTGATCTTTCAACAGAAGCTCTGCAGGCTAGAAGGGAATGACAATATATACTTAAAGTGATGAAAGGGATAAACCTACAACTAAGATTACTCTACCCAGCAAGGATCTCTTAAATTCAAAGAAGAGATCAAAAGCTTTTCAGACAAGCAAAATCTGAGAGAATTCAGCATCACCAAACCAGCACTTCAACAAATGCTAAAGGATCTTCTCTAGACAGGAAACAGAAAAGGTTTATAAAATGAACACAAAACAATATTGTAAATGGTAATGAGATTACACTTATCAATAACTGTTGTGTTCAATCACTCAGTTGTTTCTAATTCTTTGGGATCCCATGGACTGCAGGATGCCAGGCTTCCTTATCCTTCATCGTCTCCTGGAGCTTGCTCAAATTCATGTCCATTGAGTCAGTGATGCCCTCCAGCTATCTCGCCCTTCTCCTGCCTTCAGAGTTTTCCAGAATCAGGGTCTTCCCTAAAAAGTTAGCTCTTTGCATCAGGTGACCAAAGTATTGGGGTTTCAGCCTCAACATCAGTCCCTCCAATGAATATTCAGCATTGAGTTCCTTTAGAATTGTTTGGTTTGATCTCCTTGTAGTCCAAGGGATTCTCAAGAGTCTTTTCCAAAACCACAGTTCAAAAGCATCAGTTTGGTGCTCAGCCTTCTTTATGGTCCAACTCTCACATCTATACATGACCACTGGGGGGCGGCCCTAAGATGGCGGAGGAATAGGACAGGGAGACCACTTTCTCCCCCACAAATTTTTCGAAAGTAGATTTGAATGCTGAGAAAACTCCACAAAACGACTTCTAAACGCTGGCAGAAGACATCAGGCACCCAGAAAAGCAGCCCATTGCCTTCAAAAGGAGGTAGGACAAAATATAAAAGATAAAAAGAGAGACAAAAAAGTTAGGGATGGAGATCCGTCCCAGGAAGGGAGTTTTAATAGAGGAGACGTTTCCAAATACCAGGAAACCCTCTCACTGGTGGGTCTGGGGGAAGTTTTTGAATCTTGGAGGGCAACATAACCGGGAGGAAAAATAATAAATAAACCCCACAGATTACATGCCTATAGGCAACTCCCAGCAGAGAAGTACCCCAGATGCTAGCATCTGCCACCAGAAAGTGGGGGCTGAATGGAAAGGAGTGGACGACAGCGCTTAGGGTAAGGGTCGGGCCTGAATGCCCTGAGGGTAATCTGAGGGAGCTAACGTGAGATAGCAACCTGAACTGTGGGCTAGCCAGAGAGAGAGAGAGAGAGAAAGAGAATTATCCCACGAAAAGCCCTAACCTAAGGCACTGCCGGCCCCCTCACAAATCAAAGCACTGAGGCATATCAGAGAAGAGCTAGCCGTCTGCTGACCAGCCCATCTCCCGCGGGACGCAGGGGGCAGGCGGGTGCCAGCCAGAGCTGGAAAGGGGCAAACTCGGCCCCAGAGAGGGCTGCTGCTGCTGCTGAGTTGCTTCAGTCATGTCCGACCCTGTGCGACCCCATAGACGGCAGCCCACCAGGCTCCCCAATCCCTGGGATTCTCGAGGCAAGAACATTAGAGTGGGTTGCCATTTCTTTCTCCAATGCATGAAAATGAAAAGTGAAAGGGAAGTCGTTCAGTCGTGTCCGACTCGTAGCGACTCCATGGACTGCAGCCTACCAGGTTCCTCCATCCATGGGATTTTCCAGGCAAGAGTACTGGAGTGGGTTGCCATTGCCTTCTCTGCCAGAGAGGGCATCCCCTACCAAACTGCGAACAGGTTTCCAGTTTTTAACCAAAGACTTCCCGAGATTCTGGACGGTTGCCAGAGATCAACTGCCCAGAAGAGACACATGGCACACTGGAGATGGGCGCCTAAACAAGTGGCTGGGACCAGGGAGGTGAAGATGCACTGCACCTGAAGAGAGTGCGCTCACCAAGCACCTGGTCACCTGAGCTGCTCGGAAGGAGGAACAGCACAAAACGCAGGCCCAACAGAGTCTGCGCCTTTGTGGAGTACCCGAGAACCTGAACCTGAGCAGCTTAGATCTGGGAAGAGCACACAACTTAGGGCCCATGCCCTGCAGAGCAACCTGGAGCCTGAGCAGTGTAGATTGGGAAAACACACACGATGTGAGAGGGGCAAACTCAGTATGGCCAAGACACTGCGAGTATTCCCCACACATGCCAGTGATATTTGTTTGCAGTGTTCCTCCCTCCCCACAGCACGACTGAACACGTGAACCTAAACAAGAGACCACCTCTTCCCGCTTGTGTCAGGGCAGAAATTAGACACTGAAGAGACCTGCAAACAGAAGAAGCCAAATAAATAGAGGGAACCGCTTTGGAAGTGACAGGTGCAACAGATTAAAATCCCTGTAGTTGACACCAACTACATTGGAAGGGGGCTACAGATATTGAAAAGTATAAGCTGGAACAAGGAACTATCTGAAACTGAACTGACCCTACACTGCACGCAACAGCTCCAGAGAAATTCCTAGATATATTTTTACTATTATCATTTTTAGAAATTAAATTTTTTTTGTTTTTTAAGTCCTCTATTACTCCTTTAATTTTCATTTTTATAACCCACTGCTGCTGCTGCTGCTAAGTTGCTTCAGTCGTGTCCAACTTTGTGCGACTCCATAGATGGCAGCCCACTAGGCTCCTCTGTCCCTGGGATTCTCCAGGCAAGAATATTGGAGTGGGTTGCCATTTCCTTATCCAATTCATGAAACTGAAAAGTGAGTGAAGTCGCTCAGTCATATCCAACTCTTAGCGACCCCATGGACTGCAGCCTACCAGGTTCCTCCATCCATGGGATTTTCCGGGCAAGAGTACTGGAGTGGGTTGCCATTGCCTTCTCCGTTAAAACCCACTATTACCTTTCAAAAAAGCCCCCTATTTTTAAAGCAAATTTCATATATATTTCTTATACTTTTTGATTTTTTTATTGTATTTTTAAGAGTCTAACTTCTACTCTAGAATTTTAATCTTTGTTTTATAGTATTTGATATTAATTTTGTACATTTAAGAATCCAATCTTCAGTACTCATTTTTTCCCAGGAGTGTGATTACTGGCTTGATTACTCTCTCCCTCTATTTACTCTCCTTTTTCCCTCCCAGGTCACCTCTATCTCCTCCCTCCCCCTTCTCTTAAGCCAATTCTGTGAATCTCTGTGGGTGCTCTGGGCTGCAGACAACATATAGGGAACAGAGCACTGCCTAGAACTATCTCTTTCCTCTTGATTCCCCCTTTTATCCTCCTGCTCACCTCTATCTCATTCCTCCCTCTTCTTTTCTCTGTGTAACTCTGTGGACCTCTCTGAGGGCTCCAGACTGTGGAGAGAACATAGGGAATTGATTACTGGCTAGATTGCTCTCTCTGCTTTTGATTACCCCTCTTCTCCTCCTGGTCACCTCTATCTCTCTCCTCCCTCTTCTCTTCTTCATGTAACTCTGTCAACCTCTCTGGATGTCATTCACTGTGGAGAATCTTTTCACCATTAACCTAGAAGTTTCATTATCAGTGCTGTATGGATGTAGAAGTCTTTAGGCTACTAAGACTAAAAATAAGACTGAAAACCAGAGGCAGGAGGCTTAAATCCAAAACCTGAAAACACCAGAGAACTCCTGACTCCAGGGAACATTAATTGATAAGAGATCACCCCAAAACCTGCATACCTACACTGAAACCAAGCACCACCCAAGAGCCAATAAGTTCCAGAGCAAGACATACAACGCAAAGTCGCCAACAACGCAGGAACATATCCCTGAGCATCAATATACAGGCTGCCCAAATTCACACCAAACCCGTAGACATCTCAAAACTCCCTACTGGACACTTCATTGCACTCCGGAGAGAAGTCCAGCTAAACCCACCAGAACAGGGACGCAAGCTTCCCTAAGCAGGAAACCTTGACAAGCCAATCGTCCAACCCCCCCCCCCCCCATAGGGAGGAACCTTCACAATAAAGAGGAACCACAAACTGCCAGACTACAGAAAGGCCACCCCAAACACAGCAATCTAAACAAGATGAAAAGGCAGAGAAATACTCAGCAGGCTAAGTAACATGATAAAGGCCCATCAAACCAAAAAAAAGAGGAGGAGATAAGGAGTCTACCTGAAAAAGAATTTAGAATAAGGATAATAAAAATGATCTAAAATCTTGAAGAAAAAAAAATGGAGTTACAGATAAATAGCCTGGAGACAAGGATTGAGAAGATGCAAGAAATGTTTAACAAGGATGTAGAAGAAATAAAAAAGAGTCAATTAATAATGAATAATGCAATAAATGAGGCAAAAACACTCTGGAAGGAACCAACAGTAGAATAATGGAGGCAGAAGATAGGATAAGTGAGGTAGAAGATAGAATGTTGGAAATAAATGAAGCAGAGAGGGGAAAAAAAAAAAGAAATGAGGACAACCTCAGAAGACAAAAAAAAAAAAAAAAAAAAAAAAAAGCCATGGGAAAATACTAGAGGAGATAATAGTTGAAAACGTCACTAAAATGAGGAAGGAAATAGTCACAAAAGTCCAAGAAACCCAGAGAGTCCCAAAAGGATAACCCCAAGGTGAAACACCCCAAGACACATATTGATCAAATTAACAGAGATCAAACACAAAGAACAAATATTAAAAGCAGCAAGGGAAAAACAACAAATAACACACAAGGGGATCTCCATAAGTATAACAGCTGATCTTTCAATAGAAACTCTTCAGGCCAGAAGGGACTGGCAGGACATACTTAAAAGTAATGAAAGAGAAAAACCTACAACCCAGATTATTGTACCCAGAGAGGATCTCATTCAAATATGAAGGGGAATTCAAAAGCTTTACCATCATGCCAATACAATATTGTAAAGTAATTAGCCTCCAATTAAAATAAATAAATTTAAATTAAAAAAAAAAAAAAAAAAAAGCTTTACAGCAAAAGCTGAGAGAATTCAGCACGACCAAACCAGCACTTCAACAAATGTTAAAGGAACTTCTCTAGTCAGGAAACACAGAAAGGATGTATAAACTCTAACCCAAAACAACAAAGAAAATGGAAATAGGATCATATTTGTCAATAATTACCTTAAATGTAAATGGGCTGAATGCCCCAACCAAAAGACAAAGACTGGCCGAATGGATACAAAAACAAGACCCCTATATATGCTGTATACAAGAAACCCACCTCAAAACAAGGGACACATACAGACTGAAAGTGAAGGGCTGGGAAAAGATATTTCACACAATTGGAGACCAAAAAAAAAAAAAAAAGCAGGAGTAGCAATACTCATATCAGATAAAACAGACTTTAAAATAAAGGCTGTGAAAAGAGACAAAGAAGGACACTACATAATGATCAAAGGATCAATCCAAGAAGAAGATATAACAATTATAAATATATATGCACCCAACATAGGAGCACTGCAATAGGTAAGGAAAATGCAAACAAGTATGAAAGGGGAAATTAACAATAACACAATAATAGTGGGAGACCTTAACACCACACTCACACCTATGGATAGATCAACTAAACAGAAAACTAACAAGGAAACACAAACTTTAAATGACACAATGGACCAGCTAGACCTAATTGATATCTATAGGACATTTCACCCCAAAACAATAAATTTCACCTTTTTCTCAAGTGCACACAGAACCTTCTCTAGGATAGATCACACACTGGGCCATAAATCTTGCCTTGGTAAATTAAAAAAAAAAAATTGAAATCATTTCAATCATCTTTTCTGACCACAATACAGTAAGATTAGATGTCAGTTGCAGGAGAAAAACTATTAAAAATTCGAACATATTGAGGTTAAACAACACGCTTCTGAATAACCAACAAATCACAGAAGAAATCAAAAAAGAAATCAAAATATGCATAGAAACGAATGAAAATGAAAACACAACAACCCCAAACCTATGGAACACTGTAAAAGCAGTGCTAAGGGGAAGGTTCATAGCAATACAGACTTACCTCAAAAAAACAAGAAAAAAGTCAAATAAATAACCTAACTCTACACCTAAAGCAACTAGAAAAGGAAGAAATGAGGAACCTCAGGGTTAGTAGAAGGAAAGAAATCTTAAAAATTAGGGCATAAATAAATGCAAAAGAAACAAAAGTGACCATAGCAAAAATCAACAAAGCTAAAAGCTGGTTCTTTGAGAAGATAAATAAAATTGACAAACATTAGCCAGACTCATCAAGAAACAAACGGAGAAGAATCAAATCAACAAAATTAGAAATGAAAATGGAGAGACCACAACAGACAACACAGAAATACAAAGGACCATAAAAGACTACTCTCAGCAATTATAAGCCAATAAAAAGAACAACTGGGAAGAAACGGACAAATTCTTACAAAAGTATAACTTTCTAAAACTGAACCAGGAAGAAATAGAAGATCATAACAGACCCATCACAAGCATGGAAATAGAAACTGTAATCAGAAATCTTCCAGCAAACAAAAGCCCAGGACCAGATGGCTTCACAGCTGAATTCTACCAAAAATTTAGAGAAGAGCTAACACCTACCTTACTCAAACTCTTCTAGAAAATTGCAGAAGGTAAACTTCCAAACTCATTCTATAAGGCCACAATCATCCTAATGCCAACACCAGACAAAAATGCCACAAAAAAGAAAACTACAAGCCAATATCACTGATGAACATAGATGCAAAAATTCTCAACAAAGTTCTAGCAAACAGAATCCAACAACATATTAAAAAGATCATGCATCATGACCAAGTGGGCTTTATCCAAGGAATGCAGGGATTCTTTAATATCCTCAAATCAATCAAGGTAATACACCACATTAACAAATTGAAAGATAAAAACCATATTATTATCTCAATAATGCAGAAAAAGCCTTTGACAAAATTCAATGTCCATTTATGATAAAAACTCTCCAGAAAGCATGAATAGAAGGAACATACCTCAACATAATAAAAGTTATATATGACAAACCCAAACATTATCCTCAATGGTAAAAAATTGAAAACATTTCCCCTAAAGTCAGTAACAAGGCAAGGCTGCCCACTCTCACCACTACTATTCAACATAGTTTTGGAAGTTTTGGCCATAGTAATCAGGACAGAAAAGAAATAAAAGGAATTGGAAAAGAAGAAGTAAAACTCTGTTTGCAGATGACATGATTCTCTACATAGAAAACCCTAAAGACTCTACGAGAAAATTACTAAAGCTAATCAATGAATATAGTAAAGTTGAAGGATATAAAGTTAACACACAGAAATCCCTTGCATTCCTATACACTAAAATGAGAAAACAGAAAAAGAAATTAAGGAAACAATACCATTCATCTTTGCAACGAAAAGAATAAAATACTTAGGAATATATCTACCTAAAGAAACAAAAGACCTATATATAGAAAGCTATAAAACACTGATGAAAGAAATCAAAGAGGACACAAATAGATGGAGAAATATACCATGTTCATGGATCGGAATAATCAATACAGTGAAAATGAGTATACTACCCAAAGCAATCTATAGGTTCAATGTAATCCCTATCAAGCTATCAACGGTATTTTTCACAGAACTAGAACAAATAATTTCACAATTTGTATGGAAATACAAAAAAACTCGAGTAGCCAAAGCAATCTTGAGAAAGAAGAATGGAACTGGAGGAATCAACCTGCCTGACTTCAGGCTCTACTACAAAGCCACAGTCATCAAGACAGTATGGTACTGGCACAAAGACAGAAATATAGATCAATGGAACAAGATAGACAGCCCAGAGATAAATCCACGTACCTATGAACACCTTATCTTCGACAAAGGAGGCAAGAATATACAATGGATTAAAGACAATCTCTTTAACAAGTGGTGCTGGGAAATCTGGTCAACCACTTGTAAAAGAATGAAACTAGAACACTTTCTAACACCATACACAAAAATAAACTCAAAATGGATTAAAGATCTAAACATAAGACCAGAAACTATAAAACTCCTAGAGGAAAACATAGGCAAAACACGCTCTGACATACATCACAGCAGGATCCTCTATGGCCCACCTCCCAGAATATTGGAAATAAATGCAAAAATAAACAAATGGGACCTAATTAGACTTAAAAGCTTTTTCACAACAAAGGAAACTATAAGCAAGGTGAAAAGACAGCCTTAATGGGAGAAAATAATAGCAAACGAAGAAACCGACAAAGAATTAATCTCTAAAATATGCAAACAGCTCATGCAGCTCAATTCCAGAAAAATGAACAACCCAACCAAAAAATAGGCCAAAGAACTAAACAGACATTTCTCCAAAGAAGACATACAGATGGCTAACAAACACATAAAAAGATACTCAACATCACTTACTATCAGAGAAATTCAAATCAAAACCACAATGAGGTATTATTTCATGCCAGTCTGAATGGCTGCTATCCAAAATGAATATGCTATCCATATGACCCAGTAATCCCACTTCTGGGCATACACCCCTGAGTTCAGTTCAGTTCAGTCGTTCAGTCATGTCCAACTCTGCGACCCCATGAATTGCAGCACGCCAGGCCTCCCTGTTCACCACTAACTCCCAGAGTTCACTCAAACTCACGTCCATTGAGTCAGCGATGCCATCCAGCCATCTCATCCTCTGTCATCCCCTTCTCCTCCTGCCCCCAATCCCTCCCAGCATCAGAGTCTTTTCCAATGAGTCAACTCTTCGCATGAGGTGCCCAAAGTACTGGAGCTTCAGTTTCAGCATCAGTCCTTCCAAAGAACACCCAGGGCTGATCTCCTTCAGAATGGACAGGTTGGATCTCCTTGCAGTCCAAGGGACTCTCAAGAGTCTTCTCCAACACCACAGTTCAAAAGCATCAATTCTTCTGTGCTCAGCTTTCTTCACAGTCCAACTCTCACATCCATACATGACCACTGGAAAAACCTTGGCCTTGGCTAGATGGACCTATACACCCCTGCTGCTGCTGCTAAGTCGCTTCCAGAATTGGAAGAGATACATGGTCCCCAATGTTCGTTGCAACACTATTTACAACAGCTAGGACATGGAAGAAACAAAATGTACATCAGCTGATGAATGGATAAGGAGTTGTGGTACATATACACAACAGAATATTACTCAGCTATGAAAAGGAACACATTTGAGTCAGTTCTAATGAAGTAGAAGAAACTGGAGCTGAGTGAAGTAAATGTGTGAAGTAAGTCAGAAAGGGAAAGGCAAATACTGTATATGAAAGCATATATATGGAATTTAGAAATAGAGTACCAATGATTCTAAGGGCAGCAAAGGAGACACAGATGTAAAGAACAGACGTTTGGACTTGGGGGAGAAGGTGAGGGTGGGATACATACACACCTGTGACTGATTCATGTTGATGTATGACAAAAACCATCACAGTATTGTTAAGTAATTATTCTCTAATTAAAATAATTAATTAAAAAATAAAATTTATATTATCACTATTTATTATGTTTATCTCCTCCATAGTATCCATTCTTCAAGATGGCCCCCATCGATTCTCACCTTCTGTTATCAGATCTCTGTTTAGTCCTCTCCCACAATTTGTAGAACTGACCTATATGATCTGTAGGATAGTACACAAATAATGAAGTATGATTTTGAGAATAGATTGTAAAAGTTGTACTTTTACAATATCACCTTACTCTCTTACATTACTTGCTCTGTTGGAAGCCACCTTCTATTTTATAAAGATAATCAGTTGTACAGGGAAGACCAGGTGGTAATAAACTAAGGTCTCCTGCTGACAATATTGTGATTACTTTCCAGCCAAATGAGTAGTCCTAATTGGGTGGAAGTATATTCTGATTTCTATCCGTGCCATCAGATATCTTTAGCACTGACCAATGTTTTGTCTTTAACCTCATAAAAGCCTCTAAACCAGAACAGCCACTCCCAAATTTCTGAACTATAGGAACTGCCCATAGTTGTCTTAAGTTTTCAGACAATTTGCTATTCAACAATGGAAAATTCATATAGATTTTTGTACCTAAAAGCAGGGTCTGTTACAAGAAAAACTTAAATGCAGAAGTGGCTTTGGGGTCAGAAAAATGAAAGAACTATGAGGAATTAGCTAGTAAAAGACTGAAAAATTTCAAAGAAACTGCTAGGACATATCTGATGAACTTTGAGGAGGATGTAAGTGAGGGCTTAAAGGAATGTAAGGAAAATGTCACCAGAACTTGAAGGAAAGATTTTGCTATGGCAAAATGTCTAGGAATATCATCACTTTCTGTACTGTGAAAGATAGTTAATGTGTCCAAATGGAATGGGGTAATCTTGCTAACCTCAGGCGTGGGGGAGCTCCTCTGGGCCGTTCCTGCGCCATCGCAGCCTGGGACTCTCGGCCACCACCCCTGACCTCGGACGTGAGGTAGCTTCTCTCGGCCACACATCTGAGAAGTCCATCGAAGCCGGCGCGCTTCTGTGTGGTCCGTCGCAGCTGGTGTGCTTCTGCACTTTGCTGGAGCAGCCCTGAAGAGATACCCCACATCCAAGGTAAGAGAAACCCAAGTAAGATGGTAGGTGTTGCAAGAGGGCATCGGAGGGCAGATACAGTGAAACCATAGTCACAGAAAACTAGTCACTCTAATCACACAGACCACAGTCTTGTCTAACTCAATGAAACTAAGCCATGCCTTTTGGGGCCACCCAAGATGGGCGGGTCACGATGGAGAGGTCTGACAGAATGTGGTCCACTGGAGAAGGGAATGGCAAACCACTTCAGTATTCTTGCCTTGAGAACCCCATGAACAGTATGAAAAGGCAAAATGATAGGATGCTGAAAGAAGAACTCCCCAGGTTGGTAGGTGCCCAATATGATACTGGAGATCAATGGACAAATAACTCCAGAAAGAATGAAGGGATGGAGCCAAAGCAAAAACAATACCCAGCTGTGGATGTGACTGGTGGTGGAAGCAAGGTCTGATGCTATAAAGAGCAATATTGCATAGGAACCTGGGATGTCAGGTCCATGAATCAAGGCAAATTGGAAGTGGTCAAACAGGAGATGGCAAGAGTGAACGTCAACATTCTAGGGATCAACAAACTAAAATGGACTGGAATGGGTGAATTTAACTCAGATGACCATTATATCTACTACTGTCGGCAGGAATCCCTTAGAAGAAATGGAGTAGCCATCATGGTCAACAAAAGAGTGCAAAATGTAGTACTTGGAATCAATCTCAAAAACGACAGAATGATCTCTGTTCGTTTCCAAGGCAAACCATTCAATATCACAGTAATCCAATTGTATGTCCCAAACAGTAATGTTGAAGAAGCTAAAGTTGAACGGATCTATGAAGACCTACAAGACCTTTTAGAACTAACAACAAAAAAAAGATGTCCATTTCATTATAGGGGATTGGAATGCAAAAGTAGGAAGTCAAGAAACACCTGGAATAACAGGAAAATTGGCCTTGGAGTACAAAATGAAGTAGGGCAAAAGCTAATAGAGTTTTGCCAAGAGAATGCACTGGTCATAGCAAACACCCTCTTTCAAAAATACAAGAGAAGACTCTACACATGGACATCACCAGATGGTCAACACTGAAATCAGATTGATTATATTCTTTGCAGCCAAAGATGGAGAAGCTCTATACAGTCAGCAAAAACAAGACCGGGAGCTGACTGTGGCTCAGATCATGAACTCCTTATTGCCAAATTCAGACTGAAATTGAAGAAAGTAGGGAAAACCACTAGACCATTCAGGTATGACCTAAATCAAATCCCTTATGATTATACAGTGGAAGTGAGAAATAGATTTAAGGGACTAGATCTGATAGACAGAGTGCCTGATGAACTATGGACTGAGGTTTTTGACATTGTACAAGAGACAGGGATCAAGACCATCCCTATGGCAAAGAAATACAAAAAAGCAAAATGGCTGTCTGGGGAGGCCATACAAATAGCTGTGAAAAGAAGAGAAGCGAAAAGCAAAGGAGAAAAGGAAAGATATAAGCATCTGAATGCAGAGTTCCAAAGAATAGCAAGGAGAGATAAGAAAGCCTTCCTCAGCGATCAATGCAAAGAAATAGAGGAAAACAACAGAATGGGAAAGACTAGAGATCTCTTTAAGAAAATTAGAGATACCAAGGGAACATTTCATGCAAAGAGGGGCTCGATAAAGGACAGAAATGGTATGGACCTAACAGAAGCAGAAGAGATTAAGAAGAGGTGGCAAGAATACACAGAAGAACTGTACAAAAAAGAGCTTCACGATCCAGATAATCATGATGGTGTGATCACTCAACTAGAGCCAGACACCCTGGAATGTGAAGTCAAGTGAGCCCTAGAAAGCATCACTATGAACAAAGCTAGTGGAGGTGATGGATTTCCAGTTGAGCTCTTTCAAATCCTGAAAGATGCTGCTGTGAAAGTGCTGCACTCAATATGCCAGCAAATTTGGAAAACTCAGCAGTAGCCACAGGACTGGAAAAATTCAGTTCTCATTCCAATCCCAAAGAAAGGCAATGCTAAAGAATGCTCAAACTATTGCACAATTGCACTTATCTCACACGCGAATAAAGTAATGCTCAAAATTTTCCAAGCCAGGCTTCAGCAATACGTGAACTGTGAACTTCCTGATGTTCAAGCTGGTTTTAGAAAAGGCAGAGAAATCAGAGATCAAATTCCCAACATTCGCTGGATCATCGAAAAAGCTAGAGAGTTCCCGAAAAACATCTATTTCTGTTTTATTGACTATGCCAAGGCCTTTGACTGTGTGGATAGCAACAAACTGTGGAAAATTATGAAAAAGATGGGAATACCAGACCTCCTAACCTGCCTCTTGAGAAACCTTTATGCAGGTCAGGAAGAAACAGTTAGAACTTTCGGACATGGAACAACAGACTGGTTCCAAATAGGAAAAGGAGTAGGTCAAGGCTGTATATTGTCACCCTGCTTATTTAACTTATATGCAGAGGACATCATGAGAAACACTGGGCTGGAAGAAGCACAAGCTGGAATCAATAACCTCAGATATGCAGATGACTTCACTCTTATGGCAGAAAGTGAAGAGGAACTAAAAAGCCTCTTGATGAAAGTGAAAGAGGAGAGTGAAAAAGTTGGCTTAAAGCTCAACATTCAGAAAACTAAGATCATGGTATCTGGCCCCATCACTTTTTGGGAAATAGATGGGGAAACAGTGGAAACAGTGTCAGACTTTATTTTGGGGGGCTCCAAAATCACTGCAGATGGTGATTGCAGCCATGAAATTAAAAGACGCTTACTCCTTGAAAGGAAAGTTATGACCAACCTAGATAGCATATTCAAAAGCAGAGACATTACTTTGCCAACAAAGGTCCATCTAGTCAAGGCTATCTTTTTTCCGGTGGTCATGTATAGATGTGAGAGTTGGACTGTGAAGAAAGCTGAGTGCCAAAGAATCGGTGCTTTTGAACTGTGGTGTTGGAGAAGACTCTTGAGAGTCCCTTGGACTGCAAGGAGATCCAACCTGTCCATTCTAAAGGAGATCAGTCCTGGGATTTCTTTGGAAGGAATGATGCTAAAGCTGAAACTCCACTATTTTGGCCACCTCATGTGAAGGGTTGTCTCATTGGAAAAGACTCTGATGCTGGGTGGGATTGGGGGCAGGAAGAGAAGGGGATGAAAGAAGATGAGATGGCTGGATGGCATCACCGACTCAGTGAACGCGAGTTTGAGTGAACTCCGGGTGTTGGTGATGGACAAGGAGGACTGGCGTGCTGCAATCCTGGGGTTGCAAAGAGTTGTACATGACTGAACGACTGAACTGAACTAAAGGCTGTGTCTGAAGTCCTCTATCAAGGCAATGTTTCAGAGTTATCTTCATTACATTGCCAAGATTCTATCTGCTCTTCCTCCCCACCCCCAACTTCAAAGGATTATGCATATATACATATACATATGTATACATACACACACATATATATTTATAGGTAGTTGACAGTGAATAAAATAGCAAGGAATAGATGACTGATTGCTGAAAGAACAAGGAAGTAATTGGGTAAATTGCATCCTGGACTAAGTTCTTGACACTGCTTTACAGTTCGGAAGCATATGCCTAATAGCTGAAAGAAGCCAGGTGTGCATTCTCTGAAACCATACTGCTTCAGCAGAAATTGCAGCTTAGTCATCAATTTACCTCACCTCTTTCTGGCTGTCAGAAATTGTATCTACTTCCTGAGTTTGTAAGAGATGCTGGGAGGGATTGGGGGCAGGAGGAGAAGGGGACGACAGAGGATGAGATGGCTGGATGGCACGCTGATTCGATGGATGTGAGTCTGAGTGAACTCTGGGAGTTGGTGATGGACAGGGAGGCCTGGCGTGCTGCGATTCATGGTGTTTCAAAGAGTCGGACACGACTGAACGACTGAACTGAACTGAACTGAAACAATTTATTTAAAATAAATTAAAACAGAGCACCTCAAGGTAGGCTGAGACTAAGGTTTTCTACATGCAAATTCTCAAAAATAGCAGAGTTAAAGATTAAGAACATAGATCTGGGATATTTGAACTCAAGCTCTACCACTTACTTATTCCATGACCTTTCATTTAACTTTTCTATCCATCAACATCTTCATTTGTAAAATGGATGTGAAAGGAGTTCTTACCTCATCAGTTTGCAAGAATTAGGTGAGTTAGCATTTACTAACTGAATTAATTCATATGAATTAAGTGAGTTAATTTATTATTAGTGTGTAGTTGTACTTGTTAATATTTAGAAGTATTTGACTCATAGTGTTATACATCTAATTTTTTTTAATCAACAGGTAAGCAAATTGAGAGAGTAATATTGACACATATACTCTACCATGTGTAAAATAGATAGATAGTGGGAAGCTGCTATTTAATTCAGGGAACTCTGCTCAGTTATACAGAAGAAACTAACAACATTTTAAGGCAATTATCCTCCACTTCAAAAATAAATAAATGAAAATAATATATAAAAAACATGCAAGTCTTCATGTCAACTACAGATTTTTATAGGTATTGCAGCTCCTGTTTTTCAAGTCTCTATGTCTTTTTGACTTGACAGTAAGGCATATGAAAGCATATTGGGTTTTCTTCTTACAATTCCTATTAGGTTATCTAAATTTCTTAAATCTTCAGTTGAATTATATATCAATAGAAGTTAGTCATCTAAAAGTTTCTAACAGATCGTTGATAGGAACCTCGGTGACATAACTTTTTTATGACACACTAATCAGTCACT
Source organism: Bubalus bubalis (assembly GCF_019923935.1). Taxonomy (NCBI): domain Eukaryota; kingdom Metazoa; phylum Chordata; class Mammalia; order Artiodactyla; family Bovidae; genus Bubalus; species Bubalus bubalis. Next base: position 43,381,468 of record NC_059160.1, on the reverse strand, counting down.
CCAGCCTCTCCTAGCTTTGAAAAATTCTATGTTTTATTCTGAGAGATTTGACAATTTCTTTGTCTTTGAATTACTTGACTTCTGACAGGTAATCTTCTGTACACTATGCAATTCTACATTTCAATACTGCATCATAATGCAATCTTTTAAAAAATATTTTTGGCAGAATTATAAACCCAAAATTCACTTAAAATTCAATTGCCTGTGGAGTTATCAATGTAGGTATCTCTACTGAAGTGAAAACAAAAGGAACATCTATTAAAAAGAAAAAAAAAACAGTTATCACAAGCAATAGCCAACAAGTTTGTTTTAACATTTTAAAGTTTCATCTCAATTTCAGAAAGAAGGAAAAGAAAAATTTGCAATTTGAAGGAGGAAAGAACAAATTATTGAATGTCTTACACAGATTCTGTGCTACTTATTTTATGTATTTTATCACTATTCTTCATAAAATGAAATCTTGTTATTGATATTGTTCTCTTTATCCTAATGAAAAGGTATAATCTCAACAAAAATTAACTAGCCCAAAGACACATAGTGGCACATTCACATATACCTAAAATATGTTAGAAGTGGAAATTGAAACCTGGTGTGTTAAAACACAAAATTCATGCTTATTTCATTATGTTACCTTGTCTATTAAAGTAATATGTGCTATTATATAATGACTAATTTATTAAATAAAACCTAATTTTCCACTAACACAACTTATTGAACTTTAGTGCTTTAGTGAACTAAACATAAATATTCCTTTCATCCCTTCTTTTGATCCATTTCCTTAAATTTCTATGAAAGTCATTTATTTTTGGTTTATTATATATATCACTATACCTTGGTTGCTCATGATTTGGGCTACTTTTGTTGATCTCTACAAAAAAAATTCTTGCATAAAATCTTGCTACCCTACTATTTAAAAAATATTTTCTCTTTCCATTTTCTAAAGTATCATTATTTATTATTATTCTATTTTTTATTTTTTGTGAAAATTTTTATAGTTTTACTATATTAACATATTTTATTGATCCCCAAAATTATCCTAAGCAATCACCAAAGATTATATCTATATGGAAAGTATATTTAGTCTTACTTGATCTGCACTAGACCATTCAGGTATGACCTAAATCAAATCCCTTATGATTATACAGTGGAAGTGAGAAATAGATTTAAGGACCTAGATCTGATAGATAGAGTGCCTGATGAGCTATGGAATGAGGCTCATGACATTGTACAGGAGACAGAGATCAAGACCATCCCCATGGAAAAGAAATGCAAAAAAGCAAAATGGCTGTCTGGGGAGGCCTTACAAATAGCTGTGAAAAGAAGAGAAGAGAAAAGCAAAGGAGAAAAGGAAAGATATAAGCATCTGAATGCAGAGTTCCAAAGAATAGCAAGGAGAGATAAGAAAGCCTTCCTCAGTGATCAACACAAAGAAATAGAGGAAAACAACAGAATGGGAAAGACTAGAGATCTCTTCAAGAAAATCAGAGATACCAAAGGAACATTTCATGCAAAGATGGGCTCAATAAAGGACAGAAATGGTATGGACCTAAGAGAGGCAGAAGAGATTAAGAAGACATGGCAAGAATACACAGAAGAACTGTACAAAAAAGATCTTCATGACACAGATAATCACGATGGTGTGATCACTCACCTAGAGCCAGACATCCTGGAATGTGAAGTCAAGTGGGCCTTAGAAAGCATCACTATGAACAAAGCTAGTGGAGGTGATGGAATTTCAGTGGAGCTATTTCAATCCTGAAAGATGATGCTGTGAAAGTGCTGCACTCAATATGCCAGAAAATTTAGAAAACTCAGCAGTGGCCACAGGACTGGAAAAGGTCAGTTTTCATTCCAATCCAAAAGAAAGGCAATGCCAAAGAATGCTCAAACTACCACACAATTGCACTCATCTTGCACGCTAGTAAAGTAATGCTCAAAATTCTCCAAACCAGGCTTCAGCAATATGCAAACCATGAACTTCCAGATGTTCAAGCTGGTTTTAGAAAAGGCAGAGGAACCAGAGATCAAATTGCCAACATCTGCTGGATCATGGAAAAAGCAAGAGAGTTCCAGAAAAACATCTATTTCTGCTTTATTGACTATGCCAAAGCCTTTGACTGTGTGGATCACAATAAACTGTGGACAATTCTGAAAGAGATGGGGATACCAGACCACCTGATCTACCTCTTGAGAAATTTGTATGCAGGTCAGGAAGCAACAGTTAAAACTGGACATGGAACAACAGACTGGGTCCAAATAGGAAAAGGAGTGCATCAAGGCTGTATATTGTCACCCTGTTTATTTAGCTTATATGCAGAGTGCATCATGAGAAATGCTGGGCTGGAAGAAACACAAGCTGGAATCAAGATTGCCGGGAGAAATATCAATAGCATCAGATATGCAGATGACACCACCCTTATGGCAGAAAGTGAAGAGGAACTAAAAAGCTTCTTGATGAAAGTGAAAGTGCAGAGTGAAAAAGTTGGCTTAAAGCTCAACATTCAGAAAACTAAGATCATGGCATCCGGTTCCATCACTTCATGGGAAATAGATGGGGAAACAGTGGAAACAGTGTCAGACTTTCTTTTTCTGGGCTCCAAAATCACTGCAGATGGTGATTGCAGCCATGAAATTAAAAGACGCTTACTCCTTGGAAGGAAAGTTATGACCAACCTAGATAGCATATTCAAAAGCAGAGACATTACTTTGCCAACAAAGGTTCGTCTAGTCAAGGCTATGGTTTTTCCTGTGGTCATGTATGGATGTGAGAGTTGGACTGTGAAGAAGGCTGAGCGCCGAAGAATTGATACTTTTGAACTGTGGTGTTGGAGAAGACTCTTGAGAGTCCCTTGGACTGCAAGGAGATCCAACCAGTCCATTCTGAAGGAGATCAGCCCTGGGATTTCTTTGGAAGGAATGATGCTAAAGCTGAAACTCCAGTCCTTTGGCCACCTCATGCGAAGAGTTGACTCATTGGAAAAGACTCTGATGCTGGGAGGGATTGGGGGCAAGAGGAGAAGGGGACGTCAGAGGATGAGATGGCTGGATGGCATCACTGACTCGATGGACGTGAGTCTGAGTGAACTCCGGGAGTTGGTGATTTACAGGGAGGCCTGGCGTACTGCAATTCATGGGGTCGTGAAGAGTTGGACACGACTGAGCGACTGATCTGATCTGATCTGCTATTACTACTGCTACTGCTGCTAAGGCACTTCAGTCGTGTCTGACTCTGTGCGACCCCATAGATGGCAGCCCACCAGGCTCCCCTGCCCCTGGGATTCTCCAGGCAAGAGCACTAGAGTGGGTTGCCATTTCCTTCTCCAATGCATGAAAGTGAAAAGTGAAAGTGAAGTCGCTTAGTCGTGTCCAGCCCTTAGTTTCCCCATGGACTGCAGCCTTCCAGGCTCCTCCATCCATGGGATTTTCCAGGCAAGAGTACTGGAGTGGGGTGCCATTGCCTTCTCCATGATCTGCTATTGCCATAACTTAAATGTATCTACAAAGTTATTCTTTTCTTATTTGACTTTGCTCTTTTTTGTCTCAATCTCTTCACCTTTAGTTTCTCAAGCCATAATTTAATTAATTGAACTTTCAGTAAAAATTGTCAAATTTTGCTCTTTAAACTTCATATTTTACACTTTATCTTGAGAATTTTTTCATTTGATATTTTTAAACTCTCATCATATATGACCTTTGAAAATAAGACTTCTTTCTTGTAATTTTATTGACCTCATTTTTTTTCTGTTACCACCAGAATTTTCTAATCTTCCACATATTCTGTATAATTAATATTTTTTTACCATCTTTGGAGTATTTAAAAACATAGCACACATCACAATTACATTACATTACATCAAGTTAATACATGTTTGTATATATATCTTGACTTTACTGCCCTATTTCTTTTTTATGTTTCTCAACTAGGCTATTCACCTGTAAAGTCAAACATACTTAATTCTGTTCTTTACATGTTTCATATGTTATCTTACAATTATTTGCATCTTTCTTATCTCAACAGAGCTAAAATTTTCAACACAGAAAGACTCTAAATTCTCAATTTTCACTTTCACTTCATATTTGCAGACTCTATATGTTAACAATGAAAGATTTGAGCAATTTATTCCTTCATTAATATCTGTGATTACACAACTGCCAGCCAAAACACATAATTTGAACATCTGTACTATGTGAACCTAGCATCTTTTGAAATATTACTTTAATTAATACACACCAGTTTTCAACAATGTTCCAAACCCTGTATTGTGCACTGAGCATAATATGAATACCAACCACTACTCAAAGCACTTCTTGTTTATTAGTTCATGTTAATGCCCTCTAATCAAAGACCACAGGGAACAAACTGCTGGCCATCACAGAAACCTGAAGCTGATCCTTGTGGTGCAGAAAGGTAGAATGTTTCTGCTTCCCCTCCATCTTTTTTAAAGGACTGGTCTTTTTCTAAAGACAATTACAAAAGAATTTCAAGTATATACTGAGGTAGAAGTTACTGGCTCTTTTCTTTTTCTCTTCCTTGAAACAGAACCAGATATAAATGTCTCCTTTACATAAATTATATCCTCTTTGGCTGCAAAATCTGTGTATTTAGGAAATGTTGTATGTCTTTATCTGTTATATCCAAAATGGCTTCCTGATTGAACGTTTCACTAAGTGAATACCAGAACCATATCTGTAACATATCCAGGCAGCCTTGCTTCTTTGCCCCTAAAAGAAAAGAAATAAAAGAACCTAGTATGAATGCTTGTAGGTGAGAAATAATTGAAAAGACAGTCCTTGAGTGCTGTTGTTTTCCAGTATTGGAATCCATATTGTTCCCAGGGTCAAGGGAAGGTGAGGGAGGTAGTTGGGCTACAGAGAAAGAATTCTGCATTCACCATATCTAGAGCCCCACAGAAGTCCTTGCTGGTGCATTTTCATAATATTTCCATTTATTTGGAACCTATGCCAACATCCTATTCTCTCTTTTATTCTCTTATATTTCCATTAGAAGCTAATAAAATTTGTATGATAAGTGGACTTCTACTTTCATAATATTAAGGTATGTTGAGACATAAAACAGGAATATTGTAAGCTCTCAAATAATGTGGACAGGTACCAAAACTGGTACCTAATAATGTACAACTACTTAAAATGGCAATGAATTAGGAAACTTTATTCTTTGATATATTTTTCAAATCCTAAATTGCATTACCCACATTGCCACCCCATCTTGCCACACAGGATTCCATGCTATCTGTTGTCCCAGAGTGCTTTGCATTATTGCCTTTTCATAACCATGTGCTCAGTGCTCAGTTGCTTCAGTTATGACTGACCCTTTGTGATCCGATGGACTGTAGCACACCAGGCTTCTCTGTCCATGGGATCCTTCAGGCAAGAACATTGGAATGGGCTACCATGCTCTCCTCCAGGGGATCTTCCCAACCCAGCGACTGAACTTACATCTCTTATGTATCCTGCATTGGCAGGTGGGTTCTTCACCACAAGCGTCACCTAACCAACTCCTTATTAGTCATCTGTATAGAAAAGGGATTCAACCCCTGCTATCAACAAAGAAGTATTTCCTCACAGCATCATGCTTCATTTATTTTGTTATGACTGTTGGAGCAGGGACAGATTTTCAGAGTATGAAGTCACAGACAGGGGCGGATCTAAGAGAAGCCTAAAGCCTATAAAGCATCAGCCAAGTTTTATACTACAGATTGCATAAAATATTAGCTCACATATATTGTTTGTCAAAGTAATAGTGAGTTTGAGCCATCCTTGAAGCATGACTGAGACACTCCTCTCACTTGTGCTCCATGTCGTTGTTCTGGATCCTTATCTTGTAGCAATTAGCAAAGTGAAGAATTCAAAAAGTCATCTTCCTAAGATTTGAATAACACTGTGATCCTATGGACTGTAACCTTGAAGACTGGGGTGGAAATAAGTTATATTTCTAACAAGACTAACCCCCCAGAGTTTGTAATAAAAACATACATGAGCCTATAGCCTACCATTCAAATACCAAGTATGTAGTTTCCTTGAATGTTACCATATAAAAGAACTTTGGATATTTGGCATCTGGCATGCTGTGGCAGCATGTGTGCTAAGTCACTTCAGTCATGTCTGACTCTTTGCAACCCCATGGACTGTAGCCTGCCAGGCTCCTCTGTCCATGAGATTTTCCAGGCAAGAATATTGGAGTGGGTTGCATTGCTGTCTTCCAGGATACCTTCCCAACCCAGGGATTGAATCCATGTCCCTTACATTTCTGTCTCCTGCATTGGCAGGTGGGTTCTTTACCACTAGTGCCACCTGGCAGCAGGGAAGGACAATTCCAATACACTATTTGACAAAATATCAAGGGTTGGAGAATGAAGATAAAGCATTGAGATATTTGGAAGACCATCCTAATTCAGGAATATTTTATGCTTACTGACAAGGTGGGAAGAAAGGATTTTGTAAAATAAATACATTAATTAAGGATAAGATACTCTGAAGTCTTTGTAATGCCAGGAGGTAGAGATATTGGTAATTTAATGGATGACAAATCATAAGGATGGCAAAATAATAAGCCTCTAGGCAAGCTTATTCCAAGAAAGTGTCCCTGATTTCCATTTTCCACTATGCCCATTCTATGTATCACTCTTTCTCTTAAGACTGATAGCCATCTTGTTGAGTAAAGGCCCATAAGGTGGTGCCTCACCAGCTTGCTGAATTCCTAACTAATTCCAACTCAACTCTCTCTACCTTTCAAAATTTATAAATGCAGTGAACCATTCTCACTCTCATAATTCAGCTTTTTACTGACTGGATTTGTGTGAGTAATGATAATCCTGAGAAGTGGATCTATTAGATACTACTCTCACCTCATAAATACTAAAAGCCTGTGCTCAAACCTGACATTCTATGCTCTTGTGGGCACAAGGACTCCGTATCTGCATAAACCAAAGTCCTAAAACATTCTCATAAGGTTTTAGATAGAGCTGCTTGGTACTCTATTGTTTTTACTTACACATTCAACGCTTTTTTCCCCCTGTGCTTTTCTTGAGTACTTAGGCTATAGAGACATTTTATACATAAATTTCTATTGTCTATAAGAAGAGACCTTCCAAATGGGTCAAATTGATCATTGAATATGTAATTTAACATGAGGAATATCTTAAATATGCATTCTCACTGCAAGGACAGGGGCACTTGTGGCAGAAATTCTAGGAAGTACCCATTAGCACAAACCCTCCTGGAGGTTGCCATTAGCCCTACCATAGAACCTGTAGGCTCCAGGGCTGGATAAGGCCAGGCAACTAACATGGAGGGAGCACAGCCACCCATCAGCAGACCATAGGATTAAAGTTTCACTAAGCATGGCCCTGATCACCAGAGCAAGACCCAATTTTTCCTCATCACCAGTCCCTCTGATCAGGAAGTCTATATAAGCATCTTAGCCTCATCCACCAGAGAGCAGACAGAAGGAGCAAGAAGAAGAACTACAAACCTGCAGCCACCAGAATGAAAACCACATCACAGAAAGTTAATCAAAATGAAAAGGCAGAGAAAAGCAACTAAATTAAGTGAAGATAGGCAACATTTCAGAAAAAGAATTTAGAATAATGATAGTGAGGATGATCCTGGATCTTGGGGGGGAAATGGGCAAGATGCAAGAAATGTTTACCAAAGACCTAGCAGAATTAAAGAACAATCAGACAGAGATGAACAATACATTAGAAGGACTCAATAGCAGAATAACAGAGGCAGAAGAATGGATAAATTACCTGGAAGATAGATGGTGGAAATCACTATTGCAGAAAGAATATAGAAAAAAGAATGAAAAAAATGAAGACAGCCTGACACCTCTGAGATAACATTAAATGTACCAACATTCACATTATAAGGGTCCCAGAAGAAGAAGAGAGAGAAAAAGGACCCAAAAACTATTAGCTATTATTTAAAGAAATAATAGCTGAAAACTTCCCTAACTTGGGAAGGGGAATCATGTCCAGGAAGTGAAGAGAGGCCCAGGCAGGTTAAATCCAAGGAGGAACACAGCAAGACACATAGTAATAAAACTGACAAGTTAAAGAGAAAATATTAAAAGCAACAAGGGAAAAATGACAAATAACATACAAGGTAACTTCCATAGGATTTATCAACTGGTTTATCAACAGAAACTCTACAAGCCAGAAGGAGAATGGCACAATATATTAAAGTGATTAAAGGGGAAAACCTACAACCAAGAATATGCTACCCAGCAAGACTCTCATTCAGATTTGACAGAGAAATCACAAAAGCTTTCCAGACAAGCAAGAGAATTCAGCACCATTGAAGCAGTTTTACAACAAATGCTAAAGAAACTTCTCTAGGCAGGACACACAAGAGAAGGAAAAGTCCTACAAAAAAGTAAACCTCAAACAACTAGGCAAATGGCAATATGATCATACATATGGATAATTACCTTAAATGTAAATGGATTAAATGCACCAATCAAAAGACACAAACTAGCTAGGTAGATGATAGCTTGTGCATGTATGCACTTCCACTTACCACATCACTCTACTTAACCTTCCAAATTGTATGTAATTATTTTACATTGTTACATTAATCATGTTTCCATTGTGGCTTGCAATTATAATTATCTTTTTTTTTTCTAGCCATTGTTTGTGAAAACTGGTAAATATATTTTATTATTGTGATTATATAATTATTATCCATTTAACACCATTTTCATCATTGTATCATGATTGGTGAAAATTACTGTTATTTGAGATATATAGTATTCTTAAACTTTCACATGAATTGCTAATATGTGGCTCTTATGTCTGCAGGGCTCTTCAGCTCGAAATAAAAATAAAGTAATATTAACATTAACCTTCTAAATAATGAATGCTCCTGGGTTACACCTGCTAGTTTATCAGGAAATTAGTCAAGATATTGCTATTCTTTCTCCTCTGGTATTTCTCAAGAAGTCCATGGTAGTGTCCTACATGAGATTCAATATCCTGGTATTGAGAGAGGAAGGGACTATTACATGAATGATAGCAGGGAGGTATAAAAAAGCAAGGAATATGCATAGAACTACAAATAGTTTAAAACAGAATGGGGGGGGAGCATAAAACAATGAGATTTTCCTGTGACTAAATAGCAAATAATATGGAAACTGTAGTAGTGATTAAATAAAGCAGAAAATAGAAGGAATTCTCAGAAGAGGGAAATGCAGACTTGCCAGGCCCCAAGTACTCATAGGGTGGTAGAGATTTAAATACTAACACCTGAGTGGAGTGACAGAGGAATGTTTCTATCAAATGTAAGAGCTCACTTTGCCATTCTTGTGGGTGCTTCATACTTTCAAATTTGGTCTTATGCCAAATGTTTCATACATCTTCACTGCCTTCCCCAAGACTCCATAATCATGTCACCCTTCTATCATGTAGTTTTCTGGTAGACTATAAACTCACAACTTTCCTGAATTTTTACTGTTTGATTGAGTGAGATCGAGGCCAGTATCCAGGCAATACCCTCTAGCAGTTCAAAAATCAGACTTTACTGAAGTCAATTCCTAATCCTCTCCCAAACTGAAATTTCATATTTTCATAGTAACAACTCAGCAACAACTCAATTTATATATCAAGTACACTTGAACAAATACTGAACTAAGCAAAGAGAGGAGGGGATTATATCAGACAAATAAAGCAATGAATATCACCTTCCTTTAACAATTGAATAAGCTGACCTTTTTTTCAGCCTTGTAGGAAATCACTCACCAATCAATGTATTCACATTTTCAGGTTGGACTTTGTTGGAAGACAATTCTCCATGACATTTTTACATGTCTCATATGAGGTTTTGTTCAGAATCAATCCTGTAATGATGACTGTATTGAAAAAAAGACTTAAAAGATAGAAATATGCCTGCCTTTAGGGCAGAGGGCAGATCTGATTCCTGACTAAGATAATTAAGATAATTTTTCTGTATGGGGTTGTGGAGTGAGTTGGGCAGATTTGCTAGCCCCTCCTTTAAAGGATTAGATCTTCTTAATCCAAGGGTTCCTCAGCTGTGGTGCAAACAAACTGTGTGCAGAATTCATTTAGGCTTGCGTCTGCATTGCCATCATGGAATTTTGGGGGATAAGCAAGAAGAACCAATGCAAACATGAAAATCATGCTGCCTGCTGTGCCATGAGTAACTAAGTCCTTTGAATCAGTCCCAGGAATCTGTCTTCTGCCAGTATCTGTGAAACTGTGGCAAGCTAACAATGGGATAAGTCTCAGAGCCTTCACAGTTCTTGACAGGCTTTTCTCTAATACAGTTGTCATCTTTAAGTATCATCATGAGCATCTTACAAACAAAACTAGCTCTACTTTAATCACTGTTTTCTTCTTTGATCTTTGATTTGTCACTACTTATCTTCTAGCAGTTCTTCTTGAGACTTGTATTTTTATCTCTCATGTACTACCCAAAAGCAATTATGAAAGAATTTCTGTTTTTGACAATGATAAGATATTGTAGACCTATCTTCAAGACCCAGATAATCACGATGATGTGATCACTCACCTAGAGCCAGACATCCTGGAATGTGAAGTCAAGTGGGCCTTAGCAAGCATCACTATGAACAAAGCTAGTGGAGGTGATGGAATTCCAGTTGAGCTATTTCAAATCCTGGAAGATGATACTGTGAAAGTTCTGCATCCAATATGCCAGCAAATTTGGAAAACTCAGCAGTGGACACAGGATTGGAAAAGGTCAGTTTTCATTCCAATCCCAATGAAAGGCAATGTCAAAGAATGCTCAAACTATTGCACAATTGCACTCATCTCGCATCCTAGTAAAGTAATGCTCAAAATTCTCCAAGCCAAGCTTCAGCAATACTTAAACTCTGAACTTCCAGATGTTCAAACTGGGTTTAGAAAAGGCAGAGGAACCAGAGATCAAATTGCCAACATTCACTGGATCATCAAAAAAGCAAGAGAGTTCCAGAAAAGCATCTATTTCTGTTTTATTGACTATGCCAAAGCCTTTGACTATGTGGATCACAATAAACTGTGGAAAATTCTGAAAGAGATGGGAATACCAGACCACCTGACCTGCCTCTTGAGAAACCTATATGCAGGTCAGGAAGCAACAGTTAGAACTGGACATGGAACATCGGACTGGGTCCAAATATGAAAAGGAGTACGTCAAGGCTGTATATTGTCACCCTGCTTATTTAACTTATATGCAGAGTACATCATGAGAAACACTGGACTGGAAGAAACACAAGCTGGAATCAAGATTGCTGGGAAAAATATCAATAATGTCAGATATGCAGATCACACCACCCTTATTGCAGAAAGTGAAGAAGAACTAAAGAGCCTCTTGATGAAAGTGAAAGAGGAGAGTGAAAAAGTTGGCTTAAAGCTCAATATTCAGAAAACTAAGATCATGGCATCAGGTCCCATCACTTCATGGGAAATAGATGGGGAAACAGTGGAAACCATGTCAGACTTTATTTTTCTGGGCTCCAAAATCACTGCAGATGGTGATTGCTGCCATGAAATTAATAGAAGCTTACTCCTTGGCAGGAAAGTTATGACCAACCTAGACAGAGTATTAAAAAGCAGAGACATTACTTTGCCAACAAAGGTCCATCTAGTCAAGACTATGGTTTTTCCAGTGGTCATGTGGATGTGAGAGTTGGACTATAAAGAAGGCTGAACGCAGAATTGATGCTTTGAACTGAGGTTTGGAGAAGACTCTTGAGAGTCCCTTGGACTGCAAGGAGATCCAACCAGTCCATCCTAAAGGAGATCAGTCCTGGTTGTTAATTGGAAGGACTGATGTTGAAACTGAAACTCCAATACTATGGCCACCTGATGCAAAGAGCTGCCTCATTTGAAAAGACAATGATGTTGGGAAAGATTGAAGGCAGGAAAAGGGGACAAGAGAGAATGAGATGGTTAGATGGCATCACCAACTCAATGGATATGAGTTTGGGTAAACTCCGGGAGTTGATGATGGACAGGGAGGCCTGACATCCTGTGGTTCATGGGCTCACAAGAGTAGGACACTACTGAGTGACTGGACTGAACTGAACTGAACTGATGTTGAATATTCCTATCCTAAAAATAGAACCATCTATTCTTAAAAACCTCTGATTCTATTAAAGAATACTAAGACAAAAATCTGGACAACAAAGTAGACAACATTTCAGTATAGGAAAAAAATGCACATTTTTGTCCTGAAGCTCATGAATTCATGCTGATGAAATGTTTTTTTATGTTGCTCTGAAATTAGAGTTTATTAATTCAATATTTTTTCTCTTCCCACTATTTTTGATGCTATATATTATCATGCTGTCCCTGGAGGAGGGCATGGCAACCCACTCCAGTATTCTTGCCTGCAGAATCCCACGGACAGAGGAGCCTGGAGGGCTACAGTCCATGGGGTCACAAAGAGTCAGACACGACTGAACGACTAAGCGTAGCACAGCATTAAATGCTATACCACGTATTCAAATTACAATATTCCACCTCTATGGAAGTTTTTGTTTTCTTTTTCCTTTACAGAAAAGGTATTTGAGTTGGTTTCAAAGTACACAGATCCAGATGACAACTCGATTTCCCTGTATCATCCAGAGTTACACTTTAAGCAACAGAGAGCTTCTCTCTATAAAAGCCAAAAGGAATTAAATGCTTCCAAAAATCATTTAAGAAATGGAAGGGCAGATGTTAGGAGGAGTTTCTAGGAATAACTACTAGGACCACATCACAAAAGTCTGTCCAATGAGCTGCTCTCAAGAAGAGTAGGGAGATTAGGATATGAGAAACTGATCTCCAACAATTGCCTTCAGAGTCACACTATTTTATCTGTTATCTGGAAATCAGGAAGCCACTGTCAAGACTATTTTCTGATAGACGATATGAAGACTATTTTCTGATAGAAGATATGGCCTTAACTAAAATGAAGTAATTGTCATAGAAATGTCTAGAGACACCTCTCCAGAGCAGTGTAGCACCTGCTGAAATCTGTAATGGACATCTGTGGTGTCGCAGCCTCCCTCATTATACAGTACACAGTTCCAAAATTAATCTTTGCACAAGTGTATCTGTGTATCTGATTGGCATAAATTAAACCATATCCAAAAATAGAACTATGGGAAAACCTTAGTGGGAAAGTGTAGATTTCAGCCTTTTAATATACAAAAAGTACGATAAAAAGTGATTAGAAAGATGTTGAGTCATTCTATGGAATCCACATTGGCCTATCTTTCTGGCAACATCAACATATATTATTTTTACCATTAGCTTTGAAGAATAGCAACAAATTCTCTGCTTAGAACTCTGTTACTGTTCTTCCCATTTAAATCCAAAGTCATCAAAGCAACTCACAAGTGACATTCTGGCTCTTCTTCCATTCTTTGAACTAGCTTTCTTAGATAATTACTACTTCCACTGATTCATGGAGAAGGCAATGGCAACCCACTCCAGTACTTTTGCCTGGGAAATCCCATGGACAGAGGAGCCTGGTAGGCTGCAGTCCATGGGGTCGCTAGGAGTCGGACACGACTGAGTGACTTCACTTTAATTTTTCACTTTCATGTACTGGAGAAGGAAATGGCAACCCACTCCAGTATTCTTGCCTGGAAAATCCCAGGGATGGGAGCCTGGTGGGCTGCCGTCTATGGGGTCGCACAGAGTCGGACACGACTGACCTGACTTAGCAGCAGCAGCCACTGCTCCATACTTTCAAACCAAGTTATCCCAGCAATTCCTTTAATATGCCACCTCAGGACTTTGCTGGTAACTCTGCCTGGAATGTCCTCTCCTGATATTTATGTGGCTTCTTCTCTAATATTCTTCAGCATATGGTATTTCAAATATCACCCAGTCAATGAGATCTTTCCCGAGAGCTTCCTTAAACTTCATCCTCCTCAATCTCTCTCCCTTTATAATTCCTAATTCTTCTTTTCTACCCTAGATTGCGCTCAGCAGTATTCTGGAGACTATACATACTATTTACTTATGGTCTTTACCGTCTTATCTCCATATTAATATGTAGAACAAAATCATATTTCATTAACTATGATTCCACAGTGCCTAGAACTGTATCTAGCATAGAATAAGTGATTTGTTAATAAAAGTTAACAAATTAGTGAATAGGTGAATAAATAATACCTTGCTCCCACATAATATATCAACTATCCCTTGTACCAATAAAAATAAAATTATTTTCTTCTCCTTTGTGGAAATGTAGTATCTTGTGAGTTACCATCCTCTCCAAGAGTTGTTCTTGTCTCCTCTACTTCAGTCACAATTTTATCTTGATATATTTTGAGTAAAAACTAAATAATAAAATTCAGTTCAGGATGGGGAACACATGTATACCTGTGGCGGATTCATTTTGATATTTGGCAAAACTAATAAAATTATGTAAAGTTTAAAAATAAAATAAAATTAAAAAAATAAATAAAAATTAAAATAAATAAATAAATAAAATTCAGTTCAGTTCAGTTCAGTCACTCAGTCATGTCCGACTCTCTGTGACCCCATGAATCGCAGTACACCAGGCCTCCCTGTGCATCACCATTTCCTGGAGTTCACCCAAACTCATGTGCATCGAGTCGGTGATGCCATCCAGCCATCTAACCCTCTGTCATCCCCTTCTGCTCCTGCCCCCAATCTTTCCCATCATCAGGGTCTTTTCCAATGAGTCAACCCTTTGCATGAGGCGGCCAAAGTATTGGAGCTTCAGCTTCAGCATCAGTCCTTCCAATGAGTGCCCAGGACTGATCTCCTTTAGAATGGACTGGTTGGATCTCCTTGCCATCCAAGGGACTCTCAAGAGTCTTCTCCAACACCACAGTTCAAAAGCATCAATTCTTCCACACTCAGCTTTATTCACAGTCCAACTCTCCCATCCATACATGACCACTGGAAAAACCATAGCCTTGACTAGACGAACCTTTGTTGGCAAAGAAATGTCTCTGCTTTTCAATATGCTATCTAGGTTGGTCATAACTTTCCTTTCAAGGAGTAAGCATCTTTTACTTTCATGGCTGCAGTCACCATCTGCAGTGATTTTGGAGCCCAGAAAAATAAAGTCTGACACTGTTTCCACTGTTTCCCCATCTATTTCCCACGAAGTGATGGGACCGGATGCGTGACCTTAGTTTTCCGAATGTTGAGCTTTAAGCCAACTTTTTCACTCTCTTCTTTCACTTTCATCAAGAGGCTCTTTAGTTCTTCTTCACTTTCTGCCATAAGGGTGGTGTCATCTGCATATCTGAGGTTATTGATATTTCTCCCAGCAATCTTGATTCCAGCTTGTGCTTCTTCCAGCCTCGCGTTTCTCATGATGTACTCTGCATAGAAGTTAAATAAGCAGGGTGACAATATACAGCCTTGACATACTCCTTTTCCTATTTGGAACCAGTCTGTTGTTCCATGTCCAGTTCTAACTGTTGCTTCCTGACCTGCAAATAGTTTCTCAAGAGGCAGGTCAGGTGGTCTGGTATTCCCATCTCTTTCAGAATTTTCCACAGTTTATTGTGATCCACACAGTCAAAGGCTTTGGCATAGTCAATAAAGCACAAATGGATGTTTTTCTGGAACTCTCTTGCTTTTTCCAGGATCCAGCGGATGTTGGCAATTTGATCTCTGGTTCCTCTGCCTTTTCTAAAACCAGCTTGAACATCTGGAAGTTCACAGTTCATGTATTGCTGAAGTCTGTCTTGGAGAATTTTGAGCATTACTTTACTAGCACATGAGATGAGTGCAGTTGTGCAGTAATTTGAGCATTCTTTGGCATTGCCTTTCATTGGGATTGGAATGAAATCTGACCTTTTCCAGTCCTGTGGCCATTGCTGAGTTTTCCAAATTTGCTGGCATGTTGAGTGCAGCACTTTCACAGCAGCATCTTTCAGGATTTGAAATAGCTCAACTGGAATTCCATCACCTCCACTAGCTTTGTTCATAGTGATGCTATATAAGGCCCACTTGACTTTACATTCCAGGATATCTGGCTCTAGGTGAGTGATCACACCATCATGATTATCTTGGTCATGAAGATCTTTTTCATACAGTTCTTTTGTGTATTCTTGCCACCTCTTCTTAATCTCTTTAGCTTCTGTTAGGTCCATACCATTTCTGTCCTTTATCGAGACCATCTTTGCATGAAATGTTCCCTTGGTATCTCCAATTTTCTTGAAGAGATCTCTAGTCTTTCCCATTCTGGTGTTTTCCTCTATTTGTTTGCATTGATCACTGAGGAAGGCTTTCTTATCTCTCCTTGCTATTCTTTGGAACTCTGCATTCAGATGCTTATATCTTTCCTTTTCTCCTTTGCTTTTCACTTCTCTTCTTTTCACAGCTATTTGTAAGGCCCCCCAGACAGCCATTTTGCTTTTTTGCATTTCTTTTCCATGGAAATGGTCTTGATACCTGTCTCCTGTACAATGTCATGAACCTCCGTCCATAGTTCATCAGGCACTCTATCAGATCTAGTCCCTTACATCTATTTCTCACTTCCACTATATAATCATAGGGAATTTTATTTAGGTCATACCTGAATGGTCTAGTGGTTTTCCCTACTTTCTTCAATTTAAATCTGAATTTGGCAATGAGGAGTTCATGATCTGAGCCACAGTCACCTCCCAGTCTTGTTTTTGCTGACTGTATAGAGCTTCTCCATCTTTGGCTGCAAAGAATATAATCCATCTGATTTCGGTGTTGACCATCTGGTGATGTCCATGTGTAGAGTCTTCTCTTGTGTTATTGGAAGATAGTGTTTGCTATGACCTGTGCGTTCTCTTGGAAAAACTCTATTAGCCTTTGCCCTGCTTCATTCCATATTCCAAGGCCAAATTTGCCTGTTACTCCAGGTGTTTCTTGACTTCCTACTTTGCATTCCAGTCCCCTATAATGAAAAGGACATCTTTTTGGGGTGTTAGTTCTAAAATGTCTTGTAGGTCTTCATAGAACCGTTCAACTTCAGCTTCTTCAGCATTACTGGTTGGGGCATAGACTTGGATTACTGTGATATTGAATGGTTTGCCTTGGAAATGAACAGAGACCATTCTGTCATTTTTGAGGTTGCATCCAAGTACTACATTTTGGATCTTTTGTTGACCGTGATGGCTACTCCATTTCTTCTAAGGGATTCCTGCCCACAGTAGTAGATGTAATGGTCATCTGAGTTAAATTCACCCATTCCAGTCCATTTTAGTTCACTGATTCCTAGAATGTCGACCTTCACTCTTGCCATCTTCTATTTGACTTCTTCCAATTTGCCTTGATTCATGGACCTAACATTCCAGGTTCCTGTGCAATATTGCTCTTTACAGCATCAGACCTTGCCTCCATATCCAGTCACATCCACAGCTGGGTATTGTTTTTGCTTTGGCTCCATCCCTTCATCCTTTCTGGAGTCATTTGTCCACTGATCTCCAGTAGCATATTGGGTACCTACTGACCTGGGGAGTTCCTCTTTCAGCATCCTATCATTTTGCCTTTTCATACTGTTCATGGGTTTCTCAAGGAAGGAATACTGAAATGGTTTGCCATTCCCTTCTCCTATTCTATTAGCATATATTTCTTAACTCGGTCAAGAAAAGTATATTAAATATTTTTAAATGCTTTTAGTTATCATTTGCTTTTCCAGTTTCTCATCATCTATTCTAATCACATAGTGAATACATTAATTTAGTCACAGGGTTAAATTAAAAATGAGATCTTTCAATTTTAAGTTCCAGCTTTTTTTCTCTGATATACTTTTAATAAAAAGCGCTTCTTGTAAGAAGTCTGACAATGTAGGTAGTAACACTCTATTATAAAGCTTGCAGGAGTACTTAGTAAGTGCTCTCGCCCCAAGTCATAGGAAATTTGTAATATATGGGAAAATATCTTAATTTAAATAACAAGGCATTTTTAAAATACTGTAGTAACAAAATTATGAGATAAATGTATATAATGTCATTTCTTAATGTAAGAAAAGTCTTTGAAAGTCAAATTTGTTTCCTCAGTCTGAAACACCAAGCCCTCTGCCAAAATTACTCAATTACTCAAGACTCCTGAGTTCTTTTTAAAGACTACAATTTTACATTATGACTTTTCCTTCCTCATAGTACATTCTCAGATCTATTATTTTGAATGCAAAAATTTTTAAACATTGAGGGCATAAAGTTCAGAACAGGTTTTTGTTGTTGTTTTGTTTTTACTGTGTTAAAGAATCTGACTCCATATTTGAGCTTTGATTGCTTGTAGTTTTCAAGATCACTCTTTTCTACTCCCTACTTGTGACACATTTGGACATGCTGATTAAAAAAAGAAACCTGAAGGTCCCTGGTTGGGCACAGATGGGGAAGTTAAAACAATGCAAGCTTGCTCCCCTTCCAGTACACCAAACCCCCAAACCATAATAAAATCCTGGAACAAAAAAACTTCATTTCTCCCTTCACTTAATCTATTTGGAACCAACTTGGGTACCTGTTCTGCTCTCTCCTGAGAGTCTCATGTGCAAATAATAAACCTTTTAATATTCATGATGCATGTATGACATCATCAAGCACAGTGTCTGAAACACCTATATATGTGTGTGAGGAGTGGGGGCAGTTGAACTTGCCATGTGGCAACAGCAGTTATGCATGTGTTTATGATAATTCTGTCAGCCTATTCAAGGCCACCTTGTTCACAGATATGTTCATTCATTCTCCAAGTTAGAATTTGGCATTTTCTTCCGTATTTGAACCTATATCTATATTTGGTTCAAACTGAATTCTCAAGTTTCTTTGGCCAATGAAAAGTGATCTTTATAAAGACAAAGATAATGTTGCATGCAGAGCAAAGTGCAGGTTTCCTAGAAATCTTGGAAGATAGAGATAGTCTTCTTCCAGAGCAAAGAACAGGTATGCTTACTATCCATTACGGTACAATGAATTCCCTTTCAGAAGCAAAAGCCAGATATGCCCGTTACCCATGACAAAAGTTTTCAGTTTCCTAAACTCTCCTACGGGCTTCCCTCCTAGCTCAGTGGGTAAAGAATCTACCTGCAATGCAGGAGACCCTGGCTTGATTCTTGGGTTAGGAAGATCCCCTGGAGAAGGAAATGGCAATCCACTTCAGTATTCTTGCCTGGAGAATCCCATGGACAGAGGATCCTGGCAGGCTACAGCCCATGGAGTTACAAGAGTCAGACACAACTTAGTGAGTAAACCACCAAATTCTCCTATAATGCAATCGTGTATGTAGGCATTCATCTCAGCCTATTTAAGTTGTGAGTCATAGTGGCAAGAAGAGCTGACATAGGTATGCTGATGCTCATGCTAATTGCTGTTACACAAGTAAAAAATCATTTATTTTTGAACCCTGAGTCTCTCATATTCTGCCTGCAATCTTTTCCCTTTTCCTTTCACTGACTTAAAAGATTTTCCAGAATGCTATATTTACTACCATATATGCTTATATGGTAGTCCTTATATAGGACTTCCCAGGTGGCACTAGAGGTAAAGAACCCACCTGCCAGTGCAGGAGATATAAGAGGCACTTGTATGATCCCTGGGTGGAGAAGATACCCTGGGGGAGGGAACATCAACCCACTCCAGAATTCTTGTCTGGAGAATCCCGTGGACAGAGGAGTCTGGTGGGTTATGGTACATAGGGTTGCAAAGAGTCAGATATGACTGAAGTGACTAAACACATATATGGGCTTCCCGGGTAGTTCCGCTAGCAAAGCATCAGTCAGCAGTGCAGGAGACCCTGGTTCAATTTCTGGGTCAAGAAATCCCCCTGGAGAAGGAATAGGCTCCCCACTCCAGTATTCCTGGGCTTCCCTTGTAGCTTAGATGGTAAGGACTCCGCCTGAAATGTGGAAGACCTGAGTTTGATCCAGGTTGGGAAGATCCCCTAGGGGAGGGCATGGCAAACCACTCCATTATTCTTGCCAGAAGAATCCCCATGGATAGAGAAGCCTGGCGGGCCACAGTCCATGGGGTCAAAAAGGGTTGGACATGATTGAGTGACAAAGCACAGAACAACATATATGTTAAGATTCTGCCTTTATTGTTTTTCTTGTTCAGTCACACAGTCATGTCCAATTCTTTGCAACCCTGTGGACTGCAGCACGCCAGGCCTCTCTGTCCTTCACCATCTCCTCGAGTTTGTCCAAGTTCATGTTCATTGCATCGATGATGCTGTTCAGCTATCTCATGCTATGACACCATCTTCTCCTTCTGCTCTCAATATCCTTCTGCCTTTATTATTATCTACCTATACTTTTTCAACAGTTTCTTCTATGTCTTCTTGCCTCTCATATTGCTTCCTTAAATCCATCCTCCACACAGCTATCCACCATTTTCATCACAACCCTTCAATGTCAGAGGAATCAGATATCAAATTGACAACATATGCTGGATCATAGGAAAAGCAAGGGAATTCCAAAAAGAAAAAAAAAAAAAATCTACTTCTGCTTCATTGACTACACAAAAGCCCTTGACTGTGTGGATCACATCTGTGGAAAATTCTTAAAGACACAGGAGTACCAGACCACCTTACCTGCCTCCTGAGCAACTGTATGCAGGACAAGAGGCAGCAGTTAGAACCAGACATGGAACAAAGGAGTGATTCAAAATTGGAAAGGAGTAACATCAAGGCTGTATATTTTGTCACTCTACTTATTTAACTTCTACATCAGAAGAAGAGTATATCATTTCACAGAGTATATTGCATGAAATGCTGGGCTGGATGACTCACAAGCTGGAATCAAAATTGCCGGGAGAAATATCAACAATTTAAGATATGTAGATGATATCACTTTAATGGCATAAAGTGAAGAGAAACTAAAGAGCCTCTTGATGAAGGTGAAACATGAGAGTGAAAAGGCTGGCTTAAAATTCAACATTCAAAAAACTAAGATCATGACATCCAGTCCCATCACTTCATGGTGGAAAAAGTGACAAGTTACATTTTCTTGGGCTCCAAAATCACTGCGAATGGTGACTGCAGCCACTAAATTAAAAGGTGCTTGCTCCTTGGAAGAAAAGCTTTGACAAACCTAGACAGCTTATTAAAAAGCAGAGACATCACTTTGCTGACCAAGGTCCATATAGTCAAAACTATGGTTTTTCCAGTAGTCATGTACGGATGTGAGAGTTGGACCATAAAGAAGGCTGAGTGCTGAAGAATTGAAACTTTAGAACTGAGGTGCTGGAGAAGACTCTTGAGAGTCGCTCAGACAGTAATGATACGAAACTAGTCATTCCTAAAGAAAATATTCATTGGTTCTGAAGCTGAAGCTCCAATACTTTGGCCACCTGATGTGAAGAGATGACTCAATGGAAAAGATCCTGATGCTGGAAAAGATTGAGGGAGACAAGAGCAGAAGTGGGTAACAGAGGGTGAGATGGTTGGATGGCATCACTGACTCAATGGACATGAGTTTGTGCAAACTTAGGGGGATGGTGAAGGATAGGGAAACCTGGCGTGCTGCAGTTCATGGGTGTGCAAAGAGTTGGACATGACTTAGCAACTGAAAAACAACAGCAATGGCTGACCACCATCTTGTATAAATCCAATTTTCTTAACATGACCAAAAATGCTCTCTAACCTGATCATACCTTCCAATAAAGTCACAGCTCTGGGTTTCCTTATCCCAAACTTTATGAATTACTAATATTCCACTTCCTGTGAAAGGTGATGTCTCCATACATTGGCTCACACACTCCATTCCCTTCTTTTGTCTCCCTCTGTTGGCTCTCATCTGCCTAGCCAACCTCATCTCATACTCCTCTTTGCCCTCCATCAACATGTTTCCACCACAGTTGCTTTGGTGGGTTATGGGTTGTTGAGGTCACAGATACTTTAGCTACACTACTATCTCTGTTCTAAAACTCTTCTCAATACCTCATCTTTTACTCTGAGGATCCAACTTCATCTAAATCATCTGATCATAGTCAAAAGTCATAGTCAGGGGCATAGAGGTAAAATTCACCCTCACCTATGGAAAATTACTCCAAAGGACAAAGAAATGACTGCTTGAAAGACCATGTTTGTTCATATAAAAGTAACCACATATAGAAGTCCACCAGCATTAATGCAAGGACTCTGTAATATATTCGTGCAAATGACCTAAAAGATTATCAATTTTAAGCACAATCAGACTCAAGGAGGATAAAGCCATCTTACAATAAAACTGGTCAGCTGAGATTTTTCTTTCTCTTCTTGCTATTTCTTCAATCCTTCTCCACTTACTGAAGAATCTGCAGTGTCTGATTCTTTGCAACCCCATGGACTATAGTCTGTCAGGTTCCTATGACCACAGAATTTTCCAGGCAAGAATACTGGAGTAGGTTGCCATTTCCTCCTCTAGCAGATCTTTCCAACCTAGGACTCGAACTTGAGTCTCCTTTGTCTCCTGCACTGCAGGCAGATTCTGAATGGTGCTAATTGAAAAATGAAGATTTCTATTCCTTCTTCTCCTAAAGGAGATGACAGTCTACAAGAGATTCCAAATTAGAAAAAAACTTAAGTGTTTTACCAATGAATAATGTTGGAAGCCTAAAATATTATAACTAGTGAATTAACACTGTGTTTGCAACTTAAAGTAACTATAGAATTTTCTATATCTATTGTGTTTCATGGGACTTCACTGGTGGTTCAGACAGTAAAGAATCTGCCTGCAGTGCAGGAGATGTGGGTTCAATCCCTGGGTCAAAAATATCTCTTGGTGAAGAAAATGGCAACCCACTACAGTATTCTTGCCTGGAGAATCCCATGGACAGAGGAGCCTAGCAGGCTACAGTCCATGGAGTGGAAAAGAGTCAGACATTACTGAGAGACTAACACTATTGTGTTTTTTGTAATCACTAATTGAACAGGGGAAGAAAGAAGGAACTAATGTAAGTAATTTATGAATGCAGTGTTTCACTGAATACTCACAGTCTTCAGTGTTATGGGTATATATGTAAACATGTACATCATAAATATAAGGGAAATTTTTGATGCAAAGCAAGATATTTGCAGAGTCTTAAGTGTATACCACAGATGGCTTACAATTTACTAGAGAAAAAATAGCAATTATACTAAAGAGAAACTTAACAACAACCTGACTGATGATCAAAAGAGACATTACCAGTGAGGGACACATAAATAATATGCACCTCAGACAGGATACTCAGAGAAAGACATAACATTATTTATGTAGTGTTCTGGCCTGGAATGTATATTTAAATATATTTGAAAGGAAACATCAGACAAACCCCAATTGAGAAACATTCTATTAATTTTTAAAAAAGACTGTATATTTAATGCCAACATAATGAAAAATAGAGGGAAACTGAAGACATTATGGATTAAAATAAAATAGATATATAACCAAATATTAGATCATAGATTGTAAAGGGAAAAAAATTTCAAATAAGTCATTGTTGAATCAGATGTCAAATAGGAATATATGTGGTAAATTCAATAAAATAATATATCAATATTTAATTTACTGAAGGTGATAAATATGCCATACATTTGAGAACTGCACTGAGGCTATATAAGAATCTGTCCTACTGATAACAGTGATAATTGTACTGTGGATATAGGAATTCTTACTCTTAAGAAGTAGTCACTGAAGAACTTAAGACTAAAGAGCCACAATGTCTTAATATTAAACTGTTCAAAAGTATTATTTTATTTATATATTTATATATATTATATATATTTATATATTATTTTATTATATATATTATTGTTTTATTTTATATATATATATAGGTAGAGAATGAGTAAATGATAAAGCAAATGTGATAAAATGTTAATAATACATGAATTTGGGTAAATGGTGTATAGGTGTTCTTTGTACTGTTGTTATTCTTGCAATTTTTCAGTAATGATTTTTCTCATTGAATATTTTTAAAAACTTCCTTATTTTTTTAATAACATTTTCAGAATGTGGCATTTTAATGTGGCCACCATGCTATCAAATATGCCCCAACCTAATAATTTAATTTTTAAGTTTAACAATTAAAGTCTCCTGATTTGGAAACTCTCTGGTGTTCCTCATTGAAGTAAATTATACAACCAATGGAAATGAACTATGTGAAAGCAATGGCAGTTGTGCAGATGCTGTTTATTCAGTCATGGAAAGATATCTCCTCACCTATATTTATTATATCAACAGCAGATATAAGTACAACTATGCTCATTTGAGATTTTTGTATGTTTAACTGTAAAAGGTAGTCTAATCTGGATTAACATTAAGCTAACTAAACATACATAATTAAGTATGAATTCTACTGCTCACTTATCACTTAGGCAAGCTATGAAAATGAATTTACATGTATTAATTTTCTCATTTAAAAAATGAGTTTGAATAACATTTTCATTCAGTTCTTTTAAATTTTAAATTCCTTAGTTCAGCCCCTCAGTCGTGGCTGACTCTTTGTGACCCCCCTGGGCTACAGCATGACTGGCTTCCCTGTCCATCATCAACTTCCAGACCTTGATCAAACTCATGTCCATCAAGTCATGATGCCATCCTACCATCTCATCCTCTGTCATCTCCTTTTCTTCCTGCCTTCAATCTCTCATAGTATCAGGTATCTCCTCAAATGAGCATAGTTGTACTTATATCTGCTGTTGATATAATAAACGCACATAGGTGAGGAGGGTCTTTTCCAATGAGTCAGTTCTTCATATCACATGGCCAAAGTATTGGAGCTTCAGCTTCAGCCTCAGTCCTTCCAATGAATATTCAGAATTGATTTCCTTTAGGATGGACTGGTTTGATCTCCTTGCAGTCCAAGGGACTATCAGGAGTCTTCTCCTACACCACAGTTCAAAAGCATCAATTCTTCAGTGCTCAGCTTTTTTTATGACCCAACTCTCACATCCATACATGACTACTGGAAATACCATAGCTTTGACTAGACAGACCTTTGTCAGCAAAGTAATGTTACTGCTTTTTAATATGCTGTCTAGATTTGTTATAGCTTTTCTTCCAAGGAGCAAGCGTCTTTTAATTTCATGGTTGCAATCACCATCTACAGTGATTTTGGAGCCCAAGAAAGTGAAGTTTCTCATTGTTTCCATTTTCACCCATTTTTTAGCATGAAGTGATGGGACCAGATGCCATGATCTTCATTTTTTGAATGTTGAGTTTTAAGCCAGCTTTTTCACTTTCCTTTTTTCACTTTCATCAAGAGGCTCTTTAATTCCTCTTTGCCTTCTACCATGAGTTGTGTCATCTGCATATCTGAGGTTATTGATGTTTCTCTTGGCAATCTTGATTCCAGCTTTTGCTTTATCCAGCCTGGCATTTAGCATGATGTACTCTGTGTGTAAGTTAAATAAATAGGGTGACAATATACAGCCTTGATGTACTACTTTCCCAATTTTGAACCAGTTCATTGTTCCATGTCTGCTTCTAATTGTTTCTTCTTGATCTGCATACAGGTTTCACAGGAAGCAGGTAAGGTGGTCCAGATTCTCATCTCTTGAAGAATTTTCCACAGTTTGTTGTGATCCACACAGACAAAGGTTTTAATATAGTCAACGAAGCAGAAGTAAATGTTTTCTAGAATTTTCTTGCTTTTTATATAATCCAAGAGATGTTGGCAATTTGATCTCTGGTTCCTCTGCCTTTTCTAAATCCAGCTTGAGCATCTGGGAGTTCTCAAATTGTGTACTGTTGAAGCCAAGCTTAGAGAATTTTAAGCCTTACTCTGCTAGCATGTGAAATGAGTGCAATTGTGCAGTAGCCTGAACATTCTTTAGCACAGCCCTTCTTTGAGGTTGGAATGAAAACTGACATTTTCCAGTTCTGTGGCCACTGCTGAGTTTTCCAAATTTGCTGGCATATTAGTGCAGCACTTTAACAGTATCATCTTTTGGGATTTGAAATAGATCAAGTGAAATTCCATCACCTCCACTATGGTGTATAGAGTCTTAAATGCCCAAAGTGAGGCCTTATTAAGAGAACCTATAAGTCACTTAGTCATGTCCAACTCTTTGCGACCCCATGAACTATAGCCCATCAGGTTCCTCTGTCCATAGACTTCTCCAGGCAAGAACACTGGAGTGGGTTGCCATTTCCTTCTCCAGGGGATCTTCCCAACCCAGGAGAGGGACAATGAAACCAAATATCCTTGAGAAAATTATACAATGACTTAAAAATATGTAATTTCAACTTTCCCCCCTCCTTTTGTTTATGTTTTTGGAAATTTTAACATTTTGGCAACTAAGAGCTAGTTTTGTTTCTTAATCTAGTTTTCCGGGGACAGGAGTACAGGAAACATAAGAAGTAATCCACAACCTCAGTAATTTTAAAAAATAGTTGCTGAATCAGTTCTAATGAGGTGGATGAAACTGGAGCCTATTATACAGAGTGAAGTAAGCCAGAAAGAAAAACACCAATACAGTATGCTGCTGCTGCTAAGTCACTTCAGTCGTGTCTGACTTTGTGCAACCCCATAGATGGCAGCCCAACAGGCTTCCCCGTTCCTGGGATTCTCCAGGCAAGAACACTGGAGTGGGTTGCCATTTCCTTCTCCAACGCATGAAAGTGAAAGGTGAAAGTGAAGTCGCTCAGTCGTGTTCGACTCTTAGCGACCCCATGGACTGCAGCCTACCAGGCTCTTCCATCCATGGGATTTTCCAGGCAAGAGTACTGGAGTGGGGTGCCATTGCCTTCTCCAGCCAATACAGTATACTAATGCATATATATGGAATTTAGAAAGATGGTAATGACAACCCTGTATCCGAGACAGCAAAAGAGACACAGATGTATAGAACAGTCTTTTGGACTCTGTGTGTGTGTGGGGGGGGTGTGGGGGGGCGGCGGGGATGATTTGGAAGAATGGCATTAAAACATGTATAATATCATACAAGAAACGAATTGCCAGTCCAGGTTCGATTCAGGATACAGAAAGCTTGGGGCTGGTGCACTGGGATGACCCAGAGGGATGGTATGGGGAGGGAGGTGGGAGTGGGGTTCAGGATGGGGAACATGTGTGCACCCGTGGTGGATGCATGTTGATGTATGGCAAAACCAATACAATATTGTAAAGTAAAAATAAATAAATAAATAAATAAAAAATAGTTGCACAAATTTTAGAAAATACTTTTTGTTTTAGAAGTTTTGAAAACTAAGATCTGTAATGCTTTTATTGATAAGTGTGTTTTCTTTTCATAGAAAATAGGAGTATATGAAAAATTACAAAAGATGTCCATAAAATACCAAAAGAATGGACACATGCACGATAACTAATTCAATAAAGAAGTCTGAAAATGGATTGCCAATGGACAGGTAGGGATAGTGAATCAGAGACATACAAAATGAGTTCATTAAAAAGCAAGAAATTTCTGGCACCCACTTCTCAGAATGGCAAATTTCATGTGGGATTGACAAAAGGATGAAATATATAAGAGTATATATAAATGCCTACATAAGGTACAGTTAGATGCATACACCCTTCTCCTGATTTAAGCAACCAGATGACTCTGTTTTCCCAAACCAACAGAAGATAAGAAGAAGAGAACTCTGAAGAGGTTAAATGAGGAAGGTTCTAGAGTCAGAAATACTATCACAGACTAATGAGAACCAAAAATGGGGTATAAGTCTACATAAAAACTGATAAGGCCCAAACCTACTAGAAACCTATTATGCCAACTAGAAATATATTTTGCAGAGAAGAGATTGAAGGAATCCTCTGGAGTGAATGACCTGCCCCAAATGATATATCTAGAGGGACTGATTTTGGAGGGAATCAAAAATATTCCACCCCATAATGAAGGTCACCATAGACAAATGCCTTCCCCATATACAGAGCTTCAAATCATCTTGTTGATGTTGCTTTCAAATGAAAACTAAGATCATGGCATCTGGTCCAATCACTTTATGGCAAATAGATGGGGAAACAGTGTCTGACTGTATTTTTCTGGGCTCCAAATTCACTGCAGATGGTGATTGCAGCCATGAAATTAAAAGACGCTTACTCCTTGGAAGGAAAGTTATGACCAACCTAGACAGCATATTAAAAAGCAGAGACATTACTTTGTCAGCAAAGGTCCACCTAGTCAAGGCTATGGTTTTTCCAGTGATCATGTATGGATGTGAGAGTTGGACTATAAAGAAAACTGAGCGCCGAAGAATTGATGCTTTTGAACTGTGGTGTTGGAGAAGACTCTTGAGAGTTCCTTGGACTTCAAGGAGATCCAACCTGTGCATGCTAGAGGAGATCAGTCCTGGGTGTTCATTGTTAGGACTGATTTTGAAGCTGAAACTCCAATACTTTGGCCATCTGATGCGAAGAGCTGACTCATTTGAAAAGATCCTGATGCTGGGAATGGTTGAGGGCAGGAGGAGAAGGGGATGCCAGAGGATGAGATGGTTGGATGGCATCACCAACTTGATGGACATGGGTTTGGGTGAACTCCAGGAGTTAGTGATGGACAGGGAGGCCTGGTGTGCTGCAGTTCATGGGGTCGGAAAAAGTCGGACATGACTGAGTGACTGAACTGAACTGAACTGAAGATGACTGATTATAAGGTGACTAGAAATTCAAGGAAAGTCTCTTATACAGAAGATAGAGATAAAGCAAAACTCTTATTTTTAAATTAAAAAAAAAAAAGAAATGATAGGAACAGAAACAATGCAGAGAACAGAAGAAATTTTGGAAAATAATCTAATTATATTCTAAGAGATGAACAATGATATTTCATTCATGAAATAAAAACAGAAAACAAAACAAAAATCTCAGTATTCTCATAATTTAAAAATGATAGCTAAATTGAAAATTTCACAGAAAAATTAAAAGATAACATTGAAAAAAATCTTCCAGAAAATAGAACAAATACGAAATTTTGGACAATAGAAAAGATAAATAGAAAAGTTAGAGAATCAATGAGGTACAACATCCCTTAATAATAGGTCCAGGGCAGCAGCAGGATTGGGCCAAGGAGGAGAGTTGACGGAGGGAGCCAGCGCCGGGAACGCACGCACGAGTGCCCGCATTTCTATGCCGTCTGCGGTGGCCGCTCGCTCTCTTGTCTCCCAAAAAATTAAAAAAAATAATAATAATAACAATAATAGGTCCAGAAAAGGGCACTAGGTAAAATAATGATGATGAAATTTTAAAATAATTTAAGGAAATTGCTCAATAATGTATTGACAAAGCCCATCAAGTATCCTAAACATTGAACATAAAGACACATCAAGTTACTTCAATGTGAAATTTTTTAATTTGGGAGCAAATATAGGATCCCAAACCTT
The DNA here is from genome assembly GCF_019923935.1 of Bubalus bubalis. Classification (NCBI taxonomy): domain Eukaryota; kingdom Metazoa; phylum Chordata; class Mammalia; order Artiodactyla; family Bovidae; genus Bubalus; species Bubalus bubalis. The sequence goes on along the minus strand of NC_059160.1, from coordinate 43,352,248 downwards.
CCAGAGAGGGGAAAACAAAAGCAAACACAAGCCACATATCAGTTCAGTTCAGTCACTCAGGCCTGTCAGAATCTTTGTGACCTGCAGCACAAGAGACTTCCCTGTCCTTCACCAACTCCTGGACCTTGATCGAACTCATGTCCATGGAGTCCGTGATGCCATCCAACCATCGTATCCTCTGTCATCCCCTTTTATTCCTGCCTTCAATCTTTCCCAGTATCAGGGGCTTTTCTAACGAGCCAGCTCTTCATGTCAGATGGCCAAAGTATTGGAGTTTCAGCTTCAGCCTCAGTCCTTCCAATGAATATTCAGGATTGATTTCCTTTAGGATGGACTGGTTTGATATCTTTGCAGTTCAAGGGACTCTCAAGAGTTGTCTCAAACACCACAGTTCAAAAACATCAATTCTTCAGCTCTCAGCTTTCTTTATAGTCCAATTCTCACATGAATACATGACTACTGGAAAAACCATAGCTTTGACTACATAGACCATTGTGAGCAAAGCAATGTCTCTGCTTTTTAATATGCTGTCTAGCTTGGTCATAGCTTTTCTTCCAGGGAGCAAGCGTCTTTTAATTCCATGGCTGCAGTCATCATCTGCAGTGATTTTGGAGCCCCCCTAAAAAATAAAGTCTGTCACTGTTTTCAATGTTTTCCCATCTATTTGCCATGAAGTTATGGGACCAGATGCCATGATCTTCATTTTTTTAATGTTGAGTTTTAAGCCAACTTTTTCACTCTCCTCTTTCACTTTAATCAAGAGGCTCTTAAGTTCCTCCTCACTTTCTGCCATAACGGTGGTGTTATTTTCATATCTGAGGTTATTGATATTTCTCCCAGCAATCTTGATTTCAGCTTGTGCTTCATCCTGCCCAGCATTTTGCACGATATACTCTGCATGTAAGTTAAATAAACAGGGTGACAATATGCAGCTTGACATACTCCTTTCCCAATTTTGAACCCGTCTGTTGCTCCGTGTTCGGTTCTAACTGCTGCTTCTTGACCTGCCTGCAGATTTCTCAGTAGGCAGGCAAGGTGGTCTGGTATTCCCATCTCTTCAAGAATTTTCCCACAGTTGTGATCCACACAAAGACTTTGGCATAGGCAATATTTACTACAATTATTGACTATGCCAAAGCATCATATAGTATAATGGAAATCAGAATGTGTCAGGCAAGATAAATATGACATTGAAAAAAATGTAACAATGACTTTAAAATTCTTAGTGAAATTATATCCAAACTAGACTTCTATACCTAACCCAACAATCAATCATGTCTGAGTACAGAATGAAGACATCTTCTGACATGCAAAATCTTGAAAATTTTACCTCCTGGACACCAGGAAACAGAGAATATAATATATAAGGTTTCTAGGATGATAGCAAAATTGAGCATTATATTGTCAGTAGGATAGCAGTTTTCAAGAACTAGTCCAAATTAGTAGATGATGAATATTTGAAACTAAATATCATTTGTTGTTTTGAATATTAAGGACACACTTCTGGTGTAGAAATAGGGGTATATTATGAGTGGAAAGTACAGTTAAAGATGTAAATACCAAAAATAATTATTATTCATTTCTTTTTAAAAAAAGTAAAAGAAAACATATTGCTCAAAGATGGAAATGTAATCATGTCATACATCTCATATGGCTCTGGTCAGATGAACATTTATTTAATCCTTATAATATAAATTGTAATTTTTTTTTTAATTGTGCAGATGATTAGAGAGGAAGAGAGCTAAATTCTTGTCTTCCTTACTTAGGAATAAATAAGTAATCTCTAGAAATGAAAATTTTAAAAGACATAGTGACATGTAAGTATTATTTAGAAACTAGGAGAACTAAAGAAATAACTAAAAACTAAGAGATAATTTCCTATGAAGAGGCAGAGCCAGGGGTAGACACAGCTGAAACAGAGGTCCTTTTGTTTCCAGGATAAGTCCATTGATTTTTTTTTCCAGGACTATGTGCACAAAAATATATAACCAACGAAAGTTAAATAAAAATAAAAATGAAGACTGGTTTTATTATTTTTTTAGGATTTTAAAATTCATTTTTATTTTATTAAATATGATTGCATCTACATACAGTAGAATATACATATATATTTTTTCTTCAGTCTAGAGAAAAAATGACTTATGTACATAATGGATTTACACAACTTTAGCACTTCCCAAGAATCCAGAGCTCACAAGTTTGGAAACATTATTTTAAATTTTAAATTTTAGTTGAGTGGGTTCTAATTGAAAAAAGTCACAGTGATTGATCACAGGAAAAATTTATGAAGTGCACAATTTCTTATTTTTTGGTGAGGGTAATATAACAAAATCTAGAGTAATGAAGGTGGTGATTTTCAGAGGGTTTGTGAGTAACAGACATAAATCTCTAAAATCAACCCAATCCTTTTCCATCCCACTTCCAAGAATAAAGGGAAGTATCTCAGAAACAAACAAAAAATAGAAAATAAAAAATATTTATTTCTTTTTCTGTATGCAAAGAACAAACCTGAAAAATTACCTGCTCTGTAAAGTAGCTGACTATCTGTCATGTTGCTAAGGCATTTAGTTGTTTAGATTATGCCGCATAATGTTAGCTAATCCTCTGGAGTAAACAGAGTACAACAGTTTAAAACTAATCTTCACCTTTTTCAAATTTACAATATAAAGATCACTAGTAAGAACATATCTATTCAAATGAAAAACCAAACATCTAATTCTGCCATCCTTATTAGAAACTGTTGCTAAAGATATTGAGCCCAGAAAATATTAATACATTTTATATTGAAAAGACATGTCTCCAGCATCTTTTGCTTTGGAAATTTCCCTATAATTGGACTAGAGGTACAATAAATGTCTAGATTACATTTTTAGAGTCTTAGAAAACTTAAAAAAAAATATTTTGTACTGTCCTCTTACAAAGTTACCATTCACTAAACAAGCATTTATTTAATACTCTCTTCACTTAAAAACTAATAGAAATTATACATGTTTTAATGCCATTCTCCCAAATCATCCCCCACTCCCTCTCCCACAGAATCCAAAAGACTGTTCTATACATCAGTGTCTCTTTTGCTATCTCGCATACAGGATTGTCGTTACCATCTTTCTAAATTCCATATATATGTGTTAGTATACTGTATTGGTGTTTTTCTTTCTGGCTTACTTCACTCTGTATAATAGGCTCCAGTTTCATCCACGTCATTAGAACTGATTCAAATGTATTCTTTTTAATGGCTGAGTAATACTCCGTTGTGTATATGTACCACAGCTTTCTTATCCATTCATCTGCTGGAGGGAAGTTCAGGATGGGGAACATGTGTACACCCGTGGTGGATGCATGCTGATGTATGGCAAAACCAATACAATATTGTAAAGTAAAAATAATAATAATAATAAAATAAAAAAAAGAACTAATAGAAAGGTGAGAACATCAAAATGATCAAAAAATTGTGTGCAATCTGGACTCAAAAGACATTGTTGCCATTCTCCTGCTGCAGGCAACATTTTATTTCGTGAGATAAAGTTTTGACCTGTTGAGTCTTTGGCGTCCTCTCAGTGTTCACAGATCCTTCACTCTTCTGTTTTGCCACATGCTGCATTTCAAACCACTAATCATTCTGGAGCCTCCAAATTGTGGCCATTTAACATTTAACATTTAAGTTGCTGCCCCTTCTTAAGTAGAACAAAATGTCTCTGGAAATGTCATCATTTTGAGGGACTAAAAAAAGATAATCAGTTTTTAAAAAAAGTTAAACTTAAACTATGTGATGCATAGATGGAAAGCAAAAAATAATAATTTATCAGGTCTTAAACATTCAACCTGTAATGATTAAAACCAACTTTGTAATAGTTCTTCCACTGATAAGTATTAGCAACTTACTTTAATGTAAAATATAGGTTTGAAAGTAGTTTCTCATTTAGATTTAGGCTTCCTGGTGCTTTCATCTGTCTCAAGCATAATTTGTTTCCATTTGCCATGATTGAAAAATAAAATGATAAATGGCTCCCCAAAGGACTGCTGAATGAATTTAATATTCATGAAAATTACTATTAAATGTCAGCCTTGTTCTCATTCTGTGGTTTCAACACTTGTGAAAGTCCTACAGTTCTCATAAGTAGGCTCTCTGCAATTAATACTTCCTGGAACTAAAAATATTCCTTGAATCAAGCCAAAGCTATTTCATAGCAAAATAACTCCAAAGAAATCCAAGAGAGAAGTTTTAAAGCAATTCAGAACCCTCTGAAGTGACCACCATGCAAGTAATGAATCTCTTACAGTACTTTGCAGGTTGCCAATTAGTCCACATCAAAACAAAAACTGAAGGAACATATCTGTATCAGCGAAAATCAAATAAAGAGCCACAACTCTGCAGATACATATTATATATAATATACAAGGATGCAGCTTAAGAATGAAGCTGAGACTTCAATATGAACAAAATCGGGTGGATGTTTAAAGTTTCAAGTTCTTAAAATATCAGTAATAATTTCATACCTATGGGGTCACATGTTCCTTTCTCCTGGATCCTGGTGCCCTAGAAGAAACTGTTTCCCTAGTCTGTGGAAGTTATGTCATCAAATCCCACTGGCCCTCAAAGTTAAATTCCCTGGGAGTTCTCAGCCTCTTTGTCAGATCCCCAGGCTGGAAAATCTGTTGGGGCCCTAGAACTTTTGCAACAGTACAAGAATTTCTTTGGTATAATTTTTCTCCAGTTTGTCAGTTATCTTTTCAGAAGCTCTACAGTAGAGCTAATGGTGACCTCCTCCAAGAGAATGTATGTCACATGCCGTGTCTCCCAGGTCTGCTGTAGCCAGAGCCCCTGTCTTTGCAGCAGGCCACTGCTGACACATGCCACCACAGGAGACATGCAAACATTCAAATGCAGTTCAGGCTCAGTGTTTTATTGAGGTCCCTGCTCCTTTCCCTGGGTCCTGGTGCACATGAGGTTTTGTTTGCACCCTCTGAGTGTCTCTGGTAGGTATGAGATTTGATTTTAAACATTATTGAGCCACTCCTACCATCCTATTGGGACCCTACTGGGGTCCTTTGCCCTTAGACGTGGGATATCTTTCTTTGGTGGGATCCAATATTCTCCTGTCAATGGTTGTTCAGCAGCTAATTGCAACCTTGGTGTTTTCACATGAGAAGATGAATGTATGTCCTTCGATTCCACCATCCTGTGTAATGAATTTCTATTTATTACACAATGAATAGAAGACTCTTGAGAGTCCTTTGGACTTCAAGGAGACCAAACCCATCAATCCTAAAGGAAATCAACCCTGAATATTCACTGGAGAGACTGATACTTAGGCTGAAGCTCCAATAATTTGGCCACCTGATGCGAATAGTCGACTCACTGGAAAAGACCCTGATGCTGGGAAAGATTGAAGGCAGGAGGAGAAGGGAATGTCAGAGGATGAGATGGTTGGATGGCATCACTGACTCGGTGGACATGAGTTTGATAAAGCTCTGGGAGTTGGTGAAGGACAGAGGAACCTGGTGTGCTGTAGTACATGGGGTCACAAAGCGTTAGACATAATTTAGTGACTGAATAACAACAACAAGATATCCTTGGAACATGGAAAATTATCATTCATTAAGTAACCTTAACTGTTGTGGATGAATTAAATTCCTGTGTTTGACTTACTTCAGTGCAAAGCTACTTCCTGCCACTCACTTGAGTGCTTGTATGCCCCAATCAGTTTTTCCTTTAGGTTGATGTAGATTGCTAGGACAAAACTTGGAGATTTTTCTGAAAAAAAAAAAAAAATGATATAAATATAATAGTGAACTAAGCTTTGTTTGCCTGTTGACTTGAATATATTGAGAAGCATTGTTGTTGTTCAATTGCTAAGTTGTGTCTGACTCTTTGCAACCCTATGAACTGCAGCACACTAGACTTCCCTGTCCTTCACCATCTCTTGGAGCTTGATCAAACTCATGTGGATTGAGTCAGTGATGCCATCCAACCATCGCATCCTCTGTCATACCCTTCTTCTCCTGCCTTCAATCTTTCCCAGCATCAGGGTCTTTTCCAGTGAGTCAGCTCTTCCCATCATGTGGCCAAACTATTGGAGCTTAAGCCATAACACATCTCAAATAAAACTATAGATCTATATTAAAAATACATCTTTTATCAATACATACAACATTGAGATCAGTAGTGAAAATTGTTAAGGACCTTGTCCTTAATATATTGCTTTGTAATTAAGACCAGTTGAAATTTTCTGTCTGAATTTTGCAAAAAAAACAGAACTATGGCAATACCTTTACAAATTCTACTTTCTTTAATTGTTTTTTCTGTCTGCTTTACACAGATTTGCCTGAAAGTTAAATTATTTATTAGGTAGCTAGAATATAAGGGTCAGGCCTTAAAATGACATATTTCTAAGAAGTTTACTAGTCATTGTTGTTGTTCAGTCACTCAGTCTTGTCTGACTCTTTGCAGCCCCCATGGACTGCAGCACAACAGGCTTCCCTGTCCTTTACTACCTCCCAGAGCTTGCTCAAACTCATGCCCATTGATTTGGTGATGCCATCCAACCATCTCATCCTCTGTCACCCCCTTCTCTTCCTGCCTTCAATCTTTCCTGGCATCGAGATCTTTTCTAATGAGTCAGCTCTTTGCATCAGGTGGCCAAAGTATTGGAGCTTCAGCATCAGTCCTTCAAGTGCATATTCAGGGTTGACTTCCTTTAGGGTTGACTGGTTTGATCTCCTTGAAATCCAAGAGACTCTCAAGAGTCTTCTAAAACACCACAGTTCAAAAGCATTAATTCTTTGTTGCTCAGCCTTCTTTATGATCCAACTCTCACATCCATACATGACTACTGGAAATACCATAGCTTTGACTATATAGATCTTTGTTGGCAATGTCATGAGTCTGTTTCCCCAGCTTACTAGAGCATAGGAAAATTTGGACAGATTTTATCAGGCTGTTGTCTGCAGTAAGGAAAGGGCAGCCCCACTATGCCTTCCCAATCTGTATTTATCTGAGGAAAGAAATACAAAGCTGACATAGTTTCAAGGATGAGTAAGAAATCATGATTCTGAACTCAAACGCTATTTTGATTATCTTCAGCCTGGTATATGAGGACTCCATGCTACAGAGTCTTGAGACAATAGGCTCTCCAGTCAAGAAATACCACAAGCTTACTCTCTTCGTGGTTTCATAAACAAGGATTGCACTGGTGTCTCAAGGGACCAGCCTCCAAGCCAGTGTGAAGACAGTGGAGGCAGAATAGAATAGAGACCAAAGTTTCCTCAATTTAAGGGCTATCTCATAACATTTATACCAACAGTGTGATGTTCAAGTTTCTTCATGGTCTGACCTCAGCCTAAAGCATCTGTCCTCTTAGACATGCTATGTGACTTACAGTCCATTCTCATTAACTGTAACACTACACATGCCATAAACCTTGTACTCTTCCAACTTATTACTAAGCAGAATTAAAACAGCATGAGTTCACCTATGTACAACAAGCCAAAACCTGTGGGACACTGTAAAAGCAGTGCTAAGGGGAAAGGTCATACCAATACAGGCATACCTCAAGAAACAAGAAAAAAGTCAAATAAATAACCTAATTCTACACCTAAAGCAACTAGAAAAGGAAGAAATTAAGAACCCCAGGGTTAGTAGAAGAAAAGAAATCTTAAAAATTAGGGCAGAAATAAATGCAAAAGAAACAAAAGAGACCATAGCAAAAATCAACAAAGCCAAAAGCTGGTTCTTTGAAAGAATAAATAAAATTGACAAGCCATTAGCCAGACTCAACAAGAAACAAAGAGAGAAAATTCAGATCAATAAAATTAGAAAGCAAATGGAGAGATCACAACAGACAATACAGAAATACAAACGGTCATAAGAGACTACTATCAGCAATTATATGCCACTAAAATGGACAACGTGGAAGAAATGGACAAATTCTTAGAAAAGGATAACTTTCCAAAACTCAACCAGGAAGAAATAGAAAATCTTAACAGACCCATCACAAGCACGGAAATTGAAACTGTAATCAGAAATCTTCCAGCAAATAAAAGCCCAGGTCCAGATGGCTTCACAGCTGAATTCTACCAAAAATTTGGAGAAGAGCTAACACCTATCCTGCTCAAACTTTTCCAGAAAATTGCAGAGGAAGGTAAACTTCCAAACTCATTCTATGAGGCCACCATCACCCTAATACCAAAACCTGACAAAGACGTCACACAAAAAAAGAAAACTACAGGCCAATATCACTGATGAACATAGATGCAAAAATCCTTAACAAAATTCTAGCAATCAGAATCCAACAACACATTAAAAAGATCATACACCATGACCAAGTGGGCTTTATCCCAGGGATGCAAGGATTCTTCAATATCCGCAAATCAATCAATGTAATACACCACCTTAACAAATTGAAAAATAAAAGCCATAAGATTATCTCAATAGATGTAGAGAAAGCCTTTGACAAAATTCAACATCCATTTATGATAAAAACTCTCCAGAAATCAGGAATAGAAGGAACATACCTCAACATAATAAAAGCTATATATGACAAACCCACAGCAAACATTATCCTCAAAGGTGAAAAATTGAAAGCATTTCCCCTGAAGTCAGGAACAAGACAAGGGTGCCCACTTTCACCACTACTATTTAACATAGTTTTGGAAGTTTTGGCCACAGCAATCAGAGCAGAAAAAGAAATAAAAGGAATCCAAATTGGAAAAGAAGAAGTAAAACTCTCATTGTTTGCAGATGACATGATCCTCTACATAGAAAACCCTAAAGACTCCACTAGAAAATTACTAGAGTTAATCGATGAATATAGTAAAGTTGCAAGATATAAAATCAACACACAGAAATCTCTTGCATTCCTATACATTAATAATGAGAAAATAGAAAGAGAAATTAAGGAAACAATTCCATTCACCATTGCAACGGAAAGAATAAAATACTTAGGAATATATCTACCTAAAGAAACTAAAGACCTTTATATACAATAGTGTAAAGTTTAAAAATAAAATAAAATAAAGCAAAAAAGAAAACTATAAAACAATGGTGAAAGAAATCAAAGAGGACACTAATAGATGGAGAAATATACCAAGTTCATAGATAGGAAGAATCATTATAGTGAAAATGAGTATACTATCCGAAACAATCTATAGGTTCAATGCAATCCCTATCAAGCTACCAACGGTATTTTTCACAGAACTAGAACAAATAATTTCACAATTTGTATGGAAATACAAAAAACCTCGAAGAGCCAAAGCCATCTTGAGAAAGAAGAATGGAACTGGAGGAATCAACCTGCCTGACTTCAGGCTCTACTACAAAGCCACAGTCATCAAAACGGTATGGTACTGGCACAAAGACAGAAATATAGATCAATGGAACAAAATAGAAAGCCCAGAGATAAATCCACGCACATATGGACATCTTATCTTTGACAAAGGAGGCAAGAATATACAATGGATTAAAGACAAACTCTTTAACAAGTGGTGCTGGGAAAACTGGTCAACCACTTGTAAAAGAATGAAACTAGAACACTTTCTAACACCATACACAAAAATAAACTCAAAATGGATTAAAGATCTAAACGTAAGACCAGAAACTATAAAACTCCTAGAGGAGAACATAGGCAAAACACTCTCCGACATACATCACAGCAGGATCCTCTATGACCCACCTCCCAGAATATTGGAAATAAAAGCAAAAGTAAACAAATTGTACCTAATTAAAATTAAAAGCTTCTGCACAACAAAGGAAACTATAAGCAAGGTGAAAAGACAGCCTTCAGAATGGGAGAAAATAATAGCAAATGAAGCACCTGACAAACAACTAATCTCAAAAATATACAAGCAACACCTGTAGTTCAATTCCAGAAAAATAAATGACCCAATCAAAAAATGGGCCAAAGAACTAAATAGACATTTCTCCAAAGAAGACATACAGATGGCTAACAAACACATGAAAAGATGCTCAACATCATTCATTATCAGAGAAATGCAAATCAAAACCACAATGAGGTACCATTTCACGCCAGTCAGAATGGCTGCTATCCAAAAGTCTACAAGCAACAAATGCTGGAGAGAGTGTGGAGAAAAGGGAACCCTCTTACACTGTTGGTGGGAATGCAAACTAGTACAGTCACTATGGAGAACAGTGAGGAGATTCCTTAAAAAACTGGAAATAGAACTGCCATATGACCCAGCAATCCCACTGCTGGGCATACACACTGAGGAAACCAGAAGGGAAAGAGACATGTGTACCCCAATGTTCATCACAGCACTGTTTATAATAGCCAGGACATGGAAGCAACCTAGATGTCCATCAGCAGATGAATGGATAAGAAAGCAGTGGTACATATACACAATGGAGTATTACTCAGCCATTAAAAAGAATACATTTGAATCAGTTCTAATGAGGTGGATGAAACTGGAGCCTATTATACAGAGTTAAGTAAGCCAGAATGAAAAACACCAATACAGTATACTAATGCGTATATATGGAATTTATAAAGATGGTAATGACATCCCTGTATGCGAGATGGCAAAAGAGACACAGATGTATAGAACAGTCTTTTGGACTCTGTGGGAGAGGGAGAGGGTGGGATAATTTGGGAGAATGGCATTGAAACATGTATAATATCATATAAGAAACAAATCACCAGTCCAGGTTCAATGCAGGATACAGGATGCTTGGGGCTGGTGCACTGGGATGACTCAGAGGGATGGTATGGGGAGGGAAGTGGGAGTGGGGTTCGGATGGGGAACATGTGTACACCCGTGGCAGATTCATGTTGATGTATGGCAAAACCAATACAATAAAAAAATTAATTAAAAAATAATAATACTGTAAAGTAATTAGCCTCCAAATAAAATAAATAAATTAAAAGAAAAAAACAACTACAGTATGAGTTCACCTATGTAAACTAGACATGTAGAAAACAAACAATGAAAAGTTTAAAAATAAAATAAAAAAAAGAAAACAAACAATGAAAGGATATATACTAAATGATAAAAAGCGGTCACCTCTCAGAGTACTGTTTCTTCTTTTACCAAATATGATTAAATGGACATGTATTTCTATTTCATGAGCAGAAAATATCATTTGTAAGTTTTTCTATGAATATAGAATGATTTTCTTCCTGCCTGCACAGTCAGACGTTTAATATATTTTTCTAGTAAAGTCTGTGCAAAATATAATACAGTGAGTCAGCAACTAAATTTTCTGCTTTCTATTTAACCACATTTATCTTTGTTATATTTAACATATAAATTATATAGCAAAAATTATATTTTTCCTTATTGTAGATTGTGGTAATGATGGAAAGGGAGAGGGTGGAATAGAATCATAGAAAAGCTGGGTGTTATTTTTTTAATGTTTTGCCTGCTTCAGTAAGAAAAATTCTATGATTCTAAATTATTTCTGTATTCAGTCTGTTACCAATTTTACTTGACACTCTGCATTTGATATTTGAGTATTTCTACTTGATTGTCTGTTTTGATTCAACTTTTCCATAAATCTTATCTACACTGTACTAGCATTGAGTTAGTTCATCTTTTTAAAGTTGTTAAAAGTCAGCTAGTAAGATCATCTGATGCTTCAATTCAGTTCAGTTCAGTCGCTCAGTCGTGTCTGAGTCTTTGCGACCCCATGAACTGCAGCACGCCAGGCCTCCCTGTCCATCACCAACTCCCGGAGTTCACTCAAACTCACGTCCATCAAGTCAGTGATGCCATCCCACAGACTCATCCTCTGTTGTCCCCTTCTCCTCCTGCCTTCAATCTTCCCCAGCATCAGGGTCTTTTCAAATGAGTCAACTCTTCGCATGAGGTGGCCAAAGTATTGAAGTTTCAGCTTCAGCATCAGTCCTTCCAATGAATACTCAGGATTGATTTCCTTTAGGATTGACTGGTTGGATCTCCTTGCTGTCCAAGGGACTCTCAAGAGTCTTCTCCAACACCATAGGTCTAAAGCATCAATTCTTCGGTGCTCAGCTTTCTTTATAGTCCAACTCTCACATCCATACATGACTATGGGAAAAAAACACAGCTTTGATTAGATGAAACTTTGTTGGCAAAATAATGTCTCTGCTTTTTAATATGCTGTCTAGGTTGGTCATAACTTTTCTTCTAAGGAGTAAGCGTCTTTTAATTTCATGGCTGAAATCACCATCTGCAGTGATTTTGGAGCCCCCCCAAATAAAGTCTGACACTGTTTCCACTGTTTCCCCATCTATTTCCCATGAAGTGATGGGACCAGAGGCCATGATCTTTGTTTTCTGAATGTTGAGTTTTAAGACAACTTTTTCACTCTCCTCTTTCACCTTCATCAAGAGGCTTTTTAGTTCCTCTTCACTTTCTGCCATAAAGGTGGTGTCATCTGCATATCTGAGGAGATTGATATTTCTCCTGGCAGTCTTGATTCCAGCTTGTGCTTCTCCCAGCACAGCATTTCTAATGATGTACTCTGCATATAAGTTAAATAAGCAGGGTGACAATATACAGCCTTGACATACTCCTTTTCTTATTTGGAACCAGTCTGTTGTTCCATGTCCAATTCTAACTGTTGCTTCCTGACCTGCATATAGGTTTCTCAAGAGGCAGGTCAGGTGGTCTGGTATTCCCATCTCTTTCAGAATTTTCCACAGTTTATTGTGATCCACACAGTCAAAGACTGGCATAGTCAATAAAGCAGAAATAGATGTCTTTCTGGAACTCTCTTGCTTTTTTGATGATCCAGTGGATACTGGCAATTTGATCTCTGGTTCCTCTGCCTTTTCTAAAACCAGCTTGAACATCTGGAAGTTCACGGTTCACGTATTGCTGAAGCCTTAGTAATATTATATTTAGTAGCATGTACTTATATCAACTTGTCTTCCATCCTGAAATTTTGGTGTTCAATATTTCTTCCATATCTCTAGAAGAGTTACTTTGAAATTATGATATGTGACAGGTTTTTGAGTTGTATGCCTTCATAATGTTAGGGGGTTTTTGACAAATTTATTTATAAAATTTGTATGGTAAATATACAAAAGCATTACATTTGAGGATATGGATTCTGTAAAATTCAGACCTTTTGAATAGCAATGTGTCTACTCATGATGCATTTATTTAGAGTTCATAAAAGGTAAATAAATAAATATCTGAGACATAGTTTAACTTTCTAGTCAAAAGTCTAAAATCAAAATTCAAAACAGAATAAAAGCATGCTGAATTATCTATCTGGATATTTTTTAAAATTTAATATTTTTTGAGCTATATTTTGTACTGAGCACAATGCAGTAACAATAGAGGTTGCAGGAAGTATGATGTGTGTTTTCCCCGTCCCACTAAGAAATTCTCTCACATGAGATGGGGTATCCCTTTTCTAAGCTATCTACCAGGAGATAGCATCAGATCCCACAGCTTAATGGGTCAGTCCTATAAGACTACCACACCCTTGACTTCAGATGCCTATCACAAATCCATACTGTAAGTTAGAGGTTCCCACAACCCCCACCTTAGGTTGGATTAATTTGCTGGAACAACTCACAGAACAAAGGAAACAGCTTACTTATGAAAATATGATATGAACATCCAAATGAAAGTGCCCCTGGGAAGGAACACAAAGCTTCTATGCCCTCTCATGGAGACCACTATCCCAGCACTTCCACATGTTAACCAATCAGAAGCTTTCTAACCTTGTCCTTTTGAGTTTTTATGGAGACTTCATTTATAATTGATTAAAGCATTGGCCTTGGTGATTAATTCAGCCTCTAACTCCCTGCCTTGAGTACAGAATACACAGGGATATCAAAAAAGGCAGTAATCAAGAGAAATAATATCTATTTTGAAAATCTGTGATAAAGTATCAAAATGTAAATCCTATAACATGCTATATGCTAATATATAATTATATATTATATTATTTATACCAAGCACAGCTCTTTGCTACAGAAAATGCTTATTGAATGTGTCAGTAGAATCATTTGAGATGCAATCAGCAAAGCAGAGTTACAACTGCACTTATACATATTTTATATATTGCTATATATTATATATACTTATACATATATACTCTGATACATTTGTATATATTTATACATATTATACTCTGATATATATGGTGGCACTGGTGGTAAAGAACCCACCTGACAATGCAGGAAACATAAGAGACATAGAGGCATGGGTTCAATCTTGGGTCAGAAAGATCCTCTGAAAGAGGGCATGCAACCCACTCCACTATTCTTGCCTAGAGATCCCATGGATAGAGAATCCTGATGTACTACAGTCCATAGGGTCACAAAGTGTCAAACATGATTGAAGTGACTCAGTATAGCACATATATGTATGTTACGTATATAGATATATTAGGAGAAATGGCTGAGGGAGGTAAAAGATTAAACCAGCAGCAATTGGCCGGTAAAATTTCCAGATTGCAAAAGAGTTCTGACACTTATGAAAGGAGATGAGAAATGAAGGAACGCTGGAAGGAAAAGCCTTGCCTCTGAGAAGGTAGGTCTCAATCAGCCCAGGGTGGGGCTTACCACAAAGATGTTTGTTAGAAGACACTTGGCAGGTGCAGTGAGCCTTATAATACCACTGTGCTCAATCACCACCTGGGAGTTGCCAGGAAGAACATGACCTTGGATCCAAAGCTCAGATTATCCTGAAAAAAAAAAAAAATTCACAGCAGGAGGCTGTCAGCTAAGTATACCCTCAGCAGCAGTTTCTCTCTTCAAGGGACATCTGAGTCACGCACCTCAATGACTACCATTAAGACTACCTAATAAGGTTAATAATAGAAAGGTGGGGGAAGGGGAGAAGTTGGTTAGTATTAAGAGCTTTTAGTTCACATTTATTTTGGAACTAATGAAAGATCTTTAAAAATGATTTTCCAATTAAATGGCTATCACATGTATAATGGCATCGTGAAAACATAACCTACTTGTATTAAAACTCTAGAGGAATCACACACACACAGAAAGAGCCTGTAGGGCTCTTGGTCTCTGAAAAAAAGAGCCTGTAGGGCTTCCCTGGTGTCTCAGTTGTAAAGAATTCAATGCAGGAGACCCAGGTTCAATCCCTGGTCCAGGAATATTCCACATGCAGCAGGACAATTAAGCCCATGGGCTGTGTGCCACAACTACTGAGCTAGTGCTCTAGAGTTTATAAGCCACAGCTATTGAGTGCATGTGGTGCGATTACTGAAGCACATGTGCTAGAGTTCATGCTCCACAAGAGAACCCACTGCAACGAGAAACATATGCACATCAACTAGACAGTATATCCTGCTTGCCACACTGCAGAAGGTATGCTAACAGCAATGAAGACCCAGCACAGCCATAAATAAATACAATGAACAAAGATATATTCTTTAAAAAAAGGCTTTAAACCTAGGTTTTAGTGGAAATATTGATAATACTTAAATTTTTAATCAAGAAGAGAAATATATGTACACAAGTGTTACAGATTTTATATGATTTTATAATTCTGTTGTTGTTCAGTCACTCAGTCATGTCTGATTTTTTATGAACCCTTGGAGTGCAGTATGCCAGGCTTCCTTGTCCTTCACCATCTCTCAGAACTTGCTCAAAGTCATGTCCATTGAGTCAGTAATGCCATCCAACCATTTCACCCTCTGTCTTCCCCTTCTCCAACTGCCTTCAATCTTTTCCAGTATCAGGGGCTTTTCTAACGAGCCAGCTCTTCACATCAGATCGCCAAAGTATTGGAGCTTCAGCTTCAGCCTCAGTCCTTCCAATGAATATTCAGGATTGATTTCTTTTAGGATTTACTGGTTGGGTGTCCTTGCAGCCCAAGGGACTCTCAAGAGTCTTCTCTAACACCATAGCTCAAAAGCATCAATTCTTCAGTGTTCAGCCTTTTTTATTGGTCCAATTCTCACATCCACACATGGCTACTGGAAAAACCATAGCTTTGACTAGATGGACTTTGTCAGTAATGTCTCTGCTTTTTGATATGCTGTTTAGGTTTGTCATAACTTTTCTTCAAAGAAGCAAGTATATTTTAATTCCGTGGCTGAAGTCACCATTTGCAGTGATTTTGGAGCTCCCCAAAATAAAGTCTGTCACTGTTTCCATTGTTTCCCCATCTATTTGCCATGAAGTGATAGGACCAAATGCCATGATCTTTGTTTTTTGAATGCTGAGTTTAAGCCAGCTTTTTCACTCTCTTCTTTTCACTTACATCAAGAGGCTCTTTAGTTCCTCCTCGCTTTCTGCCATAAGGGTGGTGTCATCTGTGTATCTGAGGTTATTGATATTTCTCCTGGAAATCTTGACTCCAGTTTGTTCTTCATCCAGCCTGGCATTTCATATGATGTACTCTGCATATAAGCTAAATAAGCAGGGTAACAATATACATCCTTGACGTACTCCTTTCTCAATTTGGAAATAGTCTATTGTTCCATGTCCTGTTCTAAGTATTGCTTCTTGACCTGCATACAGATTTCTGAGGAGGCAGGTGGGGTGGCCTGGTATTCCCATCTCTTGAAGAATTTTCCATAGTCTTTTGTGATCCACACAGTCAAAGGCTTTAGTGTAGTCAATGTATCAGAAGTAGATGTTTCTCTAGAATTCTCTTGGTTTTTCTATGATCCAACAGATATTGACAATTTGATCTCTGGTTCCTCTGCCTTTTCTAAATCCAGCTTGAACATCTGGAAGTTCTTGGTTCAGGTACTGTTGAAGCCTTGGAGAATTTTGGGCATTTCTTTGCTAGAATGTGAAATGAGTGCAACTGTGTGGTAGTTTGAATGTTCTTTGGCATTGCCGTTCTTTGGGATTGGAATGAAAACTGACCTCCAGTCCTGTGGCCACTGCTAATATATTCTTATCTTGATGTGAAAAAAACAGATATAACTGTTCAGTGTCCCTTAAAAAGCCTTACAATTGTTTTGAAGGGTGATGCAAAAAATATAGGGACAAATCTCTTTTTTCCTCAGGTACTTCATTTAGATTAAGATATTTTCTCCCTAGAAGTCAAATTTCATTAGTAGCAGATAGTCTTAAAGAAAAAAGACTGACTTTTCTTTGAAAATCCAAGCAGAACTTGTTCACAATTTTGACACATATTTAAATATTATTTACATTTACTGTGCAGTTCATAACTTCTCGTTTGCTTTAAATTTTATGAGGTACTAGAATAAATGTTAAAGTTGTAATATAATTATATCTCACTCTCACATGAGAGCTTTGAGTTTCAGTTTTATCTGAGGACTTTCTGAAGACTATAGCCCAGAGACAGCCTCTCAGATAGCTCTGAAGAAATACTCTAAAGAGGTAAGGAGATATATATATATATATATATATATATATATATATATATATATGCATATATACATGCAATTAAGCATACATTTCAGTAGAAGGTTGCTGCTTCTCTGGAGGAACAGATATCAGTTAATGATTTTGTGGTATGGTAAGATATTAGAAATCATATTCATTAAAAATTTCTCCTGAAATATTTCTGATTACATAAGGGTCTGTTTTGCTTGTTTTCTCACAGAACAAAATGCCTCATCCTAATTTTTGCCCTGAAATCCTTTCAGAGTATATTGTAGGTCAGTGATTACAGCTACTAAGGACTTGGTTCTTACAGAACTGGATGGTGGGCAACAGTCTTTTTTTTAAAAACAGGGTAAATTATGTAATGAATAAAAAGATTTATTTCAAAATGCATTATTATATTTTTGTAAAACAAACCTAGGTATCAATATCCATTATGCAATATTTTATTTATTTTTTTAATTTTATTTTATTTTTAAACTTTACATAATTGTATTAGTCTTGCCAAATATCAAAATGAATCTGCCACAGTAGGTTAAAGTTTGATTAAAGTAGGTGTTAGTGTAACCACTGACCAAAACCACCCACCATGGCCAGGCATAATAGTAACCACTTATATGAATTATCTCACAACAGGAAGTCCTAGTAAAGAATGTGGAACTAACAAAATATTACCGACAAGAAGAATTCAGGAATGATTCAAAAGGAGAGAGGAGACACCTGTCCATCTATCATACCAACCTCCCAGAATGTTTCTCACTGGAATCCATCTTGACTGAGTAATGCACACATCACTGGGAAGAACCTTGAGTCAAAATGATAGTTTCTAGAGACAACCTAGAAACTAACCCCATTACCATAAAACCTGAGACAGAAAATAACATTACAGAACAGTTCTCCTGGGTTCCCTTACCCTCCTACTCACCACCTAGGTTCCCCTTCCCAATAAAGTCTCTTGCTTTGTCAGCACCTGTGTCTCCTCAGATAATTCATTTCCAAATGTTAGACAAGAGCCCACTCTTGGGCTGTAGAAGAGGTCCTCATTCCTTTAACTTAAGGATAAAATAAGTCTTGGATGAAAACAGAATGTTTTATGATATTGTTCTTATAATACTTAAGGAAATCTTTCTAAGTAAATCTTTCTAAGTAGAAAGATTTAGAAATCTTTCTAAATTCAGGGAGCATAAAGAAAGTCTTGAATACATAAAATCTGAAACCTGTATACCATAAAAAATTTTAAATATTTTTTAAAAACTAGAAAAAGTATATCATAAATTACATATCTGATAATATGATCCTTAACATTTTTTTAAAACTCTTGCAAATCAGTATATCATTTAAAGAAAGTTATCTCGAAACAAAAGTGAAACAACAGATATTGTTGATTGAATTGCAATGTAGGAAACAGTTTTGAATAAAACCAAAAGAGCATTCTGGGGAAAATAAAGAGTCAAGGGCTTATAAAGGCAAAAGTCATGAGGCTGTACTCTAACATAAGAAAGGAAATATTTGTCCTTAATGATTCAGTTCAGTTCAGTTCAGTCACTCAGTCATGTCTGACTCTTTGCGACCCCATGGCCTGCAGCACGCCAGGTCTCCCTGTCCATCACCAACTCCTGGAGTTTACCCAAACTCATGCCCTCTGTTGCTCCCTTCTTCTCCCATCTTCAATCTTTCCCAGCATCAGTGTCTTTTCAAATGAGTCAGCTCTTTGCATCAGGTGGCCAAAATACTGGAGTTTCAGCTTCAACATCAGTCCATCCAATGAACACTCAGGACTGATCTCCTTTAGGATGGACTGGTTGGATCTCCTTGAAGTCCAGGGGACTCTCAGATAGGCTGTCCCAAATTATTTAGGATAAGAGTCCTGTGGAGAACAAAATCTGCTACCCTAAAATAAGCCTTTTAGCATATCAATTATTTTAAGCTGGTTGCTTTCTAAGAAACAGTAGACAAGGAGATAACTTTGAAAATCAAGTAGGATTTACCCTTTTATAAGAAATAATTACCTTTTTAAGGGAAAGCACCATCTGTAGGAGGGTCTCCCTCACTGTACCAAGAAGAGGTGAATGACCAACACTCTGGAAACTCTTATCAATGGAGAAGGCACTGACTTAAATCTGCATAATAACCTTACATTTGTTCATTGTGATTTTTCTGGTCACCTCCTATAAGTGACTCTCTCTAGCCAGAATAACCTAGAAGGGTAGAGGAAATTGTCTTCCTCCTCAATAAATAGATAGACTACTATGAGTTATTTTAGGGTAAGGGTCTTGTGGACTTCAAAAAAATATATTCACAACCTAAAAGTTGAGAATTAGGTTTTAATCAGTGGGAATATTTTAAGACTTCGAGCCCAGGAGATAGCATCTCAAGTAAACCTGAGAGAAACTACTCTGAGGTGAAGGGAGGAGCCAAGTTTTACAGAAGTTTTGCAACAAAGTGTAAGTAGTTTGAACATCAAAAGATTATTGTTGATCAAAGAAGAACAGATATTCCAAATTAAGGAATTTAATGCCTTTTTTATGTATGAGAAGATGCCAAAGTCTGGGCTCAATGAAATCATTCTTTTGATATGCACCTCAGCTATTTAAGGCTAGTTTCCTGTGTTTTTCACATCCCGAACTTCCTCAGGGCTCACCATAAGAAGTGGCTGCAGTCTGATGGCTGCTAGATGGGAGGTATTCTTTCCTTCTTGAGTTTCCTCAGGGCTCACCAGCTCACCATCCATGGTAGATACACTTGCTGATAACTGTCATATACTCGTTTACTGATATGGTAGGAAATATCCAGTTTCTCAGTCTGATAAGTATTTTTAGTTTTTGGAACATTGGGCATGTTCTGGCTGCACCATACATCATGTGAGATCTTAGTTTTCCAACTTGTACCCCCTGCATTGGAAGCATGGAATCTTAACCACTGGATCGCCAGGAAAGTCCTGAGATGAGATGTGTATGTCACATTTCCTCAATAGACTCCTAGTTTCATTTTAGAGAGTTCTCTTGGCAACACCAACTCTATTTTGATTTTCCAATGCAAATGGCAATAAATGTAAATATGCAAACAATCTCACAAATAATTTTAAAATGCATATTTAAAACACTATATATGTAACAACATGGATGGTCCTCTACGTTATCATCAGTTCAGTTCAGTTCAGTCGCTCAGTCGTGTCCGACTCTTTGCGACCCCATGAATAGCAGCATGCCAGGCCTCCCTGTCCATCACCAACTCCCAGAGTTCACCCAGACTCACATCCATCGAGTCAGTGATGCCATCCAGCCATCTCATCCTCTCTCGTCCCCTTCTCCTCCTGCCCCCAATCTCTCCCAGCATCAGAGTCTTTTCCAATGAGTCAACTCTTCGCATGAGGTGGCCAAAGGACTGGAGTTTCAGCCTTAGCATCATTCCTTCCAAAGAAATCCCAGGGCTGATCTCCTTCAGAATGGGCTGGTTGGATCTCCTTGCAGTCCAAGGGACTCTCAAGAGTCTTCTCCAACACCACAGTTCAAAAGCATCAATTCTTCGGCGCTCAGCCTTCTTCACAGTCCAACTTTCATATCCATACATGACCACAGGAAAAAGCATAGCCTTGACTAGACGAACCTTGGTTGGTAAAGTAATGCCTGATAGAAGTCAGATTGAGAAAGACAAACACCATATGATATCACTTACATATGAAATCTAAAATATGATACAAATAAACTTAGCTATGAAATAAACTCACATTCAGAGAACAAACCTGAGGTTGCCAAGAGGGAAGAGGGGTGAGTAAAGAATGGACTGAGAGTATGGAGCTAGCAAACTATAATACATAGCACAGAAAACTGTTCTCAATGCCCTGTGATAAACCATAATGGAAAAGAATATGAAAAAGAATGTATATATAGATACATATAACTGAATCACTTTGCTGTACAGAAGAAATTAACAAAACATTGTAAAACAACCATTCTTGAATAAAAGAATTTTAAAAAATGTATAATATTTTTCTTATGAAATAAAAAGCCTGAATGAAATAAAAGTAAATTTGAGGGGTGGTCCCAAGATGGCAGAGGAATCGGATGGGGAGACCACTTTCTCCCCCACAAATTCATCAAAAGATCATTTGAATATTGAGCAACTTCCACAAAGCAGCTTCTGAACGCTGGCAGAGGACACCAGGCACCCAAAAAGACAGCCAAGTCTCTTCAAAAGGAGGTAGGACAAAATATAAAAGAAGAAAACAGAGACAAAAGATTTAGGGATGGCGACCCGTCCTGGGGAGGGAGTGGCGAAGGAGGAGAAGTTTCTGCACAATAGGAAACTTTCACAGGCGTGTCTGTGGGGGAGCTTTGGAATCTCAGAGGGCAATATAACTGGGAGGGAAAAAAAACAAAACCCACAGAATATGTGCCTAACCGTGACTAGCAGCTCAGACGCTTGCTCCCGCCAGCAGCGAGTGGGGGTTGAGCAGGGAGGTATGGGCTGCATCACTGGTCCTTAGGGTAAGGATCAGGCTTGAATTCCCTGAGGATAATCTGAGGGAACTAATGTGACATAGCAACCCAAACTGCGGGATCACTAGAGAGACCAAAAAAAAAAAAAAAAAAAAGAAGGCCCTTTCCCACAAAAGGCTCTAATGCCACACAGTGACTCATGGTACACTCACAGAACAAAGGATTGCAGCAAATAACAAAGGAGAGCAAGCCAGCTGCTGTTTAGGGACCTCCCCACCCCCACCCGCTCCCCACCCCGCCCCAAGCCAGAGGCAGAGAGGCAGGTGTCTTAACAGCAAAAGCCAGAAAACAAAGGGGCTGCTGCAATCTCAGCCACCGAGAGCTCATCATCCAATAAACTGTGAGCAGGCTGCCAGTTGCTAACCATGTCCTCCTGGGACCTTGGACAGTTCACATCTGCCAGGAGTGTCACAGCCTGAGATTAACTCCCCAGAAAACACACACAACACACCTGGGACTGTGCCCTTGTGGCACACCTGAGAAACTAAGCAGCTGGAACAGGAGAGGTGCATAAGATGCACGGCCCACCTGGGACAGTCATCTCGCCAAGCACTTAGTTGACAGAGTGGGTTGGACCTGGGAATAGCACAAAACGCACAGCGTATCTGGGTCTGTGCCCCTGTGGAGCACCCAAGAACCTGAGCAGCTTAGACCTGGGAAAGGCAGATAACAGAGGGCCCACTTGAGACTGTTCCCTTGCAGAGCACCCTGGAGCCTGAGTAGTGTGGTCCTGGGAAATACACTCTGCCTTGGGCTGTGGCAAACCCAGTGTGATCCATCCAGTACAGCATTCCCCACACATGCCAGCAGTATTTGTTTGCAATGTCCCTCCCTCTCTGCAGCACAACTGAACATGTGAATCTAAATAAGTTACCACCTTTGCCTCCTTGTGTCAGGGCAGAAATTAGACACTGAAGAGACTTGCAAACAGAAGAAGTCAAAATAAACAAAAAAGGGGGAACTGCTCTGGAAGTGACAGGTGCAACTATTAAAACCCTGCAGTTAATGCTGAGATTGTGCATTTGAAGGACAACTATAGACTTTGAGAACAAGAACATGCCAGAACAAGGGAATATCTGACACTGAACTGACCTCACACTGCCTACAACAGCTCCAGAGAAATTCCTAGATATATTTTTACTAATAACAATTTTTAATTAAAAAAAATTAGTTCTTTGTTACACCTTTAACAACCCTATTTTTTAAAAAACAAATAACATGTATTTTTTTTAGTTTTTGTAATCAATTTTGATTTCCATTTTTTATATTGTATTTTTGAGAATCTAGCCTCTGTTCTAGGTTTTTAATCTTTGCTTTTTGATATTTGTTATCAATTTTGTACCTTTATGAATGTAATCTTCAGTATCCCATCTCACTTAGAAATTTGATTACTGGCTTAATTGCTCTCTCAGCTTTTGACTCTCCCTTTTCTGTTCCTGGTCACCTCTATCTCCATCCTCCCTGTTCTCTTTTTATATAACTGTGTGAATCTCTCTGGTTGTCCCTGGTTGTGGAGAGCTGTTTCAACATTAACTTAGGGGTTTTATCTTCTATGCTGTATGGATGGAAAAGTTGTGAGGCTACTGTAGAGAAGGCTCAAAACCTAAAGGCAGGAGGCTTAACTCCAGAAGTTTAGAACATCAGAGAACTCCAGACTCCAGAGAACATTAATAGACAAGAGCTCACCCAAAGTCTCCATACCTACACTGAGGCCAAGCTCCACCCAACAGCCAACAGTTCCAGTGCAAGACACACCACACAAATTCTCCAGCAACAGAAACATAATCCTGAACATTAAAAGATGGGCTGCCCAAAGCCATGCCAAACTCAAAGACTCTGCAAAACACCACTGAAGACTTCATTGCACTCCTGAGAAAAGAGATCAAGCAACACCCACCAGAACACAGACACAAGATCCCCCAACCAGGAAATCTTGACAAGCCACTATTCCAACCCCACCCACAGGGAGTAGATATCACAATTAAGAAGCACCACGGATTTCCAGTCTGCAGAAAGGGCACACCAAACACAAGAATCTAAACAAAGTGAAAAGTCAAATAATATTTAGCAGGTGAAGGAACATGATAAAAACCCACCAAACCAAACAAAAGAGAAGGAGATAGTCTACCTGAAAAAGAATTCAAAATAATGATAGTAAAGATGATACAAAATCATGAAAACAAAATGGAGTTATAGAAAAATAAACTAGAGACAAGGATAGAGAAATATAAGAAATAAAAAGAGTCAATCAATAATGAACAAAGCAATAACTGATATTTAAAAGCACTCTGGAGGGAACCAACAGTAGAAGAACTGAAGCAGAAGAGAAGATAAGTGAGGTGGAAGATAGAATGGTGGAAATAAATGAAGAGAGGAAAGAAGAAAAAAGAATTAAAATAAATGAGGACAACATCAGAGACCTATGTGACAATGTTAAATGCCCCAATATTTGAATCATAGGTGTCCCAGAAGAAGACCAAAAAAAAGGGGCATGAGAAAATACTTGAGATAATAGTCAAAAACTTCCCTAAAATAGGGAAGGAAATAGCCATCCAAGTCCAAGAAACTCAGAGAGTCCCAAACAGGATAAACCCAAGGGGAAACACCCCAAGAGACATATAATTAAACCAACAAAAATTAAACACAAAGAGCAATTGTAAAATAATTAGCTTCCAATAAAATAAATTTTTTTTTTTTTAAGCAGCAAGGGGGAAACAATAAATAACACACAAGGAGATTTTCATAAGGATAAAAGCTGATCTTTCAATAGTTAAAATCAATGGACATACTTAAAAGTCATGAAAGAGAAAAACGTACAACCAAGAACCTCTACCCAACAAGGACCTTACTCACATATGAAGGAGAAATCAAAAGCTTTACATACAAGCAAAAGTAAGAGAATTCAGTACCACCAAACCACTTTCAGCAAATGCCAAAGGATCTTCTCTAACAGGAATCACAGAAAAGGCTTACAAAAATGAACCCAAAATAACAAAGTAAATGGAAACAGGATCACCAGTTCAGTTCAGTTCAGTCGCTCAGTCATGTCCAACTCTTTGCGACCCCATGAATTGCAGCACGCCAGGCCTCCCTGTCCATCACCAACTCCCGGAGTTCACTCAAACTCATGTCCATCAAGTCGGTAATGCCATCAAGCCAACTCATCCTCTGTCGTCCCCTTCTCCTCCTGCCTCCAGACCTTCCCAGCACCAGGGTCTTTTCCAATGAGTCAACTCTTCGCATGAAGTGATCAAAGTACTGGAGTTTCAGCTTCAGCATCAGTCCTTCCAATGAACACCCAGGACTGATCTCCTTTAGGATGGACTGGTTGGATCTCCTTGCAGTCAAGGGACTCTCAAGAGTCCTCTCCAACACTACAGTTCAAAAGCATCAATTCTTCAGCACTAAGCTTTCTTCGCAGTCCAACTCTCCCATCCATACATGACCATTGGAAAAACCACAGCCTTGACTAGACGGACCTTTGTTGGCAAAGTAATGTCTCTACTTTTGAATATGCTATCTAGGTTGGTCATAACTTTCCTTCCAAGGAGTAAACGTCTTTTAATTTCATGGCTGCAATCACCATCTGCAGTGATTTTAGAGCCCATACTTATCAGTAATTACCTTTAAATGTAAATGGTTTAAATGCCCCAACCAAAAGACAAAGACTGGTCAAATGGATACAAAAACAAACCCAGTATAATTGTTGTCTACAAAAGACCCACCTCATATCTAGGGACACATACAGATTGAAAGTGAGGAGCTGGAAAAAGATATTTTGTGTAAGTGAAGACCAAAATAAAGCAGGAATAGCAATACTCATATCAGATAAAAGACTTTGATAAAGACTGAGATAAGAGACAAAGGAAAATACCTAATGATTAGAGGATCAGTCCAAGAAGAAGATATAGCAAATACAATATATATGCACTCAACACAGTAATAACTCAATACATAAAGTAAATGCTAACAAGTATTAAATGGGAAATTAACAGTAACAATAAAAGTGGGGGACTTTAATACCCAACTCACACCTATGGATAGATCCACCAAACAGAAAATTAGCAAGAAAATACAAGCTTTAAATGATACAATGGAAAAGTTAGACCTAACTGATATCTACAGGGCATTTCACCCTAAAACAATGGATTTGTCTTTATCTCAAGTACACATGGAACATTCTCCAAGATAGATCAGATCCTGGGCCAAAATCTAACCTTGGTAAATTTTTAAAATTGAAATCATTTCAAGCATCTTTTCTTTTTTTTTTTTTTTTTTTTTTTATTTATTTTTAAATTTTATCTTTTCTGATGACAATATGATAAGATTAGATGTAAACAGCAGGGAAAAAAAACTATAAAAAACAGAAACATATGGAAGCTAAACAACACGCTTCTGAATAACCAACAGATCACAGAAGAAATTGGAAAGGAAATCCAAATATGCATAGAATATATGAAAATGAAAACACAACAACCCAAAACCTATGGCATTCTGTAAAAGCAGGGCTAACAGGGAGGTTCATAACGCTAAAAACCTACCTCAAGAAACAAGAGAAACATCAAATAAAAAACCTAACTTAAAAGCTAAAGCAATTAAAAAAAGAAGTAAAGAAGAACCCCAAAGTTAGTAGAAGGAAGGATATCATAAAATCAGACCAGAAAAAAATAAAAAAGAAATGAAGGAGACTATAGCAAAGATCAACAACACTAAAAACTGATTCTTTGATAAGATAATAAAAAAGACAAACTGTAAGCCAGATTCATCAAGAATAAAAGGGAGAATAATCAAATCAATAAAATTAGAAATGAAAATGGAGAAATGACAACAGATAAAACAGAAATATATAAGGTAATAAGAGACCGCTATGAGCAATGACTGTGTGGATCACAACAAGCCGTGGAAAATTCTTCAAGAGATGGGAACACCAGACCACTTGACCTGCCTCCTGAGAAATCTGTATGAAGGTCAAGAAGCAACAATTAAACTGGACATGGAACAACAGACTGGTTCCAAATCAGGAAAGGAGCACATCAAGGCTGTATATCATCACTCTGCTTATTTAACTTATATGGAGAGTACATCATGAGAAATGCTGGACTGGATGAAACACAAACTGGAATCAAGATTTCTGGGAGAAATATCAATAACCTCAGATATGCAGATGGCACCACCATTATGGCTGAAAGCAAAGAAGAACTAAAGAGCCTCTTGATGAAAGTGAAAGAGGAGAGTGAAAAAGCTGGCTTAAAACTCAACATTCGGAAAACTAAGATCATGGCATCCGGCCCCATCACTTCATGGCAAATAGATGGGGAAACAGTGGAAATAGTGACAGACTTTACTTTGGGGGGCTCCAGAATCACTGCAGATCGTGTATGCAGCCATGAAATTAAAAGCCACTTGCTCCTTGGAAGAAAAGTTATGAGCAACTTAGACAGCATATTAAAAAGCAGAGACATTACTCTGCCAACAAAGTCAATCTAGTTAAAACTATGGTTTTTCCAGTGGTCATGTATGAATGTGAGAGTTGGACTATAAAGAAAGCTGGTGCTTTTGAACTGTGGTGTTGGAGAAGACTCTTGAGAGTCTCTTGGATTGCAAGGAGATCAAACCAGTCCATCCTAAAGGAGATCAATCCTGTATATTCATTGGAGGACTGATGCTGAAGCTGAAACTCCAATACCTTGGCCACCTGATGCAAAGAACTGACTCATTAGAAAAGCCCCTGATGGTGGGAAAGAATGAAGGCAGGCGTAGAAGGGGACAACAGAAGATGACATGGTTGGATGGCATCACCAACTCAATGGATATGAGTTTATGTAAACTCCATGAGTTGGTGATGGACAGGGAGGCCTGGCGTGCTGCAGTCCATGGGGTCTCAAAGTCAGACACATTGAGCGACAGAATGGAATTGAACTAATGAGCTATGATGTGCCAATAAAATGGACAACTTGGAAGAAACGGACTAATTCTTAGAAAAGTATAACCTTCCAAATACGAACCAAAAAATAGTAACAGATCCTTCACAAGCATGGAAATCTAAACTGTGATCAAAAATATTCCAACCAAAAAAGCCCAGGACCAGATGGCTTCACATGTGAATTCTACAAAAAATTTAGAGAAGAGCTAACAGCTACCCTACTCAAAATCTTCCAGAAAATTACAGAGGAAGGTAAACTCCCAAACTTATTCTATGAGGCCACCATCACCCTGATACCCAAACCAGAAAAAGATGCCATGACAAATAAAACTACAGGCCAATATCACTAATGAATATAGATGCAAAAATCCTCAACAAAATTCTAGCAAACAGAAACTAACAACATACTAAAAGAGATCATGTATCATGACCAAGTGGACTTCATTCCAGGGATGCAAGGATTTTTCAGTATTGCAAATCAGTCAATGTGATGCACCATATTAATAAATTAAAATATAAAAACCATATGATTATCTCAACAGATGCAGAGAAAACCTTTGACAAAATTCAATATCCATTGATGATAAAAGCTCTCCAGAAAGCAGGCATGTAATGAATATACCTGAACATAGTAAAAGCCATATATTACAAACCCATGTCAAATGTTATCTTCAAAGGCAAAAAACTGAAAGCATTTCCTCTAAAATCAGGAACAAGAAAAGGGTGCCCACTCTCACCACTACTATTCAACATTGTTTTGAAAGTCCTAGCCATAGCCATCAGAGAAGAGAAAGAAATGAGAGAAATCCAGATTAAAAAAGAAGACGCAAAACTCTCACAGTTTGCAAATGGTATAATCCTCTACACAGAAAACCACACAGAAACCACCAGAAAATTATTAGAGCTTATCAATGAATGTAGTTAATTTTCAGGATATAAAATTAATACACATAAATCCCTTAAATCCTATACATTTGCAATGAAAAAAACAGAAAGAGAAATTAAGTAAACAATCACATTCACCAGTGCAACGAAAAGAATAAAATACCTAGGAATAAATTTACCTAAAGAAACAACATATCTATAGAAAATTATAAAACACTGATGAAAGAAATAAAAGATGACATGAATAGATGAAGAAATATATTACGGTCTTGGATTGAAAGAATCAGTATAGTGAAAATAAATATTCTACCCAAAGCAATTGATAGATTCACAATATTCATAAAAGACAATTTTTCACAGAACTAGAATAAATAATTTCACAGTTTTTATGGAAACAAAAATAACCTTGAAGAGCCAAAGTAATCATGAGAAAGAAGAATGGAACTGGAGGAATCAACCTGCTAGAATTCAGACTATACTACAAAACTACAGTCATCAAGAGAGTATGGTATTGGTACAAAGACAGAAATATAGGTCAATGGAACAAAATAGAAAACCCAGAGATAAATCCATGCACCTATGTACAACTTACCTTTGATAAAGGAGGCAAAAATATAAAATGGAGAAAAGACAATCTCTTTAACAAGTGGTGCCAGGAAAACTGGTCAACCAGTTGCAAAATAATGAAACTAGAACACTTTCTAACTTCATACACAAAAATAAACTAAAAATGGATTAAAGATCTAAATGTAAGACCAGAAACTATAAAACTCCTAGAGAAAAACATAGAACACTCTGACGCAAATCACAGCATGATCCTCTATGACCCACCTCCCAGAGTAATGGAAATAAAAAGAAACATAAAGAAATGGGACCTAATTAAACTTAAAAGCCTTTGCACAAGGAAGGAATCTATAAGCAAAGTGAAAAGACAGCCTTCAGAATGGGGGAAAATAAAAGCAAACGAAGCAACTGATAAAGAACTAATCTCTAAAATATATAAGCAGCTCATGCAACTCAATATAAGAAGAAAAAACAACCCAATCAAAAAGTGAGCCAAAGAACTAAACAGACATTTCTCCAAAGAAGACAGAGATGGTTAACAAACACAGGAAAAGATGCTCAAGATTAGTCATTATTAGAGAAATGCAAATCAAAACCACAATGAGGTACCATCTCACACTGGTTAGAACAGTTGCCATCAAAAAGTCTACAAAAATTAAATGCTGAAAAGGATGTGGAGAAAAGGAAACACTCTTGCACTGTCAGAGGAAATGCAAACTAGTACAGAAACTATGGAGAACAGTGTGGTGATTCCTTAAAAAACTGGGAATAGAACTTCCAAATGACCCAACAATCTCACTGCTGGGAATACACATCAAGGAAACCAGAACTGAAAGACACATGTACCCCAATGTTCATTGCAGCACTGTTTGCAATAGCTAAGACATGGAAGCAACCTAGATGTTCATCAGCAGATGGATGGATAAGAAAGTTGTGTTACACATACACAATAGAATATTACTTAGATATAAAAAATGCATTTCAGTAAGTTCTAATAAGGTGGATGGAACTGGAGCAAATGTGCGGTAGTTTGAACATTCTTTGGCATTGCCTTTGTTTGGGATTAGAGTGAAAACTGACCTTTTCCAGTCCTGTGGCAACTGCTGAGTTTCCAAATTTGCTGGCATATTGGGTTCAGCACCTTCACAGCATCATCTTTTAGGATTTGAAATAGCTCAATTGTAGTTTCATTACCTCCAATAGCTTTGTTCTTAGTGATGCTTTTTAATTTTTTTAATTAAAAAATGCTTTTTAAAAATTTTCTTATCTCTCATATGCTGATAACCATTAAATCCTTTTCTTTTCTCAGGGATGATAAGGGGATCAGCATGACTAACCACTGAGAATCGACTAGAGACAGAGAAGAGGGCACGTCTCACAGACATTAGTTCTCTACTATTGCTTTTCTTCTTTTCTTAAGGAATTAAACATATTTGGTTGGATCTCTTTTGTCTACCTACATTTCAAACACTTTCTCTCTGCCCATTTTTCTCTTCCTGTTTTGTAGTTTTGATTTGTATTTTTCCTTCTCCTTTGCACTCTTCCTTTATGGTTTGATGACTTTTTGTGGTGGTATTAATTGTTCCCTTTATCTTAATTTTCTTCAGGTTTATCCTTTGTGGTTACCATGAAGCACACTTAAAATATCTAATAACATCCTAGTTTAAACTGATAATTAACTTTAATAGCATACAGAAACTCTACATTTCTTGTGCCTCTCATATTTTAGGTTATTGACATTATTTATGTCTTTCTATATTGTGTATCCAATAAAAATTATTGTATATAGTATTTTTTAAATAATTTTTATTTTATTTTTTAACTTTACAATATTGTATTGGTTTTGCCATATATCAACTTGAATCCGCCACAGGTATAGACGTGTTCCCCATCCTGAACCCTCCTCCCTCCTCCCTCCCCATACCATCCCTCTGGATCGTCCCAGTGCTTTTAATTAATTTAATTAATTAATTAATTTTTAAATTTTTTAATTAATTAATTAATTTATTTCTTTAAAGTTTTAAACTTGAATTGAAAGTGGTTGACACACCATTACAATATAAGAGAATGACTATTTAATATATAAATATATATTTATATATTTACCTTGCCTGGTGAGTTTTATGCATTCATATGATTTTTTGCAGTTAATTAAAGTCCTTTAATTTCAGCTAGAACTCCCTTTAACATTTTTATAAGGCAGGATCTAGTGGTGATGAACTCGCTCAGCTT
The DNA here is from genome assembly GCF_019923935.1 of Bubalus bubalis. Taxonomy (NCBI): domain Eukaryota; kingdom Metazoa; phylum Chordata; class Mammalia; order Artiodactyla; family Bovidae; genus Bubalus; species Bubalus bubalis. The sequence continues at coordinate 43,320,866 of NC_059160.1, read as the reverse complement.
TTGTTTCTTTGGGGAAATGTGAGCTAAAGGACTAATGATGAGCATTTGGTATATTTGATACATTTAATTGTAGACTAAAGCAAGAATGAAGACATAGGTAGAAGAAAACTATATAAACATTGCATATGGTAAAAGCAGAAAGAATGCAACCTTTTAAAAATGGAAAAAGTAGAACAAAAGGGAGAGTAAATAAGATTCATGACTGTTATTTGGGTAATATAACAGTTGGAGTTAAGGTTGTTGTTGTTCAGTTATTAAGTCATGTCCCCCTCTTTGTGACCCCATGAGCTGCAGCATGCCAGGCGTCAATGTCCTTCACTATCTCCTGGAGTTTGCTCAAAACTCATGTCCACTGAGTGGACATCCTCTGTTGTCCGCTTCTCCTCCTGCCTTCACTCTTTCCCAGCGTCAGGATCTTTTCCAGTGACAGCTATTCATGTCAGGTGGCTAAAGTATTGGCGTTTCAGCTTCAGCATCAGTCCTGCCAATGAATATTTAGGGTCGATTTCCTTTAGGATTGACTGGTTTAATCTCCTTGCTGTCCAAAGGGCTCTCAAGAATCTTCTCCAACACTACAGTTAAAAAACAATTTTACAGCACTCAGCCTTATTTATGGTCCAAAACACATCCATACATGACTACTGGAAAAACCATAGCTTTGACTAGATGGACCTTGCTCAGCAAACTGATGTCTCTACTTTTTAACACACTGTCTAGGTTTGTCATAGCTTTTCTTCCAAGGAGCAAGCATCTTTTAATTTTATGGCTGCAGTCACCATCTTCAGTGATTTTGGAGACCAAAAAAATAAATCTGTCACTGTTTCCATTTTGTTTCCTCATTTATTTGCCATGAAGTAATGAGACCAGATGCCATGATCTTAGTTTTCTAAATGTTGAGTTTTAAACTAGGTTTTTCACTCTGTTCATTCACTTTCATCAAGAGGCTGTTTAGTTGCTCGTTGCTTTCTTCCATTAGAATGGTATCATCTGCATATCTGAGGTTATTGATATTTCTCCCAGCAATCTTGATTCCAGCTTGAGCTTCATCCAATCCAGCATTTCGTATGATGTACTCTGCATGCAGGGTGACAATACAGTTTTGACATAATCTTTTTCCAATTTGGAAACAGTCCATTGTTCCATGTCCATTTGTAACTGCTGATTCTTGACCTGCATACAGTCTTCTCAGAAGGCAGGTAAGGTGGCCTGGTATTCCCATCTATTGCAGAATTTTTCACTGTTGTGATCCACACAGTCAAAGGCTTTAGTGTAACAGTCAATCAAGCAGAAGTAGATGTTTTTCTGGAATTCTCTTGCTTTTACTATGATCCAACAGATTTTGGCAATATGATCTCTGGTTTCTCTGCCTTTTCTAAATCCAACTTGTACATATGAAACTTCTCAGTTCACATACTATAGAAGCCTTGCTTAAAGGATTTTGAACATTACCTTGCTAGCATGTAATAAATGCAATTGTGTGGTAGTTTGAACATTTTGGTATTGCTCTTCTTTGGGACTGGAATGAAAACTGACTTTTCCAGTCCTATGGCCACGTCTGAGTTTTCCAAATTTGCTGGCATATTGAGTGCAACACTTTAATAGCATCATCTTTAAGATTTGAAATAGCGCATCTGGAATTCTGTCAGTTCCACTAACTTTGTGCATAGTGATGCTTCCTAAGACCCACTTGACATCACACTCCAGGACGTCTGGTTCCAGGTGAGTGGTCACATCATCATGGTTATCTGGGTCATTAAGACTTTTTTTGTATAGTTCTTCTGTAAATTCCTGTCATCTCTTCTTCAAATCTGCTTCTTTTAGGTCCATACCATTTCTGTCCTTTATTGTGTCCATATTTACATGAAATATTTCCTTAGTATCATTTTCTTGAAGAGATCTCTAGTTTTTCCCATTCTGTTGTTTTCCTCTGTTTCTTTGCATTGTTCACTTAAGAAAACTTTCTTATCTCTCCTTGCTATTATTTTTAACTCTTTATTCAGATGGGTATATCTTTCCTTTTCTCCTTTGCCTTTAGCTTCTCTTCTTTTCTCAGCTGTTTGTAAGTCCTCCTCAGACAACCTTTTTGCCTTTTTGCATTTCTTTTTCTTCAGGCTGAGGATCTAATCCCTTGAATCTATTTGTCACTTTCACTATATAATCATAAGAGATTTTATTTAGGTCATATCTGAATTACCTAGTAGTTTTCTTTACTTTCTTTGATTTAAATCTGAAATTTGCAGTAAGGAGCTGATGATCTGAGCCACAGTTAACTCCAAGTCTTGTTTTTGCTGACTGTAGAGCTTCTCCATCTTTGACTACAAAGAATATAATCAGAATATAATCAATCTGATTTTGATATTGACCATGTGGCGATGTCCATTTGTATAGTTGTCTCTTGTGTTGTTGGAAGAGGGTATTTGATATGACCAGTGTGTATCTTGTTGAAACTCTGTTAGTCTTTGCCCTGCTTCATTTTGTACTCCAAGGCCAAACTTGCCTATTACTCCAGGTATCTCTTGACTTCCTACTTTTGCATTCCAGTCCCCTAAGATGAAAAGGACCTCTTTTTAGTGTTATTTCTGGAAGGTCTTCTAAAGTATACTATTTGAAATTTACAAACCAGAAGTTTAAAGATGAACTTTAAAAGTAGGGTTAAAATAACTAGCATAGAAGACTTTAATACAATCCTTCTTAAACAAGAAAAGAATTTTTTTCGAAAAATAAATGATCACACTCAGAAAAGTTGTATATAACAAAATACACATGGTAAATGAAGTATAAATTAACAAACACAAAAGAACGTTTTGATTAGTTGCTACCAAAATGGTCAGTTATTTTAGTGTGTGTTATTGGGCTTCCTTATCTATTCAAAGATATTGAAGTTAACTCAAAGAGTAAAATTCAACTCTGTCAATAAAGGCACACCTAAAATAGAAGGGTTCAAAAAGACAAAATATAAAAGAATAGGGAAAGATTTACTGTAAGAGTAATAAAGCACCTGTGATCTCCATATGGACAATGTAGAATTTGGGCCAAAAATAATTAATTGAGACTAAAATTATCTTATAATGGTTAATGCTACAGTGTACAGTGAAAAAACACAAAAACCAACAACCACCAATATAAAGACAAAAATTCAGGAAATATAAGAAAAAAATAATACCATGTTAATAGTAAAACATACATTCAGTAAGAGAGATTAAATGGAGCAAAGAATAAATAAATGAATATAAATATGTAGAAGAGCTAAACTGAAGAGGCAATAAGGTTGGCCTTATGGATATATGTTAAAACTGCAATATGCTTCTTAATGTACATGAAATATTCATAAAATTATTTCACTGGCATTAAATTTCCTGAATTTTACAATTGCACTATGGCTATGATAGTGAATATCTTTGTTCATAGTAAATATACACCGAAGTGTTAAAAGAAAATGTGGAATATGGGTAAGGGTATATGGGAGTTTTCTCTGCGATTTCAACTGTTCTGCAAATTGGACATTATGTCTAAAAAAAGTTAAAATAGAACTGTTGCATTTGCTTGGTGGTTTGTAGCTGACAAATGCATTGCTGCGTCTTCTCCCAGGCTATGAAATACAGGACCCAGCATTCAACATGCCAAGAAAATCAGATGCTTTCTTCTCAAGCTCTTACTTCAGTACTGGGAAGGTGCACTGTGCTGTGTTTTGTGTTTTATGCTAAAACCTTTACATCTGATTTAGTTTTCTGTAACTCAGAGTGGGTATCAACAATAGAATATGTCCATGCCTAGTTTCCATTTATCCAGTACTAATTATCTTTCCCTTAAAGTGACCCTGCATGCAAGAGCCAAATTCCATGGTTTTACAAGAAGAAACAAGCTTCCATCCTCCTTTCTAAAAGGATCATTAAAGCCTCTCTTATGGAGTGGAGAACACTGTAGACATTTAGTAAATGTATTTTAATATGGATGATACTGTATGAAGCTTCTGTGCTGAGAGCCTTTAATGATCACCAGGCAGACCATAACCTTATGAACATGCAGTAGACAATCTTAGCCATTTCTGTTTCCAAGATCACATTGCAGCTCTTGGAAAAGCAACTAAAAATACAAGACAGAGTAGCATAAAGCTAATCAAAATTTTAGTTTGAGAACATAGCACACAGGAGGACTAGACAAAGTATAGCTTTGGGAAATACAGGAACCCAGCATAATTCACAAGAGTTACAGATTCAAAGCCTGATTATAAAGAAAGAATGATTAGAGAAAGACATCAGACAAAAAGGATTCCTGAGGGAAACTAATACTAAACCTCAATAAATGGAGTAGCTACAGCTGGCTAAATGCTTATTGTCAGAAAGTCTGGCTGAAAAGCTATAGAAGTCAGAGGCCAGGGAGATGAAACACTAAAACATTTTCTCTAATTTTCTTGGAGGAAGCATCAATTTGAAAGGCAAACTGATTTCTAAGAACATCTGTATCTTCTGAAATAGAATGTAATTGGGTATGTTGTTCTCAATTAAATATCAATATTTAACATGCTTTAGTCTTGATTTCCCAAGGATATCTTACATTTCTTTGCATGTCAACATAAATGATAGGAAAATACTGGAACAATAACAAATACATCTTGCTGAGGAAGCAATCTACAGATACAGCTCTCATGATATCCACAAGCAAATATAATACAGGAAGCTTTGAGTTAATTAAAAAATCTCTGTGTAAGAAATACAAAGGATCATATAAGACTACTATCAGCAACTATATGCCAATAAAATGGACAACTTGGAAGAAATGGACAAATTCTTAGAAAAGTATAACCTTCCAAAACTGAACCAGGAAGAAATAGAAAATTTTAATAGACACATCACAAGCATGGAAATAGAAACTGTAATCAAAATGAAACTGGAGCCTATTATACAGAGTGAAGTAAGCCAGAAAGAAAAACACCAATACAGTATACTAACGCATATATATGGAATTTAGAAAGATGGTAACAATAACCCTGTGTACGAGACAGCAAAAGAGACACTGATGTATAGAACAGTCTTATGGACTCTGTGGGAGAGGGAGAGGGTGGGAAGATTTGGGAGAATGGCATTGAAACATGTAAATATCATGTATGAAATGAGTTGCCAGTCCAGGTTCGATGCACGATACTGGATGCTTGGGGCTGGTGCACTGGGACGACCCAGAGGGATGGAATGGGGAGGGAGGAGGGAGGAGGGTTCAGGATGGGGAACACATGTATACCTGTGGCGGATTCATTTTGATATTTGGCAAATCTAATACAGTTATGTAAAGTTTAAAAATAAAATAAAATTAAAAAAAAAAAAAAAAAAAAAAAAAAAAAAAAAAAACTTCCAACAAACAAAAGGCCAGGACCAGATGGTTTCACAGATGAAGTTTACCAAAAATTTAGAAACAAAATAATACCTATCCTACTTAAACTCTTCCAGAAAATTGCAGAGGAAGGTAAACTCCCAAACTCATTCTATGAGGCAACCATCACACTAATACCAAAACCAAAAAAAGATGCCACCAAAAAAAGAAAATTACAGGCCAATATCACTGATGAACACAGATGCAAAAATCCTCAACAAAATTCTAGCAAACAGAATCCAACAGCATATTTAAAAAATCATATACATCATGACCAAGTGGGCTTTATCCCAAGGATGGAAGGATGCTTCAGTATTCACAAATCAATCAATGTGATACACCACATTAACAAATTGAAAGATAAAAAAATGTGGTTATCTCAATAGATGCAGAAAAAGCCTTTGACAAAATTCAACATCCATTTATGATTTAAAAAAAAAAATCTCCAGAGAGCAGGTACAGAAGGAACATAACCCAACATAATAAAAGCCATCTACGATAAACCCACAGCAAACATTATCCTCAATGGCAAAAAATTGAAAGCAAAAAATTTCCTCTAAAGTCAGGAATAAGACAAAGTTGCAAACTCTCACCACTACTACTCAACATAGTTTTGGAAGTCTTAGCCACAGCAACTGGAGAAGAAAAAGAAATAAAATGAATCCAAATTGGTTTAAAAAAAAAAAAAAAAAAAGGAGTAAAACTCTCACTATTTACAGATGACATGATCCTCTACATAGAAAACCCTAAAGACACCACCAGAAAATGACTAGAGATAATTAATGAATATAGCAAATTTGCAGGATATAAAATTAATACACAGAAATCCCTTGCATTCCTATACACTAACCCAGAGAAAACAAGAAGAGAAATTAAGGGAACAGTTCCATTCACCTTTGCAACAGCAACAAAAAATATAAAATAAAATACCTAGAAATAAATTTACATAAAGAAACAAAAGACCTTTATATAGAAAGCTATACAACACTGATGAAAGAAGCCAAAGATGTCACAAATAGATGAAGGAACATACCATGTACATGGATTGGAAGAATCAATATAGTGAAAATGAGTACACCACCCAAAGCAATATATAGGTTCAATGCAATCCCTATCAAGCTACCAATGGTATTTTTCACAGAACTAGAACAAGTAATTTCACAATTTGGATGGAAACACAAAAAGCCTCAAATACCCAAAGCAATCTTGAGACAGAAGAATGGAATTGGAGGAATCAACCTGCTAGAATTCAGATTATACTACAAAGCTACACTCATCAAGACAGTATGGCACTGGCACAAAGACAGAAATATAGATTAATGGAACAAAATAGAAAGCCCAGAAATGAATCCAGGCACCTCTGGTCACCTTGTCTTTGACAAAGGAAACAAAAATATTTATGGAGAAAAGACAATCTGTTTAACAAGTGGTGCTGGGAAAACTGGTCAACCACCTGTAAAAGGATGAAACTAACACACTTTCTAACACTATACACAAAAATAACCTCAAAATGCATTGAAGATCTAAATGTAAGAGGAGAAATTATAAAACTCCTAGAGGAAAACATAGGCAGAACACTCTCTGACACAAATCACACCAAGATCCTCTATGACCCATCTCCCAGAATAATGGAAATAAAAGCAAAAATAAAGAAGTGGAGCCTAATTAAACTTAAAGGCTTTTGCACAACAAAGGAAACTTCAAACAAGGTGAAAAGGCAGCTTTCAGAATGGGAAAAAATAATAGCAAATGAAACAACTGACAAAGAACTAATCTTCAAATTATACAAGCAGCTCATGCAGCTCAATACAAGAAAAGTAAATGACCCAATCAAAAAGTGGGCCTAAGAACTAAACAGACATTTCTCCAAAGAAGACATAGAGATGGTTAATAAACACATGAAAAGATGCTCAACATCACTCATTATCAGAGAAATGCAAATCACAACCACAATGAGGTACAATCTCATACCAGTCAGAATGGCTGCAATCAAAAATCCTGCAAACCGTAAATGCTGGAGAGGGTGCGGAGAAAACGGAACCCTCTTACAATGTTGATGGAAATGCAAACTAGTATAGCCACTATAGATAACAATGTGGAGATTCCTTAAAAAACTGGAAATAGAACTGCCATAAGACCCAGCAATCCCACTGCTAGGCATACATACGGAGAAAACCAGAATTGAAAGAGACATATGTAACTGCAAAGTTCATTGCAGCACTGTTACAATAGCTAGGACATGGAAGCAACCTATATGTCCATGGGCAGATGAATGGATAAGAAAGTCGTGGTACATATACGAAATGGAATATTATTCAGCTATATAAAAGAATGCATTTGAATCAGTTCTAATGAAGTGGATAAAACTGGAGCCTATTATACAGAGTGAAGTAAGTCAGAAATAAAAATACCAGTACAGTATATTAATGCATATATGTGGAGTTTAGAAAGATGGTAATGACTATCCTATATGCAAGACAGAAAAAGAGACACAGATTTAAAGAATAGACTTTTGGACTCTGTGAGAGAAGGCAAGGATGGGATGATTTGAGAGAATAGCATTGAAACATGTATATTACCATATGTGAAATAGATGACTAGTCCAAGTTCAATGCATGAAACAAGGCACTCAAAGCTTGTACACTATGACAACCCAGAGGGATGGGATGGGGAGAGAGGTGGGAGAGGGATTCAGGACGGGAGGGTGGGGGAGGAGGGGGACACATGTACACTTGTGGCTGATTCATGTAAATATATGGCAAAAACCACCACAGTATTGTAAAGTAATTAGCCTCCAATTAAAATAAATCAAATTTTTAAACTTCTCTGTGTAAAATGTTTCTATTTTCTGCTAGAGATAAAAAATAAACTTACTTTCCCTTTCCTCTTACTAAATAGCTAAAGATTTGTAGATTCCTTCCACTCCTACCAACAAGATAGCAATTGTCATTGTCAGAAATATACTAAGCACTGATTACACACAATATTTCATTTTGTCAGGAAGTATGGAAAGTGGATGTCACTTTAATGCTAATAGTTACTATCTCCTGACAAAAACTTCTCCTTTTTGTGGGAAAGATTGAAGGCAAAAGGAGAAGAGGGTGGCAGAGGATAAGATGGTTAGACGGCATCACTGACACAATGGATGTGAATTTGAGCAAAATCCAGGAGATAGTGGAGGACAGAGGAGCCTGGCATGCTACAGTCCATGGGGTCACAAATAGTTGGACACAAGTTGGCAGAACAATAACAACAAAAAGATTTATAGATTCTTTGCACTCCTACCAGACAGATAACAATTTCCATGGTCAGAAATATACTAAGCAGTGATTATACTGAATGTTTCATTTTGTCAGGAAATTTGGAAAGTGGATACCACTTGATTGTTAATTGTTACCATCTCCTAGAAAAAACAAAATGAGAAAATTAGAAAGAGAACTGTTTGTAGTATCAAGGAGCACTCTTGACTTAGCTGAATAATTTTAAGCATCTTTCCACTGCCTCTGTCTTTGGCTCAGTTTCTTAATCTTCACAATAAGGAGGGATAACAAATATCTGAGGTGCCTTTCACCTGTGACTTTCTGAGATGCTTCCTAATAAGTAGAGATTGCCTATGAAACAAAACTTCAGATCACAGATGAGACACAGAAGCCACTCTAAATGTCTCTAGTTGAAAATCATAGAAAAAATTCATTCATGATCCAGGTAAGAAAAGAAAGTACCTCACAAATGAATTTTTACCACCACCATTCACAAAGTCATAATTGTCATTAGTGAAAGGTAGCAGTATGTAAAGTAGTCCTCCCAAAATAAAACTTTCTATTTTTCAAAATAATTTCGATCACGAAATTATTTTTGGTAGTATCTACTTTTTATTTTTTTTAATTTATTTATTTTTTGCTTTTCTTTTTTATATTAATTTATTTATTTTAATTGGAGGCTAATTATAATATTGTAGTGGTTTTGCCATACATTGGCATGAATCCTCCATGGGTATATATTTTTTTTAATTGGAGGATAATTACTTTACAATATTGTGTTGGCTTCTGCCATACAATAACAAGAATCTGCCATAAGTCCCCTCTGCCTTGAACTTCCCCCCAAACCTCTACCCAATCCCACCCTTTTAGGTTGTCACAGAGTATCTCATTGATCTCCCTGTTATATAGCAAGTTCCTATTAGCTATCTACTTTGCTTATTGTAACATATATGTTTCAATGACACTCTATCAATTGGTCCCACCTTCACCTTCTCCCACCATGTCCAAATCTGTTTTCTATGCCTGTGTCTCTATTCCTGCCAGACACATAGGCTCATCAGTATTTTTCTAGATTCCATATATCTGCACTAATATATGATATCTGTTTTTCTCTCTCTGACTTACTACACTGCATAACAGGCTATAAGTCCTTCCATTTCACTAGAACTAAAATGCAATCCTTTTATGGCTGAGTAATATGTACCACATATTCTTTATCAATTCATCTGTCAATGGACATGTAGGTTGCTTGCATGTCCTAGCTTTTGTAAATAGTAATGCATTGAACATTGAGGCTTGTATGTCTTTTTAAATTATTGTTTGTTCAATTAGGGTATATGCCCAGTAGTGGGGTTGCTGGGCCATATGGTAATTTCATTCCTACTTTTAAAAGGAATCTCCATAGTGCTATCCATAGTGGTTGTATCAATTTGCATTCCCACCAACAGTGTAAGAAGTTTCCCTTTTCCATATTCTCTCCAGCATTTACTGTTTGTAGTTTTTTGACAAGAGCCATTCTGCCCATAGGAGGTGATACCTAAATGTAGTTTTTATTTGCCTTTCTTTAAAAATGGCTGATGTTGAGCATCTTTTCATGTGTTTCTTGGACATCTGTATGTCTTTGGAGAAATGTCTGTTTAGATTTTCTGCCTAATTTTTTATTGTGTTGATTGGTTTCCTGGTATTGAACTACTTGTATATTTAGGAGATTAATCCTTTGTCAGTTTTTTTCATTTTCAATTATTTTTTTTCTCATTCTGAGAGTTTTTTTTTTCATCTTGTTTATAGTTTCCTTTGCTGTGCAAAACCTTTTAAGTTTAGTTTATTTATTTTTTAAATTTCCATTACTCTGGGAGGTGAGTCAAAGAGGATATTGCTGTGTTTTGTGTCAGAGTATTTTGTCTCTAAGTTCTGTCAGAATATTTTGCCTCTAAGAGTTTCATAGTTTCTGGCCTTACATTTAAGTCTTTAATCCATTTTCAGTTTACTTTGTGCATGGTGTGAAGAAGTGTTCTAATTTTATTCTTTACCATGGGCTGTCCAGTATTCACAGCATCACTTATTGAAGAGGCTGTCTTTTCTCAATTGTATTTTATTGCCTCCTTTGTCAAAGATAAGGTACCCATAGGTGTGTGGGTTTATATCTGGGCTTCCTATTTTGTTCCATTGATCTATATTTCTGTTTGTTTGTTTGTTTTTTCCTACTAGTACTGAAAGGTTGTTGCTGAGCTGTGAAAAGATGCTGTGATTCTTGGCCTCTGGATGAGAGGAATTCAATATGGGGCCAGTGATGAGGCTTGATCTCTCAGAGCTTTTGGGTAATAAAGTTTGATTAAAGTACAAAAAAGATATAGAAAGCTTCTGACATAGACATCAGAAGGGAGACAAAAGAGTACCCCCCTGCTAGTCTTTAGCAATATGTTATATACCTATCAGCCAGCTGTTAATTAGAGAAAGGAGACGTCTCAAAACTCAGAGTGGCACCAGACCCCCTCACTCACAACATGCATTTTGAGATAACATTGGCACCATGCGAGTCACACTGGGCCATAAAACGATTGACATGAATCTTGAAGAAAGGCAGGTTTCCAAGTAAATATATAGCTTAATTAACGTAGATTAGGGGAACAAGGTATGAATAAAACATACAGGTTTGTCAAGTTGCTTCTGAGTCTTAGGCAGAACCAGCTTGAAGAAAGACAGAGTCTACGGTAAATACATAACTCATTAACATAGCTTAAGACACATATTTCCATAAGAAAAATGCATTGGTTAGCTCAAGGTTTGAGAAAAGTTAAGTTCAGGTGGAGCCAGGAGTCATCATGGCAACACAGAATTTTAAGAGAAACCTCCTTTTAAATTTGTATAGAGAAAGGGAAAAAAATCTAACACTTGTTTGTTTCCTCCTGCCACTTAAGAGAGATAAAAATGTCTGACACTTGCAGCCTATGTCCTCCGTTTGGAGACCCCTGACCTTCCTGCCTGTTACCCTCTCAGTACCATACTTGTCTTGATGTCTGTAGCTTTGTAGTATAGTCTGAAGTCAAGAAGTTTGCTTCCTGCAGCTCCATTCTTCTTTCTCAAGATTGCTTTGGCTATTTGGGGTCTTTTGTATTGTCATACAAATTGTGAAAATTTTTTGTTCTAGTTCTGTGAAAACACAATTGATAATTTGATAAGGGTTGCACTGAAGCTGTAGATTGCTTTGGGTAGTATAGTCATTTTCTCAGTGTTTAGTAATTTTCTGGTGGTGTCTTACAGTTTTCTATGTATAGTATCATGTCATCTGCAAACAGTGAGAGTTTTACTTATTTTCCAACCTGGATCCTTTTATTTCTTTTTCTTCTCTGCTGTGGATAAGATTTCCAAAACTATTTTGAACAATAGTGGTAAGAGTCAACACCTTTATCTTATTACTTATCTTAAAGGAAATGCTTTCAGTTTTTCACCACTGAGAATAATGTTTGCTGTGGGCTTATCATATATGGTTTTTATTATGTTGGGGTAGATTCCCTCTATGCCCATTTTCTATTATTTTAAATGGTTGTTGAAATTTTTTAAGAGATTTTTTTCTGCATTTTCTGAAGTTATCATATGGTTTCTACCTTTCAGTTTGTTTATATGGTGTATCACATTAACTGATTTGCATACATTGAAGAATACTGGCATCACTGTGATATATCCCACTTGATCATGGTGTGTTATTGTTGTTCAGTCGCCCAGTTGTTTCCAACTCTTTGCAATCCCTTGAACTACAGCACGCCAGGCCTCAATGTCCCTCACCAACTCTCGGAGTTTGCCCAAGTTCATGTTCATTGAATCAGTGATGTCATCCAGCCATCTCATCCTCTAATGCCCTCTTCTGGCCTTGATCTTTTGCAGCATCAGGAACTTTTCCAATGAGTCATCTCTTTGCATCAGATGACCAAAATACTGGAGCATCAGCTTCAACATCAGTCCTTCAAATGAATATTCAGGGTTGATCTCCCTTAAGATTGACTGGTTTGATCTCCTTGCTGTGCAAAGCACTTTCAGGAGTCTTCTCCAGCAGGACAGTTCAAAGGAATCAATTATTTGGTATTCTGCCTTCTTTAAGGTCCGTCTCTCACAATTGTACTTGATCACTGGGAAGACCATATGGACGTTTGTTGGCAGAATAATGTTTCTGCTTTTCAACGCACTGTCTAGGTTTGTCATCACTTTCCTGCCAAGAAAAACATCCATGGTGTATGATCCTTTTAATGTGTTGTTGGATTCTGTTTGCTAGTATTTTGTTCAAGATTTTCCCATCTATTTTCCTCAGTGATATTGGCCTGCAATTTTCTCTCTTTGTGTGTGATATTTTTGTCTAGTTTTGGTAACAGGGCGATGATGGCCTTGTGGAATTAGTCTGGAGTGTTCCCCCCATTGCAATTTCTTGGAAAAATTTGAGAAGGATAGGTATTAGTTCTTCTCTAAATATTTGATAGAATTCACCTGTGAAGACTTTTAGCCTCGATTTTTGTTTCTTGGAAGATTTTTGATCATAGTGTTTCTATTTCAGTGCTTCTGATTGCTCTGCTCTTGATTCCTATTTCTTCTTTGTTCAGTTTTGGAAGGTTATACTTTTATAAGGATTTGTCTATTTCTTCCAGGATATCCATTTTCTTGGCATATAGTTACTCACAGTAGTCTATTATGATTCTTTGTTTTCTGCATTGTCTGTTGTAACATCTCCTTTTTCATTTCTAATTTTATCGATTTGTTTTCTCCTTGTTTTCCTTGATGAGTCTGACTAATGGTTTGTCAATTTTATCTTCTCAAAGAAACAGCTTTTAGTTTTATTGATCTTTGTTATTATTTCCTTCATTTCTTTTTCATTTATTTCTTCTCTGGTATTTATGATTCCTTTCCATCTACTAACTTTGGATGTTTTGTTCTTCTTTTCCTAGTTGCTTCATGTGTAAGGTTCAGTTGTTTATCTGATGTTTTTCTTGCTTCTTGAGGTAGGCTTGTATTGCTATAATCTTCCTTCTTAGAACTGCTTTTGCTCTATCCCACAGATTTTGGGTAATTGTGTTTTCATCATCATTTGGTTCTAGGTATCTTTTTATTTTATTTTTTATTTCTTCAGTGACCTCTTGGTTACTTAGAAGCATGTTGTTAAGCCTCCATGTTTCTGTGTTTTTTAACAGTTTTTTCCCCCCTGTAATTGATATATAATCTTTTAGCATTATGTTCAGAAAAGATGCTTGATATGATTTCGTTTTTCTTAAATTTATTAAGGCTTGATTTGTGATCCAAAATGTGATCTACTCTGGCTAACCTTCTATGTGCACTTGAGAAAAAGTGTATCCTCCTGTTTTTGGATGGAATACCCTAAAGACATCAATTAGATCCATCTGGTCTAGTGTATGATTTAAGACTGTGTTTCCTAATTAATTTTCTTTTTTTTTTAATTTTATTTTATTTTTAAACTTTACAATATTGTATTTGTTTTGCCAAATATTGAAATGAGTCCACCACAAGTATAAATGTGTTCCCCATCCTGAACCCTCTTCCCTCCTCCCTCCCCCATACCATCCCTCTGGGTCGTCCCAGTGCATCAGCCCCAAGCATCCAGTATCGTGCATTGAACCTGGACTGGTGACTCGTTTCATACATGATATTATACATGTTTCAATGCCATTCTCCCAAATCATCCCACCCTCTCTCTCTCCCACAGAGTCCAAAAGACTGTTCTATACATCAGTGTCTCTTTTGCTGTCTTGTACACAGGGTTATTGATACCATCTTTCTAAATTCCATATATATGCATTAGGACACTGTATTGGTGTTTTTCTTTCTGGCTTACTTCACTCTGTATAATAGGCTCCAGTTTCATCCACCTCATTAGAACTGATTCAAATGTATTCTTTTTAATGGCAGAGTAATACTCCATCGTGTATATGTACCATAGCTTTCTTATCCGTTCATCTGCTGATGGACATCTAGGTTGCTCCCATGTCCTGGCTATTATAAACAGTGCTGCAATGAACACTGGGGTACACGTGTCTCTTTCCCTTCTGGTTTCCTTGATGTGTATGCCCAGCAGTGGGATTGCTGGATCATAAGGCAGTTCTATTTCCAGTTTTTTAAGGAATCTCCACACTGTTCTCCATAGTGACTGTACTAGTTTGCATTCCCACCAACAGTGTAAGAGGGTTCCCTTTTCTCCACAC